>NC_142092.1:6857500-8093571 GCF_054644295.1 Miniopterus natalensis | reverse complement strand
AACTAATCAAGGAGAGAAGAAAATCTCCCCTGTGGTCCTGCTTATCACCTATTTTTTAAATGAGCTTTTGCTCAAAGGAAAGAAAACACTGAACTAGAGTCAGCTAATTGCATGAAGCCCTTTACTGATAAAATTAGGCAGGCTAAGTTAGATGCCAGCAAACCTTTGCAAAACAGGCTGACAGAATAGAGGAAATGTAGAGGTGAGTCAGCACTGGGGCTGAGAAACTGAACTCAGCCATGAGGAAGAAGGGGACAGCGGTCCAATAATGTGCTCTAGGCCATGGGGAAGGCAAGCCCGTTCCGGTAAGCTGCCAATATAAAGCACAGAGACACAACACAGGTTCAAGAAATGAGCGCAATGCTGACAGTCACATTAGAAAGTGTCCAGGTCAGGATGGTCAGCATCCGGGAAGAACCTGGCCTGCAGGAGGCCTCGGGTGGAGGAGCTGGGAAGACAGACACTGGCATTAGCTGCACTACATTATTCCAGCAACATGCTAAAATGTTAAAAATTGACTTAAAACGGTAAAGCACTTCTCCTAAAGAAAGTCAAATACAAAAACTGCACATAGTATGTAAAAAATAAATAGGCATAGAAAAATCTTGTTGACTTTTATTCCTTTATAATGTTTTTGTATACAGTGGTACCTCGGTTATCGAACGTCTCCGTGGATGAACATTTCGGTTTACGAACCCCCTAAACCCAGAAGGAAATGCTTCGGTTTTCAAACACCCCTCAGAATCCAAACATGCCACACACACGGCTTCCACTGAGGGCAAGATCCTAAGCCTGGCTGTGGGCTGTTGGTCCCTCGGTTTCCAGATGTTTCAAAACTCGGTCTTCCTGAACGGATTATACTTGAAAACCGAGGTACCACTGTATTCCAGTTTAATTTATATTCTCTTATTTTGTTACCACTCAGATGACTAAAACAAACTTAAAAAACTAGTTTATTCAACCCTGGCCTATTTGGCTCAGTGGTTGGAGCGTGGGCCTGCACACTGAAGGGTCCTGGGTTCAATTCCAGCCGAAGGCATGTAAATCGGTTGCAGGCTCAATCCCCAGTCTGGGTGGGTGTGGGAGGCAACCAATCAATGTGTCTCTCTCACATCGATGTTTCTCTTTTCTCTCTCCCTCCCTCCTTCCTTCCCTCCCTCCCTCCCACTCTGAAAAGCAATGGAAAAAGAACCCAAAAAACTAGTTTACTCATACCTTTCCCTAAATACCTATGATAGGCCTGATGTCTGTAGAGATCCAAGGGAAGTCAGAATCTACCGTGGTTTATGAACAGGGATAAGAGTTTGACTTTAAAATAGGAATAAGCCCATCCATGCATGGAACATGTTCAAAATTTCAACTGAAATGAACAGGGTCAAAGCTGGAATAGGAGAGCTGGCACTTTATATGACCACTATAAATAGAACCCACTATAGATTAAGAGAAAGACAAGTTAGATTAGTAAACTAATGGAATATGAACAGTGGTGGGGTTGGTTTTTTGTTTTTGTTTTGTTTTTGCCTATTGGTATTTTCCAAATTTCTATACTCAATGTTTGACTTTAATAGGAATAAAACTGCTATTTTCAAAAATTCCGTAGTTGCACAGGTTACTATTACATACATTTTTAGGTATTTTCTTAAATCCTACATTTTAAAATGTACTCCCCCCATTGTTTTAAATATCTAATATAAAGTTAATCTGTGGCCTGAGTCGTTGATATATGATTTCTCATAGACTATGAGGCATTAAGAGTGAGAACAAAAATACTGTATATTCGAAAATGGGAATAATTTAATAGTCAAATGTATTTGCACATTAGCAGCAGATATAATAAAATTACTAGAAAGTTTGAGGTAATATACAAAAGGCAAAATGGAGTTTAAAAGTTGGACCATTTTCTTTGGAACAGACAAAATTTAAACTTGAATATATATTACTCAGCTCTACACACATTTTTCTTCAGGTACTTCCCGCTTACCTACAATTCTGAGAAAGAATCCCAGCATATGTTTTTATTTTTCATATTACTCCAAAACCTCCAAACTACTCTCAAGGTTTTGCTTTGAGCAAATAAAGCAAAAAATAAAAATGCTGAAGGACTGGCTGAAAAGGTTTGCGAAGAGAACTTGAAATGTTAACTATGTGTAGCTGACTAGATAAAGCTCCCTTCAGAGATTCTCCCAAGGAAACCCTCCTGTGTGTGTGTGGGGGGGGGGGTAGGATAAAGCGGATCAGAACTCAGGAAGGAAAGGAGAAGTGGGTTTTCTCCCTGGGCGGGTGGTTTGGGTTTCTGAATTTATCCTGCAGAGCAATTTTTAATAAGTGGATTCTTTGGTCTCTATTCTAGCAATAAAGCAACTGCTTTTAAAAGAACTGGAATCATGTGATTGAAAAGCAGAGTACGATCTCATTTTTATAAAAATATAAATAAAATATGTACATACACAAAAGATTCAAAGAATACATATCAAAATATTAATAGGGTGTATTTTATTTTCTTATTTTCTGATTTGCAATATTTGACACTGAATACATATTACATTTATAAGAAAAAAGTTATGTTTAAAAGACCATATAAATTACATGCAAACTTCTTGGGAAACAGTATTGGGAATAAAATAAAATAAAACACAGTCACAACAGTAATTAAACTACTGGGCAATTTAATTCCTAAAACAGATTTCTAAAAATGAAGAAAATGTCATTCTCTAGAACCTTTTGCACCCAGAGTTGAATTAATCTTTATAAGCCATAAAAGTAACTTATCAATGATGACTTTGCAAAGGCGTGGTTCTGAATGAAAAAGAAAAAAAAAATGTTTCCGTGAGTAGCTAAGATCACATGGCTCATCTGAAACCTACAAAAACTTGCCATTGAATCTATTAAAGTAGATCCATTTAATCCATTACAATGCCTGGCACAGAGTAAGTGCTCAGAATGTTTTGATGAAATAAAGTCCCAGGGGTGGTGGTGTGTGTGTGAGGGGCCGCGGATGACTTTCCTGTGAAGGGCAGGATGCCACAATCACTGGATCAATCTGCTGGAGAAGAGGAGGTGCTGCTTGGACTGCAGCGAATAGACATGAGGCAGAGACGAAAAGGGCAGGCCTTTCTCCCTCCAGCAGACGACCTGGGCCTTCTCCTAGCTGTTCCCCACCGGCACTGCCAGCTCCTTGTGCTACAAACACTGCAGCATCCAGACGAAAAGCCTGACCCAGAGACTATGCTCATTCAGGCCCACACAGAAGGAAGAGAGAGGACGTGTCTTTCACAGCAGCCAGAAGGAGGCCAGGTGATCGCGGCCGAAACTGCCACTCAAGCGGTTGTGGATTAAAATCGTAACGTTTACCACCAAACAGGCCAAATGCTAGATTTTTAAACCATGACAAAAAAGGAATGTCCAAATGTGTACCTAGATAGCTGGAAAGCAAAATTAATAAATTGAGGAGATGCTACGCCACAATCCCTATTCATATTTTAAGTTATTTTTTCACGCAAGTGTCAGGAGTTAGGGGATTTTCAATCTTCATCATTACAACTAGTCACTTGCAAAATTCAGTGCTTTAAAAACCCAATCTGTTGAGTTTGCGGTGATCACTGTTTGATCAATGATAAAAATTAGGGTATGTAACTTCTAAATTTGTCTAAGGTTACTGGGCTAGCTGTTCTCTCACACACTTGTTTTAAAAGTCCATACTCATTGTTTGTGTTAAAATTCCCATGGGCTTAATAATCAATAAATTTTACAGGAATCGCTGAGAAAGATATTTTTGGACATAATTTTCTACCAAACTAGGTGCCCATATTCATTCCTATTAAAGGCAATAATTTGCAAGAAAAATAAGATTAGAACTTCCTAGAAGTTAAGCCAAAGGACTGTCAAAGCACTGACATTTTTACAGAACAAACAGAAACTACATCTCTTGGATCAATTGTAAACAGTATTTCAGACCTGGAAAACCTTTAATGTGGTAATTTATTTTCCTAAGCTTCCCATTTTCTGACACACAACCTACCTGCACAATCTTAACTGAGACACGAATTTAAGAGACTTTTCTAACCAACATTTTGTTATAAATGACACTCAGTGAGGAACTCATTTCCTCGCCATGTTCACATTCAGAGACTTTATAGTTTCACTGCTCAGGCATCTACCACGATCAGTAATTACCTGTATAATTTCCTTATGGTCTTTTCCCTACATAATTTCTGTAAGATCAGGGACCCCGTCTTCTTTGCTGGTATATCCTCTACATCTAACTTGTACCTGGTACTAACAAGTGTTCTTAAGTATTTACTGAATTAACAAATGCATGATTTTGGTCATAGCAAAATGTGGTAAAAAGCTAGACAGTATCCCCTTAGATTACTCAAAAATATTTTTAAAAGTTGGATCGTTACGTTTTATGGATTTTTAAAAAACGCTTCACGCACAGTTTGTCCTGGAAAAAGTTGCATCTTTTTGGAAATGAAAATGACCTTGAATATCACAGCAGGGTTGGAACTCCCAAAATTGCTCTAAAGAAAGTAAAGGAGAAAGAACTAACCATAGAAAAATACTTGTGCTTATTACTCTACCAGGGTTTTATACATGTTTTCTTAGATAAAACCTTGGAGGAACCATAAATATGAGTGAAGTGAGAATCAGAGGGGAAGTCACTGGCCCAAGGTCAAGAAAGTATTATAATTAGAATCAGAACATCTTTTTATCAAACCAAAGCCCACTTTATCTCTTCTACTCCATGTTGTCTTTACAGGAACTAGAAAAAAAAAATATAACTTTTTCCAGTAACATACACTAAGTGCATTAAATGATACAGTTACTATATGCAAAGAAATGTTTAGATTATTCAATTTATATAATTTTTACAACAGGAAATATATAAGTAAATTAAGTAATTAAAATAAATGCATTCTTTGGTGAGGTTGAAGTGATATGGGAAAGAAGAGATAAAGTCACTAGAAAAGAAATATTTTAATGTATATACATTTTCAAACCCAGTATACCACTTATTTTAGAACTAAGTATCTTCACACTTTGAGGCATTTTTAGTTTGAAAAAATGAAGATATGCCTTTAACAGAACTGTGATTTAAGACTTATCTTCAGGATAATTTTCAGGTTTCCAACTGGAATTTAAAGTTCATGCCCTTCTCTCGGAAGACTTTGCTCAGTTTTGTGAAGCAGAACAATCTATGTGATTAACAACTGGGAGATTGCTAATACATAGGACAAAACAACAGAACATGAAAATAATTGTTAGGCTGGTGACATTTATGGATGATCTGTAGTTTTTAAACTTTCTCATGGTGTTTTACAGTTTGTTTAATATTAACTCTAAAATAAATGCCTGCACCTGTTTGTTTCTTTTTCAGGAAGGTCAGAATAAGGCTAAAAGAAGCTCTACAAAAGAAAAGGGAAAGCAACTGTCAGCACTTTCTCAAACTGAGCTGTTCTGCAGTGCAAGGTGCTCTCTCCTCATCAGCCTTGGTTTCTCTCAACACAGGATTTCCTCCCGAAGCTTGGTCAGCCGCCTGCCTGCAAGGGGAGTTGGAATCTCTGCTCAGGAAGGGCAATGTTGAGTCCCTTGGGTGCAACCCCATGAGAACTGGGTGGGAAATTGGACTATAGGAGTTGTTCTCAAAATGCTCCCTGGATCACCAAAGTGGAATCACCTGGGAAAGTGGTGAAAATGCAGGTGCCCAGGCCCGGTTCCAGATACTGAATCCACGTTTCTGAAGGGGCTGCTGGGAATCTGCATCTGTTAAAAGTCACAAGGTGGAATTCTTGTGCAGAAGGTCGGGGCGCACCTGGGCTGGAGGCTGAGAACCAGCAGGACGGGCTGGTGGGTTTGGACCCATGCAGGTGGGTTTCAGTCTCAGGTCTTCCATCAATTGCTCTGACTGCAGCAAGTCACCCAAGCCCTCTGAGCCTCGGGTGTTCACACAGAAGTGGGGTGACACTTCCCCTGTTGGGACGACCACGCAAAACTGTGTGTCCCTATGTGTGAATGCCGGTTGGCCTTGATCCCTTAATGCACATGCAACCCTTAGGGACCGCCTGCTTCTCCCCAAAGCAGTTTCCCACCTTTTCCTCATGGTCCCCGCCTCCCCCCAGGAGCCTTTCTAGACATTTTCTCTCCTAATCCCCTGCCCCAGGACACCAAAGGCTCACAGAGACACTGCACATCTGCTTCTGCTCTGCAGCCTCTGGGAGGGCACGGGCCCTGCACCAAGTCCTATTTGCCCCCAAGAGCGTGAGCAGGGAGCCTCCTGGGAGGCGACAGGTCAGGCGGCACCACAAACGCGGGCAGAACCGGGTCTACAACTGTCACAAAGGTCTCCCCTGGCTTCCCAGGCGTTCAGCGAGGTACTTTCAACTAGCGGCCACCACTAGAAAGCCGGGAGCTTCCACGTGAGAGTCCGACATTCAGCTTCTCGAGACCAGGTCGGTGCCCACCGCGCGGACCCACAGCCCCGAACCTGCGGCCGAGACCCCTCCCCGCAATGCAAGGGCCCAGGCTCACCGCAGCAGCCGGAGGTCGGGACGCCTGGAGCCGCTGGTGCTGCTGCCTCACAGAGGTCGGCGCCGACTTCCCGCCCCGCCGCCCGGGTTGGCCAACGGGGCTCCCACGGAGGCGCCTGGAGCCCGGGGGCAGGAGCCGCAGCGCTGCCACCCCTCCCGGCCTCACCTACCCGCCCAGCACCCCAGGAGCGCCGACTACTCCCCACCGCCCGGGCCTCACAGTTGAGGAGCCCCGCCTCCGCCTCTCCTTCCGCACCAATCGCTGCCGCGCGCGCCAGCACGTGACGCGAGCCGGCCAATGGCAGCCCGTGGCGGCCGCGACGCAGCCGCAGGCTCTGGGCGCCTCAAAGCCGGCGCCGCCTAGTCCGAGTGCTGGGAGCCTGCAGGGTCCGGGGCGCGGGCTGTGTGGGGTCCGTGGGCCGCGCGGAGGCGGGACCCGGGCGCGAGGCAGCCGGTCGCTGGGCCGTGCGGGGTGAGAGGCCCCGGCGGGCGCGGGCCCAGGTCCGGCTCTGACTCCCGCGGCGTTCAGACCGGACTGGACGTGGGCGGGAGAAGGGGGGGAAGGAGCGGCCAGGCTTCGGCCGCCTCTCGCCCGGGACGCGGCGCTCCTGCCAGTTTCCCGCCTCTGTGCGCTGATGCCATCCTGGCACGACCCTGCCACCCAGCCCCCCCTGGCCCGTATGGTGCTGTGAAAGCAAACATGCTTGGTAAAAAGTCAAAAAGAATGGAAAAGTTTGAGCTTGATATTTCCCAGCATAGACCAGGGGTTATTAATAAGTCTGGAGCTCCCTTTATGCATTCAATAGCCTTATGCCTGTTGTATACTTGCTGCTCCATTAGGAATCAGGGATTAGTGAGGTAAATTAGGTATGGCCCTGCCTTTAGAGAGCCCACCATCTATGGGGAGAAAGTACAGAGACAATGGGAACATATCGTGACAACTGGATGGCATGGGAACACGTGAGAAGGGCATCCAACCTGGAGGGGCTGGGCTGCAAGTCGGAAAAGACTTGCTGAAGAGCTGAAAGCTGAACAGGGTCTTGAAAATTGAACTGGAGGGGACCAAGCCAGGTGTAGGGAAGGAGAGTCCAAAAGTAGGCAGATGCCATAGAGGGCGGCACATGGGACGGCTGGGAGGGAATGAAGAGAGGAGGGAGGAGAGCATCCTGAAGAGTTGGCAGGGCCTTGCTGTGACGGGTCACATACACCATGCCTAGGAGTTCGCATCCTCTGGCCACTGGCATCCTTCCCTCCTTGTTTGGGGGGAGCTACTTTACCTGTGTGCGGTCTTGGGGCGTCCTTAATTTAGACGCGCTCTGCTCCCCCAGCGGATGGGTGGGCAGTTGACTCCAGCTGAGCCAATTGGAGCATCACCAAGTCAAGAGGGAAAGTAGTTGGATGGGGCCTGAAGGAGAGTGTTGAAACATCTTCTAGAGAGGAAGCGATGGGGGTTTCTTTGAGTCATGAAAAGATTACTAGTTGGAAGGGAAGCCAAGCCCTGGGTAGACGTGTGTGATGTTTTCTTATAGCCTGGGTTCTTTTTACTTCATTTTCATGTCTCATAAGTGGATGGAAATTCTGTATTTCATTCACTGGAAATATGCACTCTGTAGTTGTAATCATATTTTGTAACTGGAAAGTCAATACTTACTGTTTTAAATGAACACTGTTATGGAAGATTCAGATTATGTAGACATCACTTCTCTATGACAGTTTGGGTGGGGTGTGCTATTGAACACATTTCTGAGTAATACGTGCAAAAGCCCTATCCAATTTTCCTCTTATCCCATGTTCACCTAACAAGCTTTTTGAAGTTTCAACCCAGGAACTACAAGGTTTCCAGTGGAAAAGTGATTCCTGTGTTATTTATGTTATACGAAGATTCTTTACTTTTCTATATTTTAAGACCTTAAAACTGTTGCACCATCCCACCCAGAATAAGAGAACTGACTGCCTAGCAGAGCTTCTGCCTTCATTACCTCCCGTAGTGAGATTTCAAGACACACCCGGGAGCCGTGATCCAGGGGAAGGAAGCCAGAATTGAGAGGAGGTGCTGCAGCTGCTCTAATAGCCTCTCACCCCTCCGGGTGGAGAAGGGATACTGGAGAACTGGAAAGAAAACCTAACATTTCCAAGACTTTGCTTCCTGGTGGAAAGAGTTGAATGGGGAAGACAGAGGTCCTTGTGTCACTCTCACCTTCCAAATCTCATCACCTTAATTTCCACTTAGACATAGTTTCAGCTGTAGCTTCCACCACTGGGGCCAGAAGGAGAGTGGAATGGAAACGGTGAATCCAGCGTCCAGCGCCCACCACACAGAGACGTCACGAAATGCCCTGGTGGAGGAGGGACGGACAGACCTCGCTTCATCCTGCCCTCCCCAGAGGAAGCTCTGATGTGCTGAGTGTGGCTGCAGCCAGTGTCGTCCACGTTAGATCCCTTGAAATCAAAGCTGTATAATTTTTTTTAATGAAACAATAAGTTATTACATATAAAGCCTGATTTTAAGCACTTTTCCATTTTTTACTGAGTCATACTGCTTTCTAATCAAAATGCTAATAAAGGAAAAAATGGAGAATTAGATATTGATTAAATTCATTTTTGTGTGTGAGTCGTTCTTAGTGAATTGAGTTGGGAGTTTCAGAGGAGACAAGTTTTCTGATGGTGGAAGTCAAATAGAGCTCAAACGCTCACATGTAATTTCTCTCCTTTTCCTCCCTAGAGTAAAGTATCAGTAGAAAGGTTATTACATGTGGATACTGTTCAAAGGATCTAATGATGATGAAATATAATTTTTATCTCTCTAGCAACTTCTTAGTTTATCTGAGAATGACTTCTTTGAGCGACAGGTAAAGTTGTTTAATTCCCCGTGCTGGAGGAAACCCTGCCTAGAGGAATTGTTATTAACTCTGGAACAAGGGAGGCTTCATGGGCTTTCCATAAAGAACAGCAGTGTCAAAAGGAGGCAAGATTGTGGGTTGTGTAGGATAAAAACCCAGCTGAGTTCTTAAGTTCTGAGAGGGCACTAATTAGAGCCACTTGCAAGAAAACTCTTTTTATCTTACTTTTCATGAGTGTAATGTACTTTTGGTGAGGCTTTCAGAAGAAATTTTTCTTAAGGCATAAAAGGATTGCAAGTTAGGTTGTATTAAAAAGCTGGGGGGGATGGGTTGTTGATTTGTTTGGTTGTTGTTTCAAATTTCCATGTAATTTAATCCCCACTCTCTTTTTTTTTAATCCTCTCTGGATATTTTTTCCATTGCTTTTCGGAGAGAGTAGAACGGAGACAGAGAGAGAGAACCATCGATGTGAGAGAGACACATTGAGTTGTTTCCTCCCCCACACACCCGGGCCGGGGATCAGGCCTCCAATAGAGGTACATGCCCTGGACCCAAATCAAACCCAGGACCCTTCAGTCCCCGGGCCGACACTATAACCATTGAGCCAACCGGCCAGAGCTATCCCCACTTTTTTTCTTTCTTTTCACATCCCAGGTTTGAGTATCTGAAAATTCATGTCTTATTAGGCCTAACTCAGTAGACTGTGTTATGAACTAGAGCACTAACAGGAAAATCCTGATATAAATATGACTCCATATTTATATGCCAATCCATACTCCAGAAAAATGATTTTCAACAGAAGCGTATTTTGCAGCAGATTGCATCTAGCAGCAAAGGGGTGCCTAAGGCCAGCAGGACCAAGGAGGCAGTACAGGGGACGCATGGACCCAACTCGTCCTACTCACCACTCTCCTTGCACCACACTGCTGGTGCTCCGAGACCAAGGCGACCTATACACAGCAGAAACACCCACCACCATAGTCACCAAAGGTGTTTCCACGACCATGGAAGTGTCCCCCCCCACGACCATGGAGGCACAGGCAGTGCAGGTGAGAGAAGACAGAAACTTGCGCTATCTCTCCATCTACTGGAAAATAAAGACTCCAAATATCAACCTGCTGAATGACGATCAAAACAGTACCTAAACAAGGAAAGAGTTTACTGCTTCAGGTGCGTTAGCAGAGGAACAACATATCAAAAAGATGAACCACCAAGGTAACCTGGTAACACAAAACGATGGTAAGTCTCCAGAAACCAAGCTCAAAGTCATCGAAGGCTGGTTTAAGTGGCAGAGAATTCAGGATTGCAGTCATTGAAAAATTCAATGAAAGACAAGGGAATTCAGAAAGGCAGTTCCTTAAGCTCAGGAATAAGATTAATAAACTAAAGAAATACCTGACCACAGAGATTAAAACTATAAAAATAGAACCAGACAAATTCTGGTGCTGAATAAATATGAAGAATGCACTAGAAAGCATTGGAAATAAAGCAGACCAGATGGAAGAAAGAATTAGTGAGCTCAGAAGTAGAAATGTAGAAATTATTCAGGCGGGAAAAGGGAGAGAACAAAGAAGTTTTATTTTAAAAAAATGAAAACTTTATGAGAACTCTCTGACTCCATTACAAAGCGCAACATGGGGATAATGACTATTCCAGAAGGAGATGAGAGGGAGAAGAAAACAGTTTATTCAAAGAAATCATTAGTGAAAACTTCCCAAACCTAGGAAAGGAATTGGACATTTGAGTACAAAAAGTTAACAGAACACCTAAATATCTCAGCATAAAAAGACCTTATCTAAGGCACATTATAATAAAACTCAAAAGTTAATGATAAAGAGAGTTCTCAAAGCAGCCAGAGAAGAAGATGGTAATTTACAAAAGAAGTCACAGAAGATTATCATCACATTTCTCAGGAGAAATGCTACAAAGCAGAAGAGAGTGGCATGATACAGTCGAAATACTGAAAGAGAAAAGCCACAAGCCAAGGATAATATACCCAGCAAAGTTATCCATCGGACATGAGAGAGAAGGCTTTCCCAGAAAAAAAAGCTGAGGGAATTTACCACCACAAGACTTGCATTACAAGAAAAGTTGAAAGGAGCTCTTCCACCTGAGACTAAAAGTATACAAAACTTTGAGGAAGATGATAAACAGAAGCAGAAAACGGCAACTCTATTTCAGAATAGAGTATTAAACAATTATAAAGGTTAAAGAGAAAAAACAGTAATAATGATTATTGCTACTGCAATTTGTTAGTGAACACACAACAGAGAAGGGGTGATCTGTGAAAAGAAAAACAAAAGTGGAGAATGAAAAGCACTGAACTTGCCCTAGCCTGTTTTGCTCAGTGGACACAATACACATTCTTCTCAAGGACACATGCAACATTTTCAAGGGTAGACCATATATGTTAGGACACAAAACAAGTCTCAATAAAGTTTTAAAAATTGACATCATATCGGGTATATTTTCTGACACAATGGTATAAAACTAAAAAACACCTACTAGAAGAAAACTGGAAAAATCACAGATATGTGGATTTTAAACAATATGCTACTGAACAACTATTGGGTCCAAGAAGAAATTAAAGGATAGAAATCAAAAGATACAGAGAAAATTAAAATACTACGTGTCAAAATTTGGGGGATGCAGCATAAGCAGTACTTAAGAAGAAAGATTATAGCAATACAGGCCTACCTCAAGAAACAAGAAAAATCTCAGATAAAAAATATAGCATTGCCCTGGTTGGTTTGGCTCAGTGTTTAGAACATCAGTCCTCAGACTGAAGGGTCTCAGGTTGAATTCTGGTCAAGGGCACATGCCTCCATTGCAGGCTCGATCCCCAGCTCAGGTAGGGGTTCATTCGGGAGACAACCAATCAATGTGCCTCTCTCAGACCAATGTTTCTATCTCACTCTCTACCTTCCACTCTCTCTGAAAAGCAATGAAATAAATATCCTCCGGTGAGAATTAAACACACAGACACACACAGCATTATACCTTAAAAAACTATAAAATGAAGAACAAACTAAGCCCAAAGTCAGTAAAAAGAAGGAAATAATATAAATTAGAAAGGAAATAAATGAAACAATGAAAAAGAAAAGAAAAAATAATCAAACAAAGAACTGGTTCTTTGAAAAGATAAACAAAGTTGACAAATCCGTAGCTAGACTCATTAAGATAAAAGAGAGAAGACTCAAAAAAACAAAATCAGAAATGAAACATGAGAAGTTACAAAAAATACCACAAAGATACTAAAGATTACACAAGAACACTGTGAAAGGCGATAAGCAGCCAAATTGGACAACCTAGAAGTGAAAACAATCTTAGAAGCATACAACCTTCCTAGAGTGAATCATGATGAGCTGAAAAACCTAAATAGAGTGATCACTAGTAAGGACATTGAAAAGTAATCAAAAACCTCCTCATAAACAAAAGTCCATGAGTAGAAGGGCTCACTGGTGAATGCTACCAAATGGTCAAAGAAGATTTAATACCTGTCTTCCTCAAACACTTTCAAAAAGTTGATGAGGAGGGAATGCTTCCTAATTCATTATACAAGGCCAACATTACCCTGATACCAAAGTCAGGCAAGGACATCACAACAAAAGAAAACTATCTCTGATGAACTTAGGTGCAAAAGTCCTCAACAAAGTACTAAGCAAATAGAATGCAACCATCTGTTAAAAAGATAACACTTCGTGTTCAAGTGGGAGTCATTCCAGAGATGCAAGGATGGTTCAACATATGCAGGTCAATCAACACAATAGACCACCTTTAACAAAATGGAAGATAAAAATCACATGATTATCTCAAGAGATGCAGAAAAAGAATTTGACAAGATAAAACATCCATTTATGATAAAACCTCTCAATAAAATGGGTATAAAAGGAAAGTCCCTCCATATAATAAAGACCATATGTGACAAGCCAACAGCTAACTTTATACCCAGCAATGAAAAGCTGAAAGCTTTGCCTCTAAGATCAGGAATAAGACAAGGATGCTCACTCTCACCACTGCTGCTCAACAGAGTACTGGAAGTGCTAGCCAGAGCAATCAGGCAAGAAAAAGAAATAAAAGGCATTTAAATTGGGAAGGAGAAGTAAAGTGTCACTGTTTTCAGATGACATGATTCCATATATAGAAAACCCTAAAGACTCCACCAAAAGATTGTTAGAAACAATAAATAAATATAATGAAGTTGCAACATACAGAGTCAATATGCAAAAATCACTGCATTCCTATATAGGAACAGTGAAATACCAGAACGAGAAATGAAGAAAACAATCCCATTTATAAAAGCAATAAAAGGTATAAAATACATAGGAACAAACTTAACAAAGGAACGGAAGCACCTGCACACTAAAGACTATAATACATTGTTGAAAGAAAAATTGAAGGAGACACAAAGACAAGGAATATTACTAGGTATTCATGGATTGGAAGAAATAACATTGCTAAAATGGCCGCATTACCTAAAGCAGCATTTTTTAACTTTTTCATCTCTCAGCACACATAAACTAATTATTAAAATTCTGCGGCTTACCAAATATATAATTTTTCCAATCTGACCGAAAAAGTAGGAATGCTTTGGCCCTTGGCTCAGTTGGCTGCAGCATCCACCCACACACCAGAGGGCTGCAGGTTGATTCCAGGTCAGGGCACATGTCTGGGCTGCAGTTTCATCTCCAGCCAGGAGGCAACACGCTGGTGTTTCTCTCTCACATCAGTGGTTCGCCCTCTCCACCCACAACCCTCCTCTTTCTCTAAAAATCAACAGACATATCCTTGGGTGAGGATATTTTTAAAAAGGTATAATTGTGATTGATTTACAAAAAAATAATAGTAGTAATTACCAACCCTTTTTGCTGCAAAGTTATTTTTATTTTTTACTGTTAACACTATTACGGATGTCCCCCATTTTCCATCCCTCGCTTTGCCCCATTCTACCTAATCTCTCCCCACCCCACCCCGCCCTCACCCCACTTCCACCTTTAAAAAAAAAAAAATCAGGTACCTAGTTCTTCCTGCGGCCTGCGCCCGGGCCTGGAGTGAGTCCTGGAGCTCTGCGAGGCCCCCCCACCCTGCCCGCCCACCACTGTGGTCCCGCTGCTGGGCCCCCCCTCGCTCTGCTGCAGGCAGTGAGCTCTGACCCCTGACTCCCTCGGCCAGGAGGCTCCAGACCACGCCAGGACTGGCATCTGACTGCGGGCCGCTTCATGCAGGGCCCCTGCGTGGTCGTGCCCAGAGACATTTTGCTGAAGCCTGGCAGGGGCTGGTTCACAGCTGCATGTGCTGACAGGCCACAGGCCCATTTGCCCCCCACCTTTTGCCAGAGGGGGTGATGCTCTCCCTCCCTCCAAGGGCCTGAGGCTTTGGGACAGAACCTGCTGGCCTCCCAGCCCCAGGCCCAGCTCCAGGGCTACACCAGAGCAGTAGCACACCAGCAGCCTCACCGGTCGATAATCTCTGAGGGGGGCATCTGGGCCAGAACTGGTTGTCTTTGGGGATCTCCTGCACTGCGCCCTTAAATTCCCCCAGTGCTTGTGGACCAGCCTCCTCCACACCTGCTCTCCTTGCTGCTGCCCTGCTCCCTTCCAAACGCCAGCCTCAAAGCAGAACCCAGTGCCCAGGAGGCCAGAGTTGCCCCATCTCTGCCTGAGCTGCTCCCCACCCCCCACAGGACTGCTGGTGTGTCCTGGAGCTCAGGCTTCTTGCACCGCGGGCACAGCCAGCCCCTGGCCCATCTCGATGTATTCAACATAATTCATATCTTAAAACCCAAGGATTAAAAGAGAGTTTTATATGATGTATTTCATCAATTCCCATATGATACTGACCAACATGGTCAGTGTTGCACTGCTGAAGATGTCATATTTCTGGGGGGATCAATAGGGGCACTTTGGCGAGGGATGACATTCTGTGGAGGGGCATGAGATGGTACAGCTGAAACCATGGTCAGTTCATTTGATACTCACCTTTTAAGAAGACTTAGAGCTCACATTCCATTTAAAAATAACCTGATTTTGAAAAACAATGCTAAATAAAAGCAACAGAAAAGTTGATTATACCCAGGCCATGAGGCAGGTCATAAGAAATATTATTAAATAATGATATTGCCATCACAATAGTAGTAATATTCATGAGCCATGAATGTTTTAACTTGGGAAATATCTTGGCAACTTTTATAGCCTGTGGTTTGAAAAAATACATAATCGAATGTCTAATGCTCTGACATATTCTTTCAATGAAAGCTTCAACTAGTAAGAACTATGATGAGGTAATTAACAAACAAGCTTATGATGGATTAAGGTCTACAGTTATGGACCTTATGGCAAATGGACCACAAAGGCAAATCAATACACATCATACAAATTTGATGCCCCCCAAAAGAGGTCTTCTGAGACCCTGACTATATTTTTCTTGTGCTTCTGTACTATGATGGGGCAAATAATACATAATGGTATCAGAACACTGAGATTCCAGGCCCAATTCTTTGCACAACTGTGAGATCACAGTCAAGGAATTTAACTGCTCTTTAAGACCCTTTATTTGTAAAGATAAGCCACAGTAGATGATCTCCAGTTCCTAAGTCTTCTATATGTGAGTACTCTATAGTGCTGTTGGCAAAATGGTGGTCTCCTCTAATTAAAAACATAAATAAGAACCAAGTGTAATTCACTGTAAGTTTGGGCCTAATTTACAATAGCTTCTGCTTCGCCTTCTCCCCACTGGAGAGCTTCATACAAAGTCTAAAGGAACCAAGGGCAACAATATACAATCACTTGTAACATCTTTCCTTGAAAATTAAACTATAATGTTATCAGTGTTACCATAGACAGTCAGTAGCAGACAGTCAGTAGGAGCACAGGCCGATAGACTACATCAGAGGGGTTGGCTGCACAGGGCTGTGCAGAGGATGCAGGTACACTGGGATCCAGGGCTGCCCTGTGGACTCCAACTGCTCCCCCAGATGTGTGGCCATACCCAGCATGGGAAGGAGGGCTAAGGGCTGTGGCATCTCCAGGCTCCTTGAAGTGAGTCCTTCAGCTCCCCCCACTCCCCACTGACACTGGTATGGCAGAGTCAGGGAGTACTGGAAGTCTCCCCCATTGGCCAAGATGGCACAAGCGGAGGTTCCTACAGCGAGCACATCAAAAGCTAGAAATATGAATGAATAGATGCCCAGCATGCCAACAGTTTGAAAGATGACTGGGCAGGGCCCAGTTGTGCCAAAAGCTAGCAAGGTAATGAGATAGACAAAAAGGCCCTTCCCTCCTTATCTCTATAAGAACCAGGGGCTTGAGCAGGAAGGGGAGATGGTCTTCGAAACAGAGTCCACCATACTCGCAGGTCATGGCACCTGAATAAACCTCTTTCCTTTTGGACCAGCACCTGCAGCAGGCAGCCAAACCTGTGTTTGGGTTACATCAATACAAGAAATCATGCCACCTAGTTACCAAGTCTCAATAGTCATCTGTCAAAAATTCATCTTGGTTTGATCTTCTCTCTCTAACTGCTGATTTTAAATGCAAACGTCTCAATCATAAACAACTCGGGGTCTCTCCCATGTAACAAGAAGTCTGGTAAAATTCTCTGCCTCAGCTTCAACATTTTCTGCTTCTGAACTACAAACTTCAGAAAGAAAAAAATACAGTTATTGATACAACATCAGGGTCTAGAATTTTAACTAGTAAAACATATTCTATGAAAAATGTTGCTGTATTTTATTTCAATAGAATGTAAAGAGTTACACTCACCCACTGTGGAGCTTTTGTTGATGCCACTTCCTGTATATGAAATACTTCTTCCTTTCTATCTGTTTAAGCCCTGACTTTTCATTCAAGAAAGCTCTCAGCCAAATGCTCTGACCTCAGCCAAAGTGATGGCTCCTTTTCAATTGTCTGTTTTGTTTTTTACTGTTATTAGATTAATTGCATGTTCTCTTATGTTATTTGTTTTCTGAACAGATCTTAACTCCTCTAGGGTATTATAAACATAAAATCCATAGCTTTTTATTTCTAGATTGACTAGAATGCCGTCTTGAATATTTGGCATTAATGCATTTTTAGAAATAAATGAACAAAAGGCACCTACAAGTTTCTCGTGTCTTTACTTCTCTTGTTAGTACCTGAAAAATGTGTTTATCCAGAAATAAGGAGAATTTCAATTATAAAAGATGGTCTACTACTGGTCAATTTTTTGACAGAAAATCCTTGAAATAATTTTAAATTCCCAACCAGAGAAAACTATAAGAGAACAAGTAAAACTATCATTTCAATATTTTGTCAGATCTGCTGACAAAAATCCCAGTTTGGTGTAATAAATTGATTAAGCAGTTAATTTCAGGAAATTAGAAGATTTGTTCTTCTCATCTGAAAAAAACTAATATTTTGAAAATCTGTTAGGAACTTAAAATAGAATTCAAGCCTATCTTGGGAATGGTGCCAAAGACTTAGTCCCAACAGAGACAGTAGTCTGATACTTTCTGAAATTCATTCATAATGTGATAGTTTGGACAATTGTGAGAATATAAAATATGAACTTTTATGATATTGTACAAATGGAACAAAGTAATAAATATGTCTCTTCCTAAGCCAAACAGACTTGCAAAAGAGAGGGAGAGAAAAGTCACTAAGGTCCAGGATTGATTAATATGCACACGGAATCTGGGTTTTGTCTTCGGGGGATACTTAAAGTTGCAAAGCCACTGGATAAGATCATGCAGTTTACTTAGGCCACCCAATTGTCACTGGTGCAAAAACTATTTTAAAGACTCAGAGAAAATATGGCTCAACAGCATCAGAATGTCACCCAAAAGCCTTTATGTCTACACTAGTCTACAGTTTAGCTCATGAACAAGGGGGGCATCCAAAACTAAGAATTCGCCTTATAAATTGAAAACGTTTACATACACTATTTAGTATTAGCAATTTCAGCAAATGTACACTATGCTAGCAATGGTATATGAATGATTCAGAAAATATAAATATCGATACTTTGTATACATAAGTTTTGACAGGGTTTATCACTGCAAAATCTATGATGTTATTTTTTGTTCATTAAGGAACTAAGGTGGGGTGTTCCTTGAGGAATAACAACACAATTCTTCCATTATCAAAAGATATGAATTCAGAATAAGAAAATGTATTCTAATCTAGGTCCAGACAACATCATTTTTACTCTATCTTGTGACACTGTTTCAGTGCCCACCAGATGGCAGAAGAGCATCGAATCTGCAGACTTATTGGGATGATCATGTCACCCCCATACTCTCTATTAAGCACGTTGTCTGGGTTTAAAATCAAGAAGGGTTTTCCAGATCAACATATACTCAGACACCAAATACAAGCTACCAACTGATAAAATAGTAGCAACTGTAACTTCCTTGATTATGGGGAGTTCAGAAGTATTAAGTTACGTCATGTCTGGTCACTGGGGTGTACAAAAAATATAAAAATATGTAATTTTAAAAATGCAAAAAGAAAACTATATGTGAGCTGCTGACATAAGGAGTCATTGTAGAGACACAGTTGCCTCCGTTTTCCTTGTAATGATGCCCAGGTTCATTTTAGAAGGTAAAAGTGATTCTGGACAATATAATTTGTAGATTTTGTCCTCAAAAAACCAATCCCAGGTTTTAGAGTGTGGGAGTGACTTAAAGTGAACTATGCTCTTCCCTCCAAATGAAACCATCTTAAAATGCATTAAAGTTTTACGCATCCACACAAGACATAAATATTGCTTGAGAAAAATATAAAAGTATTAGCTGCAAAATGCCCAAAAGACTCCACCTAAATAAGACAAACTTCTTTGGTCGGATGTCTATGATTGTCTCGACTATTAAGTAGATATCACAGTTGCTTCATAGTTTAAGAATCAGCATTAATATGAAGCAGGATTCTAAAAAGAAAGCTACATTTGTCATCAGGTTTTCATTGCTTTACTTTCTTGTTTATAGATGTGTAGGAGCTTAGTGGTAATTTTAAAAATAGTGTTCACTTATATTTTAATTATAAATGTGTTCTTTTGTTTATTGAAATCAATAACAGTAATAAGTTATGAAGCTGCAGCTAAATCTTGTATTTTAGACAGAGATACAGGATTTTATGGGGGAGTGATATGTACTTTAGAATGCATTAAAATGATAAGCCCGTACTTTTCTGTTCATAGTCTGTGACCTTGCCAAAGGGTTGCCCTTCTTCTATTAGGTAGGACTGGATCTTTTAAATAGCAATCGAGTTAATTCCATACACATACACTACTTGGTGTTCAAGCATAAAGCTGGGTAATTACCTTGAAATAAGTTATTAATTTGCACTAAATTTTCCAGGTTTTCCTTGTATTTATTATTGAAATTAGTTTAAATGTCTTATTAGAAAGACATATACTCTATAAAGCACATTATCTGGATTTAAAATCAAGAAGGGTTTTCCAGATCAACATATGCTCAGACACCAAATACAAGCTACCAATTGCTATAATAAAATAGTAGCAAATGTAACTTCCTTGATTATGGGGAGTTCAGACTATGTTGAGGTCCCATTTCCTGTAGAGGGACCGAACCACACTCTCCCCGATTCCTTTCCACATGTTACACGTGATCCTGGTCATAGTTACCGATTGTTTAAGGAACACTGGCCAGGAATGAGAATCTGGTTTCTGCCAGTCCCTGACCATGGCAACCCTGTGGTCCATGTCAAGTCACATGGAGTGCAAGTAACTACTTCGGGACAAATGCAAAGGGGGCTCACGTATGGAGAATAGGATGCAGTCCCTTTTTCGGGGTGTAAGAACTGTTCTTACTTAAAAACTTATTTCTAACATTCAATTCTCAACCACTTGGTTGCAGGCTCTTGACATACAAATAAAGGTGATGCTATCCCTGCCTCTAGAAAGCTTGTTCCTATGGAAGCCTCGTACCCTTATAGCTAGGAAACTATAAAATACAACGGATGTCTTTAATTTCTGAGTCCTCGACTCCACTTATAGAGGAAAGAAAATAAACTTGTAAGGGAAGTATACCACTTACACCAAATTAGGTCGTGCTCTTGCAAACGACATATTTTTCACTAAAAGTGGCAAAAGCTTCACAAACTTTTAGCGGAGAGAAAGTCCCTTATCAGGCTGAGGCGCCCATGGCTGTGACCTTCCAGGGGGATGAGCACCTGGGACGGGGAGGGCAGGGCTGGGAGAGCAGGTGCGGGAGGCTGAGGAGCACAGCGCGGGGTGTCCCGAGGGGCAGGGGAAAGAGGGAAAGGACAGGAAAGGAAGAGGCGAAGCACAGATGAGACAGGACGAGCCTTCGGGGGCCACACCCCTCAGCTGCTCCTGGAGCTGAGGCAGATGGGCCTGCGGGCAGGCCGCCTCCCCCTTCGCTGCTGCCCTGAGGGCGAGGCCCAGCCTGAGCTCAGGGACTGTGAGCGAAGGAAAAGGGGCGGTGGAGCTCGGGGAGCGGGAGGAAAGGCCCCAACTCTGCACCCCAGTTACCCTCCCGACCTGAAGCTCGGGGCCCTTCAACACAGCCCGTGACAAAGGGCTTCGCTAAGGCCTCTGACACGTCCTCCGCACCCTCCTTTTATTTCTTTTGTTACCCCTTACCCGAGTCTATTTCTTCCCATTGATCCTTCAGAGAGAGTGAAGGGGGGGGGGAGAGAAAGAGAGAGAGGAGAGAAACATCGATGTGAGAGAGACACATGGGCGGGCTGCCCCCCGCGCACACCCTGACCGCCCGAGGAGCGAACCTGCCCCCCGGGTGTATGCCCCTGACAAGGAATCGAGCCTGAGACCTTCACGCATGGCCAAGGCTCTAATCACTGAGCAGCACTGGCCAGGGCACATGCGCCGCACCTTTGAGGCTTAGGAGCATCATTTAAAAAACGACTGTGCAAGCACTTTGACAACTACTGTGACAACTACTGTGACAGGAGCTAAAAGATTTACACACTCACAAGGAAACCAAGGTTAAGGCTGTGATTTCCCTCAGGGACTAGCAGGTCTTAATAAAAAGTAAGGTAAACATGGCCACGACTGTTACAAATCATAACTAGCCGCGATCTGTCACTGTGTGGTGCCTCTAATGATTGCATCATTCACATGAGGTAAGTAGCCAAAAGGAATCTTTCCAGTTCTACCTGATTCAGTCCATCTTCTTTGGAGCACACAATCACTTTGTCGGTGGTTTCATCTGTAATATGGAATCTGCTAAGAAGTAAATAATCTTCATGTCACTTTTGTGTATATAGAGTTAATGGACACGTGACATTAAAGAATGCTATTTACAAATACTGACCTTCAAGAAGTTGTGTCTGCTGATGTATAATCCATTGTGATACTTCCAGGAAATTATAGAAAATTTCTCACAGCTCCAATACAACCTTAGGGCGTAAAGATGCTCCTTTAATGCTATTCTGCCTGAGAAAGCATTTTACATCTTATTGTCTTTTTTAACGTTTGCATTAACTATATTACAATGCTAGCAAGTGAGATCTGAAGTGTGTCTACAATTTTATTCAACAAACAAAAGTCTTAAACATGGAAAACTTGAATAGCACCCCATATTTGCTGTGATGGCTTGCCCCCCATATATAGAAATATATATACACACACACACACAGGAGTGTATATAACCACACGCATTGCCATCAGAGTAGCTACAAGTCTGGAGCACATTATATTCAAAGACTGTTCCGCTTTGCAAACTTTAGATCATTTAAACCCCATAACAACCCTACAAGGTGGCATTTTAATAGTCATTTTATAGGTGACGAAGCTGAGACTTTGGTAAATTAAGTAAACTGACAATTTTTCTATAACTAATAAGGATTGGCAGTGGCCCTTGAAAGCAAAAGCCTGGGGGACTTTAGAGCCCCCACCTTCCCACTGTGCTTCCAGGCCCTGCTCCTCCTGGGGAGTCTGCGGGTGGGCGGAGGGCCCTGGGAGCGCCTGCACCTAGAAGGCCTGGAGCAAACTTGAACTTCACCCGCCCACCTTACACTCACAGCACGTTTTTATAGTTAGTCTCTCATGTTCTCTAAAAGACAGCTCTTACTAACTCCTTCAACATCCAACGGTTCCACTAAATTCTGTGACTGTTAGAAAACCAGTGTATATTCCATGGAGCCAAAAAGACACGGCTTTCCAGTAAAGGGCGGCTCCACATAAACAACGCAAAACTCCAGGACTAATGTTCTGGTGAAACGTATTCGCGCACAGACCCTCACCCAGTTCCTCTATGAGGGCAAGAGTGCAGCAGCGGGACCTCTGCTCCCAAGGGGCTTACATGGATATACAGGCCTCACATGGCTGGAGTTTGCAATGATTTGCAATGGAGTTTTGCAGAGATATTTTTCTGCATTGCATTTACTGGGTACAGAATTTTGACAATTTTCATGCTAACTCTTACTTTTCTCTTGGTCAAATGAGGACATTTATAGATTAGATAAAATTAATCTAATCAATATAAATTGGATATTTATTTACAGATTGAAATTTGGACATTTATAAGTTAGATATTTATAATGGTAAAACATATCACTGTACCTCAAATGTCCAAAACTGAGAAGCTGGTTTAGCACATTATTATGACTACACAATGAACTGCTACATAAAAAATGGTGTATTAATAATATATTTTCATCATGGAGGAAAATAAATTCAATAAAAATATATATGGTATAGTTCCATTTTGTGGAAATCATACCATATTCTCAAGTTCAGGGAAAGGTCTGGAAGGATACCCACCTGAATCCTCCTGGCAGTCATGTCTCTGGTTGGGGACATGACAGGAGATATTCATTTTCTTCCCTGTCCTTATCTCTATTCTTTACTTTAAAAAAAGTTCAGGAAATATAAACTTACTTCTGATTAGATTTAATAAAAATAAATGCTGAAAATATATGCAAACCTCAATTCTTCTGCTCTGTAGGTCTCCACTTTGCGACCTTGGTTATGAGGGTGCCCTCCAGCCAGTCTTCAGTTGGGATCCAGGGTGGGTTTTCTATATTTTAATTGTAATCAGTTTTGTCCCCTGAGAGTGACAGTGTAGCTTCCACTTAATCCGCCGCCTTCTCAGAATCTCCTAGATTCTCCAGTCAGTTTAAGAAAGTGGAAAGGAGATAGTGTATCCATAAAGAAAATCCCACCACAGGAGTATGCACAGGGCCAATGACAGTAAGCGCCTGTTGAAGGCCAGTACTCATGAGGAAAAGCAAGAATTCAGGTGTTCCAGTTTGGGGGGGGAAAGAAAACACTATTTTTGAAAAGTTTCATGGCATTAAGGTCATCAGTTTTTATTACAAAATTATACAGGCAGAAATTATGTTCCCATATAAAGCATAGTGGAGAGAGCTTTGGGAGTCTTTAAAATCAAGACCTGGCTTCAAATACTGCCTCCGTCCTTTAGAGTTCTGTGAACTTGGACAAGCCACTTGGTGTCACCTTTCTAAACTGTGAAGTGAGGGAAGTAAGGCCAGTGCCTGGTTGAACACACTGGTTCACACAGGACATGGTAGCTATTACTGCTTTTGTTACAATTACTTTTGGGATTCACCACTTCACTGTGGAAACAACCCTGCTCCACATTAAATCAGAAGGACATTTGGGTGGACACTGCATGGAGCAATAGACAGCCATTAAGGGTCACCTGCCATATTTGCCTTCTGTGGAAAGGGAGTCCTTGAGCCATTTGTTAAATGTCCGGTGAGTGAGGGCTGGGCTTCAGCTCAGGGCAGAGGGAAAGAGGGGACACAGTAAGTCCCTTCCTGGGGCTCGGTCGGGGGGGAGACAATGAGGCAGCAGGCAGATACCACTCTGTGCCCACCGCCCTGGGGCTTGGATGCCCAGAACATGGGCGCGCCTGGGCAGTCACACAGCCCCACGTGCACATCACTTATCTTGTACCCTATGGGCACCGAGTTCCCACCAGGGCACAGGCCTGCGCTCCGGCCAGAGCCAGACTTGGCGAGGACCGAGGCAGAGCCAGGGAGCCGCCCCAGAGGGCGCGACGCCCACTTGAGTCTTCAGGAGTGAGGAGGCCAATGGAGAGAGCAGGGAGCACATGCCAGGGACAGGACAGAGCATGGGTAAGAGTGACCTGGGAGGTGCGACCTGGGAGGTGTGGTGCCCTCTTCAGGGCACCCCTGGACTTCAGTATGACAGAAGGGAGGGAGCTGGGAGGAGAAGCACAGAGACTAGTTGGCACTAAACAGGGCCTACCACGCAATGACAAAGGGCTTGGGAGGGTTTTAATCAAACAAAACTGATAAAAGTGCAGGACAAATAAGAACCCTATATAATTTGTTCTTTAGTCATTGGTATTTTAGAAAAAATGATGGTTAAATCCAGCTTCTTCTTTTCTAATCAATTGTCTAGTGTTTACCAGACGGGATGTTATAGTATTTAGTGATCCTGGTAGAAATATAATTGAACGTCCTCACTGTGGGGCAACTTCATTGGAAACAAGATAACATTAAACGCAGCCATTCTTCCTGCCGTCTTGTCCTCTACGTTTTTGTGGTTAAAGGGTAAACAGTGCTCACAAATATCACCTTAAAACGTGCCCTTTTAATGCCTAATCTTCAACAGCAGATGGTTATTAAATTAATATTATTCATGACCGCAATTTCACCTCAGGGCTGAGATCAAAAGAGACCATGCACTTGGAAAGGTTTGAAGTGCCCAAGGCAAAGGCCACTTGGACTAACTTTTCCTTTCCCTCACCCGAGGATATTTCTTTCCACTGATTTCAGAGAGAGTGGGAAGTCGGGAGGGAGGGAAGGAGGGAGGGAGGGAGGGAGGGAGGGAGGGAGGGAGGGAGAGAAACATGGATGTGAAAGAGACACATGGATTGGCTGCCCCCCCACACCCCCCGACTGGGGCTGGGATGGAACCTGCAGCCCAAGGCCATACCCTGACTGGACTAGAACCCACAGCCTCCTGGTGCAGGGCTGACGCTCTGACCCACGAAGCCAGGCTCAAGTATTTCTTTCATGATCCAGGCCATTCAAACGGCAAAATGAAAAGGACAAGTCCATAGATGCATCTGATTGTGTCCTCTGGGTATTTCAGAGATTCTAACCACTGTGTTGACTTCAAGAGACACACAAGGCCCTGCAGTGATGCTTCCCGGAGCCCACTCCATTGCCTCACAAGGACAGTTATTCCCTCCAAAGAGGCTCCTGGGAAAAGACTCACTTTTTATTCATTGAAAATTCCTTGTGCTTGGTTGCAGTCCCTACTAGCTGCCAGCTCTTCCCTGAGATGTCAGGGGTGTGGCACCCAGTCAGGTCAGGGCCCGGGTGGGCTCCTCAGTAACCTTCACACCTGCAGGGGGGCTGGCAGCCAGCAGCCATGGAGGGGGTGCCCCCCAGTCCAGGCCTCACAGAGAAGCTGGGGGTCCCCGCGGAGGTGGGCTGCACCCAGCAGGATCTGGGGGGCTGCCGCTCTGGCCCTGAGCAGCTCGGGCCTCCGGGACCCTGGGAAAGGGGCCGAGGCGCCCACAGAGCCCGGCAGCGGGGAGGCCTGGCGGATGGGCCTCCTGGTCTGTGCAGACGCCTCCTGGGGGCCCGGGTGCCACAGCTGCACCCCAGCGGGGGGGCCAGGCCCTAGGAAGCCCTGAAGGGGTGGCCTGCACTTGAGGCCTGACCCCTGCCCTTTGACCTGTGCCCCTGGCGCTGGCCCTGCGCGTGCACCCCCTCGGCCGTTCCCATGGAGACAGCAGCAGCTCCTTGGAGGTGGCTCAGCGCTGCTGGAGCCGAGGGGCAGCGAGCGGGAGAAGCCCCGCGTCTAGTCTCCTTCTTGGTTCGTTTGGGGCACAACTGGGCACAGATGGGCAACGTGTTGTCCAAGTTGTGCCTCTTGGTCCAGCGCCGCCCCCGGGCCTGGTCGGGTGGCCGTCGCCCGGGGGCTGTCCCTGCGCGCAGGGCTGACCCCCCGCCCGGCCCCGACCCCCCGGCGGCTCCGGCTCCCGCCCCTGCCCTGGGCCCTGGGCACAGGCGCCTCCGCGGGGACCCTGCGCCCGCAGCCTGTGGCTGGCCCGGTTCTCAGGGGGGGCCGTGCGGGGCCCCCCACCCTGCGAGCTCCCCTCTGGGGACCCGCCCCGCCGTCAGCCCGGAGGCCCCGCCAGGGAGGCCCGAGCTCCCTGCTGGCAGCGCCAGGCGGTTGGCACCCTGCAGGGCGGCCTCGGCCCCGGCCCCAGGGCGCAGGTTCCCGCCCCGGCAGGGAGTCGGGGCCCTGAGGCCCGGACCCCCCGGGACCTGCCCAGAGAGGGGGGGGAGGGTGCAGGCAGAGTCCCCAGAAGGGAGGTCAGAGAAGGCGGCCAGGGGGGGAGAGAGCGGCCCCCAGGGTGCCCCGGGCAGCCCCTGTGCCAACGGGCGCCCGGCGCTGACCCCCAGGCCCCTGGTGACCCCGGGGGCCCTCGCTTCCGGCCAGGGCGGCCCTGGGCCCCTGGACTCCAGTCCCCAGCGCCCAGGAGGCAGCCTGAGCGGGAGCGCCCAGCCGCCCCCCAGGGGCGCGCCCCCCGAAGGCCGGGGGGTCGCCGGCTCAGGGGGCCCCGCGGGAGACGCGCTGCCCGCCCCGCAGCCAGGCTGGGAAGCAGCCGCGCCCTCGGGCCCCAGCCCAGGCTGCCCCCCGCTGCCCCCCAGGCCCACGGAGGGGGTGGCCTGTGAGGACCCTCCGCCCGGCCTCCCGGAGTCCCCGCCTGCCTGTGAGGGGGCGGATGCTGGGGGGCCCGGGGGGAGCCCCCCTCCGCTGGCCTCTGCAGGCAGGAGGGCGTCCAAGAGGAAAATGCCCTTGCCACCCCAGCTCCCGCTGCCCCCCCTGGAGTGGGGTCGAGGTGAGCTGCCCCCACCTCCTAAGCTGCCTTGCCTTGCATTTGAGGAAGACCTGGGCACTGACACTGACCAGGACCTGGGCACTGACACTCACCAAGGCCTGGGCACTGGCACTCACCAAGGCCTGGGCACTGACACTGACCAAGGCCTGGGCACTGACACTGACCAAGGCCTGGGCACTGACACTCACCAAGGCCTGGGCACTGACACTCACCAAGGCCTGGGCACTGACACTCACCAAGGCCTGGGCACTGACACTCACCAAGGCCTGGGCACTGACACTCACCAAGGCCTGGGCACTGACACTCACCAAGGCCTGGGCATTGACACTCACCAAGGCCTGGACACAGACACTGACAAAAGCCTGGGCACTGACACTGACCAAGGCCTGGCCACTGACACTGACCAAGGCCTGGCCACTGACACTCGCCAAGGCCTGGGCACTGACACTGGCCAAGGCCTGGGCACTGACACGGAGGGTCAGAGTGAAGGGACCTTGCAGGGCCAAACAGAGGTCAGGGCTCACTGCAGTGCCACTCAGTCTGTCCCTGCTATCCCTCCCCCTGGCTCGGGGATTGCAGACTCCCTGCCCCTGGCCACTCACAATGGGCAGGTCCCTGCTCCCATCACAGGCAGGGCATCTGCAGATTTGACATCTCAGCTGACTTCAGATGATGACATCAGCGAAATGGACACTAGTTCTCCTTGCTCTGCTTCTCAACCGACTTCAGATGATGACATCAGTGACATGGACACTAGTCCCCCTTGCAATGCTTCTCAGCCAACTTCAGATGATGACATCAGTGACATGGACACTAGTCCCCCTTGCAATGCTACTCAGATGACTTCAGATGATGACATCAGTGACATGGACACTAGTCTCCCTTACAATGCTACTCAGATGACTTCAGATGATGACATCAGTGACATGGACACTAGTCCCCCTTGCAATGCTTCTCAGTCGACTTCAGATGATGACAGCAGTGAAACGGACACTAGTTCCACTGGCTCTTCTTCTCAGTCGACTTCAGATGATGATGACGTGAAAATGCACAGTCCTCCCCGTGGCCCTGCGGCAGTCCCCATGGGTGGGGGGAGCCATGGGGTCAGTACCTCCACCCCAGGCCCCACTCCCTCACAGACATCCAGAGCATCCAATTGAGAGGTGGACTTAGGGAGGCGCAGAGCACTGCTTCTGCCTCACTCTAGCCATATAACTGGGGATCCATCTGGCCACAGCCTGGCTGCTACAGGAGGAGGGGCATGCACCCCTCCCAGTGCTTGGGGACACTGCTGGTTCCACCTCACATCCGATCACTTGGAGCCCACCTGTGCATATCCCAGGGGGCATGGCCATGGGAGAGTGTAACGCCATTCC
Organism: Miniopterus natalensis; assembly: GCF_054644295.1. NCBI lineage: Eukaryota > Metazoa > Chordata > Mammalia > Chiroptera > Miniopteridae > Miniopterus > Miniopterus natalensis. Next base: position 8,064,995 of record NC_142092.1, on the reverse strand, counting down.
CATGACTGGAGGCCTGGTGTTCACACCTGCCCTCAGTGCACCTGCGGCCACCCGGACATAGAAAACCTCCTGCACTTGCAGCAGCCACCACCACGGAGAAGAAAGGTACGTCCTGAGACCTGTCTGTTTCCCCCTTTTACCAGACCCCAGGGGCTTTCCTGGCTACATCACATCCATTATGGATGCAGGTCCCAGCACCATCCCTGCGTTTACACACAGCTGTAGTTGCACTTTATTTCCAAGCTCCTAGACCCCACCTGTGCAGAATGCAGGTCATGCTGTGGGAGGGCACATCCCTCCCCGGGTGGAAGGACCTCTTATTCCCACTTTCCCAATACAACTGGGGCCCACCTGGGTGGAACACGGGTGGTGCCCTCACAGCGAAAATGTCTCACCTGGGAGAGGCCACTGTGTCACCACATGCCACCAGGTCACTTGCAGCCCCACTCTCCAGACCACAGGTAGAGTGATGGGGGACAGCACAACACCCGCAATGACTGGCTGGCTTTTGGGCTCCCATTCATACAAAGTCCTTGGTCACCCCGTCCCCAGCAGTAGTGCTGTGGGGGGAATAGCACCAGACATTTTTTCAGAGACATGTGTACTCTCAGTCAAAACCCCTGCCTCCATCCTCAAGTTAGACCACCCCTCTCACTTTGGAGGAACTGGGACTGTGTTTGGAGGCTCCTGCTCACAGCAACTGTGCCTGTGCTCTGGGTGGAGCACACACTAGCCTTGCATGTGGGGAACTGCCCAGGGATTCGTAAGAGCCACCACCTAGTTCACTCACTAATCTCAACAAATTAGGAGCAGAGCTTCCGCTGCACACCTTGTAACCATAAATGACTTTGTTCCACTAGGAAGGGGCTTAACCCCTTTCACTGAAACTTGAGGATGGTCCTACATGAAGTGAGAGGACCACACCTCAGGGGTTTGTGTGTTGGGGGAGTGGCATTTGAGGGTGAAGGGCAAAGGAGCCCAGTTGAGAACTACCTACATCTTAAATCCCTTCAGTAACCTACAGTTAAAGTTCAAACCCCTTGATCTGGCAGGAAAACCTCAAAATCTGCTCAGTCTACCCATTCCTCTGGCCTCCCTGCCTTGCATTTTATATATCAGGACATAGAACTCCCTGCTGTTGTCCCCAAATAACCATGCTGTGCTCGGGCTGTTCTCTCCTTCTAGATACCTTCCCCTGACTTCCTTCCCACCCCAATGTGATAATCCTTGCCCACCATTTATGACTTTTCTCAAGTATCTTGTCATTCAAAAGTCTTCTTTGTCTCTTGTCACATCTGGCCTCGGTACACCGTTTATGCCCTGGAATTCCCCATGCATAGCTCTGCTATCATACTTATTAGGTCGTGTCAATAGTAAGTGTGTGGACAGTGAGCCTCGGGGGCAGGCGGGGTGGTGGTGTCACTGCCAGAAGCCCCTGTTCTCTGTTGTGCCCTTGCTTCCCGCTGGGAGAGCCTGGAGGCTCAGTTATTGAAGAGGGGAGTTGGTGACCACAGGGGAGCTCACAGTGACTCTAAGGCACTTTCAGAGCCATTGGATGAGAAGAGTTTTCAATCCTCAAACCAAGGAGAAATTTCGAGGGCCTTTTTTTTTTTTAATCTCTTTGAGAGAGAAAGGAAGGGAGGGGAAAACAGAGAGAGAAACAGAGAGGGAAACATCAATGTGAGAGAGAAACATCGATCAATTGCCTTCCACACACGCCCGGATGGGGCTCAAACCCGAAACCCAGGCGTGGGCCCTGCTTGGGAATGGAACCGGTGCCCTTTGGGGCCTGGGGTGACGCTCAGTCAACCGAGCCGCACTGGCCAGGCTCCCGGGCTTTTTGGTTCTGTATTTGCTGCATCGTTGGTGGTAGGCAGCCTGCAGCAGCAGAGCAATCCCACTGTTTCTCTCCTTCCACAAGCGGTTTGCCTGCCTTTTAGGGAGGTTAGTTAACAGCAAACGCTGCAGAAAAGCCCTGCACTTCATCCGCGGGCATTGCCTTTGGTCTGGAACCTGAAGCCGGTTCATTTGGAATCACACAAATATAAAGGTCATGACATTAATCACAGCACCTACCCCTGAGCCTTTCTCCCTTTTAGAAGGGGTGGCCTGTCGGGGAGGCAGCAGAGCAACAAGAACTCTTCGTGGTTTCTGAGGCTTTTTCAGTTTCAGCTGTGGCTTCTGATTCGGTTAGTGACCGTTTGATAACAGGCTACAGCGGTGGAGACCCTGCCTCGTTGGGCTTCGTCTCCATCGCGCAGTCGTTTTGAAGCTTAAAATGAAAGATGACAGAACACGCCCTGGTTGTAGGTGCTTGATAGCTTTTTAAAAACATTGCCTTTCCCCATAGCAGGTGTGAGATGTGGCCAGTGGGGAAGGGAGCTCCAACGCCTTCCTTCCAGAGCCCATGGAGCAGAGCCTCGGTGCTTTCCCCCGGCGCAGATGCCCCTATTTCATCCCTCACTGCTTTCCCAGGCCCGCTCTCCTGCCTGCCTCTCCCACAGCTAAAGATCCTGCTTCCAGTTTTCTTGCAAACCCTTAAGCTGTTGATGCATTATAGAGCAGCAGTTTTTATTTTTGCTTTTTTGTTGTTTATTTGGACTTTTTTGTTGTCAATCCTCTACTGAGGATTTTTTCCATTACTTCCCAGACATTGGAAGGTACAGAAGGAAGTAGGGGAGACGGGGCTGGGGAGAGGGGGGAGTATCCATGTTTCTCTCATACATGAGGGGGATGAGAAACATTGATCGTTTGCCTCCGGCACTGGCCCTGAGGGCGGCCAAGGATCGAACCCACAGCCCAGGTAAGTGCCCTTGACTGGGAGTCAAACCTGTGACCCTTTGGAGCAAGGCCAGTGCTCTAACTGGGGACTCAGGCATGGCCGGGCAGTGTCGGGCTGGCCACGCAGAGGTGACACGTGTCGGGCCAGCAGGGTCTGAGGACAACCAGTTTGCCCTCCACCCGCCCGCCGAGTGGGACTCGGAAAGCAAGGAGGCCTCGCTGTCCCTCAGGGAGAGTCCTTAGGATGGGCCCGCGGAGAACAACTGTAGGAGACAGAGAGCCCTGGACTGTGAGCCTCGGCAGCAGCCCTTTCCCGGACCCCTCTCGAGAGTCGCGAGAGCTTTGCTTTCCCTCTACAATAGCCCTTGGTGCCCTGTCCCTGGCTCACACTGTCCCTGAGTTTCATTCTTCGACCCCACGAGACAAAGAACCCGGCAAGGAGAACTCCTGGTATCATAACCACTGAGCAACACTGGTCAGTCCGATGTGGATTTTTGCAATTTAAAAAGTTCTAAATTCTTAAACATGAACTTTGAAATAAGTTTATGACCTCTCTCTCTGTTATAGTAAACTTCAGTGACTAATTTCCTTAAATATCATAAAGCTCAAGGAGCATTTGTGCTAGCAATTTCCTAAACAAACTAGTAACTGCCTTCCCTGGCAGGCGCCCCCCTGTCAGTTGGATATGTCCGACAGGCTGCAGAGGGTTTCTACTGTCCTGATGGGAGTGTCCCATCAGAGCAGATAGGGAAGGAAAATGCAGTCCTGACTAATCGGCTTCTCATCTGAAATTGTTTGCAATTGATCTGGTTTCAGAGCAGCCATTCTCCACATTCACCAACTGCTTTGCTCTTTCTATCTCCCAAAACACAAACAGGCATAAGATTAACCTACTATCTCGTTATTAAAGGCAGGTAAAGTCATTTAATGCTGTTTCCATCTATGCTTATCCTTGTGCACCATTTTAACACTTTATTAGTTTACTTCCCTTGGTTTTCTACTTATGGTGATTTCAAAAAACCTCATTTCCACCATCCTTTGCAAAGAGAATCTCAGTAGACTTTTGTTTTGTAGACTTTTAAAATTATTTTGTATGTAGTTTTTCTCTTTTATACCTTTTCATAAAGAATATTTTTTCCTATTCTGTGTCTCTTTTTTTGTCCATTACTCACAAACATTAAGGAGGCTTCTTGAACCTGTACTTGACCCCATGATCTAGTAGGTTTTTGAAACTAGGTCCACACTCAGTTTAGCAATTTGAGTCACTTCAAACATAATCTTGTTATTGAGGATCTTTGTGCTATAAAGTGTCAGAGAACATTTAGGTTGAACGTCATGTCTTTCTTGATATCCTTCAGCAGAAGTATAGTAGGATCTACTCAACAAAAGTATCATATAGCAAGTAGGGAAATATGACCTACAGTTGAGCTTAGAAATGTTTTTCTTTGTTGCTGTTTTTTTTTCTGTTCCCATTTTTGTGTTAGATCCCTGTGAGCTTAAACTCATAAAACAAAATACATCATCATCTTTTATTTGTCTGATTCAGTCATTCAACAAAGGTTTACTGAACACCTGCTATGTACCAGGCCTTTTCCCCCAGGTTCTAGGGTATGGAAAATATAAGCGTAATTAATACCTTAGGAGAACAAAAATGAATTAAAGAGAAGGAACTGAGAAAGACCAAGGGACAGAACTGTATTTTGTACAGGATGTGCAGAGAAAGCCTCTCTAGGCAGATGCATTTCAGCAGGGGCCTCATTGAAGGGGGGGGGGGAGAGCCTTGCAGACATGAGGCTGAGCTTCTCAGGAAGTGTTCCATCCTGGAAGAGGTGGTGGCGAGTGCCCAGCCCTGAGGCCTCTTCCCATGCTCAGGGAAGAGAAAACAGGCCTGTGTGGCTAGAGTAGTGATCACCACAGAGCGCTTGGAAACAAGATGAGAAAGGATGTGAATGGTGATAGCATATAGTACCTGTTGGCCATGGGAACCATTTATTTACATTTTACTCTGAGTGAAATGAAAAGTTATAGGAGGGACCTGAGCCAAGGAAGGACATGCGATCTGATCTATATTTAAAAAAATTATTTACCTACTGATTGCATTAGTTTTCTCATGCTGCTTAACAAATTACTTGACATTTAGTGGCTTAAAACAACATGTACTTATTATCTCGGAGTTGCCAGGGATCAGAGTTGGGAGGGAAGGGCCATTTAGCTGGATTCTCTGCTCAGCATCCTCTAAGTCTAAAATCAAGATGCCATTTGCAGTGTGGGGTCCATTCCAAGGTTGTGCAGGTTTTGGCAGAATTCACTTCCTTGTGGTTTCAAGGTTGAGGTCCAGGTTCCCAATATTTGCGTATCGTTTGTTTTTGCCATCCTAATCTTTTTTTTTTTTTTTTTTTTGAGGTAAAAAAGTGCGTAACATAAAATTGACCATCTTAACCATTTGATCAGTATGAGTTCAGGAGTGCTAAGTATGCTCACGGTGTTGTGAAACATCTTTAAACGTTTTCATCCTGCAGATCTGAATCTCTGTGTCCTTTAAACAATTTCCCTTCCCCCTTCCTCCCATCCCCTGGTAACCAGCATTCTGCTTCCTGTCTGTGAGTTGGACAACTGTCTGTGCCACATATAACTGGATCAGAGTGTTTGCCTTTCTGTGATGGGCGTGTTTGTTTGCTTCGCTGCATGTCAGCCTGGGGCCTCTCTTAGCTCTTAGACACATAGAGTGTGTGAATTTGGGGGCCACTTCAGGATCCTTCCTACCATGTAAGTGAAGAACAGGGTTGTGGAATTATAATACTATTAGGCTTTCTGCTGATTTGCAAGAGTGTGGTGGCGAAAGAAAGCTGTGTTCATCTCCGCACTTGGTGTGTTGTTCTGTTACTGTGGACTTTTAGGGAGTATGGGGGTCTCCCCATTGTCCAAGATGGAAGGGGGAGATTCTGAGCATGTCAAAAGCTACAAGGATGAATGGACAGGGCCTGAGTTTGCCAAGGAGAAGTTAGAGACCAGGTAGAAGCACTGAAAATATCGAAAGCATTGCTTCCCCAAACTTAATGTGTATGTGAATCTCCTATGAACTGTGTTAAAATTAGTTTGAGACTTAGTAAGACCACAGCCTGACTCTCCTGATCATCTCCTAGGTGACAGCAATGTTGTTTGTGGAAGATCAAGACAGGCTGATAACAACCACAGGTTGGGCTAGGGCGGTAATGGTGTAAATGAGAAAAGGTCTGATTAGGGCTATGATTTGAAGATATACCCTAAGGGCTTGCTGAGCAGGAATGAGAGGCATCAGGATGACTTCAAAGTTTACAGGAGGACAGAGGTTGTAGGAGGAGCTGGTATCAGGGCAGAAATCAAGTGTTCAGTTTGATAAACCAAATTGGAATCCAAATAGAGACGATCACTAAACTCAATGGGTAACAGCAGGTTTATATCATATGTAATGTTGCTCGAGACTTAAATTTTTATGTTTTCCATGTACCACTCTTCCTGAGAGTCTTGGAATTTATTTCACTGTATTAAAAATTTAAGCGATACAAAGGGCCTTTCTGATTTGTGCTGCGTTTTCTCCCTCTTGCTTCTCTCGCACTGACATTAGTAAAACCAGCAGTGTTTTCTTGCCATCACACCAATATTCTTTAGAGTGAAACTGACATATATTACTCAAATCATTAGAGCTGCTCCCAGAAGCTGGCATGTGCATCACTGTGTGTATTTATAAAGCACATGACACTCAAGCACTCTCTAGGAATAGAGTTCGAGTTTTCATTTTTTTTATTTCAGCGCCTGTCGGTTTTGGTAGATGCCTCACTAGGAGATGAATTACTTCTCTGGGTATATAGGCAGTTTCATGAAATGAGTGATTATTAGATCTTTCCTGGGCTGGAGTATGCAAAGTTAGTTTTGTCACATTATGAGAGCTTGCACAAAAGTCCAGCCTCACTGATTGCTTTACCACAAGAAGTAAATGGCATAGACTAGGGTGGTATGGAGGGTGTGCTTACTTATAATTTCCCTCAACATCAACCATGTGAAATCTTGGCGCACTCAACTTGTTTCTGAAAGAAAAGCATTGGACAGGGTATATGCTGGAAACTGTGCTGCCAATCTGCTCTTTCATGGGATCTGCAGGAATGCTAGAGTAGCCAGAGAAAAGTTTAAGCCTTGGACTTGCAACATTTCATATATTTTAATAGACCTGTAAATAAAACCTAGCTGTGCTTAGCACTGCTTGGGTGCTAGCTACACAACGTCCAGTGAAATAAGGTTATGAGGATGGTTCATAGGTACAGGTAGGGGTGCAATGACGGCTGCACAGGGTAGTGTTGGTTTAGAGGACTGTTCATTCTGTGGAACAGTTGAGTGTTCACTGCACCTTAAGCCAACATCTTTATAGAAAGGCCTGTTTTGTTTTCTTTAATGTTAAATAATAAAACCTGGTAGGTTTCATTATTAGAAAAAATGGGAATGTGCTGGGAATTTCAAGGATGTGCTGGCAATTTTGTTTTTATAAATAAGACTCTGAGTAGATGAAAATGAAAGCACATCATTTGATGAGAAGGATGAGAGAAGGGGGCGATCCCTATGGGGAGTGCTAAGGAAGTCAGAAATAAGATCTGTACACCTTTCAACCTGGAACTCTGGGCTAGCACTCACTGCCTTATAATACAATTAGGCTTTCTGCTGATTTGCAGGAGTGTGGTGGCTAAGGAAAGCTGTGTTAATATCTGCAATTGATGTCTTGTTCTGTTACCATAATCAGTCAGGGAGTATGAGGTGTCTCCCCATTGGCCAAGATGGCAAAGAGAGATTCTTATACTGAACATGTGAAAAGTTACAAAGATGAATGGACAAGGTCTGAGTTTGCCAAAAACTAGACAGAGGAATGGATAAGGCCCAGAACACCAAAATTTAGAAAGATAACTGGATTGAGAAAGAAAGAGGCCTCCCCTCCCTATCCTTAGAAGAATGGCGGTCTTGAGCAGGTATGGTGGATGGTCTTTGGGAATAAAGTTCACTATTCTACCAGGCTGAGGCACCTGAATATGCCTCTTTCCTTTTGCACCAGCACCTGTTTCACAAGCTTGGCTTTTGATGCGGCAGGCAGCTGAACCTGCATTTCAGTGACAGTTCTATAGGCCTTTCTCGTATTAAAACCCAGAATCTAAATCTAGGCATCCTTGTTCTATGAACTGGTTCAAAGATGGCTTAATTTTTCATACTGCTGTACATATTTTAATGTCATGGATTAACTAGAACATAAAATTAAACTTTTGCATAGTAATTTATAAAACTAACTCCTTTACTTTCCTTTTTGGGGAGCACTAAATCAAAAAAGTTGGAGAAAGAAATATCCAACATGGAGCTGCAATTAATCACCTATCAACCTGGATGAAGATCTTACACAACTCAATGTGAATCTAAAGAAACTTCAATTTCAAGTTTGGGATAAAACATCTTTGGGAAACACTGTCATTCATAATGCTGGTTGGAGAAGAGGTAAAATGTTTACATTTCGTTTGGGACTTTAATATCTTTATTGGACCTAGAGTGTGTTTACATGTGTGTCATTTGATTTGCCTTTGAATAATGTACTATGAAGTAGTTAGAAACTATATAAAAAGAAACAAATAGAACACAGAAAATTGGAAGTTTAGACAACATTTCAAAAATGTGTATAAAAAATAAAATGACTGAAGTCATTATGTGATGTTCTCCAATAATATAACAATAATGATGCCTCCACTAGAACACTGATAAATACAATGTGCTATATAGTTAATGTAATCTAGTAATTCCATGAGAGGTTAATCAGTCAATTAGGATTTTCTTTTCTTCGGCATTATAGTTTGATCTTGTCTGCCCAGCCTCATACTATATTTAATAATTGGATATGAAAAAAACAATCTACTATAATTACATTTTAAGAAAAGGGAGTACTAGACGTTCTATAGAAAAGTTTTAAATTACTGTATATACCATACTTAGGAAGCACTAAGTGTGTTTTCTTGAGACTATCTTTTAAAAAAACATCCAAAATATAATACCATAAAAAAATCCAGTAAATGACAAATAGGTAAAATAGTTGTCAAAAATGAACACCTTTACTTTTCTGTTTTAAATGAAATGGTATGGATATCAAGCAGTTATTTAAAAGCAAATATACTCATGGGTAAAAGATTAGAAAACAATGTTCAAAATTGTAATAGTAGCTATGTAGAGATGGTTTATTATTAGTGAATTTTTCTCTCTTTTCCATATTTTGGTAATATATTTATTTGAATGTAGTAGTTTACTTTTAAATCCGATTATGGTTGGAATTTTCTTACATCAGTGCCTAATCCATATTAAGCACTCAATAAATGTGTGTTGAATGAAAAATTGAGAAAATTATTACATTATGATATATTAAATTGATAAAAGTATATTGTCCCAAATCCTGACATTTTCAGTACTGGCCTTGATAGCTGTTGCAAAGCAGTGAGGCATGTCCTCGCTGCTGTATTTTCTCAGTGGAGTGTGATCAGCATTTGTGTGCAGAGACTCACCTTTCAGTTCACTGCTGGCTTATAAAGTACAGGGGCTGGCTTATAAGCAGGTTACTCTCTGTGACTCAATTTCCTTGTCTGTAAAATAGGAATTTTATTGATGCCTCCTTCCTAGGATTGTGTGAGGACCAAATGTTTAACCCATGTAAATCACTTAGTGTAATGCATGGCACATTGTAAGTGATAAATAAATGTTGAGCATTATTGTTATTGTGTTGTTGAAGCTATTTTCATTTTTATTATTAACAGAAGTTTAGCTCTCTAGTTGGCCAGTATGTTGCACTCAGTCCCTAATGCAACAGTGGTTTCTGCCTCACAGAACAAAAATTATTTAAGTCTGATTAAGAAAGAGTAAAAATTTGCAATAGGCTCTGAAGGGAATCATTAATCTCCAGATGATTCCTGATATATGGATAATATCTTCCTTGAAACTCAAATTAGGAGAATTTAAGATTCTGTAAGCTGTCACTCAGGGTTGAAACATGGGATGGCTAAAACCCCTTCAATGGGAATGGCTTTCCGCCTTCCTTGCCGCAGCTTGGACAGAGGATCTGGAGCTGGATGAAGCCTGGGTAATGGGTGGAGGGATGCGGAGGGGGGACAGAAGCAGCAGCCTGACCAGGGGCAGAAATGAGCTGAAAGTGAGAAGGGGGAGCACTCCCAAGAGAAGACTTTTCTTCTGTCCATGCTTCTGTTCCTTCTCCCTTCACTCTGTCCCCTCACAATCATCATATGCCTTAGGGAAGCAGAGCTTTGGGGCAACGCCATCTCAGGACACCAAACAAACTGGGCAGGTGGACTGGCTAGCTGTCCTCTGCAGAGCATTTAAGGTCTTCGGGTTATTTTACACTTGTGGCAGGAATATACAGTAAGTATGTTGTCCAGTTACAATTTCAGCTTCCAAACTGGCAACTATTTGTAAAAATTTATCAAATAAATGATTTTTTCAATGTACTTTTAATAAAAAAAAAATTTAGTTGAAATCTGTAATTCTGATTTTTAGAAATTTAGATGCAATTTTATAGTGTGAGGGATTTTTTAGAGGAAATTCACTTCACTGGTGACTACTTTCTCAGTGGAGGATTTTCAGAAATGATGTTCAAAGCACTAAACTCAGTAACACCCAAATTTGGTCTTCCCACTGCCTGATAACCCTGAGTGCCATACTACAGATGATGAATACATGTGGATGAGAAATGATTGAATGAAATGTTTTCCCTTTCCCAGCAGTAAAAAGGGGAGGGGATTTTTATCAATATACTAGAGAATGAAATACAAAATTAAATGAGAACATATTTCAGCTTACAATTTTTCAAAATAAATATAATAAATAATGATTGTGGGGTAAAATAAACACTTTCAAATGTGTCTGGAGAGAGTATAAATTGGTAGACTTTCTGGGAAATAGTTTGCTTGTTTTGATCAAGAACTTTAAGTACTTCATTCTCAATAGCCACCATTTTAGTTTGTAGTAATTTAGTCTAAAATATAATTAAGGACATGCTCAGAACAGTGGAAAGTTTTACTAACACTAAAAGTTGAATCAAAAGGAATTGATTAGATACATTTTGATGAGTTATTATATTATATATCTTGTAAGAGTCATGTTTTTGAATGATTTACATAAAATGGATCGTCATTAGATATTAATGCTTCTTAATTCTTTAAAGATATTAATGGTTTTAAAAAACAGTGTGAAATAGTATACATGGTATTATAATTTCATGTCTGAGAGTTTATCTCTATCATAATATTACTAGTTCAGAACAAGGATGAAAATCAAGAAAAACCCTGAGAACCACATAAGCCCTGAACCAGCAAAATAAATGGTACAGAATCTGTGCACTAAGCCTCATCTAGTTTCCTTATTTAAAAGGCCCCTGGAGTGTTCTGTGGGTGGTATTGTTTGTTGTGTGTGTGTGTAAATGCTGTGGGTGTCATCTGCAAGCAGGGGAGCTGAGGGGTGCCCTGGACTTGCTCTCTTTTTGCTCGTCCTCAATCTACAGCCAGGTCTTCTCCACTCTGCCCCTAAATGATGGGGGAGGTCGGAGAAAAATTCAGATGACTCTTGCGTCCTACTTGGCTCCTTCTCTCTGGGCTTCATGTCTTCCAGGGGACCCCTGTCCCCCAGCCCTGCCCCCTCTCCACCCGTTAGCTGAAGGGCATCAGACTTGCCACTGCTCTCCAGACCCAGCTGCAGGCAAGGACGGCCTCGCAGACCCTCCTGGGGTGGCCCCTGCCTGCTTCTCCAGCTTCACCTCTCCTCTGTCACATGTGCTCTGCTGAAATCACGACCCAAATTACTTCCCATCCTACATTCCTCACATTTGCTGGCCTCCTGTCCTTTCCCAAGCCGGGCCCTCTGACCTGAACACACACTCATCTCTTCTGCCTTTTCTCCTGTGAGCTTTCATGCTGCTCATCCTTTCGGGCTCAGCTTAGAAACCCTTGAGGGGTTTGGGGATCACCCAAGGCCGGAGCCACCGCCATCCTCTGCCTCACACCTGCTGCTTCTCCATCGCAGCCCTGCGCCCATTAGCCCTCTCAGAGGCTGGGGGCTCTTCCCTCCATCAAACTCCTCCACTAGCTGAGCCACTTCCTGTCCCAGCACCACGTGAGGAGCACCAAATTCTAAGGGAGAGGAAGGCCGTCAGTGACAGATACACAGATGGGCAAGGTGTAGACTCACAGCTGGAGAGGAGACTAAACAAGGAACTTAAAGCTCTTGGTGTTTTGTAGATAGAAGCAAAGTCCTTAAGAGTTTCACTATTAATAGAGTGCAAGACAGAGTCCAAATCAGTAACTAAGACCTTCAAGAAAGGCATGTCAAATAAAAAAAGAAAGAAACTATATATGAAATAGCAGCAAACTAGGTAAAATAACATTTGATCATTTATTACATGTGATAATTGCTCCAGTAAATTATTATTTCAGTGTTGCCTGGTAACCTCCAAATGGTCATTTTAGTTCTAGGTGTGTCTAACTCAAGTTTCCTTCCTCGATGCACGATGATCAATGATAGTAAATGCAGTGCTTATACATATAATTGATAAAATAGTTTTGAAATATGCAGTATATAGAATTATAGAGTTTGTAGAATTTTTCAGGTAGAATTGCTTGAATTGGTAAATTACTTTATTGTTCCTTTGCTGACTTTTGTGAAGCCTTTGTATATAATAAAGCCAGCAATGTTACATTTATAGATGCAAACCTAGTGCTTTGATGTGGACCAATTTTCAAGTGTTCAAAAAGCAGTTAAAGGAAAGGGGAAGATAAGAGCTTTCTTCATTCTCTTTCAGGTAATCATTATACACAGACTTAACTCTAACTTAATTCTTTTTTAATCACCTGCAGTATTGATGTGAAATATCAAAACATTCTTTGAAACTAATAGAAGAGCTCACAAGGGGAATGCTAACTGGTGGCCACGGTGCGGACCCACCCCCCAGAACCTGCAGCCGAAGCCCCCTCCCCGCAATGCAGGGGCCCCAGGCTCACCGCGCAGCAGCTGGAGGTCGGGATGCCTGGAGCCCCTGGTCCTGCTGCCTCACAGCCGAGGAGCCCCCCTCCGCCAGGCCTTCCCCGCCAGTCGCAGCCCAGACCCAGACTGGAGAAGCAACCAGGGGCTGGACGGGCCAGGGGAGTCTGTCAGACAGTGACCCTGAGCTGTGGGAGCTCCTGAAAGGGAGAAGGCAGGCAGTGTCGTGGCCTGGACTCACTGCCTCAGAGAATTTCTGCAGTCGAGCTGCGCTGGAAGCCCTGGGGTCCTGTCTGAACAACAAGTCCTCGGGGGTTATCCTGGCAAGAGATATTCTGGAGGAGCAGAGGTAGGGGATGAAATCGAGCTGCTGTGTCAACGCCGGGCCTTGGAGGCCTTTGACCTGGATCCTGCACAGTGGGGGTCAGTGTCCAGCCTTATTCGGGGTCCCCAGCCAATCTGGGGCCTATAGAGCCCTTCTGCAGCCTCACGACCCAATCATGGGGCTGGACCTGCCTGACGGTGGCCATCTTGCCCGTGGCTGTATGTCCGATGTCCAGAGGATCTCAGCCGCATCCATCTTCTTTGAGTCTATGCCCTATAAACTGAACCCCCAAACTGGCCTCACTGACCATGCCCGGCTGGCAATCACTGCTCGACTTTTCCGACCACGGCCCGTCATAGCTGGAAGCAGCGCCTGTGCCCGCCTCGTTGATTGTGCCCGCACGAGAGAGGTGTGTGAGGAGGCCAAAGCACACCTGCTGGCAGACATGGCCCACATGAGTGGCCTGGTGGCTGGCAGGGTGATCCCTTCACCTTTCAAGCATGCTGATGTTGTCACCACTGCCACTCACAAGACACTTCGAGGGGCCAGGTCAGGACCCATCTTCTACCCGAAGGGGGTACAGTCTGTGGACCCCAAGACTGGCCGGGGATCCCTTATACGTTTGAGGACCGAATCAACTTTGCTGTGTTCCGTCCTTGCAGGGCCCCCCCACAACCATGCCATTGCTGCAGTGGCTGTGGACCTAAAGCAGGCCCGCACCCCATGTTCCGGGAGTACCCCTGCAGGCTCTGAAGAATGCTCGGGCCGTGGCTGGTGTCCTGCCAGATCGAGGCTACTCCCTGGTGTCTGGTGGCCTGACAACCACCTAGTGCTGGTGGACCTGCGGCCCGAGGGCCTGGATGGGGCCCGGGCTGAGCGGGTGCTGGAGCTTGTATCCACCACAGCCAACAGGAACACCTGTCCTGGAGACCCAAGTGCCATCACTCCGGGGGCCTTCGGCTTGGGGCCCCAGCCTTGACCTCTGGACAGTTTTGTGAGGATGACTTCCGGAAGGTGGTGCACTTTATAGATGAAGGGTCAACATTGGCTTGGAGGTGAAGAGCAAGACCCCCAAACTGCAAGATTTCAAATCCTTCTTGCTCCACGACCCAGAAACAAGCCATGGGCTTGCTGACCTCAGGGAGCGGGTGGAGCAGTTTCTGGGGCCTTCCCCTGCCTGGTTCTGATGAGCACTGAGGGCTCCAAGGAAATGAGGCCCATGGACTAAAGTCATTCGCCTTCCCTGGACCTGGACCAGGGGAGGGGATTGCGGACCAATGTGAGCCCGTGGCGTCTGTGACTCAGCCTCAGGCTCTGGGCGCCTCAAAGCCCGGTCCCCGCGGGCCTTGGGCCTCAGGAGCGTGCAGGGAGCAGGGTGCGGGCTGTGCGGGGTGAGAGGCTCTGGCGGGTGTGGGCCTGCCTCTGCTGGGCTGCGGGAGCCCAGGTCCAGCTCTGACTCCCACTGAGTTCAGACCAGACGGGACGTGGGCGGGAGAAGGGAGGGGAAGGAGCATCCAGGCTTTGGCCGCCTCTCACACAGGACGCGGCGCTCCTGCCAGTTTCCCGCCTCTGTGTCATTGATGCCATCCTGGCGTGACCCTGCCACCCAGCGCCCACTGGCCCAGTGCCTTCCCGAGGACTCCAGGAGGGACGGGAGGTGCTGGGCTGCGAGCCCCACCCAGCGGGCACCCAGTGCCTGCTGTGCAACAGCCGGGCTGCTGGGTCACCGACAGGTAACAGAAACAATTTCAATATTCTGAACCCGTGAGGTTTTAAAAACTCTGTCATGAAAGGAAGTCTTAGGTAGGTACCCAGGGATCCAAACTCTCCTGCTTTCTCATCTTTACATATTGGCGCCCACCCTCAAAGGTCCCTCCTGTGCCAGAATGGAGGCTGGAGCTCCAGCCATCACACCCTCACTTAGAAAGGGCCCTTCCTGAACCCCAACAACTTCTACCCAGGTCCCGTAGCTGTCAATTTAGCCACGGGCCTCACCTACCTGGGAGATGTGGTCTAAGCACAGTCCTGCCCTCAATACAATCGCCTTTCACAAAAAGGGGGGAATGTGTTTGCATAAGACAACCTGCAGGCCCCACTACATCCTGTTGTTCTTTAACCTTTGCAGGGAGGGGAGTGTTTATCACACACACAGCTCAGGGGAAATAAATGTGCTCAACAACTTATGAGGAAAAACCTAGTCTGTGACTCACACTGGGCTAGGCCCTTTGCACACATGGTCCTGCTTACCCCTCAGGGCAGGCGTTCCCAGCCCCGTGGTGCAGATGAGCACTGGGAGGTGTAATGCTGACAAACTAGAATGCAGAGGACCCTTTAGATAGACCAAACCGTCTGACACGAGTTGCTGCACAGTACTGCAAGCACACGGGCCTAAGGAATAGGATTCTGTGTGCTGAGTCCACAAAGGCCCCTCCGTCTAAGGCTGACAAAAATCAACAAACAGGAGGCTTCGACCGCTGCCCTGTAGCTCAGGAAGCAGGCCTCGCATGACACACCAATGAAAAAATAGTCATGTCAAAATACCCGTATGGTGCTGTGAAAGCAAACATGCTTGGTAAAAAGTCAAAAGGATGGAAAAGTTTGAGCTTGATATTTCCCAGCATAGACCAGGGGTTATTGATAAGTCTGGAGCTCCCTTTATGCATTCAGTAGCCTTATGCCTGTTGTATACTTGCTGCTCCATTACCCATCAGGGATTAGTGAGGTAAATTAGATATGGCCCTGCATTTAGGGAGCCCACCATCTATGGGGAGAAAGAAAGTACACAGACAATCTGATCATACCATGACAACTGGGTGGCATGGGAACACGTGAGAAGGGCATCCCCCCTGGAGGGGCGGCGAGGGAGGAAGAGAGAGTCGTCGGAAGACTTGCTGAAGAGTTGACAGCTGAACAGGGTCTTGAAAATTGAACTGGAGGGGATCAAGCCAGGTGTAGGGAAGGAGAGTCCAAAAGTAGGCAGATGCCACAGAGGGCGGCACATGGGACGGCTGGGAGGGAATGAAGAGAGGAGGGAGGAGAGCATCCTGAAGAGTTGGCAGGGCCTTGCTGTGACGGGTCACATACACCATGCCTAGGAGTTCGCATCCTCTGGCCACTGGCATCCTTCCCTCCTTGTTTGGGGGGAGCTACTTTACCTGTGTGCAGTCTTGGGGCGTTCTTAATTTAGACGCCCTCTGCTCCCCCAGCGGATGGGTGGGCAGTTGACTCCAGCTAAGCCAATTGGAGCATCACCAAGTCAAGGGGGAAAGTAGTTGGATGGGGCGTGAAGGAGAGTGTTGAAACATCTTCTAGAGAGGAAGCGATGGGGGTTTCTTTGAGTCATGAAAAGATTACTAGTTGGAAGGGAAGCCATGCCCTGGGTAGACACGATGTGTGATGTTTTCTTATAGCCTGGGTTCTTGTTACTTCATTTTCATGTCTCATAACTCATTATAAATACTGTATTTTATTCACTGGAAATATGTACTCTGTAGTTGTAATCATATTTTGTAACTGAAAATTCAATACTTACTGTTTTAAATGAACACTGTTATGTAAGATTCAGATTATGTAGACATCACTTCTCTATGACAGTTTGGGTGGGGTGTGCTATTGAACACATTTTTGAGTAATACGTGCAAAAGCCCTATCCAATTTTCCTCTTATCCCATGTTCACCTAACAAGCTTTTTGAAGTTTCAACCCAGGAACTACAAGGTTTCCAGTGGAAAAGTGATTCCTGTGTTATTTATGTTATACGAAGATTCTTTACTTTTCTATATTTTAAGACCTTAAAACTGTTGTACCATCCCACCCAGAATAAGAGAACTGACTGCCTAGCAGAGCTTCTGCCTTCATTACCTCCTGTAGTGAGATTTCAAGACACACCCGGGAGCCGTGATGCAGGGGAAGGAAGCCAGAATTGAGAGGAGGTGCTGCAGCTGCTCTAATAGCCTCTCATCCCTCCGGGTGGAGAAGGGATACTGGAGAACTGGAAAGAAAACCTAACATTTCCAAGACTTTGCTTCCTGATAGAAAAAGCTGAATGGGGGAGATGGAGGACCTTGTCTCACTGTCACCTTCCAAATCTCATCACCTCAATTTACACGAAGACGTAGTTTCAGCCGTAGCTTCCACCACTGGGGCCAGAAGGAGAGTGGAATGGAAACGGTGAATCCAGTGTCCAGCGCCCACCACACGGAGACGTCACGAAATGCCCTGGTGGAGGAGGGGCGGATAGACCTCGCTTCATCCTGCCCTGCCCAGAGGAAGCTCTGATGTGCTGAGGGGGGCTGCAGCCAGTGTCCTCCACGTTCGATCCCTTGAAATCAAAGCTGTATAATTTTTTTTAAATGAAACAATAAGTTGTTATATATAAAGCCTGATTTTAAGCACGTTTCCATTTCTTACTGAGTCATACTGGCTTTCTAATCAAAATGCTGATAAAGGAAAAAATGAATGTAGAATTAGGTATCCATTAAATTCATTTTTGTGAGTGTGAGTCGTTCTTAGTGAATCGAGTTGGGAGTTTTAGAGGAGACAAGTTTTTTGATGGTGGAAGTCAAATAGAGCTCAAACGCTCACACGTAATTTCTCTCCTTTTCCTCCCTAGAGTAAAAGTATCAGTAGAAAGGTTATCACATGTGGATACTGTTCAAAGGATCTAATGATGATGAAATGTAATTTTTATCTCTCGAGCAACTTCTTAGTTTATCTGAGAATGACTTCTTTGAGTGACAGTAAAGCTGTTTAATTCCCCGTGCTGGAGGAAACCCTGCCTAGAGGAATTGTTATTAACTCTGGAGCAAGGGAGGCTTCATGGGCTTTCCATAAAGAACAGCAGTGTTGAGAGGAGGCAAGATTGTGGGTGGTGTGGGGTAAAAACCAAGCTGAGTTCGTAAGTTCCAAGAGGGCACTAATTAGAGCCACTTGCAAGGAAGCTCTTTTTAACTTACTTTTCATGAGTGTAGTGTACTTTTGGTGAGGCTTTCAGAAGAAATTTTCCTTAAGGCATAAAAGGATTGCAAGTTAGGTTGTGTTAAAATGCTCAGAGCAGTTGTTTGGTTGGTTGGTTGTTGTTTGGCTTTTCTGTGTAACTTAATCCCCAATCTTTTTTTTTTTTTTAATTC
This sequence comes from Miniopterus natalensis, assembly GCF_054644295.1. Taxonomy (NCBI): domain Eukaryota; kingdom Metazoa; phylum Chordata; class Mammalia; order Chiroptera; family Miniopteridae; genus Miniopterus; species Miniopterus natalensis. The sequence continues at coordinate 8,046,729 of NC_142092.1, read as the reverse complement.
TCACCCAGGGATATTTTTTCCATTGCTTTGCAGAGAGTGTGGAGAGAGAGAGAGAGTGAGAACCATTGATGTGAGAGAGACACATGGACCTGTTGCCTCCCCCACACCCGGGCCGGGGATCAAACCTCCAATAGAGGTACGTGCCCTGGACCCAAATCAAACCCAGGACCCTTCAGTCCCCTGGCCGACACTCTAACCACTGAGCGACCGGCCTGAGCTATCCCCACTCTTTTTCTTTCTTTTCACATCTCAGGTTGGACTATCTGAAAACTCCTGATTGATTAGGCCTAACTCAGTAGACTGCATTATGAACTAGAGCACTAACAGGAAACTCCTGATGTAAATATGGCTCTTTACGCCGTGTTTCCAACCTTCCACCGCACGCACTCTTTAGTTAATACTAAAGCACTTGGCTCCATGGCATCATCTCCGGTGATGTTCTCAATAACATGCTTGGCCACTGCGTTCCATTTCCCGCATCGCCCCCTGTAGTGAAGGTAAAGGGACAACTGCTCTCGCACAGCCAGTGAGGCGCCGACGGGAGCACTTGCCCTGTGAGTCTCCCTCCAGTGCCCGTCACAGGCTCACCTCGGAGATGCTGCGGGCTCGGTTCGGGAACACGGCAACAGACTGAGTGTCACAGTGAGGCAAGTCGCATGGCGTTTTCAGCTTCCAGGTGCAGAGAAGTCGTGTTCACTCTATGCTGTAGCCTGTTAAGGGTGCAATTGCATTACGTCTGAACAATGTACATATTTTAATTTAAAAATACTTATTGCTAAAAATGCTATCATCGGAACCTGTTGGAAAAATGCACTGATAGACTTACACACACTTGGTGGCAGGGTTGCCACAAAACTTCAATTTGTAAAAACCAAACAAAAAAACAAACAAACACAATAAGCACACAGTATCTGCAGAGCCCAATAAAGCAAAACGCAGTAAAAAAAAAAGTGTGCCTGCATTGGGGAGAATAAATGTTCTAGCATAGCAATTACCCAAGTTACAACTTTGTTTCCTTTTAGTCATTTCTAATTGTGTTTGACATAAGCCACAATAAAATTTTCTCAGTATGAGTTATTTTCAGCCGTGCAAAAGTTGATTGAAATTTGAAAGTTTTATCCCTAATATAAGATGGGCATCCATGTTTAATCACATCCAAGAGCGCCTTGACTAACACAAAATTGTAAAGACTCCACCAAAAAAACAAAAAGATTAGAATTAATAAATGAATTCAGTAAAGTTGCAGAATACAAAGACCATATCAAAATTACAACTAAATTATTGAACAAGCACCCTTGAGAAGCAACTGAAGACTAGCCGAACAGAACACCTATAAGTAAGGATATAAAGAAACCATGTCAGACTGATAGGATGGGCGGAGAGGAAAAAGGACTGGCCCCACAGCCACGTGTGGTGGTTAAGAATCGGGAGGGATATCTCCCCTTGGTTTCTCCTGAGGAGTTAGGGGTCCCAGCCCCACACCAGGCTCCTTAGCCTAGACCACCAGTACAAGGAAGAGGAGTCCCCATAACACCTGGATGTGAAAATGAGAGGGGACTGACTCTGCCTGGGTGACACAGAGGGCTGCTGAGGTCCCAGATAGTCTTCTTAAGAGGCTTGTGGACACACCTACTTGCTGATGAACTAACTCCTTCTGAGCTCCAGTGCTGGAGCAGCAGCTCAGAGAGCACCAGGTATATACAAGGAGGAACCCAACTGTCTAGCTTCAGGGTGAGGGCGGGAGGTGCAGCTCTGTCCTGGACTAAAGTGCTGACAGGTGCCATTGTCCCTTTGCAGAGCCCTCCCTCAGCACAGCCTGTATGCGCAGGTGGGCACCAAATCTGCTTCTTCATCAACCCCCCCCCCCCCCCCGCTTAGGTGATTCCCTGAGCTCCCCCCACCCAACTGACCCATAGGCCAGACCTCTTTCAGCAGCTGTTACTCACAAGCAGCTGGCCTCAGCCCACGCTGTGGACTGCCCTACATTTTCTGAAAGAGCCACAAACCTGAAACAAGCAGTGGATAGGCCCAGAGGGCCCTGTACTAAGTGGCCCCCAGCCCTGCGCTAGTGGCAGTTGGCCTTGGTTTGAAGCATAGCCTCTCACTGGAGCTTCCAAGGCCAGCAGAGGCACCTACCAACCATAGATCATTTTGTAGCTCATACCAGTTTGCCCCACGGCCAGGCACAAGCAGGGGCTGAGCCGGGCCTGCGTTAGAGCTCCTCCCAGGAGGCCCCAAAACCAACCCATGAGCTATGAGCTTTAGACCAAAACAGGGCACCACCAAATTACCACCTCAAATGACACACCCAAAGAGTGGGCTCAGTAAGCAACAGAGCCCCATTAAAGTGTATCCCACTCTGTGGGTTCAGCGCCCACACAAAAAAGTTCACCAAAAAACTATTAGAATTGATAAATGATTAAGTAAAAAAGCAAGATACAAAACACTATTCAGGAATCTGTTGCACTTTTATACACCAATAATGAACTATCAGAAAGAGAAATTAAGAAAAGAACCCCAAGTACAATTGCATCAAAAAATAAAATACCTAATGATAAATTTAACCAAAGAGGTAAAAGACCTGTACTGAAAAAATTATGACATTGAGAAAAGGTATTGAAGATGATACAAGTACATGGAAGCATGTGCCATGCTCATGGAGAGAAAGAATTAAGACGGTAAAAATGCCCATCCTGCCCAAAGCAATATATAGACTCAATGTCATCCCCATTCAAATACCAATAATTTGGTATTTGTTCACAAATAATTCTAAAATTTATAAGGCACCACAAAAGGCCCCTAATAGCCAAGCAATCTTGAGAAAGAAAAACAAAGTTAGAGGTCTCATGCTCCCTGATATCAAACTATACTACAAGGCAGTAGTAATCACAACAGCATGGGACTGGCTTAAAAACAGACACACAGATCGATGGAACAGAACAGAGAGCCCAGAAATAAACCCTCGCCTTTCTGGTCTATTAATCTATGACAGAGGCAAGAACACACCGTGGGGTAAAGTCTCCAATAGTGATGCTGGGAAAACTAGACCACTCTCTTACACTATATCTAAGAATAAACTCGAAGTGCATTAAAGACTTAAATGTAAGACCTGAACCATAAAACTCCTGGAAGAAAACCTAAGCAGTAAACTCTCTGATATTGCTCTTACTAATATGTTTTTGGATATGTCTCAGGCAAGGGAAACATGGGAAAAAATAAACAAATGGGACTACATCAAACTAAAAAGTTTTTGCACAGCAGACTCACAGATACAGAGAAGAAACTGCTGGTTGTCACATGAGAGGAGCTTGGGGGTGTGGGTGAAAAGGTGAAGGGATTAAGAAGTACAGATTGGTAGTTACAGTCCCAAGGATGCAAAGTGCAGCGTAGGGAATATAGTCAATAATATTGTGATAACTATATATGATGCCAGGTGGGTACTACACTTACTGGGGGAGTACTCTGTAAATTAAATAAATGTCTGACCACTATGCTGCTCACCTGAAGTTAATATAAAATAATATCAAATGTCAACTGTAGTTGAAAAATAAAAAATAAAAGCAGCAGAGTGAGTTATGACTATAACCCTGGTTCTAGGACTCACACCTGGGAGGGATGGGGTGCAGGAGTGAGCCCCGGCCCTTTGAGAGATGAATCCTTGTCCATGGCCTTGCTTGGGCTTCAGGGAGGGGACTAGGACCCCTGGGCCCCTCATCCAGCAGCCCTGGTGTTCTCCTCCCTCCAAGGCCAGCTCCACAGCCTCACCCCCAGGTCCTGGGGCAGTTTCCAGCAGAGGCCCAGGAGGGGAGTGGGTGTCTGAGGCCCACCCGTGCTAGTGCTCTCTGGGCTGCCTAGTGGATATGAAGGTGGAGAGGAGGGGAGACTGAGATGACCCCGGGCACTGGATCCCCGTGCACAGTCCCTCCCACCACCCCAGCCCTTCAGTGTCTGGTGTTCAGCCCACACAACGCCTCCCAGGAACCTGGGGATCCAGGCCAAGCTCTGTTCAGTGGTTTGGTTGCACCGCCCTCCACTGCCTCGCCTGGAGCTGCGGCAAGGGTGACGGAGGACAGGTATCCTGACAGGCCTGGGGCGGAACAGTGCAGCAGCAGCAGGAGCCAGAGCCGGTCCACTGGCCAGCCTCGGCCTCGGTGGGTTCACACCTCTGCGCTCATCGCCAGGGCCACTGACCTTGGCCTGACGCTAGTTGACCCTGTCCTGACCCTGCCTTTACTCCCACTTCAGCTGAGCCCTGACCATGGCCCCGACCTAGCCCTGTTCTACCCCAACCCCTTACACCCCCTACCCAAGACAGACCCAGCCTGACCTAGCCATGACCCGTCCGTGACCCTGCCTTGACTCCTCAGGTAATGGGCTTCTGAACCCAACTCCCACAGTGCCCGGCCTTTGACCCAGTGGGAGTGTGGGCTGGACCACAGTGCAATCAGGGCTCCTATGAATAAGTAAGAAAAGATGGTAGAGTATGCATGGAAACACGGGAAAGGGTATGAAGAGGTAATTCATAAAAGAGGAAATTTAAAAGACCCTTAAACAGGAAAATAGGGAAATCTAGTTATCTAGAAAATGAAAAAACGTCATTTTGAACCATGAATTTCTAAAATTTTCGGAGCTTGATACCCCCCCCCCCCCCCCGCATGGTCTGTCAATCAGTGATTTCCCCGTGGAGTGAAGGAAGCATCCAAATTTCAAAGACATGTTTCCCTTGTCTACTCCAGGGTGGCCTGTCCTGGACTCCTCGTCCTAGAGGTCAGGTCCTATTTCACATTCATTTCCTTGTGTGTTTGTGTCGGTCCCTGGGCTGTGAACTCTGGCTACAGGGCAATTATCCCGTTCACCCCTGAGTCTAGGGGTAAGAGAGGGAGGGAATCAGCACTGCACGCGGCGCCCACTGGAATCCCAAGGAACCCCAACAGCGGCCGCTCTTATTAATGAAAGCGGAAAGCAAGGGCACCCCCGCCTTCCCCACTGGTCAAGGCCCATGTTGTGCGTGTATATACAGAATCGGTGTAGAATGTGGATATTCAGGGTGATTAGGGTTTTGTCTGTAACAATTTAGGTGGTAAGAGGTGGTCTATCTGTATATTTAGTGAGGGTCAGGGTAGAAATGTACGTGTGTGTTCATATATGTAAATTAATGTTTGTTAATATATCTAGGGTGGGAGTTGAGGGTCTTACAAAGGGTGTAAGTGCATTGTTTGCACATAATTGTTTGAAAGGGGATGGGGTGCTCTGGCCCTGGCCCATACTAGCTTGGGATAGTCAGTGCTGCATGTCTCCTCTGGGCTCTGTGTTCATTGGGTGGGTAGCTTGAAATTAGTCAAGCTGGGAATATTTATACCAGGCAGACAGCACAAATTGGCCCATTCTTTAGGGCCAAAGGATGCCCCCAAATGTTGGTGATTTCTGGCCCCCTTCATGCAGATTGGTTGATGGGTGTCTGTCTTTTAGGCAGGTGGACACTTCTTTAGCATTTGTATGGTCCTGGCATCGGCGTCCCTAGATGGTTGGGCCTGGTGGACAGATAGCCCTGCAGAGCAGAACCTTCACAGGTGTACTTCTGGCCCGACAGGCAGCCAGAAAGACGTGGGGCTTCCTGGACAGGAGGTCAGATGGCCAAGTGTTCCCCCAGGCAGACTTTCTAAGAATTAGCTGAGCAGGAACTGGTGCTACTCTCTTCTGGGGTAATGTGGTAGGCAAGGACACCCTTCACACAGGGTCCAGGTGGTGAGAGACTACAGAGGTCATCTGCCACATTGTGGTGTCCCTGAGACCATCCGCCACATTGTGGTGGGTTGTGTTGGGTATCAGGCTGGTCAGCGGGGTTACTAGTTCTTAACCCACCTATCTCCGTGGGAACCTTAATCCTTAGGTGTAGGAAGGACTTTAGGGGTCAGTGAAGTGACAGGGGTGGAGGTGGGGAGGCTTGTCCCTGAGGCGGGCTGGGGGCTGAGACCTGGGGAGAGAGGGGAGTGTGACTCTGAGGAGATACATGCCTCTGACATTCCCAAACCCTGTAGACATGCTCTCCTTTGCTTTCTGAAGGCTCAGGATGCTTCTAGCACTGAGATGAGCCTCATCTCAGCTTCATGTTTCACCCTCTTTTCTCTATTCCGTGTTTAGCTGCAAACCCACCAGAGGGAACCACGTGATCATTATAGCCACCAGCTGACCCCACAGCTACCTCCTGCCTGCCTCCCTTAGTCCCTCCCAAGAATTTCTGGGCCTTCCTTCTGGCCTTTTCTCTCTCATGGTGAATCCTCCTGCCAACAGAATGTGCCAACCTCACTTGCTTGAATGTGCCAATAACTGCTTGTTTCAGTACAAGTGGATTCCCAGTGGCTCTCACTGCCCCCTTCATAACCTGTCCCCAATAAAATGACAGGGTCTTGTACAGATTATATTGTGTATGTTGGCAGGATGGGGCTGTGCGGGGTTTTATATTTTAGAATGTTATATATTTTCAATAAACCTGCAGTATAATGTATACAAGGTTGATGTTCTTGGGTTTGTTTGTTGAATACTTTTTGGTTTGGTTCTTAAATGGGAAGGCACGGATGCTGATTTTTATAGGTGAGGAGCAGGAGTGCCCTGGTTCTTGAATCAGCACTGAAACCCCCCACCAGGTGCAATTAGTGGACACTGCTGAATGGCTGGGGTAGGACAGTGCTGGTTTTTCTGGGGCGATATGTTTTGCAGTGTATGTCATTCTCCCATCTCTCCATGGACAGGGGGAACCTTCTGGTCTTTTGAAAAAAAGATAATTTTTTTTATTACAGTTGCCATACAATCTTATATTAGTTTCAGGTGTGCAACATGGTGATGAGACATTTATATAACTTACGAATTGATCACCTCGATAAGTCTAGCACCTATTTGACACCACACATAATTCTTATAATATTACTGACTGTGTGCCTTATGGTGTACTTTACATCCCCATGACTGTTGTTAGAGCTGGCAGCTTGTAAATCTTAATCCCTTCCCCTTTTCCCCCAGGCCCCAACCTCCCTGCCATGAGGCAACCATCAGAACGTTCTCTGTGCCTATGAGTTTGTTTCTGGTTTGTTTGTTCATTTATTTTGTTCTTTATCCTCATGTAAGTCCATTCATGTTGTTCAAATGGCAAGATTTCATTCTTCATTCTGGTTGAGTCATGTTTTATTGTACATGGTACCAAAGCTTTATCCATTGGTCTATCAGTGGACACTTAGGTTTTCCATATCTTGGCTTATGTACATAATGCTGCAATGAACAGAGGGATGCACATGTCTTTTTGATTCAGTGTTTTGTGTTTCTTTGGTTAAATACCCAGAAGTGGAATTTCTGGGTCCTTCTTTATCTCTTTTTATAGCCTTTGATTTAATGGCTATTTTCTCTGATAAAAGTATCGCTGCCCCAGCTTTTTTTCATTTCCATCTATATGAAACACCATTTTTCATCCCTTTATTTCAGTCAGTGTGTGTCTTTTGATCTGAAGGGGGTGTCTTGTAGGCAGCATATGTTCGGGTCTTGTTTTCTTATGCATTCAGCCACCCTCCGTCTTTTGATTGGAGCATTTAATCCATTTACATTTAAAGTACTTATTGATAGGTATGAGTTATTGCCATTTTATTATTCATTTCCTCCCCTCCCTGACCCCTCCCTCTCCTCCCCCTCCTCCCCGCTTCTCCTCTTCCTCCTCCCCCTCCTCTCCTTCCTCTTCCCCCCCTTCCTCCTCTTCCTCCTTGCCCTAAGCCGACAGGTCAGGGTTTCTCCGTGCCTCTGGTGCTCTTCAAGCTGCGCCTCAGTGCTGGGGCGCAGGGCGGTGGGTCCGTCAGCAGGTGAGTCTGCGGGGGCTCTTGGGGAGGAGGGGCCCTTTGTCTCACTCAGCCCCCCTCTTCCTGGGTTGATAGTCGGAAGTTATGGGGACTTCCCTTCCCACTCACAGGAACCCTGGGCTGGGAGCGTGGTGTGGGGCTGAGGCTGTCACTCCTCTTGGGAAACCTCCACCCCAGAGACAGGCCTGCCCATTGTTTCATTTTATTTTATTTTAATTATTTTTGGTGCTGTTGGCACTGTTACAGGGGCCCCCATTTTGCCTCCCTTTGCCCCCCGGCTTTGGCCATGGTGTTGTCGGTGCCCATGGCCCATGCATGTATGTTCTTTGGTTAATCTCTTCTTAGTTTATCTTCACCCAAGGATATTTTTGTTTTTTGCTTTTCAGAGAGTGGAAGGGGCAGTGCGGTGGAGAAACATCACTGGGAGACACAGGTCAATTGATTGCCTCCCGCAGGGCCCTGACCAGGGGCCGGAGTCGAGCCTGCAACCAACCGAGGTACAGGCCCTTGGCCTGAATCAAACCTGGGGCCCTTCAGTCTGCAGGTCGACCCTCTAACCACTGAGCCAAACCAGCCAGGGCATCTCTTCACCTTCTTTTATTCAGTCCCCACCCCCCTGACATTTGTCAGTCTGTCCCATGCATCCATGCCTCTGGTTCTATTTTGTTTGACAGTAATTTTGTTCATTAGATTCCACATATTAGTGAAATCATATGGATTTTTCTTTCTCTGACTGGCTTGTTTCACTCAGCATAATAATCTCCAGGTCCACGCATGTCGAAAAGCCTGAGAATTCCTTCTTTTTCCCAGCCATGTGGTATTTCATGGTGTAAATGTCCCACAGCTCCTATATCCATCATCTGCTGATGGGCACTTGGGCCGTTTCCAGATCTTAGCTATTGTAAATAACGCGGCTATGAGCACAGGGGTGAGTGTATTCTTCCTAATTGGTGTTTCACGATTCTTAGGATATATTCCCAGAAGGAGATCCCTGGGTCAAAAGGCAGCTCCATTTTTAGTTTTTTAAGGCAACTCCATACTGTTTTCCACAGTGGCTGCACCAGTCTGCATTCCCACCACTGGGGTCCCCTGTTCTCCTCATCCTTGCCAGTACTTGTTGATTTATTGATGGCAGTTCTGGTGGGTGTCAGGTGATACCTTGCTGTCGTTTTAACTTGCCTCTCTGATGATTAGTGACGTTGGGCATTTTTTAATATGTCTTGGCCATCTGTATCTCCTCTTTGGAGAAGTGTCTATTCAAGTGCTTTGCCCACTTTTAATTGGATTGTTTGTCTTCCTGATTTTAGGTTCTTTGAGTACTTTATATTGTTTGGAAATTAATCCTTTATCAGGTGTGTCATTTGCAAATATGTTCTCCCATACAGTGGAATCCCTTTTCATTTTGTTTATGGTATTTTTTTGTGGTGCAGAACCTCTTTATTTTGATGTAGTCTCATTTGTTTATTTTCTCCTTTGTTTCCCTTGCCCTAGGAGATATATCAGCAAAAATATTGCTACAAGAAATGTCTGAGATTTTACTGCCTATGTTTTCGAAGATTTTTATGGTTTCATAACTTACATTTAAGTTCTTTACCCATTTTGAGTTTATTTGTGTGTAAGCTGTAAGTTGGTGGTGGTAGTTTCATTTTTTGCATGTTCCTGTCCCGTTTTCCCAGCACAGCTTATTGAAGAGGCTGCCTTTTCTCCATCCTATGCTCTCGCCTACTCTGCCAGACTGCAGTTGTCCATGACAGTGTGGCTGATTTCTCGGCTCTCGGTTCTGTTCGTTGATCTGTGTGCCTGTTCTTGTGTCAGCTCCAGGTCACTTGGATTCCAGTGCGGTACAGTGTAGTTTGACATCGGGTGATGTAATACGTCCAGCTCTGTTCTTCTTTCTCAAGATTGCTGAGGCTATTCGGGTCTTTTTTGGTACCATATAAATTGTTGGAATATTTGTTCTACACCTGTGAAATAAATGTTTTTGTGATATTACATTATTTTTAAATTTGTATTTTATGTTTTCATCACTTTTTATCCCGTGTCTGTCCTCTTGCACCTACAAGCAACCCCACCCCTCACAATCACCACACTGTTCTCCATGTCCAGGAGTTCTCTCTTCCTCTTTTTTTTTTTTTTTTTTTTTGCTCAATAGGAATTGCATTGAATCTGTAGATTGCTTTGAGTAGTATGGACATTTTAATGATGTTAATTCCTGCAATCCATGAACACAATATATGCTTCCACTGATTTGTATCTTCCTCATTTTCTTTCTTCAATATCCTACAGTTTTCCGAGTACAGGTTTTTTACCTCCTTCTTTAAGTTTATTCCTCAGTACTTTATGTTTTTTGTTGCAATAGTAAATGTGTGTTTTTTTTCTTAATTTCTCTTTCTGATAGTTCGTTATTAGTGTATAAAAATGCCACCACCTTCTGAATATTAATTATGTATACTGCTACTTTGCCACACTCATTTATTAGATCTAGTAGTGTTTTGGTGGAGTCTTTAGGGTTTTCTAGGTCCAATATCATGTCATGTGTGACTAATGACAGTTTTATTTTCTCCTTTCCAATTTGTATGCCTTTTATTTCCTCCTCTTGTCTGATTGCTGTGGCTAGGATTTCCAGTACTATGTAGAATAAGAGTGGTGTCTTCTTCCTGATCTTAAGGGTAAGGCTTGTAGTTTTTCCTCATTGAGTATGATGTTGGCTGTAGGTGTGTCATATATGGCCTTTACTATCTTGAAGTATGTTTCCTCTATTCATACTTTGCTGAGAGTTTTTATCATAAGTGGACGCTAGATTTCATCAAATGCTTTTTCTTCACGTACAGATATGATCATGTGATTTTTGTCTTTCAATTTGTTTATGTGATGTATCACATTTATTGATTTGTGAATATTGTAGCAGCCTTGCATCCCTGGACTAAATCCCTCTTGGTCATGTTGTATGATCTTTTTTAATATATTGCTGGATCCGATTTGCTAATATTTTGTTGAGGATTTTAGCATCTATGTTCACCAGGGATATTGGCCTATGATTTACTTTCTTTGCCATGTCTTTATCTGGTTTTAGAATTAGGATAATGCTGGCCTCATAGAAAGAGTTGGAAGTCTTCCCTCCTCTTGACTTTTTTGGAATAGTTTGAGGAGGATAGGAGTTAGTTCTTTTTTGAATGTTTGGTAAAATTTGCCTGTGAAACCATCTGGTCCAGGACTTTTGTTTGCTGGGAGGTTTTTTGCTCTGCTTCAATTTTATTAGTTGTAATCAATCTATTTGGGTTTTTCTGATTCTTCTGTATTCAGTTTTGGAAAAGTGTATGCTACTAGGAATTTGTCCATTTCGCTCAGGTTGTCCAATTTGTTGGCATAGGGTTGCTCATAGTATTTTCTTACAATCCTTATATTTCTGTGGAGTGAGTTGTTACTTCTCTTTCATTCCTGATTTTATTTATTTGGTCCTCTCTTTTTTTTTCATCATGAGTCTGGTTAAAGTTTTATCCACCTTGTTTATCTTTTCAAAGGGCCAAATCTTTGTTTCATCGATCTTCCGTATTTTTTTTAGACTGTCATTTATTTCCACTTTGATCTTTATGATTTCCTTCCTTCTACTTACTCTAGACTCTGTTTGTTGTTGTTCTCCTAGTTACTTTAGGTGTAGAATTAGATTATTTGCTTGAGATTTTGCTTTCTTCTTGTGGTAGGCCTGTAATGCATGAACTTCCTTCTCAGGACTGCTTTCGCTGTATTGCATAGACTTTGGGTTGTGTGTTCATTTCCATTTGTCCCAGGGAATTTTATATTTCTTCCTTGACCTTATTGGTAAGGCATTCATTGTTTAATACCATGCTATTTAGCCTCCATTTGTTTGAATGTTTAGGAGTTTTTAAAATTATAATTGATTTCTAGTTTCATGCCATTGTGATCTGAGAAGATGCTTGACATGATTTCAGTTTTCTTGAATTTGTAAGACCTGTTTTGTGTCCTAACATGTGGTCTATCTTTGAGAATGTTCCATGTGCATTTGAAAAGAATGCATATTCTGCTGTTTTGGGATGACATGTTCTTTAAATATCAATTAAATCCATCTGTTCTAGTGCGTCATTTAAGGCTGCTCTTTCCGTGTTGATTTTTTTTGTCTGAAAGATTTATCCATTGTTGTCATTGGGATGTTAAAGTCCCCTACTATGACTGTATTGCTGTCGATCTCTCCCTTAAAGTCCACCAACGGTTGTTTTTTTAATATACTTAGATGCTCCCATATTGGGTTCATATATATTTTACAGTGGTATATCTTGTTGGATTGATCCCTTCAGTATTAGATAATGACTTTCTTTGACTCTGTGATGGTCTTTGTTTTAAAGTCTATTTTTTCAAATATAAGTATTACTACCCCAGATTTTTTTTTTTTTTTCATTTCCTTTTGCATGGAATGTTTTTTCCCCCTACCTTTACTCTCAGCCAGTTTCAATCTTCTGTTCTGAGGTGGGTCCCTTGTAGACAGCACATATATGGGTCATGTTTTCTCATTCATTCAGTTATCCTATGCCTTTCGATTAGAGCATTTAATCCATTTACACCTAAGGTTACTATTGGTGTGTACTTATTTATTGCCATATGTACCTATGTTTCTCTCTCTTTCTGTTTCTTCTTATTAAAGCAGATCGCTTTCTATTTTTTGCAGTGCTAGTTTGGTGGTAATGAACTCTTTAGTCTTTTTTGTCTGGAAAGCTCTTAATTTCACCTTCAGTTTTAAATGATAGCCTTGCTGGATAGAAGAGTCTTGGGTGCAGGCCATTGCTTTCCATTACTTTGAATTCTTCTTGCCAATCCCTTCTGACCTGATGTGTTTCTGTTATGAAATTACCCGACAGCCTTATGGGAACTCCCTTGTCCTTAACAAACTCTCTCTCTCTTGCTGCCTTTAAAATTAATTCATTGTCTTAACCTTTTCCATTGTAGTTATGATTTGTCTTGGAGTGGATCTCTTTGGATTCATCTTGATTGGAACCCTGTGTTTCCTGAGCTTATGCGACTTTCTTGTTCCCTAGGTTAGGGAAGTTCTCTGTCATTATTTCTTCAAACAGTTTCCCTAGTCCCTTGTTCACTTTCTTCTCCTGGACCCCTATGATGTAGATGTTGTTACATTTCATATTCTCTTAAACTGATCATCATTCTTTTGAATTTTTTTTTATTTTTACTGTTCTGATTAGGTGTTTTTTCTACCTTGTGTTCCAAATTGCTGATCCTCTGCTTCATCCATCCTACTTCTTATTCTTTCCAGTGTATTCTTGATGGCATTCTTCATTTCTGACTGGTTCTTTTTCATGGTTTCCATGTAATTTTTAATGCTGTTGTTGTTCTCACTAAATTCCTTGAGCATCCTTATAACTGTTACTCTGAACTCTGTCTTATAAATTGCTTGATTCCATTTCATTTAGCTCTTTTTTTGGAGATTCCTCCTGTTCTTTCGTTTGGAGCCGTTTTTTGTGTGTCCCCATTTTGGCTGTTTCTTTGTGTTTGTTTTTGTGCATTAGATAGAAATGCTATGACACTCAGTCTCCCTGGGGTGTCCTTATGTAGTAGGTGTCCTGTGGGACCCAGTGGTGCAGTCTTATTGATTTTCTGAACTGGGTTCTCTAGGAATGCCCCTTGTCTGTGTTATGTGGGCCCTCCTGTTGTAATTGGGTTTTGATTGCTGTTGGCTCATTTGTGGCTGGGATCCACCTTCAGACTGGCTGACTGTGAGGCTCCACTCTGACTATGTCATGCAAGCAGTTGTAAGGGGCAGCCTTGAGGAGGCCTCCTCTGCCAGTCCTTAGTTAAGAGTCTCCTCTGCAGACAATCTTCAGTTTGTAATTCAGGGTGATTGTTCCCAATCTTAGTTTTAGTCCAGTTTGGTTCTGGGAGAAGGTGCAAGAAAGATCCACCTACTTTGCTGCAAACTGGAACCTCTCCCCTCCTGATTTTGAACTACCACATGTGTTTCTGACACATTGTTTTGAGTCTCTGCCCCTCTTACAAGCCTCGATGTGGCTTCTTTATATCCTTATTTATAGGATTTCTGTTCAGCTAGTCTTCAGGTGGTTCCCAGGGGTGGTTGTTCTGTAATTTAGTTGTGATTTTGATGTAGTGGGTGGAGGGGGTGAGCAGAGTGTCTACCTACTCTGCCATCTGGAAGGTCAGAATCCTCTGCTCTTTACTAAGGGGACTATCTGGCCTCGCTGTTAGAAGCCTCTACATGTTCTACTTCCCAAAAATTGATTGGGAAAAGATTCTGAACCCTTCTCATCCACACTGGCATGTGGGATCCTAGGGGCGCTTTAGCGACACAGTGGTGGGTCTGAGGAGGCCCAGAAGGTGGCTGTTCAGCCACTAAGGAGCTGCCCCTGCAAAGGAGGCCATTGTGATGTCTGCTGTAGGAGCGTGGGGTCCAGAAGACGAGGCTTGCTACCTGCAAGGCCCAGAAAAAGCTGAACAGGCTCAATGAGACATGCGAAACAGAACAGGGAGAGGATGGGAGTCTCTATGGGGCTGAAGGTAGGCTGTGACTCTGTAGGAAGATTTGGAGACAGTAGGTCAGGATATGAAGGCCCCTACCAACAAGTTGAGATTCCCCTCTCTCCATCCCCCTTGGCCAGACTCACCTCCTGTGGCTGCAAGTAGGAGGGAACACTGAGGTAATGTCAGCTTGGAGGTCAGTGCTCTAGGTCCTTCCCATAGCTCACCCATGCTTTAAATAACAAACATGTCAAAACATTGTAGTACTTAAAGAATGCTGGGCCTCTTTTCTGGAAACACCGCAGAAACATAGTCTGAACCACGAACTGTATTTTAATAACTCAGAATCCTGTGTTTGCACCCTCCCCAGCTCTGTCTGAAGATTCCAGTTGATCATGAGCCCTTAATCAAATTACTGACTGGACATCTCCCAATGCAGTGAGTGTGAGCGTGTCTGTGTCCATTAAAGCTTTGTGTTGATTATCTGTTTCCTCCACTAGAATGCACAATGCAAAATGGAGCCTTTGCATGGAGGTCACTGATGTTTGCTAAATCGTTATTGGATGATTGTTGTCATAGTTTGGGTTCTTTGGAAGAAGATGTTTACTGATAACAGCTATGAGAGGATTGAAAAAGAAAAGGAGATTGGGCAGAGTGAAAGCTGAACTCTGAGGCAGGCCCCAAAACAGCTACGACCTGCCCTATAGGAGCTGAGGATCCACGATGTCTCTTCTGAATTGTCCTCAGAAGGTTGAGCCTGCAACCGAGGTACGTTCCCTTCGTTGAAATAGAACCCAGGACCCTTCTGTCCCTGGGCTGTCACTCTAACCACTGAGCAAAACGGGCTTGGGCTGATACAGTCTTGGTATTAAATCTTTTTTCTTTTTCAATGCATTGCATATATCTTTTCTCTAGTTCCCATTTTGCTGACCATTGAATAGATTTTGATTTGACTCAATGCCTGAATCTTTTCCTTTAAGATTTTTGTTTTCTTTAAAATCTTATTTAAGAATTTCTCTCTTAGCCCAGCCATTGTGGCTCAGTGGTTGACCATCAACTTCGAATCCAGGAGATCTCGGTTCGATTCCCGGTCAGGGCACATGTCTGGGTTGTGGGATTGATCCCCAGGAGGGGGCGTGCAGGAGGCAGCAAATCAATGACTCTCTCATCACTGATGTTTCTCTCTCTCTGTGTCTTCCCCTTCCTGTCTCTAAAATCAATAAAGATATATTTTTTAAAAACAAACAAGAGACTTTCTCTCCTACTCCAATTTCATAAAGACAATCTCCTATAGGAAATGGAAGTATAAATGTTTTGTTTTTCATGTTTAAGTCTATAACACTTTTGGAGTTTATGTGTTTGTTGTGAGTTAGGGATCTCTATCAAAGAGACTTAGATTTGACTGCAATTTATATATATATATATATATATATATATATATATATATATATATATGCTCTACTCAGTATTCCCATTTACTTATAGACTAGGAAGGATAACAAAATTTTCTATGTCTTTAATTCCTGAACTATTTCTCTAGGAAGAAACTACTCCATGAAACATATTTCAAGTACTTGGATGACAAGCCTGGGTGACTTAAAACATAGGCAGGTACCTGGCTCCTGGGACATCACAGGCTTACATCAGACCTTCCATGAAAAATATACAGAATGTCTGGTTTAAGTAGTGGATTGAGATCACGCACTAGCTTCCCGTTCCTCCTAAGCCCTGGTGCAAAAGAATTTTAAAAAGAATAAGCCCACAGAGCAAGGAAGAGGAGGAGATCAATGGAATAATTACATCAGTAAGTTTTTGGAAGAAAGCAAGCATTAAGTAAAGAAAGACACAAAGAAAGTGAAAAGGTAAGAGTTGAGGAAGTTGTAGCCCAGAACTACACAACCATGAACAGGGTACTGCAGGGTGGAACCTTATCAGAAAAGACAAAAGACAGTGAGATGACCATCTTCTAAGTGTTGCAATAAACAGATACTGAATCAAGAATTCCATATCCAGCTATACTCTCCCTGAAAAATAAAAGAGAAATTAAGATATCTCTGGATTTAAAAACAAACCATTTTTTTAAAAACCTCAGAGCCTTTGCTGCTAGCAGACCCTGCCCTAGAAGATACGTGAGAGGCTGAAATAAAAAACACTAAACAGTAACTCAAATCCACACAAAGAAAGAGCACCAAAAACCTAATTAGATTGGTATTATGAAAATATACTTAACAATGAGCAAATCCTGGTTTCTAAAACCATTCTCTAATATAAAGATCCATTGATCCTTGCTGAAGTGGCTGATTTTAGGGCTGGAACAGAATATATAAGATGAACCTAGAGCATCTGCCCTATAGTGCCAGAGAGCAGGTAGGTACTGAAAACACAAGCTCCTGGGAATATACCAGAGGGCTCCAGGCCACTGAAAGAGCCCCCAGCGACACAAGATGGAACAATCTGAGCAACAGAATAATGCAGTTTCCAGGTGTAAATGTCTCGTAACAGAAAACTTGGGCATGTTCAATGATAACAAAATTAGGTAAAGCTTTGATATTTTACCCTCTATAACTCATGTAAAACTGTGTTCTTGTGCAGGTATATTTTTTCCAAAGTAGGAAGACAGAATGTACCAGGAACATAGCTTCAAAGGGACAGACACACGGGAGTATGTTTACAGGGGAAGAGGCCAGGAGAGTTAGAGACTCACATGAACAACAGTCCCATTCAGTAGATAAATACTTGAGCCCC
Source organism: Miniopterus natalensis (assembly GCF_054644295.1). Lineage (NCBI taxonomy): Eukaryota > Metazoa > Chordata > Mammalia > Chiroptera > Miniopteridae > Miniopterus > Miniopterus natalensis. Next base: position 8,029,648 of record NC_142092.1, on the reverse strand, counting down.
TACCAGGTACCAAGAACTATGAGATGTACGGGGAATACAAGGACAAATCAAATAGTCCCTGACCTCTAAAAGGTAATTGTCTGGCCCTGGCTGGTATGGTTCAGTGGTTAGAGCATCAGCCTGCACACCAAAGGGTGACAGGTTCAATTCTTGGTCAAGGGCACATACCTGAGTTGCAGGTTTGATCCCCTGCCCTGGTCAGGTGCATGTGGGAGGCAACGAATCAATGTCATCAATGTTTCTCTCTCCCTCCCTCCCTCCCTCCCTCCCTCCCTCTCTCCCTCTTTCTCTCAGGCTCTCTTCTCGCCCCCCCCACTTTCTTCCACTCTCTCTAAAAAAAAATCAATGGGAAAAATATCCTTAGGTGAAGATCAAAATGAAACAAAGAGGAAGGAAGGAAGGAAGGAAGGAAGGAAGGAAGGAAGGAAGGAAGGAAGGAAGGAAGGAAGGAAGGGAGGGAGGGAGGGAGGGAGGGAGGGAGGGAGGGAGGGAGGGAGGGAGGGAGGGAGGGAGGGAGGGGGAAGGGGAAGCGGAAGGGGAAGGGGAAGGGGAAGGGGAAGGGAGGCATGGAGGAGATAAAAGGCCACTGTCTGGTAGAAAGAATGAAAGCATACACTGAGGGAGCAACAAATCCAAATATTTAAAGGACTGTTGTGTGGAAAAGAGTCAGAGGTGTTCAGCATGTCCTGAGGGACAGGCTTCGGAATGAAGGGTAGATGGAGTAACAGGCTGATTTGGGCTCAATGTCTGGCACCAAATTAGTGATTAATATACATTAAGATCTCTTCCCCTGATGCCCAGTAAAACAGGATTCACTCTGCTGAAACCAATGAACTCTACCATTTATGTGACAAAAATGATATTACTTCCATACTATATTGTTATAATCACCGTAAAAAGTTTTTTTTAAAAGCTATAACATTTTAAAGTCTAAACTTTAATGTAAAGAAAAATATATCAATTTTATTTCCACCTTCACCAATGTGAAGAATTTTAAAGTTTGACTTGTCTATCAAGATCTTCCAGTGCCCTAAGCTGTTTGGCTCAATGGTTAGAGCATTGGCCTGTGGACTGATGGGTCCTGGGTCCGATTCTGGCCCAGGGCACATATCTTGGTTGCAGGCTCGATCCCCGGCCCTGGTCAGGGTACATGCGGGAAGCAGCCAATTGATGTGTCTCACATCGATGCTTCTCTCCCTCTCTCTCTCTGTCTCTCCCTCCCTCCCCCTTCCACTCTCTCTGAAAAGCAATGGAAAAAAATATCCTCGGGAGAGAAATAAAAAGAAGAAGGTCTACCACCGATCCCAGTAATAATCCATCACAGAACAAGACCCTGGAGCGTACAAGCTAAAAGCGTAATTATTCTACAATCTGTTTATAGCAGTTTAGACCACTAAGGGCATTCACACTTTAAAAAGACACAATTCCCTGTTGAAATATCTAATCATTTGCATCAGATGTAAGAGAAGAAAATTATCTAAATGAGAATACTTTTCCCATGTGGACCAGGAAACACACACAACTAATCAAGGAGAGAAGAAAATCTCCCCTGTGGTCCTGCTTATCACTTATTTTTTCAATGAGCTTTTGCTCAAAGGAAAGAAAACCCTGAACTAGAGTCAGCTAACTGCATAAAGCCCTTTACTGATAAAATTAGGCAGGCTAAGTTAGATGCGAGCAAACCTTTGCAAAACAGGCTGACAGAATAGAGGAAATGTAGAGGTGAGTCAGCACCGGGGCTGAGAAACTGAACTCAGCCATGAGGAGAAGGGGACAGCGGTCCCATAATGTGCTCTAGGCCATGGGGAAGGCAAGCCCGTTCCGGTAAGCTGCCAATATAAAGCACAGAGACACAACACAGGTTCAAGAAATGAGCGCAATGCTGACAGTCACATTAGAAAGTGTCCAGGTCAGGATGGTCAGCATCCGGGAAGAACCTGGCCTGCAGGAGGCCTCGGGTGGAGGAGCTGGGAAGACAGACACTGGCATTAGCTGCACTACATTATTCCAGCAACATGCTAAAATGTTAAAAATTGACTTAAAACGGTAAAACACTTCTCCTAAAGAAAGTCAAATACAAAAACTGCACATAGTATGTAAAAAATAAATAGGCACAGAAAAATCTTGTTGACTTTTATTCCTTTACACTGTTTCTGTGTACAGTGGTACCTCGGTTATCGAACGTCTCCGTGGACGAACATTTCGGTTTACGAACCCCCTAAACCCAGAAGGAAATGCTTCGGTTTTCGAACACCCCTCGGAATCCGAACATGCCACACACATGGCTTCCACTGAGGGCAAGATCCTAAGCCTGGCTGTGGGCTGTTGGTCCCTCGGTTTCCAGATGTTTCAAAACTCGGTCTTCCTGAACGGATTATACTCGAAAACCGAGGTACCACTGTATTCCAGTTTTATTTATATTCTCTCATTTTGTTACCACTCAGATGACTAAAACAAACTTAAAAAACTAGTTTATTCAACCCTGGCCTATTTGGCTCAGTGGTTGGAGCGTGGGCCTGCACACTGAAGGGTCCTGGGTTCAATTCCAGCCGAAGGCATGTAAATCGGTTGCAGGCTCAATCCCCAGTCTGGGTGGGTGTGGGAGGCAACCAATCAATGTGTCTCTCTCACATCGATGTTTCTCTTTTCTCTCTCCCTCCCTCCTTCCTTCCCTCCCTCCCTCCCACTCTGAAAAGCAATGGAAAAAGAACCCAAAAAACTAGTTTACTCTTACCTTTCCCTAAATACCTATGATAGGCCTGATGTCTGTAGAGATCCAAGGGAAGTCAGAATCTACCGTGGTTTATGAACAGGGATAAGAGTTTGACTTTAAAATAGGAATAAGCCCATCCATGCATGGAACAGGTTCAAAATTTCAACTGAAATGAACAGGGTCAAAGCTGGAATAGGAGAGCTGGCACTTTATATGACCACTATAAATAGAACCCACTATAGATTAAGAGAAGGCAAGTTAGATTAGTAAACTAATGGAATATGAACAGGGATGGGGTTGGTGTTTTGTTTTTGTTTTGTTTTTGCCTATTGGTATTTTCCAAATTTCTATACTCAGTGTTTGACTTTAATAGGAATAAAACTGCTATTTTCAAAAATTCTGTAGTTGCACAGGTTACTATTACATACATTTTTAGGTATTTTCTTAAATCCTACATTTTAAAATGTACTCCCCCCATTGTTTTAAATATCTAATATAAAGTTAATCTGTGGCCTGAGTCGTTGATATATGATTTCTCATAGACTATGAGGCATTAAGAGTGAGAACAAAAATACTGTATATTTGAAAATGGGAATAATTTAATAGTCAAATATGTTTGCACATTAGCAGCACATATAATAAAATTACTAGAAAGTTTGAGGTAATATACAAAAGGCAAAATGGAGTTTAAAAGTTGGACCATTTTCTTTGGAACAGAAAAAACTTAAACTTGAATATATATTACTCAGCTCTACACACATTTTTCTTCAGGTACTTCCCGCTTACCTACAATTCTGAGAAAGAATCCCAGCATATGTTTTTATTTTTCATATTACTCCAAAACCTCCAAACTACTCTCAAGGTTTTGCCTTGAGCAAATAAAGCAAAAAATAAAAATGTTGAAGGACTGGCTGAAAAGGTTTGCGAAGAGAACTTGAAATGTTAACTATGTGTAGCTGACTAGATAAAGCTCCCTTCAGAGATTCTCCCAAGGAAACCCTCCTGTGTAGGGGGGCTAGGATAAAGCGGATCAGAACTCAGGAAGGAAAGGAGAAGTGGGTTTTCTCCCTGGGCGGGTGGTTTGGGTTTCTGAATTTATCCTGCAGAACAAGTTTTAATAAGTGGATTCTTTGGTCTCTATTCTAGCAAGAAAACAACTGCTTTAAAAGAACTGGAATCACGTGATTGAAAAGCAGAGTACGATCTCATTTTTATAAAAATATAAATAAAATATGTACATAGACAAAAGATTCAAAGACTATATATCAAAATATTAGCAGGGTGTATATTATTTTATTTTCTGATTTGCAATATTCGACACTGAATGCATATTACATTTATAAGGAAAAAGTTATGTTTAAAAGACCATATAAATTACATGCAAACTTCTTGGGAAACAGTATTGGGAATAAAATAAAATAAAACACAGTCACAACAGTAATTAAACTACTGGGCAATTTAATTCCTAAAACAGATTTCTAAAAATGAAGAAAATGTCATCCTCTAGAACCTTTTGCACCCAGAGTTGAATTAATCTTTATAAGCCATAAAAGTAACTTATCAATGATGACTTTGCAAAGGCGTGGTTCTGAATGAAAAAGAAAAAAAAAATGTTTCCGTGAGTAGCTAAGATCACATGGCTCATCTGAAACCTACAAAAACTTGCCATTGAATCTATTAAAGTAGATCCATTTAATCCATTACAATGCCTGGCACAGAGTAAGTGCTCAGAATGTTTTGATGAAATAAAGTCCCCGGGGCAGTGGTGGGTGTGTGTGGGGGGCCGCGGATGACTTTCCTGTGAAGGGCAGGATGCCACAATCACTGGATCAATCTGCTGGAGAAGAGGAGGTGCTGCTTGGACTGCAGCGAATAGACATGAGGCAGAGACGAAAAGGGCAGGCCTTTCTCCCTCCAGCAGACGACCTGGGCCTTCTCCTAGCTGTTCCCCACCGGCACTGCCAGCTCCTTGTGCTACAAACACTGCAGCACCCAGACGAAAAGCCTGACCCAGAGACTATGCTCATTCAGGCCCACACAGAAGGAAGAGAGAGGACGTGTCTTTCACAGCAGCCAGAAGGAGGCCAGGTGACCGCGGCGGAAACTGCCACTCAAGCGGTTGTGGATTAAAATCATAACGTTTACCACCAAACAGGCCAAATGCTAGATTTTTAAACCATGACAAAAAAGGAATGTCCAAATGTGTACCTAGATAGCTGGAAAGCAAAATTAATAAACTGAGGAGATGCTACGCCACAATCCCTATTCATATTTTAAGTGGTTTTTTCATGCAAGTGTCAGGAGTTAGGGGATTTTCAATCTTCATCATTACAACTAGTCACTTGCAAAATTCAGTGCTTTAAAAACCCAGTCTGTTCAGTTTGCTGAGATCATTGTTTGATCAATGATAAAAATTAGGGTATGTAACTTCTAAATTTGTCTAAGGTTACTGGGCTAGCTGTTCTCTCACACACTTGTTTTAAAAGTTCATACTCATTGTTTGTGTTAAAATTCCCATGGGCTTAATAATCAATAAATTTTACAGGAATCGCTGAGAAAGATATTTTTGAACATAATTTTCTACCAAACTAGGTGCCCATGTTCACTGCTATTAAAGGCAATAATTTGCAAGAAAAATAAGAGTAGAACTTCCTAGAAGTTAAGCCAAAGGACTATCAAAGCACTGACATTTTTACGGAACAAACAGAAACTACATCTCTTGGATCAATTGTAAACAGTATTTCAGACCTGGAAAATCTTTAATGCGCTAATTTACTTTCCTTAAGTTCCCCATTTCCTGACACACAACCTACCTGCACAATCTTAACTGAGACATGAATTTAAGAGACTTTTCTAACCAACATTTTGTTATAAATGACACTCAGTGAGGAACACATTTCCTCACCATGTAACTTTCAGAGACTTTATAGTTTCACTGCTCAGGCATCTACCACAATCAGTAATTACCTGTTTTATTTGCTTACTGTCTTTTCCCTACATAATTTCTGTAAGATCAGGGACCTTGTCTTCTTCGCTGGTATATCCTCTACATCTAACCTAGTACCTGGTACTAACAAGTGTTCGTAAGTATTTACTGAATTAACAAATGGATAATTTTGGTCATAGGAAAATGGATTTTTAAAAGACGCTTCACAAACAGTAGGTCCTGGAAAAAGTTGCATCTTTTTGGAAATGAAAATGACCTCGAATATCACAGCAGGGTTGGAACTCCCAAAATTGCTCTAAAGAAAGTAAAGGAGAAAGAACTAACCATAGAAAAATACTTGTGCTTATTACTCTACCAAGGTTTTATACATGTTTTCTTAGATAAAACCTTGGAGGAACCGTAAATATGAGTGAAGTGAGAATCAGAGGGGAAGTCACTGGCCTAAGGTCAAGAAAGTATTACAATGGGAATCAGAACATCTTTTTCTTAATCCAAAGCCCACGTTATCTCTTCTGCCCCATGTTGTCTTGACAGGAACCAGAAAAAAAAAAAATAACTTTTTCCAGTAACATACACTAAGTGCATTAAATGATACAGTTACTATATGCAAAGAAATGTTTAGATTATTCAACTTATATAATTTTTACAACAGGAAATAGATAAGTAAATTAAGTAATTAAAATAAATGCATTCTTTGGTGAGGTTGAGGTGATATGGGAAAGAACAGATAAAGTCACTAGAAAAGAAATATTTCAATGTATATACATTTTCAAATCCACTCTACCACTTATTATAGAACTAAGTATCTTCACACTTTGGCGCATTTTTAGTTTGAGAAAAGGAAGATACGCCTTTAACAGAACTGTGATTTAAGACTTATCTTCAGGATAATTTTCAGGTTTCCAATGGGAATTTAAAGTTCAAGCCCATTCTTGGAAGAATTTCCTAAACTTTGTGCAGCAGAACAATCTATGTGATTAACAACTGAGAGATTGTCAATACACAGGACAAAACAACAGAACATGAAAATAATTGTTAGGCTGGTGATATTTCTGGATGATCTGTGGTTTTTAAACCTTCTGATGGTGTTTTAAAGTTTATTTAATATTAACTCTAAAATAAATGCCTGCACCTGTTTGTTTCTTTTTCAGGAAGGTCAGAATAAGGCTAAAAGAAGCTCTACAAAAGAAAAGGGAAAGCAACTGTCAGCACTTTCTCAAACTGAGCTGTTCTGCAGTGCAAGGTGCTCTCTCCTCATCAGCCTTGGTTTCTCTCAACACAGGATTTCCTCCCGAAGCTTGGTCAGCCGCCTGCCTGGAGGAGGAGTTGGAATCTCTGCTCAGGAAGGGCAATGTTGAGTCCCTTTGGGTGCAACCCCATGAGAATTGGGTGGGAAATTGGACTATAGGAGTTGTTCTCAAAATGCTCCCAGGATCACCAAAGTGGAATCACCTAGGAAAGTGGTGAAAATGCAGGTGCCCAGGCCCGGTTCCAGATACTGAATCCACGTTTCTGAAGGGGCTGCTGGGAATCTGCATCTGTTAAAAGTCACAAGGTGGAATTCTTGTGCAGAAGGTCTGGGCGCACCTGGACTGGAGGCTGAGAACCAGCAGGACGGGCTGGTGGGTTTGGACCCATGCAGGTGGGTTTCAGTCTCAGGTCTTCCATCAATTGCTCTGACTGCAGCAAGTCACCCAAGCCCTCTGAGCCTCGGGTGTTCACACAGAAGTGGGGTGACACTTCCCCTGTTGGGACGACCACGCAAAACTGTGTGTCTCTATGTGTGAATGCTGGTTGGCCTTGATCCCTTAATGCACATGCAACCCTTAGGGACCGCCTGCTTCTCCCCAAAGCAGAGTTTCCCACCTTTTCCTCATGGTCTCTGCCTCCCCCCAGGAGCCTTTCTAGACATTTTCTCTCCTAATCCCCTGCCCCGGGACACCAAAGGCTCACAGAGACACTGCACATCTGCTTCTGCTCTGCAGCCTCTGGGAGGGCTTGGGGCACTGCGCTAAGTCCTTTTTGCCCCCAAGAATGTGAGCAGGGAACGCTGTCCTGGGGAGGTGGCGAGGTCACGTGGCACCACAAAGGAGGGCAGAACCGCATCTACAACTGTCACAAACAACTCCATTGGCTTCCGAGGCTTTCAACGAGTTACCTTTAACTAGCAGCAGACATTAGAAAGTTGAGAGTTTCTACGTGAGTCGGACATTCAGCTTTTCGAGACCAGGTTGGTGCTGGGGGAGCGTGACCCACAGCCCAGGAACCTGTGACCCGAGGCCCCTCCCGACAATGCGGGGGCCCAGGCTCACCACGCAGCAGCTGGAAGCCTGGGAACCACTGGTGCGCTGCCTCACAGAGGTCGGTGCCTACTTCCAGGCTCCACACCCCCCCCCCCCGCCCCGATTGCTCTGCTTTGCAAACTTTAGTTCATGTTAACCCCAGAACAACCCTACAAGGTGGCATTTTAACTGTCACTTTATAGGTAAGATAGCTGAGACTTTGGTAAACTAAGTAAATTGACAATTTTTCTATAACTAATAAGGATTGGCACTGGCGCTTGCGAACAAATGCCTAGGGGACTTTAGAGCCCCCGCCTTCCCACTGTGCTTCCAGGCCCTGCTCCTCCTGGGGAGTCTGCTGGTGGGCGGAGGGCCCGGGAGCGCCCGCACCTAGAAGGCCTGGGACAAACTTGAACCTCACCCGCCCACCTTACACTCACAGCATGTTCTTATAGTTAGTCTCTCATATTCCCTAAAAGACAGCTCTTACTAACTCCTTCAACATCCAATGGTTCCACTGAATTCTGTGAATGAGGGCTGGGCTTCAGCTCAGGATAGAGGCAAAGAGGTGACACACTCAGTAAGTCCCTTCCTGGGGCTCTCTCAAGTGGGGCAGACAATGAGGCAGCAGGCAGTTACCACTCTGTGCCCACCGCCCTGGGGCTTGGATGCCCAGAACATGGGCGCGCCTGGTCAGTCACACAGCCCCACATGCACATCGCTTATCTTGTACCCTGTGGGCACCGAGTTCCCACCAGGGCACAGGCCTGCGCTCTGGCCAGAGCCAGACTTGGCGAGGACCGAGGCAGAGCCAGGGTGCCACCCCAGAGGGCGCGACACCCACTTGAGTCTTCAGGAGTGAGGAGGCCAATGGAGAGAGCAGGGGAGCGCGTGGATAAGCTGCCTCCCCACACCCCCCGACTGGGGCTGGGGTAACCCGCAGCCTCCTGGTTCAGGAGTGACAGTCTCACCCACTGAGACACACAGCCGGGCTCAACTATTTCTTTCATCACCCAGGCCATTCAAAGTGCAAAATGAAAAGGACAAGTCCGTAGATGCACGTGATTGTGTCCTGTGGGCATTTCAAATGCTCTGACCATTGTGTTGACTTCAAAAGACACAGAAGGCCCTGCAGAGATGCTTCCCCAGTCCACTCCATTGCTGACAAGGACAGTTATTCCCTGCAAAGTCGGCTCCTAGGAAAAGACTTTTTATTCATTAAAAATTCCTTGTGCTTGGTTGCAGTCCCTACTAGCTGCCAGCTCTTCCCTGAGAAGTCAGGGGTGTGGCACCCAGTCAGGTCAGGGCCCGGGTGGGCTCCTCAGTAACCTTCACACCTGCAGGGGGCTGGCAGCCAGCAGCCATGGAGGGGGTGCCCCCCAGTCCAGGCCTCACAGAGAAGCTGGGGGTCCCCGCGGAGGTGGGCTGCACCCCGCAGGATCTGGGGGCTGCCGCTCTGGCCCTGAGCAGCTCGGGCCTCCTGGACCCTGGGAAAGGGGCCGAGGCGCCCACAGAGCCCGGCAGCGGGGAGGCCTGGCGGATGGGACTCCTGGTCTGTGCAGACGCCTCCTGGGGGCCCGGGTGCCACAGCTGCACCCCAGCGGGGGGTCCAGGCCCTAGGAAGCCCTGAAGGGGTGGCCTGCACTTGAGGCCTGACCCCTGCCCTTTGACCTGTGCCCCTGGCGCTGGCCCTGCGCGTGCACCCCCTCGGCCGTTCCCATGGAGACAGCAGCAGCTCCTTGGAGGTGGCTCAGCGCTGCTGGAGCCGAGGGGCAGCGAGCGGGAGAAGCCCCGCGTCTAGTCTCCTTCTTGGTTCGTTTGGGGCACAACTGGGCACAGATGGGCAACGTGTTGTCCAAGTTGTGCCTCTTGGTCCAGCGCCGCCCCCGGGCCTGGTCGGGTGGCCGTCGCCCGGGGGCTGTCCCTGCGCGCAGGGCTGACCCCCCGCCCGGCCCCGGCCCCCCGGCGGCTCCGGCTCCCGCCCCTGCCCTGGGCCCTGGGCACAGGCGCCTCCGCGGGGACCCTGCGCCCGCAGCCTGTGGCTGGCCCGATTCTCAGGGGGGGCCGTGCGGGGCCCCCCACCCTGCGAGCTCCCCTCTGGGGACCCGCCCCGCCGTCAGCCCGGAGGCCCCGCCGGGGAGGCCCGAGCTCCCTGCTGGCAGCGCCAGGCGGTTGGCACCCTGCAGGGCGGCCTCGGCCCCGGCCCCAGGGCGCAGGTTTCCGCCCCGGCAGGGAGTCGGGGCCCTGAGGCCCGGACCCCCCGGGACCTGCCCAGAGAGGGGGGGGAGGGTGCAGGCAGAGTCCCCAGAAGGGAGGTCAGAGAAGGCGGCCAGGGGGGAAGAGAGCGGCCCCCAGGGTGCCCCGAGCAGCCCCTGTGCCAACGGGCGCCCGGCGCTGACCCCCAGGCCCCTGGTGACCCCGGGGGCCCTCGCTTCCGGCCAGGGCGGCCCTGGGCCCCTGGACTCCAGTCCCCAGCGCCCAGGAGGCAGCCTGAGCGGGAGCGCCCAGCCGCCCCCCAGGGGCGCGCCCCCCGAAGGCCGGGGGGTCGCCGGCTCAGGGGGCCCCGCGGGAGACGCGCTGCCCGCCCCGCAGCCAGGCTGGGAAGCAGCCGCGCCCTCGGGCCCCAGCCCACGCTGCCCCCCGCTGCCCCCCGGGCCCACGGAGGGGGTGGCCTGTGAGGACCCTCGGCCCGGCCTCCCGGAGTCCCCGCCTGCCTGTGAGGGGGCGGATGCTGGGGGGCCCGGGGGGAGCCCCCCTCCGCTGGCCTCTGCAGGCAGGAGGGCGTCCAAGAGGAAAATGCCCTTGCCACCCCAGCTCCCGCTGCCCCCCCTGGAGTGGGGTCGAGGTGAGCTGCCCCCACCTCCTAAGCTGCCTTGCCTTGCATTTGAGGAAGACCTGGGCACTGACACTGACCAGGACCTGGGCACTGACACTCACCAAGGCCTGGGCACTGACACTCACCAAGGCCTGGGCACTGACACTCACCAAGGCCTGGGCACTGACATTTACCAAGGCCTGGGCACTGACACTCACCAAGGCCTGGGCACCGACACTCACCAAGGCCTGGGCACTGACACTGACCAGGACCTGGGCACTGACACTGACCAAGGCCTGGGCACCGACACTAACCAAGGCCTGGGCACCGACACTGGCCAAGGCCTGGGCACCGACACTGACCAGGACCTGGGCACTGACACTCACCAAGGCCTGGGCACTGGCACTCACCAAGGCCTGGGCACTGACACTCACCAAGGCCTGGGCACCGACACTCACCAAGGCCTGGGCACCGACACTCACCAAGGCCTGGGCACCGGCACTCACCAAGGCCTGGGCACCGACACTCACCAAGGCCTGGGCACTGACACTCACCAAGGCCTGGGCACTGACACTCACCAAGGCCTGGGCACCGACACTCACCAAGGCCTGGGCACTGACACTCACCAAGGCCTGGGCACTGACACTCACCAAGGCCTGGGCACCGACACTCACCAAGGCCTGGGCACTGACACTGACCAGGACCTGGGCACTGACACTCACCAAGGCCTGGGCACTGGCACTCACCAAGGCCTGGGCACTGACACTCACCAAGGCCTGGGCACTGACACTCACCAAGGCCTGGGCACCGACACTCACCAAGGCCTGGGCACCGACACTCACCAAGGCCTGGGCACCGACACTCACCAAGGCCTGGGCACTGACATTTACCAAGGCCTGGGCACTGACACTGACCAGGACCTGGGCACTGACACTGACCAAGGCCTGGGCACCGACACTGACCAAGGCCTGGGCACTGACATTGACCAAAGCCTGGGCACCGACACTCACCAAGGCTTGGGCACTGACACTCACCAAGGCCTGGGCACTGACACTCATCAAGGCCTGGGCACTGACACTGACCAAAGCCTGGGTACTGACACTGACCACGGCCTGGGCACTGACACTGACCACGGCCTGGGCACTGACACTGACCAAGGCCTGGGCACTGACACTCGCCAAGGCCTGGGCACTGACACTGACCAATGCCTGGGCACTGACACTGGCCAAGGCCTGGGCACTGACACTCACCAAGGCCTGGGCACTGACACGGAGGGTCAGAGTGAAGGGACCTTGCAGGGCCAGACAGAGGTCAGGAGTCACTGCAGTGCCACTCAGCCTGCCCCTGCTTTCCCTCCCCCTGGCTCGGGGATTGCAGTCTCCCTGCCCCTGGCCACTCACAATGGGCAGGTCCCTGATCCCATCGCAGGCAGGGCATCTGCAGATTTGACATCTCAGACGACTTCAGATGGTGACATCAGCGAAATGGACACTAGTTCCCCTTGCTCTGCTTCTCAACCGACTTCAGATGATGACATCAGTGACATGGACACTAGTCCCCCTTGCAATGCTTCTCAGCCAATTTCAGATGATGACATCAGTGACATGGACACTAGTCCCCCTTGCTATGCTTCTCAGCCAACTTCAGATGATGACATCAGTGACATGGATACTAGTCCCCCTTGCAATGCTACTCAGATGATTTCAGATGATGACAGTGAAATGGACACTAGTCCCCCTTGCAATGCTACTCAGACGACTTCAGATGATGACAGCAGTGAAACGGACACTAGTTCCACTGGCTCTTCTTCTCAGTCGACTTCAGATGATGACGACGTGAAAATGCACAGTCCTCCCCGTGGACCTGCGGCAGTCCCCATGGGTGGGGGGAGCCATGGGGTCAGTACCTCCACCCCAGGCCCCACTCCCTCACAGACATCCAGAGCATCCAATTGAGAGGTGGACTTAGGGAGGCGCAGAGCACTGCTTCTGCCTCACTTTAGCCATATAACTGGGGATCCATCTGGCCACAGCCTGGCTGCTACAGGAGGAGGGGCATGCACCCCTCCCAGTGCTTGGGGACACTGCTGGTTCCACCTCAAGTCTGATCACCTGGAGCCCACTGTGCATATCCCAGGGGGCATGGCCATGGGAGAGTGTAACGCCATTCCCGTGACTGGAGGCCTGGTGTTCACACCTGCCCTCAGTGCACCTGCGGCCACCCGGACATAGAAAACCTCCTGCCCTTGCAGCAGCCACCACCATGGAGAACAAAGGTACGTCCTGAGACCTGTCTGTTTCCCCTTTTACCAGACCCCAGGGGCTTTCCTGGATCCATCACATCCATTATGGATGCAGGTCCCAGCACCATCCCTGCGTTTAGACACAGCTGTAGTTGCACTTTATTTCCAAGCTCCTAGACCCCACCTGTGCAGAATGCAGGTCATGCTGTGGGAGGGCACGTCCCTCCCCGGGTGGAAGGACCTGTTATTCCCACTTTCCCTGGTACAACTGGGTCCTACCTGGCCAGAACACGGGTGGTGCCCTCACAGGGAAAATGTCCCACCTGGGAGAGGCCACTGTGTCACCACATGCCACCAGATCACTTGCAGCCCCACTCTCCAGACCACAGGTAGAGTGATGGGGACAGCACAACACCCGGAATGACTGGCTGGCTTTTGGGCTCCCATTCATACAAAGTCCTTGGTCACCCCATCCCCAGCAGTAGTGCTGTGGGGGAATAGCACCTGCCATTTTATCAGAGACATGTGTACTCTCAGTCAAAACCCCTGCCTCGATCTCCCAAGTTAGACCACCCCTCTCACTTTGGAGGAACTAGGACTGTGTTTGGAGGCTCCTGCTCACAGCAACTGTGCCTGTGCTCTGGGTGGAGCACACACTAGCCTTGCATGTGGGGAACTGCCCAGGGATTCATAAGAGCCACCACCCAGTTCACTCACTAATCTCAACAAATTAGGAGCACAGCTTCCGCTGCAAACCTTGTAACCATAAATGACTTTGCTCCACTAGGAAGAGGCTTAACCCCTTTCACTGAAACTTGAGGATGGTCCTACATGAAGTGAGAGGACCACACCTCAGGGGTTTGTGTGTTGGGGGAGTGGCATTTGAGGGTGAAGGGCAAAGGAGCCCAGTTGAGAACTACCTACATCTTAAATCCCTTCAATAACCTACAGCTAAAGTCCAAACCCCTTGATCTGGCAGGAAAACCTCAAAATCTGCTCACTCCACCCATTCCTCTGGCCTCCCTGCCTTGCATTTTATATATCAGGACATAGAACTTCCTGCTGTTGTCCCCAAATAACCATGCTGTGCTCGGGCTGTTCTCTCCTTCTAGATACCTTCCCCTGACTTCCTTCCCACCCCAATGTGATAATCCTTGCCCACCATTTATGACTTTTCTCAAGTATCTTGTCATTCAAAAGCCTTCTTTGTCTCTTGTCACATCTGGCCTAGGTACACCGTTTATGCCCTGGAATTCCCCATGCATAGCTCTGCTATCATACTTATTAGGTCGTGTCAATAGTAAGTGTGTGGACAGTGAGCCTCGGGGGCAGACGGGGTGGTGGTGTCACTGCCAGAAGCCCCTGTTCTCTGTTGTGCCCTTGCTTCCCGCTGGGAGAGCCTGGAGGCTCAGTTATTGAAGAGGAGAGTTGGTGACCACAGGGGAGCTCACAGTGACTCTAAGGCACTTTCAGAGCCATTCGATGAGAAGAGTTTTCAATCCTCAAACCAAGGAGAAATTTCCAGGGCCTTTTTTTTTTTTAATCGATTTTAGAGAGAAAGGAAGGGAGGGGAAAACAGAGAGGGAAACATCAATGTGAGAGAGAAACATCGATTGGTTGCCTTCCACACACGCCCGGATGGGGGATCAAACCCGAAACCCAGGCGTGGGCCCTGCCTGGGAATGGAACCGGTGCCCTTTGGGGCCTGGGATGAGGCTCAGTCAACCGAGCCGCACTGGCCAGGCTCCCGGGCTTTTTGGTTCTGTATTTGCTGCATTGTTGGTGGTAGGCAGCCTGCAGCAGCAGAGCAATCCCACTGTTTCTCTCCTCCTTCCACAAGCGGTTTGCCTGCCTTTTAGGGAGGTTAGTTAACAGCAAACGCTACAGAAAAGCCCTGCACTTCATCAGCGGGCAGTGCCTTTGGTCTGGAACCTGAAGCCGGTTCATTTGGAATCACACAAATATAAAGGTCATGACATTAATCACAGCACCTACCCCTGAGCCCTTCTCCCTTTTAGAAGGGTGGCCTGTCGGGGAGGCAGCAGAGCAACAAGAACTCTTCGTGGTTTCTGAGGCTTTTTCAGTTTCCGCTGTGGCTTCTGATTCGGTTAGTGACGATTTGATAACAGGCTACAGCAGTGGAGACCCTGCCTCGTTGGGCTTCGTCTCTGTCGCGCAGTCGTTTTGTAGCTTAAAATGAAAGATGACAGAACACGCCCTGGTTGTAGGTGCTTGATAGCTTTTTAAAAACATTGCCTTTCCCCATAGCAGGTGTGAGATGTGGCCAGTGGGGAAGGGAGCTCCAACACCTTCCTTCCAGAGCCCATGGAGCAGAGCCTCGGTGCTTTCCCCCGGCGCAGATGCCCCTCTTTCACCCCTCACTGCTTTCCCAGGCCCGCTCTCCTGCCTGCCTCTCCCACAGCTAAAGATCCTGCTTCCAGTTTTCTTGCAAACCCTTAAGGTGTTGATGCATTATAGAGCAGCAGTTTTTATTTTTGTTTTTTTGTTGTTTATTTGGACTTTTTTGTTGTCAATCCTCTACTGAGGATTTTTTCATTACTTCCCAGACATTGGAAGGTACAGAAGGAAGTAGGGGAGACGGGGCTGGGGAGAGGGGGGAGTATCCATGTTTCTCTCATACATGAGGGGGATGAGAAACATTGATCGTTTGCCTCCGGCACTGGCCCTGACAGCGGCCAAGGATCGAAACCACAGCCCAGGTAAGTGCCCTTGACTGGGAGTCAAACCTGCGACCCTTTGGAGCAAGGCCAGTGCTCTAACTGGGGACTCAGGCACGGCCGGGCAGTGTCGGGCTGGCCACGCAGAGGTGACAGGTGTCGGGCCAGCAGGGTCTGAGGACAACCAGTTTGCCCTCCACCCGCCCGCCGAGTGGGACTCGGAAAGCAAGGAGGCCTCGCTGTCCCTCAGGGAGAGTCCTTAGGATGGGCCCGCGGAGAGCAACTGTAGGAGACAGAGAGCCCTGGACTGTGAGCCTCGGCAGCAGCCCTTTCCCGGACCCCTCTCGAGAGTCGCGAGAGCTTTGCTTTCTCTCTACAATAGCCCTTGGTGCCCTGTCCCTGGCTCACACTGTCCCTGAGTTTCATTCTTCGACCCCACGAGACAAAGAACCCGGCAAGGAGAACTCCTGGTATCATAACCACTGAGCAACACTGGTCAGTACGATGTGGATTTTTGCCATTTAAAAAGTTCTAAAATCTTAAACAAGAACTTTGAAATAATTTATGACCTCTCTCTCTGTTATAGTAAACTTCAGTGACTAATTTCCTTAAATATCATAAAGCTTAAGGAACATTTGTGCTAGCAATTTCCTAAACAAACTAGTAACTGCCTTCCCTGGCAGGCGCCCCCCTGTCAGTTGGATATGTCCGACAGGCTGCAGAGGGTTTCTACTGTCCTGATGGGAGTGTCCCATCAGAGCAGATAGGAAAGGAAAATGCAGTCCTGACTAAAGGGCTTCTCATCTGAAATTGTTTGCAATTGATCTGGTTTCAGAGCAGCCATTCTCCACATTCACCAACTGCTTTGCTCTTTCTAGCTCCGAAAACACAAACAGGCATAAGATTAACCTACTATCTCGTTATTAAAGGCAGGTAAAGTCATTTAATGCTGTTTCCATCTATGTTTATCCTTATGCACCATTTTAACACTTTATTAGTTTACTTCCCTTGGTTTTCTACTTATGGTGATTTCAAAAAACCTCATTTCCACCATCCTTTGCAAAGAGAATCTCAGTAGACTTTTGTTTTATAGACTTTTAAAATTATTTTGTATGTAGTTTTTCTCTTTTATACCTTTTCATAAAGAATATTTTTTCCTATTCTGTCTCTTTTTTTGTCCATTACTCACAAACATTAAGGAGGCTTCTTGAAGCTGTACTTGGCCCCATGATCTAGTAGGTTTTTGAAACTAGGTCCACACTCAGTTTAGCAATTTGAGTCACTTCAAACATAATCTTGTTATTCAGGATCTTTGTGCTATAAACTGTCAGAGAACATTTAGGTTGAACATCATGTCTTTCTTGATATCCTTCAGCAGAAGTTTAGCAGGATCTACTCAACAAAAGTATCATATAGCAAGTAGGAAAATATGACCTACAGTTGAGCTTAGAAATGTTTTCTTTGTTGCTGTTTTCTTTCTGTTCCCATTTTTGTGTTAGATCCCTGTGAGCTTAAACTCATAAAACAAAATACATCATCATCTTTTATTTGTCTGATTCAGTCATTCAACAAAGGTTTACTGAACACCTGCTATGTACCAGGCCTTTTCCCCCAGGTTCTAGGATGTGGAAAATATAAGCGTAATTAATACCTTAGGAGAAGAAAAATGAATTAAAGAGAAGGAACTGAGAAAGACCAAGGGACAGAACTGTATTTTGTACAGGATGTGCAGAGAAAGCCTCTCTTGGCAGATGCATTTCAGCAGGGGCCTCATTGAAGGGGGGGGGGGGAGCCTTGCAGACATGAGGCTGAGCTTCTCAGGAAGTGTTCCATCCTGGAAGAGGTGGTGTCCGGTGCCCAGCCCTAGGCCTCTTCCCATGCTCAGGGAAGAGAAAACAGGCCTGTGTGGCTAGAGTAGTGATCACCACAGAGCGCTTGGAAACAAGATCAGAAAGGATGTGAATGGTGATAGCATATAGTATCTGTTGTCCATGCGAACCATTTATTTACATTTTACTCTGAGTGAAATGAAAAGTTATTGGAGAGATGTGAGGGAAGGAAGGACACTCTATCTGATCTATATTTAAAAAAATTATTTACCTACTGATTGCATTAGTTTTCTCACACTGCTTAACAAATTACTTGACATTTAGTGGCTTAAAACAACATGTACTTATTATCTCGGAGTTGCCAGGGATCAGAGTTGGGAGGGAGGGGCCATTTAGCTGGATTCTCTGCTCAGCATCCTCTAAGTCTAAAATCAAGATGCCATTTTCAGTGCGGGGTCCATTCCAAGCTTATACAGGTTTTGGCAGAATTCACTTCCTTGTGGTTTCAAGGTTGAGGTCCAGGTTCCCAATATTTGTGTGTCGTTTGTTTTTGCCATCCTAATTTTTTTTTTTTTCTATTGAGGTAAAAACATGCCTAACATAAAATTGAGCATCTTAACCATTTGATCAGTATGAGTTCAGGAGTGCTAAGTATGCTCACGGTGTTGTGAAACATCTTTAAACGTTTTCATCCTGCAGATCTGAATCTCTGTGTCCTTTAAACAATTTCCCTTCCCCCTTCCTCCCACCCCCTGGTAACCAGCATTCTGCTTCCTGTCTGTGAGTTGGACAACTGTCTGTGCCACATATAACTGGGATCAGAGTGTTTGCCTTTCTGTCACGGGCGTGTTTGTTTGCTTCGCTGCATGTCAGCCTGGGGCCTCTCTTAACTCTTAGACACGTAGAGTGTGTGAATTTGGGGCCCCTTCAGGATCCTTCCTACCATGTAAGTGAAGAACAGGGTTGTGCAATTATAATACTATTAGGCTTTCTGCTGATTTGCAAGAGTGTGGTGGCGAAAGAAAGCTGTGTTCATCTCTGCAGTTGGTGTGTTGTTCTGTTACTGTGGACTTTTAGGGAGTATGGGGGTCTCCCCATTGGCCAAGATGGAAGGGGGAGATTCTGAGCATGTCAAAAGCTACAAGGATGAATGGACAGGGCCTGAGTTTGCCAAGGAGAAGTTGGAGACCAGGTAGAAGCACTGAAAATATCGAAAGCATTGCTTCCCCAAACTTAATGTGTATATGAATCTCCTATGAACTGTGTTAAAATTAGTTTGAGACTTAGTAAGACCACAGCCTGACTCTCCTAATCATCTCCTAGTGACAGCAATGTTGTTTGTGGAAGATCAAGACAGGCTGATAACGACCGCAGGTTGGGCTAGGGCGGTAATGGTGTAAATGAGAAAAGGTCTGATTAGGGCTATGATTTGAAGATATACCCTAAGGGCTTGCTGAGCAGGAATGAGAGGCATCAGGATGACTTCAAAGTTTACAGGAGGACAGAGGTTGTAGGAGGAGCTGGTATCAGGGCAGAAATCAAGTGTTCAGTTTGATAAACCAAATTGGAATCCAAATAGAGACGATCACTAAACTCAATGGGTAACAGCAGGTTTATATCATATGCAATGTTGCTCGAGACTTAAATTTTTATGTTTTCCATGTACCACTCTTCCTGAGAGTCTTGGAATTTATTTCACTGTATTAAAAATTTAAGCGATACAAAGGGCCTTTCTGATTTGTGCTGCGTTTTCTCCCTCTTGCTTCTCTCGCACTGACATTAGTAAAACCAGCAGTGTTTTCTTGCCATCACACCAATATTCTTTACAGTGAAACTGACATATATTACTCAGATCATTAGAGCTGCTCCCAGAAGCTGGCATGTGCATCACTGTGTGTATTTATAAAGCAAATGACACTCAAGCACTCTCTAGGAATAGAGTTCGATTTTTCATTTTTTTATTTCAGCGCCTGTCGGTTTTGGTAGATGCCTCACTAGGAGATGAATTACTTCTTTGGGTATAGAGGCAGTTTCATGAAATGAGTGATTATTAGATCTTTCCTGGGCTGGAGTATGCAAAGTTAGTTTTGTCACATTATGAGAGCTTGCACAAAAGTCCAGCCTCACTGATTGCTTTACCACAAGAAGTAAATGGCATAGACTAGGGTGGTATGGAGGGTGTGCTTACTTATAATTTCCCTCAACATCAACCATGTGAAATCTTGGCGCACTCAACTTGTTTTCTGAAAGAAAAGCATTGGACAGGATATATGCTGGAAACTGTGCTGCCAATCTGCTCTTTCATGGGATCTGCAGGAATGCTAGAGTAGCCAGAGAAAAGTTTAAGCCTTGGACTTGCAACATTTCATATATTTTAATAGACCTGTAAATAAAACCTAGCTGTGCTTAGCACTGCTTGGGTACTAGCTACACAACGTCCAGTGAAATAAGGTTATAAGGATGGTTCATAGTTACAGCTAGGGGTGCAATGACGGCCGCACAGGGCAGTGTTGGTTTAGAGGACTGTTCATTCTGTGGAACAGGTGAGTATTCACTGCACCTTAAGCCAACATCTTTATAGAAAGTCCTGTTTTATTTTCTTTAATGTTCAATAATAAAACCTGGTAGGTTTCATTATTAGAAAAAATGGGAATGTGCTGGGAATTTCAAGCATGTGCTGGCAATTTTGTTTTTATAAATAACACTCTGAGCAGATGGAAATGAAAGCACATCATTTGATGAGAAGGATGAGAGAAGGGGGCGATCCCTATGGGGAGTGCTAAGGAAGTCAGAAATAAGATCTGTACACCTTTCAACCTGGAACTCTGGGCTAGCACTCACTGCCTTATAATACAATTAGGCTTTCTGCTGATTTGCAAGAGTGTGGTGGCTAAAGAAAGCTGTGTTAATCTCTGCAATTGATGTCTTGTTCTGTTACCATAATCAGTGAGGGAGCATGGGGTGTCTCCCCATTGGCCAAGATGGCAAAGAGAGACTCTTATACTGAACATGTCAAAAGTTACAAAGATGAATGGACAGGGTCTGAGTTTGCCAAAAACTAGACAGAGGAATGGATAGGGCCCAGAACACCAAAATTTAGAAAGATAACTGGATTGAGAAAAAAAAGGCCTTCCCTCCCTATCCTTAGAAGAATGGCCGGCTTGAGCAGGTATAGTGGATGGTCTTTGGGAATAAAGTTCACTATTCTACCAGGTTGAGGCACCTGAATATGCCTCTTTCCTTTTGCACCAGCACCTGTTTCACAAGTTTGGCTTTTGATGCGGCAGGCAGCTGATCCCGCATTTCAGTGACAGTTCTATAGGCCTTTCT
Source organism: Miniopterus natalensis (assembly GCF_054644295.1). Lineage (NCBI taxonomy): Eukaryota > Metazoa > Chordata > Mammalia > Chiroptera > Miniopteridae > Miniopterus > Miniopterus natalensis. The sequence continues at coordinate 8,008,812 of NC_142092.1, read as the reverse complement.
CATATTAAAACCCAGAATCTAAATCTAGGCATCATTGTTCTATGAACTGGTTCAAAGATGGCTTAATTTTTCATACTACTATACATATTTTAATGTCATGGATTAACTAGAACATAAAATTAAGCTTTTGCATAGTAATATATGAAACTAACTCCTTTACTTTCCTTTTCTGGGGAGCACTAAATCAAAAAAGTTGGAGAAAGAAATATCCAACATGTAGCTGCAATTAATCACCCATCAATCTGGATGAAGATCTTACACAACTCAATGTGAATCTAAAGAAACTTCAGTTTCAAGGATGGGATAAAACATCTTTGGGAAACACTGTCATTCATAACGCTTGTTGGAGAAGAGGTAAAATGTTTACATTTCGTTTGGGACTTTAATATCTTTATTGGACCTAGAGTATGTTTACATGAGTGTCATTTGATTTTCCTTTGAATAGTGTACTATGAAGTAGATAGAAACTATATAAAAAGAAACAAATAGAACACAGAAAATTGGAAGTTTAGACAACATTTTGAAAATGTGTATAAAGAATAAAATGACCAAAGTCATTATGTGATGTTCTCCAAAAATATAACAATAATGATGCCTCCACTAGAACACTGATAAATATAATGTACTATATAGTTAATGTAATCTAGTAATTCCATGGCAGGTTAATCAGTCAATTAGGATTTTCTTTTCTTCGGCATTATAGTTTGATCTTGTCTGCCCAGCTTCATACTATATTTAATAGTTGGATATGAAAAAAGCAATCTACTATAATTACATTTTAAGAAAAGAGAGTACTAGACATTCTATAGAAAAGTTTTAAATTACTGTATATACCATACTTAGGAAGCACTCTCTAAGTGTGTTTTCTTGAGACTATCTTTAAAAAAAAACATCCAAAATATAATACCATAAAAAAATCCAGTAAATGACAAATAGGTAAAATAGTTGTCAAAAATGAACACCTTTACTTTTCTGTTTTAAATGAAATGGTATGGATATCAAGCAGTTATTTAAAAGCAAATATACTCATGGGTAAAAGATTAGAAATAAATGTTCAAAATTGTAATAGTAGCTATGTAGAGATGGTTTATTATTAGTGAATTTTTCTCTCTTTTCCATATTTTGGTAATATATTTATTTGAATGTAGCAGTTTACTTTTAAATCACATTAGGGCTGGAATTTTCCTACATCATTGCCTAATACATATTAAGTACTCAATAAATGTGTGTTGAATGAAAAATTGAGAAAATTATTACATTATGATATATTAAATTGATAAAAGTATATTTTCCCAAATCCTGACATTTTCAGTACTGGCTTTGAACGCTGTTGCAAAGCAGTGAGGCATGTCCTTTCTGCTGTATTTTCTCAGTGGAGTGAGATCAGCATTTGTTTGCAGAGACTCACTTTTCTGTTCACTGCTGGCTTATAAAGTACAGGGGCTGGCTTATAAGCAGGTTACTCTCTGTGACTCAATTTCCTTGTCTGTAAAATAGGAATTTTAATGATGTCTCCTTCCTAGGATTGTGTGAGGACCAAATGTTTAACCCATGTAAATCACTTAGTGTAATGCATGGCACATTGTAAGTGATAAATAAATGTTGAGCATTATTGTTATTGTGTTGTTGAAGCTATTATTTTCATTTTTATTATTAACAGAAGTTTAGCTCTCTAGTTGGCCAGTATGTTGCACTCAGTCCCTAATGCCAACAGTGGTTTCTGCCTCACAGAACAAAAATTATTTAAGTCTGATTAAGAAAGAGTAAAAATTTGCAATAGGCTCTGAAGGGAATCATTAATCTCCAGATGATTCCTGATATATGGATAATATCTTCCTTGAAACTCAAATTAGGAGAATTTAAGATTCTGTAAGCTGTCACTCAGGGTTCAAACACAGGATGGCTAAAACCCCTTCAATGGGAATGGCTTTCCGCCTTCCTTGCCGCAGCTTGGACAGAGGATCTGGAGCTGGATGAAGCCTGGGTAATGCGTGGAGGGGGGACAGAAGCAGCAGCCTGACCAGGGGCAGAAATGAGCTGAAAGTGAGAAGGGGGAGCACTCCCAAGAGAAGACTTTTCTTCAGTCCATGCTTCTGTTCCTTCTCCCTTCACTCTGTCCCCTCACAATCATCATATGCCTTAGGGAAGCAGAGCTTTGGGGCAACGCCATCTCAGGACACCAAACAAACTGGGCAGGTGGACTGGCTAGCTGTCTTCTGCAGAGCATTTAAGGTCTTCGGGTTATTTTACACTTGTGGCAGGAATATACAGTAAGTATGTTGTCCAGTTACAATTTCAGCTTCCAAATTGGCAACTATTTCTAAAAATTTATCAAATAAATGATTTTTTCAATGTACCTTTAATAAAAAAAAATTTAGTTGAAATCTGTAATTCTGATTTTTAGAAATTTAGATGCAATTTTATAGTGTGAGGGATTTTTTAGAGGAAATTCATTTCACTGATGACTACTTTCTCAGTGGAGGATTTTCAGAAATGGTGTTCAAAGCACTAAACTCAGTAACACCCAAATTTGGTCTTCCCACTGCCTGATAACCCTGAGTGCCATACTACAGATGATGAATACCTGTTGATGAGAATTGATTGAAGGAAATGTTTTCCGTTTCCCAGCAGTAAAAAGGGGAGGGGACTTTTATCAATATACTAGAGAATGAAATACAAAATTAAATGAGAACATATTTCAGCTTACAATTTTTCAAAATAAATATAATAAATAATGATTGTGGGGTAAAATAAACACTTTCAAATGTGTCTGGAGAGAGTATAAGTTGGTAGACTTTCTAGGAAATAGTTTGCTTGTTTTGATCAAGAACTTTAAATATTTTATTGTCAATACCCACCATTTTAGTTTGTAGGAATTTAGTCTAAAACATAATTAAAGACATGCTCAGAACTGTGGAAAGTTTTACTAACACTGAAAGTTGAAACAAACTGAAATGATTAGATACATTTTGATGAATTATTATATATCTTGTAAAGTCATGTTTTTGAATGATTTACATAAAATGGATCATCATTAGATATTAATGCTTCTTAATTCTTTAAAGATATTAATGGTTTTGAAAAACAATTAAATAGTATACATGGTATTATAATTTCACATCTGAGAGTTTAGCTCTATCACAATATTACTAATTGAGAACAAAGGTGAAAATCAAGAAAAACCCTGACAACCACATAAGCCCTGAACCAGCAAAATAAAAGGTACAGAATCTGTGCACTAAGCCTCATCTAGTTTCCTTATTTAAAAGGCCCCTGGAGTGTTCTGTGGGTGGTATTGTTTGTTGTGTGTGTGTGTAAATGCTGTGGGTGTCATCTGCAAGCAGGGGAGCTGAGGGGCGCCCTGGACTTGCTCTCTTTTCTGCTCGTCCTCAATCTACAGTCAGGTCTTCTCCATTCTGCCCCTAAATGATGGGGGAGGTCAGAGAAAAATTCAGACGACTCTTGTGTCTTACTTGGCTCCTTCTCTCTGGTCTTCATGTCTTCCAGGGGACCCCTGTCTCCCAGCCCTGCCCCCTCCCCACCCGTTAGCTGAAGGGCATCAGACTTGCCACTGCTCTCCAGACCCAGCTGCAGGCAAGGACGGCCTCGCAGACCCTCCTGGGGTGGCCCCTGCCTGCTTCTCCAGCTTCACCTCTCCTCTGTCACATGTGCTCTGCTGAAATCACGACCCAAATTACTTCCCATCCTACATTCCTCACATTTGCTGGCCTCCTGTCCTTTCCCAAGCCGGGCCCTCTGACCTGAACACACACTCATCTCTTCTGCCTTTTCTCCTGTGAGCTTTCATGCTGCTCGTCCTTTCGGGCTCAGCTTAGAAACCCTTGAGGGGTTTGGGGATCACCCAAGGCCGGAGCCACCCCCATCCTCTGCCTCACACCTGCTGCTTCTCCATCGCAGCCCTGCGCCCATTAGCCCTCTCAGAGGCTGGGGGCTCTTCCCTCCGTCAAACTCCTCCACTAGCTGAGCCACTTCCTGCCCCAGCACCACGTGAGGAGCACCAAATTATAAGTGAGAGGAAGGCCGTCAGTGACAGATACACAGATGGGCAAGGTGTAGACTCACAGCTGGAGAGGAGACTAAATAAGGAACTTAAAGCTCTTGGTGTTTTGTGCATAGAAGCAACGTCCTTAAGAGTTTCACTATTAGTAGAGTGCAAGACAGTGTCCAAATCAGTAACTAAGACCTTCAAGAAAGGCATGTCAAGGCAAAAAAGAAAGAAACTATATATGAAATAGCAGCAAACTAGGTAAAATAACATTTGATCATTCATTACATGTGATAATTGCTCTGGTAAATTATTACTGCAGTGTCGCCTGGTAACCTCAAAATGGTCATTTTAGTTCTAGGTGTGTCTAACTCATGTTTCCTTCCTCGATGCACGATGATCAATGATAGTAAATGCAGTTGCTTATACATATAATTGATAAAATAGGTTTTAAATACGCAGTATATAGAATTATACATTTTATAGAATTTTTCAGGTAGAATTGCTTGAATTGGTAAATTACTTTATTGTTCCTTTGCTGACTTTTGTGAAGCCTTTGTATATAATAAAGCCAGCAATGTTACATTTATAGATGCAAACTTACTGCTTTGATGTGGGCCAATTTTCAAGTGTTCAGAAAGCAGTTAAAGGAAAGGGGAAGATAAGAGCTCTCTCCATTCTCTTTCAGGTAATCATTATACATAGATTGAACTCTAACTTAATTCTTTTTTAATCACCTGCAGTATTGATGTGAAATATCAAAACATTCTTTGAAACAAATAGAAGAGCTCACAAGTGGAATGCTAACTGGTGGCCACGGTGCGGACCCACCCCCCAGAGCCTGCAGCCGAAGCCCCCTCCCCGCAATGCAGGGGCCCCAGGCTCACCGCGCAGCAGCTGGAGGTCGGGATGCCTGGAGCCCCTGGTCCTGCTGCCTCACAGCCGAGGAGCCCCCCTCCGCCAGGCCTTCCCCGCCAATCGCAGCCCAGACCCAGACTGGAGAAGCAACCAGGGGCTGGACGGGCCAGGGGAGTCTGTCAGACAGTGACCCTGAGCTGTGGGAGCTCCTGAAAGGGAGAAGGCAGGCAATGTCGTGGCCTGGACTCACTGCCTCAGAGAATTTCTGCAGTCGAGCTGCGCTGGAAGCCCTGGGGTCCTGTCTGAACAACAAGTCCTCGGGGGTTATCCTGGCAAGAGATATTCTGGAGGAGCAGAGGTAGGGGATGAAATCGAGCTGCTGTGTCAACGCCGGGCCTTGGAGGCCTTTGACCTGGATCCTGCACAGTGGGGGTCAGTGTCCAGCCTTATTCGGGGTCCCCAGCCAATCTGGGGCCTATACAGCCCTTCTGCAGCCTCAAGACCCAATCATGGGGCTGGACCTGCCTGACGGTGGCCATCTCGCCCGTGGCTGTATGTCCGATGTCCAGAGGATCTCAGCCGCATCCATCTTCTTTGAGTCTATGCCCTATAAACTGAGTCCCCAAACTGGCCTCACTGGCCATGCCCGGCTGGCAATCACTGCTCGACTTTTCCGACCACGGCCCGTCATAGCTGGAAGCAGCGCCTGTGCCCGCCTCGTTGATTGTGCCCGCACGAGAGAGGTGTGTGAGGAGGCCAAAGCACACCTGCTGGCAGACATGGCCCACATGAGTGGCCTGGTGGCTGGCAGGGTGATCCCTTCGCCTTTCAAGCATGCCGATGTTGTCACCACTGCCACTCACAAGACACTTCGAGGGGCCAGGTCAGGACCCATCTTTTACCCGAAGGGGGTACAGTCTGTGGACCCCAAGACTGGCCGGGGATCCCTTATACGTTTGAGGACCGAATCCACTTTGCTGTGTTCCGTCCTTGCAGGGGGCCCCCCACAACCATGCCATTGCTGCAGTGGCTGTGGCCCTAAAGCAGGCCCGCACCCCATGTTCCGGGAGTACCCCTGCAGGCTCTGAAGAATGCTCGGGCCGTGGCTGGTGTCCTGCCAGATCGAGGCTACTCCCTGGTGTCTGGTGGCCTGACAGCCACCTAGTGCTGGTGGACCTGCGGCCCGAGGGCCTGGATGGGGCCCGGGCTGAGCGGGTGCTGGAGCTTGTATCCATCACAGCCAACAGGAACCCCTGTCCTGGAGACCCAAGTGCCATCACTCCGGGGGGCCTTCGGCTTGGGGCCCCAGCCTTGACCTCTCGACAGTTTCGTGAGGATGACTTCCGGACAGTGGTGGGCTTTATAGATGAAGGGTCAACATTGGCCTGGAGGTGAAGAGCAAGACCCCCAAACTGCAAGATTTCAAATCCTTCTTGCTCCACGACCCAGAAACAAGCCATGGGCTTGCTGACCTCAGGGAGCGGGTGGAGCAGTTTCCGCGGCCTTCCCCTGCCTGGTTCTGATGAGCACTGAGGGCTCCAAGGAAATGAGGCCCATGGACTAAAGTCATTCGCCTTCCCTGGACCTGGACCAAGGGAGGGGATCGCCGACCAATGTGAGCCCGTGACGGCTGTGACTCAGCCTCAGGCTCTGGGCGCCTCAAAGCCCGGTCCCCGCGGGCCTTGGGCTTCGGGAACGTGCAGGGAGCAGGGTGCAGGCTGTGCGGGGTGAGAGGCTCTGACGGGTGCGGGCCCGCCTATGCCGGGCTGCGGGAGCCCAGGTCCAGCTCTGACTCCCACTGAGTTCAGACCGGAGTGGACGTGGGCGGGAGAAGGGGGGGAAGGAGCGGCCAGGCTTCAGCTGCCTCTTGCCGGGGACACAGCGCTCCTGCCAGTTTCCCGCCTCTGTGCCCCTGATGCCATCCTGGCACGACCCTGCCACCCAGCCCCCGCTGGCCCAGGGCCTTCCCGAGGACTCCAGGAGGGATGGGAGGTGCTGGGCTGGGAGCCCTGCCCGGCGGGCACCCAGTGCCTGCTGTGCAACAGACGGGCTGCTGGGGTCACCGACAGGTAACAGAAACCCCAAAATTTCAATATTGTAAACCCATGAAGTTTTAAAAACTCTGTCATGAAAGGAAGTCTTAGGTAGGTACCCCAGGGATCCAAACTCGCCTGCTTTCTCATCTTTACATATTGGCGCCCACCCTCAAAGGTCCCTCCTGTGCCAGAATGGAGGCTGGAGCTCCAGCCATCACACCCTTACTTAGAAAGGGCCCTTCCTGAACCCCAACAACTTCTACCCAGGTCCCCTAGCTGTCCATTTAGCCACGGGCCTCACCTACCTGGGAGATGTGGTCTAAGCACAGTTCTGCCCTCAATACAATCACCTTCCACAAAAAGGGGGGAATGCGTTTGCATAAGACAACCTGCAGGCCCCACTACATCCTGTTCTTTAACCTTTGCAGGGAGGGAGTGTTTATCACACACACAGCTCAGGGGAAATAAATGTGCTCAACAACTTATGAGGTAAAACCTAGTCTGTGACTCACACTGCCCTAGGCCCTTTGCACACATGGTCCTGCTTACCCCTCAGGGCAGGCGTTCCCAGCCCCATGGTGCAGATGAGCACTGGGAGGTGTAATGCTGACAAACTAGAATGCAGAGGACCCTTTAGATAGACCAAACCGTCTGACATGAGTTGCTGCACAGTATTGCAAGCACACGGGCCTAAGGAATAGGATTCTGTGTGCTGAGTCCACAAAGGCCCCTCCGTCTAAGGCTGACAAAAATCAACAAACAGGAGGCTTCGACCGCTGCCCTGTAGCTCAGGAAGCAGGTCTCGCATGACACACCAATGAAAAAATAGTCATGTCAAAATACCCGTATGGTGCTGTAAAAGCAAACATGCTTGGTAAAAAGTCAAAAGGAATGGAAAAGTTTGAGCTTGATATTTCCCAGCATAGACCAGGGGTTATTGATAAGTCTGGAGCTCCCTTTATGCATTCAGTAGCCTTATGCCTGTTGTATACTTGCTGCTCCATTACCCATCAGGGATTAGTGAGGTAAATTAGATATGGCCCTGCCTTTAGGGAGCCCACCATCTATGGGGAGAAAGAAAGTGCACAGACAATCTGATCATATCATGACAACTGGGTGGCATGGGAACACGTGAGAAGGGCATCCCCCTGGAGGGGCGGCGAGGGAGGAAGAGAGAGTCGTCGGAAGACTTGCTGAAGAGTTGAAAGCTGAACAGGGTCTTGAAAATTGAACTGGAGGGGATCAAGCCAGGTGTAGGGAAGGAGAGTCCAAAAGTAGGCAGATGCCATAGAGGGCGGCACATGGTTTGGCTGGGAGGGAATGAAGAGAGGAGGGAGGAGAGCATCCTGAAGAGTTGGCAGGGCCTTGCTGTGACGGGTCACATACACCATGCCTAGGAGTTCGCATCCTCTGGCCACTGGCATCCTTCCCTCCTTGTTTGGGAGGAGCTACTTTACCTGTGTGCAATCTTGGGGCGTTCTTAATTAAGACGCCCTCTGCTCCCCCAGCGGATGGGTGGGCAGTTGACTCCAGCTGAGCCAATTGGAGCATCACCAAGTCAAGAGGGAAAGTAGTTGGATGGGGCGTGAAGGAGAGTGTTGAAACATCTTCTAGAGAGGAAGCGATGGGGCTTTCTTTGAATCATGAAAAGGCTACTAGTTGGAAGGGAAGCCAAGCCCTGGGTAGACGTGTGTGATGTTTTCTTATAGCCTGGGTTCTTGTTACTTCATTTTCACGTCTCATAACTGGATGGAAATTCTGTATTTTATTCACTGGAAATATGTACTTTGTAGTTGTAATCATATTTTGTAACTGGAAAGTCAATACTTACTGTTTTAAATGAACACTGTTATGGAAGATTCAGATTATGTAGACATCACTTCTCTATGACAGTTTGGATGGGGTTGTATTGAACACATTTTCGAGTAATATGTGTGAAAGCCCTATCCAATTTTCCTCTTATCCCATGTTCACCTAACAAGCTTTTTGAAGTTTCAACCCAGTAACAATAAGGTTTCCAGTGGAAAGGTGATTCCTCTGTTATTTATGTTATTGGATAATTCTTTAGTTTTCTATACTCTAAGGCCTTCAAACTGTTGCACAGTCCCACCCAGAATAAGAGAACTGACTGCCTAGCAGAGCTTCTGCCTTCATTACCTCCTGTAGTGAGATTTCAAGACACACCCGGGAGCCGTGATCCAGGGGAAGGAAGCCAGAATTGAGAGGAGGTGCTGCAGCTGCTCTAACAGCCTCTCATCCCTCTGGGTGGAGAAGGGATACTGGAGAACTGGAAAGAAAACCTAACATTTCCAAGACTTTGCTTCCTGGTAGAAAGAGCTGAATGGGGGAGACGGAGGACCTTGTCTCACTGCCACCTTCCAAATCTCATCACCTCAATTTACACTAAGCGTAGTTTCAGCCGTAGCTTCCTCCACTGGGGCCAGAAGGAGAGTGGAATGGAAACGGTGAATCCAGCGTCCAGCGCCCACCACACGGAGACGTCACGAAATGCCCTGGTGGAGGAGGGACGGACAGACCTCGCTTCATCCTGCCCTCCCCAGAGGAAGCTCTGATGTGCTGAGCGCGGCTGCAGCCAGTGGCCTCCACGTTCGATCCCTTGAAATCAAAGCTGTATAATTTTTTTAAATGAAACAATAAGTTGTTATATATAAAGCCTGATTTTAAGCACTTTTCCATTTCTTTCCGAGTCATACTGGCTTTTCTAATCAAAATGCTGATAAAGGAAAAAATGAATGGAGAATTAGGTATCTATTAAATTCCTTTTTGTGTGTGAGTCGTTCTTAGTGAATTGAGTTGGGAGTTTCAGAGGAGACAAGTTTTCTGATGGTGGAAGTCAAATAGAGCTCAAACGCTCACATGTAATTTCTCTCCTTTTCCTCCCTAGAGTAAAAGTATCACTTTGGAAAGGTTATTACATGTGGATACTGTTCAAAGGATCTAATGATGATGAAATGTAATTTTTATCTCTCGAGCAACTTCTTAGTTTATCTGAGAATGACTTCTTTGAGTGACAGTAAAGCTGTTTAATTCCCCGTGCTGGAGGAAACCCTGCCTAGAGGAATTGTTATTAACTCTGGAGCAAGGGAGGCTTCATGGGCTTTCCATAAAGAACAGCAATGTTGAGAGGAGGCAAGATTGTGGGTGGTGTGGGATAAAAACCCAGCTGAGTTCGTAAGTTCCAAGAGGGCACTAATTAGAGCCACTTGCAAGGAAGCTCTTTTTAACTTACTTTCATGAGTGTAGTGTACTTTTGGTGAGGCTTTCAGAAGAAATTTTTCTTAAGGCATAAAAGGATTTCAGGTGAGGTTGTATTAGAATGCTGGGGGGGATGGGTTGTTGGTTTGTTTGGTGGTTGTTTTTGCATTTCCATGTAATTTAATTCCCACTCTCTTTTTTTTTAATCCTCACTGGATATTTTTTCCATTGCTTTTCGGAGAGAGTAGAAGGGAGACAGAGAGAGAGAACCATCGATGTGAGAGAGACACATGGACCTGTTGCCTCCCCCACACCCGGGCCGGGGATCAAGCCTCCAATAGAGGTACATGTCCTGGACCCAAATCAAACCCAGGACCCTTCAGTCTCCGGGCCGACACTATAACCATTGAGCAAACCGGCCAGAGCTGTCCCCACTCTCTTTCTTTCTTTTCACATCCCAGGTTGGACTAGCTGAAAACTCCTGATTGATTAGGCCTAACTCAGTAGACTGCGTTATGAACTAGAGCACTAACAGGAAACTCCTGATGTAAATATGACTCTTTACGCCGTGTTTCCAACCTTCCACCGCACGCACTCTTTAGTTAATACTAAAGCACTTGGCTCCATGGCATCATCTCCGGTGATGTTCTCAATAACATGCTTGGCCACTGCGTTCCATTTCCCCCATCGCCCCCTGTAGTGAAGGTAAAGGGACAACTGCTCTCGCACAGCCAGTGAGGCGCCGACGGGAGCACTTGCCCTGTGAGTCTCCCTCCAGTGCCCGTCACAGGCTCACCTCGGAGATGCTGCGGGCTGGGTTCGGGAACACGGCAACAGACTGAGTGTCACAATGAGGCAAGTCGCATGGCGTTTTCAGCTGCCAGGTGCATAGAAAAGTCGTGTTCACTCTATGCTGTAGCCTGTTAAGGGTGCAATTGCATTACGTCTGAACAATGTATGTACTTTAATTTAAAAAGACTTTATTGCTAAAAATGCTATCATCGGAGCCTGTTGGAAAAATGGCACTGATAGACTTACACACTTTGTGGCAGGGTTGTCACAAAACTTCAATTTGTAAAAAACAAACAAACAAACAAACAAACAAACAAACAAACAAACACAATAAGCACACAGTATCTGCAGGACACAATAAAGCAAAGCACAGTAAAAAAAGTGTGCCTGCATTGGGGAGAATAAATGTTCTGGCATAGCAGTTACCCAAGTTGCGACTTTGTTTCCGTATAGTCATTTCTAATTGTGTTTGAAATAAGCCAGAATAAAAAATTTTCAATTAATATGAGCTATTTTTAGCAGTGCAAAAGTTCATTGCAATTTTGAAAGTTTTATCCCTAATATAAGATGGGCATCCATGTTTAATCACATCCACAGAGCACCTTGATGAACACAAATATGTTACATTATCTTTAAGTAAATGAATGCCAATATGCTCCAAGGCATCAAGAAATAAAATACTTGGGGATAAATTTAACCAAAGAGGTAAAAGACCTGTACTGGAAAAATTATGACATTGAGAAAAGGTATTGAAGAAGATACAAGTAAATGGAAGCATGTACCATGCTCATAGAGAGAAAGAATTAAGATGGTAAAAATGCCCATACCGCCCAAATCAATCTAAAGGTATGAAAAGGTAATGAAAAGGTATGAAAAGGAATGAAAAGGTATGGAAGAGGAAATTTAAATGGCCCTTAAACAGGAAAGAATGGTTAATATAGTTATCTTTATGAAAAAACATGCCATTTTCAATCATCAAATTGTAAACATTTTCTGAGATTGATAAAGACCCCTCATCCTCTGTTAATCAGTGGTTTCCCCATGGAGTGAAGGAAGCAGCCAAACTTCAAAGACCTGTTCGGTCTTGTCTACTCCAGGGTGTAATGTCCTGGACTCGTTGTACTAGAGGCAGGATCCTATCATTTCACATTCATTTCCTTACGTGTTTGTCTTGGTCACTGGGCTGTGAACTCTAGGCTACAGGGAAATGATTTCATTCACCCCTGAATGCAGGCATAAGAGAGGAACGGAAAGAGCACTGCACACAGTACACACTAAAATAACAAGTAATCACAACAACTACTACTCTTATTAATGAAAGCAGGAACCAAGGGCACCACCACCTTACTTATTGGTTAAGGACATGAACTTCAATAAAGTTTTAAGAATATTTAGGGTTTGCCCAGGCAAGTGTGGCTCAGTTGGTGGGGTGTCCTCCTGTGCACCCAAAGGTTACTGGTTCGATTCCTGGTCAGGGCACATGTCTGGGTTGGGGGCTGGCTCCCCGACCCCCAGTGGACATGCAGGAGGCAGCCAATCGATGTTCTGCTCTCACATCCATGTTTCTCTTTCTCCCTCTCCCTCTCCCTTCCTTTCTCTCTAAAAATGAATTTTAAAAATATTTTTAAAATATTTACAGTTTGATAAAATTATACCAGTGTTAGGAAGAATTTATGCTCCAATATAGAGACTGGAAGAATTCATAAGGGTTGTAAAAGGGACGGTAGCATTGGCGGTGAAGGTGAGGTGAAGGTGCTGAGGACCGTATCAATTGAATTAAGATGGAAGAGTCCACGGAATACTGGGTGGCATTTGTCCAATAGACATTTAGAAGTGCCACTTTGGAATTTGGGAAGAGTATTTGGGTTGGAGATACAGATATAGATTCTTTGGAGACACAGGACTTTAGGGATTGAGGTGACAGTTGAAGCCATAGAGTATTAAATAAATCATCAGAAAAGAGCCTGTAGAAGAAAATTCCAGATGAAAACAGACAAAAGAGCCAAATAAGGAAAAGGGGCCTGTAAGAGACTGAGGACTGCACGTGGTAAATGTGAGCTGCGAAAGACTAAATAGAAGATGACTTATTAACCTTTTAGAAATTTTATTGAGATACGATTTAGATACTATGAAATTCACTTGTTACAAGGAATAATTCATGACACTCAGTTAATTTTTAGAATTGTGCAACTTTCACCAAATGTGCATTAATCTCTGTCCCCACCCCAGCTCCAGACAGCCACTGATGTGCTCTGTGTCTCCCTAAATCAGTGTTTCCTGCACATTTCGTGTAAATGGAATCACACAGTGTGTCGTCTTCGGGTCTGGCTTCCTTCACTTAGCATAATGATTTTGGAGTCTATCTCTGTCGGGCACATATTAGCATTTTCTTCCCTTTCATTCCGTTGTCTGGCTGGGCCGCCTTTTGATTGTCTATTGATGGACATTTGGACTGTTTGCAGTTTGGGGCTAATATGAGTATTCTTATGGGAGTCTTTGCGTGAATATGTTTTCCTTTCTCTTGGGTAGATACCTAGGATTGAAACTGCTGGTAAGTTTATCTCTGAAGTTTTAGAAACTGCCAAACCGCTTTCCAAAGAGTCTGTATCATTTTACATTCCCACCCCAGTGTATAAGGTTTCCACTTTTCCCACATGATTGCCAACACTAGGGAGGATCTGTCTTTTTTATTATAGGCATTTTATTGGGCGTGAAATGGTATCTTTTACTTTTAATTTGCATTTCCATAATAACTAATGTTTTTACCTTCTTAATGACCACTCATATATATCCTAGAATGAAATGTCTACTCAAAACTTTTACCTATTTCAAAAAGTGTGCTGTGCCCGGCCAGGTGTGGTTTAACGGTTGAGCATCGAACCTATGATCCAGGACATCATGGTTCGATTCCTGGTCAGGGCACAAGCCCGGGATGCAAGCTCGATCCCCAGTGGGGGGCATGCAGGAGGCTGCGGATCAATGACTCTGTCATCACTGATGTTCTTTTCTCTCTCCCCATCTCCCTTCTTCTCTGAAATCAATAAAGTACATTTGGTTTTTAAAAAGTGTGTTGTTTTTCTTTTCATTAAGTTGTAAATGTTCTTTATATATTTTATTCTGGATAAAAGTCCTTTACCAATTCAGTGATTTGTAAGTATTTTCTTCAATCTGTGAGTCTTGACTTTTCACTTTTTAACAGTGGATTTTGAAGAGCAAATGTTTTAAATTTTAATGAAGCCTAATTTATCAATTTTTTCTTGTATGGATCACACTTTTGATGTCATATCTAAAATGTCATAAAGATTATTTCCTATATTTTCTTTGAGAAATTCTAAGAGTTGGTTTTATATTTGGGTCTGTGATCAATTTTGAATTCATTTTGTGTGTAGCCTGATGTAAGATTTGTTGTTTTTGTTTTTTGTTCTATTTTGTTTTGTTTTGTTTTGCCAGTGGATATCCATTTGACTCAGCACCATATCTTCGTTTAAAAAAAGACTAGATTCCCCCCATTGAGTAGCTATAGGACCTTGTTAAATTCAGTTGACAATAGAAAGTCAGGTCTATTTTGAACTCCTGATTCTGTGCCATTGACGTACAGTCTACTTTTGTGCCAGATTCTCACTGTCTAGATTAATGTGGGTTATAGTAAATTTTGAAATGAGGTAGTGAAAGCCCTGAGATTTATATTTTTTACAAACTGGGTAGGCTATTTTATGTTTTTGTTACTTCCATATGAACTTTAGGGTCAGCTTGTCAATATCTACTCCAGAAAGTTCTGCTAATATTCTGACAGGAACTGCATTGAACAAATAAATAAATTTGAGAAGTGTCATTTAAAATATTTTTTTTCATTCAGATTTCTCTTTAACCATGAATTATTTAGAGAAGTGGGCATCTTAACTTCCAAATATTTGGAGGCTTTCTTCTCACTTTTATTTTTATGTAATTTAAAGCTTAAACTTTGGACACAATAGAGGAAAATGCAATTGTGTTCATTTAGTCACTTCATATAGGTCCTTCAAATATTATTGGAGTGAACTTTCCAAGTATTAATTTTACATGGAAGTTCTCATCTTTTGCACGTGTAGAGTAACCATAGGGGATGCCCTGAAAATACAACCCCAGGCTGCTGGAGATGTGTTTATCAGGGGAGTTCCCAGACAGGAATAGTGGGAAGCGGGTGAGTCCCCACTGCACATTGCTTCCTGGCCAGCAACAGAGATCCAGTAGGGACTCACGCCAGGAGAGGGGCCCAAACCTCCAGATCTGCTGCTTTATGCTGCATGACCAGAGTCGCCCAGGCCCTGAGTGGGGAGGAACTGGAATTAGCATGGTGACTCACAGGCCCTTCTCTGTGGAACAAGCACTTGGGGTGAGGGGAGCACCAGCCTCTCCCCTGTTGATCTGGCTGATTCTGAGCTTGTGTTTGCGGCATGTACTGCTCAGCAGGCTCATGGCTAAGTCAATGGGTAGCACTCGCCAGCCTGGGCAGCCTTGAGCCCTGGATATGAGCACTGTCCATGGAGCCTTGAGGGAGGCTGGCCTGCGGGGAGGCGGATCTTTGACAAGTAGAACCTGCCCTCTGGCCACTTCAACACTCAAACTTTTCATCACTCTCCTTTCTCCCCCAAGCCAGAGAAAAAGCACAGTTTCTCACAGGTTTGCCAATCTTTCATTTTTCAAACGCTGTCAACATCATTTTACAAAACAAAGGACATCTTTTCCCTGATTAACAAAGAAGCACATACTGCAGAATAAGCAAGTTTGCCCCAAAACAACACATTTAGTGACTTCCATGGACCACCCTCCTTCTCTAGCCAAGAGCAACCCCAGTGTCCACCAGCAGATGGACAGATAAAGAAAGTGTGGTCAGTACATACAGGAGCCTTGAAAGGAGGAAAACACGTCACATGCTACAGTGTGGATCAACCTCTAGGACATTATGTTAAGAGAATTAAGCAAGTCACAAAAGGACAAATACTGTGTGATTCCTCTCACACAAAGTATCTAAAGTAGTCAACGTCATAGAAACAGGACATAAAAAGCTAGTTGTCCAGGCCTGGGGGAGGAGGTGGGAGAATTAGTGTCTAATCTGTGTAATCCAGGGTTGAGAAAAGAAAACTTTCTAGAGATCTGTGACACAGCAATGCAACTATAGTTAGTGCTACAGACCTGTACACTTAAAAGTAGCAAAGATGGCTTAAGAAAGGAAGAATCATAGGCACACATTTCCATGACATAGGATTGTCAACAGATTTTTAGATATGACACCAAACACCAAAGCAACAAAAGAAAAAAATAAATTCAGCTTCAGCAAAAGTAAAGACTTCTTTCTTTCAAAAGATACTATCAAGAAAGTAATAGACAACCCACAAAATGGGAGAATTTTGTGGAAATCTTATCTCTGGGAAGACATTTTTACCTAGAACACATAAAGAACTTTTACAGCTCAATAATGAAAGACAAACCAACTAAAAGTTGGCAAAAGATGAATACACACTGCTCCAAAGAAGACATACACATGAAAAGGTGCTCAACATCAGGGAAACGCAATCTCCACCCCCAGTGAGATGCCATTGTAGAACCACGAGGGTGGTGCTCCTGTCACTGGGATTTTCCCAGGATGCCAGGGCTTCTTCAAGGGGATTTATTCTTAGTGGAGGAGGAAGTCTCTGGAGCCAAACACATGTGGTGCCCCCAGGCTGTCCCAGTTCCTGGAGTGTGACCTGCAATCGATCCCCTGACATCCCTGAGCCCACTTTCCTCACATAAAAACAGGTGAAATGTGACTCATTCCCAGGCTCTGTGTGGACACCCAGTGAGCTACAAGGAGGTGGAGCAGCAGAGAGTGCCGAGCACACAGGGAGCCCCTTCTCTGCATGAGCATCATGACTTCCATGGAGGAGTGGTGGGATGGCATCACAGTCACTAGTAATGCCGTCCTACTTCCTACCTCATGAGCTGCCCTGCAAAGTGTCACGTCAAGTCTGTTTTTCTGTAATGAAGATGGTTGGCTGCAATGAAAATGTGAAACACTTGTTCCCTTTTTTTCCCATTGCACCTACCCGAGTATTTTCCAAGGAC
The DNA here is from genome assembly GCF_054644295.1 of Miniopterus natalensis. NCBI lineage: Eukaryota > Metazoa > Chordata > Mammalia > Chiroptera > Miniopteridae > Miniopterus > Miniopterus natalensis. Next base: position 7,991,820 of record NC_142092.1, on the reverse strand, counting down.
GAATGTGCAAGTCTCTGCAAGATTCCACGTCGCCCGTGGAGTTGGACTCACCTTCGGTTGAAGCAGCGATGGGCCTCCAGTTGGCCCCACTGTGCAGGTTCCAAGGAAATTTCATGGCTCGGAGGTGGGGGCAGCCCAGGTTCTGCCTCCCCCTGGGAACTGTTCATCCAAACAAGGACTCAGAAGGCAGGAAGGGCCAGGCGAGTGAGAACAGGCCCAGAGGCACCCAGGGGCCAGGTGTGAACCTGATGGTGGTGACTGAGGGCTCAGTGCACACAAGGCCAGAGCAAGTAAGTCCCCTTCAAACACGACTCCCTCAGTGTTCCTAACAACCCTGGGAGGGGAATGTGTTACCCTCTTTCACCACCAAGAGCCTGAAAGCCGAGAAGTCACAGGACTAATTTCCACCAGTGAACAAGCATCCAATCTGTCGGTCACCCACCACATTTGCATCCAGTCCCTGCCACCCTGGGTAGTGACATATCCAGTGGGCACGTGGGAGGTTGCTTACCCATGAGGGGTGGCAGCTTCTGGACCAGCCCCACAGCACTCACTGAGTCTGGCACAAGCTCTGAGGCCGTTTCTCTGTGCTGAGCCCAGCTGCACAGGGAGGCGCAGCGGCTGGGGAAAGCACAGCCGAGGGGAGAGTCTCCTTCACAAAGTGCCCAGGGGGACTGGGGGACGTGGGTGCCGCCTGCTGCAGGAGGGGAGGGAGGCAGCAAAAGGGCACCTATGGGCTGACCTGGGGTTTTGTGAAATGGGGTGAGGGCCTGACATGAGTCTATTCTCCCCCAAGCTCTTCTTGGGAGTCCAGGCCTCCTTCGGAACTACAAGGCTTTAGCCCCATCTCATTGCTCCTGCTGGACCACTGCCCTGGGCCACAGCTTTATATGCTGGCTGGAGCAGGGACCATGCTCATGGAGCCCCAGCTGTCCCAACCCAACCAGAGCCCAGGCAAGGAGACAGAACTTAGGCATAGGGAAGAGGCCCTGGCCAGGAGGCAATGGGCTGAAGGCCAGGGCGTGGCTCTGTGGGAGCAGAGCTGGGACAAGGCAGTTTTGCAGACAGGGGTCCCCTTCCTGGCTCAGCTCCTGTCCCTCACTGTTTGCTCATCTCACACTTACATCTGGGGTTCAGGTCCCCTGCTTTGACTGTGGGGTCTGTACCGGTGCCCACAGCAGGGTGACCCGAGACCCCTGCCTCAGCCTGGACCTCCAGCTCCCACCTGCCTCAGGGCCACACACACCTGGGCCCCTACTCCCCCTGCTGGTTGTGCGGGTGAAACTGGGCCACAGTGTGTTAGGAGCTGTTTCCAAGGCGGATGCCAACCTGCGCAGCATCTATTCCTTCAAGAGTCCAGCCATGTGTGGGAGGGAAGATACAGTAGTTGTGGGGTGTCCTTGAAGACCCGTGTCCCTGAGCCCAGTCCCCCAGCCACAGCAGATGGGTCTTCCTCCCTCAGTTGGACAAGATTGCCCCCCACAGAAATCCCACAAGGGACTTGGTATCCTCCCCACTCACTGTCACTTCCTGTGTACCCACCTTTAACAGGCTTGTCGCCATTATGTCTTGTCACCCCCTGGTTCCAGCCTCTCCCCTTCACCCCCTCCACTTCCATCATCCCACTGAGACTAGAGGATGCTTCTCCTGCCAGGAGGCCCCGAGGCAGAGAGCCTGTCCCCTGAGGCCAAGCCTTTTCCTCTGGGCTCAGGCCACTGTCTGGCCTTGGGAGCAGAAGTGATGGGAGGGGTCCCTGGGGATTAGAGAGCTGTGTGCTCCCAGGAGCAGTCAGAAGGAGTCCCTGTCAATCTGCAAGGAGGGACTGAAGGGTCACCTGTGGATCCATAGCACCCATGACCTCCCACATCCTCCTTCCTCTCAGGTGCCCTCTCTAGGGAGCAGCGCAGATCTGAGTAAGGAGAAAGCGGCCCCCAGAGCATTTTCATACAAAACCATCTTTATTCAGAATAGACACACAATGTCCCAAAGGTGCTGCTCCTACCCCCACACCTAGGCCCACCCGCACCCTAACGGTCCTGCCCCCCTCCCTGCCTCCCACCCTCCCATGTCAGTAGAACAGCCAGGATCAGCCCTGGGATGAGAAGGAGCCCTTGGCTCCTCTGGGGGACAGCCAGGTCACATCTAGTCTGGGATCCTCCACGGGCTGGCAGAGGGAGGGACTCCCCACTGCTCCATACTGGCTGCAGTGCCACTCCCTCCAAGTCCTTGTGACAGACTCGTCACACTTTCTCTTTTGAGGCTGTGAGAGGACAACCAGTCCCAGAGCCAATGCTGGCCTCCCGCAGACCCCGAGGTAGGCCCCTGGCAGGGGGGTCTTCTCAGCACGGGCTGGGCTTCCAGCCAGAGCGCACGTCCGAGACTTGGAAGCTGGAGGTGAAGCTTGGTTGAGGCCTAATCTCTGAAATAACTGGGACTGAGCAGCTCCCCGGGGCCCCCGACCTCCAGGGCGCACAGGGCCCGAGGCAGGGACAGGGCTCAGAGAGAGCTGACAGGGCAGCAGGCTCTTAGGAGAGGCCCAGAGGAAGGCCAGGCTGGGGAGGTCCTCCTCATCCGCACTGGACCTGCCCTCTGGCCCCAGAGTCTCGGCAACAAGCGAGGTGTCTCTGGGAATGGAGGCGTCCCTGGGTCGCAGTCCAGAGTAAGCCTGCCCGTGACCCTGGGGAGGAGAGGGGGTGCCTCGAGCAAAGAGTGGTGGGTACTCCTGACGTCCTGAAGAGACAGCAAACGCCTTGGGCTTGGACACCTTGACATCTCCTCGAATGTGCCTTTGACAGTCCTTGAAGTCAGTCTCTGGTGGGCAGGCTTTGTCATTGACCCCCAGCTGGGGGCCGTGGTCACACCACTGGGCATCTTGGCCGGCTGCAGACTCAGAAGGACTTGAGTCCAACAGGGGAGCGCCGTGACTCGGGGGTGCCTGCCCACCCTCCTGCTCCTCCGAGGCCAGGAGTCGCTTCTCTACCAGCTGGGGGAAGAGAGGGACAGTGACTGGCTCTGCACACAGGTGTGCGAGGAGGAGCATGGGTGATGGGACAGCGGGATTGGGGGGAAGGGACCAGGGTGACACCGCGACTCAAATCCAAAACAGACAAGTGGCTCTCCTGCCATCCCCTGGGCCATATTCCCAGCTGTGTGTCTTTCCCTCCCTTTCCCTTCCACCCTCTCCTTCCTGTCACCCTCTGCTCTTCATAGCCCCCTCCTCTTGTGGCCCTGCACTGCACCCACCCCAGGGCTGGCCCCTTGGCAGGCCACGCCTACAGGCAGGGGTGGCGTAGACAGACTGCTGTGTGCCCCTGTTGTGGGTTGCTCCCTGCCCTGGTTTCCCAGGGTGCTCCTTCCCATGGTTCACCTGGGGTCCCCCCACCCCTGATCCACTTGGAGTCCCTCCCACCCTGACTCACGTAGGGCCTGTCCCTCCTCTAACTCACCAGGGGTCCCGCCATCCCCTGGCTCACCTGGGCAGGAGTGAGTCCTGCTTCCTGCTCCAACTCCTCAGCTAGGGCCAAGAGCTCCTGTTGTGCTTCTGGGGAAAACAGTTGTTCCTGGAGATGGGAGTCAACGAGCACCTCCACCTGGGACAGAAGGAAGAGGCAGTGAGCACCCTTGGCAGGGAGTATTCAGCAGGACCTGGAGGACAAGTGAAAAAGCAAACAGCCACCCCATCCTCTTGCACATGCTGGGTATTATACTCCATCACAGTCTTCAGACACACACACACACACACACACCCCTAGCTCAGAAACAAAAAACAGAGTTCAATCCCATCGGCCTGGGCAGAACCCAGTCCTGGGTGCTGGAGTGCCACCCTCTGGAATCTTGTAGACCCCGGAGCTCTGAGCCAGCCCACCTTGGTCATGAGGTCTCCCTGGGAGCACAACCAGTCCAGGTAGCTCAGGAGATCCTCTCCCTGCTGCGACTCCTTTCTGTCCTGTTCCCATTCTCCACCTGGCTCCCCTGCGGCTGAGTGGCCCAGCCCCAGCAGCTCGTCCATGAGGTCCATGTACTCCTGCACGGCCGCGGGGGGGATCCCATCGGGTGACTCCGTCTCCTGGGACCACTGGGGTGTGTGGGCTCGCTGGGCCGTGGGTGCAGCCTTCCTGGGAGTGGGAGCTGGGCAGAGAGGGAAGAGGAGGGGGGTGAGGGGATAAGGCTTCCACCTCCTGAGCACTCGATGGTGAGCGCAGTGTTTGGGGACATTAACATGGGTGTGGCTGGGTCAGGACCACCTGAAGCTGTGTGACCGCGTGAGGGGACAGGGCCCAGGGGAGCATCCAAGAGAGTCCTGTGTGAGGACATGTGGAGCCACCGATTCTCCAAGGGGCCCCCCACCCAGCCCGCCTCTCAGCAGACTTTCTGTTGGGTCCTCTGACAGGGAGGTGGGAGAGGGGTTAAGAAAGTTGACCAGGTCCAGACCCCATGGTGACAAAGGGCGGCTAAGGCTCTGGCTCTCAGGGCTGTTTCAGTTGAAAGACCAGAGCCCCTTGAAGGAAAAGGACCGATGTGGGTGGGGAAGGGGCCTGCCCTAGGCCCTGTTGCTTTGGCCAGGGGTCCTGGGGGATCCTGCTGGCGTACCTGGCTGTGGGCCCACCACTGGGGCTCGGGGCCCCCGAGGATCAGGCCTTGGTGGGGCTGGAGGAGGCTGTCCCTGCGCCCCCTTCTTTAACTGCAACTTCTGAAACCGCATTTCCTCCTGCGCCTCGAGCTCCATGAACCTGGGGGGTGAGGGGCACGGGCTGAGCTGAGACGGAGGCCGCCGGGGCGCAGCGCAGGCAACAGCTGATGGAGGGAGGGGAGAGCCAGGGCCTTGGGGCTGTCAGGGCCGGGCCACCGAGGACACAGGAGGCGGGCTGGCGGGGCACATGCCCTGCACAGCCCCTCTGGCTGGAGTCTGTCTCCACTGGGCTGGGTTCGTGTCCCCCACCCCCCCGTCCTGGGCCTTTATGTCCAGCCAAGGAAGGGTCAAGATCAGAGGAGGGTGGAGCTCGCGGGGGAGGTAAGACAGAAGCACCCGCGCTCTGAAGGTGAGGGAGAGCCTTCCCGAGGAGAAGGGCCTCTGGGCTGGGAGGACCGTGTGCTGGCCGCCAGCCCTCCGCCCAACACCCTCTCTGAGGAGCATCATCACAGCTGGACCCTGCCCTGCAGTGGGCCCACCACCCACCGCAGTCAGCTCCCCTGCCCACAGCTGTTGGGAACAAGGCCCCTGACTCACTTGTCTGCCATCTCGTGATAGATCCTCCTGTCAAAGTTGCTTTTGCCCTGCCACGCGTGCACGGCCCGCCACATTCCCTCCTCCAGCGCCATGGTGGGCTTCAGGCGGGACAGGGACCGGAGCTCTGGGCTGTGTGTAATGCCTCAGGGTCAGTCCGGGGCTACAGCCTGCCCTCCACCCGCCTGACCACCCCAGCTCTGAGGAGCACATGTCCCCAGCCCTCCCAGCATGACTGAGCGCTGGCCGGGGAGGGGGAGGCGTCCATGTGTGAAAGACAACCCGTCCCGGCTACTGTGGTTCCTGCCTCACATTCGCGCCAGCCATGAACCTGGACTCAAGGCTGACCGTCCACTCCCACCCTATAGCTGGGACACCACCCACAGACCTTCCTGCCAGTATCCCGGGGTCAGCCAGCCTGCATGCCCCTCCCACGTTCCTCGTTGAGGTGAGAGCTCCAGGTGAGCCCTGCGCCCTGCCCAGGGCACTCACATGAGAAAGCAGGAAAGAGCTTCCACATCAGGACTCTGGGGAAGGTGCTCCCGGGCCAGGGCCTTGAAGCACTGCCAACGTCGGAAGTTCACGTACACACTCTTGGGGTTGCCGGGGTCATCTGGCGAGGCCTTGGGCCGGGAGGTGCCCTGGCTACCTTCCCTGGAAGCCCCATGTGGCCGTGCCCCAGGGTTCACCGAGGGCATGATGGGGGCCAGCTGGGCAGCTGGTGGTGGAGCTTGAGCTGGAAGGCTGGGAAGCCAGCCTCCTTCGCTTGCCTGGGTGCCCCCAAAAGCCGAGGCAGACATAATCATCTCCACCACAGAGTCTTCCAAGAAGAGGGGTGCAGGACATGCAGCACCCCCACAGAGGGCCCCTGGAGTACTTCCGTTGAGGGGAGCATGAGTGAGGATAGTGGTCTGAGTCAGGGGGTCTGTGGTCGCCCCTCTTCTGACCTGACCTGGCTCACAATGTTGTAAGTCCCAGTCCCAACGGGGCCTTGACCAGCAACTCCTGCCACCAGAGGTGCCCTGAGCAAAGCCGGCAGCACCGAGGGGCAGCCAGGAGGGAACGACAGGGTCGTGAGTAACTGCAGATGCTGCTCCCAAGATGGCCTGTGTGCAGGGCCAGTACTGGGCGCAGGAAAGGCCTGTGCTGTGAAAGGAGTGGTGGAGGCGCCAGGGTTCAGGGGCACATCCGCTCCCCGCACTGCAGATGCTGTTGAGACAAAGGGGATGGGTGAATGGAGCAGGACAGCCAGCCAACGGGACTGAGGCGCTCTGGGTCCCCTTTAGCCACCGGGAATCAGGGCAGTGAGTCTCAACACGAGGGCCATTTGGATGGGGCAAACTGTGGAGTTTGCAAGTGTCCTCCAGTCACTGTCATGCTCTGACCTCCAGGTGAGAATTGTGCCCCTGGAGAGCCTGCTCCCTGACCACTGTCTGTGAGAAGGATCAGCCCAGCCAGCGCTGACTGAGAGCCTCCCTAAGGACTCCCGGGCACCCGGCCCTGCCAGCCTCAGAGACTGTCTCCCAAGACATGGCCCTGGGCAGAAATCCGACCTGTGGGAAATGACCCTACACTGGTGGTAGCGACCTTGTCCAAGGTAAGTTCTAGGCCCCCAAAGGGTTTTTGAGAACAGGCAGTGTCTGGAATATTCGGGCCCCACCTCCTCAGTCTTCCTTTTCCTCGATGTACATCACTCTCTTCCCCCCCGTCTTGCACAAGAGCACAGAAATGCTTGAGTAATAGCTGTGTCTGCACAGGAAGGCCCCGAGCACCCTGACCTAAGCCTTGAACACACCAGCCCAGCAGGCACCTGAGTCTCAGAGCCAAGAGCAGCGAACACTTAACATGGGCCAGGTTCTGCCGCTCCGGCCCCAGCGCTCAGACTCAGGGCCGCCCTCAGGAGCCCTGTTCCCAGGAGAGGTTTCTGTGAGGTAGGCCTGTGTCCCTGAGATTCTGTCATTTCACAGCCAGCAATGGCTGCAGAGAGTAAGAGAAGGGCCAGTGAATAAAAAGCAGGGGGTGCTGTTGGTAGAGATTTCCAGAAACTTCCATAGCTGCTTTCATGTTAGAGTAGTCGTATGACTGCAGACTGCCTGTGGTCCTTCCCCTCCCAGCTCCCAAAAATGGAAAGTGAAGGTGCAGTAAGAACCAGGTGTGAGCCTGGTGACAGTGGGACAGCAATGTCTGGACACATCCCCGCTCAGAGGCACTCAAGCAGACCCATGTCCAGGGGAACAAGCTACACACCACGTGCCCCTAGTTGCTCAGGAAAGGTGTCCTTGGATGTTCACTAAGGACACAGGGGAGCACCTTCCTGCCTCTGTGCTACTCCCCTCGCCCCCTTTCAAAAGGGACCCGCCTTCACTGACCTTCCACGGGGAAACAGCCACACTCCACATCTGTTTTGTGTCCCTGAAGCAGGACCTGGACTATGGGCAGAGCCCTTGTCTCAAAGGTAAAAGGCCCGGCAGGGGGTGAGCCATGAGATACACCACAAGGGGAAGTGGGTCTGAAGAACTGAGCTGCCACAGAGCGGGAACAATTGGGGACAACTCGGGGGCACCGAGCCCCATGTTGGTGGAAGTTGCCCGCTGCCCTGCCCCTGTGGAATCCGAGACAAGCAGCAGCTCCCTGGGCTGAGAAGTGAGCTCTGGGCTGGAGGCAGTGGAGGAGCCCTGGGCTGCAGCCGGTGGAGGGCCTTCCAGCCCAGCCCTCGGGGAGGTCATTTCATTGTAGACTTGGCCACGGACCGCCCCACTGGACAGCTTTCTGGCTAAGACCCCTCTTCTCACTGCCCCCATTGGCTCTAGCACACTCAGCTCGCATCCCTTAGAGAGAGATGGTGGGGCAAGCTCCAGGAGCCTGAAGAACAGCACAGAGGACTAGGCTTTCCCGTGACCCTCCCTGTGCCACCACCACCACGTAACCCACCACTCCCTCCACACACACATGTCCAAGTGGCTTGTCTCCCCTCTAGAAAGAATCCATGTGCCTGCTGCCGCCCCTTCTCCACACCCAGGAATTTCCCCGCAGTCACCCCTATCCACCTCTGAGGAGCCCTCCTGTCCAGGGCTGTCACAGGTTTCCACTGGCTCCCAGCCTCCCTGGGTGACAGGTCCTTGGAGGTCCAGTGCTCTCTCTTTCCCCTACTTCAGTCCAAACTATGTTTCCCCAGTGGAACTGTAACATTTTAATTCCCAGTTTTGAGGGACAATTCAGTGTTTAAATCACCACCCCCCTCAATCTATAGGCTTACCTCCTACTGAAGCCATCCCCACAGGCTCAGGGGCTGGCCACCGCTGCCTAGTAGCCTCCACAAAGAGAAAATGCTAGCACAGGACCCAGAGAGTGACCTGCTCCAACAGATGCTCAGCATCCAGTGGAGGGAAGGGTTTGGATTTAAACAGCAGAATGTAGGACCCCAGACATTCTACAGCGGGGGAGGGGCAGGGGCAGGTGGGCCGGGGGGGGGAGGGAGGGGAGACATTCCATGGAGGGTCTGGCAGGTAGGCAAGAACCAGCAGTTCCTTTCAGATTTTATGTGGCAACACGATTGGCATGTGTCTCTTTAGGCCATTTACACTGGCATTTTTAGGTTCACGGCACAAAGGCTTTAGTTTATGTGCCCTTATTTCAGTTCTTGATCCATCCACCTAGATTTGGGCCCCTCCACCTGCTTCCTATGTGGCACTTGGCTCACTTCAGCACAGGCTCCATTTTCTGAACAAAATTCAGAACAGATGCCTGAGGAAATAATGGGAAGTTATGGCCGCAGGGGACCCAGTGTTTGAAATTAGGGTCCACTCAGCAGACCCAGCACATTCAGCTGCTGTGTGCTCTTCATTCTTTAGGAAGCAGGTCTGCGCCTCAGGTGCCCTCCAGGTGCTGGGGCTCTGCAGGCTTGGAGACACCTGGGAGATGCTAAGCTGCAAACCAAGGCCAGCTGCCGGTAGTGCTGACTAGGGGCCATTTAGGAAGTGGTATGGAGCATGCCAAGGCCAGAAGCTGCACGTTTTGGGTCTGTGAACCTTTGAGAGATTTTAGGAGAGTTGGAAGTGTGAGCCGAGAGAAGCCATTTATGTAGATAAGCCAATGGAAGTGATTTGGGTGGATCCCTAATTTGGGTGGGGTGGGGTCTCAGGGAACCACCAAGGCAGGGTGAATGGTGTTAACCAGGTGGACGGAGACTTAGACTTTGTGCCCACCTGCACCTGTAGGCTGAGATGGGGAAGGCTCAACAAAGGAACAATGTTGCCTGCCAGGACTTTTGTCCCAGAAAGAGCAACCCCTTCAGCCCTTGCCCTAAAGCCTGACAATTCAGTTTTTCTCCATCTGTCTCTGGCCCTTTTTGAGTGCTGGAGCAGAGTGTGTTAGTCCATCAGCAAGTAAGTCTGTGAGTAGGCTCTTTAAGAGGACTATTGGGGACTCTTAAAAGCCCTTTGTCTCACTCAGCCACCATCTTCATTGGGTTCACAGTTATGGGGACTTCTCTTCCTGTTCACAGGAATCCAAAACTAGGGAGCACAGGGTGGGACTGAGACTGTCGCTCCTTGTGGAGGAACTCCGCAGCAGAGATACACCTACCGATTCCTTTTTATATTTTATTATAGTTTATTTTTTTTGCACTATTATAAAATGCCCCTCATTTTCCTCCCTTTGGCCACCTCCACCCAGCCCCCGCTTCCCCCTCCCCTGGTTTTAACCACACTGTTGTCCCTGTCCATGGGCTATGCATATATGTTCTTTGGCTAATCCCTTCAGCTTCTTTTATTCAGTTCCCTCACCCCCACCCCCGACATTTGTCAGTCTCTTCCATGTATCCGTGTTCTGGTTCTATTTTGTTTGTCAGTATATTTTGTTCATTAGGGTCCACATATGAGATCATTCCTCTGACTGGCTTATGTCGCTTAGCATGATCAACTCCAGGTCCATCCATGCTGTTACAAAAGCTGAGTGGTCCTTCTTTTTTACAGCCGTGTAGTATTCCATTGTTTTTTAAATCCACTCATATACTGATGGGCACTTGGGCTGCTTCCTGATCTTGGCTATTGTAAATTATGCTACTAAGCAAATATTCCTTCTAATTGGTGTTTCAAGATCCTTAGGATATATGTTTTCCACAGTGGCTACACCATTCTGCATCCCCACCAGCAGGGTTCCCTTTTCTCCATATCCTCACCAGTATTTGTTTGTTAACTTATTGATGGTAGCCATTCTGGTACATGTGAGTGATACCTCATTGTAGTTTTAATTTGCATCTCTCTGATGATTATTGATGATATATGTTGTTACAGACCCATTAGTTTCTCTTTTTTCCCCAATAAATAACTCAGTGAACTCAATTAGCTTGAATCATCCCAGATGTGGCCAGTGGGTGGGGATCCCTTTAAACTGGCTCCTGTGTTTTAGTGTCATGCTCTATCATGATTCTGGTTTTGGGGTTTCTTTTGCACTTCCTTTCTCCCTGGCATTACCAGATGTTTGGGGATCATTTCATACCTACCCTGCCCTAACACTGAAAGCAGCCATTGAGTGGTGTTAGGGACTAAGATCTCTATGCTACATGTGCTCACTACTTCTGGATTGTCCTTGCTTCTCGGTCTTTTCAGCAGATAGGAGAAAATAAATACAAGTATATACACATACACACAAATAAGCACGAGCACATACAGACACACGTGTGCAACTATCAAAGGAATCTTAAATTCAAACCAGTACATCTTCACAGGTTCTTCCTTGCTTGGTGCCATTCTATTTTTGGATGGTTTTCCTTCCTCAGTGAGAACACTGGCTCCCAACCACATCATTTGTTCAATTCTATGGTGCATCCAAAATAGTTTCAGAATTGCTTCACCATACTGCTACAAGAAACAAACTAAAGAGTTTAAGATTTTTAAAAAACACTTTATGAAATTTATTGGGGTGACAATGGTTAATATGAATAGGTTTTCTGGTGATAAAATATTTCAGCTTCTGTATGTCTGGGAAGTCTTTATTTCTCCTTCATATTTAAAGGATAATTTTGCTGGGTATATTATTAGTGGCTGGTAATGTCTCTCTTTCAGACATTTGAATATTTGGTTCCACTCTCTTCTGGCTGTAGAGTTTCTGCTGAGAAGTTGGATGAAATTCTGATGAGTTTTCCTTTGTAGGTCACTTCTTTCTTTTCCCTGGCTGTTTTGAGAATTTTTTCTTTGTCATTAATTTTTGACAGTTTAAATATAATATGCCTTGGAGAGGGCCTCTTTGGATTGAGGTAAGTAGGTGTCCTGTTTGCTTCTTGGATTCAAAGATCTAGTTCTTTCCATAGGTTTGGGAAGTTCTCATCCACTATTTGTTTGAATAGACTCTCTTTTCCCTTCTCCCTCTCTTCTTCTTCCAGAATGCCTATTATTCTAATATTGATTTTTCTGATGGAGTCAGATAGTTTTTGTAGAGCTCTTTCATTTTATGCTCAGGTCTCTCTCTTCTTCCCTCTGTGTCATTTCCACATTCCTATCTTCAATATCACTAATTCTTTCCTCCATCTGGTTGGCTTTGTTTTCTAAGCTCATTAGCTCATTCCTAATCTACTTAATTGCATGCTTCATTTCCAGGATTTCTGATTGGTTCTTTTTTAAAGTTTCAATCTCTTTGGTAAAATATTTGTTTTGTGCATTTGTTTTCTGAGTACACTGAATTGCCTGTCTGTATTCTCTTGCATCTTGTTGAGTGTTTTCAGAACTGCATTCTTGAAATATCTGTCATTTATATCACATATTTCCCTGTGACCCAGCTTGCTTTCTGGAGATTTTTCATTTTCTTTCTGATCATCTTCATTACCCTGGTTGTTCATGGTATTTGCTCCTCTCCTTTGTCTAGGCATAAATGTTCCTTCTATAACAGCAATCTCTGAAGAGGTCTTTCTACTATTTTCCAGTAGGAGGCGCTGAATCACCATATTTTTTTACTTCTGTGATCTTCCAGACTTGACCTTCATGGGCTTCTGTAATACAGCACAGTCAGGCTGCTTTGGGGTGGGGTTTGTTTTGCCCTACTGTAACGGCAACCTCAACCTCCATGGAGTCCCGCCCCAAGTACCAAACCCAGGGGTCAGTCACAGAGGGAAACAGTGGTTGCACTACACTTGCTCTTGGTTTACAGATAAAAATGTTCCTTGACCCCACGATGAGGGCAACGGGAAGCAAGTTTTGGGAGTCCAAGGGGTGGCAGGGCTCTGTCTGTTTCTTTGTCAGAAACACCCCTGCCCGACAGTGGGGAGCCACGTGGCCCATGCTCTATTAGGCTTCTGCTGGCTCAGTTCACTCTGCTTCCCCTGCCGGGCTGTCCCTTGCAGCTCTCTGCTTCACAAAGCCAGCTGAAAGAAGGGCCTGCTACGGCTGGCTTCCTCCTCACTCCCAGGTGCACTGTGAGCTCCCGGCGGCAGTCTGGGTTTTCCTCCCTCTTGTCTCCCTGCTTATTCCCGGTTTCCCACCTTTAGATGTTTCAGTGAGTGGGTCTCTTAGCCTTGCCTCCGTATTGAGTAGGGAACTTTTTGTTGAATTATAATTGGTTAATTTGTTGAAATTTCGGGGGGAGAGGCCAACTGGATCTCTCACACCAACATTCCTCTGGCATCACTTTTCCACCTCATTGAGTTTAAGATTTGTTTCTAATTCTAACACACATATGTAAAATTGAACTCTGCCCAAGACTGAGGATATACAATAAAATAACATGTTCATTATTTTCTCTTCTTTCTTAAACAAAAGCTGACAAACTATATATGCTTATAGCACTTGGCTCTTTTCATTCAGGAATATTTCCTCCATAATGTCTCACTAGTATCTTCATTTTTCTCAGTTGCATTTTACTCCACTGTGTGTATGCTCCAGTTTATACAATTATATGCTTAAACATTCAAACAATATTCAACATTTTGGAACTATAAATAATACTATGAAAAATAACCATGTGCATGTGTATATTCATAAAATTGCAAGTGACCCTTCAGGATAGATTCTTGGAAGTGTGCTTGCTGTGTCAATAGTTACATGTATACAGTTTACATATTGCCAAATTGCCCTCTAAAAGGCTTTACCATTCTGCATTCCCAGCAACAATGTATGAAAATGCCTGTTTCCTCACAGCCTCACTGATACAGAGTACTGTCAAGCTTTTGAATTTTTGCCAAGCTGATGAGTGGCAAATGGTATCTCAGTGAAGTTTTAATTTGTCTTTCTTTTATCATGAGTGAAGTTAAACATCTTTTCATTTGTTTATACCTCTTTTGGTAAACGAGCATGTTTCTTGCCCAATTTTCTAGAACTTTTGTTGTTTTCCCCTTGATTTTTAAAAGTTCCTATAAAGTGGGGATATTAACCTTTTATCTGTGAAATATGTTGATTTATGTTACATATTTCTCTTCCAGTCATTTGTCTTTTGATATTATTTATATTTTTTTGCCATGCAAAATACTGCTTTTGTATTAAACTTTATCAGTAATCTTTCATTATCTCTGGATTTTAAGCCAGGATAGTGTCTGGACTGGGCCTTTGTTAAGCTCTGGGGATTAGAGATCACAAGAGGCAATGGCTAAAGGGGCAGTGCCTTGTCTGAATAAAAGATGTGCACTCTAGACCCTCTAGATAGGAGGGTTGTGGCTAAAAGCCCCCAGTCCTTGTGCTTGATCATTGGCACATAGTCATGGCTAATGGGAGGGGGCCTTGGGCTACAGGGATGGGTATTAATAGATACCCTTCAATCTGGTGTTGGAGGAGGCTGTGTGTGTGTGGCTTGAGGATGTCATATGTCTGTTGGAGGACTTAGGGGGAAGTGTGGATGAAGGCCATTATAATATTGCTCTCCGCTTATAGGACCAGAGTCCAGAACAAATAGAGTGACTCTCCCATGTCTTCCAAGAGGTTGAATACCTTCAGGTCCTTGACAGAATGAAGTACACAACCAGATGTGCATATATAGAAGCAGTTTATTAAAATAAAAGGAAATAAAATATAGAGGACTGCTGCTTAGAAAATAAACCATAAACAGACTGTCTCATGAACATTGTTTTTCCTCCATTCCATTTCAGCAGAGCAGAACATTTCCTAGTGATTTCTGCCATGTTCACATTCATGGGTAATGGAAAGGAAAGGTGAGAAGACATTTTTATGGCAGGAGTTCATAACTGGTCACATAAATTTTGGGAATCTAGAGGGCATAAATGACTAATATTTAGCAGAGATTACTGAACAAGGTATTGAAGGTGCAGCCTGGTGTCTTCTTGCTCCTTATAGTAAAATGTGAGAGAAGAGGGATAAAATGAAGGACCTGTTAAACAAAAAGGAACAGAACTTCAAGACTGGAAAATTCTCAGCCTATCCATATTATAAAAAAATGAGAAAACATGTTTTGGAAAGAACATCACGATGTGGCTAGACAGTCCTTTGATAAAAAGAGATTAGTTTGGAACCATTCAGCTATCTCAGCAGAAACTCTGGCAGGTTGGACTAATAGTGATACACATGGGACAAACTGAAGGCATTCTGCAGACTAGGGAAGGTTGAGAATAGATCTACTCAACGGAGAACATGTGTGGCCCGTGAGTAAGAGCAGAGAATGACCCCAAAGGTAAAACAGAGAGAGCAGGTCTGCTACTCCCAAGTGGGCCCAGAGAGTAAAAGTCTGGGGTGTCAGTGTGTCTCTTGCATGGTTTCACAGTGCCTGGCACCACCAATGCCACCCAAGTGGGACCAGAGAGCCGAGGATCCAACCAAAGATTGTCCTTGAGCCTTAAACATAACAGAATCTGCCTTGCTAGGTTTTAGATTTGCTTAGGACCATCAATCCCGTTTTCTCTCTACTTTTCGAATGGGATTGGGAATTCTAGGCCTGTCCCACTATTGTATTTTTGAAACATAATTTGTCTGGTTTACAGGTTCACAGCTAAAGAAGAATTCTGCCTAAGGGTGAAACACATCTCTAGTCTCACCCATGTGTTTTAGGTGAGATTCTGGACATACAGTTGATGCTGGAGTGCGTTGAGTTTTGAGGCTCTTAAGATGGGTGAGTGTATTCTGTATGTGAGAAAGGACATTCATTTGAGGGGTAGACTAGAGGGCTGAGTGTTATGGCCTGAGTTGTTCCACAAAATTCATATGTTGAAGGGATAATCTACCATGTGACATATTTGATGACAGGGTTTTTAAAGGGTAAATGGTACTGAGGTCCCTAACCCAGTATGTCTGGTGTCCTTACAAGAGGGAGAGACACTAGGAAAGCATACACATAGAATAAAGGCCACATGAACACAGCAAGAATGGAGTCACATCTGCAAGCCAAGGACAGAGGCTTCAGTAGAAACTAGACTGCTTATGTGTTGATCTTGGACTCTTGGCCTCAAAAACTTCGAGAAAATAAGTTTCTGTTCTTCAAGGCACCAAGTCTGTGGTATTTTATTATGGCCGCCCTGGAAAAATAAAACACACTCCTAGTGTAGGAGGGAAACCATAAACCAACTCTCTTATCACTGAAAGAATGCAGTACTCTTTTCTCCACTGCATTTGAGAAAAGTGGAACATTTCCTAGTGACTTCTGCCATCTTCATGCTGATGGAGAAAGGAAAGGGAAGGTCAGGAGAAAAGCTCTTGTGGCAGGGGGTGATGGCCAGACATGGTCCTCCTATGTCTGTGGAGGTGAGACTTCTGGCTAAAGCCACGACCACACTGCCTGCACACGTATGGCTTCTCTCCCGAGTGGGTCCGCTGGTGTCTGATGAGGGCTGACTTGAAGCCAAAGCCACGCCCACACTCCCCACACACACATGGCTTCTCTCCTGAGTGTGTCTTCTGGTCAGAGGTGAGGTCAGGTTTCTGGCTCAGTCCCTGCTCACAGGCTCCATACACATCAGACTCCTCCCCTAAGTGTGTCCTCTGGTGTCTGGTAAGATGTGACTTGAAGCCAAAGGTGCGGCCACACTCAGAGCACATGTAAGGCTTCTCCCCTGTGTGTGTCGTCTGGTGTCTGATGAGGGTGACCTTGTGACCAAAGCCCCGCCCACACTCAGGGCACACATAGGGCTTCTCCCCCGTGTGAGTCCTCTGGTGTCCCACGAGGGAGACCTTCTGACGAAAGCTACGCCCGCACTCAGAGCACAGGTAAGGCTTTTCCCCTGTGTGTGTCCTCTGGTGTCTGATGAGGGTGGCATTCTGGCGAAAGCCATGCCCACAGTCAGCACAGACATAGGGCTTCTCCCCTGAGTGCGTGACCTGGTGAACAAGCAGCAGGGATTGCTGCCTGAAGCCACGCCCACACTCCAGGCACAAGAAGGGCCTCTCACCAGAATGTGAGCTCTGGTGTTGGAGGAGCGATGCCTTCTGGCAAAAGCCTCTCCCACACTCAGGACACACGAAGGGCTTCTCCTCCAAGTGTGTCCTCTGGTGCAGGACAAGGGCAATCTTCTGGCGAAAGCCTCTCCCACACTCCTGACATACAAAGGGTCTCTCTCCAGAGTGTATCCTCTTGTGGTTAGTGAGCGAGGACCTATACCTGAAGTGTCGCCCACATTCCCTGCACACGTAGGGCTTCTCCCCTGAGTGTTTCCTCTGGTGTATAGTGAGGGAGGACTTCCGGCCAAAGCCTCGCCCACACTCCCCACAACTATAAGGCTTCTCTCCTGTGTGCATCCTCTGGTGCTTGCGGAGGTCTGACCTCTGGCAGAAACCTCTGCCACATTCAGGACACACATGAGGCTTCTGGAGGCTGAAGAGGCTCGAGTTTGTGCTGCGTTGTCCTTTGTATTTTTCACACACGACTGCTCCAGATTCTGAGCAGTCTGCCCCTGTCAACATTGTGTCTGCCCCCTGAGGATTCACCTTCTGGTCTGTTCCTTCACCTCTGTTGTCTTCTACCCTGTCTACCGGCTGACCCTGAAATGGGCCAAAGATTATGCTTGAAGTCCCACTTGGCTGCAGCCTCCTGAACACAGTGCCAGAGCCTTCTCTCTCTCCGTCTTCTGCTTTTCCACTCGAGCAGCTTGGAGCTTCCAGTGGGAAGTGACTTCCTACAGAAGAGCTTGGGGAAATCTCAGGGGGGTGACCGCACAGCACATATTGTCTGAGGAACTGCAGACTGGAAAAGGCCACAGGACAGGAGAGACTGGGCTGGAATTCTGTCCTTGGTTCTGCTGGAGAGAAAGTCACAATCACCACAGATACCTTGTGGACAGTGAGACTTACCCAGCAGTCATTCCTCAGTTGTTCACAGAAACACTTCCTTTACAAACCTACCTTCATCCCACAGTGACACCTTAATGTCTATCCTGGTGCAACACAACTCACAAGACATACCAGCTCTCAATGATCAGCCTTACTTAGACTCAAGAAAGCATGAGAGACAGCTCCAGCCCTGTGAATTGCTGTATAGAGTCATACATTTCCCTCAATACAATCACCTTACAATCCACAGGCATTGACACTGATGTAAACATTATCCACAAATACAGGGTGCGGCAAAAGCAGGTTTACAGTTGTGAGTAGGTGAAGCACAGTTTATTCTAGTATTATTGTTGTATTGTTTTCCATATAAAATACTGTTAACCTACTTTTGCCACAGCCTGTGTATGCTTTTACTGAAAGTATATGTATTACAAATTTCTTTAGTGACTTTCCCTACATAAAAGGAATGGGGTCATTACAAGGAATCATTCCACCTGGAAGCCCCATCGAGGAGGTAGGATAAAGGAAAGGTCAGAGATCCATGTGGGCAATGAACCAGAAGGTGTCACCATCCTAAACAAGTGTTTCCTAGAGGATACTTGCTGGGTTCTATGTCAGAGAGTGGGGCCTTGGCAGTGAAACAGAGACTCATGTTAGGTCTGCAATCCCCTAAGAGATTCTGGCATCTACTGGCCCCAGTCAATTCAAGACCTGCTTTTCTCAGTTTTTGACAGATTGTTGTGAAAGGAACAATACCCCCTGCAATAGCTCTTGCCTCGGAGACATCAATTTGTATGCCTGCTTTTATTACACTGGTTCTACTTACCTGAAGCTGATGAAAAATACCATGGTGCTTATACAAACTCAGTATCCCAGGGCTTTCCAGACCTACCAGATTCTTCATCAAAATGAGATGTTTTATGAAATATCTACAACATGGGTCAACAAACTACAGTCCACCAGGTGTTTTGTAACACAGCCACACGCACTCTCCATGTAGCAAAGTACTTAATAAACTTAGGGGTGTGTGTGTGTGTGTAACTAGATCTAGATGCTCCTGTGAAATGGTCTGATAATCACAAGTGCTAATCCTACTGGATATCCATATGTGACAGTGAACATCCTTTCAGTCTTATATATAGTTTTGGCCATCAGAGGTCCCAGCATGGCTGGTCTCATCAGCAAATGTGCTCCATTGCAGCTCACTGAACTGTCAGTGGGTTTATTCTGTTAAGCTAGGGTGTCCACATTTTCACAACCTGTGGAAGGTGTGTACATCTCTGACTAGCAGTTTCCAAGTTACCAATAAGTAGTTTCCAATAAGAGTTCTGACAGCTAAGCTTTCAGCATTGCATGACTACTTGTCTATGATTTGATGGGAAGAGAAAAGCAGCCACTGCAGATCATTATAGGAATGCCTTTCGGTGGAAAAGGAAGCATCATTGTGTGTCTTATAGACGAAAAGGGGCCACATACTAACCCTGGCAAGCTCAGGGGAGGCCTGGTGGCAGCCTTGCAGACTCAGAGGCCTAAAATAACCACCAAGGATGGTCTGAAATTAAAACTTTTTAACTAAAAGCAATTAATGGTAGGTAGTCATGTTCTAAGCTAGAAATCTTTCCTAATGAAAGTCAATTTTCACCTTAACTAAGGTCGTTTTGCACCTACAATAACGTATCTGTGGAATGTCAAAGTAATTTCCTTTTTTCTGGACCCCCTCAAAGCACAGGTATTGCTCTGCAGAGACCACACATTCCCTTGTTATTGAGTTAATTGTTGACTGTTAACTATCTTATACCTACTTACGTAAAAGAAGTATATGTCTGTCATTTTACTTTTCACCCAGTCCCAGAGCCCGTCCCCCGTTCCCCCTTTTGCTTTCTCCCGCCTCCCTAATTTATCATGAATGGATTTAATGTAACCCACTTACAGCTCCTCTTTTGGCTGTAATATATAAAATAAGGTGCAAACTGCCATTCTCTGGAGCATTTTTCTCAATCCATTGAGACTTTGGTTCCTGGCAATTGTCAGCTTAGCTCAGACTCACAAATGTTCTCTACAGGTTTGAATGTTTCTTACATTGACATTTACTTGGAACGGGGTTCCAAAGAAGCTCACCCAGGACCAACCCTCAGACCTAGACCCAGTGCTAGGATCCAGCAAGGGGTCCATTGAACCCCACTAGCTCCCCACCACATCAGGTAATCTTGGGTGATTTGTCTCTTAATTCAGGACCTTCCCTTGCTTGTGATAGAGGGTCAGACTTTATTTGAGCTGCTCTTAGAGAATCCTCAAGGTGGCACTAAAGGATAGGAGCTGAGATGGGGAGCTGGTTTTGATTTTGGCTTTTCAATTGGAATTATTCAACTGCAGTCTGAACAAAGACTTTTGCTAAAATGAGACCCTGAACTCGGGCTGTGAAGACAAGGGGCACATCCTCCCTCCAGCCGAAACCTTGGGTGTTCCTTAGGAGACAGAATCTTTGTGGAGGTGTCAGAGGGCATCCCTCACAACCTGCAGAAGCCCCATAGGGAAATACCAACTCAACTGTAATTGAACAATTTACACATCCAGGGATGCACATACAAAGATTGGTCACCTAGCGCACTGAGTCCTCACGGCTGTATCAGACAGCCAGGGACAGAAACCAAGGCACATAAGAGGGTTGAATGTGACTTAAAGGGTGAGTGTCTTGAGGAGCTCAGCCCATAGGCAGCACGTTTGTTCAGACTGCAGATATCCAAAGACTAAAATTAAAATGGGAAATCATGTCTCTAAGGTCAATGAACCCCAAGAATCCCAGCTCCCCATTTATACTCCCGCTGAGTACATGTATAATTCATATGGAATCTCAACTTGCAAGTATCTACAGAAATGGGAACATTTAACTAAAAATGATATCAGCTTGAAATGGCCAAAGGCGGAAACTTTTGAGACCTCCAAATTGATTTTTCTCTGTGCTTAATTAGAAAAAGCTGGCTCTAAAATTGAGTGAATGGGAAGCTTATCTTGATTGGAAATTAGAAGCTTCTAGGAGAGGCTCAGATAAAATATCTTCCCTATAGAAAGTTAATAAGAAAACTTTAGAGACTGTCTCTGAACTAAAGGTTTCTAAACCAATAAATGCCAAGACCCCACCCCTCCGCCTTCTATGGCTCCTCCACTGTACCTTTCGCTCTCTGAGCTTCCTTGTGCAGACTTGCCCTCCCCCTCCCTTCTTCCTTCTCCTTCTATATCTCCTCCCTTACCACTCCCTACTGATCTAGGGGGAAATGAGAATAGAAATTCAGAGAGGGATTATTCAGGAATTTTAGCAGCTCCTTTCAGGGAAAAGCCTGTCTCAGGTAGAGGGAAACCAGCGATTGTATATATTCTTTGGACTAGAACAGAATTAAGAAATCTAGCCAAAGATTTCCCTGACCCTCTCCAGGACCCTGATGGGTTTGCAAACGAATTTGATTTAACTGTTACAACATATGATCCTGGCTATTCTGACCTATTCCAATTAATACACCTACTTTTCTGAGAACAAGGCAACAGGATGGCTGGGTCAGGTTCCCTGGCATATTCCTGTAGAGGACTTTTTAAAACAAAGACTGGGGGAAATGCAGGAAATTAGTTCACCAGCTTTACCAAGCCATAGCTGAGATTCTTCCCCAGAAAATGGACCGCACCAAGATCCAGTAATATAAAAGAAAACCGAATAAACCAGTGCTTGATTTCTTTAAACATTTTTGAAAAACTTTCAAACAATTCTCAGATCCATTTCTAGACAGTTTTAAGGATCATCAAAATGTCCTTACTAAATTCAGCATTTTTGGATGGACTAGATGAAGACCTTGTAACTAATCAAACATCATAAACTGACAGACCACCATGCTTATGAACTGGCTATTCTGGCTGATCAACTAAAACTATTCAAAAGAGAAAAAAAGATAAAGCTCCCAAAATTATGAACTTACAGCTCCAACAATTAAGCAATGAAGTTAGACTGACTCAGAGGTCTCTCAGACAAGGGGGGGAGAAGAGTTTGTTTTTATTGTAAAAAGCCAAGTCACCATAAGAAGGACTGTAGAAAACTGAAATGGAATTTACAAAGAGAAAACAAACAGAAGCAAGCATAGAGCTGCTTTGAGGACTATGAAAGTGTATTTCCACTTCTCCTTACTAATACTTGAGGAGAAATTGAAATTATCATAAAAGGGGAAGTTACTAAGGCCCTATAGATACTGGGGCTACTTTATCCATTCTTAACCCTACCCAACTAAGTTTCTCTCTCCCTTGGAGTAAAGCTTATGTGCAATTGGTAGGGGTATCCAACCAATGCCGGTTTTAAATCAGGACCCTGTCCCCTTTCAACTAGGGAATGTTATGGGGCAACATATACTTTTACTGGCAAATGGGCCCCAATTCACCTGACAGAGAAAGATTTTCTTGAAACCCATAATGCCCACATATCCTTTTCCCAGAAGGGTGAAATGTATTTAGAATTAAGTGAATCAGATACTGAGCCAATTGGGAAAAGTATGATTTTAAAGGAACTAGAGAAAAATAATCTTGAAACTGAATGTTTGTTGCAGGATATTCCAGTGCAACTTTGGGACCTTTCCAGTATGGATGTTGGCAAGATCAATTCAGCTACTCCTATTAAAATAACCACTGATGCCCAGCTAGAGTGGCTCAGCGGCTGAGCATCGACCTGGGATCCAGGAGATTGTGGTTCGATTCCCAGTCAGGGCACTTGCCCAGGTTGTGGGCTCGATCTCCAGTCGGGGGCGTGCAGGAGGCAGCCGATCAATGACACTCTCAACAGTGATGTTTCAACTCTCCCCCTCTCCATTCCTCTCTCTGAAATCAATAAAGATATATTTTAAAGAAAAACAAAAAACATTGCTACTACTTTGTCTCTATCTAATACTTGCCAATATCCTTTAAGACCTGATGGACTAGCTGGAATTAAGCCCATTATACAAGATTACTTAAAAAGGGTACTTAATAAGCTATGTACAGCCCCCGTAACCCTCCTGTCCTTCCAGTAAAGAAACCAAGTGAAAAAAGGGTGGAGATCTGTACAGGACCCAGGGCTATAAGTTCTTTCCCACACATCCTGTGGTTCCAAATCCACATACTCTATCTCAGTTGTTCTGTGGACTGTCAGTGTTCTTCAGTAATAGATTTACGTAGTGCCTGTTTTAGTATTCCAGTACAAAAAGTCAATATCTCTTTGCCTTCACCTGGGAAGATCAATAATTTACTTGAACAGTAATGCCTCAGGAATATACAGAAAGTCCCACCTATTTCTCCCAGATATTAAAAGCTAATCTAAATGATGTTAAATTTCCTAGAGATTCCACCCTAATCCAGTATGTAGACAATTTACTTTTATGCTCTAAGACATTACTAAGCTCCCAAAAGGACACAATTTACCTATTGCAGCAGCTAGCTATAAAAGGATATAAGGTTGCAAAGGATAAACTTCAATTTTGCTTACCTCAAGTAAAATATCTTGGCCATCTCCTACCTAAAGATGGGCTAACTAAATAACCCTGAAAGACTTAGAGCAGGGGCGAGGAACCTTTTTTCTGCCAAAGGCCATTTGGATATTTATATCATTCATGGGCCATACAAAATTATCAGCTTAAAACTTAGCTATGAAAAAAGCTCCTAGATTTATTGAATGTTGAGTCCCACCTGCAGTTGCCTTGGTACCATATTTAAATACGGTTAATGCTGCCCTTATGGGAACCAATTCTAACCATTCTTGTAATAAGAATATTCAATCATCATAATTTTTGTACCTAGCTAGTAATGTGGCACATTTTAGCTAAAAGTGATTTAGAATTCCAATGTCCACTTTGGAAAACCCTAAACTTTAACATGGTTTTAAACAATAGTTCTATCTACCTGAAGCTGATGAAAAATCCAGAAGTTCCTGAATAAAAGGAGAAATAAAAATAAAATTTAGCAAGGTAATGCTTTTCTCTGAATCAAAAAATTTTTCCAGGACGTAGAAGAAAATCAGTTCATAAACTCTTGAAAAACGTACAATTGTTCTTGGGCCAACTGATTTTTGAGGCCAATAAGTACATCATTGATTGTACATGAACTCAAAACTTTCCAATACAAAGAGAAAAATCAATGCTTAATGGCTCCTTAAGGAAATGCTTCCTTCTGCAGCTGCTGGAGCACAGCTGTGAGTTAAGTGAATGGCCTTAGATACTGGCTCAAAGGAGGAATGCTGTGTACATTCGTTGCTTTTAAACACTTTAAAGAATTTTAAGACTTGGTAAACAAATGTAAAAGGTGGATGTTTTTAATGTTAATCAGAATTAGTCCTTAGAAATTGGACAATTTTCATAATATGCCATGTCCCTGTTTTAGGACAATATAAAAGAATACTAGCATATGTGATAGTTATTTCTTGTATGAACTTAGCTGGCCACAAGATGCCCAGATATTTAGTCAAACATTATTCTGAGTGTTTCTGTGAAGGTGTTTTTGGATGATTTTAACATATTCATGGGAAGATAAGTAAAGCAGATTGCCCTCCCTGTTGAGTGGCCCTCATCCAATCAGTTGAGGCCTGAGTACAACAAAAGGCTGACCCTCTCCTAAATAAGAGGGAATTCTTCTAGCCTGACTGTCTTCAAGTTGGGACATTGGGGGAAGAGGGGTGCTTTGGTTTTTCCTGTTTTTGCACTCAAACGGAAACATCAGTTCTTCCTGGGTATCAAGCCTGCTGGCCTTTGGACTGAAACCACACCATCAACTCTTTTAGGTCTTATGCTTCCATAATCATGTGAACCAATTCCTTATATCCTTATAATACATCTCGTGTGTGTGTAGACATTTCTTATAAAACTACACATACAGTTACCTTACGACCCAGTATAACAGGTTGAACAGTATCCCACCAAAACTCATGTTTACCTGGAACATGTGAAATTCTGAAATTGAGTCTTTGCAGATGCAGTCACTTCAGATGAAGTCATACTAAGTTAGGATGAGCCTTAATACAATGACTGGTATCCTTACAAGGAGAGGGGGATTTGAAGTGATACAGCTCCAGGCCAATGAATGTTAAGGACTGCTAGCAACCACCAAAAGCTAGGAGAGGCAAATTATAGATTTGCTCTCAGAACCTCCAGAAGGAACCAACCTTGCCAACAGGCTGATTTTGGTTTCTGAACTGTGAGAACAGGTTTCTGTTATTTTAAGCCTCTCAGTTTGTGGCAATTTGTTAGAGCAACCCTAGGAAACTAATACACTCACCATATACCCTAAGTCCAAAAGAAATGAAAAAAATAGGTATAACAAACAAAAAACTAAAAGAATGTTAATGGCAGCTTTTTCAAAATAGTTAAAAACTGGAAGACATCAAGGAGCATGGATAAACAGTTATATATTCATATGATGAGATGGATTCTACTGGGCATAAAAAAGAACAGACTACTGATATGTATGCAACATGGATGAAACTTAAAACCTTTACATTGGCCCGCCCGGGCGTGGCTCAGCGGTTGAGCATCGACCCAGGATCCAGAAGATCGCAGTTTGATTCCCGGTCAGGGCACATGCCCAGGTTGCGGGCTTGATCCCTAGTCGGGGGTGTGCAGGGGGCAGCCGATCAATGACTCTCTCATCATTGATGTTTCAACTCTCTCTCTCTCTCTCTCCCTTTCTCTCTCTGAAATTGATAAAGATTTAAAAACAAAACACCTTTACATTGATTGAAAGAAACCAATTATAAAGGAGTACATATTTCGTGATTCCATTTATACAAAATTGTACAACAGGCAAACTAATTTACAGTGAAATAAAATCAGATCAGCTGTACCTCTCAGGGACTGAGATGGGCCATTAGAAAACTATCTGATAGGAGCACAGTAGCAATCTGTAGTTTGATAAAGTTTGGGTTATGGAGGGACATGCATTGAAGTCGTAGGCTAGTATACTTAAGATTTCACATTTCCTGTAAGTAAATTCCACATAAAAAGAAAAAATAACTCTAGGTAATTGTATGCATGCTCCATTACTCCTGGGGCCAACCACTGTTCAGGGGGCCTACCCAGCTGAGAAGCATGCCAGGGATTGGCCCTCTTAAACTGCAATGTCTGGAGATGCTCAAATGGACACCCTGGACTGGAGCCGGTGGGTCCCTGCCTGTCACCCACCCACATGAGCTGACCCAGGAGGAGACTATCCCTTTCCTCTCACCGCTTGTTAGATTACCTTTGCCAGGACCATTCATTGGTCAGATCAAATCTTAACACACACTCATACCTGCCAACCAATCTGAGGGATAGAGGTCATTTGAACAGAATGAGCAGATGCTAGGGACGTGCCATGAAAACCACACAAGATGACAGCAACAGCCACCCAAGAACAGGGCCTCATAAGCGCTACCTACCCAAAGGGAGAACTCCAGTCTCTTTCCAAGGAGAGTAAAGACTTGATACCCAGCACTTACTCAGATATGCTCAGCTACCCAGCTCTCTCCGAGAGGAACTGCTTGCACTAAACACCTCACTTTTACAAACCAAACAAATATTGCTAGAAATCTGTCAGTATGGTCAAAATAAAAAACAGTGCTAACACCAAATGCTGGCAAGAATGCAAAGAAACTAGATCACTCAAACGTTTGCTAGTAGGAATGTAAAATGGCACAGCCATTCTAGAAATAGGCATGGTACTTTTTACAGAACTGAACATGCCACTACCGTGTGACCCAGCAATTGCACTGTTGGGCATCTATCCCATAAATAATAACCTATGTTCACATAAAAACCTGTACATGAATGTTTATAACTGTAAATAACCCAAATGGTCTTCAGTGGTACATTTCATACCATGGAAAATCAGTCAGCAATAAAAAGAAGGAAATATTGATACATGCAACAATTTGGATGAATCTAAAGAGAGTTATGCTGAATTTAAAAAAGGCAATCCCAAAGATAACATACAATGTGATTTCTTTTGTATAACATTCTTGAAATGACAAAATTATAGAGACAGAGAACAGATTAGTGGTTGCCAGAGGAAGAGAGGGGAGGAGAGGGAGTTAGCTGTGGCCATAAAAGGATAGCACAAGGGATCCTTTTGATGGAACTCTGTATCTTTGAATCTAGCAGTACTTACATAAATGTACATGGAAAAAATTTCAGAAAATTAATCTAACACACACACACAAAGAGTGAAGGTAAAACCGATGAAATCTGAATAAGGTCAGTACATTGTACTGACAGAAAAACAAGCCTGGTTTAACAAGAAAAAACAATCAATGCAATTCACTAAATTAAAAAAAAAAACTAAAATAGAAAAACATACATAATCATATCAAAAGATGCCAAAAAGACACTTGACAAAATCCAACATCCAGTCCCAATAAAAACTCTCATCAAAAAAAGACTAAGAGACAAGTCTGTGAAGCTGATAAAAGGCAGCTATAAAACTTGTACTTAGGAGGAAAGCATTCCTCATAAGACCAGGAATGAGAAAAGGATGTCTACTCTCACCATATAAATTCATCATTGCACTGGATGTTCCTGCCTGTGCAATGAGGTAAGAAAAAGAAATTAAAGATATACCGAATAAAAAGAAAGACAAAAACTATACTTATTCACAAATAACAAGATCATCTATGTAGAAAATCCTGTATAATAAAGACAAACAAACAAACAAACAGCTATTAGGACTAAGAAGTAAGTTTACCAGATACAAAATCATTATACATAAATTAATTGTATTTCTATGCACTATCAACAAACAATTGAAAGTGAAATTTACAAGTAATTTAATTTAAATAGCATCAAAAATATGAAAAACAGAGGGGTAAATCTGACACCAGATGCATAAGACTGGTGCATAAAATCTACGTAACAATGCTGACAAAAATTAAGACGTACCATAAAAATGGAGTGATATACTCTGTTCACATATTGGATGGCACAGTATTATTTACATGTAAATTCTCCACAAATTGATGTCTATTCAACTACACCCCAATCAAAATCCCAGTAGACATTTTGAGAGTGAAAATTAGCAGGCTAATTCTAAATCCATATGGAAATGCAAAAAATCTCGAATAACTAAAGCAAATTTTAAAAAAGCTGGAGGATTGATACTAAGTTCTAGCCTTATTATAAAGCCACAATAATCAAGACTATGTGGTATCGGCATTAAGATACACAAAGAGAAGAGTGGAAAAAAAACAGAGACCAGATATAGACCCATACACATATGGTCAACTGATTTACCACAAATGAGCATAGGCAATTAAGTAAAGAAAGGGTTCATTCCAATAAATGGTGCTGGAAAAAATGGATATTTGTAGGCAAAAAAACATAAAAAACTTAAATTCAGACCAGGTACCCAGTATAAAAATTTACTCAAAATAGATAATGGACCTAAATGTAAAATAAAATTAAACTTTTAAAAAGAAAAAATAATATGAAAATCTTTTTGGCCTTAGTTTAGGCAAAGATTGTTTAAAATATAACACCAAAAGTGAGATTCATGAGAGAAAAAATTGAAACCTGGATTTCTAAATTAAGAATTGCTCTTTGAAAGACACTACTAAGAGAACGAAACACAAGCCACAGAGAAAATATTTGTAAATCAAATATCTGATGAACTTCTATACAGAATATATGAAGAACTTTCAAAATCAATTATAAAAAGATCAGAAATTGCCCAGCCGGTGTGGCTCAGTGGTTGAGCATCAACCTGGGATCCAGGAGATAGCAGTTCAATTCCCAGTCAGGGCACATGCCCGGGTTGCGGGCTCGATCCTCAGTCGGGGGCATGCAGGAGGCAGCCGATCAATGACGACTCTCTCATCACTGATGTTTCTGTCTCTCTCTCCCTCTCCCTTCCTCTCTCTGAAATCAATAAAGATACATTTTAAAAAAATAAATAAACCAGTTTTTTAAATGGGTAAAAGATTTAAGAACACATTTCACCAAAGAAAATATACAAATGGAAATAAGCACATGAAAAGATCCTCGACATCATCAGTCATTGGGAAAATGTCAACTAAAACCATAGTAAGATGCCACCACACAGCTAGGAGAATGTCTAAACCTAAAATAATACCAAGTGTTGACAAAGATGCAGAGCATCTGGAACTCTCATACACTGCTGGTGGGAATGTGTTCACACAAACCTTATTTATATTTATTGGAACTGGAGACAATCCAGAGTCTTTCAATATAATAGTTAAATAAACTGTAATACCTATATAATGAAATACAACTCAGCAATAAAAAGAAATGAACTACTGATCTATGCAATACTATGTGTGAAATTCAAAGTAATTATGTTGAGTGAGAGAATCCACCATGTATTCTGTATGATTCAATTCCTCTGAATTCCAGAAAATGCAAACAATTCTACAATAGAAAGCAGATCAGTGGTTTCCTGGGATGGGGGGGGAGGAGGGGACAGTGAGGCACAGTGGTGATGGTTTCATGGTTGTACACATCAGAACTTTACCAAATTTAACACTTTAAATATATGTAATGTATTATACTTTGATAACATACCTTATAATTACCCCTTAAATATTGTGCCATAATAACATATTTCTAGATTATACTATAATTATAGCTTATATAACAGCTGTGTTTTCAAATTAGGTCGAAGCAGTGAATTTGAAATAAAGTACAAGTTCAGATGTATGGTTGTATTTAGAAGAAAAAAACAAATAAAAAATAAATAAATAAAATGCCAGGAATGTTGAAAATAAAATAATGAAAAAAGATAAATCACAAAAAATTTACCCTTAACTCCCAACATTCACATAAATTTAA
The DNA here is from genome assembly GCF_054644295.1 of Miniopterus natalensis. Taxonomy (NCBI): domain Eukaryota; kingdom Metazoa; phylum Chordata; class Mammalia; order Chiroptera; family Miniopteridae; genus Miniopterus; species Miniopterus natalensis. Next base: position 7,962,592 of record NC_142092.1, on the reverse strand, counting down.
TTCCACTTGTATTAAAGACCTATAGTGTTCAGAGAATTTATATGGAATTTCTACAAATCAGTAACAGAAAGAAACAGCCCAAATAAAAAGGAGGGATGCAGAAACTGGATTCTCAGGCAGGGGAGGAGCAAAATACAGCCAGGGAGGGCACAGGGCTGAGGTCTGGACTTACAACATTTATTAGGATACAGGGAAGGCACAGTGGCACTTGCTGCATAATTCTTTATACCCTGCTGTAATCTTAAATAAGCCATCATAAAATAAAAGGAACAAAGCTAATGGAAGTATGGGCTAGAACCAATGCACAAAAATGTTACCAGGTCAGGAACAGAAAGGGGACAATATCTAGCAGGGGCAGAGGACATAGGCTCAGAGGGCAAGTACTATGTTGAAGATCAAGCCAACCAAGAAAAGCTCCCAAATAGGGACACCTTAGAGGTGCTGGAGGTGGGATGCCAAGTGAGCAGAGTGAGTGGGGGAGGAGGGCAGTGTGCCAGGGAGGCCCTCTCTGGGGTGAGCAGGAGGGCGTGGAAGGGAGGCCTGAAGAAGAGCTTCCCCCCAGGAGCTCACAGGCGCTACTCCTTCCGCACCTGCTGAGCGCCTCGGGGCTGTCTCCTTGTCTGCCTGGTGCTTCCCACTCACCTGGACAGGGGTCCAGAAGACATTCGCGCTCCTCTCTCCAGGGCTCATCCCCTTGCTCCAGTTGTGTGATGAGTTTGGGTTTGGAAAAGGCAATTCCTACTCACAGGAAAAGAAACCAAGGTGACCTTGTGCTAGTGGATTAAAAGGCTGTCACAGAACTGAGTCAGCTGGGGAATGCAATAACCCAGAAGGGGGTGAGGAAGCCCACAGGAGGGCAAAGGCTCTCTGAAAGCTACCAAAGAATGACTGAGGGAGGGGGTAATCCGGCCCTAAAGGCAGTACATGGATTCTCCCCGTGCCTGAGTGAAAAAATATTCCCCCTTTGAAGCACCATCTCTTGGGAGGAAGAGGCCTGGAAACAGTCACTTAATGGGATGAAACGCAGTAAGACTCCGCATACACACCCATAAATAACCACTACTTCCAAATCTATAGAATCCAGACATTTTCTGGGGGTAAAGGGACAACAGTATTGTTCGTTCTCAGCCCAAAGCATGGTGGCTGCTGCATAGATCTTGAAATGCCCACAGGCAGACTCCAAGGCCTGAGAAGGGCCGTCCTTACCCAGCGACACCAAGTGGCTGTAGGTCTCCAGCATTACATCCTGATACAGGGTCCTCTGAGCAGGACTCAGTAGTTTCCACTCCTTCTCGGTGAAGGCCACAGCTACATCTCTGAAGGTTATTAATGCCTGTAACAGAAACACATCCCTGCTCACCCAGGAGCCAGCCACAGCCACTAATCCACTTTACCTAAGCTCCTAACCAGCGCAGAGGCAGCAAGAAGGCTGCCATGGGGCACCTGGACGAGGCCCACAGATCCGGCTTCTAACCTGAACCCCGATGCCACGTGTTCAACACTATAAATCCCCTGCCCACGTTGCTGGTAAGTCTATTTAGGAGTCCTCTGTTCTGCTCAGTTGATCTCTACGTCTGTGCTGCTGTCAAAAACAGTTCTGATGACTGTAGCTATGCAGTAGGCCTTGAAATCAGCTGGCTGATTCCTCCCACTTCATCCTTCATTTTGGCTCCTCTAGGGCATGTGCCTTTCCATATAAACTTAAGAATAAACTCATCAGTAGCAACTAAAAATACTGCTGGATTTTTTACGAGATTTGCATTAGACCCATGTATCAACTGGGGGAGAACTGACATCTTTACTATATGCTGACTCAACTCCATGAACTCATTGCTGTGTCTCCTTTTACTGAGATGTTCTTCGATCTCCTTCATCAGCATTTGGGGGTTCTCAGCATGCAAGTCCTATATACATTTTCTTAAGAATTTCTCCTCTTTTTTAAATTATATTTTTCGTTTCAGTGACTGTATGTTCATTGCTATGAAACAGAAATACGATTGTCTATCTTCAGTCCTGCAACCTGGCTGAACTCACTTATTAGCTCTCAGAGTACTTTTTCTCCTAGGTTCCTTGAGATTTTTCTACATGGAAAATTATGGCACCTGCCCAAGGGACAGGTTTATTTCTGCCCTTAGAATCTGTATGCATTTCATTTCCTCTTCTTGACTTTATTCTAGCACAATAATGAATAAGAGTGGTAACAGCAGACATCCTTGCCTTGTTGATATAAGGAGGGAAACTTTATGTCTCCAGCATTAAGACTACTGAGATACCACATCGCACTCATTAGGACACCTATTACCAAAGAGACAGAAAAGAACAGTTTTTGGCAGGGACTGGAGAAATGAGAACTTCGTGCATCGCTAGTGAGAAAAGTAAAATTGTGCTTTCTATGGAAAAGACTTGGGCAGTTCCTCAAAAAGTTAAACATACAGTTTACTGTAGACTCCAACAAATGACTGAAAGCAGGGACTCAAACAGATAGCTGTGCACCAATGTCCATAACACATTACTCACATTTGCTCTAAGGTGGAAACACCCAAATGTCTATGAACAGATAAATAAAGAAAATGTATTATGTACAGACAATTGTATATTGTGCAGTCTTAAAAAGGAAGGAAATTCTGATTCATGCTACATCATGGATTAACCTTGAAGACATTATGCTAAGTGAAGTAAGCCAGTCACAAAGGACAAATATTGTTTGATTCCACGATAGCAGGTAAGCAGAACGGGCAAATTCATAGAAATAGAAAGTGAAATAGAGGTTACCAGTAGCTGGGGAGAAATGGGGAAGGGGAAGTTATTGTTTAATGGATGGACTTTCACTTTGGGAAGATAAAAAAGTTCTGGAAATGGAGAACGACGGCTGGACAACACTGTGAATGTACTTAGTGCAACTGAACTGCACAATGATTCCTCACTTAACATTCTCCATAGGTTCTTTGACTTTAAGCAAAATGATGTGTAATCATTTTACCATAGGCCAATTGATATAAACCAGAATTAATTTCCTACAGTATCTCAGCATTAGAACAAAATGACATTGAAGGAAAACACATTATTCAAGGACCCAATATATACTTAAAAATAGTTAAAATAAGAAATTTTGTTATATAAATATTAGCAATAACAAGTATAGTAGCTATAGATTTGTTGTGGACGTCTCTAAACACTAGAGGAGTTACCGTCTGTTCCTACTGTTCTGTTTCTTTTCACAAATGGGTGTTGAATTTTGTCAAATACTTCTATGGCACCAACTGATGGAATCATGTGGTTTTGGTCTTCAGTCTGTCAACATGGTGGGTTACATTAACTGAGTTTAAAATATGGATCCAGTCTTGTATCCCTGTAATAAATGGTATTTAGTAATGGTGTATAGTTGCTTTTACATATTGTTGAATTCAATTTGTTAATAATCTAAGGATTTTCATGTCTATAGTCCTGAGACATGTTGATGTCCAGTTTTAGATTTATCTATTGTCTTTATCTGCTTTTGATATTAGTTTAATACCTGCCCCATAAAGTGAATTGGAAAGTGTTCCCTTCTCTTTTATTTTCTGGAAGAAATTATCTAGCATTGGTGTTAAGCCTCCTTTAAACATTTGGCAGAATTCCCCAGTAAAATCACCTGGGCCTACAGAGTCCTTCTGTGGGAGTTTTAAAATTTCAAATTGGACTTCCTTAAAAGTTATACAGCTGTTCAAATTATTCCATATTGGGCAAGTTAAGGTAGTTTTTGTTTTTCAAGAAATAGGTTCATTTCATCTAAGTTTTCAAATTTATGGGTGGATATTCTTCTGATGGCTACAGAGTTGTAGCAACATTCCTTGTTTCATTCTTGATACTGGTAATTTGTGTCTTTTTCTTAGTCAGTCTTGCAGGATGTTTGTCAACTTTGTTTTCAAAGAAGCAGCTCTTATTTCAGCTTTTTCTGTATTTTTACTTTCAGTGTCATTGATCTCTGCCTTTATACTGATTAATTCCTTCCATTTGTTCACTCTAAGGAGTTTATTTTGCTCTTATTTTTGTAGGTTCTTAAGGTAGATTTTTGTAGGTTCTTAAGGTGGACCCTTAGATGACTGACTTAAGAGATCTTCTGTTTTCTAACATATACATTTATTTAGTACTATAGGTTTTCCTCTTGGGACTCCTTTAACTGCATCTCACACACTTTGATATATTGCATTTCCTTTTCATGTATGTTTTTATTTCCCTTAAAACTTCTTTTTCGATTCATAGATTATTTCTTCTAGTGTGTTATTTATTTTCCAAGTGTTTAGAGATTTTTCTGTTAACTTTCTCTTATTGATTTCAAGTTTGATTCCATTGTGGTCAGAGAACACACTTTTGTATGATTTCAATTTTTTAAAACTTGTTTCAGTAAACAAACTTTTGTTTTCTTTTATGTGTTGTTTTACAGCCCAGGATGTGTCTATCTTGATATATGTTTTTGAGGGCACTTGAAAATAGTATGTACTTTGTTATTGTTGGGTGGAATGTTCTATAAATGTTGATTAGATTCTGTTGGTTGATGGTGTTGACAAGTTCTTACTGATTTTGGGTCTGGCTATTCTGTGTTTGAGAGAAAGGTGTTTAAGTCTTGAATTGCTGATTTGTCTATTTCTCCTTTCAATTTTCAGCTCTTTGAAGCTGTTATTTGATGCATATACAGTGAGGAGCATAATGTCTTCCAGGTGAACTGACCCTCTGTGTCTGGTAACTCTCCCTGCTTTGAGATCGACCTAACCTTGTAGTCATAAAGTCACTCCTGCTTTACTTGGTTGTTTGCATGATGCACCTTTTTTATTCTGGTATTTTAATTTAGTTACACTGTATTTGAACTTTCATTTAGACAGCACATAGGACTTTTTAAATCCACTGTGCCAGTCTCTCTTTCAGTTGGTGTATTTAGAGATTCTAATTGTGTTTGTTCATTTTGTTTCAGTTTTCTTATCACTGACTTCTGGTGGGTTACTTGAGCTTTTTCAAAAATTCTATTTTGATTTGTCTATACTGTTTTTTAGTATATCTCTTTGTATAGCATTTTTAGGGGTTATTCTAGGTGCAACATTATGAATAGATAACTTATCAATCTACTAGTCATGTCATTTTACAAGTTTGAATGAAATATAAAAACCTTACCTCTCAATACATCCTCTTGCCTTTCTGACTTAAAATGTAATTTTTCTTAAGTACTTCACTTGAATACACTTATTTTCTTAAAATTTAACTTTACTGTTGAAAGTATTACAGATATCCCCCCTTTTCCCATTGATCCCTCCACCCTGAATCTGCTCCTCCCCTCCCCCAGGCCCTCACCACACTATTGTCTGTGTCCGTGGGTTATACCTATATGCATATAAGCTCTTTGATTACTCTCCCCCCACCCACTCCCCCAGCCCACCTTCCCACTGAGATTCATCAGTCTGTTCCATACTTCTATGTCTCAGGATCTATTTTGTTCCTCAGTCTATTTTGCTTATTAGATTCCACATATGAGTGAGATCATGTAAAACTGAATCGGAACGAATCAGAAAACCTGAAGAGGCTAATAACAACTGATGAAATCGAAACAGTAATAAAAAAAAACTCCCAGCATGGCTGGCACAGCTCAGCAGTTGAGCACTGACCTATGATCCAGGATATTGAGGTTCGATTCCTGGTAAGGGCACATGCCCAGGTTTCGAGCTCTAGCCCCTGTGGGGGGCTTGCCGGAAGCAGCCGATCAATAACTCATCATTGATGTTTCTATCTCTCTCTCTCCCCCACTCCCTTCCTCTCCCTGAAATCAATAAAAACATTTAAAAACAAACAAACAAAAAAAGCCCTGGTCCAGAGAGCTTCACAGGGGAGCTTTATAATTCTCTAAATTGTAGGGTTAGATAGTTTACTAAAAATTTTCTTGCCCGGACGGGCATGGCTCAGCGGTTGAGCATTGACTTAGGATCCAGGCGATTAGGGTTTGATTCCCAGTCAGGGCACATGCCCGGGTTGTGGGCTCAATCCCCAGTCGGGGGCATGCAGGAGGCAACCAGTCAATGACTCTCTCATCATTGATGTTTCTATCTCTCTCTCTCCCTCTCCTTTCCTCTCTCTGAAATCAATAAAAATATATTTTTAAAACAAATTCTTGATTTTGAGGTAGGTCTGCAGTGCTATCAACTTCCCTCTCAGGACTGCTTTCGCTGTGTCCCATAGATTTTGGGTTGTTGTATGTTGATTTTCATCTGTTTCCAGGAAGTTTTTTAAATTTCTTTCTTGATCTTATTTGTAACCTATTCATTGTTTAATAACATGTTATTTAGCCTCCATGTGTTTGAATGTTTTTGAGTGTTTTCATTGTAGTTGATTTTTAATTTCATACCCTTGTGATCTTGAGATGCTTAATATGATTTCAATCTTCTTGACCTTGTAGAGACTGATTTTGTGTCCTAACATGTGGTCTATCTTTGAGAATGATACATGTGCACTTGAGAGGAATGTATATTCTGCAGTTTGGGGATGAAATGTTCTGTAAATATCAATTAAATCCATCTGATCTAGTGTGCCATTTAGCCACTGTTTCTGTGTTGACTTTTTGTCTGGAAGACCTATCCAGTGAAGTCAGTGGGGTGTTCAAGTCCACAAGTATGACTGTATTGCCGTTGATCCCTCCCTTAATGTCCTTACAGTTATTATTGATGAGTCCTAATTTATTGCCATTTTAATTCTTTATGCCTATGTTTCCCTCTTTATGTCTTCTTATTATTACAGCAGTCCCTTTAACATTTCTTGCAATGCTTCTATTTCTACTTCTAATTATATCAGTCCTTTTAACAGTTCCTGCAGTGCTGGTTTGGTGGTGATAAACTCCTTTAGCCTTTTTTTGTCTGGGAAGCTCTTTATTTCAACATCTATTTTGAATGATAGCTTTGCTCGATAGAGTGGTTTTGGTTTCAGATCCTTGTTTTGCATTACCTTGAATACTTCATACCATTCCCTTCTGGTCTGTAGAATTTCTGATGAGAAATCAACTGACAGCCTTATGGGAGCTCCTTTGTAGGTAACAGATTGCTTTTCTCTTGCTGCCTTTAAGATTCTTTGTCTTGTATTTTTGGCATTTTAATTATGATGTGTCTGGGTGTGGGCCTCCTTGGGTTTTTCTTATTTGGGACTCTCTGTGCCTCCTGAACTTGTGTGACTTTTTCCTTCACCAGGTTAAGGAAGTTTTCTGCCATTATTTCTTCATACAGCTTCTCTAACATTGCTTACTTTTGACCTCCTCTGGCACTCCTATGATGCAAATATTGTAACATCTCCTGTTGTCCCACAGGTCCCTTAGACTGTCCTGTTTTTCAATTGTGTGGTTTTTTTTTTGGATCTCTGATTGAGTGACTTTTTCTACCCTGTCTTCTAATTCGCTGATCTGATCCTCAGCTTCCTCTAATCTGCTTCTTATTCCTTCCAATGTTTTCTTTATTTCTGCTATGTCATTCTTCGTTTCCTTCATAGTTTCCATATCTTTTTTTCAAGCTGTTGAGCATCCTTACAATCAGTTTTCTGAACTCTATATCTGATAGGTTGCTTATCTCCATTTCATTTAGCTCTTTTTCTGGAGACTTCTCTTGTTCCTTCATTTGGGGCTTTTTTGTCTCCCCATTTTGGCTGCCTATTTGGGTTTGTTTCTATGTATTAGGTAGTCCTGCTAGGACTCTCAGTCTTTTTGGAGGGTCTCTGGTGCAGGCCAATGTCAAATGCTGTTTGTGACTTTCCTTGAGTACCCTGTTTGGAACTATTGACAACCCACGGCTTGAGATCCCCTCTGCTGGGGCTGGGTGCATTTGGACAGCACCGAGATGCACACCAAAGTCTTCTTTTCCAAGGCCTGGGTCCAGAAGCAGTTCAGGCAAAGGCTCAAATCACTCTGAAGTCTGCCTCAGCCAGCAGGCTGATAAATCTGATTCTCTTAATGGGCCTCAGGCTATAGAAACTCCACAGGGTGGGGTGGCTGGTTGTTATCAGTCTCTTAATGAGCCTCAGGCTGTAGAAACTCCAAGGGGTATGGAGAGAGGTTTTCCAGCAGGGTGGAGCAATTGCTTCCCCCTCAGGCAAAAGCTGCTTGGAAGGTAAAGTTCTGCCTCAGCAGTATGGGGAATGACTTGGCACAGTATTCCAAAAAGATGTCCTCTGAGCTTTATCTCCAGAGCCCACAACCCTCAATTCTCCTCACACTCTGTCCTCCCTCTGCTGGAGTCCAAGGTGAGTGGCTGCACACAAAACTTTGTGTGTTGGCTCTTTAAGAGGGTGCTTACATTTCCAGCTTTCTCTCCCTGGCAGACAGAAACCCAGCTGCTTTTCACAGCCAGATGTTATGTGGGCACCTTAGTCAGTTCTGGTGCTCTTGGCTGGGAAGCCCAGCCTGGGGTTTAGACCCCAGAATCCTCAGTGGGAATCCACCAGAGCTGAGATATTCCTCAGCACCTTCAGCTGCTGCTTATGGGAGCCCAGCTAGCACTCTCATGCCTCTGCACTCTCTACCAGTCTCTATGTGGTCTCTTTTCCTCTTTGGTTATCAGGGTGCTCTCCAGCTGGTCTTCAGTTTCAGTTGATTATTCAGGATGGTTTTTTAAATATTTAATTGTAATTCCAGTTTGGTCCCAGGAGAGTGTCAGTGTAGCTTCCAAACAGTCTTTAATCTCTCCCTTTGTATACTTTTAGAATCACATCAGACCATGTAATTATTGTTTCAACCACCAAAATTAGCTTAGAAAATTTATCTGTAGGAGGAGTGCCTACTGTATTTACCCCTCCTGACGTGCAAGGTCCTGATGCCAGCCAAAGGATGACATACCCAGCAGGACTTTCCAAGGCTAGAAGTGTGAAGCCTGCTATGGTAATTCTTCACTGGGTACATGTGTTCCAAGGTTCCCTCTCCTATTGTTTCCTTTTGTTTATAAAATTGCCTTTACTCATTCTCCTGGAAACAAATTCTCAGTTTTCCTTCATCAGAGTTTTCTGATTTCACCCTTCACTCATGAAAGGTATCTTCATTTGGTACAGGGCTTGGCATTAACAATTCTTTTCTTCCAGCCCCTGAAAAGCAACGCACCCTTTCCATCTAACCTCGGTAGTTTGATGAGAAATCCACTACCATTCTAATAGATTTTAACCTATGAGGAAAATGTGTTATATTTTTCTGGCTGCTTTCAAGGTGTTTTCCTCATTTTTAGTCCTCAAAAGATTCATTATAATGTGTATTGGCAGGGATTTCAGTGGGTTTATAATGTTTGACATACACTTGGCGTTATGATTCTATAGGTTTTCATCTCTTGCCAAATTTGGGAGGTTTGCAGCCATTGATTCTTCTGATATTTTTTCAACCCTGTCGTCCTTCACTTCTCCAGAACTACAAAGGCATAACTGTTAGATATTTTGTTACACTCCCACAGTTCTCAAGACTGTTCATTTTCTCCCTGGTATATTTTCTCCCAGTTGTACAGACTGGGTAATTTATATTGTTTTATCCTTTAGTTCATTCATTTCTGTTACCTCGAATCTGCTAGTAAGCTCATCTCCTAAGCTTTTCCTTCAGGTAAGTATTTTTCAGTTCTGAACTTTCCATATAGTTATTCACCATAACTTCTGTTTCTTTGCAGAGGCATTCTAATGTTTCATTATCTTAAGTGTGTTCTTTTAGCTGTGGATATCCAGTGGTCCAAATGCCACTTGTATAGATGGTCCTTTTCCAACTGAATGGACTTGGCACCCTTGCCAAAAACCAATTGACCACATATGTGAGGATTATTTTTTCTGAGCTCTCAATTCTATTCTGCGATCTATATTTTTATCCTTAGGGCAATACAACCATTTTCTCACTGTTTTTAGCTTGGTCTTAAGAATTGAAATCAGGTAGTATGAATCCTCCAATTGTTCTTTTTCCATTTAAACTGGTTTTGGCTATTCAGGGTCCTGTGAGATTCAAAATGAATTTTAGGGCAGGTTTTTCTAGACCTGCAACACATACATGAGATTTTGATAGGCACTGGAATGAATCTGTAGATCTCTTTCACTGCTACTGTCACCTTAGCAATATTAAGTCTTCCAATCCATAAGCATGGGAAGTCTTCCCATTTATTTAGGTCATCTGTAATTGAAGGAATGTTTTGTAGTTTGGGTGAGCAAGTCTTTTGCTTTAATCGTTAAATTCACTGCTGAGTATTTTATTCCTTTTGATGCTATTGTAAATGGAATTAAAAAGTTTTTGTTTGAATAGTTCACTGGAAATGTACAGAAATACAACTGACTTTTGCATGTTGATTTTAAATCCAGAGCTTCACATTCACTGTATTTATAGGGTTCTCCCTACCCCTATGAATTTTTGCTTGTGGATCCTCTGATGCTTGTTGTAAATGTCGACTAAAGGCTTTTCCACATTCACAAGATTTATGGGGTGGTATGAGCTGAACTGTGTCTACCCAAAATTCATGTTAAGTCCTAACCCCCAATGTGTCTATATTTGGAGATACTGATGCCATTGTAATTAACCTAGTTATTAATACAGGAATGGAGCAAAAGGGAAGGCCAAACATTATAGGCATGTCATTTGGGCAGCTTCATCAGGAAGCTAAAGCTTTACACTCCTGAAGGAGCCACAAATCTATTCCCTGCAGATCGCTAAGGGAAGGGACTGGACAAGGGGAGAATAGATGCATGCCCAGTAAAGATGGGATGATGTCTCAAAGGTGCTTTCCTCTCAGTCACACTGGGGAACAGGTCATTGGCTAGAACGGGCATGGCCACTGCATGGGTTCTAAACAAAGGAGTTCGCTCTCTTGGTTACTCTTATGCTGTTGGGACTCTTATTGCCTGGGACACACTTTCCTGTATTTGGCAAAACACAATGGACTAATGGACTGCTGCTAGCCTGGTGCTGAACTGGACCTGGCTCCAACATGGAAAGGAAACTCTGGACTCCGACTCTGCTTCTAGCTCTACTCAAACCCCAGCTATACTTCTATAACTGGATTAAGGGAAATGCGTCTTTGGAAACCCAGGATTGTAATTCAACACAAATAAAAATCACTCATTTTTCCATGTGAGTCTGAGAAAATTAATTTTCTCGATATATTATAAGAACTCTACCCCAAGCACCCAGTGGGGAAGAGGACTCCAATTACTCCAATAACAATATGGCCTCTAAGGAAGTAACGTTAAATGAGGTCATAAAGGTGGGGCCCTGATATTATAGGCTGGAGCCTTATAAGAAAAGGAAGACACCAGAGTTCTCATATGCTCTTTGTCTCTGCCAGGTGAGCACATAAGGAGAAGATAGCCATCTGCAAGCCAGGAAGAAAGCCCTCACCAGGAACCAAGTCAGCTGGCATCTTGATCCTACACTTCCCAGGCTCAAAAACTATGAGAAATTAATTTCTGTTGTTTAAGCCACCAGTTAGGTATTTTGTTGTGGCAGCCCCAGCAGACTAATTCAGATTTTGGTTCTGGGAGTGGGGCAGTACTGTAACAAACACCTAAAAGAGTGGAAGTAGCTTTGGAACTGTGTAATGGGTAGAGTCTGGGAGAGTTTTGAAGTGCATGTTAGAAATACCTGAAGGGACTGTTGGTGGAAATACAGTATTACAATTTCTCCTTTCAGGAAAAAGCCCTGAGCAGAAATGGCTAAGTGTCATATTATATGTGTAGGCCAGAATATTCTATATAATTCAGATTCAACACATACAAAGTACCTGGAAATGCAATTTAAAGAATCCTAACATATGTAACTTGTATGCCTCAAATAACAAACAGCAAAACAAACCCCTTCCTTCATTCTTTCAAAATTAGTTAATATAGTGGTCCTTTATGAAACAAGTATATTGAGTGCCTGACACTCTTACGGTTATGGAAACTTCACCTTAAAAAACTAACACACTTAGATGCTCGTGCCTGGCATCAATTTTTCACAAGGAAGTGAATCAAAGGAAAAATTGTATATTGAGAGATGTTGGTTATAGACAGGATTCAGTTCAGGGTATGCTAAGGGTCCCACAGGAAGTGGCAGAGTAGGGATGGGAAAAGTAAGCTGGTAGAGCATTCCAGTCTGGCCAAGAATGCTTCTTTATTAACACCAGAAGTGGGAAAGTGAAACATACAAAAAAAAGTTTGCCTGTTATGATAGGGAGCATTCTGAATTATATGCACTACATACACATTTATCCACAGGTATAAAATGTTTGACAGTTGAGAGACACACAGTTCTCAATGATGTCAGATAAAATCAAAACCACAGACATTTTTAACTTACATAGTAACAGGCAAATAGCTACCATATGAGCCCAGTATTAACACCAAGTTCGCATCTTCTTTAAAAAAAAAATCTACCGCCTGGCCAGGCATGGCTCAGTGGTTGAGCGTCGACCTAGGATCCAGGCAATCGGGGTTCGATTCCTGGTCAGGGCACATGCCTGGGTTGCGGGCTTGATCAATGACTCTCTCATCATTGATGTTTCTATCTCTCTCTCTCCCTCTCCTTTCCTCTGTCTGAAATTAATAAAGATATATTTTTTTAAAAAAGAGCAGTTTTTCTGCACTCCCCAGATATTTTAATAAATAAATAAATAAATAAATAAATAAATAAATAAATAAATAAATAATAAATAAATATCTACCTTTGAAATATTAATAGAACAGGGAATACAAATCTGAATTAGCACAGCTGTCGCTTCGTTGTGTAACAGACACAACCAGCACAGAAGTGTCCCAGCGGCATCTATTTAGGTGGTCAGTAAATGTTAACTACATTTGATTATGACAAGTTGCCGTCTTAGAGATTAGAAAATCTTTCTATTAGGACATATATTCATTCAGTTACTATTTATTTCCTACCTGAACTTTCTCCATCCAGGCTCAGAGGGGGTGAAGGCAAAACCTTTAGGGGCCAGACAAATAATGAGTGAGTGAAGCAGGCGCCTCAGCCTTGGGGCGAAAGCAGTGTGACTATACTGTGGAGACAGTTTGGCTCCAGCCACCAGTCATCCACCAGGAGTGTAGATGTAGGACAGGGGAAAATACTCTGTTCTCAGAGAAACTGGCAATCCAGACCTTTAGATGTAATTTTCCAATATAAATATAAAGCATGGATCCAGCCAAACTAAATCTATCCATGAGTCACAAGCAACAGCACCCTAACCTCTACACAGAGAAAACTGATGTGACCAAAGGCCACTGGCAGCTCCAAGCTTCCCATATGGTGAGGGACAGACTGTCAGTCACCCAGACTCTGAGACACACTATGGTTCCTGCCCCATTTCAACAGAAATGCCTTCCCTCAGCTCTTCACCTGGCCTAGTCCATTAGGGGGTTGGTCAGGGGGCACAGTCAGTTCCTCCCTCAAAAGCTTTCCTCTATTTTATTGGGCCCCAGATATTGCTGGGCACATAAGCACGAATATCCACTATTTTTAACTTAACTTCAATCAAAGTTTCCTACTTGGTGAATGCCTGAGTTGTGAATGAAGCAGAGGAGTCCAAGAGAAGGCTCCAGGTAAGATGGGCCCCACCTCCAAGGTCAGGCTAGGTACGGCCTAATACCAGCAAGGTGTTAGGACAAGACAATGCAATGGGCGCATCCTGCAAGAGCTAGAAAGGAATTTCAGGACTCACCTCATCCCTGGTTGTCAGGAGCCCTGGAGCCATATTCCTCGTGCTCGTCCAAGAGTTGAGTCACGTGCACAGGCAGAGCTGGGGAAGAGAAAAGTGGGGGGTGCTTAGGAGGATCACCCCTCCAGCTAGCATCCCGGTTCAGCAGGAGTGAGGCGCAGTACGGAAGGCAGGTTGTAGGGCATCGCAGTAGCTCATCCTTAACCAGCGTCCTGTAACTACGGCCCCCAGAGCTGGGCCAGCAGGGGGCTCAGCCCCAACGATTGGTTGGAAAATGAAGTCCCCAGCAGCTGGTGAGACTTTGTCACTGTGTGGACTTAAGTGGAAAGGGCCTCAGGTGAGCATTCACATTGAGAAATAAAGTGACCTAACATACTGAAAACAGAAGTTCCCCAGCCACATCTGCCCTGAGGCCAAAGGACAAGGCCCAGGATCGTCAAAACAGAGGGAACACCACAGGCTCCACAGAATGTAGATTTGGGGGAAACTTGAAGCAGGGTGGAAGCTATAACCTTATTTCAATGTCCCCTCCACTTATATATCCAATACTAGGTTCCCAAGAATTGAAGTATGTCTTGAAATTTAAGAATGAGCAGTCAGCAAATGGCCCAGATCTTCAACAAGTCAATTTCATAAACTTTTTTTATTTATCTTTATTGCTGAAAGTGTTACAGATGACCCCTTTTACCCTGCACCCACCTCCCACCCCAGGCCTTCACTACACTATGTCTGTGTCCTTGGGTTATGCATATATGCATATAAATTCTTTGGTTAATCCTCCCCCTCACTCTCCTACCTCGGCCTTCCCTCTGAGATTTGTCAGTCATGCTTCTGTGTTGCTGAATCTATTTTGTTCATTAGTTTATGATGTTCTTTAGATTCCACATATAAGTGGATGGTCTGATTCCTGCCTTCTGTTGATGCCATTAATGTCATCAAGAGAAGTTAATGTCATTAATGGCTGGGACAGATGATCAGGAGAAATTGAACAAATGTTTTACCTTTATCACATTAGATACACAAGACAAATTTGAAAGATAGAGCACCTCCTTTTAAATTTTCATTAAAACTTTGAAAGTTAGAGAACAGCTGGCTCCAAGGTAAAAGTTACTATACCATTTCCCTCTCTATAAAATGAGAATTCCACTACGTAATGTACAAAGATGGCTGAGGAAATAAACTGTGCAGTGCGCAGAAAGCACAATGCACCCTAGCCAGTTTGGCTCAGTGGTTATAGAGTGTCAGCCCACAGACTGAAGGGTCTTGGGTTCGATTCCGGTCAAGGGTATGTAACTGGGAGGCAACCAATCAATGTGTCTCTCTCACACAGATGTTTCTTTCTCTCTCCCCCTTCCACTCTCTGAAAAGCAATGGAAAAAATATCCTCAGGTAAGGATTAAAAAGAAAGCACACAGCCAACATAGGACTTCTGCTCTCAAAACACTACTTCTCACCACCTTTGTTCTTCCGGGGCTCAGAGGCCGAGAGAATACAGCTGGGTCAGGGAGGGAGCTCCCTGGAGATGTTGGGAAGCACCTGAGAAACCACCTGCAGCTCAGCCCACAGAGAAATGCTACACACAAGATACCAGGGACCTGCAAAGCAATGACCCTCTACTGTGAGCAAAGGCACCACAGGAACACAAGGACGTGCCGCCCACCCGAGAAGGGGCTGCCAGGCCCCTCCTTCTCCCCACCTAACAGGCAATGCCTCTGGATGTGGGAGAAGCATGGGGTGCACCAGGGCTGACTTGGGCATGAGAGAAGCAGCTCCGGCCATCGGATCCTCTCCCAGCCCAGGGGGCAGGCTGGAAACCCCCAAGCCTGCAGCTGGGGTCCACTTCACTAAAGTAGCAGAACCTGGAAGGTTCTCTGTCCCTACAGAGTCAGGGTGTGGGTTTTAGAGCAAGCCTGCTTTGAGATCATGCTAACACCCAGCATGACATCATCTTCCTTGAGCCTATGGAGTTTAGTAAAAACACAAAGCACTTAGCATGTGCTGGACACAAGTTTTACCTCTTTCCACACTGAGGGCAGCTTCAGTGAGAACCCGGATCTGAACTTCCCACCGAGGCAGGGATTGCAGGCCTGGCAGGGGCTCCCGGGTGGAGACAATGCCCACAGAGATGCACACTTGCAGATCTGGGGGAAAGGCCAGGTTCTCGTTAAGTGGTGAATCTGAGGGATGGATCCATGGAGCCTCACGACTACATCCTGCAATGTTTTCATGATGAAAAGTTGAAAATACAAACTTAAGTGTAGATGTCTTACCCTCCCCCCTCCCCGGTAATTCTGAGGGGCAGCAGCCCTGCTGGGATGGGGAAGTTCCCTGCCCGTGGGCGCCACTCCACTTACTCTACCCCAGGCCCTTGGAAGGGCCCCCACACTGGCGGGAGCCATATGGACACATGGAAGCCCCACGCAACCCTTCACCCTGACCCCGCCTGGACTCCCAGCTTCCCCGAGGCTCTGAGGCCGCGGACCCCAGTCGCTGGGCCTCAGCCGCCCCACCACCCATCTAAGTCTGCAAGCCAATGCTCCCCCCAAACCCGGGTCCCCGGGCCAAGCAGCGTCTCCACAACCAGGGTGGGCACCACCTGGCTGCGAGCCCCCACGAATACCCAGGAAGGAAGCCCGAGCCGCACACCCTCGGCCGTGGGCGCATCTGCTGAGCCAGGAGACTGTTTCCCAAATCGCCCGTAATATTCCCGACCCCAAAAGGACAAGACGCTGGGACCTTCGCCCTCGCCCAGAATAAACGAGACCTCCAGGCCAGAACGACCTTTTCCCCCCCTCCCTTCCCAAGTTTCCATGCTGTCCTTCCCTATAGCCTGCGGCCATCCCTGCCTCGCTCACCACAAGCCCGCAAGGACGGCCGCCACACGCCGAGCTACGCCCGCGGGCTGGACTACAATACCCACAATGCCCCTGCACGGGCACCTACGCTACCCACAGTGTCCCAGGGCGGGACTACAATACCCACAATGCCCCTGCACGGGCACCTACGCTACCCACAGTGCCCCAGGGCGGGACTACAATACCCAGAATACCCCGGGGCGGAGAACTTAGGTACCCCGCTTCTCAGGAGTTCTGTCTGGTGGTAGGACTGCAACCCCCCAGGTCCCGCGCTGCCCGGAGAGCTGCGGGGCGGGGGCCCGGCTGTGCGCGCGGTCCCTGGGCCGGGGTTACGCTGCGGTGCTGCGGCGAGCGCGGGACGGTGCCACCCTGTCGCCGCCGGCGCGGGCTGCGCGCCCGGTGTGTGTGGCGGGGCGGCCCGCGCTCCCCGCGCGGCGCTGGGCGCCCCCCCCGCCGGGGCCGGGCCGGGCCGGGCCGCGCCTGCCGCTGGGCTGGGCCCCGCCGCCCCGGTCACAGCCCCATGGGCTTCGGGACAAACTGAAAAATCAGACAAGTAAAATCAAACTAACTTGGGGAACACCGGGAGGGTGGTTCAGATGAGCACTAAAATCTTTTTTAACTTATAGGGCCCTTGTAATTTTTGTTTAAATTACTTTTTTAAAAATGGAAATATGTTGGCTGCCTGGATGTGCACTTGTGCTCCATGCTGCAGACTCACCCGTGTTTTTACAGTTACATAACAGCACGTAATGAATGAGCTAACCTATGCGAAAGGTACTGGCATTTTTCTTTTGTAAAGAGAATATTACGAGGTTTGTTAAAAAAAAAAAATAGAAGTGCCACAGAATTAGTCCTGACAAGTTTACTAAACAACAAAAACCCCTCAAACAGCAATAACAGCAAACTGCAGGAGTAAAAATCAGAATCCAAAGTTTCTGTTGTCTGAAATACCAACTTTTTTTTTTTTTTAATATATCTTTATTGATTTCAGAGAGAGGAAAGGTGAGGGAGAGAGAAAGATAGAAACATCAATGATGAGAGAGTCATTGATCGAGCCCCAACCCGGGCACGTGCCCTGACCGGGAATCGAACCCTGATCGCCTGGATCCCAGGTCGACGCTCAACCGCTGAGCCACAGCCTGCGGGCAGAAATACCAACTTTTAAACAAAAAAAAAATTACAGTGTATAAAGAAACAATACGACTCATCCTTAGGAAATAAAGCAATTAATAAAAAGTAATCTCGGGCAATGAATTTAGAAGACAAAAATGCACAAAAAACTAAATATCCATTTCAAAGAAATTAAGGAAACCACATTTAAATAAAGGAACACTTGATGACAATGACTCAACAAGTAGAGAATATTAATAAAGAGAAACAAAATATTTTTTTAGAGAATCAAGTGGAAATTCTTTGTAAAGTACAATAACTGAAATGCAAATGTTACTAGTAGGGGTCAAGAAAGATTTGAGATGGCCAGAGAAGAAATAAACTTGAAGGTAGCTCAATGGAAATCTCATATGACAACCAGAAAGGAAAACAATTTTTAAAAATGAACAGTGCCACCTGCAGAACAACATCAAGTGTACCAACATATTTGTAATGGGAGCTCTAGACGCAGAAGAGACAGAAATGTGTAGAAAAAATATTTGAAGAAAGATGGCCAAAAACTCTAAATTTGCTGAAAAAAATCTACAGATCTAATGAAGATGATGCACTCAAGTAAGATAAACACAAAGATACATACCTATATACTGTTAAAATCCACAGGCAAAGCAAAAATCTTGAAACCAGCAAGAGAAAATGACTCATACAGAACAATACAATTAATAGCTGGCTTCTCATCAGAAACGACAGAGATGAGAAGCAATGAAAGGACCATACATAAAGTGCGGAAAGAAAATCTGTCAACTAAGAATTCTATGTACAGGAGAACTGTCCACAAAAGAAAGGAAAAATGAAGATAAAGACTAAAAGAACTCAGAGCTAAGACACATGCTTTACAAGAAACACTAAAGAAAGTCCTTCAGACTGAAAGGAAAAAACACCAGATAATGATGTGAATACACATAAAGACAGGAGGAGTACCAGTAATGGTGTATATGTGAGTAAATAAAAAACACATGAATATACTTTTATTCCTTCTTTTCATTAAAAAGACATAAAGGTACATTAAACAACAATTAATTTTACCATCGTGATTTTGGGAACGTAGCATATATGTTACAGATACAGCATATATCGAGGGTAGTTAGTGAATCTATATTGGAGCAAATCTGCTTTTTTCCCAGAATTAACTTAGTATTTATTTAAACTAGATGATGGTAAGAAGCATACTGCAACCCCCATAACAGCCACTAAGAAAATAATGCAAAAGAATATAGTAAAAGAAAACCAAGAAAGGAATTTAAATGGCACACACACACACGCACACACACACAAACAGAAGGCAGTACAAGAGGAACAAAAAAAAAGACATGACACATATGAAAAAGCAAATACCAAAATCTAAATTAATGATTGCATTAAATATACATTTTTAAAAAACACTTCAATAGAAAGGCAGAGTGTCAGGCTGGATATGAAATGAAAAAGATCCAGCTGTGTGCTGTTTATCAGAGACACAATTTAGACTCAAAGAAACAAATAGGCTGAAGGTAAAGCAATGGAGAATGAGCCACTGTACACACTAATAATGAGAGCTGGAGTAGCTGTATTAGACAAAATAGAGACAGTAAGACAAGAAATGTTTCCAGAGACAAAGATAAACATTTTAGTGATAAAAGGACTATTTCATTAATCAAATATGATAACTATGCAATATATGCATCCATTGAAAACATACCCAAAGACAGAACTGAGAGGAGAAGTAGACACTTAATAAAAAACAGTTGAAGACATCAATACTTATTCTCAATAAGTGAAAGGAAAACTAAAAAGAGGAGAAGGAGGAGGAAGGGCCAGGTCCCTAGGCTGGGGCTCTTTTGACCCCTAGCCTCACGCCTGCAGTGCTGGCCATCAGTGGTGTGGGTGTGACTGGCAAGTACACAGCCTACAGGGAAGAGGTGCTGGAGTTGCTGGGAAACCCTGCTAGTTACCCAGTATCTATTCAACTTGCCCCCCATCTCACCTCCAATGAGAAGCTCATACTGGCCCCCAAGTTCCACTTGCTCTACACAGTTGGCTCCCTGTTGCCTCCCAAACAGAGCAGCTCAAGCACTGAGATGCTGGGACAGACACATTCAAATTGCACTGCTTCAGGACACTTACAGGGATCGATTTTGTGGTTCTGGAAGATTATAAGCAAGGTGAAATAGATTTTCTTCTCTAAATATCTACGCGATTTACTCCGACTTTGTCCTAAGAATCCATTCTAGTTCCAGTTAATACCTGTCAGGTGTGAACTGTTTGACCAGAACCTGAAGTTAGCCCTGGAGGTGGCAGAGAAGGCTGGAACTTTTGGACTTGGGTCATAGGCTGAAACTGCAGTCAACCCTGAATCTGCAATCAATTCCCCAAGTTATTAGAGATCCTTCAGAAGGGGTTCTGCTGTTTCCACTCTGATGGAGATCCCAGCAGCCTTGTTAGTGCACTTGAAGATACGACGATGCTTGTACTCAGAGCCGATTCTTAATACCATGCTGTCCCCTACCATAGCTACCATGGTCCTACTTCCCAACTGAGTACATATTTATTTACAAAGAAGGTAGACCCATAATTGCTGTAATAAGCATTCCTGTGATCTAAAAATAAGTAAATAAAAACTAAACAATAATTCAGCAAGAATATAGGATAGGTAGACAATAAATAGATATAACATTTGTTTATAAAACTCTACTCATTAACGTTAGGACATACATTTTCAGGTGCACATGGAATACTCTTTAGGATGTGTTATATACCAGGCCATAATATAAATCTCTACAAATTAAAAAAATTATGTTCTCCAACCACAATGGAATTAATTAGAAATGAACAGAAACAATTTAGAAAATCAAATATTAGAATATTTAATAAATAGTCTAAAGAAGAAATCAAACAAAACTAGAATGCATTTTGAAACAAATTAAAAATACAATATATGGGGTTAGCTTAAGCAGTGCTTACAGGGAAATTCATAGTTGTAAAATATTATGAACAGAAGAGAAAGGTTTCAAATTAATAATATAAGCATCCATTTTTAGAATTAGGAAAGGAAGTGAAAACTAAAACCAAAACAAGCAGAAAAGAATAAAGATTAGAGTGAAAATCAATGAAATAGAACACAAAGACAATAGGGAAAATAATAAAAAGTTTGTTCTTTGAAAAGATCGACAAAATTGGCAAATTTTCAAGTTAACTGATTATGTACAAAAGAAAGAAGACATAAGTTACCAAAGCTGAGAAAAAAAGGACACCTCGTTACTGACCCTAAGTAATACTATAAACTTTTAACCAAAATATTAGACAACTTAAGATAAAGTGAAGACATTTCTAGAAATACACCAATTATTAAACATAATTCATGAGTAAATAGGAAATCTGAATAGACCTACGGTGAGTAAAGAAACTGAATTAGTACATTAAAATGTTTGCCAAAGAAAATTTGAGGCCCAAATGACTTTACTAGTGAATACAATAAAATATTTTTGGAAAAATAAAAAGTGCTTCACAAACTCAGATAATAGAGAAGAATGGTACATTTTCCAATTCAGTATATGAGGATGCTATTATCCTGATACCAAAACCAGACAAAGCACAAGAAGAGAAACTGGAAACCAATATCCATCATAAACACAGGCACAAAACCATGTGAAAATTTAGCTAATATACTCCAGCGACATGTAAAGAGGTTTATACACCATGAGCAACTGAGATTTATACCAGGAATGCAGGGTTGGTAACACATAAATGAAGCAAAAGAATAAAACTACAGGGCTCTGAAAACTATGTTGTCATTAGAGGCACAGCCCACAAAACTAGGCCAGGACTCACATGATATAGCTAAACAGGATTCAGTCTTACAACATAATACCAAAAATATCCAGGACTCAATAAAAATACTTGATCATAACAAAGACCAGGAAAATCACAATATGATGGAGAAAAGTCAATCAACAGATGTCAACACCAAGAAGACCCAGATATTGTAATGATAGGATGCAGTATTGGAAGCAGCAATCATAAAAATGCTTCAATGTGCAATTATGAAAACTGTTGACTGAAATGAAAGACAAAAGATCTTAGCAAATAAACAGAAGATATAAAAATGGCTGAATGTATAATTATGGAACTAAAAAAAAGTATAACCACCACAATATAAAAGCTCACTGAATGGGCTCACTAGTAGACAGGAGAAGACAAAAGAAAGAATTACTGACCTTACAGATTGATCAATAGAATTTAGTCAATTTAAACAAAAGAAAATAGACTGAAAATAAAATACTAACAGAGCCTCAGGAACCTGTAGAATAATAACAAAGATAACATTCATGTCTTCACTATCACAGGAAGAGAGAAGAAAATATGGGTGGAAAAAATACTGAGAAACAAACAACAAAACTTCCCGAATCTGACAAAACACGTAACACTATAGATTCAGGAAATTACGTGAAGCACAAAGAGAATGAATCCCTGTCAAGATACATCAAAGTCACCCTGGCTGGTGTGGCTCAGTTGCTCTGAGCACTGTCCTGTACGCCAAAGGGTCGCGGGTTCTATTCCCAGTCAGGGCACATACTCAGGCTGCGGTTAAGATCCCCTGTTGGGGCTCATAGAGGAGGCAAGCAATCGATGTTTCTCTCATCAATGTTTCTCTCTCCCTCTCCCTTTCTCTCTCTCTAAAATCAATTTTCAAAAAGATACATCAGAGTCAAAATTCTGAAAACTAATGACGAAGAACAAATCTTGAAATCAAAGGAAAGGATGCTTTACCAATAGAAGAAAAATTATTTGCATGGCGGCTGATTAATCATCTAAAGCAGGAATCCAGAGGGAAGTTATACAACATTTTTCAAAGGATGACAGAAAATACATGTCAACCCTAAACTTTATATCCAGTAAAAATATTCCTCAGGAATAAAGGGGAAACAAATGAATTCTCAAATGAAACCTAAAAGAATTTCTTGCCACCAGACCTCCACTTACAGAACAGCTGCAAAGAAGTTCTCCAAACAGAAAGAAAATGATAGTAGAAGAGGCTTGGAGCTTTAGGAAAGGAAAAAAACAAAACAAAACAGAACGGCGGTGGGGTAAGTGTAATGCATTATTCTTTCACCTGTGAGTTTTTAAAATAATCAGGTATGAGAAATTAAAAATTATAATAATATCTTATATGTTACTCAATATAAAAAGTTAAAACACTATCTTATGACAGAGGAAATACTTAAGGTGATTATATTTAAAAAATACAAAGGATTTAACTGTAAGTTTTCTGTACATCAATCAAAGTGTTAAAATTTTGACACCGGAGTCTGAGGTAAGTCACTTATGTATATTTTAATGCCTAGAGCGTTAACTAAAAGAGAGATGATGAAAGAGATTAAGTCAATAATACTACATGTCAAAATGGAATCCTAAAAAATGTTCAAGTGACCCATAGACGGGCAAGAAATAGAAACAGAGGAATACGAAGCAGAAGGATCAGCAGAAAAAAATAAAATAAAGACCTATACTCTAACACATCAATAATCATATTGAGTGCAAATAGTTTAAACACACCAATTAAAAATCACAGAATATCAATGAGAAAATAGAGGATTTGAACAAAACTATAATTTAAATACTCCTAACAGACATCTATAATACTTCACGCAACAACAGCAAAATGCACATTCTTGTCAAGTACACGAGTACATTCCTCAGGGCAGATCGTATGTTAGGAAACAAGAAAAAGTTACAATACATTTAAAATCTTCTCTGATTATGATAGAATGTAGCTTGAAATCAATTACAAAAGAAAAATAGAAAAATCACAAATATCTGGAAATCAAACAACACACTCTACTTTTTAAAATGGGTAAATTGAATAAGGAAATTAGAAAATACTCTCAGGTGAATGAATGAAGACAACATACCAAAATTTAATGAGTGCGGCATAAGGAGGGCTCCAGGGGTAACTTATAGCTCCGAGTGCTTACATTAGAAAAGAGGAAGACTTCAACAACCTAACTTTACAGTTTAAGAAACTATAGGGTGAGTGGGGAGAGAATAACCAGAGAGCCTATATGCATATATGCATAACCCATGGACACAGACAATAGTGTGGTGAAGGCCTGGGGGTGGGGTGGAGGGATCAATTGGGGGAAAAAAGGAGACATCTGTAACACTTTCAACAATAAAGATAAATTTTTTAAAAATTAAAAAATATAAATAGCATTCCTAAACTGGGAAAAAAGTAAAAGTAAACTCAGAGATAGCAGAAGGAAGGTAATAATAGATTAGAGAAGAGAGAGCAGAAATCGATAACAGAAAAACAGCAGAGCTCCCATAAGACTCTCAGCTGATTTCTCAACAGGAACTTTGCAGGTCAGAGGGTTTAGCACCAAATATTCCAGGTGATGAAAAGCAAGGGCCTCCAGTGGTTTCCTGGAATTTTATTTCAACCAGTAGGACTGAGGCTTTCTCCATCCAATCAGAGCTGACGGTGCCTTTTGGGCCCATCAGACTGAGAGGATTCGAACCCCTCATCTGCATGAGGCCAAACTAATCAGGGACCAGGGGCAGGGACTGCTGTCCCTGTAACCCAGCTCCCCTCTGACTGTGAGACCCCACTCTCCTTTTCCATCAAAGAATGAAGACTGTCTCCCTGGCTCAGAGATGTCTTGCCAGAGCAGAGCGGAGCCGTCGCAGAGGGGTCTGGGCCCAGGGCCGCCGGGCCCCAGAACTGTGCTGTATCACAGTTGAGCTGTTCTGCACTGAATAAAGTTTCCTTCTTCACTGCACCCTAAATTGGGGATTTTTGTTGGTGTTGAATTGGCCCCAATGACCATCGGTTGACAATAACCTAACTACTGCTTTCATTTGTACAATGAAATGGTTCGCCAAATACAAAGCATGTGATTGACATCTACAGATGATGGGCTCCCTTAATCTTCAAAATAATTGTAAATGGGAAACGGACAGGGCGACATCCATAGCTTGGTTCCCGATCCTATAAAGAAGCAAACGAGCACTGCCATCTGCCTTTTACAGTGCAATGTTTTACACACACACACACACACACACACACACACACACAGCACAACAGGAAGGAAAACAGAGCTGGGGCACAAGAGCAAGCAAATGCATGAGTCTTTCAGGAATGGCAGGTCATGCCCACATAGCCTGTGTCTGCACAGTCGCAGGAGTAGGTGTCCAGGACTGGGATGCCCACCCCATTTCATACATTATTTAGGATGGCATTCTGGTAAATGTGCCAGTCTCATGAGCACTGTCAATATGAGTTTGCTCCTGAAGGATGGAATTTGTCATAATGTGTTGAGAAGTAAGTTTTCTGAAGATGTAATAATAAAGGCCAGATGACCCAAGCTTGCCGCCACCGTCTCTTCCAGGCATGCAAAGATGTATGTTTTGCATAGATTAAATGTACCTGTACTTTGAGAAACATGCTTGGAATCAGGTTTCCACAATCAAGATAAGTAAGCAAAAGTTTCTGGTGTAGGTGAACTTGAGACACATTTATTGCTTGGTGGAGAGGAGACCTGGCTAGCATGAAAGTAGGGAATGTTCTGGTTCACTGTTGTATCGTGGTGACTAGCTCAGCACCTGGAAAACAGTTGGCATTAAATTCCTGTTGGATAAAATTATATTGCGTTTCCTTTGCTAATGTTGAGAAATGGAGAAGATACAGTTTTATGTAAAAGACATAGGGACAGCTTGCCAACTGTATTAACGGTTAGGTAACGCTATAAGATACATGTCACAGGATGTCTTGGGCCAGAGCTGGCCTCTAGTTGCCGGGCAAGCAGCAAACACCCACCTGGCAGTCTGAGAAGGGTGGGTGGGCACACAGAGAAAACTGTGGCATCAGGAGCCCACTCATCAGGTGGTAAAGTCTGAGCGACCACAGTGGCTGCAGCAGGACCTGAAAGCTTGCCAAGGGACTGTGCGCTCTGGCACACCTGGGGAGGAACACCGCTGGAAGCGGCACAACAGAGCCAAGAAGAAGAGAAATGAAAGTACCACCACCAGGAGAAGTCTCTTCTTGTGTGTCCCTCCAGCAATGACCTCTACTGACAAGCTCAGCATCCCGCTCGCTTAAAGGGTCCAGTCCATTATCACCAAGCAGACAATGTGTAGGCGGATTGGAGCTGAGAGGTAATAAATCGCTAACTAGCACAGTAGTGATATCAGCGTGATAAAAGCGGCACACTTTAGACAGTGAAACGGGCCATCCTAATAAACGCTCCAGAATAAAAACATGAACCAGGATCGCCGCAGCAGAACGGGGTGCAAGCACCCCAGTTATCGTGCACTGCTACAGGACTCTTGGTCATATCCTGGTTCAGGACAGTTCCTAGAATATGGTTTGGTTGTTGTAAGAGGTCTGCTTACAGAATAGCTCGTTTATTTCTTGCTCTCAAGCCTCCGTTTTTACTTTCGCTCTCAGTCTGAACTTTCTTGTGAAGTAGCATAAACAGCAGTTCCCCTGCAGCACGATCTTCACAGATTTCTGACAATTTTATTATTGGTACCTACTGTTAGGACTGGCTGAAACATTTAACTCTCACGTCTGTGAAATGTTTGTGCTAGTCAGGATCATACTCTCAACAGGTTGGGATTACTACCTTATGTCCAGACACGGAGGCGGTGTCTTCCCACAATGTTTTGTTTTGTTCTGAAAGTCAAATCATCAGGCTTCTGGTGTGGGGGCTTTAAAAAATATTAGTACTTTTCCTCCCACCTTTTAAGTTCCTCTAGCTGATTAATTAGCAAATTGATGGAAACAGATTACCAAGAGAAAATCAAATTTTAATACATGCATGTGGGGAATTCACATAGGCATGAAAATTCCAGAGACAGTGAGGCAACATTAGGTATATAGACATTTTTGGACAAAGGAGAAAAGGAGAGGAACAGGGTATTAGATTTCAGAAGTGAGAATGGTCAGTGTCCAGGCAGCTGAAGAATATGGGAACATACACGGCAGGAAAATCCCTGCTAGGCAACTCAAACGGTGGGATACAGACGGTACCTGGGTAGCAGGCCCCTGCCTGAAACCCTCTTGTCTACCACACTTAATTCAAACAGGCCCAGGTGACATCCTAAGATCTCTTTCCTGGAGGTTTCTCTGTCTGAATCTCTTGGGCAGGAAAGCGGGGAGGGTCAAAGGCTCCCTCTGAGACTTGTGTTCTCAATAAATGGCTTAAAATCAGTGTCCCACCCTGGCCACATGGCTCAGTTGGTTGGAGCCTCATCTCCATACACCAGGAATTTGTGGGTTCAATTCCTGGTGAGTGCACATGCCTAGGTTGCAGGTTCAATCCTCAGGGCACATACTGAAGGCAAGGGATCAATGTTTCTCTCTCACATCAATGTTTCCCTCTCCCCTCTCCCCTGCCCCTTTCTCTAAAATCAGTAAAAAAAAATCCTCAGGTGAGAATTAAAAAAAAAAATCAGTACCCCAAAAGGCAGCTTCGGAGTGGCAATACTTTGGTTCCCTTCACTAGAAACACAGAAAAGCAGTTTTCTGTAATACCGTGTAAAATTTTGTGGCGCTCCCGTCTATCCTTCAGGCCATTTCAGGGGGGCTCAGCTCCCCTGGCAACAGGCAGTGGGGCTCCTCTCAGTACAGCAGAGGGCCCCAGAGAGGATCACAGCCTCAGGCAGACTCCTTGGGCTCCACAGACAGGGAAGGGCTATCTCATGCCTTTATCACGGTAGCCTGCTTCAAACTCTTGATGGTAGGCCAAAAATAAATACACAAATAAAAGACATAGCATATCTTCCTCTCGCCACCCCTCGCACATGCACCCACTCTCTCTCTCGCTCTCTCCCCTCTTTTTCCGTCCTCTACAATGATATATTTATGAAATATTTATATTTATAATTAAAATTAAAAATAACTTTAAATTCTTTCCAGTTTCTTTTCCCAGTGATTATATTTCACATAACTTTAGTGCAACATCAATGCTAGAAACTGGGTTCTGTGATCTCCAAATACCTAGGGGCAATGGTGACCATTTCAATGCTATGTCCGTATGCTATCCAGCAAGGGAAAAGCATATTCTGAAGATTAAGTCATATTTTAATGTATTGCGTGGCACTCCCTAGTTATTAAACAGGAAGTATGCAAGTGTGAATATATTTTTAGTATGTTTGCTTTGATTTTTTTATACAAGTTTGAAAACAGTCCATAATTTTACATAGCTATTAAAGTGTTATAACTTAGGGTTTTTTTGGTGTTTTTTAAAAAAATATATCTTTATTGATTTTAGAGAGAGGAAAGGAGAGGGAGAGAGAGATAGAAACATCAATGATGAGAGTCATTGATTGGCTGCCTCCTGCACGTCCCCTGACTGGGGATTGAGCCCACAACCCGGGCATGTGCCCTGACCGGGAATCAAGCCGTGATCACCTGGATCCTAGGTCGACACTCAACCTCTGAGCCACGCCCGGCTGGGCATAACTTAGTGTTTTAATATATTATTTTTTCTTTTTGATTGTTTTGTCTCCTTGTGTCACCGTTCCCACAAGAAACCAGTATTAAAGCATCAGTGTTTGTTCTTTCATATTTTCTATATATTAATCTTACACTTCAGATAAATAATGGATAGATTCATATTCACACACATGATGAATGAATATACATTCGACATTGTTTATAAACAGAATACAGTTTTACGAAGTTTTCCCCAACTGGAGCTTCATATTTAACAATACCTTGTGGAAATCCTTCTGTTATCTGGTGTAATTCTCTTTTATTTTCTATAATTGCTATGTAGTTTTCAATTTGGGGAACGTATCATTGTTTAGTCATTTTTATTTTTTTAAATGTTTAATTTTTTTTGCACCCTGTAACTTTACTAAAATTGTGTCCTATCATATGATCTATCCTAGAGATGTTCCATGTGCACTTGAAAATAATTGGTATTCTGCTGCTAAATACAATGTTCTCCACATGTCTGTTAAGTCCATTTGATCTAAAGTATGGTTCAATTCCAATGTTTCCTTGATTTTCTGACTGGGTTATCTATCCATTGCTGAAAGTGGGGCATTGAAGTCCCCTTACTATTATTTAATTGTTGTCTATTTCCCTTTATAGTTCTTCCAATATTTGCTTGATGTTTTTAGGTGCTTTGATGTGCATATATATTTTTGGTGGTTATACCTTCTGGAGGTATTGAACCCTTCGTTATTATATGAAAACCTTCATAGTCTCACCACCGTTTTGGCCGTCAGCCTTTTACCTGACATAAGTCTGGCTGTCGGTCTTTCTTTTAGTTTCTGCCTGCATGGCAGGTCTTCCTCCATCCCTTGTTTGAAGCCTCTGCGTGTCTTAGAGCTGCAGTGAGTCCCCTGTAGGCAGCGTAGTTGAGTCCCATGTTTTCACCCATCCAGCCGCTCTCTGCCTTTTGATCCGTCAATTAAATACGTTTACATTTAGAGTGATTATTGGTGTGTAAGGATTTACTCCTGCCAGCTTGTCATTTGCCTTCTGTTGATTTCTGTTTTCATGGTTTTTGCCCTTGTTTCTGCCAACCTTTGTAACGTGGTCGTTTTCCAGGGTGCTGTGCTCTCCGCCCCCCCCCCCCCTTGGTTTTCACGTGTTGTAAATGCATTTTAGAGATCTGCCTTGTGGCCCACGAGGCTTATACAAAACACATCGTAGATGAAGCTGCGTTCTGTGCTGGCAGCGACTTACCTTCACTGGCCAGTAATGGCTCCGCCCTTTTAGTCTCATTTCATATTTTCAACGTCACAACTTAGCTCTTCTCAGGCTGTGCACTTATTCACGGGTTACGGTCGGTATAATTACGTTAATGCTCTTCCGCCCTTCACGGTGCAGGCAAGCGGCCAGCAGGGCGTCCTGCGGGGCGGGGTCCCCGAGCCGGGCCGTGTCCCCCCGGCGCTGCGCGCTCTCCCCGGCGCCCGCAGCCTGGAGACGCCCGTCGGCAGCTCCGCGGGCCGCGCGGGTGGAGACAGGCGCCGGCTGCTGCGTGTCCGGAAAAGCCGCCCGCCCCGCCCGGGCTGACCCTGCGGGTGGCGCCTCCTCGGGGCCGTTCTCGTCCTCGGCGCCCGCAGCTGGCGCCCGCCCTCCGCCGGCCCGTGAGACTCCCGGGAGCCCGCGCCGACGAGGGGCCCCTGCCCCGCCCCCCGCGCAGCGAGCCCCCGACCTCGCGGCGCTGCGGCGCTTGTCCCGGGAGGCCTCCCGCCCCGCGGGCCAGGTGCGCGCCCACCTCTCGGCCTCGGACGCCCGACTCTCGGCGTCCGCCCGGCCGGCGCCGCGCCTCCCGGGAGAACACCCGCGCTCCCGCCTCCCGCCGGGGTCCCGATTACTCCGTCGCTCGGCGTTTTGATTGGACCTCACGGACCAAAAGGGTGCTTCCTGCTCATTTTTCCTCTGCTCCCTGCTCGCTGGTAATTACCCCGCGGTGCCTGGCCGCCGGCTCGTTCGCTCCGACCCCGCCGCCCCGCCCCAGATGCCCGCCCGCCGTCGGGCCCTCGCCCCGGGCTCGGCGGCTCCAGCTTCCGCGGCTCCGCCATGGCCCCGCCTCCTTCGCAGGCGCTCGCCCGGCCGGGCGCCCGCTCCCGGGGAGCCGCGCCCCTCTGCCTCCGGCGGCCGTCGGTTCTCCAGCGCGGCCCTTCCCGACGCTTCCTCCGCCAGGCTGCAGTGTTCTGTCTTGGGTTTGGTTTTGGGGGAATTATATCTTTAGCGAGGACTAGCTTCCCGACTTTTAAAGTGCCCCGTGTTTGCGTTGCTGCATTTGCGCCCGAGGCATCGCTGGTTGTGCTCAGATGGGGCCGCGTCCTCGGTGCGCCCCGCGGGGCCCCCTGGACTCAGCGCACAGCCTGCCACAGGGAACCTCTCCTCCCTTCCAGCAGAGGGCACTGTAGCTCCTGCCTGGGGCTCCCCCTGGTCCACACCGGGTTCATTTTTCTGTGAGCACTTTGATGGCCTGCCTGCTCTCGCTGCCTCACTCAAGCGTGCACACGGTTGTAATCAAAGCAGCCTGGTGTTCGTACAACAGCAGACATATAGATCAATGGAACAGAACAGAGAACCCAGAAATCAACCCATGCCATTATGTCAATTAATATTTGACAAAGGAGGCAAGAGCATACAATGGAGTAAAGACAGGCTCTTCTATAAGTGGTGTTGGGAAAATTGGACAGGTACATGCAAAAAAATGAAACTAGACCACCAACTTACACCATACACAAGAATAAATTCAAAATGGATAAAAAACTTAAATGTAAGTCGCAAAACCATAAAAATCCTGGAAGAAAACATAGGCAGTAAAGTCACAGACATCTCACGTAGTGGAATTTTCACTGATACATCCCTAGGGCAAGAGAAAGGAAAAAATAAACAAATGGGACTACATCAAACTAAAAAGCTTCCTCACAGCAAAAGAAAACAGCCTCAAAATACAAAGGAACCTCACTGTATGGGAGAACATATTTGCCAAGAATGCACCTGATAAAGGGCTAATTTCCAAAGTGTACAAAGAACTCATACAACTCAACAAAAAGAAGACAAACAATCCAATTAAAAAATGGGCAAAGGACCTGAGTAGACACTTCTCCAAAGAGAACATACAGATGGTCAAGAGACATATGAAAAAATGCTCAACATCAGTAATCATCAGAGATGCAAATTAAAATCACAATGAGGTATCACTTCACAGCTGTCAGAATGGCTCCATCAACAAATCAGCAAATGACAAGTGCTGGTGTCCGTGTGGAGAAATGGGAGCCCTAGTGCACTGCTGGTGGGAATGCAGACTGGTGCAGCCACTATGGGAAACACTACGGAAGTTCCTCAAAAAATTAAAAATGGAGCTGCCTTTTGAACCCGTGATTCCACTCTTAGGAATGTGTCCTAAGAATCCTGAAACACCAATCAGAAAGAACATATGCACCCCTATGTTCATAGCAGCACAGTTTACAATAGCTAAGATCTGGAAACAGCCCAAGTGCCCATCAGATGAGTGGATAAAAAGCTGTGGGATATTTACACCATGGAATACTACGCAGCTATAAAAGAGGAGGATCTCCCACCCTTTGGGACAGCATGGAGGGAACTAGAGAGTATTATACTGAGTGAAATAAGCCAGGCAGAGAAAGACAACTACCACATGATCTCACTCAGATGTGGAATCTAAAGAATGTAATAAACTGATGAACAAAATAGATTCAGTGATATAGAAGCATGGAACAGACTGACAAATCTCAGGGGGAAGGCAGGGTTGGGGGGGTGGGGAGAGATTAATCAAAGAATTTATATGCATATATGCATGACCCATGGACACAGACAATAGTGTAGTGAAGGCCTGGGGTGGGGAGTGGGTACAGGGTGGAAGGGTTCAATGAGGAAAAAAGGGGACATCTGTAATACTTGCCACAATAAAGGTAAATTTTAAAAAACAATAAAAAATTTTAAAAATAAATAAAAGGTTATCATCTTAAAAAAAAAAAAAAAAGTGCACGCAGGACTTCCCCTGCAGAGTGGGCGAAGTGTGGGAGCACCTGGGCACTGGAGCACCTGCAGCCTGGCGGGAAGCCCTCGAGTGGGCGCCCCCAGAGGCCTGAGGGAGACCCCAGGACCCTGATCTTTATGCCTTTGCTGTAGAATCCGCTTCCTTCCTTTCTCCTCCCACCCCAGTTAGGGAGGCCCGACCTCAGCTGTCAGGGTGCCGCTGAAGGAAATGGGTTTCTCGGCCGTGACCGCACTACTGGGACAGTCAAGCAGTCCCTCCCTGCTTTCTGCCCCTCTGTGCCAGGGCCACCGTGCCGCAGGGTCGCTTGGCCCCAAGCAGGGACACCCTGGGAGGGCGAGCTCCTCTGGACTTCTAGCTTTTCCTCCCCTCCTGGGCCTGTCTCTGCCCCTCTCCAGCGGCTGGCATTTCCCCTCAGGCAGGCTGGACTTCACCAAATTCCCTCTCGTCCAGGGGCCTCTGCCCAGGTCAACACGCCCCAGCTATGCCCCAGCGCCCGCCAGCCACCCTGGGTGGGCCCAGCTTGCCGCTCCCTCTGATCCGCAGCCCTCCACAGGTCTCCTTATCTTTGAATGTACGGTGGGCGAGAGTTCCCTGGGTCCTTTCTCTGAAGAGCATTTTTCATGCCTGGATGTTTAATTAGTTGTTAAATGAAGGGGAGAGAAAGAGGAATGCCTTTTGCAGCCACAACATTGACATCACCTCCATATTTGACATTTTGAAAACCCATCTGGCCGGGGAGAGACTGGCCCTCATCCAGAGCCATAGCCCCCTATCTGGTCTAACCCCCCCAGGATTAAGATATGTTAGCACTTAAACATCCAGAGTCAGGTTTCTGTATGCTAAGTACTTTCAGTTGTACTTAAAAGTACTTTACCTAAAAGATTAATATATAGGTAATGCTTAAAAACACTGAGAACTGTAGTTTCATGAAGATTCAACTTGAGTAAAAGATGCATCTCTTACGTGCAGCATTTCTTTCACTGCTACCGAGAAAGAACCCAAAGGTTGTTACTATAAAGAAGCCCCCATTTCTTGGTGTGTCCAGGAGTGTCATGTTCTTTACATTGGGGCCTGTCCCTGCAGGAGCTGACTGCTGTGTGCATGAGGAGGACGAGGCCTCCGCCCAAGGAGGCGGCTCGATGGCCAGGTGGACGTGGGCGGATGCCCCTGGCAGCGGGGGAGGCCTGATTGGACAGGAGGGGACAGCACTGTTTACGACCCAGGTCCCCACCAGGGCTTGACTCTCCGTCTCCTGGCAGGTTTGGAAAAGCTCCTTGTGAAGTGATGATTTTCATAACCTCCTCTCGGGACTCGAGCGTCTTGCGAGCCTCCGCCATCTCCGCCTCTTCTCGTGTTTGGATCTCTCTTCCTTCAGTTCTTGTGCCAGGGAAGAAATTTCTTGCCTCAGCATCGAGTAGGTTGTGCTCACCTTTCTGTAAGCATCAGTAAGGCCGAGTGTATTTATTTATTTTTTACTTTTATTACATTTATTGGGGTGACATTGTTTATAGGATCTCATAGATTTCAAGTGTGCATTTCTGTGATACATGATGAGGGTATTGCATTGTGTGCCCACCACCCTAAGTCAAATCAGCTTCTGTCACCGTATATTTGGCCTGTTTACCCTTTACTATCCCCCACCCATGGGTGTATTTAATACTCTTTTTCTTGCCTGGCATCATCTAAGAATGATGGGTCCCTGCCTACTGGTCTCCCTGGCGTTGAACTTGTCAAGGAGCTGGCATTTCTCCTCAACCTGTGCAGCCAGAGCTTTTGTGAGCTGCACTTTGCATCTTACACTCCGAAAAGGCCCAACAACTCTGACTAAATAAAGAAAGCCGAAGACAGTTGGACAAGCCACGGTCCCCCACTGGAGGATGCGGGCAGTGAGGCGTGGACTCAGGACATTGGGCAGCAGCTCTACTGCCACCTCGCCCAGCTTCCCAAGGATGGGCCCAAAGCCCAGCTCCACAGAGGACACAGCCCCTCCATGGACCATCCGCACAGGGACTGTCCCTCCATAGTGGAGCTTCTGGCCATGACAAACCCGGGGACACCCCAACATTCCATATGGAACCCGGCCAGCAACTGGAGACCCAGACTGCTCATCAGTGATATGGTTGGGATGGGGGAGATTTGTCAGTAAAAGGTACTCGCCTGCGTTACTAGGTAATGAACATTCTCCTTCATCTCTATCTGTAGCTTTTGTATCAGTATAAATTAAAACATAGTAGGAATAGCAATCTTAAGTGTATGACTTGATAAATTTTTAGAACTTTATAGTCCCTATGGTATCCAACAACCCTATCTATGCAAGGCCTACCTTGGAGAAACTGTGAACCCCCGCAACAAAGCCAGTGTCACAACCAAGTGAGTTGTGATCTTTTTGAGGGTGGAAAGTCTGGCCTTCAATTGGTAAAACACGCAGCATCTGGGGAACACAAAGTGAGGTGCAATAAAACGAGGTACGCCTGTGCGTGGGTCTTGCCTATTAACACAGGAAGTGTCCCCCTGCACCTGTGCGTGTGTTTCCTCACATCACTGGATTTCCATCTCCATCTCCATCTCTGGTGTTTTCTTTTTCTTGCAACGCTTTCCTTCCTCAGCAACTCATCCCCTTGCCTGCCTTATCCAGGCTCATGGCTTTAATGGCATCTATACTGTTATGACTCTACATTTACTTTTCCATCCAGACCTTTCCACACAGTCCAGATTCACACCCAGCTGCCAGCCTGACATCTCCATAGGGTGCCTAAGGTGCCCAAACCAACCAGACTTCCCCCTGAACCTGCTCTCACATGGTCTCCCTCTTTTCCACGACAGCAACTCCATCCTGACAGGTGTTCAGGCCCCAGCTTTGTGGTCTTTCTTGACTTCTCCCCTCTCCCCAACTCTTCTCCTCCCCATCAGCAAAACTTCTATATCCAGCTTCAGAAAGTGCCCTCATCTTTCCATCTCCATCTCCACCCTGTGTGCTTCCCCTTTCTCTGTCTGCTCAGAGTTGCCATCACCGCTTGGTAGGATGACTGTAGCATCTCCTAGCCATGCCCTCCTCCTGCCCTCACTCCTGCACTTTGCTCTCGACCTGGTACCAGATGATCCAGTCTAGTCACTCCTTGGCTCAAAGCTGCGATAGCATTCTACTCATCAGAGTTCAACCCAAAATGCGTCTCCCATGAGTCTTACATGGTCTGACCTTGGTCACTTCTCTGATCTAACCCCACAGCTGGACCCTCACTCTCTCTGCTCCACTTCACAGGCTGCTTCTCTAATGTGCCAAGACACTCCTGCCACAGGACTTTACATTTTCTGTCTCTTCACCTTGAATCCCTGCCCGTGACACGCACATGGTTGTCTCCCTCCTTCTCTTCAGGTCTCTGTTCAAATGTCTCCCTGTCAACGAGGTCACCTAGATCCCTTACAAGGATCACCAAGTAGGAACAGTAATGACACCCCCACATGTCACCTCCCCTTACTACCTTCCCGCCCCATTTCTCTTCGCAGCTCTCATTAGCATTTGGCATGCCAAGTTTCCTCCTGTTTGTGTATTGTCTGTCTTTCCTCACTGTAAGCTTCATGTGGGAGGGGTTGGTTGTATCACTTTGTCAATACTTTATCTCCAGTACCTATTATACAGTAGGCAAGCAATAAATGCACGTTGAAGAAAGACCCAAATACATGAGAACAAAGAAACTCTGTTGTATTTTACTGTAATAAACCTGCCACTTCATCTGAATCTGCATGTGAACCTACCTACATGCCAGCCACTTTCAGTTAGTTAATTTTCTAACGTGTAATTAATTTTCTACAAGAGTTCCCTGGAAACATCTGTACATTTAGAAAGTGCTAAAGGCAAATAGTAGAGAACACACTAAAGTAGATTAAGTGATAAATTATACCTTCCAGGCACACTAACTCGCCTCAGAGAGAGCATAGCAGACTGACTCTGAAAGGATCCAACTTGCTGGGACTGCTTGTGAATTTAGAGCACAGACGGCCGAAAGCAACACTGCCTGCGTCTCAGGTTAGGGCGATCTGCAGGAAGCAGGCGGCTTGGCTGTGATATCCTCGAGGGTCTACAATCTGGGGAAAGAGACTCCTTACTGAGGAATGCAATAGAACAGCTGAGGCCCCTACAAAACCCAGAGATGAGACTCTTATGAACTCAAGACATTTAAAGGCCCCCATGAACGTAAGGTCCAGAGGTAAAACTCGCTTCTTGTGCTTGTCGCCTTTACTCTCAATATTTCACTACACCATCACTCACTTCAGCAACCAGATGAGTAGATTTTCCACACGCTAATCAATTCTGGGACACCAACTTGGTGTCCCCCAATTTAATTCAATTCTGCTTCACATAGCATCAGATCCCACAGTCTCAGTCCCACAAGGTTGCCCCTCACCCACCTCAGATGCCAATCACAACTCCAAGTTGTTACTTGTGCTTCTGGCTGTTGGGCTATAAATTGGAGGTTCTTACAAACCCCTCCTGGGATTCAATTAATTTGCTAGAGCAGCTCATAGACCTCAGGAAAACAGTTTACTTTCTAGATTATTCAGCCTTACAAAAGAACATCTGTTGTTTTTGACAAGATGAATGAAAATGGAGGGCATTACGCTAATGAAAAAGCCAGGCAGAGAGGGACCAGCAGTGCATGGTATCACTTATGTATGGAATCTTAAAAAAAAGTTGAACTCAAAGAAGCATAGAGTAGAATGGTGGTTGCCAGGACCTGGAGGGTAGAGAAATGGGGGGTGACTGGTAAAAGGCTTCAAACTTTCAGTTATAGGATGAATAAGTTCTGAGAATCTAATACATAGCATGGTGACTACAGTTGATAATACCGTATTGGACAATTGAAATTTGCTAAGACAGGAGATCTTAAGCATTCTCACATCACACACACACACACACACACACACCCGCAAAAGGTAACTATGTGAGGTGATGGATGTGATTGTGGGAACCCTTTCACAATATATATGTATATCAAGTCATCAAATCATCACGTTGAACACTTTAAATATATTGCAACTTTATCTGTCAACTTTACCTAAATAAACCTGGAAAAATTTTTAATAAAACCACAAAAAAAGAAAATTATTTGGTAAACGTAAGATTTGAAATAACAGTATCTCCCATTCCAACTGTTCTCCTGGTTTTCAATTCAATATTTCCTCCAGGTTTAGGAAGACTATGGGCAAAGGACTACTTGGTGGTTCTGCTTGAAATCAATTATATTTACATAAGTAAGATTTTTCTAAAGAGAGATAAAATTTTAATCTCTTCACAACTGATGTAAAACAGAAATGTTTATATTTTTTCTTTTTTATTGAATGTATTGGGGTGACACTGGTTAACAAAATTAAACAGGTTTCAGGTGCACAATTCTACAACACACTATCCATATTTTCTTTAAACACTTTCTCTCTATACTATTAGCAATTTAATTTCAGAGAAATCCAATTCTCAAATCTGTTAAAATGTTAACCTTTTCATTTGATTTTGCAGAATTCTTTGTGCTTCAAATTTGAAATTTTACAATCTATTAGTAAAATTTTAGTGTTGATTTTCTTTTATTACCCATGAGAGGCAGCATTTTTTTAAAATAAAAGTTCCTTAAGTGTGTTAATAAAAATTCACTTTACTATTATCTTTTGCTTTGATTTTATTAAGCTCTTTGGGGGTTAATCTTTTGGCCCTTACTCATGCAAAACTCCTTAGAGTTCAGTGTGTGTTGTGTGCATGGAGGAACTTGAGAACTGGGCCTTTGGTTTATTTCTCAAATACTCACTTGAATTGCCTTTGCTTAGTTTTCAAAAGGTAGTTTCCCGGGTCTCTATTCATTTATATTCTGCATCCTCTCTGTCTCTTTGTGAATTTGGACAATTCATACCCCTAACCCTCTCTTTGGTTTCCAGAAGTTCTGGTCTATGAGGCTTTGTTGCTTGGCAACAGGTTAACTAGCTCTTCCTTCTATGGCTACTAAAAAAGAGTTGATCGGAACCTCCACACACTCTTACTCATCAAATAACTACAGATACAGTTTCTTATGCTGTATTACTGATGGACTGTATAATTTTTTCTGTCTTTAAACTGCAGCAAGATAGAAAATGTATGTTTCTACATCAAACTTTACCTATGAACATTTGCATATTTGTTTGATTTGATTTTAAAATAATTGTTTTGCTTATGAAGATTCCTTTTCATTGAAATAAGCTAAATCTTTCCCCTTACATTTAAACCAAAGAAAATAAACATGATTTTTAAGTTGATTATCAAAACTCCTTCAAAATATTTCTCTTGCTAACTTTTGCTTCATATAAACTGTTTTGAATTTAGTCACAAATTAATTCTTATAACTTTATGCAAAATTTAAATATACAGCAGAAGCCAATTTGGGATTAAAAATGCAGTAGTATACTACTTTGAGAAATCAAAATCTTTTTTAAAACATCTTTAAGAAATGCTAACTTTAAGTTCTGTTCAATCAGGGAGCAGGTGAAGCAAAGGAACAGTTTGGAAGTTTCTTGTTTGGTAACAAAAGACCATAATATATTAAATTCATTCGCCAAACCAACTGTTCTAAAGCCTCCTGTTGCTATGGAAGGAAAAAAAGAATGCTGAAGCCACTTGAAAACAACACACACAATTACCTTAAAAAAATAAAATAAACTCGAGCTTATATTTTATAAGATTTTTAAAGTATTAGGACTTCTTGTGCTGGCCAAGAAAGAGTTAGCACACTACAGCTTCTCTCTCCCCATTGTTACAACTACAATTTCTGGACAAAATTTTATATCAACTTCCTGTGGACTCTGAAAAGTAAATACTGGCAGGCACATTGGTGGGGAAGCCAAAATCTGAAGAAGTGATGTGTACAAGAATGAGTTTTCCAGATGTTGTTCTCTTAACTCTGCCAGCTTTGGCATGAAGGTGGCCCCGGTCACAGAACTCCCCAGTTAGCACATGCAACAAAAACTCCAAGAAAACCCTGACTTTCTGGCCAGAGGGGACCAGGAAACGAGGCCTCTGTCAGCCAGAGAGATTGCAGGGAAAATCCCTGTGTCCTCTCTTTCTCTCTCTCTTTCAATAGATACATGCCCTGGCCAGTGTGGCTCAGTTGGTTGGAGCATCGTCTCATACACCAGAAAGTGGGGGGTTAATTTCCAGTGAAGGCACGTACCTGGAATGTGGGTTCAATCCCTGGTTCCCGGGTTGGGGGCATTCAGCAGGCAGCTGATTGATGTTTCTCTCTCACATCGATGTTTCTCTCCCTCCCTTCTTTTCTCTCTCTAAAACCAGTTTTAAAAGTTTAAATAGATTATAGGTATAGATATAGATGTAGATACAGATGATATAGATGTAGATTAGATATACATCTTGCTTTTTATTCCCAGCCCAGCTTGAGGGGGACCCCACTCCTGGTACTACTAAAAGGTACAATGGGTAGCAAAAGTTCCAAGAAGTTCCTGTGAGCCAAACAGTGTGTGCTGGGGAATCTTAAAGAAGAGAGAGCTGGACAAGTGCACCCCCGACTGCATATAAAATGGCGTAAGTCCTGGGCTCAGGTGTAATGACATGCATGGTTCTACCCAAAGAAGTGAACAAAAGCTTTGAAACTTGAACTATTGGAACCACCACCCACAGAAGGAGTAAAAGAACTTGCAGTCTCAACCTAACTGGGTTGATTGCCTGCTTAAAAACAATATCCTCAGAGAATTTTAACAGGTTGCAGAGTCTCACAACATAATCAAAATGTTCAGGATAAAATACAAAATTACTAGACACACAAGGGCCCAGGGACATATGACATTCACAAGAAGAAAGACAAAACACTTGTCCAGTCAAAAATGACCCAGATGTTGGTCATCAGACAAAAACTTGAAAGCAGCTATTATAACCATGTTCTTAAGACAGATACAGGCATAGCTCATCTAACTGCACTTCACTTTATTGCACTTCACAGCTGTTGCGGTTTTTATACATTGAAGGCAAGACCTTCCACCAGCAGAAAGATTACAACTCACTTATTTCAATACACGCTCTATTACTGTGGTCTGGAACGCAGCCCACAACAGCTCTGAGGCATGGCTGTGGCAAGACGGGAGTGCTTGACAGAGACCTAGAATTTATAAAAATCCAAGTGGAAATTTTAGAGCTAAAAAGTATCACTTCTGAATATTTAAAAAAATGTAATGAGTCCGGCCGGGCGTGGCTCAGTGGTTGAGCATCAACCTAGGATCCAGGCAATCGGGGTTCGATTCCTGGTCAGGGCACATGCCCGGGTTGCGGGCTCGATCAATGACTCTCTCATCATTGATGCTTCTATCTCTGACTCTCCCTCTCCTTTCCTCTCTCTGAAATCAATAAAAAGATATATTTAAAAAAAGAAAGAAATGAACATAATGTTAAAAAAAAAAAAATGTAATGAATGGGCTTCATGACAGAATGGAAATAACAGAAAAAAGAGTCAGTAAATTGAAGTCAGATCAACAGAAATTAACCAACCCGAGGAACACTGAGATAAAGGATAAAACAAAACAAACAGAGGCGGGGATGTGAGAGGCAATACTGTCCCCAGGGCCGGCCAGCAGTGTGTGGGCTCTTGCCTTTGTGCAGGGAAGGTTTCACAACACAAGTCTAGGTTATTTTGAGAGTACGTTATTTTTAAATTTTTTTATTAATCTTCACCCAAGCATATTTTTTTCCATTGCTTTTCAGAGAGAGTGGAAGGGAGAAAGAGAGAGAGAGCGGAGACATCAATGTGAGAGACACATCGATAGGTTGCCTCCTGCACACACCCTGACCAAGGCCGGGGATGGAGCCTGCAACCCAGGTACGTGCCCTTAGCCAGAATCCAACCCATGACCCTTCAGTCCACAGGCCAACACTCTGGGCAAAACTGGCTAGGGCGAGAGTACATTTATTAAAGCTGGGGACAGTGAAACAAGAGAAAGCTTAGGCTAGAAGAAGCAACGGGAGAGCCTATATGGGGCTGCTCTGGCTCTCTGGAAATGTTGTAGGAAAGAAATGAGTCTAGGTGGGGCTGCTTTGGCTCACTGAAAAGTCAGAGAAAAAGGGGTGTTGAAACAGGTTAGGGGGGTTAGCCCAGGACTGTTGTCAGTGGAAATTGGTCCTTTCACAAAGTCACAAGAAAAGCATTTCTGGGGACCTACACATGGGAGGTTGAGGTGTAATGGTAAGATTTATTGTAGAAGCAAAATCAAAGGACTGTCCCATGCTAGACATGCATGGCTGCTATAAAGAGATTAGGCTTCTTAATTTCTGATTTCCTTTGCTTTTTTCCTGCATTAATATCTAGCTACCTACACTAACAGGATGAGCTGCCACTGCCTACTGCTCCCCGACTGCAAGTCTCATTGGGTCACTTAGCGTTTAGGAGATGCACACCTGTAGGGGCAGGAGGGGGGAAAGGAAAGGCTCAGCAGTGCTTCCTGGAGAGAGAGTGCCCCTGGGTCCTTTGTTTTTAGGGTTTTCAAAGGCTGGGAGTTTAGGGGAGGACCTCAATAGAATATTCATCACTTTTCCAAGTGTGCCCTTTCAGGGTCATGGTCTCCCCTGATTGGTCAGCACCAGGGCAGGGGGTCATTAGTCATTGTAGCTGGTCCTGGCATTGCCCACCTGGTTTTGCTGTTTTTCTGGGCCTGGAGCTAAAATACAACTGAGGCCTAGATATTATCTCCAGGGGCGTGACCTCCTGTATCTGGCTATAAATTGCTAGATCAGTTTTTTACCTATCTGTCTCAGTTTCCCCATTCCACTTGCCAAGGAATTTTCCTAGCTTCTTACTATTCTGCCTCAATATCAAAAGGCCTAATATTTTTGTCATTGGAGTCCCAGGAAGAAAGTGAAAAAAATTGGCTTAAAAAAAAGTTTTGAATAAATAATTGCTCAAAACTTCCTAACTTTGCTGAACAATATAAATCTACAGGTTCAAGAAAGTTAGCAAAATCTAAATAAGATGCCTAATATATCAAAATCAAGCTGCCAGAAACCAAAGACAAAAAAGTCTTAAAAGCAGACAGAAACAACACATTCAATACAGGGAATGACATAGCCACAGCTGTCTAATCAAGAATCATGTAGCCAGAATGCAGGGAAACTTTAAAGTATTAACATAAAAGAATCATTAACACAGAATTCTATATTCAGTGAAACTATTCTTTGTGGTGGTTCTAAAATATGACCACAAAACCATTTACAATTCTCCACTTAAAACTTGGAACCTAATTTCTGTCCACTTAGGAGTGAGCCAGAATTAGTGATTCACATCTAATGAATAGAATATGGTAGAAGTGACATTTTATGATTCTGGGATTTTGGTTACCACAGTTTAGTTGACACCAGTACACCAACACCATGGTGCCAACTTTAGTTACCACAGCATGTTAACCATGAGTAATTGTATTAAGTGCAAACTGGCTGCTGGCTCCTCAGTCCGCCAGTTACTGCATAAATAACAGGTGGCATCATGCTCAGTGACCAATGACGTCCCTTCTTGCAGAGTCTGTTGGCCAATGGTCACAAGCATCTCGTAGGTCACACACAGACAGCAAAGAATGCGATTGTGTTGCCTTCTTTTCTCCTAGTGATAAACCCACATGACAGTTTACAACAATGGACCCTTGAAGAAGGGAATGAGCCAACAAAGGTAAAAGTGCAGCAAAGAAATGAAAACTGAAAACAGTAAAAATGAAATTCAAGTCAAACATAAATGGAGCCACCAAAGAAACGGGTGACTGTGGGGACGTCAACTTTGCTGCCATTCCAGACACTCAGACATGCAGCCAGAGCGACTGAGTAAAGTCGAAATTATCAAATGCATGAGGAAAGCGCTTGTGACAAAAGGGTGAAGGCATCCCAGAGGAAGGGCCACCAGCAAAACCTCACATTAAAGGAACTTCAAGACATTTCACAAATGAGAGGGCTGAGCAAGGACATATGTCTGCTCATACATAGAATTGGGGAGCCCCCTTTCCAGTTCTCTCCCCTCCAAGATGTCCCCCAGACTCTCTGGCACCCAGTGGTCCCTGTTCCTGTGGCTCTGGCTAGAAAGATGAGGTGTCTCTCTGTTACATAGCCTGCCCTATGATTTTGCCAAAAGAAACTGTTTTTAGGCAAAGAGAGGAGAGAAAACAAACAAACAAAATTAACATGAATTTCTTCCACATTCTTCGGACCACAGGGTCACTACTTTCTGCCTCCCCTGGCTGGAAAGACGGGTTTTCTCCCCGGGGTTACGTTGACTGTGTCATTGTGTCGGCCTCTGCACTGCTTCTCTGTGTCTAAGGTCGACTTCAGGTCCAGGCTGAGAGAGGAAAAAGATTAAGGGGAAAAAAACCAACAGAAATTACTGCCACACCCTCTGGCTTGCAGGGGCCACATCTGCCAGAGGGAAGTCCCAGACTGTTTTCTCATCAGCAGTGTTAGAGTTCCGCTTCCTCCACATCCTTGTCAGCACTTAGTTATGGGCACTCCTAATTTTAGCCATTTTCGTAGCCATGTAGTAGGATCTTGTGGTTTTTTAAAAGCTTTATTAATACATAATTCACATACAATTAGCTCATTTAAAGTATTCAAATCAATGGTTTTTGGTATATTACAATATTAATTTTTAAATTGTGGTAAAATATATATTACATAAATTCCCCATTTAACCATTTTTAAATGTACAGTTGAGTAACTTTAATTACATTCACAATGTTGTGCAACCATCACCACTATCTAGTTCTAAAAGTTTTCATCAACTCAGGCAGAAACTCTGCACCGTTAAGCAATAACTCCCAATTTCTTCATCCTCAAGCTCCTGGTAACCCCTGCTAATTTCTCTCTATGAGTTTGTCTACTCTTCACATTTCATGTGAGAGGAGTTATGTAATATTTATCTTTTTGTATCTAGCTTATTTCATTCTTGTTCTAGCAGGTATCAATACTTCATTCCTTTTTATGGCTAAACAATATTTCATTGTATTTATATACCACATTTAGTAAATCCATTCATTTGTAAATGGACACTTGGGTGGTTTCCAACTTTTGGCTATTGTGAATAGTGCTGCTATGAACATTGGAATATCTGTTTGATTTCATACTTTGAATTCCTTTCACTAAATACATTGGAGTAAAGTGTTGGGTCATATAGTTAAGTCTATCTTTAGCCT
Organism: Miniopterus natalensis; assembly: GCF_054644295.1. NCBI lineage: Eukaryota > Metazoa > Chordata > Mammalia > Chiroptera > Miniopteridae > Miniopterus > Miniopterus natalensis. The sequence continues at coordinate 7,918,273 of NC_142092.1, read as the reverse complement.
TCTGAGAGACTGAAAAACTGTTGCCATAGTGGCTTCCGGTATTTTACATTCCCACCAGCATTATATAAGAGTTCAAATTACTCTACATACTCATCAACACTTGTTATTTTTTATTTTATAAATTGTAGACATTCTACTAGGTGTGTTTCACTTAGTTTTGATTTGCATTTCCATGATGATTAAGATGTTTAGTATCTTCCATGCTTATCAACTATCAGTATATATCTTTCTTGGAGAAATGTCTATTCAAATATTTTACACACTTTTGAATTGTGTTTGGGTATTTTGTTGTTGAATGTAGAAGTTTTGTATATACTCTGAATATTAATCCCCTATCAGCTATATGCTTTTTCTGCTTCTATTAATATAATCACATGATTTTTATTCTTGATTTTGCTTATGTGGTGTACCATGTCAATTGATTTGCAGATATTGAGCCAAACTTGCATCCCAAGAATAAATTCCACTTGATCATGTTGTATAATCTTTTTAATGTATTGGTGAATTTAGTTTGCTAATGTTTTATGGAGAATTTTTGCATCTGTGTCATCAGGAATATTGCCCTATAATTTAAAAATTTTTAAATGTCTTTGTCTGGTTTCGGAATCAGGGTAATGCTGTCTTCATAGAATGAGCTTGGGAGCCTTCTCTACTCTTCAATTTTTTGTAATAGTTTGAGAAAGATATGTTGTTCATTCCTCTTTGATTGGTAAAATTCACCTGTGAATCCATCTGGTCTCGGACTTTTGTTTGTTGGGAGTTTTTTGATTACTAATTTTATTTCATTAGTAGTTATTGGTTTGTTCAGATTTTCTGTTTCTTCTTGATTAGTATTGAAAGATTATATGTTTCTAGAAATTTATCCATTTTTTCCATATTGCCCAATTTGTTGCCATATAATTATTTGTAGTGCTTTCTTATAACCTTTTGTATTTCTGTGGTGTCAGTTGTCACTTCTCCTTTTTCATTTCTGATTTTATTTATTTTGGGTCCTCTTGCTTTTTTCTAGATGAAACTGGTTAAAGGTTTATCAGTTTCATTTATCTTTTTAAAAGAACCAACTCTTTGTTGCATTGATCTTTTCTATTGTTTTTAAGACTTTATTCTATTTATTTATTGTTTGATCTTTATTATTTCCTTCCTTCTACTCACATTAGGCTTTGTTTGTTCCTTTAGGTGTAAGTTTTGATTATTTTAAATTTTGTCTTGTTTCTTGAGGTAGGACTTATTGCTATGAATTTCCCTCTTAGAATTGCTTTGGCTGTGTTACATAGATTTATGGTCATTGCGTTTTAATTTTCTTTTGTCTCAAGGTATCTTTTCATTTTTTCTTTGGTATCGTTGTTAACCCATTCATTGTTTAGTAACATGTTACATAGCCATTATGCGTTTCTGTGCTTTTCAGATTTCTTCTTGTAATTGATTTCCAAAATCATACAATTGTGATTGAAGAAGATGCTTATTATGATTTCAATATTCTCAAATTTATTGAGACTTGCTTTGTGAACTAACATGTGGTCTATCCTGAAAAATATTCCACGCGTACTTGAAAAGGTACAGAAATAGAGCACTAAACCCTAAAATTTAAGTGGAATCTCACGGAGCTCCAAATTGTCATATCAACCTTGAAAAACAAGAAAAAAAGTCTCGCTTCTCCATTTCACAACTTACTACAGAGCTAGAGTAATCAGTGTGATAGTGACATAATTGAAAATACATGGAACAATGAAACAGAATAGAGAACCCTGACATAAAATCTTATGTAAGTAGACAGTTGATTATTTTCTACTTAAAAAAATTTTTCTTTTTAATTTAAATCATTTTTAATTTTCAATTACAGTTAACATGCAATATTATATTAGTTTCAGGTGTACGCTCTTGTGATCAGACATTACATAACATACTAAGCAATCATCCTAATAAATCTAGTACACATCTGACACCATACATAGTCACTACAGTATTATTGACTATGTACCATATGCTGTACTTTACATCCCCATTACTATTCTGTAACAAGCAACTTGTATTTCTTAATCCTTTCACCTTTTTCACCCTTCCTCCAACACACACACCCAATTGGGCAACCGTCAAAATGTTCTTTGTATCTAAAAGTCTTTTTCCGTTCTGCTGCTTCATTTGTTTTTTAAGATTCATTTGTTGATAGATATATATTTATTGCGATGTTATTGTTCATGGCTTTTTTTCTTCTTCTTCTCATTCTTAAAGAAGATCCTTTAACATTTCATGTAAAACTGGTTTGGTGGTGATGAACTCCTTTAGCTTTTTCTTGTCTGGGAAGCTCTTTATATATCCTTCCATTGACAATTTATTTTTTACAAGAATGCCAAGGCCATTTTATAGCGAAAAGACAGCCCTCAACAAATGGTGCTGAAACTGCTGGTCAAGATGATGTAGGTAATGCTGTCTTCATCTCCTCCCACAACCACATCACAATTACTAAACTGTAAAAAAAAAAACAAACAAAAAAACCACCCATGAGAACCACCAGAAGATTAGCTGACCAGAACTCCTACAGCTAAAGATATAAAGAAGCCACATTCAGACTGGTAGGAGGAGTGGAGATTCAAACCAAACTGGTGTCAACCTACTTGTAGCAGGGATATCTTGCTGCAGAAGACCCTATTGAAGGATGAATGGTCCCAAACAAATATCAGGTTCCCCAGCCAAGAGCACCAGTGCTAGGAAGAATAGCTTTCACAACATGTGGTGATGAAAATCAGTGGGGATTCTGTCTGGGTGAGACAGATGGCTGCTGTAGATCCAGGTGTACTTTTAAAAGGCCCAAGCACAATACCCACTCATTCACAAATACTTACCCTAAGGTCCAACAAAGGGAGAAATGCTAGAAAATTGCAACTTGACCTTTACTAAGCCATCCCACCACATAGCCAACAAGCAGACACCACTGTTCCCTTGTTGAGCCCTCTCTCAATCCTGCCTGCAGGCAAAGAAAGGTGCCAAATCTGAGTCTCCATAAAACTGGCTGACAACACTCGCTCATCTCAGGATGGTAATTCCTTGATACCTGCGCTGTACCCAACATGTGCATTGTCTTGAACCTCTTTCTGTGGCTGCTCCTCTCAAACTCCTGGGATCAGCCCATGAGTCAGAGACTTTCATAAAATCTACTAAAGTTCACAAACTTTAAACAACCAGCAGCTGACCTCAGTGAGTCCTATATCTCTCCATAAGCAGCCTCAAATTCAGCACTAGTGGTAACCAGCATCATCAGTTTGAAACATAGTTATCCCAGGTATCCCCAAGCCCAGAACAGGTGGCTACCAACTACAGATTACTTTATAGCTCCTACCAGGTGGCCCTGGGCCAGACACAAGTAGCAGCTGACCTTCACTTATGTGACAGCCCCTCTCAAGAGGCCCTAAAACAAACAAACACATTGGCTGGATTCAGATCACACCAAAGCACCATCCAACCACCTCCACAAATGACACACCCAGAGCAACTCAGCAGGCACCAGAGCCCCACTAAAACAAATTTCTTTCGGTGGATCAGCCCCCACGCAATGGCATGTCTACTGCAGTTACAGCCATTCAGCCCCACCCACTGATGTGCCAATAGCAATCAAGGAAGGCACACACAACCCACACAAGTGACACTCCTAGAGCTCCAGGCTCAGGTGACAAGGAAGCCTATATCACAGTTAATCAATCTATTAATCAGGTGATGAGCATTCAGGTTGTTTTACCTATTGACTGTTGTGAATATTCATGTACAAGTCCATGTGTAGATCTATGTTTTCATTTCTCTCAGGCATATACCTGGGAATTGCCGGTCAGGTGCTAACTCTGCTTAACATTTGAGGAAAACAGAAGCTATGCTGTTCCCATCCCTCCCCGCATAGTGCGAGGCTCTGCTTTCTCCACATCCTCACCAACACTTATCTGTTGTTTTGTCTTTAGCCATCCTGGGGGTGTGATGTTGTTTGGTTTACGAGTCTCTAATGACTGGTGATGCCGAGCATCTTTCCCTGTGCTCACTGGCCATTTGTATGTCTTCTTTGGGTATCTATTCAGATCCTTTATCTATTTTTAAATTGGGTTATTTGTCTTTTTATCATTGAATTGTAAATTTTTAAAAATACATTCTGGATTGCCCAGCCGGGCATGGCTCAGCAGTTGGGCATCGACCTAGGATCCAGGAGATCGCAGTTTGATCCCCAATCAGGGCAGATGCCCAGGTTGCAGGCTCAGTCCCCAGTTGGGGGCGTGCAGGAGGCAGCCGATCAATGACTCTCTCATCATTGATGTTTCTCTCTCTCTCTGAAATCAAGGAAGACATATTTAAAAAATATATATATATGTATATTCTGGATCTACATCTCTAATCAGATACGTGATTTGCAGATACTTTCTGTGGTTGTCTCCACGTTCCTTGATGGGATGGGGTCCTGGATAACTCTTTTGAGACTCAGGCCACCTAAATGTACCACCTTTTACTGCTCCTAGTCACTCCTCTGAAGTCACTTTTGTCATTTGTTACAGCTTTGGGGACCTTATCAGTCTTTCCCATTGCCTTCCAGAATCCTGTGAGCTCAGTGTATTGGAGATTGCCCACTGACAACGTGCTCTTTGTGTCCCTTAACTTTAGTGCTCTGCCCTCTACTGACTGTACTGTAGCCTTCTATGCCCAGAGTCATGCACTGGCTCCTCCTCTATCTGAAACCTTAGCGTCCTTTCTTTCCTCTGTCACCGTTGCCTTCTACCTTTAGTATTCTCACAAGCTGACACTTTGCTCTTTGGCCCTCCGTGGAGCCCTCGGCCCACTTTCTCACAGTTTCTCTTTCCTGCGCCAGCCTGGGACCTCCCGGTAGGTTCCCGTGAACTGGCTGTACCAGCGTCACTCTTCCCTTCGTTCTTCCTCCATCCCCCCTGCGCAGCAAACCCCTCCACCCGAGGTAGGTGCTGGAGTCAGCATCGTCTCCTCTTGAGAAGCACACGGCTGAACAGGTGGATGCCACTACACATTTATGGTCTAAGTTAAAGAAGGACCTAAATAAATGGAGAGGTGCTGTGTTCATGGATCAAAAGACTGTTGTTATTTAGATTTACTGCATCTTAATGAAAATCCCAGCAAGCTTTTTTTCTGTAGAAATTGAAAAACTGATTTGAAAATCCACATGGAATTGCAGAGGAACTAGAATAGCAACAGAAATGTTGAAAAGGAAGAACAGAGTAGTAGGACTTAATGTTACCTAATTTTAAGATTCACTTTAAATTAATAATCAAGTCAGTGTGGTACCAACATAAGGGTAGTTGTGTAGATCAGTGGAACAGAATAGTCCAGAAATAGACCTCTACATGTGTGGTAGGTCATTTTTGCCAGAAGTCCCAAGGTAACTAAATGGAGAACGGTTAGTTTTTATAATAACTGTATATCCAATGCAAAAATAAGAATATAAAAATTAACTCTAGAAGAAAATGTAAATGAAAATCTTTGTGACCTGGAGTTAGGCAAAGGTTTCTTATTAGAGAATGAAAAGGAAGCAATGGAGTGAGAGGACCTGTTTGCAGAATATATCAGTGGTTAGTTTTGTGGAAAAATGACTGGTGTTAATGACCTTTATTGTATCCTAAAATGTACATGAAAGTGTAGCACATTCAAATAACCCAGAATTAAAGCTCCAGACAATATCCCCTTGCAATAAGGGCTGTCCCGACGCAGAAAGCAAAATCAGAGGAGGTGAGAGGAGGCAAGAGTGCTTGCTCGGTTTGCTGAGATGATACTAATATTGACACACACAAGAAGCTGAAGACGAAATTACCATAATTAATAACACAAACCATTACAATATTAAAAATTTCCAAATTCTAAATATTTATTCCAAATAAAAAGAACATTTGATCTACATAGTGGAAGATGCAAGAGGAGAGGGGGAAAGAAACAGTAAAGGGAGTATGGAAAATAAAGTATAAACTAAGATGGCAAAATAAATCATAATAGAACAATAAAAGAATCAAGGTAAAGATAGTCAGATAAGAGTTTTAAATGTAAAAAAATAAATAAAACATTGAAAATCATTGAAAAAATACAGAGGGAAAATATGAATGCAGGACGACCTAAGCCCAAATCCTGATAAAAGCTTGAACTCCAGGTGAGAGTGGCATGAAGGAGGAGAAGCCTGCGGCCCACAGAAGTGACAGTGACGCAGGAACGTGCTCGTTCCTGACAGCGCAGCCAGACAAACGCAAATGCCCTTGTTCCCGGAAAGCTGTGTAAACTATTACGACCAGCAAGCAGGACACGCATTCTTTCTAGGTGTACCTGGGTGTTAAGACACTTCCCATGGGAATCCCTCGGTGGGTCCTGACCACTGCTGAGGGGATGCAGAGGGCGCCACAAGGGAGGCTTGTGTGGTGCTCACAGCTCTCTCCAGGCGGTTCGGCTGGACCGGAGGGTCCAGAGGGGAGGGCGCGCAAGGCCAAGGCACACTCGGAACAGAGAACATGTACAGGACACACTAGCGATATCTGAAGAGGCTGCTTAAGATCTGAACCAGCCCCAGGCTTTGACCCCTCACCTTCCACCCTACAAACCTTAAGGGTCGTACCTTAGCTCACCCTAGCCCACTCCTGGTTTCTGGGTGTAGCACACGGGAACATGTCTGAAGGTCTGTGGGCTCTCCCCAGATTTATACGTTGAAATCCTAACTCCTAAAGGTGACCAGTGGTGGGGCCATTGAGTGGTACTTATAGTCCCTGGCTGCAGCCTGTGCCTCCACCTCCTGCAGACACGTGGGGAGGCCCCCTGAACAGGGCGGCTTTCATCACCTCTCATGCCAAGACCCCCCTGGTGAGGTGTGCAAAGCAGCACCTGAGGGAGCCGCCTGGCCCTGTGGGGAGCCTGTGGAAGATGCTGCTCCTGCCATGTCCACATCCAATTCCCCAGCTCCTGTGACTGGGTGCTCACCGCCTCTGGCCTCCACCCCGTCACCAGGTCCAACAACCCCATCAGTTTCCATTCAGTCACACTCATCCCTGAGTGCCTCTCAGCCTCCAGAGCCTTTCCTCCCCTTGGATGGCCTTTCACCCCAGCCACATGCACTTTCCCAGCCCCCCTCATGTGCCCCTGATTCAGAGGCCCTCCCTCCACCTCCCACAGCCTCCTCTGCACCCCCAACACCAGACTCCGCTCTCACTGTTCCCCAGGGTGGCTCAGTGGCACTGCCACTAGGCACCATCCCACAGGGTTCGTCTCCACATGCCCCTCAGTTGGCTGCTCCCACCCCAGCCATCTCAGGCCTTGGGCACTCAAGTTGTCCTATTTCGGCCCTATCCTGGTGGCACCAGTCCCACCACCCACCAGAGGCCTTGTTCCAGGAAGACTCCACAGACAGACAGGTAGAGGCCAGTAGCCTCCCTTTCCTCAGCTCTGATGAGCAGAATCTCCTGGAGATACATGTCACAAAGAAAATCAGTGTCAAGGTTTTGAAAGAAAACGAAAAAGATGCATTATATCAGAAACAAATGAACCCAAACTACCACCTGAATTCTTTGGGAAATATGTGGAAATCACCAGGTGCTGAGCAGGACACCACAACCCCCCAAACCTTCTGGAGCATGAATGACAAGAGCAACTGGCTAGTCCTCAGCAGCTCTATAACCAGCTGTTTGGGGGGCTCCCCCCTCTCAATACCTATACACACATGTTGAATGTGCTGGTCTTCAGTCACTCATAGTTGAATAAGCTGTGCAAAACTGCAGGAAACAATGCACGAAACAACATTCCCATCAGTGACATACAGTCATCTGTCATCCACTGCCTATGAGTTGCATGCCTAATTTTCATGGAATAAACGTGCACCTTTACCTAAGAATAAGAAAACAAAGAGGATCAATCTATTGAAAAGATATTGCTGCCCTGGCTGCTGTGGCTCGGTTGGCTGGAGAGTCATCCCTTACACCAAAGGTCTGTGTTCAGTTCCTCATCAGGGCACATGCCGAGGTTATGCGTTCAGTCCCTGGTCTGGGCGCATACGGGAGGCAGCCGGTGATGTTTCTCACATCAATGCTTCTCTCTCTTTCTCCCTTCCCCTCTCTCTGAAAATCAATGAAAAACATCCTCTGGTGAGGATTAAAAATAAATAATAAATAAAAAGATATTACTATTTCCAGACTCTACAGTCATCTGTATTTTATTTTTAATAAGATTCACCTAGCACAAATTGTGTAAACTTTTTTGTCATTTATATATGACCAGACAAAATGGGTATCAAAAGTTAGAAAAAAGAAAAATATCCCTTTATTTAAAAAAATTTTACATCAACATTTTGCTGAAAATAAAGTAATTTTTAATCTATAGATAAGACTCTCTACATGATATTTAGGACATATTACAAATTTGGATCTAAAATCAATTTTTATTTACAACTGGTCTCACGCTGATTTCAATGTATCGGGCTCTGTAGAACATGACGTGGAGGGAGGCAATTACGTGCTAACTTTTTATTTTTTTAATCATCACCCGAGGACATGTTTATTGCTTTGAGAGAGAGAGACAGACGGACATCAGTGTGAGAGAGAAACATTGGTCAGTTGTCTCCGTATGCGCCCGACTGAGGATGTGACCCACGATGTACGTATGTGCCCTGACCAGGAGTCACACCATAGCCTTCTGGTGTCTGGGGCGACGCTCCAGCACACTGAGCCACCGGCCAGGGCTGGGAGCACTTCCTAACACTCCAAGGGTACAGGTCATTTCCAGAGCCACTGTCCGCAACGTTAGCCCTAAGGGTGGGTCCCCTTGATAGGTTACCGTATTACTTTGCATTTCATACACTTTATAACAGACTCTCACCGTAGTGACAACAGGAGCTGCTCACCAGGGCCACACCCCCCACACTCTCCACAGCCACGTCATCCCACAGACAGGCAAGTGGCACTGATGGAGCTCCCAGAAAGCTGTGGATAAGATGAGGTTCTAGAGTATGTCAACATCTTCTGTAGAGAATGCTGGTAACACAGCACAGCTCCCTGCTCCTAAGCCTTTTTGTCTGTTACCTGCCCCCTGGATCGGGGGAAATGCAGCTGATTTGAGAATTTCTCACCCTCACTCACTGTAGCGATGACGTCTGCACTCCTCTTTCCTTCTCTGAGTCCCAAAGCTGGAATTGACACCATCTGCTCTTTGGGACTTCACAAGTTCTGCCATTTGTTTTCAGTGACCACCTCCACTCAGCCATCTCTCGGCTCAGGTACCACTCTTACACTTCAGGTGGAGGGTCACTGCCCTTTTCATTCCCACCTCAACTTTCTACTAGTTACGCTTTACATACCTATCAACAGTATCAATAACTCCATTTTGTAGAACGTGGCCCCTGGACTCTACCTACTAGGTCTGTTACTTGGGCAAGTCATTTGTTGCCTATATTTACCAGTTAAAAATTGTATTTTACAAATTTTTATTTTATAATGTTATTTTCTTATTCTATAAAATTGGTAAATGTAGGGATTTAGGTTATTTTTCATTTAAAATTTTTTTTATTGTTCAAAATATTACAGATGTCCCCTTTTCACCCAATTGAGCCCTTCTACCTCCCACACACCTCTTCCCCAGTCCCTCACCACATTGTTTGTGTCCTTGCGTTATGCATATATGCATATAAATACGTTGGTTAATCTCTCCCTACCCACTCCCCCACCCCCACCTTTCCCCTGAGATTCGTCAGTCTGATCCATGCTTCCAGGTCACTGAATCTGTTTTGTTCATAATATTAAGTTCTTTAAATTCCATGTATAAGTGAGATCATGTGATGTTTGTCTTTCTCTGCCTAGCTTATTTCCCTTAGCATAATATTCTCCAGGTCCATCCATACTGTCCCAAAGGGTAAGAGATCCTTCTTCTTGCTCAGCCAGGTGTGGCTCAGCAGTTGAGCATCAACCTAGGATCCAGAAGATCACAGTTTGATTCCCAGTCAGGGCACATGCCTGGGTTACAGCTTGATCCCATGTCTGGGGCATGCAGGAAGCAGCCAATCAATGATAACTCTCTCATCACTGATGTTTCTCTCTCTCTCTCCTCCTTTCCTCTCTCTGAAATCAATATATATATTTGTTTTTTAAAAAGAGAGATCCTTCTTCTTTACAGCTGCGTAGTATTCCATGGTGTAAATGCCCCACAGCTTTTTTATCCACTCATCTACTAATGGGCACTTGGGCTATTTCCAGATCTTAGCTATTGTAAATTGCACTGCTATGAACATAGGGGTGCATATATTCTTTCTGATTAATGTTTCTGGTTTCTTAGGATATATTCCTAGAAGTGGGATCACTGGGTCAAATGGCAGCTCCATTTTTAATTTTCTGAGGAACCTCCACACTGTTTTCCATAGTGGCTGCACCAGTCTGCATTCCCACCAGCAGTGTACTAGGGTTTCCTTTTCTCCACACCCTCGCCAGCATGTGTCATTTGTTGATTTGTTGATGGCAGCCATTCTTACAGGTGTGAAGTGATACCTCATTGTGGTTTTCATTTGCATCTCTCTGACTACTAGAGATGTTGAGCATTTTTCATATGCCTCTTGGCCATCTGTGCCCTCTTTAGAGAAGTGTCTAGTTTGGTATCTGGTAAAGTGAGCCCTCCCACTCTGTTCTTTCTCAAGATCACTGCGGCTATTCGGGGTCTCTTTTGGTTCCATATAAATTTTTGGAATATTTATTCTAGGTCTGTGAAATATGTTGTTGGTATTTTAATAGGAATTGTATTGGATCTATAGGTTGCTTTGGTAGTATGGACATTTTAATGATATTAATTCTTCCACTCCATGAGCATGGTATCTTTTCCACTTGTTTAAATCTTCCTCTATTTCTTTTTTCAGTATCCTGTAGTATTTTGACTACAGGTCTTTTACATCCTTGGTTAAGTTTATTCCTAGGTATCTTATTTTTTTAGTTGCAGTGGTAAATGGTATTTTTTTTTTAGTTTCTCTTTCTGAGAGTTCACTGTTGGTGTATAAAATGCAGTCATTTTCTAGATGTTAATTTTGTATTCAGCTACCTTGCCAAATTCATTTATCAAATCTAGTAGTACTTTGGTGGAGTCTTTAGGGTTTCTAGGGACAATATCATGTCATCTGCAAATAATGAGTTTTACTTCCTCCTTTCCAATTTGGGTAACTTTTATGTTTCCTTCCTGTCTGATGGCTATGGCAAGGACTTCCAGTACTATGCTGAATAAGAGTGGTGAAAGTGGACACCCCTGTCTTGTTCCTGTTTTTGAGGAAAATGGTTTTAGTTTTTGACCACTGAGAATGATATTGGCTGTAGGTTTGTTGTATATAGCCTTTATTATGTTGAAGTATGTTCCCTCTATTCCCACTTTGCTGAGAGTTTTTATCAAAAATGGGTGCTGGATTTTGTCAAATTCTTTCTCTGCATTTCTTGATATGATCATATGATTTCTGTCCTTCATTTTGTTTATGTGACGTATCACATTCATTGATTTGCAAATATTATACCAGCCTTGCATCCCTGGAATAAATCCCACTTGGTCATCGTGTATGATCTTTTTAATGTATTGCTGGATCCAGTTTGCTAGTATTTTGTTGAGGATTTTAGCATCTATGTTCATCAGGAATATTAGCCTGTAATTTTCTTTCTTTGCAGTGTCTTTATCTGGTTTTGGGATTAGGATGATGCTGGCCTCATAAAAAGAGCTTGGGAGTTTTCCCTCCTCTTGAATTTTCTGGATTAGTTTAAGGAGAATAGTTGTTAATTCTTCTTTGAATGCTTGGTAAAATTCGTCTGTAAGTCCATCTGGTGCCAGAACTTCTGTTTGCTGGGAGTTTTTTGATTACTGCTTCAATTTCATTAGTTGTTATTGGCCTATTCAGGTTTTCTGATTCTTCATGATTCAGCTTTGGAAGATTGTATGCTTCTAGGAATTTGTCCATTTCACCCATGTTGTCCAGTTTGGTGGCATATAGTTGCTCATAGTATTTTCTTATGATCCTTTGTATTTCTGTTGGGTCAGTTATATCGCCTCTTTCATTTCTGATTTTACTTATTTGGGTCCTTTGTTTCTTGATGAGGCTGGCTAAAGGCTCATTAATCTTGTTTATCTTTTCAAAGAACCAGCTCTTGGTTTCATTGATTTTTTTGTATTGCATTTTTAGTCTCTATGTCATTAATTTTTGCTCTGATCTTTATTATTTCCTTCCTTCAACTTCCTCGGGGCTTTTCTTGCTGTTCTCTAATTTTCTTATTTGTTGTTAGATGGTTTAGTACAGCTTTTTCTTGTTTCTTGAGGTATGCCTTTACTGCTATGAACTTTCCTCTCAGAACTGCTTTCACTGTGTCCCATAGATTTTGGGTTGTTGTCTGCTCATTTTTGTTTTTTTCCAGGAAGTGTTTGATTTCTTCCGTGATCTCATTGGTAACCCAGCTATTGTTTAATAACATGCTATTTAGCCTCCATGTGTTTGAGTGTTTTTTAGGTTTTTTTATAGTGGTTGATTTCTAGTTTTATGCCATTGTGATCCGAGAAGTTGCTTGATATTATTTCAATCCTCTTGAATTTGTAGAGACTGGCTTTGTGCCCTAACATGTGGTCCATTCTTGAGAGTGTTCCATGTGCACTTCGGAAGAATGTGTATTCTGCCGCTTTGGGATGAAGTGTGCTGTAAATGTCAATGAAGCCCATTAGATCTAGTGTGTCATTTAAGGTCTCTATTTCCCTGTTGATTTTTTGTCTTGATGATCTGTCCAATGATGACAGTGGGGGATTAAAGTTCCCCACTATGATTGTGTTGCTGTCGATCTCCCTCTTAAAGTCCACAAAGAAACCTTTTATATTTTTAGGTGCTCCTATATTGGGCGCATATATTTTATATGGGTTATTTCCTTCTGTTGATCCCTTTAGTATTATGTAGTGACCATCTTTGTCTCTTGTTATGGTCTTTATTTGGAAGTTTATTTTGTCAGAAAAAAAGTATTGCTACTCCAGCTTGTTTTTCCTTTTCCATTTGCATGGAATATTTTTTTCCATCCCTTCACTTTTAGCCTGTGTGAATCTTTTGCTCTAAGGTGGGTCTCCTGTAGACAGCATACATATGGGTCCTGTTTTCTTATCCATTCAGCTACCCTATGTCTTTTGATTGGAGCATTTATTCTGTTTACATTTAAGGTTACTATTGATATAAACTTATTTAATGCCATTTTTCCCTTTTATGCCAATGTACCTTTCTCTCACTATTCCTTCTTTTTCTACTTAAAGCAGTCCTTTTAGCATTTCTTGGAATGCTGGTTTGGTGGTACTCAACTCCTTGAGCCTTCTTTTGTCTGGGAAGCTCTTTATTTCACCTTCAGTTTTAAATGATAGCCTTTCTGGATAAAGCAATCTTGGTTGCAGGTTCTTGCTTTTCATTACTTTGAGAACTTCATGCCAATCCTTTCTGGCCTGAAGTGTTTCTGTTGAGAAATCTGCTGTCAGCCTTATGGGGGTTCCCTTGTAGGTCACTGCTTGTCTCTCTCTTGCAGCCCTTAATATTCTCTCTTTGACCTTGACATTTGCCATTTTAATTATGATGTGTCTTGGAGTGGGTCTCTTTGGGTCCCTCTTGTTTGGAACCCTCTGTGCTTCCTAAACTTGTGTGGCTTTCTCCCTCATCAGCTTAGGGAAGTTTTCTGTCATTATTTTCTCCACTAAGTTCTGTATCCCTTGTTCACTTTCCTCCACCTCTGCTATCCCTATGATGTGAACGTTGTTCTGCCTCATGTTGTCCCAAAGCTCCCTTAGGCTGTCCTCACGCTTTTTTAAGTGTTTTTTTCTTTTTGCTGCTCTGATTGTTTTTTCCTACCTTATCTTCTAAGTCACTTATTCTATCCTCTGCTTCACTGGGCCTTCTTTTAATGTCTTCCAGAGCATTCTTGATATCAGATATAGTTTTCTTCATTTCTTCCTGGTTCTTATGATATTTAGTTCTTTTTTCATGTTTTCACTAAGTTCCTGGACCTTTCCATTAAGTGTATTGTTCTCATTAATTTCCTTGAGCATCTTTATAACCATTATCTGAACTCTTAATTCTGATAACTTGCTTAACTCCATCTCATCAAAGTGTTTTTCTAGTGATTTTTCCTTTTTAGTTTGGGGGTTGTTTCTTTGTCTCTCCTTTTTAGTGAATCTTTGTGTTTGTATCTGTATATTAGATATACTTGCTGTCTCCCAGTCTTATGGGGTGGGATTTTGTAGTGTATGTCCAGTGGAACACAAAGGTGGGTTTTCCTTATACTTCTGAGCAATATGCTCTAGGCATGTCACTTTTGTGGGTTCTTTGGGCTGTCCTGTTGTGACTGGGTCTAGATTGTTGTTGACCTGTTCTTGGGAGGACTCTCTTCTCAGGTTGCCTAAGTATGTAGCTCAGCCCAACCACATCATGTGAGCTGTTGTACAGGTGCTGACAAGGCAAATCAAAACACAACCAAACTGCAAGGAAACAAGCAGTATCTTACAAAATATCCTGACAATCACAATGAAAACAACCCAAGAGAAAGTACAATTGAGAGAGTGAAGCAAGAACACAAATGCTAAAGAATGCTAAAGCAGAAACAAATAAAAAAACAAACAAATAAAAACAAACAAAAATATATAGAGAAAAGGACATTGTTGCTAATATTAAAGAAAAAAATAATAATAAAATAAAAAGTAAAAAGTAGAGAAGCTACTGGGAGATAAACGGGACAGAGTAAAGAATCTGAAAGGGTGCAGAAAAAATTGAGGGCAGAGTGTAGGAATAGGAAAATAGTCGGAAAAGAAAAAAATAAAAATAAAATAAAGATACAAACAGAAACAAACAGGAAGACAGAAAGAGAATAAAATGGGAGAAAAAGAAAAGAAAAAAAATATCAATGGAACAAGAAGAGAGAGAGAGATTAAAGCAAGGGCAGGGAGGGCGTCCAATAAGAGAAATGGGGGAAACTATAGAGAAAAGCATTAAACTTATTGGTTACAATGATAATATCCCAATAATATCAAGAAAATCTTGAGAATAGAAAAAAAACACAACAAAATAAAGCAAAAAAAAAGAGAAAAAGAAAAACGAATTTTTAAAAAAATAATTAAAAAATTAAAAACAATTTAAAAATTTTTAAGTAAAATTTCTTTTAAAAAAAAGTCAATCAGGTGAGCTTCATCTGTGCAGCTTATGTTGTCTGCAGCTCACTGTTTTGTTTGCTGATTTCTGTTCTCCTAGGAGGTACTTGTGTGTAAGCCAATGTCAGGAGCTGTCTAGGTTTGGTTCAGGTGTCCTTAGGTAGTTGGCTGATCTGAGGCGCTCTCTGTGGGCCACCTCTGCTTGTCAGCTATTTTGTGTTCCCCTTGTGGTTGCCTGGTCTTACTCCAGAGTCTTCTGAAGAGTTTTTAGGGTGCAGGCCGGCTAGTGTAGTTTGGGATATTTCTCCCTTTAATTAGAGGTTTCTCCGTCAGAAACTCACTGTAGGGAAGTTAGTATCTGCTCCACAGCCAGCTCCTCAGTCTCTACCCTATCCCCCAATTCTAGTTCCCCATCCACTGGCCTATTGCAGGCTCAGATTGACTTCAGTCTGTTGCATTTTCTGTTTGGGCAGTTTCAGCAACCTGGGCTCAGTGGGTTTGATTAAAAAAAAAAAAATCCAGTGAGCACATTGCCTGCCCAGCCCCCAGAAGGTGTTTTAAGCTTTTCCTCCAGTTCCCAAACATAGCGGTGAGTGTCTTATTCTTGTATTGTTGTCCTGTGAGCTGATCTCCCTTCCCCCTCAGGACTCTGCCCTATGGGGGGTATCTGGGGCTTCAGTGAGCTGAACCAGCCCTTTTCCTGTTGGAGGTGGTGCTCCCAGGCTGCAGGAGAGTTAGGCGTGCTCCATCCTTCTTTTCCCAGATCTGGTTGGCTGATCTCACGTGGTGCTAATTTCAAACTATCCAGACACAAAACCCAGCTTCCGCTGGTCTGTCTCCCCAGTACAAGTCAGGAAGGTGGACACCCGTTCAGCAATCAAAACCTCAAAAACATACAAAGCTACACACAGGCAGAGAACATGCCCTGCAAAGTCCCATTGCCCCTGTGCCTTGGTACCAAAGGAGGGGTCACAAAGTCAGCCCCACGGAGCTCCCCTTGCACGGCTGATCTCAGTAAAGCTGGGGCAGCTCTTTGTGCACTATCCTGGCTCCCCTCAGAGTGGGTCAAAAAATCCTAATTCACTGCACCAGCAGCTCCAGTGGCTGGAGTCCCGATCTGCCATGCAGGGGGCTCTGGTCTTCCTCTGGCAGTGGGAGGGCTCTCTTCCCCTTTCCAGCACCACATAGTTCAAGTGCTTTTTGGGGTCCTACACAGTGTCTTACAGGAAGGCAGAGGGTCCCTGTAGGTGACTGCTGAGTGCAGATCTCTGGCCCCTTTCTGTTCAGAAGCCACACCCTGTGGGACAGCCTTACCTACGGTCAGCACTTGGGGTGAAAGTCTCTTGTCCAGGCTGTGCCATTAGGCACTTTGCTTCACTGGGAAGACGCGGTCTCCTCCTCGTAAGCACACTGTTCCTCTGGATCCCTCTGCCCTCCATGCATGGGCTCACCTTCCTTTCTCCTCCACTCCAGGTTTAAGATCCCAGATTTTGGATGCCAGTCCCCACTCCCAAGGGGAGGGAGCTTTGCAGCCTCTAACCCTTGGGCCTCGCAGTGCAGCATTGGCTTAAGGGGGGGTCCACCTCTCTATAGCCCCTCTCTCTTACCAGACTCTGTGATGTTTCTTCAGTGCTCCTTACTCAAAATATGTCCACTCAGGTATGTTTCTCCTGTTTTTCCAAGCTGGTTACACAGTATTTTAGCAGTAAATTGAGTCAGTGGCTGGGAGCAAGGGCGCTTTCTTCTTGTTATAGTGCCACCATCTTCCCTCCCTCCTGTTATTTTTTAAATATTGGAACTTATCTAAAATATTTGCCAATTTTCCTCTCTTTTATATATATCAGAAAATATGTTAAGAATTCAACTATGAAGATACCAATATTTTTGTTAGTTTTCTCACTAATAAGTGTATAATACTTATTTTTACATGAAACCTCTATTATTTCAGAGCAAACAAGAAAGCTTGTTTTTTGGAAAACATCAGCCTTATGGACTTACTAGGTTAAAGCTTGGCATGTTCTATCTGAAGGTCACCTTACTTTTTTTGAAGATGTTTTTCATGTTTTGGTTAAAAGACATATAAGCTTAGGAACAGAAATAAATTGAGAATTAAAAGCCAAGTCATTAAAATGAAGTTTGTGGGAACAGTTTCTGTGTGGGATGATGGCTTCTAGGTACTTCAGAGAAAGCAGCAGGACAGTGCGCCCAGAACTGAGAATGGCCAGCACCTTGCAGGGCTTCTCACGGAGACACTTTATGCTGAGAGGTGACCGTATCTCACTGGGAGACCAGGGCGAAGATGTACAACTGACTTTCAATCACTTAGCTTTGGTAAAACCCGAAAAAGAACAATCAATTTAGCACTCACACTACTTAAAAATACCCTGTTAGAGTCTCTACTTGTAACATTTGCATTTTGACTCCTCCAAACAAATATGTATGCCGTGGAAACAAGTCCTTATGAGTGGTCTTCATTCAATAGGCTTGGCATCTACTTTTCTCAATAAAAGTTTTCCTAGTAGCTATCATATTTCTGCTATTTGACCTAGAAACTGCCCTCCTACTACGTCTGCCTAGAGCTTCTCAAACTAACAGCTTAAAAACCATACTCTCTATATCTCTAATTCTTATTTCACTTCTAATCATTAGTCTATCTTATGAGTAATCTCAAAAGGGATTCGAGTGATTCAAATATGATAGTTTAAACCAAACAAGTGATTTTGACTCACTGGATTATGACAATATTTAGTTATCAAATGTCCTTAACTTATATAAATATTTTACTAGCATCCATAACATCCCTTCTAGGCCTGTTAATATATGGATCCCATATAATATCCTCACTTTTATGCTTAGAAGGAATGATACTTTCTTTGTAATAGTGGCTATAACAGTTCTTATTTCCCATTTAACGGTAGACAGTATGACACTAATTATCTTATTGGTATTTACAGTCTGTGAAGCTCTTCTAGGATTATCCCTATTAGTTATAGTAACTAATACATACAGAGTTGATTATGTACAAAACCTTCATCTTCTTCAATGCTAAAAATTATTGTCCCCACAATAATACTTATTCTACTTACATGACTCTCAAGAAACAATATAATTTGAATTAACTCCCCAATATAGTCATAATTAGCCTGACCTTCCTGTCCCTAATAAACCAGCTTAATGACAATAGCCTCAACTTATCATTAATATTTTTTCCGACTCCTTATCTACCCCGTTACTATCAACATGACTCTTACCATTAATAATTATCATCAGTCAATTTCACCTGACCAAAGAGTCTCAAACATGAAAATATATATTACTATTCTACTCTCATTATAAGTATTTTTAATTATAACATTTTCAGCTACAGAACTAATCTAACTTTACATTTTATGTGAAGCAATGATAGTTCCTACTCTCATTATTATTACTTGTTCTGCACTTTAGTAGGATGACTACCACTACTAATTGCACTAACTTATATTCAAAATACCAGGGGCTCCTTAAATTTCCTATTAATTTAATACAAAGTTAAACCACTAGCAACTACCTGAGTTAATACATTATTATGACTAGCATGCATGATGACTTTCATAGTGAAAATACCCCTAAATGGCCTCCACCTTTGACTACCAAAAACACATGTAGAAGCCCCTGTTGCAGGCTCTATGGTCCTAGCAGCTGTATCACTAAAACTAGAAGGCTATCGCATACTACGTATCACAACAATCATTATCCTTTCTTGATACTGTCCCTATGAAGCATAATTACAACCAGCTCTATTTGCCTATGCCAAACAGACTTAAAATCATTAACTGCATACTTAAAGTCACTAATTACAAGGGTCATAGGACCCTTGTAATCATAGCTATTCTTTATTCAAACACCTTGAAGCTATATAGGAGCAACATCATTAATAATCGCTTGTGCTCTTACATCTTCAATACTATTTTGCCTGCCAAGTTCTAATTATGAACAAGTCCACAGTCGAATCATAATCTTTGCCCGGGGCTTACAAATGATCTTCCGCCTAAGAGCAGCCTTATCACTTTTAACAAGTTTTACTAACCTAGCTCTACCCCCTTCAATTAATTTAATTGGAGAACTAGTTATAGTCGTATCATTTTCGTGGTCCAACATATCTATCATCTTGTTAAGAATTAGCATTATTATTACCACCCTATATACTGTCTACATACTAATTATAACTCAACGAGGTAAGCACACATATCACTTTAACAATATTAAGCCTTCCTTTACTTGAGACACTTCATAATACTGCACCTAATGCCTCTACTACTGTTAACAACTATCCCAAAGATCATTTTGAGAACTTTGTACTGCAAATATAGTTTAAATAAAAACATTAGATTATGAATATAATAACAGAAACTAAATTTCTTATTTACCGAAAAAGTATGCTAAGTCAGGCCACCACACCTAATAGTGTGGCTTTTTCAAACTTTTAAAGGATGGGAGTTATACACTGGTCTGAGGAACCAAAAAATTGGTGCAACTCCAAGTAAAAGTAATAAATATATTTTCTACCTCAATAATAATGTCATTAATCATACTAATTATACCAGTCCTAGTAACTGCCTCTAATATTCAAAAACACACTCTCTACCAAAACTATCTAAAAACAATCATCTCATATTCTTTTATTATTAGCCTAATTCCTACCATACTATTTATTCACTACAGCCAAGAAATAGTCATCTCCAGCCTGGCCGGGCGTGGCTCAGCAGTTGAGCGTTGACCTAGGATCCAGGCAATCTAGGTTCGATTCCCGGTCAGGGCCCATGCCCAGGTTGTGGGCTCGAGGCAGCCAATCAATGATTCTCTATCATTGATGTTTCTATCTCTCTCTCCCTCTCCTTTCCTCTCTCTGAAATCAATAAAGATATATTTAAAAAAAGAAAAAGAAATAGTCATCTCCAACTGACGCTGAATAACAATCCAATCTATAGCTCTATCCCTTAGCTTTAAACTAGACGACTTCTCAATAGTATTTGTACCAGCAGCATTATTTGTTACATGATTATAGAATTTTCAATATGATATATACACTCAGGCCTTAATATTAACTGATTCTTCAAATATCTTTTAATATTCCCCATTACAATACTGATTTTAGCTACAGCTAATAAACTCTTCCAACTATTTACCAGCTGAGAGGGAGTGGGAATTATATCCTACTTACTCATCGGCTGGTAATACAGCCAAGCACACACTGACTCTACAGGCAATTCTACACAACTGCATTGGAGACACTGGATTTACTATATCAAAATCCAATATATGAGAACTACAACAGATCTTCCTACTTAACCTAGAAAATACCTGTTTCCCACTTGTAGGCCTGCTTCTGGCTGCTACCGGGAAATAAGCTCAATTCGGCTTACATCCATGACTGTCCTCCACCACAGAAGGCCCAACACCTGTCTCAGCCCTACTCCACTCAAGCACAATAGTTTTAGCAGACCTTTTCCTATTAATTCGATTTTATCCACTGACAGAAAACAATAAGTTAATTCAAACAATAATTATATGCTTAGAAGCAATTACCACACTCTTTATAGCAATCTGTGCCCTAACTCAAAATGACATAAAAAAAATTGTAGCTTTCTTCACCTCAAGTCAACTAGGCCTAATAATAGTTACTCTTGGCATCAATTAACTGTGCTTAGCACTCCTTCATATCTGCACACATGTATTCTTTAAGGCCATGCTATTCTTATGCTCTGGTTCCATCATTCACGGTCAAGGTGATGAGCCAGATATTCGAAAAATAGGAGGCCTATTTAAAGCACTACCCTTTACCACTACCTCACTAATTATTGGAAGTCCTAACAGAGTTTTACACAAAGATCTAATCATTGAAACCGATAACACGTCAGAAAACAATGCCTGAGCCCTACTAATTACTCTTACTGCCACATCCCTGACAGCTGTCTATGGTGCCTGAATTATTTTCTTCACACTACTAGGACAGCTTCGCTTTCTTATGTTAATTTTCATTAATGAAAACAACTCCTTATTAATAAATCCATTAACCTCTCTTAACTGGGAGCATCTTTGCTGGATTTTTAATCTCCAATAATATTACTCCCACAACCATCCCATAAATAACCATAGCTCCTTATCTAAAACTAGCAACTTTGATTGTAACTGTGGTAGGGTTTGTTATAACCTTTGAACTTAACATCACAACACAAAACCTAAAATTCAATTATCCTTCAACCACATTCAAATTCTCTAATTCTTCTTGGGTATTTCTCAACTATCACTCACTGTCTACATGAATTTATCAGCAAGCCAAAAATCAGCATCTCTTTTATTAGACCTAGTTTGACGAGAAAACGAATTGCCAAAATCGATCTCTTATTGTCTTTTTGTTTGTTTACTTTTGTCTTTTCTTTTTTAAAAAAAAATCTTTATAGATTTCAGAGAGAGAAAGGGAGAGATAGAAACATCAATGATGAGAGTCATTGATTGGTTGCCTCCTGCACGCCCCCTGCTGGGGATGGAGCCCGAAACCTGAGATCCCCTGGATCCTAGGTGGAGGCTCAACCACTGAGCCATGCTGGCCGGGGCTATTTTTTTCTTATTTTCAATTAAACACTTCGACATTAGTATCTGACCAAAAGGTCTAATCAAAATATATTTTCTCTCATTCCAAATTACTCTGACCCTAAGCCTAATTATATTTCGTTTCCATGAGTAGTCTCTTTAATAACTACAACACCAATTATCAAAGATCAGCCAGTAACCACTACTAATCAAATACCATAACTACATAAAGCAGCAATACCTGTAGCTTCTTTATTAAAAAACTCAGACTCACCATTGCCATAATAACTCAATCCTTATTCTATTGAACATAAAAACTATTTCCACCTCTTCGTCTTTCAATACATCTAGAATTAACACAAACTCTATGGCCAAAGCAATTAGGAGAGACCCTAGAATGGTGTTATTAGAAACTCATACCTCAGGATACTGTTCAGTAGCCATTGTAGTTGTATAGCTAAAAACCACAGCCATTCCTCCCAAGTAAATTAAAAACACCATCAGATCTAAGAAAGAGCCATCAAAATTTATTACAATACCACAACCCCACTCCCCACAACCCAAGTCCCCCATAAATTGGCACAGGTTTCAAAATCCTACAAAACCAACCACAAAAATAGTACTTAAAATAAATACAATATATGTTATCATTATTCTCACATGGATTCTATCCACAACCAACGATATGAAAAATCACTATGGTATTTCAACCACAAGAACAGTAATGACCAACATTCGAAAAACACCCACCCGGCTAAGATTATTAGTAGCTCATTAATTGGCCTCCCAGCCCCACCAAACATCTCTTCCTGATGAAACCTTGGTGCCCTCTTAGGAGCATGCCTACCTGTTCAAATCTAATTGGACTGTTCCTAGCTCTACACTACTCATTTGATATGGCCACCACACTGAACTCTGTAACCTGCATTTGTTAAGATGTAACTTATGGTGGACTCCTCCGCTGTTTATGTGCAAATGGAGTTTCTATATTTTTTATGTTTTTTTATGTCTTTATCTACATATAGGATGAGGACTCTACCATGGATCCTATACTTTCAGAGAGACATTGGAATTATTTTACTGTTCGCTGTAATGGCAACAGCATTTATAGGCTATGTACTACTGTGAGGACAAATATCCTTTTGAGGGGCAACGGTAATTACAAATCTACTCTCCACAATTCCCTACATGGGAACAGACCTCCTAGAGTGAATTTGAGGGGGGTTTTCACTAGATAAGGCCACCCTTACCTGGTTTTTCACTTTTCACTTCTTACTTCCATTTATTATTTCAACCACAGTAATAGTTCACCTTCTATTCTTACATGAAGTAGAATCTAATAACCCAACAGGAATTCCATGCTATATAGATATAATCTCCTTCTACCCATACTACACAATCAAAGATATTCTAGGATTTTTACTTATATGCTAACACTCCTTGCATTAGTGTTATCCTCCTCTGGTCTTCTAGGAGACCCTGATAACTACACTCCAGCAAATCCACTCAGTACCCCTGCACACATGAAGCCAGAATGATATATTCTATTAGCCTATGCAATCTTATGTCCAATTCCAAATAAGTTAGGAGGCATACTAGCTCTCATTCTCTCAATCCTAATTTTAGCTATTATCCCATTACTCCACACCTCTAAACAGCATAGTAGAACTTCCATCCACTCAGCCAATGCTTATTTTGACTACCAGCAGCCAATTTGTTAACTTTAACATGAACTGGAGTCCAACCAGAACACTCATATATTATTATTGGCCAGTTAGCATCAATCCTATATTTCTACACTATCCTAATTTTTTAAAATATATTTTTATTGATTTCAGAAAGAGGAAGGGAGAGAGAGAGAAACATCAATGATGAGAGAGAGTCATTGATCAGCTGCCTCCTACATGTACCCTGCTGGGGATCGAGCCCACAACTCAGGCATGTACCCTGACTGAGAATTGAACCTTTACCTCCTGGATCGTAGGTAGATGCTCAACTGCTGAGCCAAGCCAACCAGGCTCACTATCCTATTCTTAATACCATTAGCTAGCCTCATAGAAAATCATTCACTAAAATGAAGAGTCTATGTAGTATATTTATTATCTTGGTCTCGTAAACCAGAGAAGGGGAAGAACAGTTCCCCCAAAGACTCAAGGAAGAAGCGTGAGTCTCACCGCCGGCACCCAAAGATGAAATTCCACTTAAACTACTCCTTGACCATCTACCCTCGAATGCAACTTATCATGTAAACCAATAAAGTTAATGTGCTTCATCTGTATTAAATTTTTTAAAACCATAAATTCTATTTTCTGCCCATGTATTGTCTCAACTGGCCTATGTATAATTGTGCACTAAGTTGTATGCTGCATATTATATGCATTACATGTATAATCGCTCATTAAATTATTTACCCCATGCATATAAGTACATTAACATATTTATTTACATAATACATAGATTACCAAACATAAAATGCTCAACTCCATGAATATTCACAACATGTTTGATTAGACATAGTACATAAAATTATCTGTACACCATTAAGTCAAATCAATTCCAGCCAGTAGGCATATCACAGCCATTATCATTTCTTAACTACCTACTTCCAAGAAACCAGCAACCCACCCAACACGTGTCCCTCTTCTCACCCAGGCCCATTACATGTGGGGGTCTCTAAACTGGGCCATAAATGGTGTCTGGTTCTTACTTCAGGGCCATCTTACCTAAAATCACCCACCTTTTTCCCTTAAATAAGACATGTCAGTGGGATAATGACTAGTCAGCCCATGCCACAGCATAACTGTGGTGCCATGCCCTTGGAATTTTTTAATTTTGGGGGGTATGCTTGGATTCAGCTATGGCAGTCAAAGGCCTTAACACAGTCAGCTAGCTTGTAGATGAGCTTATGTTGAAGACTACTAACCACCATAATGAGTGGCTGGTACCAGGTGTCTTACCAATCAGCCCTGGGAGACAGCAGCTGTTGACCTGTGGGCCTCCTGGAGTGAGTCAAGAGCCTGTGTTCTCATTGGCCACATTGGCTATGGTGGTGTGGCCTCTCCCAGCAGTGCTTGTTACGGCCAGGGACTGGACCCAAAGAACCAGGACTCTGCCTGGCATGGGGAGGAGACTCCTGAGGTGGGGAGCATGGCTGCCAAGCTCCCAACAGCCCAGGTCCAGTGTAGATTCAGGCTGACGTTCTCTGGTGAGTGTTGTCCTTGCTGAGAGGGGAGCAAGGACAAGTTTGACCCCTGTCCTAAGGAGCTCCCACAGCTCTTCACTCAGCTCCTGAGGCCTCACAGCCTGCCTGGTGCTGCGCAAGTGGTTTGGGCCAGAGGCTCAAGATGCTCGGGGAGGTCCCGAGCCCTGGAGGAGCAGGATCCAGCTGATGCCTCAGGAGGAACCAGTGACCTTCCAGGACATGGCTGTGGACTTCACCCAGGAAGAGTGGGGTCAGCTGGATCCTGTTCAGAGGACCCTGTACTGTGACGTGATGCTGGAGACTTTCAGGCACCTGCTCTCTGTGGGGAATCAGATCACCAAACCCAAGGTAATCTCCCTGCTGGAGCGAGGAGGAGAGCCATGGTTGGTGGAGCATGCATGTCCTCAGAGCACCTGTCTGGAAATGGTGAGAAATCCTGAAAGCAAAGCGTTGATCTCAACACATAGCATTTTTGAGGAAGAAAAATCCCATAGCATAAAGTTGGAACAGTAAGTGTGGGATAATCCTTGGTTCTCCAGGTTAGAAATTCTGGGATGTGAAGAACAATTACAAATGCACCATGTGAACTGGAGTACAGCTAGGAGGCAGATGGTCTTCATGCAAAAGCAAGTACTCTCTCAAAGAGGCTCTGAGTTCTGTGAACTTGGGGCAGAGTGTATCCAGAGCTTAAACATTATTCCACCTCAGAGAGTTTCTCAGCTAGAACATGACTATGATCCTGATACAAATGCTAAAAGTTGGAGGTATAACCCGGCCATAATGTATACAGATAAGATTACCTGTGAAAATGATTATGACACAGCCTTCTACCAGTCCATGCAACCTATTCACCCTACAAGGGTGCAAACTGGAGATAACCTTTACAAATGTTCTGATGCTGTTAAATCTTTCAATCATGTACTGCTTTTGGTGATTATAAGGGAATGCATACAGAAGGAAAACTCTATGAATATAAGGAATGCCATCAAATCTTTAACCAGAGCCCATCATTTATTGAACATCCAAGACCTCATATTGGAGAAAACCAGTATAGTTACAAAGAATATGAGAATATCTTTTACTTCTCATCCTTTACGGAGCATCAAAAAATTGGCACTGTAGAAAACGTATATAAATACAATGAATGGGAGAAAGTCTTTGGGTATGACTCATTGCCCACTCAACATATAAGCACTTACAATGCAGAAAAACCCTATGAATACAATGAATGTGGAACGTCTTTCATCTGGAGTTCTTGCCTTAGCCAACATAAGAAAACTCATGCTGGAGAGAAATTCTATGAATATGATAAATGTGGGAAAGTTTTCAGGTGTTCAGCCCTTACTAAACATGAATGGTCTCACACCGGAATAAAACTCTATGAATGCAATAATGTGGAAAAGCCTTCAGCTGGAATTCTCATCTTATTGTGCATACGAGAACTCATACAAGAGAGAAGCCTTTCGTATGTAATGAATGTGGAAAGTCAACTGGAACTCCCATCTTATTGGACATCAGAGAACTCAGACTGGAGAGAAACTTTTTGAATGTACTGAATGTGGGAAATCTTTCAGCTGGAGCTCCCATCTTATTGCCCACATGACAATGCATACTGGAGAAAAGCCCTTTAAATGTGACGAATGTGAAAAAGTTTTTAGGAATTAATCAGCTCTTAGCAAACATGAAAGAACTCACTCTGGAGCAAAACCATAAAAATGTACTGAATGTGGAAAATCCTTCAGCTGGAGCTCTCACCTTATTGCCCATCAGAGAACTCACATGGGAGAGAAACCCAATAACTGTCAGGAATGCGGCAAAATATTCAGAGAATGTTCATTTCTCACTAAACATGAACTCATTCGGGCATTAAGCCCTATAAATATAATAAATATGGAAATCCTGTAGCCAGATGGCTCATGATCAAAGGACTCACACTGGAGAAAAGCCGTATGAGTGCAATAAATGTGGGAAATCCTTCAGCCAGAGCTGTCACATTATTGCTCATTGGAGAATTCACATGGGTGAGAAGTCCAATAAGTGTAATCAGTGTGAAAGATCCTTTAACTGTAGCTCTCACCTGACTGCTCACCAGAGAACTCACACTGGAAAGAAACCATATAGATGTAATGAATGTGGAAAAGCATTTAATGAGAATTCTTCCCTTATTGTACATCTGAGAAACCATACTGGAGAAAAACCCTATAAATGTAATCATTTGGGAAGGATTTCTGTAAGAATTCTCTTATTATTCATCAGAGCATGCACAGTGGAGAGAATTGCTTTATATGCAATGACTGTAGAAAATCCTATAATGGCCACTCAGCTCCTCTTCAATACCAGAGGAGTTACAGTGAAGAGAAAGTCTGTGAACTGAACTGATGAGAAGTTTTCTTTCATTGTACATTTGATAACACATTGAAAAAGCCCTGTAAGTATAATCAGGAGGGGTTGATTTTTAGTAAGAGTTCAGTAAAACTTCCCCTTACTACTCAATACAAAATACCTTCTTAGAAGAAACGAATAAATGAAAACAATGGAGGAAAGGTTAGCAGTTATATAGCCCTTATTTAACTTTAGATAATTAAAGCAAAGAAAACTACAAACTCCTCTTATGGTCCACCAGGAATCCTGCTTGAGAAACTTCAAGGTAGAGAATGAGACAACTTTTAGTAAGAGATCTCAAATAATTGTGGATCAGAGCGCATTGGTAAGGGAAAAACCTTGTGCTAGGAAATGTGTTTCAGCTGATAATACACTGTTTTGCATCAAGCTGTAGTATTGGATGGGAAGTTTTACAGTAACATTCTGTGCATAATTATGGAAACACAGACTTTGATTTTATAAGGGGAAGGGTCTGGGTACCCTTTAAGGAATAGAATATTCCTATTTAAGAAATAATAATTTAAGAAAAAATAATATTGAATGGGACATTTACTATTGATCAAGATTAACCTTAGAAAAGATCACTAAATGAGATCACTAATAGTGGAAAGGTTATTGCCTAGAAGTATGAGACTTATGTTGTTGGGACAAAAGGTGACAATACTAATGCAGTGTGTCGGTGTTCATGGTTTACTCATTACTGCATTTTTGGACATTCGTTTGTGATTTGTTTTAGGCAATCACCGTAAGTTACAATTATGGACACTGCATCAGAAAACATAACCTGAAGGAATAACAAAGAGCAGAGTTGTATATACATATCTACTATTACATCTAAAAATGTATATGGATAAGGAATGGAAAGACCCATGGATAAATTAACTCAGTTAATTAAAATTTTTTTTTAAGTTTTACAAACACATACAGCACTTACCACATGCTTTTCAATTACTAACCTGATCAATCCCCTTAGTTCTATGAGGTAGGTGCCATTATCATCCCAGTTTTGCAAACAGAGAAACGGAGGCAGGGATGTTGAGAAACCAACCTAAGGACACAGCTAGTAAGGAGTGGCACTGAGATTATTCAGCTCCAGAGTCCATGTTTTTAACCTATGTTATGCTGTCTATCCAGGGATTTTTCCCCCTAATGTTTTGTTTTTGTTGCTGTTGTTATTCAGTGTTTCTATGGTAGATATTTGCTAATAAAAATCAAGAGATTCCTCAAAAAAGCAAAACAAAACAAAATCTGGTTAGCCCTAGCCAGATTGGCTGAGTGATTAGAGTGTCAGCCTGTGGAATGAAGGGTCTCAGGTTCAATTCCAGCCATGGGCACATACCTTGGTTACAGGCTCAATTCCTGGCCATGGTCAGGGAGCATATGGGAGGCAACCAATCACCCCAAACAATATCAAATACAACAACTTCAACTAAATAAAACAAAACACTTATTACACATAAAAGTATGGGTGATAGAAATTTATTCTTCTTATACTTTGTTGTCCTTCACTTCTCCAGAACTATAGAGGCACAACTGCTAGATATTTTGCTCTACTCCCACAGTCCTCAAGACTGTTCATTTTCTCCCCAGTATATTTTCTCCCAGTTGTACAGATTGAGTAATTTATATTGTTCTATCCTTTAGTTCATTCATTTCTGTTACCTCAAATCTGCTAGTAAGCTCATCTCCTGAGCTTTTCCTTCAGGTAAGTATTTTTCAATTCTGAACTTTCCATATAATTATTCACCATAACTTGTTTCTTTGCAGAGGCTTTCTAATGTTTCATTATCTTAAGTGTGTTCTTTTAGCTGTGGATATCCAGTGGTCCAAACACCACTTGTATAGATGGTCTTTTTCCAACTGAATGGACTTGGCACCCTTGCCAAAAACCAACTGACCACATATGTGAGGATTATTTTTTCTGAGCTCTCAATTCTATTCTGCGATCTATATTTTTATCCTTAGGGCAATACAACCATTTTCTCACTGTTTTTACCTTGGTCTTAAGACCCACACACACAATAAACTAATGGACTGCTGCTAGCCTGGTGCTGAACTGGACCCAGTTCCAACATGGAAAGAAAACTCTGGACTCTGACTCTGCATCTAGCTCTACTCCAATCCCAGCTACACTTCTTCTGTAACTGGACTAAGGAAAATTGGTCTTTGGAAACCGAGGATTGTATATCAATGCAAATAAAAATCACTCAGTTTTCTAGGCAAGACCCAGGAATTTTTTTTTCCTCGAGATATCATAAGAACTCCACCCTAAGCCCCCAGTGGGGAACAGGACACCCAATTACTCCAATAACAATATGGCCTCCAAGGAAGTAAGGTTAAATGAGGTCATAAAGGTGGGGCCCTGATACAATAGGCTGGAGCCTTACAAGAAAAAAGAAGACACCAGAGCTTATAGCCACTCTCTCTGCCACATGAGCACGTAAGGAGAAGACAGCCATCTGCAAGCCAGGAAGAGAGCCCTCACCAGGAACCGAGTCAGCTGGCACCTTGATCCTAGACTTATCAGGCTCGAGAACTATGAGAAATTAATTTCTGTTGTTTAAGCCATAAGTTAGGTATTTTTTTATGGCAGCCCCAGCAGACCAATTCAGATTTTGGTTCTGAGAGTGGGGCGCTACTATAACAAACACCTAAAAGTGTGGAAGTAGCTTTGAAATTCTGTGTTGGGTAGAGACTGGAAGAGTTTTGAAGTGCATGTTAGAAACATCTGAAGGGACTGTTGGTAGAAATACATTATTCCAATTTCTCCTTTCAGGAAAAAGCTATAAACAGAATTGGCTAAGTGTCATGTTGTATATGTCGGCCAGAATATTCTATATAATTGAGATCTGACACATATAAAGTACCTGGAAATGCAATTTAAAGAGTCCTAACATATGTAATTTGTGTGCCTCAAATAACAAACAGCAAAACAAACCCCTTTGTTCCTTCATTCTTTCAAAATTAGTTAATATAGTGGTCTCTTTATGAAACAAGTATATTGAATGTCTGACACTCTTACAGGTATGGAAACTTCACCTTAAAAAACTAACCCACTCAGATGCTCATACCTGGCATCCATCTTTCACAAGGAAGTGAATCAAAGGAAAAATTGTTTATCGAGAGATGTTGGTCATAGACAGGATTCAGTTCAGGGTATGCTAAGGGTCCCACAGGAAGTGGCAGAGTAGGGACGGGAAAAGTAAGCTGGTAGAGCATTCCAGTCTGGCCAAGAATGCTTCTTTATTAACACCAGAAATGGGAAAGTGAAACGTACAAAAGAAAAATTTCCCTGTTATGATAGGGAGCATTCTGAATTGCATGCACTACATACACATTTATCCACAGGTATAAAATGTTTAACAGTTGAGGGACACACAGCTTCTCAGTGATGTTGGATAACATCAAAGCCATAGACATTTTTAACTTACACAGTAACAGGCAAATAGCTACCATATGAGCCCAGTATTAACATCAAGTTCAGATTTTCTTGCAAAAAAAAAAATCTTTTGATATATTTATAGAACAGGGAATACAAATCTGAATTAGCACAGTTGACACTATGTTGTATAATGGACACAACCAGCATAGAAGTTCCCCAGCGGCAACTATTTAGGTGGTCAGTAAATGTTAACTCCATTTGGTTATGACAAGTTCCCATGCTGCCGTCTTAGATTAGAAAATCTTTCTGTTAGGACATATATTCATTCAGTTACTATTTATTTCCTACCTGAACTTTCTCCACCCAGGCTCAGAGGGGGTGAAGGCACAACTTTCAAGGGCCAGGCAAATAAAGAGTGAGTGTAGCAGGCGCCTCAGCCTTGGGGCGAAAGCAGTGTGACTACACTGTGGAGACACTGTTTGGCTCCAGCCACAAGTCATCCACCAGGAGTGTAGATGTAGGACTCTGTTCTCAGAGAAGTTGGAAATCCAGACCTTTAGATGCAATCTTCCAATATAAATATAAAGCATGGGTCCAGCCAAACTAAATCTACCCATGAGTCACAAGCGACAGCAGTTCAGCACCCTAACCTCTACACAGAGAAAACTGATGTGACCAAAGGCCACTGGCAGCTCCACACTTCCCATATGGTGAGGGACAGATTGTCAGTCACCCAGACTCTGAGACACACTATGGTTCCTGCCCCATTTCAACAGAAATGCCTTCCCTCAGCTCTTCACCTTGCGTAGTCCATTAGGGGGTTGTCAGGGAGCACAGTCAGTTCCTCCCTCAAAAGCTTTCTTCCACTTTATTGGGCCCTGGATATTGCTAGGCAGATAAGCACGAATATCCACTATTTTTAACTTAACTTCAATCAAAGTTTCCTACTTGGTGAATGCCTGACTTGTGAATGAAGCAGAGGAGTCCAAGAGACGGCTCCAGGTAAGATGGGCCCCACCTCCAAGGTCAGGCTAGGTACGGCCTAATACCAGCAAGGTGTTAGGACAAGACAAGGCAATGGGTGCATCCTGCAAGAGCTAGAAAGGAATTTCAGGACTCACCTCATCCCTGGTTGTCAGGAGCCCTGGAGCCATATTCCTCATGCTCATCCAAGAGAAGAGTCATGTTGTACAGACAGAGCTGGGGGAAGAGAAGAGACATGGGGGGTACTTAGGAGGCTACCCCTCCAGGTAGCATCCCAGTTCAGCAGGAGTGAGGGGTGGTACGGAAGGCAGATTGTAGAGCATTGCAGTAGCTCATCCTTAACCAACGTCCTGTAAATAAAGCCCCTAGAGCTGGTCCAGCAGGAGGCTTAACCCCAATGCCTGTTTGGGAAATGAAGCCCCCAGCAGCTGGTGAGACTTTGTCACTGCGTGGACTCGATAAAGAGTAAAGGGCCTCAGAGTGACCATAGGTGAGCAT
Organism: Miniopterus natalensis; assembly: GCF_054644295.1. NCBI lineage: Eukaryota > Metazoa > Chordata > Mammalia > Chiroptera > Miniopteridae > Miniopterus > Miniopterus natalensis. The sequence continues at coordinate 7,886,126 of NC_142092.1, read as the reverse complement.
TCATATTGAGAAATAAAGTGACCTAACATAGTGAAAACAGAAGTTCCCCATCCACATCTGCCCTGAGGCCAAAGGACAAGGCCCAGGAAAGTCAAAGCACAGAGTGTTGGGAGAGACTTGAAGCAGGGTGGAAGCCATAACCTTATTTCAACCTCCCCTCCACTTACATATCAAAGACTAGGTTCCCAAGAATTGAAATGTATCTTGAAATTTAAGAATGTGTAGTCAGCAAATGGCCCAGATCTTCAGCAAGTAAATTTCATAAAGAAACTTTTAACAGGGGAGATTTTTCTTAATGCAAAGCTACTTAAGAGAGAAACCATTCTTCAGATGTCATCTACAGGCCTTGTTTGCATAAATGAACATTTTGGGGACTCTGAATGTCAGTTCAAAATGAACTAGGTGTTAAATGATGTTAGAGAATTATTGTGAATATTGTTCAGTGTGATCTTGATATTCTAGTACAGAGAAAAATGAGTCAAGAAATGCAGTTGAAATACTGAGGGGTGAATTGACATATTTGTAATTTTCTTAAAAAGTAAAGCCTTCAACAAGTTAATGGAGAGAGTTGATAAGGGAGAGAAAGGGAGCATGAGCTAGAGCATGCAAATACTCTTATGGAATCAAGGGAGACTTAGGAGACATATCAATCGAACACTTACTAGATATTAGATGGCATTAAACAATATCAATTTTATTTGGTTTAGGGTAAGAATGTGCTAAACTGATACCCTCTGGAAATAATTGTGGCTATGCTTAAATAAAGAGTGCAAATTCTACAGCTAACATCGTATTTAATGATGAGAAACTCAACGCTGTCCTGCTAAGATCAGAAACAAGGCAAGGATGTCCTCTCTCAGCACTCCTATTCAATATCATACTGGAATGCCTAGCTAATGTAAGAAGACAAGAAAAGGAAATAAAAGAAATATATTGGGGAAGAAGAAATAAAACTGTCTTTGTCTGCAGATGATCTAACTATCTAGGTAGAAAACCCCAAGGAATCAACAAGGACTTTCTGGAACTAACATGATTACATTGAAGCTGTGGATACAAGGTTAATGTACAAAAGTCAACTGCTTTCCTATATACCAGCCAAGAACAAATGGATTTTGAAATTAAAACTACTGCAAGATTTATATTAGCTCCTAGTAAAGTAAAATTCTTAGGTATAAATCTTTTTTTAAAATTTCATAATATCTATATGAGGGAAACTACAGATCTCTGCTCAAAGAAACCAAAGAAGATCTCAATAGTCCATATTATGGATAGAGAAGCTTGATATGAAGATGTCAGTTCTTCTCAACTTGATCTATTCACATTCAATGCAAACTTCATCAAAATCCCAGCACCTGGGATTCCAAGATGGTGCTGGATTAAGTGGAAGCTATAATGACAATCTCCCAGGACTAAACTGGAATTACTACTAAGATATAGAAAAACTATCTTGAATAACCAACTGAAGACTAGCTGCAGAGAACCCTTATAACCAAGGAGGAAAAGTGGAGACTACACAGAGGCTAGTAGGAAGTGTGGAGGAGCAAGAGGGCTAGCTGGGCTACCACAGGCAGAAGCTAAATTTCTGGAGGGATATTTCAGCTGCTTGGGGTTCCCACTGAGAACTCTGGGGTCTAAACCCTAAGCTGGGCTCCCCAGCCCAGAGCACCAGAACTGAGAAAGATCCCTACATAAGATCTGGCTGTGAAAAGCAGTGGGGTATCTGTCAGCCAGGGAGAGGAGGCAAGAAATACAAGCACCCTTTTAAAGGGGAAACACACAAAATTTTGTGTGCAGTCACTCACCTTGGGCTCCAGTGGAGGAGGGCAAAGTGGTCTAGAGCTGTCTGAGGAGAATCCAGGGTTGGTAGTTCTGGGGATAGAGCTCAGAAAGCAGCTGCCTGGTTTCTTCTGCTGAGTCATTCCCCCATATTGCAGAGGACATCTTTCTCAGGGAGACCTTTACCAACCAGGCAGCTTTTGCCTGTGGTGGAAGCAGTTGTTCCACCCGTTGGAAAACCACTTGCCTCACCCTATGGAGTTTACACCTTGCTGTGATCTACAGACCGAGGCTCATTAAGAGACTCAAAATAACAATCGGCCTGCAGGCAGAGGTGGATCTTTGGGTGCTTTGAGTCTTTTCCTGATCTGCTTCTGGACCTGGGGCTAGGAAAAGCATACCTTAGTGAGCATCTCTGTCCTTTCCAAATGTACCAAGCCCAAACAGAAGGAGCCACAAGCTGTGGATCACTGCTAGCTCCAAACAGAGTACTCAGGGCCAGTAGAAAAGCATTTGACATTGGCCTGCACCAGCAACCCTCAAAAAGACTGGAAGTAATAGCAGATCTACCTAATACATGGAAGCAAATCCAAGCAGCCAGCCAAAATGGGGAAACAAAAAAATACGCCCCAAATGAAAGAACAAGAGAATTCTCCAGAAGAATAGCTAAATGAAATGAAGATAAGTAAATTATCAGATATAGAGTTCAGAGTAATGATTATCAGGATGCTCAACAGCATGAGAAAAAATATAGAAACTATAAAAAATGATCAGTTGGAAATGAAGAATGACAGCAGAAATAAAAACATATTGAAAGGAATAAACAGCAGATTAGAGGAAGCTAAGGATCGGATCAGCAACTTAGAAGACAGGATAGAAAAAAATCATTCAATCAGAGAACCAAAAAGAAAAAAACAATGAAAAAACAGGAAGACAGTTTAAGGGAGCTGTGGGACAACATGAGATGTAACAATATTCACATCAGGGGAGTAGCAAAATGAGAAGAAAGTGTGCAAGAGAACCTGTTTGAAGAAATAATGGCAGAAACTTCCCTAACCTGGTAAAGGAAAAAGTCACACAAATTCAAAAGGCACAGAGAGTCCCAAGCAAGAAGAACCCAAAGAGGTCTATGACCAGACACATCATAATTAAAATGACAAAAATTCAAGACAAAGAGAGAATCTTAAAGGCAGTAAGAGAAAAGCAATCTGTTAACTACAAAGGAGCTCCCATAAGGCAGTCAGCTGATTTCTTATCAGGAACTCTACAGGCCAGAAGGGAATGGCTTGAAGTATTCAAGGTAATGAAAAGCAAGGATCTGAAACCAAGACTACTCTATCCAGCAAGGCTACCATTCAAAATAGATGGTGAAATAAAGAGTTTCCAAGACTAAAAATGGCTAAAGGAGTTTATCACCACCAAACCAGCAATGCAAGAAATGTTAAAGGTACTGCTGTAATAATAATAATAAATAGAGAGAGAGGCATAGGCATAAAGAATTAAGATGGTAATAAGTATCTACCAGTAATAACCTTAAATGTAAAAGGATTCAATGCTCCAATCAAAAGACATATGTTAACTTAATGGATAAGAAAACATGACCCATATATATGCTGTCTACAAGAGACCCATCTCAGAAGAAGAGACTCACACAGGACCAAAGTTATGGTATGGAAAATAATTTCCATGCAAATGGTAATAAAAAAAAAAAGCTGGGGTAGCAATACTCATATCTGACAAAATAGACTTCAAAATGATGGCCATCACAAGAAACAATAAAGGCCACTACATAATATTAAAGGGATTGATACAAGAGGATATAAGCCTAGTAAACATATATGCACCCAATATAGGAGCACCTAAATATATTTAAAAACTTATGGAGGATTTTAAGGGAGATATCAACAACAATACAGTCATAGTAGGGGACTTTAACACCCAGTGGCTTCACTGGGTAGGTCTTCCACACCAAAAAATCAATAAAGAAACAGTGACTCGGGGTTTGAAGCTGCACCGCGAGGGAGCGGGACAGCGATGACAGAGGTGGGCGCTCCCCCCCGCAGGTATGGCAGCCCTATGGACCAGCGCGACTCAGAAACCGAGCACCTCCTGAGCCCCAGCCTCGGGTATGGGACCCAGGCTGGGGCTTTGCCGGCCCCTCCAACCCCTGTGGAAGAGGAAACCTCCGCCATTGTCTCAAGTACCTCTTCATGAACCCCTGTGACAAATTTTGGGCCAAGGGCCGCAAGCCCTTTAAGTTGATGCTTCAAGTGGTTAAGATCTTGGTAGTCACTCTGCAGCTCATTCTGTTCAGGCTCAGCAACCAGCTGGCAGTGACATTCCAAGAGGAGAACACCATTGCCTCCGCCACCTCTTCCTTCTGGGCTACTCTGATGGGGCAGATGACACCTTCGCAGCCTGTACACAGAAGTGTCTCTACCAGGCTATCTTCTACACTGTGGACCAGTATCTGATGCTCCCTGATGTGTCCCTGGGCCGCTAGCATATGTACAGGGCAGGGCAGCCCCTGGGCCAATGGCTCAGCCCTGGCCCTCTGCCAGCGGCACTACCACCGCGGCCACGTGGACCCAGCCAATGACACCTTTGACATCGACTCAATGGTCATCACTGATTGCATCCTGGTGGACCCCCCTGAGAGATCCCTTCTGCCCCCCAGTGATGATTTCTCCCCCTTGGATGGCAACGCCCCTTACAAGAACCTCATGCTCAAATTCCACAAGCTGATCAACGTCACCATCCACTTTCAGCTGAAGACCATCAACCTTCAAAGCCTGATCACCAATGAGACCCCAGACTGCTACACCTTCAGGATCCTGATCACATTTGACAATAAGGCATCCACCAGCCTGGAGGCCCAGGCCCACCCCAGGAGTGTAAGCACCCCAGCACCTTCAGGCAGGGAGACCACAGCTTCCGCTCCTGTTTACATGGGAGTGAGCCTCACCTGCTCCCTCTCCTTCCTGCTGTGCGCCTGCTCCCTGCTCCTGGCTTCCTGCTGCAGAATGAGTTTGTGGGGTTCATGTGGCAGCAGCAGGGACAGGCCATCAGCCTGTGGGAGCGGCTGCAATTTGTCAACGTCTGGTACATCCTGTTGATCACCAATGATGCGCTCACCATCTGGGGCACTGAAATGGCAATGAAGCTAAGGACTTGGCCAGCTACGACGTCTGCAGCATCCTCCTGGGCACCTCAACGCTGCTCGTCTGGGTCGGTGTCATCACTACCTGACCTCCTTCTGTAAGTACAACAGCCCCATCACTAGGCTGCAGGTGGCCCTGCCCAGCGTCATGCGACTCTGCTGCTGTGTGGCTGTCATCTACTTGGGCTATTGCTTCTGCACCTGGATGGTACTGGGGCCCTACCATGTGAAGTTCCGCTCATGGTCCAAGGCGTCGGGGTGCTATTCTCGCTCATCAGTGGAGATGACATGTTCGTGACGTGAGCGGCAATGCAGAGGCAGCAGGGCCGCAGCAGCCTCGTCCGGCTCTTCTCCCAGATCTACCTTTACTGCTTCATCAGCCCCTTCACCTACATGGTGTTGAGCCTCTTCATCGCACTCATCACCAGTGCCTACCACGCCTTCAAGCCCCAGGTGGCGCAGGGTATTAGCCCCAGGACCCTGGACTGGGGAGATCCTTGCCTATTTATTTTTAGGGTTTGTTTTTAAGGACTGACTCTCTGCAGCACCCTGTGAGGGCATGGGCCAGTTGAATCGGACGCTGGGGTGGGACAGGGGTAGGGTCAATAAAATGGGAAAATAAAAAAAAGAAGAAACAGTGACTCTAAATGACACACTAGATCACAAAAATTGACATCTACAGAATATTTCACCCCAAAGCTGCAGAATACACATTCTTCTCAAGTGCACATGGGACACTCTCAAAGACAGACCACATGTTGGGACACAAAACAAGTCTCTGCAAGTTCAAGAAGACTGCAATCATATCAAGCATCTTCTCAGATCACAATGGCATGAAATTAGAAATCAACTACAGTAAAAACACTCAAAAACATTCAAACACATGGAGGCTAAATAACATGTTATTAAACAATGAATGGGTTACCAAAGAGATCAAGGAAGAAATTAAAAACTTCTTGGAAACAAATGAAAATGAACACACAACAATCCAAAACCTATGGAACACAGTGAAAGTAGTCCTGAGAGGGAATTCATAGCACTACAGGCCTAGCTCAAAAAACAAGAAAACAATTTTTAAAATATATCTTTATTGATTTCGGAGAGAGGAAGGGAGAGGGAGAGAGATGGAAACATCAATGATGAGAGAGTCATCATTGACCGGCTGCCTTCTGCACGACCCTGACTGCAGATTGAGTCTGCAACCCTGGCATGTGCCCTGACTGAGAACTGAACCGTGATCTCCTGGATCCTAGGTCGATGCTCAACTGCTGAGCCACGCCCAGCCTGGCAAGAAAAATTTCTAATAAACCCTACAACTTAAAAAATTAGAAGGGGAACAATAAGATAAGCCCAGAGTAAGTAGAAGAAAGGAAATAATAAAGATCAGAGCAGAAATAAATTAGAGACTAAAAAAAAAAAACAAAAAAATCAATGAAACCAAGAGCTGGTTCTTTGAAAAGATGAGTAAGATTAATGAACCTTTAGCCAGACTCATCAAGAAACAAAGAGAGAACTCAAATAAACAAAATCAGAAACGAAAGAGGTGAAGTAACAACTGACACCACAGATATATGAAGAATTGTACGAAAATACTATGAACAACTATATGCCCACAAGCTGGACAACATGGACAGAATGGACACATTCCTAGAAAAATACAATCTTCCAAAACTGAATCATGAAGAATCAGAAAACCTGAGTAAGCTAACAACAACTGATGAAATTGAAGCAGTAATAAAAAAGCTCCCAGCAAACAAAAGCCCTGGTCTGGATGGCTCCACAGGGGAGTTTTACGAAACATTCAAAGAAGAACTAACCCCTATCCTCCTCAAAGTATTCCAAAAAATCCAAGAGGAAGGAACACTTTCAAGCTCTTTTTATGAGGCCAAGATTAGCCTAATTCTAAAACCAGATAAAGACCCTCCAAAGAAAGAATTACAGGCCAATATCCCTGATGAACATAGATGCTAACATCCTCTACAAAATATTAGAAGATTGGATCCAGTAATATATTAAAAAGATTATATACCATTGAAACCCGACACAAGGGGTCCAAGGCTACCTGTCACTACTTGGGCCAAATTAAGGAGAGACAGGGTTGAATCATATATGAGCATTTACTCCATTATTGACCGCAAAAACGGGAGAGCAGTCTGTCACCCTGGAAATTCTGCTCTGACTCTCCTTGCCAGTTGGCTAATTATATACCAATGAGGGAGAAGACAGGCTATGTGCAGCTTTGAGCTACAAGTGTAACAGAGAAAAGCGAGGGTTGGGTCTGCAGTACAGCCTTCAGGAGCTCAAAGTCCAATAACCAGGTGGCTAACCTTCTATGTTACAAACAGCTCAGCCTGTTCCTGAGATCAAAGTGTGGTCAGCATTCCTGAGGCAAACTCCCAGAGGCGGGTCAGGGTCCCAGCACAGGAACCAAATCAAAGCGTATCCTGTCCTTGGTCTGTTCTCAAAATGTATTTCTTTTCTGAGTAATGGACCCACCAAGGCACCTTATCTTTTTACTACCTTGTTTCATCCTTCATTTTCCCAGGGTCTGTAAGAAAACTTATCTATAGTTAGTAAGGTGAGTAATTATTAAACACCTGTGGCTCTATTCTCATTATGTGCCCTTTCTCACTATCACCATGACCAAGTGGGATTTATTCCAGGGATGCAAGGCTGGCACAATATTCATAAGTCAGTAAATGTGATACATCACATAAACAAACTGAAAGACAAAAATCCCATGATCCTATCAATAGATGCACAAAAAGCAGTAGACAGAATCCAACACCCATTTTTGATAAAAACTCTCAGCAACATGGGAATAGAGGGATCATACCTCAACACAATGAAGGCCAAATATGGCAAACCTACAGCCAACATCACACTCAATGGGCAAAAACTAAAACCATTCCCCCTAAAAACAGGAACAAGAGAGAAATGTCTGCTTTCAACCACTCTGTAATTTTCAGCAGTTCAACTCTGTAACAATAATAAACCTGTTAAATTTTTCTGGACAATGCCAGAATTTAGATTTATTAAAAACCAAGTAAATTTTTTATTGATGGCAACTAAATGGTGTTTGCAGCATTTTTATCATACAGTAGATTCTATCCATTCACTGTACTTATCTAAGTTGTCCTAAATGCAAGTAAATGTTTTTAAAGTTGTCTGTCTCTGTGCTGTTACTGTAAGTTTGCTATTAAACTATAAAAAACTACTAGAGCTAATAAATGAACTTAGCAAACTTGCAGAATACAAACAACACACAAAGAATTTCTATTTCTGTACAGCAGCAATGCACAACTCAAAAGGGAAATTGAGAAAACAATTCTGTTGACAATAGCATCTAAAAGAATACCTAGGAATAAATTTAATCAAGGAGATTAAAGACTTCTACACTGACAATTATAAACATTGCTAAAGGATATTAAAGAAAACTGAAATAAATGGAAAGACATTTTGTATTCCTGAGTTTGATAATGTTAATTTGACATACTACCTAAAGCAGCCTACAGATTCAATAAAAATCCCTATCAAAAATTTAATGCCCTATTTTATAGAAATGGAAAAGCCAATCCTCAAATTCACAAGGAATTGCATGAGCACTGAGGTGCCAAGAAATAAAAATGATCCAAGTTGAAGGATTTACAGCACCTATTTCAAAATCTACTGCAAAGCTACGGAAACCAAAACACTCGATGTGGGCATAACAATAGACATATTGACCAATGAAATAGAATTGAGAATCCAGAAATAAAACAGTGTATCTGTGGCCAACTGATTTATAATGAGGGTACCCAAATCATTCAATAGGTGGAAAAATAACGACAGGACAACTGGATGGCCATATACAAAAGAATGAAGTCAGACTCTTACCACATGCCATATACAAAAATTAACTCGGAATGTATTGATGATGTGATATAAGACCTACAATTGTAAAAATCTTAAAATAAAACATAGGGGAACATCTTCATGACTTTGGATTTGGCAATGGATTTTTTGCTATGGCACCAAAAGCACAAGCAAAATTTTCAAAATTTAGATTTCATCAAAATTTTGGCTCTTCCACCACATGAGGAAATAACAAGAAGGTGCTGGATATGAACCAGGAGGAGGACTTTCACCAGAATGTGACCATGCCAGTGCCTTGGTCTTGGAGTTTCAGCCTCCAGGTCAATGGAAGAGGTGGCACCAGTCATCCAATAAGTGAGTTTCTCATAGGAAGAGCCTGTATGTTTGTGTTCCTAGGTGTTGTCTGGGTGAAGGGAAAATATAGCTCTGTTCTCGTTCTGATGGTACCACATTCAGCATCCAGACAACTAACCAAAATGCAAGGTTCCTGAAAGACGACCTGGGAAGCTTATGTGATCCAGAACTGAGTTCCTGTGGTTAGTTATATGCAATATCCAAACAGAACTCATCGGGATAAAAACCTAAATTAAACACAAACTCTGCCCTCAAGGAACTTCAAGTCTAATAGGAGACGGGCAAGAGCATACTGTTTACACCCATGGCAGACCCAGGAGGAGGAGAGGAGAAGAAAAAGTCTCCCTCACAAGACGACCAACTAACAACTACCCTCAGATAAGATACTGTTAGCTGGTTTCAATATAGCTGTGAAAATTCTAGGCCCCAAGGATGAGGCTGGCGTTTACCTCTGGACAACAGAGACTGAGAAGGACCACATTAGGTTTCAGTTACCTCCAGTCAACTGAGGTTTGAAAACATTAAATGGGAAACTCCACTGACAAACAATTCTTAAGTTTTAAATTGCACACTGAGTACCTCACTTCATCTCATCATGTAGGCAATGTATCACCTCCCATTATCACAAGAAGGCTGCATAGAAAATAAGAGAAAGAGAAAAAATGTGAGATTGGCTCTACGTAAAACTGTTCTCTGATTAAAAGAAGTCCTAACATACCCATCAGGGAGATCATCATGTAGGAATTGCTTCTTTTAAAAAAAAAAGTTTTTATTGATTTTAGAGAAAGAGGAGAGGGGGAGAGAGAGAAACATCAATGGTGAGAGAGAATCATTGATCAGCTGCCTCCTGCATGCCCCCTGCTGGGGATCGAGCCTGTAACCAGGGCTCTGACCGGGAATCCAACCCGGATCTCCTGGCGCATAGGTCCATGCCCAACCAGCTAGGCAGGAATTACTTCTTGATTTGGATCTTGAAGCAGTATTAAGAAGAGGACTGCCTCTTGCCTGAGCTACTAGGATTTTCCACTAGGGATGTTGCAGATGGAATTCCTGCATTAGATCCAGGGTCCTACAAGAAGACTAATCTGTCTTCTAACTCTGAGACCATGATTCACATGTTTCATCAAAAACAAATCATAGTTTTTGACTCCCTCATCTGCCTCAGCTTTAAAATAATTTCCACTTCAAAGAAATACATAACAGTCATCAATTTATTTGATGATAGTTGCCCCAAATATATGTGGTGAGAGACTTTTAACAAAAATAATCCATATATGCTCAAGACAAAGGACCCGGTGTGCTCTCCCTTTGGGGAGCACCCCCACCACCATTCCCCTTCCCCTCTTCTTCCCGCATAGGCACGCGTCTCCTAAACTCTAAGGGACCCCACGAAACTTGCAACCAGAACAGCAGGGGGCAGAGGCAGCTCGTTGCAGGCTAATCCCCTGAACCTGACCCCAAGGTTTCCTTTTCTCAGCTTCCCTGAGAGCCAGGGGGGCCCAGCTTAGGCTCTTCTGTTGCTTCGCCTGTGCTAAGCCCTTTCTTGTTTTACTGTCCCCAGCATTAATAAATGTTCCCTCGGGAATAACCATCGGGACTCATGTTGTGAAATTTTTCCTGCACAAAGTCAAGAAGCCACATACCACCGGCTGGCCCTATGCAGACCCACCAAGGGCCAGGTCCCCTTTCTCGTAACAGAAATACTTGGCTTACTGAAGAAATCACGCGACTGTCATGTGCTTAAGATCTATAACGCATGGCTGCCTTACTAGGAAAATAAAGTGATGGGTTTTGGAAAAAAAGGGCAGTGTGCTGGATTGCTAGAATGATGTATGTATTATTTTTAGGGCACAGAAAATGAGAAGCCATCACTCTCTTTGGATAAGTCTTTTCTGATCTGTAAAGGAAAAAAAATCCTACCCTGCACTTAATTCTCTTACATCCTTTCTGTTACAACCAGTTTCATGAAAGGCGACTGCCTGGAGGATTTCAGGAAACCCATTCTGGATAGGTGTGCTGCACTCCATAGATCTTCGTTGAATGGCTTGAATATGCTTCTTGAGACCACATTGATGGTTCTTAGAATTCAGAGGCAGAAAGTCCTGGGTTGATACGGTGGTGCGTTGTTTTTCTACCCAAACTTGGCATGGCCTTTCTATATTTTCACCCAAAGTTTCATTTTTAGATGCCTCATTTGCCAATATTAGCCTTTAAATGAAAATATCAAAGATTTCCTGAAACGCAGTGCAGAAGGGTTTCGAGTGATGGCATCAAAAGGTAAGAAATGCTTCACCCACCACTTTCATGCATTTCTTTTACCACCCTAAGTGTCTGCTCAAGGTGGAGTCTCAAGCTGACTTAGATCCTTTTGAAAGGTCTCTTATAGGCTATCTAGGCCACCCAGCAATTTTATATCTGAAGAAGCAAAATTTTAGAGTAGCAGGAGGGCTGTGTCCACCTGCACACTGCAGAGTGGGGACTACTCACATCTCCCCTTCCATGTAGGTGACACCACCAGCCCAGCACTTTGAAGTACACAGTGAAGATTAATGGGTGGTCATTTTGATAAAACATTCTGAAAATATTTGTGTAAATCGCTGGAGATCGTAAGTTTATTTTGAGAAGAATCTTATTTAAAAACCCATTTATGTGAATTACTGTGTTTCTTTTGAACTAAATAGTCAGGTATTACATGTTTTAAAAATTCTTGTGGCACACCCATGTGCCTGCCATGACACACTGGTTGAAATTCACTTCTTAGAAGGTTAAACATCAACTTCCCATGTGACCCAGGAATTCTACTCCGGGTATTTCTCCTAAAGACATGAAAACAGATGTCCACAGAAAGATTCATATGCAAATGTTTACAGCAATATCAATTATAAAAGCCAAATCTAGAAACAATCTAGATGCCCATCAGCGAGTGAAAGAATAAACAAAATGTGACATATCCATACAATAGAATACTATTCAGCAAAAAAGGGAACAAAACTATTCATATATGTTGCAATACGAATGACTTTAAAATATGCTAAGTGAAAGAAGCCATATTCAAAGGATTGCATTTTGCATGATTCTCTTAGGGATTAGGTTACCATTCCCTCGATCACAAAATAACTATATATAAACCAGGTATTATTTTTCAGTGGACTTTTCCCAGTAACTAGAATATATTTTCTCACTATCCAGACATTCACCATACTGTCCCACTAGGGTTTGGGATTGGGGGATGATTTTTTAAATCATTGTTAAGATTTCTTATTTACAATCTAGGAAGTTGCTAGATCTCAAACATTGTGTAACTTTTCAGATTTTCTCAAACATCTCTTTCCTCATTTTGATTAGTGTCCTACGTCTGCTGGGTGTCTCCTCTACTTTCAGATTTGGTTAAAGCACGACACCTCAGGACTTAGTATTTGGCGTCCTAAGCAGCTGACAATGGGCTGATGATACAACCTAGGCGTTTAGAGGACTCAGTTTCCCATGAGGACCTGTGATCAATGTTTCCTGTACTAATAGGGAAAAAAAGGCATGGAAGAAAGCTGGGCACATTTTAAGAAGCAAAGGGTAGTTTTTGCTTTGTTCAGCACATTCGTATTGGAACCTTGTTCTCACTTTGCATGGTTCTCTACCAGGCAAGGCAAAGGAAGGACACAATTGCATGAATTTCTGTTAACAAGGTACTGTGAAAAGCAAGAACTGTATATACACACTGAATTTACTGAGAGCCTGTCATGTGAAACATGCTGATATTGAGCACTCTGAATAACATACTAGGTATATAAAATGAGATGTTGAAAGAATGTTAGTCTACATTACCTGTGAGAAACAGATCAGCTATATAGTTTGCTTTTAAAATGTTTCTGTATCAGTATTTCATTGCAAATCATCAAAGAAGCACTAAGTTGACTAGGGTAACTGCAGAGTTTCAAAATTTGCAGTTGCACAGAAATGTAACTTAAATTTTTATTTCTGAATATCTTGAGCCCCTACTTCTGTGAATGGCAGAACACTTAACTCTCGTCCATTTTAGGTAATTGTTTTGATTTAAAGCAGTTTTAGAAGTCTATAAAATTTAAGGTTCTCCACCTACCCCTTTTCCTCCCTGAGGGTGATCTAAGTTTCCAAAGGGCTATCATAGCACCAGGGAGGAGTGTCTGGTTCACAGGTTGTCTGAGCTTGGTCCTTGCTGGCTGACAACTTCTAACATCCAGGTTTCTGAAATGTCCCCACCACATGCAGGCTCAGGTTCAGGGTCCCACCATGGCCTCCATATGCCAGAGAAGCAGTTTCTACCATCCTTACGCCAGCCACAGGGCTCCTTCCTAGCAGATGGCCTGAGCACCTTCACTTCTCCCTTACACTTCAGCACACTTAAGAGGCTTTCCCTGGACTTCCCCGAGCTATGTGGAATCCAGTGAGGGGAGCTTTCCTCTGCAAGTAACAACACACCCACTCATGGTGGGGTAGTTCTGTTACCGGGAAACCCCAGTGGGGCTGGGGGCTGCCTGTCGCTGTATCCAATTCAACGGAGGCAGGGTTGAATCATATAAAGCTGGCCAAGGAAAACGGAGCATATGAGTATCTAAAACCTGTCTTAAGGAGCAGCCTGAGGGATCAGGTCATATGGGGCAAACTGAGGCTGGGACTGGAATGCAGCTACATGCAGTCATGGAAGTCATTTTTTTTTTTATATTGGTCGCCTGGGGATGTCTTGATAAGGTGGTATCTTAATCCATTGTTCACAGCTGGCCACCTCCTTAATTGCTTCAGTCTAGCATCAAGGGGAGTGCAGGGTGCAAAGGCCTAGGAGAAAGATGTCTAAGCAAAAAAACCTTAAATCCCTGCTTACATAAGTATATGTGTTCTACAATTTTATAAGTAATATATTTCAGATTAATTCAGGTGCTCCATCTTTGGACATTGTAAGTGCCCCTATCAGTTCATCTTGTGGTCACAAGATGGCTGCAGTAGCTCTGGTCATCACACAACCATGTTCAAGGCAGCAAAGTGCAGCACAAAGCAGTTTCTCCTCTGAACCTTCCTCTTATGAAGCCCCTCCCCCTCCACCACCACTCCTTAATACCTCATTGATCAGATCTGGTCACAATCTACCCCAAGACCAAGAGCCAGGGCACCTTACCTAAGATTCCATACCCCAGTGGAATCATGGTTCTCCCAGTGCTGAGGGCAGAGATGTTGCTCATGCTGCTACTATGACTGTGAAAGGGGGAGGGCACTTAATAGGAATAGGACCATCGTTGTCTAATGATTATTCCCCTTACTAACTATAGATAAGTTTTCCTACAGACCCTGGGAAACTGGAGGATGTGCTGCAAGAAGAACAGAGCTGTAAAAAGATGAGACACCTTGGGGCCTGGATGGGTCCATTGCTCAGAAAAGAAAATGCATGTTGAAAACACAAGGGACAGGATGCGCTTTGGTTTGGTTGCTGAGCCTGGAGCCTGACCCCCACCCCCTCAGGAATGCTGAAAATTAACTACCTTGTTTATCTGACTTCAAGATCCTGGAAGGGGACACAGGGACCACAGACCCTGCAGCCATCCCCACCCCACCCCCTTGCCTGCTGCCCTATTTAACCATCCAGGTAATAAGGGAAGGGCAGAGCAGATCTTATGTGGACAAATCCCACTGCTCTCCCATTTGCTGGCAAAAATGGAATAAATGTTCATATTTGACTCATCCTTATCTCTGCTTAATTGGCTGAAGCTGCTACAGGCAGCCCAGACCCACTGTGTCGTTTTGCCAGGAGGAATTCATTTAGGTAGCCCTTTCAGTGTTTTCCCTAGCACCTCCTCGGTAGCCACAGCATTCCTCCAGCCCTCGCTGCTGAGGTGCCATGCTGTACACAGGCTTTGATAGATTTGTGGTTCCCCCCAGGTTATGCCCTGGGGAAAGTTCTGTCCCTTGACTCCCCCCATCCCCACTCCTCAAGGGAGTCCCACCATGCTCACCCCAGAGAGCTCAAAGCACAGGGACCATGTCTCCAGCACTCATCAAAGTCCAACCAGTCTCATTCCCTACCACTACTTGCTGGGATAACTCTGTGGTGAAGAATGCTCACCGTGCACTTCCCCCGACTCTGCTGGTCTAACACAACTGTCTTCAGTCCTCCGAATTTGGCTCTTGGCAAGTTTATATAAAATTTCTAGTTATAAAGTACCTGCTTCTGCCGCTAATTTTCCAGTCAATTTTGGTCCTCATAGAGCCAAGCAACTGTCCCTTGGTCATTGCTGAGTTGTATCCTTCCTTCAAGTAAGGAAGTAAGTTAAACTTCTTAGCCTAACTAATGGTGAAAGAACTTAAAGGGTAAAACAAAAAATACTTTATTAAAATGTACCACTGTCATCAGGTTGTCCGTCCATAGTGGGGAAGTTTGGGGGTGGGAGCTAGAGACAGGGTATACGTGAACTATGTACTTTCTGCTGTGAACCTAAAACCGTTCTAAACAATAGTTTAAGGGGAAACACTGCTTTGTTACTTCCAGTTCTGTACCAGTCTGTGCTAAAGGTAATGTACACTGTAAATGTCCTAATCAGCTCTCTGCTGAGGTGTCAAGTCCCATAGAGCCCTTCTGACTGAACCTCTCCAGTCTAAGAATTTCTCACCAAGCCCAGAAGGGGTGGTAGGGGCCCCGCCCAACTGAGGCTACCCAGGCATTAATACAGACTTGGGGAACCTTTTTTCTGCCAAGGGCCATCTGAATCTTTATAACATCATTCACGCCATACAAAACTACCAACTTAAACATTAGCCATGAAAAAGCGCCTGGATTTATTGAATTTTGAGTCCCGCCTGCGGCTGCATTGGCAGGGCCAGACCATAGGGTCTGTGGGCCAGAGGTTCCCTACGCCTGTATTATGGCAGGGGTAGAACAGAACACGTCAGTCTTCATGCCGTTTCTCCTAATGCCTGCTGCTGCAGTCACCTGTGCACTTCTGTCTCCTCCTTACTAACTGGCCTAAGCCACTTCCCCGCTTTCCTTGCAGCCAGTGTGCAACAGACAGCACAATTAGGTGGCCTTTCGTTCAAAAGGGTTTGCCAGCTGAAATGTGCCTACTCTCCTCATATGTCCAAGCCCGAAGAGGGTGACATGATGGCCAGTTAACAGCACTGATGTTGAGACAAAGTGGTCACCTTGAGAATGGAAACCACAAAGAACCTAGGATGTTGTTTATGCTTCCATACTAGCATTGGGTAGCCTCCATAGTCCTTTGAAACACTAATTTGCCTAACCCATTGTTCTATATTAATATAATTTGATACAATTACTCCACCATACCCCCTTCTCACTCAGGGAAAAATAGCTTTTAAATCAAACTAAAGTTTTAAGTTATGATTTTTGAGCAAGACTTCAGAATCCCAAGGAGTCAGATTATAGATGCTTCCTTTGGGTGGGCCATCAACCACCAAACAGTGCTGAATTATGTCCACTCCCCAGAGGATTTCTCAAGCCCCCTCCCAACAAGAGCCTGAGTAGGAGGCAAACTAGAAAACAGAATGGGAAGGAGCAAGGAACCTGACCAGTTCAATGAAGGGGGAAGGGGAGGAATAATAGCTGGCTGGTATGGGCCAAATACTTTAATAAGGAAAATGATTAGAGATAATTAGAATACTTTTATAAGAAACTGGACAAAATTTGAATTAAAATTTTCAGTGTACATGAAATTGATGCAATTTTGCCACTCATGAATTGAAATTTTTATTTTAAAATCTTTGATTGTAAAGGACTGCATAATGTAAAAAAACCTTATAAGCCAAGCCACACACAACTATCTCAATTTACAGGGATATTTAAAGCCCCAATTGGTCATAAGTGGAAAACATGCTTAGAACCCACCCGACCTTCCACTGAAACATTCACTGAGGTGGAGGGGAAGGACAGGAAACGTCACTGAATTTCCTCAACCTTTCTACCCTGGAGCCTTTAAAATATTACTGTTCAAAATAGCTCGAAATAAATTAAATCTACCGTGGGATGCTAATGCACACATACCCCAGGCTCGTAAATGTTTGAACCAGACTGGGGACTTGAGGAATATTGTTTTTGCAAGTTGCCTGCTCGAGCTCAGACTCAAAGAATGAGAAATTAAAACTAGGACGTCCTCAGCACATGTAATTTTGTGTTCAAAGACATACAAGTGTTTACAAAAATGGAAGAGTTGCATATGGCTCAAATTAGCTTCATTAATATACATCTGGAAGTGAGGAGTACCATTGGCAAATCACTGCAAATAAAAAAATGAAATCAAGTAAACAGATCATAAGTCTTACAAATAAATACAAATACTTACACATAAAATTATACATCTAATTCTGCAAGGATGGAGATGAAATGATTTAAAAAACACAGCTTTTAAAGTAAAACAAGTATTTTTATTGAAAAGGTGTTGAACAAATTACAGTAATTCCATCAATCAGAGCGTTAATACCATAATGCACACTCAATGCAATGATTTCCACAATATGCAATACCACCCTAAGAACTGCACCAAATTTTAAGATCAGAAGAGAAACCCAGGAACTTAGCAAGGTAAGTAGTTACAGTGTAGGGAACAGAAAATATTTCAATAGCTTTATTAAATGTCTTCTTTTAGGTGTAACAGACTAGAGGAGAAACATCTGGCACTCTCAAGATCAAATGGGAACTTGCCCAAAAACAGTCACTGCTTTCCAGAACTTTCCAGCGACCCCAAAGTGAGGCAAATAAGCAACTAAATATACTTCAGAAATCTTAAATTCTCATTAGTTGACTTTTACTAATTGATGTTGATACCATGCAGCTGTTTATAAATCAGGAAGGCAGGCTTTGCTTCCTTTTGTATTCCTGCAATGTTTTCATTTGTAAGAAAATCTGCATTTGTAAGAACTCTGTTTACACCAAAGCAAGGAAGCAAGGAAACAGGTTACCGTGGAATAGTAAGGTCCTAAGAAAGGCAGCAGGTCGTATAGTTACCTCCTTGTGGGCAAAATCCCTGCCCTAAAACTATGCAACCTACTACCTCTTCCTAGGAACCCATGTTTTTTCTTGGCAGTCTTCTACTTGGCAGAGGTACTTGAAATTAACCTATTAAATTAGGCTTCCCCCCCACCCCCAACGAATTAGAACTCTTCCACTCTGCTTTAAAATGTTACTGGTCATACAATCTTGGTAAACATCAAAGATATATATACACACACACACACACACATATGCTTAAAATCAAACCTCTTGTTACAAAGAAACAAAAATTCAATTACATCAGATGCAAACCAGAAGCCTAATATCCAGCCCACCTTATATTTTTAATGTATTACCAAAATTTAAACATAGAATTTCATAAAATTTACCTTTCTTGATAAGCTGGAAAATTAGGTGACACTACATATAAATCCTGCTTGCAACCAACTGCTGCCAGTCCCCTTTAGATGGCTCATTTCCTAGGTTACGGCCAGCCCCTCCTGAGCCCAGATATTTCATTTAAAATTTTCCAATATAGTAAACAGAAGGAAATTCTAATCACTTTTTTGTCACTATCAAAAACAAGCTTTTAGAGACTATCACACTTTCCATAGAGGTACTTTCAAGTGTTTTTACAAAATAGTAATTCTCCATAATCTGATTCACTTACTGGGCTTGGCTAGTATGTGTATGAAATGGGCCCTTGTGTAATTAATAAAAGACAAATTCATTTTTCTTCAGACCTTAGTTATTAAATAAGGATGTTTCCAACTGCAGAGTGATGACAACATCCACAGGAAAGGCAGCATGTGTCGGAAACCCACAAAACTCCATGACTATTCTCAAACTTTCCCACTTTTCTTTGGCACACTAAAAGGCAATGAATGTAAAAGGTCTCCACCCTCCCCATTTTTGTATGTCGTTTATAACAAAATCTAATTCTGGACCATGCAGGTGTCCATATGTGCCAGGGATGAAACAAAAAGTATTAATTTGGCTCAGATAAATCACCTGGGTTGGACCCATTGAAGAATTTGATGGTTTCTCTCATGCAAAGTTCCTGATGCCAGTGACACTGCACTGAGATCAGCAACTGTCAGCCTGTTTCACCTCATGGCATGAACTAATTACTAAAATTCTGTGGCACACCAAAGAAATATGTATTTTCCCAATTTGACAAAAAAGGTATAATTTTTTTCACACAACAGCTATTGTGTTGGCTGTTGTCATTTTTTAAATCTGACAACCTAAGGGAAAAGAAGTCAGTGCCCCTGACTAGTTAGTTATTGCACGTTTTAAAATTTCTTGCAACACACTGGTAGAAAATCACTGTCTCAGACACTAAAATTCAGGATAAATGTAAATATTTGGGAAGGTTACCTCTTGATCAACTCCACATTTTGCCTTTTCTTCTCCAAAAACAAAATAAAAACAGCAAGCACTTAAAACAGAGCTTTAAGCCTTTCTTGATTATAAAGGCCCAAGGTAACATATGGTTTGGCCACTGGAAAAAAGCTAAAACATGAGCCTTCATGGGTGTTAAAAATCAAGTAGCCCTTTTAAGCATTACCCTCACATCTTCTTTAAACAGCAAACTATGCATGTCCCCATTTGACAGCCTCAGGGGATCAGAGCACCTCCTTTGTGAATAAAGGATCACTTAGGATTTGGGGGGCAAAGTTCAGGTCTTTGTGACTTATCAGGGAGCACAAAGTCTGGAAAGATGAAGCCATCCAAATCATCACATCCATGAAACAGTGGTTAACATCATTGTCCAAGACCACCCAAAAACCCCAACCAGGGAGAATGAATCATAATCAACCTGACTCCATGTTAGTTCAAACAGTGCCTGCCTTTTGATTCTGCATTTACCTCCATCACCCAGGACCTCCCTCAGACATGTGAAGAAGGATGTAGGATGACAAACCTATTCACAATTCCAAAGGGGCCTGCTCCCCTATTAAGAGTGCCTGAAACTTTCTCCTCTCTGAGACTTTTGTTTAATTTCAAATTTCTGAAATATACATGTGAAAAATGCTAAATCACTATTGCAGGTACACTATATCTGAACAGAGAAAATTAGCAACCGACAAACTGTAAATACAAAACAATGTCAAAATTGTTTTATTTTTTTAAAAAAAAATATGTCTTTATTGATTTCACAGAGAAAGGGAGAAGGAGAGAGTGATAGAAACATCAATGATGAGAGAGTCATTGATGAGCTGCCTCCTGCATGCCCCCTACTGGGGAATCGAGCCCACAAGCAGGGCATGCGCACTGACCAGGAATTGAACCCCGATCTCCTGGATCATAGGTCGATGCCCAACCTATGAGCCACGCCAGCCAGGCAATTCTTCTGAGTTTTAATATTATCTACATAAAAACAAAATGCAGGAAGTCTACTCCTCAGGGAAGGCAATAGATTGTATAGTTATCTCCTGAACAGGGTAAAATAACTACCCCACAACTATACAATCTACTACCTCACTCTGATAGAGCAATCTTTTCTTCTGAAATGAAGAGCACAATCTTTTTCAAAAGAAAATGCAACATAAAATTATCAGCGTCAATAAAACAGTTATTCTGATATAGAGAAATGAGAAGCAAAAAGTTTCTCCCCCCCATCCAGTCTACTTGCTAAAGTTTTTAGTCTCTGAAAGAATAAGCAATGTGTGCACCATAAAGAAATGGTGTACTACAGCACTTTTACACATTAACCTTAAATAGATACTGTACAATTGGCTTTGAACTTCCTAAGACGCCGCCAGAATGCAGACTTTTCTATCACGTTAGGAAAGACAGTAGATTGTATAGTTATCTCCCAGTGGTGGGTGTGACCCTAAAACTATACAACCTACTACCTCATCCCACAGTGAAGAGAACATCCAGGGTGAATGCTGAAAAGGGACCACAGTGGAGCACCACAGGAAGGCTTTCTACTCAGTAATCCTGGTTCTCCTGTGTGATTAAAGGAGAAAAGAAAAGAAGTATTAGATCACTTTCTTTCACTTAATTTGAATATAAGTTTAATTGAAAAACCTTCCACCAATCAGCAATTTAAACTGTAGCTATGTATGATCTATGTATTACTTTCATTTTCTGTATTTGGTTAATATTATTATTTTGTTGTTCCACTTATATTTACGCATTCATTGGTTGCTTCTTGTTATGCGCCCTGACAAGGGATTGACCCTGCAACCTTGGGGTATTGGATGATGCTCTAACCAACTGACCTACCCAGCCAGGGCTTGGTTAACATTATTTTAAATGCTTGGTTACCTCAATTCACTCCTAATACCATGTAGTTACAAGATCCAGAAATCACCTTCTTACATCACTTATTATCAACTTTTGATTTTCTTATAGTTGCTGGAAATAAAAATTCATAATATCACTTATCTACCTAAAGAAACATACATATATCCCCATTATAAAGGAATACAAGAACCTCTCTAACAAAATCTAATGACTTCAAAACCCAAAAGTCTTATACTTCATGCATACTCCATGATTAAATACATAATGTACAAAAGGATATAAAAGTATATATACAAAAAGATCCTAATTGTTAAATTAAACTTACTCATGTTTTCCATGCCACCAAAGCTGCTTTGAGGATCAAAGACAGGAACCAAGATATTTAATACCTTGGTACAATAATCTCTGAACTAAAGCAATATGATCAGTTTGGTTTTGTAATAAAAATCACAATACCCAAATTAATCTAAACCATATTAAATATTAGTCTTCAATTTACAGACTATTTAAAAATTAACTACTATAAAGATTACTTGCTTTATAAGGCATGCACTAAATTTAATATCAAAGAAAGTTACTAACCAGTAGCTTAGTAACCATAACATGTAATCAACACACTCTTATGGCATACGGCTCAATGCAATAAAATTTAAAGTCCAGAAATAAACCCCATACATTGGGTCAATTGATTTTCAAAAAGAGTGCCAAGATAATTCAAAGGGAAAAGAAGTTTTTTCAACAAAGAGTGCTAGGACAACTGGATATTCACATGCAAAAGAATGAATTTGGAACCCTACTCACACCATATATAAAAGTATCTTAAGACAAATAATCTATTTTAAAAGAAGGGCAAAGGATTTGAATAGACATTTCTTCAAAGATATGACTCACAATCACAAATGGCCAATAAGTAAATAAGACACTCAACATCATTTATTAGTTATTAGGGAAACCAAAACCCAACCACAATGAAATACCACTTTCAGACCCACTAGGCTGGATATAATTAAAACCATGGATCAAAAAGACAGTTAAGTATTGGCGAGGATGTGGAGATCCTTCATATCCTGCTGGCAAAAATGTGAAATGGTGCAGGTGTTTTGAAGCTTGTCAAAAAGTCAAATAGTTACCACATGACCAAGCAATTCCACTCAGAGGCATACTCCCAAGAGAATTAAACACAAAAACTTATACATGAATGTTCATGGCAACAATACTCATTTGGAGTAAAAAAAACCACCAAGGTTCAAATCCTGGCCCTACTCACTACCACTGAAACCTCGTGTAATTTAGCCTTTTTAGCCCCTCAGCTTTCCTAGCTGAAACATCGAGATACTGAACTAAATAATCTGTAAGAATAAAGGGAAAGACTTAAAAAGGCATCCAACATACAGAAGGGTCTATGTCAAGTCCTTCATGTGTGCCATCTTATTTAATAGTCATCATCTCCATTTTACATAGGTAGAAACTGGTGCTAAGAAGTTTTAATAACTTGCCCAAATGATCTCCAAACTTACTACACTTGAGCCAATCAATTTCTATTCTATAAGGCCAGATGATTCAAGGTTAAGAACAAGTAGACAACTACTCCTAAAAAGTCAAGCCTTTCTAATTCTAATATACGGGCTGTGTTCTGAACCAACATGGTTCTTTCAGCCAACAATAAAACCAGCTGGTACCTCTAGCCTAGCCCTCAACCCTGACCAATTTTCCCATTTAAAACATGTTCGAATCCTCATCAAACATAGTTATCTAAAATTAAATAATGTAGAATCAGTCTTGGCAAGTGTGACATGCTTACTTTGTACCATTTTTCTTCACCCAGCAATATAAATAGGTACCATGCTGGAAGTAAGCCATCTGGCAATTTATCTACCAAGGGCTATTAAAATGATCTCCCATTTGGGGGAAATACATACAAATAAAATCCAATAGTTGGATGTTGATGGGTGAGGAGAGAAAGATATCAACTATGTAGCATCACTATTCATTAGAGCAGTGGTTTCTACCTTTCCACAATCCACAGCAAGAAAAATATTTTATATTTCTAACTAGTACGTATCTATAAATATGTAATACTAATACAACAGAATATTAATACTGTTCACAAATCATCACCAATCCTTAATTTTATGTTTTCTTTTTATACACAATAAAGTGACTTTGTGATCCACTCATGGTTCACAGCTTGCAGTTTTTTAGAAAACATTTATTTGATTAGAGTAAATTTTGGAAACTAGTATCTAACAGCTAAGAGGAGGCACTATTTGTTAAGCAAGCTTTCAGAAACACAGAACACAACCCATGTACTAGAATTTATGGATTACCAGGACCCATGGAAATGTTCATTCAGAAATAAGGTGAAGTAAAAATCCTAACATGTACACTGATCACAACCATATAATGCTCGGAAAGAGAAAAGGAGTGCGGTAATTAGCTAGTGTTATTTTCTGTTCTTGAGATTGTCTCCTCTATAGTTAAAGTGCACTGCAGAATCAGAGAGCTGCTTGAAGCCTGGCTTATTTATCATGCCTTTAGGCACATCGTTTAATCTCTGGGGCTTTGTTATTTTAACTTACAAAAATCAGACAAATATTAGAGGGCTATTAAGAGGAAATAAAAATAATAGACAAAAAGCACCAAGTACATAGTGGATGCTCACTACAAGATGCTATTAGCCAAACCTCTCTGAATTTTACCTTTCAGATAATTTGTTTTTAAAAAGTAACCTTTTAATAGCCATATTCTATCCTTACATACCACCTCAATCTGTAGCTTGCCCCTGCCCATTAAAAATTAGATTGTCCCCCTGACCAGGTATCCCAGTTAGTTGGGGCACCATCCCAATATGCCAAGGTTGTGGGTTCAGTTCCCATGTAAGAATCAACCAATGAATGCATAAATAAGTGGAGCAACAAATCGATGTTTTTCTCTCTTTAAAAAAAAAAAACAACTTAAAAATCATAATTCAACTTGGACAAAATGTGTAAGAAACAGATTTCAGTCCAACAGAGCAGCACAGGTAAAGGAAAAGAGCTAAGGTTAATGGCTTTGGAGTCAAGCAGCTCCTTAGTGGCTGCTTTCTTGTACAAGTTACTTAATTAGTTCTCTTATCTCCAATTGGGAAACTGTAACAGCCACAACTCATTGGGTGTTTTTGGGGATTGGTAACACATGCAAAGCCCCTTAATAATCCAGGAATATTCAATAAATGGATAGTTATTCTTAATGAATCAATTTGAGAAACTAAGACAATAATTTTACTTCATATATACTGGAGATCGTCAAAAATACTTATCTGCAATTTAAAACGTGCTATGAATTACAAGAGAGTCATGGGGATGTAAAGTACAGCATAGCAAATATAGTTAATATTGTAGTAATAACTGTGTATGGTGCAGATGGGTACTAGACTTATTGGGGGAATCACTTCTTTAATTATATAAATTTCTAACCACTATGCTGTACACCTGAAACTAATATAAAACAATACTGAATGACAAGTGTAACTAATAAAAAATACCTGAATTTTAAAAAGGGGGGGGGAAAAAAATCAACAAAAAATAAGTGAAAGAAATCTACTAATTATGAATAAGCTTGTTTGTCAGTATCTGGTATTTATATCAAATAAAGTTCCATAACTAACATTCACATTTTATTTTAATTTTTATTTTAGAGAGAAACATCAATGTGAGAGACAAACTTCAATCAACTGCTTCCCGTAAGCATCCTCATCAGGGACCAAACCCACAACCTGGATATGTGCCCTGACCAAGAATGGAACCCAAGACCTTTCGATGTACTACCTTTTGGTGTATGGGACAATGCTCCAACAGAGCCACATGAGCCAGGGCAACATTCACATTTTAAAATCCACCTACAACCCCACCAGGCGTGGCGCAGCGGTTCGATTCCTGGTCAGGGCACATGCCCAGGTTGCGGGCTTGATCCCTAGTCAGGGGCATACAGGAGGCAGCTGATCAATGGCGACTCTCTCTTCATTGATGTTTCAACTCTCTCTCTGAAATCAATAAAGATATATATAAAAAAAATCCACCTATATTTTAGTAAATGAATAGTTTATAATATATCATAATGTTTAACATATTTGTACAGTCAACACTTTAAAGTCAGGGTTCTTAATCTATATCCATAACGGGCCTCAGTAACCTCCCAAAATTGTATATACAGTACAGGTTTTCTGCAAGAATCCATAGCTTTTATCACATTCGCAAAGAAGTCTTGACCAAAAAAAGGTTAAGGGTGATGATCCTAAAAACACACTCTGAAGGCTGCATATTAATAAAGTAAAATATATAAATTTCACCTTTGCATTTATCAAGGTGGTATTTTATTTGTTTTTTATATAGAATGCGTCATGAATCTGCATGTCATATTTGCACAGAGGCCATGCTAATCTTCTCTGTTTAATTCCAATTTTAGTACACATGCTGCTGAAGCGAGCACCAAAGGTGGTATTCTGAACAAACTAGATTCTAAATTCTTAAAACATGCTAAAGTCACTTAGTCCAGAGGCAGATATACTCTACTTTCCAAATACTTAATACCTACTAAGAGTTTGAGCTTCCGAGCTAAAATGTTCTTCCAGAAGTCTGAGCTGCCTACCTTTACATTAATTTACATACTCTCATAAACAAAGTAGCTCAGAACACTTTATTTTTAAAAGCCTTTATTCATGTGCTCTCTTATGGTTGTATAAATTTCATTTTTGCCAAACTTCCGTACAAATAACAAGAACTATTTCCTTCAGTCTCATCATTTCGTTTGACTTACTGATTATCAAATACAAATCAAAATTAGAATATTGTCTACCTAACAAAGATTTCCTTCATTCTCAAATACTCAGGTTCAATATTAATGAAATTATCTGATGATGCTGACTGAATATTAAAACATTATTATTCACCAAACTCTCCAACAGTATTTTGATTCCTTGGACAGAGCATCCACATTATTTTTAGCAATGGATCACCCCATCAGTGTAAATTGGCATGTGAAATTGACAAGATGTTTTTAGATGTAACTAAAGTTAACCTAACTCTAAGATCTCCATTTCATATCCTACCAAAGTTTTATACAGCTAAATACTAGGCCATGTTTTTCAAAAGGATCAATTCCTTTCATTTACTCAGACTCATAGCAGGTACATAAGATGCTATAAATTAGACGAAATTATCTAAATTCTGAATTAAAAAAACAAACAAACAGTAACTAATGTCAAGTGAACTCCAAGTATCCCTTTGTTAAGTTTTCAAATGCAAATTGTTAATTTGGAGCCAACTTCCCTGCTACAACAAGTGCATTCCGTTACCCCTGTATGCCTAAATAAATTCTGCTACAAACCCTATAACGCACACAAATATTTAGGGTAAGGTAGAGTATTCCACTCGGCTGACCTGTTCTGCTTAACTGTCCTTATTTATATGCCATTATTTCTCAGTCCTTTAATATCTTCTACCTTCATTATACCAATTATGTTCCCAGGTTGAAAAAAAATCACTGTATAATCTACACATCCAAAAGCCCCCCAAAATAGATTCTAGTTATTAAATCTAGATTCCACAGTTTACTATAATTAACTATATCCTTAACAGATAATTCATACTCTACACTGTACATGAGTGAATTCATTAAGAAAAATGTTCCCTCCTATGCGTCAAGCAATCACATATTTGACCAAATAAAAGGGGGGGGGCAGCTCCCAAGTGAATTAGAAAGAGTAACTTCGTTACACTGTCACAAAGCAAAAAAGGATGACCAATTAATAGAACACTCCCAAATCATATTCATCATTAATATCTGCCACTTAAAAACATTCTCTAAAATCTCTTAAAATACTCCTAGAGAAGCAAAGTAATATGTTAAAAGTGTAGCTGTCTGCTGCTTCAGAATACTTAAATCTTAGACCTAGAAAAGAGTCTAAGAAAATTACCTGATCCAATTTCCTCATATTTGAGAATAGGCTGTGGAGACGGAACATTTTTGACTGTAATACGAAACCGCAAATATCATGTAGAAAAAGTTAACTTTTGTAGAGTGTAGACAATCCACTAGAAGTCCAAATCCGTTCAGTAGCCATTAGCCATGTTAACTACTGAGCACTGGAAATGCGACTAGCTGAAAATGAGACATGCTGAATACACTCTAGATTTCAAAAACAGTATCAAAATTAAAAAAAAGTGGTGTCTCCCATTTTATCTGGTTATTTAATGAAGTCCACTCTTAAGTAATTGTATAATGCTTAGAACACCCACACAAGCAAAGAGCATGCAGTGACTGGGCCTCCTTTACTCCAGTCAAGTCACATGAGGCAGTGTTAACAATTCATTGCTAGGACTGGGGACCTGAATTCAATTCTCATCTAGCCATGGAAAACAAAAATCATTGGCAATTAATATTTTGGGGTCGAGAACATCCTTTACTGACCAAATAAAAGCTTCTCAGACTATTAAAATATGAAGTGATTACAAATCTATGCTGGTCATTGATGGCCAATTCCTGAAAACTAAGGTGAGGAGAACATGCTCCACCAAATAGAAATACAAACTGGGTTGCTTTTAACACTCCTTGAAGACCAGTGCTATGGATAAAAATACCCTTTAGAAGGGTTGTTTTTCTGACTCTTTTTTGACACCCTTAGAAAGATATTTTGCAGAAATACACATGACTACAGCTGAATCAATAAATATTTTCTATTCTATTTTTTAAAAATTCTGATTACCACCCACTACATTGATTTAATGACTCAATGAGTCAGGATCTACAGTTAAAAACATTGGTTTAGATCTCCTAATATTGGGCAATTCCCACTATTAGTGATACTTACTATATTAGCTATTGAAAAAACGTACACAAATATCTAGTGTGCAAGAAATTCTAGTTAATGCTAACAGGAATAAAGTGCCCATAATGAGTAAACTTTGGAGACGAACTTGTGTATCGATATTTCTTTCATTATATTAAGTCTGAACTCGGTGATTTAGAAACTTTCTTTTTTATGAGACGTGCAAAATTCCCCGAGTCTCTCAAATTCGACAGAGCTTCAATTTTGTTTAGGGGAGGGTAGGACCTACAGCCTGTTTCAAGAGGAAAACACCCTCTCACTGTCACTGCAAAAGTATCCAAAACAGGGTTCACCCCCCCCATGAACTGTAATTGTGTACACACTAGTGACACATTTTAAAATGCTATTTAATCTTAACTGAAAAGCTCAAAACAGTCCTTTTAGCAACTATGTATAATAAATCAAACACCCTCACAAAACCCAAAGTAACTTACAAGTTTACAAGTATTTAGTTCCTTAACTATACACATATTCCCTGAATATGCTACTGCAAGCGAACCTGACGGCCATACAACAGAAAAACCTGGATATAAATTCTGTTCTAAAATACATAAATTTACTATTACAAGATTTCCAGGTCAATATAAATAATTTAGGGAACTGCTAAATGAGGTTTTAACTTAGGAACTGAGTGCCAAGACGACTATCAGTAAGGTTTAAAGAAGTAGGCTCATCCAGTCTCCCGATTTACTTCAAGAATGTAACACTCACTATGCCCAATGCCTTCTTTTCGTTTGCCAACCCTCTCGTAAATAAGTGTATTAAAACACAGAAGGCAGGGTTCCAGGCCCTACTGTAAAAGTTGGAGAGACAGAGGCCATTGCTGGCCAAGGACATAAAGGTTACACATTCCTCACACCCGAGCCTGCCGGGGACGTGTACAGCCCGCCTGCTTCCAGGTGTGCAGCACCGACTCGGAGCTGGGGATGCTGGTCGTGGCCCAGGTAGCCAGGCACAAGTCCACCCCCGGATCCCACTAATTCCCGCCCGACCCTCTCCCCAGCCAAGGACGGAGGTCGTGGTGGATCAGGAGGCACAGCTGCTCCGGGACCGAGGCTGGGCTCGGCCGAGCGGATTAGTGGCAGGGAGCCGGCCCAGGGACAGCCAGTCCGCGCCCACTCGTCCGGGCACTACCCCCGCACTTCCTACCTTCCCTCCCGCATCCCAGCCCCCAAGGCCAAGGTCTCCCCGGCCCACAAACTTGATAGCGGAAGTGACGTCAGGGGGGAACCTGGCGACTCCCGCAGCCAGTCAAGCTAGAGCGGGAGAAGGCGCTGGCCAATGGGCGACGACAGGGGGCCGGACTTCCCCGCCCAAGCTAGATTGCAGCGGGGCGGGGGAAGGGAGAGGACTGAAGAATGTGAAGAATGACCCCTCCCCCCGGTCCTGAGGCGCTGGGCGGGAAACAGAGGGGGTTGGGGCCAGCCGGCCGCGCCACGCGGCGCCCATCCCCCAGCCTGCGCCACTGCCACCCACGGTCCTCCTCGAGGCCTGCCCGCCCACCCCGACCCCCAGGCCTCTTCCGGTCGGCCCCATCGCTCCCTTTCTCCCACCGCCCCCGGGAGTCAAGTGAAGGAAAATGGCGACGGGCCCGTGCGCGCCGTCCGTTTACCCCACTGACCTCGGGCTCGTATTGAAGGCCACCGCCTGCAGCCGCCCTCTGCGGAGTCGGCCCGGCCTTCGCGCCAGCCGCAGGCCACCACCGCCCCGGAGACGCGTGCGAAGATGCCGACGGGAGCGCGGGCGGAGGGCCGTGGCGGCCTGAGGAAAAGCAACGCGGGCGCCGGGAGGCCGAGGCGGAGGCGGGCGCGAGCGTAGCGCGCGAGTCCATTGGCTGGGCTGCCTGACTGACGCGCGCCTTGCCCTTTCGTCTCAGCCGAGCCGGACGCCCGGACCTCACTGGAGGGCGGTGGCTCGGCCCGCCCAGGGCTGGGCGTTCACCGCGGGAAGGGCGCGTGGGTCCGCCCACCCCGTCCGCTCCGGCTTTCCTATTGAGCGGCCGGGAGAGTGGCGGGGGAGTGTCCCGCCCCCCGCCCTCCCCGCGCGTGTGGGACAGGCACCCTCTCGAGGCGGCCCAGAGCACGTTGCGCGGCCGTGCTCCCGCCTCCCGCTTGGGGAACGTGCTGGGCGACCCACAAGGGCAGCCCTGCGGAGTAGCCGGCTGGAGCTGGAGCTGCTTTCAGCCCACTGCTGCAGGTTTTGGAGAGTCTCACCTTCAGGTGCTTGTCAAAGCAATCCTTACTTTTCCTATTTTAAGAATCAACCACTGAATGCATAAATAGTGGAACAACAAATGATTTTCTCTCCCCCCTTCCCTTCCTCTCTGGAATTAATAAATAATTTTTAAATTAACCTAAAGCTTAGTTCCGTGTGCCCATTAGAACTTTCCCAAACTAGGCCCAGGGAGAGCTCTGGTTAAGTCTGCCTGCCCCCTCCCCCACGGATAATGTCTGTTTTTAACGTTACTTAGAGTGTACCGGTTACGTTTACATTTATGAGCTCACTTGTATTAGTACTTGCAATAAACAGAAGTTAAGGTGCAGAGTTACTTTGTGGACTGAAGTGAACAAGAAACTACAAGAAAGAAAAGTTGAGCTTGGGCCTGATAGGTGGGCGGGATTTAGGGAGGACTTTTAAGTTAAAAGACGAGTGGGAAAAACAATTTTGTAGTCTATAACAGACAAAACAAAAAAGGCCAATAAATATGAAATGATGTTCACCTTCATTAGTAAGCAAATAAATGCAAATCACAGCCACTTCCCAGTTCATGACAGGTCATCACTTAAAAATGCCCTGAAAACCTATAATGGTGGTACAGACCTATAGTTGTCAATATGGAAAGGTCATCAGGGTCATATTGCTATTCCAGAAATAAGATTACAAAATAATGTGTATGACATGCCCCCATAAGTCTTAACGATTAGCTGTGTAATTACTCATGATCTTTTCCTTTACACATTCCTGTGTTCTTAGCAGTATGTATTGCTTTCATAATCAGAAAAATTATCAATACAAGAGCAATGCCAGGGATAGTTGTTCCAGTCAACCAATTTTTGGCACCATTACAGTGCCAACAGGAGTTCCCAATTTGGGGGGCAGCAAAGAAGGAAACTTTATGCTTATGAGGTGCATACAGCTCAACAGTGGCACATCATGGCTGTGACTATAGCACTGCCGGGGGACAGCATAATAGGGCTACGGCCAAACTGCACGGCTATGGACGGCTGTTCCACCCAGAGGTGTTGGGGGGCTCCGCTCTAGCCGGGGAAACTCAGCCTTCAGGCTCTGGTGGAAAGCGCGCTCCTCCATCTACGGGAGCTGGCTTGTGTGCACTGAAGTCCCCACCCCTGGTTCCTGATTGGTCCATCTTCATGCAAATAACACTAAATCTTCACAGTTTGATTGGTTCAAAAGGCACTGTTCTGATTGGTCAGAGTAGAGCTATTCTGATTGGCTAGAGCTGCAAGGCTCCCACTGGATGGGGAAAGCCGAAATCCTATTGGCTGAAATAGGATTCCAGGAAACCTTTTTAAGGGTTGGCTCAGCCAGCAGAAACACAGTGTAGGCAGGCAGTGCAGCATACAGGCCTGCAGTTTGGCAGGGAGGTGTTTCTGCAAAGTATGGTTTGCATAAGAGGCCCTTGTGCAGAAATGGCTACTAGGCTCTGTTTGGTGTTTTTTTTTAATATTTGAGCCAAGTTAGCCACCAGGAGCCATGTTTAGTAGGCTCCTCTCCCCCCCCCCCCCCCAGGATTCACATTCCCCTGTATCCATCGTCTCCCTTTTCTGTAGTAAATAGAAACCCAGTTTTTAGGTGACAGCATAACTAGAATGACCTTGGATGTAGCTATGTGACTAAGTTCTGGCTGCTGCGATATAATCAGGAGAATGGGTGGGGTTTCTGGGTTCTGCCCTCCAAGGGGAGAGCTTGCCCTTTCTCTCCCCCTTTCTGATGTCCAGCTGCCTGGGCAGGATGGGGTGTGGTAGAGAGACACATGGAGGGGAACCCCAGTCCCCTGCTGGCATCATAGAGGAACCTCCACCAACACTTGGACTTTAAGTGAGAGAGCTATGACTTATCTCACTTAAGCCCCTGAAATCTGGGAATACTTCCACAGGAAGCTAGCCTGATCAGGCGGGCATGCCCACTCAGTGCATGCCTACATGTGGGTTCTTAGGAGATGAAGAGGGCATTCGGTGGGTGGAGCACACAGCTTCTGGGGGTGAAAGTCCCAGCTCCTGTTTCCCAGGACACACTTTGGGGCAGAGACCCTGTGTTCAATGTGATCACAGTAGGGAAGTGATTTGGAACTGCTGAGTGATGAGCAGAACCAAGGGTCATTAATGATCATTATTCATAGTGATAGCAAGAGGCAGGAAGAGTGTGCATTTGAATCCTTGTTGCTGCCCAGGAGAACCAGACCATAGTAATCCTTTGGTTCAAGTCTGACCTTGTCCAGAAGCCTGGCCTCAGCTTACCTCTCCACTCCCCATGCTTGTGGGGGCACAGTTCCAACCACTCACTGCTCAAGCCTCCTGGAATCCTAGTCCCCATCTTTGCTGGCTGTCCTGGTCATTCGGATGGCATTTAAGCTTGGCCTACTCAGGGAGACCTTTCCCAACCACCCAGCCTACCAACCCCCATCACTGTTTCACCACTCTATTTTTACAGCACCCGTGGCGTTTTAGCACTCTCTGAACCCATCTTGCTTGTTTTATTGTTCACCCCCTAAGAAAGCAAAGAACTTTGTCTGCATTTTCAGAGCCACTCCTAGAACAGGCCCAGATGCTCAATAAACATCTTTTGAAGTGTGGAATTAAAAGCCAAGAGACTAGGGCAGTTTGCAGAGGGGGTTGAATGCAAAGGATACTAACAGGTGGAAAGGACAGCTTGCAGGAGTCCAGGTCTTGAGGGTTCTGACCAGAGGATGGTGTGAAAAAGCAGAGGGCGTAGCAGTTGGCTGGGCCAGGAGGGGAAGAAGATGCTGAATCCTGAGAAGACCCCAAACTCCTCTGCTGAGGGTCCCAGAGTAGCCAAGCTCCAAAGGACCCCAGAGGCCCAGTGTCCCTGAGGCCCTGCCATGTCAGACCCCACACCTCTCTGCAGGTGGCCTCAGGACAGAACCTTCCCTCCACCTTTGTTTTCCTGCTGCCTAAACAAATCTAGTAAAGCAAACACACTCCTGGCAAACCCCTCCCCAGGTGAGCTTGGGGCCCTTTGAGTGGTTGCTCCCTCTGGCCCTTCACTCAGCACTTTGCCTCAGGTGAGCAGTTTGCCTCTGGTCTCCCCGCTCTTCACAGCTCAGACTCCCTGCCCATAATCCTGCATCCCCACCACAGAGGGCCAGCTCTTCATGCAGAGCATGGACGCGTAGATCAGGGTGATGATGTCTGGGCAGTGCCTCCTGAGGTCTCGCTCTAACTTCCCAGGGACCTTGTGCTTTCCTGTGAACCTGCAGGGAAGTGCTGCTGCCTGAGGAGTCACAGCAAAAGGAGGGAAGTTTCAGGCAAGGCAAATATCCCCACACACCACCCGAGGTTGCAAACTGGTGATGGCCTGGAGTTTCCATCTGGTTCACAGAAGTGCTTTGTTGCAATATTTTAAAAATCTATTTTTAATTAGCTGACAGCTTTCGAAAGAATCAAGCCATTTAATATTTTAAAAATCTGGATTTCTTGCTTTTCTAAAAAAAACCCTGGAATCTCTGGCTACACTCAGCCTATGTTCCAACAGGACAATGTTTTCTTTATATGCAGCATGGCCTCTGCTATTTGTCACAGCCTCCCTTATCTCCCAGGCTGCTTCATTTTTGCTAAGTGCCTGGCTCCCATGGTCATCTGAGTTTGTGTCCTCACTGCCACCTCTTTGGAGGCACTGCTGCTGCCCAACTTGGGCCAGTGGCTTTAGTGTTAGCCAAGCAGAGTCCTTTCCTGGGAATGTATTGGACAGAAACTGGGAGAAAAGAACCCCTTAGCTTCAGACTCCAAGCTGTAATGACAGAGGAGAAGAGGTCATTCTTCAGGAAAAAAGCAAAACAATCACTGAGAAATAGACAAAAGAGAGAAAAGGGCTTCTGCCCATAACTGAGTTTGGGTCCTGTCACCTCTGAGGCCTCCCTACCCTTTTCCCGGTGCTTTTCAGAAGTCCCTTCCCTTCCGTCCCAGCTGAGCGGGGCAGCAGGGCAGAGTGTGTGTCACTTGCAACTAGTCACAACTGAAAACAAGGTAGCTGGAAGGAGGAGGGACTTGAGAATGACATTCGGAATCCATGCTGTTAACAGTGTGATTTTAGACAAGCCACTAATCTCCTTCTCAGTTTCTTCACCTTTGCAGTGGGGACCCCATTGTTTACTTCCTAAGGGGAGTGAAGTTCCCATAATGTCATTTATGTGAAGCATTGCATACAATTCTAACCACATACCAATAGGTGCAACCTAGGATTCCATAACCCTAATTGAATTTTGTGGTAGATGTTTGCTGATGAACTATAGTACTCCCATCTTAGCACTCCCATTTTCTACCCTTCCAATCGCTACTTTGAAGATAAGCAGGAGCAACAAAATTTAGTAGAAACAATGACCTCTTCCCCTCCCCTGGCTCTTCGTAAACTTTGTAAAAGATTTCTGCCCGTAAAAACTCCAGGGAATAGTTAACCAAGAAGATTAATTAACGCTTATCTTAGCTTCTGTCTACTGCTTTGCTAGTCCCCCACCTGCCCCCTCAGCCAAACAGAATGTGGTTTTTGCCTTTATATTCTCCCTGCAAAGACTGTTCGAGGCTGCGAGTCTGTTAAGGCCATGAGGCCGCTCGCAGTTGCTGGCTAATAAACCTCCAAACGGTCAGTTTGATCTCTGTGTGAATTAATCTCGTGAAAAGCCGGGTGTAACACTGAAAACTGGTGTGCTGGAATTAAGAAGAACGAGATTCTTCCTGAAGGAGGCCAGGGTTCTCTCAGGAGATATTTACAGGTCATTACTCTGGGGTGGGCTGGAAGAAGCCAGGCCTCCAGCCAGATGGACTTGGATTTGCATTAGGTCTACCCTTTCAGTGTCTGTGTAATCTTGGGCTAGTGATTTAAATTCTTGGACCCTGAGTTTCCTTCTTTCATGTAGAGATGATCATTCTTACCGCCTTCAGTTATTTTGAGAATGGAATTAACTCATTAACATGAAGAGTGCCTAGTAGTATATACTAAGCTTTCAACAAATTGTAGTTATTATTGTGAGGGGGAAAAAACAAAGTCCATGGCAAGAGCTAGCCACAGGCTTCATTTCTGGGGAATCATTGCTATTGTGATTTCTAGCATCTGAGGCTCAATTGAGCTAAAAGTGCATCGTAAGTCTTCAGAACACAAGGCTGTTCTGTTTAGCTGTACCAAGGACTCATCACTTGCACCACCCACCCCAGTGGCAGATCCAGTGGCCTCCACCATTCAAGGCCACGTATATGAGCTTCAAGCAACAAGCGCTTTTTAAACAGATTCCTGTTTGTTGTTTTTTAAAGCTTTGGATGATCAATTACCAACGTAAGATCCAGAATCAAGAGAGAGACTACAACGTAGAATCTTTTTTTCTTTTTTCTTTTTAAAAGGTGAAGTCTAGCAACTTGAGAGTTGCAGCCAAAGATAAAAGTTGTCTACTGTATCATACGGTTAGTTCCCTTGACCCAACCTCACTTCCCTGTGCAGAGGCCTCGCTGGCAGAGGAAGGAGATGGATTCTGGGGAAGCTTTGTCCCTGTTTTTGGTTTTGGCATAGACCCCAGTGCTGCCTCTCACGATGTATCCCCAGTGCTTGTTGGGACAGATGGCCCTACGTGGCATAGTCTTCCTGCCAGGTCAACACTTGGTCAGTATGGGGAGGGGTGGGGGCTGGGGGAAGATAGGCAGTGATCCCCATTCTTTTAATGAGCTCTTGAAAATAGTGCCTGACAGAGGGTGTCCTTGGTGGTACCTAAGGGGACAGGCTGCCCTCCACAAGTCTCTCCATCTCTGCCTTGAGCCCCTTCACTCATGGAGGAGCTGCACTGCACTCCCCTGACTCTGCAGGAGCACCCTCATCTGCTCCTAAGGCTGTTGGGGGCTTTCAGTCACCAGGCCACCAGCTGTGACTT
Source organism: Miniopterus natalensis (assembly GCF_054644295.1). Lineage (NCBI taxonomy): Eukaryota > Metazoa > Chordata > Mammalia > Chiroptera > Miniopteridae > Miniopterus > Miniopterus natalensis. The sequence goes on along the minus strand of NC_142092.1, from coordinate 7,849,786 downwards.
CCCCAGGCTGGAGGCACGCTCGCTCGTGCTCCAGCTGCCTTTTGGGGCTGGCAAGCTTGTGTTTGGTGCCACAGAGCAGACTGTCTCCAACAGCGTGGATCATGGCCCACGTGTCTGCGGCACTGGTGGGCACGTCCCCAATGAGCTTCCCGTGTCCTGTGGAGGCAGTGTGAACATTTCCTTAGGGAAGGTCTGCAGAGGGCAGGCCCAGGCACCTGGTTCTTGGTGCGGCCTCAGCCTCCCCAGCTCCACTGAACCAGGAACACCGTAGGTGTGGGGCATTAGCCGCCTGCCCACTACCCATTTCACCTCTTTCCTCTCCAAAGAGCCCTGACGCCTCAGGCCAGCAGTGGTGGGCAGCTAAAAACACTATGTTTGTTTTCTGCTTCCCTTGTAGTTAGGGGTGGGTGGCCGGGTGTGCCACAGAAGCAGAAGTGGGAGTTGTTGGGTGGGGCTTCTGGGGAAGCTGCTTAAAAGTAGCTTCTGGGACAAGTCTTGCCCTCTGGGACAAAAATGCCTCTGGGACAAGCCTTGCCCTCTGTCTTGCCCCTTCCTTCCTCCAGGACTCAGGGATGCCCACACGGAGCAGCCACCTCTGACCATGTGCTGACAGCACGCACAGTACAGCTGAAAGAAGAGGGCCGGGCGTCAGCAGTCACCAGCTGGCAGCCTTGCCTCCCTGCCTCTGGACAGTTCATTAAGTACAAAAGAACCCCTAATTTTTTTAAAGCCATTGCTCATGGCTTTTTATCATGATCAAATCTAGATCCTTTTTGAAGGAGTAGTCAAATGGAAGAAATTACCTGAGTAATTTTGAGGGGAATGAAATTTCAGAGTCGCCCATTGTGATATTTCTAGGAAGTCCAGATCTTGTTCTCGGGCTGTCCACAGTCTACAGCGCCTTCAGCTCCTCCTGTAAACCTCGGCTCCAGCGGCACCTCTGTGATCAGGTCTTCCCTCATGGGGAAAGCGTGGACGGTGAGGTCAGGTAGACCTGGCATGATGGGGCGATTGTAGCTGAATAGTCCTGCACCTCATATTCCTGCCTTGTGAAAGGGGGGGTGGGTTCTGAAGAGGGCTAATGAGATGCTGACTGTGCAGTGCCCAGCATTGGACCAGGCACACAGTAGGCACTGGGCAAGTCGATCTTGCCTTTGTTGACCTTCCCCCTCAGACAATGAGAGGATCTTCCATTCCACAGGCTTCCCCAGGTCTCAGATATGCCACTACAGTCCACAATATACAGAAACATTCTAGCATTTGTCACCATGAGCTGCCTGCCCGGCATGTGCTTGGGAGTTTTATTTAACTCACTAGACTAATCTTCTTGAGGATAACAAGAAAAACCCAAATAGACATAATCGACACACCACAGAATCTCAGGGTACTGGCGAGTGCTCTAAAGGAAGACAAAGGAAGGTAGAACCAGGGTCCTGGGGGTGGCTGAGGCCGAGGAGGGGGCAGCTCCCTGCTTCAGGTGATCTGGGAGGGCGTCTCCGAGAACCTGACTTCTGAGGAGAGGACTGAACAATGGCCAAGCAATGGTCATATCTGAGGGTGGTGAGGCCTAGGGACTGAGCCAAGCTCCAGGCGGCTGGGGGTGGGGGGGGGGCAAGAAGACAAAAAGGCGGGTGGGGCCAGGATGTGGGTTTATCTGAAATATAATGGACCCCCCCACCAATTGGGGATTTTGAACAAGGGAATGGCATGGTCTAAAACATGGAACGATCACTCTGGCTATTAGTGGGGCTGAGTGGGCAGGAGGAGTCCGTGTGGACCTTAGAGTGTCCAGGCAGAGGCGGTGAGAGTGGCCAGGGGAGATGGGTCAAGGGGCTGGGAGGTGCATGGAGAGGATACACCTGGTAAGGGAAGAGGTGGCACTGAGATGCCTGAGCAATCATTGTGCCTGGTACTGAGATTAGGAGGACCGGGTTGGGGGGAATCTGGAATTCCTTTCTGTCTAGGTTATGCCAGAGATGCCAGATGTGAGTTTATATAATTTTCACCAAGTTTGGAAAAATTTTGTCCATTGTTTCTTCAAATACTTTTTCTGTGCTCCCCCCCGGCCCGCCCAATCCTATCATTTCCTTAAGGGATTCCAGATACCCATATATTGGGACACTTGAAGTTGTTCCACAGCTTGCTAATGCTATTTTTTAAAAATTCTCATTCCTCTATCTCATTTTGTGGTTTATATCGCTGTGCCTTCAAGTTCATAGAGCTTTCCTTTTCTGTGTCTAACCTGTGGTTCATCCCATCCAGTGTATTTTCCATGACATTGTAGTTTTAACTTGAATCTTTTTAAATATCATCCATGCCTCTAACTTTTTGAAATATGCAATACAATTATAACAATCTTTAATATCTTTGTCTGCTAATTCTAACATCTGCCTCAGTTCTGATTTGACTTTAGTGATTGATTATTGCTTTCATTAGAGGTCATGTTAGGATACCAGACATTGTGAATTTTACGTTGTTGGATGCTGATATTTTTGTATTTCCAGAAATATTAAATTTTGTCCTGGGATACACTTATGTTACTTGGAAAGAGTTTGACCTCTCAGTTCTTCCTTCCATTATTCGTTAGGCTGGTCTAATGGGGCTAAGGCTTCCTGAGTACTGTTCCAGTATCGCATGATTTATGAGTTTTTCCAGTCGTAGTGGGAATAGGCATTGTCCCCAGTCCTGTTTGAGCTCCAGGCACTGTTTCTTCAATCCTTTCCTATGGTTCCTTCCCACCTGCAGCGATTTCCTCACAAACATGCTGGCCGACCAGTTCTTTGTTGAAAACTCCTGGGACTCTTTGCAGATCTTGGGGTTCTCTGTGCAGTGTTCTCTTCTCTGGACTCTGTCATGTGCAGTTGACCTGCCTCAACCTCCCCAGACTCTCAGCTCTGTTTCCTGAACTCAGGAAATCTGCCAGGCTTTGCTCGGGCTCCCCCTCTCAGCCCCTTGGCCTGGAAACTCTCTCAAGGCGGTAAGCTGGAAGAATTGTAGGACTCATCTTGTTTAGATCCTGTCTCTCAGGAATTATCATTCTTCATTGCCTGAGCTCCAGTGCCTTGCACACCATTGTTTCAAATATTTTTCTGTTTATTTTGTTATTACTGTTTCAGAAGGGAGGGTAAATTCAGACCCTGTTACTCCATCTTGGCCAGGTGAGGAAGTAATAAACCCAATTTTAACAAACATTTGGTATTGAGAAGATCTGTAAAAGTCAGCTGTGGTAGACACAGAGATGTTCTTCCACTGTCCCCCTTTCCAGGGAGGACTTGTTGCCTCCACGGCTCGACCAGCCCCAGTTGTCAGATCCTTCAGTTTGCTCTCAGCTCTGCCTTCCCAAAGCAGCCACACTCAGTGGCTGGGCAAGAGGACCTGTACTTACCTGGCCACACTGGCACAATGTGGGCTCTCTGGTGGGTGATGCTGGTTCCAGAGTCCCTGCCTGGCCAGGTACTGCTAGTCCAGACTACCTTCCCCTCTCTTTCATCTCTTTCTTCTCCCTTCCTGCACAAAGGTCGATGTTGTACCCCAAACTCTGTCTCAGCTTCTGTTTCCAGAGAACCCAACCTGTGGCACCAACTCTTAGGTGGTTAGTGTGGCCCAGAAATCAGACCCCAAGGGGCCCTGCCCTGGCCATCTGTAGATGTCTGTCCTCTACAAGAACTGAAAACTCACCACTAGAATTTGTTTCTGAACCACTGTCTAGTCTTCAGAGCACACATGTGCCCATGTGTATGGCTTAGAAAATTTTGTTCTCTTGACAAAATGTATCCAGAGATTTATTCCTAAAACCTTTATTGCAGGGGGAAAAGTCATGAAATGAAGAAAACCAGGCCATAGAAGCCAGGACACACCCATTTATTCATCTTATAAGAGGGTAATGATATGGCCATAAACCTACTATTTTTGGAAGCCCCTGAAACAATCAGAATTCACCCATTTCTCAAGGTGCACATTTCAAAGCTTGACACATTACAAGACACGCTTAAGAAGAGTCAATCTCTAGAGATGCCACATATTTCTCTCTTGCATTTAAGCACTAGCCTCGTGGCTTGAAGAGAAAACTATTTGAACTGAAACCAAAAATGTGGGGAGAAGCCATGAGCTGTGGGAGCCCTGCATGCATTCCTTGTGTTGCACTCTTAGATTCCTGCAGCACCAGCTCAGTATCCTAGGTGAAACTCACTTTCCTCTCTGCATAGGCATCAGAAATCTCAGCCACCTGGTGAGACTTGTGGTCCCCAAAGAGCTTGCACATTCCATGTATTGGTTCTTCGTCACCTAGGCACATCTGATTGACAAAAGGAAAGGCATTGGCACTTATTCCCTTCCTGTTCCAGCCCTGTGCACCCAGGACCAGCCACACTCCAGGCCAATGACATTCCGAATGTATTCTTAAGCAGGTACCAAAAGTCATTTGCACAGGAGGCCCCGGTGTGTGGAGTACAGAGGAGATGGGAGCACTAAGATGCTTGAATGGTGATCCAGCAAGCACACACCACACTTGGTCTCCTGTGGAATCTGTTTTGTTCAAAAACGCTGAGAAAGCTCCAAAAAGTGCTTGCCCAAGGACACACTTCCAGATAGAGACAGTATTGGGATTGAGAGACGGGGGCGTTCTGACTCCAAGATCAAAGTCTCTTCCTTTGCTAAGCCACCACGTCATAGGACTGAACACCACAGTGGATATAGCATGTCTAGTGGAGTACCCTGCACTCAGCAGGCATTACACAGGGCAGGTATTGATAATGTCATAAGAACCTCAACCAACTTGAGTCCATTACAGGCTCAAGAGAAGCTGGGCACATTTTAGATGGAAGGGATCAAGGAGGAACCTCACTGCCCTGCCTGCTCTGGCCCCTAACCTTCCCCTCTTGGCTAATGGGGAGCCTCGGAATAAACTTTTGAGTCATGGAAAGGGAGGTCACTGCTGAGGATCAGACAGAGCCATTGAGAATTTGTGGCCAATGAAACCAATTTTTAAAGGCAGAGCCCCAATAGGAATCCAACATCATGTCCTGTTCTCTTGAACCCTCTTAGTCACTTGAGCTGGGTGCCCCCCACAGGCCACTGTGTCTGGGCAGGAAGAGGCAGGTAGAAGGAACAGAGCAGAGGCTGGTGGAGCTCAGAGCCACCCAAGACGGCAGAGTGGAGAATTGCAGGGAAGCCCTGCCCTGCGACGACAGACACCCAGAGCCACAGCTGTGCAGCAGGAGTTGGCTGCAGCGTTTCAAGCCAGAGTCAAATTATGAAGACTCGGGATCACTTTTGACCTCCTGCAAAGAAGTCACCACCTTAGTGTTTCTCTGACAGATAACAGAACAACCTGAACCTGGTGGTTGGTGCTACCTAATCTGTGAAACATGGAAACTGCCTCTCCTGCCTCCTCCAGGGTTGCTGGGAGGGTCAAACTGGCTCAAGATTGAGAATGTGCTTTGTCAACAGCAAAGAATTAAAGCTGCAGCGGCGGAATTCCTGATGCCATATCTCATTCATATCTGAGCTAAGTCTGACTTGGGTTCATAGGACATACTGTGTAAAAAACTCATGCTGAAGATCAAACATCAGAGTCATACTCAGCTCTCCAAACTCTCCACTCCTAGTAGGCATGCAGGAATTAGCAGAAGGAATAGTGGATTCGCTCTTCTGCCTTGCCCCGCCTTCCCTCTCTGGGACGATCAAGAGCAAAATTCTCACAAATCTAGATATGATGCTACTGCACTCTAACTATGTGAACCTTCTCTCTGGGGTCCCTTAAATCCTGCTGTGGGCTGCGTGGCTTTTACCAGACGGGCATGCACATGCATGCACATGCACACACATGCACACACACACACTCATCCCTGGGCTCCATCACTGAGAATGAAGTCAACATGGGTGAGTGCATTTATTTAGAAAGTAATCCTCTACTTATTCCTAAGCAAATATCTGGTTTCAACTTTAAGGTTACTGGGTCATTTGGCAGACTGGGCAGCTAAATGAATGAAAGAAAACATATAACTGAAGACCAGCTTCATGATTTCTTCATGCTTTTCACACATTTGAGCCAGCTGGCTTTGTTCCTTGGTCTGAACTATCTCAAGTTCTTCCTTAAACTTTTCCAGTATGTTTCAGCCAGGATGTTCCTCTACAGTCCATTTGTTCCCCTTCCCCTCAAATAAATGATGTAAGACACAGAGACAGCACGAGCTGGTGGCAAATTCCCACTGCCAACCGCCAGGGGAAAGCACGGAGACCCTTTCCTTCCTGAGCTCATAAACACCAGCGAGGGTGCGGGAGAGAACCCCCTTCCCCCGCCGAGGGAGTGCTGACAGGACTTTCAAAAGCAGTGGCCGTGAAATTCTCCTCACCCCTGCAAAATAACTCCCCCACTCCGCGCGCTCCCGCCCTGGCCAGTGTGTGCGCCATCCACAGGGCAGGGACAGCACCGCGCCTCCCTCGGGAGAGCCGGGGGCCGCCTTCCTCCCCCAGGAGTCTGCCCAGCCCGGTGGGAAGGCGGCTGCTCACAGACGACCGCGAGGCTGGACGAGCGGGGGCACAGACAAGGAAGAACTGTCTCCTTGGAGTCACAGGAGATCAGGGCTGGTGTCGCAAGAAAAGACACCTGATCTAAGCATTGAAGACCAACGTTTATCAACCGCATCTTTTATTTACTGTTGTGATGCTGTGGCACCTGGGGCCCTGCAGGCCTGCAGGAGTGGCCCCTTCCAGGCTAGCCAGTTCCTAGAGAGAGTATGGGTCCCACCTGGGAGTAAGGGTCTCATCCAACCACACCCCTACCACCTCCTTTATATTTGCTATTCCTTTATTTACCTGCCCTAGTCGTCCCAGGGCCAGGTACCACACAGCTAGGGACAGTCCCTGTGCCCCAGAGCCAGCTGAAATTATTCCAGGTGGCTAATCCTAAACCTGCTGACCCTGCCTCGCCTGCTCCTTCTTGCAGAAACCACAATAATGGCTCTTGCCCGTATTCCCACTCCCAACCCCCACCTCCTGACCTACCATAGTGCTTCCCCACTTGCCCTCTGCCCCCTGTGTGTCTCCTCCTCTTGGAAACTGTGAGTTACAAGCCAACAATCAAAGGCCGTTGTCTGTTGGCCTTGCGGTACCTGAATAACAATAAAACCAACAAGTGAAAAGACAAGACCAGATGCCACCCTGAGTTACCATCACAGTCCACCTATTTGACAACCTTAAAATCCATCTGTTTAACAAACTTTTATGAAGCACCTACTATGTTGGAAATGACCTAGTGAACAGGAGAGACACACTGGCCCTGCCCTCAGGGGCTTACGTACTATTGAGGGAAATTGATGTGCCAAACAACCAATATGCTGGCTCCATCTGCCGATTGCCAACCAGACAACTCCTCTAAACCCTCTTGGACCCGGCTATCTTTCCTTCAGCGCCATTTTGGGGCCAGGGTGAGTAAGTAACTGTATATGTTTGTTACGACTACGGGGAGAAAACATATGGTAATTGAGCCCAAGAGTCTGAATGGAAAGATCCAAATTTCAAATTTCAATTCCAGCTTTGTGAACTGGAAACTATCCAAAATATCATTTAAGAGAAGAATAGGTAAGTAAGTAGGTGTGTGTGCATGTGTGTGCTTGTGTGTGCACATGTGTGCGTGTGTGTGCCTGTGTTTGTGTGTGTGTGTGTGTGTACAGTGGATGCCATAGCAATAATAAAAAGATGAACTATTGGTACACATAACAGCATGAATGAATCTCGGAGAAATTATGTTAGTGGAAGAAACTAGTCATAAAAATATATACCACATGATTTGTATAATTAGGGCAAAACTAGCCTATGGTGAAAGAAGTCAGAATGGTTTCTTGTGTGTGTGTGTGGGGGGGGGGGGCTGACAGCCTGGGAAGGGCAGGAGGGAAGGAAATGTTCCAGATCTTGGTCTCAGTGGCCTCCTGTGGAGACATGCACGTGTAATTTATTGGGATAAAGTGTACATTGGCTGTGTGCACTTCACACACCTTGCAGTATGGATTGTGTACACTGAGGGGAACTTGGATGTGGAGACTTGAACCTGAAGCCTGGGTTTCCTCACCTGTGAAGTGGAGACCTCGCCCCTTCTCTGCAACTCCTTAGACTTCTGTGTGGGAAACTCATCAAAAATAAAATGCTTTACAGATTTAAAGGGTTACTATCATTGTTATTCTTAAAGTGAATTTTCTTAACGTTTTTGAAAAAGCACCTACTTAAGCTTTCTGGGACATCCCATAATGCAAGTAGGTTCAGATTTAGAGATCCACAGGTGATGTTAACATATCTTTTCTAGATTGTCCCTCTCTCTGGACCGAGGAGCTGGGCAGCCAGCCCTCCCCGGCAGGGAGGCATGCCATTGCAGTCGGGGCTGCCCTCGACACAGAATTTCTGGTCCATCCAGGGTGAGAAAGAACGCTGCTCCGGGGGTGGACCTGGTGGGAACCCAGCCTAGCATTCACTACCAATTGTCATGGTGTGTTTCCCCCCTTCCCAATTCAGAGGCGTGAATGAGCCAAGGAAAATGAATTGGCCAGGCCCCCAGTACCAGCACCTGGGATCTGGCCTCTCTTTTCTTTTCAAACAAAACTGAAGAGTGTTGAAATGTCCCAGGTGGCCATTCCTCTTTCGCCCCCTTTCTCATCTCCCTGCCTCTCTCTGCTCCATCAGTCTGAAGCTCTTTCCCTTCCTTTTCCCACCAGGCAGGCTGGTAGCAAAACCTACTCCTCAGGCTCTGTCCTGCTGGGGTCAGGCACCGGCTACACCTGCTCAACACCAGTGTCCTCTGGGCACTGTGCCTGCACAACCCACGCCACCCAGATCCGAGCTCAACAAAGCCTCTAGCACGCTCCCTGTGCCCTCAGCGTTGTCTCAGGCTCTCCGGCTCCAGGGCCCACGCCTGCATTTGGGGGGAGGGAAGCCAGAAGAGGGAAGGCGATGGGATCAGCTGCTTCATCCCACAGAGGGTTCTGTCGCCTCCAGTTACTGGAACAAGAAGCAGAAGCTTAAGTGCGTTACTTAAACTCAGGGGGTGGGAGGTGGGGGAAGGGCTTCGAGAGAAATGCTCAGCTATCAGAGGAGTGAAGGCCAGTAACGTCCACAAGAAAGAGGTGGAACGAGCACTTTATTTGGAGCTGTGGAAGTAACGACAGGAAGAACTATCTATAAAAAGTTAAAGAGGGTGCCTCTGGGGAGCGGGACTGGGAAGAGACGGCACAGAGAGTACGGCTTTTCTCGATAAACTCTTTTCTAGGGTTTACCTTTTAACCTGAGTATGTATTGCTTTGATATAATTTAAAAATAAGTGCACAGATAAGTGAAAATTCCAAGTCAAAAAATGACAAGCATAAATAAACCCAAGCATCCAGTGCTTTTGAGCTCCTGAGCCCTTGCTCCCACACTCGGCTGACAGATCCCTAGATGGCACCTTTCTCCTGCAATCCACTCACTCCATATTTTCTTTGGTCCTTCACAAAGGCCCGAAAGACCCGGAGAAACACCAGTCACGGTTTGTACATCCCAGCTGTGGGGAGATGCCGCACAAGTAACTGAACACAAAGGCTCCTGGGAGAATGTAATGTCACAGTGTGCAATTTCGAGGCCGCTGTGATGATCCTTTCCAGGTTAAACAATTCTTCCGGCTCCCCATTGCTTATGGACAAAATGCAAAGCCCTTTGCACGGCATGTAGTATCTCCTTCAATATGTCTAACCTGACTCCAGGTGCCCTAGTGCCCTGGCACCTCTCATGCCCTACACTGATCATACCTAAGTGTCTCCAGTTGCAGGCGCCTTTCTTGGGCTTGGCCATCTGCTGTCCACTCTTCCCAGATGCCCTCTCCGTCCACAGCTGCCCTGCTCGGTAGACTTTCCCAGCTGGCACCTCCTCTGGAGCCTTTTGTGTCTGCACTGTGGGACCTCTCACTGTATTCAGGGCCACTCACTCCTGCAAGGACCATCCCTCACTCATTTCTGTATCTTTGGGGTCCTGACACAGGGACAAGTGTCCTAGCAAGGGCCAATAGGTGCTCCCTTACCCCAGCACAGAACTTTCTCTCTCACATTAAGCCACAAGCACGTCCTCTGCAGCTCCTACCCTGGGCCCTAAGCCTGCTCCCCATCCACCTGACAGCCCTTCAGAGGTGTGGGTCCTGGCCACCAGTATTCGTTTTGCAGGCCAACCATCCCCAGTTCTTTCATTGGACAGAGTCCCAAGAGTGTTTATGAAAAAGAAGCCTGCAGCCTCAGTAGTAGAAGGGCCCAACTGCTCCTTCCTACATGCTGGACAGCAGAACTGCCCATCGATGTGGGCGCAGTGCTGGCTAGCTCCAGGCACTGTTTGCAGAAGTTGTGTGAGCAGGGGAGGAGCACCACAGGGCGGGGACAACTCCACGCACATGGGCAGGACAGTGCAGCACTCAGTGTGTCCATGGCGGCCACAGGCTCCTGCCTCCCCCCACCAGGCTTCTAGAACAGGCATTGAACACGGCTGTGTGATGCAGGCCACCAGGGACACTGCAAGGCTTTGCCCAGAGGATGGAAGAAACACGGAAGCTCCACTGACGCCCAGGGCAGGGGGCTTGCTGGGTGGGGTGGCAAGGACCGCCAGCCGGCCACATCCAGCCCCAGCTGCTGTTTGTACAACTCACAAGCCACACTTTTTTTTTTATACAGTTTTAAGGGGTTGTAAAAAGACAAAAACAGATAAAAAACAACACAGGAAAAGGAAGACATGTAACAGAGACCATAGGTGGCCTGCAAAGCCTGAAACATTTTCTTTCCATTCCAGCTCTTAAAGAGTTTGCTGTCTTCTTAGAAGATAAACACAGCTGGAGTCCAGCCCACCTCATGTGCACATTCCGCTCATTTCAGCTGTAGGAGTTGGTGGGGACTGAGTGAGGAGCAGCGGCTGGGCGCCAGCCTCCAGCCCACAGTACTCCCAGCCTCTCTCCTGTTTCTCCGGCCTCAATATGTTGAAATCCGTGATTCTGCGCACCTCTGGACTCTGGCACGTTGCTGAGCCTTCCCTAACCTCCACCCCCTCATAAAGGGACGACTGCAGAGGCTGCCTTGGGGTCCTCGGCAGATCGACTAGGGTCAACAGGGAGCACTGATTGAGCACCTAAGCCCAGCAGTTGTCACATGATCTCTCATTTAACTCCCACAACCCTAAGAGGCTCAAGTAATTAGCTTTTGCCTGAGTCAGGGAAACTGAGGCATGGAGCGGTGACATCACTTGTCCATGGCTGCAGTTCATGAAAACATGTCGCTTCCTATCCTACTCTTCCTCTGCTTCTAGCAGGCCATGCTGCCTCACAGATGAGGGCCCCTGTTGATGTGAAAATGTAGTTTCCTTACACTCCTTGATGTGTGTGATGTGCTGACAGCAGGGAGAAATGAGTACAAAACCACCCCTCAGCCTCCATTCTCAGACGTGGATTGAGCAGTCAGCTGAGACACCTCATGGGCAGTGGCACCTGAGGGCTGAAGATGTTCTTGTTGTTCGTGATGGTAACGTGACAGCCACTCTGCAGCTCTTGACCTACGAGTGCTCACCACACACCATTGCATTTCTTCGCCACATTGCTCCTGTGCGATGCACACAGGATACAGAAAGGCCTGCGCCTGCTCACAGAAAGCTGTCCGCCCAAAGGGGAGGAAAGTCAGAAAGAAGGGTGAGAGTGTCCCGCTGGCCCACCGGCCATTCCCCCCCCTCCCCCCAGCTGTCTTCCAGGATGGAGCCAGAACCAACTTTCCAGTCAGGCTGTCTGACATTGGGGGTGGTCTTGTTGTGTGATTTTGGCCAAGAGCTGCATTGAAGTGTGCTGAGAAGTTTCGGGGAAGCTTTCTTGCTATCCCAATGAAAGAGACAAATGTGCATTTCACCAACTTCCCTTCATCTCCTGCCTTGTGTCAGGACTCAGAACTTGGGGTCACAGGAGCCGCTTTGCAGCCATGAAGGTCACAGACATGGAGCCCATGTCAATGAAGGCCTGCAGGCCGCAGCGGCGCCCTACTTACTCCCTCCAGCTTGCTGTGAGCAAACACCCTCAGGGCCTGGGTCTGCAATTCTACCCGAGGTAACAAGTCAGGAGGTGTCAGAAACCGAGAGAGACAAGAAACTGGGAACACGGAGAGATTACAGGATTACTCACACCTGGGAACAGAGAGGACTGCGAAGGTGCCTTGCTGCTCACTCTATGCAGAGCTTGGCAACAGCACCCCAGCTATGCTCAGGGCTCCTAAATGTCCCATCCTGAGATGAGCCCCGACTGGGACAAGACGTAAGAGCAACGGCATCCCCCCAATCAGATGCTATCCCAGTCACGCGGACCTTTAGGACTAGCCCGGCTACCTGGCCCTGGTCTCTCCAATGAGACGTCAGGGAACTTTGCTAGAAGGTTACGGGGAAATTTCTGTCTGTGATAAAAGGGAAATCTCCCGCTCCCTTGCTTCCTGCCTGAGTGCAGCCGTGTGAAGACATAGTCTTGGAGCCAGAGTGGTGGTTTTACAATCAAGAAGTAAAGCCCTGAAGATCAGCAGAGCCTCCGACCCAGACCGTTGGCCAGTCCGCTGCTACAGGGCCTGGCACTAACTCGCTGCAAACTTCTTGCAAGGAGAGTGGCCGCCTTCGCTGCCGACGCCCGGCCAGCTGGACCTGCTGTGGCTCATCTTGGCTGACGCGCAGGCTTTCTGGGGGACGGGGCGTTGGGGTCATGTTTGGACACGCAGGCACAAAAAGGAGAGGAGACTATGACGGAAAAGGACCCGTTGGGAGCCAGTGCGGGAGCCGGGAGAGGTGGAATATGTGACGGAGAGAGTGAGTAGTTTGGTTGAACTGGGATTGTTTTATCACATGTGCCCATGACTCTGTGGATAAATTGAATGGTGGGCACTTGTGGGGGGCGCGGGGAGAGGGGCGGAGGCAGAGGTGATGAGAGGGGAACCAGGGCCCAGGCTGTCCTGTGGAAGTTGAGAAAGAGGGAAGAACAAAATAGCAGCCGCTTCTTCTGAAGGTGCTTCGGCCTGGCCCTGCCAGCCCTCTCCCAGGCTTGTGACCCAGAGGATCAGCACCGAGCTCACAGCAAAACCTGCCGAGCCTGAGAATGGTCTTTGTTCACAATCGCCCAAAACTAGAGCAGCCCTGGGTGAGCGCTGTGGTCTGTCCACAGATGGAAGTGTCCTTAACCACAGAAGTGAGTGAGTGACTGATGAACATGACAGTCTGGATGAGTTGCTCAGTGAGAGAAGCCAGATCTCGAGGGCTGCGTAGAGTGGGACATTCTGGAAAATGCTAAACCACGGGGACAGAAAACAGATGGGTGGGTGCAGGGCCGGGCCGGGGTGGGGGCTGCCTGGGGACACCGGGGCATCTGTGTGGACCGAGAGGTTCTGAGTATCGCCTGCGGTGGTGGTCACATGATTGTGTTTGTCAATACCCAGAACATGAAAAGTGGCAAATTTGACTGGAGGTAGTGTATCCGATATACCTGACTTTTAAATAAGCGGCCACTAGGTGACAGCCTTCCTGAGGGAGGTACCTGAGCCATGGTGGCTAACGTGCTGCTGTTCCTGCTAAGAAGGCTGGAATGTGGTGCTGGGGAGTTGGGGGGGTGGAATGTGGGAAGGGGCTACTCTAGACAAGCCTGGTCCCTGGAGCTGGGAGAGACAGATCCTGGAGGTCCCCATTTCTTGGCCACTCTGAGACAGCCTCCGCCAGTGCTCCATGGGCACGCTGGAGCTGAGCTGGTTCCTTCATCCCCATCTCCCAGAGCTTTGGAAGCTCCTGCAGGAGCCAGCTCCTTAGCGGCCCAGGACTCGGGAACAAGAAGAGTGATTTCCGCATGGTCAAGAGAGAACCCCAAATTAGAAGGCGAGTCTCAGAGTTCCTGAAGCCTGTTCATCAGCATGTCTCTGGGCCCAGACAGCACACACAGCATCCACTATTTGTCATGGGGTGGAGGGCTCTTTGAAATTTGGCGCTAGAATGCCTCTTGGCTTTATTTCTTCCCCAATTCTCTCCTCTCCTATGGTCCAGGGACAAAGAATGACTTGGTCTCCCCTGAACAAAAGGCCAGAAGCCCCCTCTAGACATTGTTTCTTTATCCAGAATTCCCATCCCTTTATATTCTACCAAGAACCTGTAGGCCAAGCCCAAGTGTCCCCACTACCGTGGAGCCTTCCCCAGCTTCCCAAAGGAATGTGCTCCACAGGGAGACTGTCCTGTCTGGGGCTGCTGTGTGCTCCTGGGCCACCGGTCTCTTTAGTGGTGAGCCAGCTGCACGTCTTGTGTCCCTAAGGCCAGGGGACTCTGAAAGTGCCTTAGTGAGGACTGAATGAATGACACCAGAGAAAAAGAATTTAGATGGTTCTGTATTTAATTCAACTTTCTGTTCTGTGGTTCGGACACAGGGCTTTCTGAAGTACCACTTCTCATTCACCTGAAGTTGATTTTACACACAGGGTTTCTTCATGACTCACAGTCCTGGGTGGTGTTGTCTGTTAGAATTCCCCTGGCAATGACTTCAGGGGTACCAATAGCGCTACATGGGGAGGTGACAGGCAGAAACCTTTCTGAGGCCCTTTAATTAAATTGAGATTTCTGTGCCTTCAAATTAATTTGTGAACTCTGGTTGTCAAAATTTTTAATTGTTGAAAAAATAGTGTTGTGGCTAAAATGGCTAAATCTCCTCTGAAACCTTTAAATATGGAAAGCAGCAAGACAAACATCTGGTAACAGAGGTTGGGCTCTGAATGGGCGGTGGCCCAAAAATCCATGCATTAGTCAGAGTCTAGAAAAATAGTATTTTACTTTTAAATATTTACAGACAGAACTGGGAAAGAAATGTAAGACATCTGTTAAAAAGCAGATTTCCCCAAACTCAGTCCTTCAGAAATTCTCAAGGAAAAGCATTTTAAATAAAATAAATTGCAATTCATCGAAAGATATTTTAGATTATAAAAACAAGCTCCTTTGTAAAAACATTGCAACTCAGAGGTTCTCTGAAGATTCAGAGTCAGCAAACACCAGAGCCCAGTTATGAGCTAGCCATTTATTTTTAAGTTAAAAATAATACAGTTAATATGTGGGCACATTTGTGTTATAAAAATCCAAGTAATAAGTCAGAACTCCAGTCCCCCTTGAATGGAAGGGCCTATTTCAATCCCCTTCTCAGAAAAAACCACTGAGACCATTTTAACATTCCTCCCTCCAAAACACTTTTTCTTTGTTTGCAAATATAGTTTATTTTCTCTAACAGTTTTGTTGAGGTAAAATGAACATACAATATTTATTTATTTATTTATTTGTAGTAATTGATTTTAGAGAGAGAGAGGGAAGGAGAGAGAGAAACATCAATTTGCTGTTCCACTTAGTCACGCAGTCAGTGGTAGATTCTTGTATGTGTCCTGACCTGGGATTGAACCCGCAACCTTGGCATATTTGGACAACGCTCTAACCAACTGAGCTACCAAGCCGGGGCCAACATACAAAATTAAGTGTACGGTTTGATAAGTTCTGATGTGTATGCATCCATGAAACCAATACCACGATCAATACAGTGAGTGCCTCCAGCTCCCCAAAGTCTCCTCAAGGCCCTCCGTAATTCCTCCCCCGCCGGGCGACCACACACCTGCTTTCTGCCGCCACAGATTGCTCTGCATTTTCTAGAGTTTCACAGAAACGGAACCCTGCAGGCTGTACTTATTTTCGGGCCCGGCTCTCCCACCTGCGCAGCGGGGCTGAGATTCCTTGCTGTTGTTAACTGTGAGCAGTTCACCGCCTGGCTGCTGCCCAGCGCTCTGCGCTGGCGCGTCCCGCCGCCAGGCACCGCCGCCTACCCGTTTCTGGGCGTTTGCGTTTCCCGGTTTTGGCTTTTCCAAACAAACTGCTGTGAACACTTGTGTACAAGTCTCTGCGGGGACATGGGCCTTTCATCTTGGGTTAATGCCTAGCAGTGGGATGGCTGGATCGTGTGGTAGGCACATGCTTAACTTTTCAGGGTATTGCCAAACCGTTTTCTAGTTCTACCATCTTGCATCTCCACTAGCAGAGCACGAGCGCTCCTGTGTCTTTGCATCTTCACCAACTCTTGGTGCAGTCAGTCTTTTTCATTTTACCACTTTAAAAGGTGTGCAGCGATACCGCATTGTGCTTTTCCTTGCATGTCTCTAATGACTAATAAGCCTTAGCATCCTTTCATGTGTTTATTGGCCACTCTGTATCTCTGGTGGTGTATCAAATACTTTGCATTTTAAAAGTGTGGGCTACTTTTCTTTTTTCTTATTGTTACACATATATTTGAAAGATTTCATATAGTCTGGATACGAGTCCTTTATCAGATACGTGCTTTGCAAAGATTCCCTCCTACTCTGCGGCTGTCTTCATTTTCTTGACAGTGTCTTTGGAAGAGCCGATGTTTTTACTTTTGTTGTTGTTTTGTTTATCAGCTTGTTCTTTTATGGATGGTACTTTTGGGTTGCCCAAGGCCACACCTATTTTCTCCTAGAAATTTTGTAGTTTTAGATTTTACATTTAAATCTATGGTCCATTTTGAGTTTATTTTGTAGATAATGCCAGCTATGAATCCAAGTTAATTTTTTTTTGTATATAAACATCCAATTGTTCCAGCACCATTTGTTGAAAGACTATCCTTTCTGCACTGCTTGCTTTTGCTCCTTTGTCAAAAATCAGGTGTCCATGTATGTGTAGGTCTGTTTCTAGACTCTTTATTTTGTTCCATTGATCTAGTTGTCTATCTTTACACCAGTTTTGATTATTGTAGCTTTATAATAATTCTTGAAATCAGGCAGCATTAGCCCCCAAACTTTGTGTTGTTGTTGTTTTTTAAGTTGTTTTGGCTGTTCTAGGTGTTTTGCCTTTCCATATCAATTTTAGAATTAGTTTACCAATTTTTACAAGAAAACCTTACTGGGTTTTGATCAGGATTGCATAGACCCTAGGGATGAATCTGGAGGGAACTGACATCATGGACAGGTGTATCTCTCCATTTATTTAGAACTGTTTAAGTTTAGTGTTCTGAGTTTTCATTGTACGGTGTAGTGAGTTGAGTCATGCCCCTCCCAAAGATGGCATATCCATATCCCCAGGGCCTGAGAACAAGACTTGATTAGAAAAATGTATTTGCAGGTGTAAGTAGGGGTCTTGAGACAAGGAGATTATCTGGATTATCCAGATAAGCCGTAAATCCAATGACAAGCGTAAGACACACAGAGGACAAACAGAAAGAGAAGGGGAGGAGGCGATGTGAAGACGCAGGCAGAGATTGGAGTGACGTGGCTACAAGCTAAGAAACGCACCAGAGAACTTCTGGAAGCAGCAGACCTGGAAGAGGCAGGAGGGAGCCTTCCTGAGGGCCTTTGGAGGGAGTGCGGACCTGCGGACGCAATTTCAGACTCCTGGCCTCCAGAACTGGGAGAAAATAAATGTCTGTTGTAAGACACCAAGCGTGTGCTGATTGGCTTTGATGGCCCCAGGAAACTAGTACAACAGGTCACTTACATTTTCTGTTAGATTTATCCTTTATTATTTCATCTTTTTGATGCTATGATAAACGGCATTGTTTTCCGGTGTCAGTTTCCGGCTGTTCATTGCCAGTATGCAGAAATACAGCTGATTCTTGTATATTGATATCTTATCCGCCCACTTTGCTAAACTCACTTAGTAGTTCTCATACCTTTTTCTGTAGATTACATCATATTTTCTACATGATCATGTCTGAGGAAAAAAATGGTTTTACTTTCTACTCTTGATGCCTTTTATTTATTTTTCTTGCCGGATCGCATGAGCCAAAACCTCCAGGATAATGTTGAGTCGGGGTGGCAGGTGCAGCCCTCCCTGATTTTTTCCTGACAGTGCTCAGCCTTTCATCATTACATATGATGTCAGCTGTAGGCTTTTTCTTTTTTTTTTTTTAATACATTTTTATTTATTTCGGAGAAAGGAAGGAAGAGGAAAAGAGAGAAACGTCAATGATGAGTGAGAGTCATTCATCGGCTGCCTCCTGCACACCCCCCTACTAGGGATTGAGCCTGAAACCCGGTTTGGGTTCTAACTGGGAATATAACTGTGACCTCCTGATTCATAGGTTGACACTCAACCACTGAGCCACGCTGGCTGGGTGAACTGTAAGCTTTTTGAAGGTGTCCATTACCAGGTTGAGAAATTTCCTTTCTGTTATTTGTTTGCTGAGAGTTTTAAAACCAGGAATGAATGCTGGATTTTGTCAAACGCTTTTTCTGTGTCTCTAAAGATGATCATACATTTTTTTCTTTTCTAAGTTTTATATGCTAATTTCCTCACCCATGAAATGAGCAGTACTTGGCTGAGCACTCGAGG
Source organism: Miniopterus natalensis (assembly GCF_054644295.1). Lineage (NCBI taxonomy): Eukaryota > Metazoa > Chordata > Mammalia > Chiroptera > Miniopteridae > Miniopterus > Miniopterus natalensis. Next base: position 7,831,426 of record NC_142092.1, on the reverse strand, counting down.
GTCCCCTCGGCAGACCTCTGGGCTCCTGTCCCTGCAGCTCCCTCCTTAGGGGCACTCTGGCGGCTCCAGCTGCCCGGTCTCCCTGACCCTCAGCTCCATCTCCTCAAGCAGGAAAATGCCAGGCTGACTCAGTTCCCGCTCCTCTGCTATAGTCTGGAAACCCTCTCAAGGCAGCAAGCTGTGGCAGTTTTGCCGCTCACAGGCTTTGTTTCCCATCTCTGAAGAGTCACTGTCTTTCATTGCCTGAGGTCCATTTTCTTAAGTACTGTTTTAGTTGGTGGTGATGGTGGTGGTGGTGTGTGTTTCGTTGTTTTAGGAGGGAGGTAAACACAGTCCCTATTACTCCATCTTGGCTGCAAGGGGAAGTCATATATAGAGTTTTATGTAAGTTTTAAAAAATATGTTGTACATATTGCTTTTATATTTTAAACTTTGTATTATGGAAAATTTCAAAAGTTTACAAAATTAGAGAAAATAGAATAATGAATCCCTCCCTATATATCCAACACCCAGCTTTAACAAGATTAATTTATGGCCAGTCTTGTTTCATTTATAACTCTGCCCTGATCTTACGGTGATCTTTTTCCTCTATTAGGTAATTTTTGCAGACATTGCTTCATTTTAGTTCTAAATACTTCAGTTTGTATCTGCAAAATATGTCACTTTTAAAAAACAAATGACAGTAATTCCTTAATATCATCAAGTGCCTAGATATCATCACTGTCTTCTAACAGTTTGTTCATACCAGGATCCTAATCAAGTCCACACATTGTATGTGGTAGATAGGTCTTTTTTAACCTATAGATTTGTCCCTAATTTTTCTTTCTGATTTATTTATTGAAGAAACCAGGTCATTTGTCCTGTATGGTTTCCCAGAGAATGGATATTCTGGTTGCATCCCCATGTTGTCTTCAAAGTGAACCTCTGTCCCCTAATAAACTTATAGTTAGATGTGATTCAAGTTCTCATTTCCAGTAAATATTCCACAAGTTGTGCTGTACAGTAGCATGGAGAATTCATAATCCGATTGTCCCTCTTTTGTAGTGTCCTAGCAGCACACCCCTAGCACCTTACATTCACCCGCAGAGGCCGCCCTAACAGTTAAAGTGCTGTATCATAGACCGGGTGAGTTAAACAACAGGCACGTATTTTCTCACAGTTCTAGATGCTGGAAATCTGAGACCAAGGTCTGGCAGTGTTGAATCTTGGCGAGAGTCCCCTTCCTGGCTTGTAGACAGCGGCCTTCTTGGAGGAGAGAATGAGTCCAGTGCCTCTTCCTCTTCACAAGAGGGGACAAGCCCTCTTGGATTAGGGCTCCACCCTTATGACCTCATTTAACCTTTGTCACGTCCTCATAGGCCACATCTCCAAATAGAGCCACACTGGGGTTCGGGCTTCAACATATGAATTTGGGGAGGACACAAACATTTAGTCCATAATGCACCTGAAAATTAGATTTTTAAAGAAAAATTTTAGGTTAACAGAAAAGTTTCAAAGGTAGTAGAGAAAATTCTTGCGTACTCCTGACTCTATTCCTTATTGATAGCATTCTATATCACCACAGTACATTTGTCAAAACTAAGACCAACGTTGGTACACTGCTATTAATTAAACTCAACACTTTATTTTTATTTCATTGATTTTCTCCTAATGTCCTATTTTCTGTCCCAGAATCCAGGGTATCACATGACATTTAATCATGGTCTCCTTTTCCTCATCTGGGCGGTGGCAGTTTCTCCGATTTTCCTGGTCCTCAATGGACTGGGTAGTTTTGAGAAGCACTAACTTCCCAGGTGTTTGGAGACTGTTCCTCAATCTGGTTTTGCCTGATGCTTTTCTCATGTTTGCACTTGTCATTTGGGTCTTGGGAGAAAGACCGCAGAGGTGAAGTGCCTCCTTCTCACACCAATCACGATTCATGCTCTGAACGCGACATCACTGACGTTTCTGACCTTGATCACCTGGCCAACGGTGTGTTTGCCAGGTTTCTCTACTTTAAACTTACTCATCTCCCCATCCCCTTCCATTCTTTACTTTCTAGGAGCCAATTACTAAATGTATCCCCCATTTAAGGGGGGAAGACAGGACTATCTGCCTAAATTAAGCTGGAATTCTTCTGTATAAGAGATTTGTCTCACCTTCCCACTTACAGTACTATGGATTCATGGATATTTTATATTTTTTGTATGGCTCATGCATTGTAAATAAAAAAAGTGATGGCTGGATTTGGCTAAGTCTAGAAGATTCCTCAGGAAGGACTCATGTAAACAATATTCTGAGTTATTTTATGTTCATACAAGTTTGTGGCTTTTATATATTAAGGTTGCACTGGTTGGAAATAAAATTCTTTTTCCATTTCTGCAAAAACAGGCTGTTGGAATTGTATCAAATCTGTAGATGGCTTAGATAATATTGATACCCTAACAAGGCGCTCACATGAGTACCACTGTTCTCTGGCATAGTGCTCCTTTTGAATAGTTTAATATCAAGCTGGTTTTATTTCCCTTATAAAACTTGGTTGTTTTGTCTGATTGTCCAAAGGGGTTTTTCTTTTGCTTTTAAAGCCCAATAATTTTACTAGAGTACATATCCTTGTTCGCCAGTCTCAGTTGATTTTCCCATGTAAATAAAGGTGTCCCAAAAAGTGTATACATACTTTGAATGATTATAAAGTGTTTATTAACATACAGTTCATTAAAAAAATTTTCTTATCCTACCCAAGGATATTTTTTTCATTGCTCTTCAGAGAGAGTGGAAGGGAGGGGAGAGAAACGCCGATGTGAGAGAGACACAGCGATTGGTTGCCTCCCGCACATGCCCCAACCGGGGCTGGGGATCGAGCCTGCAACGAGGTACGTGCTCTTGACCAGAATTGAACCCAAGACCCTTCAGTCCATGGGCTGACACTCTAACTGCTGAGCCAAACTGGCCAGGGCTCATTTTCAAAGTTTAAAAGAATCTACAGAAATGAATAATTTGTTTTGTCAATATCTGTTTTCAAACTGATGACCGTTCCGGTCCAGGCACTGATGATAACTCGAAGCAATGAAATTGCAAACGTCAGGAAGCATTTCATTCGATATTTGTGTGCCCTCAATTTGTCAACTGTTGCCGGTTTTGTACCATAAACTTTACCTTTTATGTATCTCTATAAAAAAAAATCTAGTGGGTAATTTTTTGTTCAAAGCTTAGTCTGGCTTCACCCATTATTTCAAATCAGTTAAACTTGAAAAGGAGTGAAAATTGAGTTGTCAGCTGTTAAAACGTGTGTACATATTTTGAATAATTATAAAGGCAGTTTTCATACTTCAACTGTGTTTTCAAACCTCCAGTAACATTTTAGGATGAATTTCCTTTGTTCAAAGCTTAGTCTGCCTGAAAAGAAAGAAACATCAATTGAGCTATCAGCTGTTAAGTGTGTGCACACTGTATGTAGTCGTCTTCTACTGGGCATTTTCTTCTCATTAATTTTGCATTCGTTTTTAATATTAATTTTTAATATTATTTTTTCCATCACTGTGGTTTTCTTTTTTGAATATTCCTATTATACTTATGTTGAATCTTCTTTGGCTGTTCTATATCTCTCACCTTTTCTCAAATCTTTTAAATCTCTTTATTTTTGAAATTTGGTTTGTTTTCCTCAAAGATTTACTTGCTCTTTTGTTCCATCTAGTTTAATTTTCAATTTCTCAAAATGTTTCCTTTTTTTTCTTTCTTGAGTTCATCTACTTTTCTCAGAGCTTGTTATTCAAATAAATCATTTCATTTCTGTGTTTTTTCATTTTTTAATTTTTGCTGTTCTCTCATAGCTTCTATAATCTTAATATCTGAAGCTCATTTTGAAATATTAGGTAACAGTTTTATTTTGCAAACATACATTTCTCGTACTTTCATTAGTCATAGGGATTTATTTTTTATTTAATCCATTAGTCTTTTTCATTTTAATAGTTTTATATGGGAGTAAGCAACAGTCTTCCACTGTTGCTCTTGCTACGTGAGGTGGGGCAGAACTGCTTTTCCACCTTCATGGTTCTAGGGCTTCTTTCTCTGTGTGTGTGTTTTTTTAAATCCTCTCCTGAGGATATAATTTTTTCCCATTGCTTTTCAGAGAGAGTAGAGGGGGAAGAGAGAGAGAGAGAGAGAGACATTAATTGGTTGCCTCCCACACCTGTCCTGACCGGGGCCCAGGATCGAGCCTGCAACCCAGGTACATGCCCTTGGAACTCGGGACCCTTCAGTCCGCAGGCCAGCGCTCTAACCACTGAGCAAACCAGCCAGGGCCTCTGCGGGTTTTGAAAAATGATGAAGAGCCCTGGCTGGTGTGCTCAGGGGTTAGAGCGTCGGCCTGTGCACCAAAGGGTTACAGGTTCGATTCCCGACCAAGGGCACGTACCTCGATTGTGGGCTCACTCCCTGCCCCCGGTGGCAACCAGTTGCTGTCTCTCTCACATCCATGTTTCTCTCTCTCTCTCCGCCCCCATCTCTTCCACTCTCTCTGAAAAGCAATGTTAAAAATATCCTTGGTGAGGATTAGTAACAAAACAAAGATGAAGAAAATGACCTCATACCTTGTTTCTCTCCCTACTTTTATATAGACCTTCCCTTTCATTTGCCCCTAATTTCTCCCTCCTCATCAAACTGAATTGTTTCCAGCAGCACCTTCTTGGTGGGAGGCTTTGCTGGAGAGAGTTCTGGGTTACTGGTTTTGAGTTGACAGAGGCCACGTACCACCAGGGATACCTGGGGATCTGAGGCTCTTTCAGGCTTCTGCAAGCTTCCCGCTTTTTCACAATACGAAGGCGCCGCGTGCATGTCTCCCTCATGAATGTACAGTGGCACCTCCCAGAGCTTACAAGCTGTGTGACGCAGACGCAGAGGCGGAGCAGAGAACCCACCCGTCTTTTAAGTCACACATTAGATTTGCAAAACCTTAAAACAATACCACTCTTATTTTGGTTTAGGAAAATAGACTTACGTTAACAAGTAGTGAATGGGTTTATGTTCTTTTAAAATGGATTATTTTAGAAACCTTTCTTAATTTCTAATATAGATATAATACACACAAGCCAAAGCTCGCGTCATTTTATTGAGTTCTGTTTGCTGTTTTTCTCATTGTTCCTTTCTTTCCTGTGGGTTACTGGAACATTACAAAGGAACCCATCCTGACTTAGCATGGTCTTTGAGTATGTTACACTCATGGTTTTCTTAGTGCTTACTTAAGCATTACACACGTGGCTTGGCGCAATCTGTGGGCATTGCTCTACTACTTGGAATGAAGTGCAGAAACATTACTTCCATATGTCCCTACTCACGGCACTCCCTCATCTTTAAATCGCCCGACATACTTCCTCTATCTGTGCTGAACACTACGCCAGATCAGGTGGTGTTACCTTTTTGTCACGACCATTAAGTATGATTTACTATCACGTGACCATAGTCCATTATGTCGATTCATCCCAATGTTCTCTTTCCCTGTCTGCAGCTCCAAGCCCCCTTCTTTCTGCAGCATGTTTCGTTCAGGGGCCTTCCTTTGGCCACCTTTACTCAGGCAGCTGACGGTGGGGGCAGTGCAGCCCCCTCAGCCCCGACCCCTCCTGCAGCGCTTTTCCTCGAGGTGGTGTAAGCTCATCTGCCCACTAGGCCCGCTAACCCCCGGGGAGAAGAGAGCGAGGAGGCTGCACGTCAGCTCCTAAGCTGGCCTTGTCGCCAAGCTCGGCCCCTCGGTGCTGGTGGGAGTGCTCTGTGCCACTTCGTGTAGTCTCATTGGTGCTGGGTGAGAGAGCTCGGCTCCCTTGGGCTCACTGACACTGGGGTGGGCAGGGGTGCCACTGGGGTGTGACCAGTCCCCTCCACTGCCTAAGTCTCCACTGCTCAACTCACGGAGAAGCCCCTGCCCCCATGCGTGGGGGTTGGAACTCCACAGCCTGCTCTATGGGGAGAGGAAGAGTCAGCCCCGCCTACCTAGTAACACCATGTGGGGGGGCCGTCACCACTGGCTTTCCCTGAGGGACAGCAGGGTGCTGCCGGAGGTGGCCCTCACTGGTGTTTGACTGAAGCAGGTGCTATCAGAAGGATCTTCTGTTGGTAGGCTGTCCTCTCCCTGGTCCTTTGTCCCAGGGAACAGGTGTCCTTTAGAGTTTTCTTTCTTTTTCTTTTTTGAGAGAGTGGAAGGGAGGGGGAAGGGGGAGAGAGAGAGGAGAAACATCGATGTAAGAGAGACACATGGATGGCTGCCTCCCACACGAGCCCCGGTGGGGGCAGGGATCAAACCTGCAACCCAGGTACGTGCTCTTGACCAGGAATGGAGCCCGAGACCCTCGGGTGCGCAGGCTGACACTTTAACCACTGAGCCACACCAGCCAGGGCCCTTAGAGCTTTCTGGTCTGTGCCGATTGGCAGTCCTGGGCCAGAGCTTCTGCGCACTGTCTGGAACAATGGGAAGCAATAAGGGACCCCCGGGAACCCGCAGTGGCATTCAAGCCCACGCCCTTGCATGTGGTTGCCTTCTTTACACCTCTCAAGTCTTCCACATTTATTGAGTCCCTTCTGTATGTTAGGTGTTAACACTAGAGGTGACAGGTCCATGGATGAAAAGAAAGAAAACCATAGAACATAGCACCATGTGTTAAGGCCTGTGAGAAATAGATGTGTAAGTGAACAAGCACTTGACAGGACACACAAATGGTCCCCACATGTAATAACACACTGGGACACTATCTTACACCAACAGGATGAGGCAAAACTCAAGAAGTCAGACAGTACTAAGTGTTGCCAAGGACACAGAGCAAACGGGAACTCCTGTTCACTACTGCTGGGGTTGTAAGTGGGTACCCTCGTTTTTTTGAAACACTTTGTCACTGGATAGGAAACTGGACACATACATACCACGAAGTCCATAACTTCTACTCTAAGCAACAAAGGCTAGAGAAACTTGGAGCGCGTCCACATGTTATATTTGTATACAGATATTAACCACCCAGTGTCCATCACAAGCCAAATGGATAAATTACGGTTTATCCACACACAGAGTGCCGTGTGAGCACATGTGAACTGTAGCATACACATCAACACAGATAAATGTGAGGAGTGTGCTGAATAGGAAAAGCAAGTCACAGGAGGATATACACTGCATTTTTCAATTTACGTAAAGTTTAAAAACAGGCAAAACCAAGCAATGTCTTGTTTGAGATAAAATTATAGAGAAACACACACGAGGTACAGTGGAAGCACTGAGGAGGAGCAGGCAATTCTGCCTCTTGTCTCTGTCAGCTTGGGATACAGAACAAATACCACAGAATGGGCAACTTAAATAACCGACATTTATTTGCTCACAGTTCTGGAGGCTGGAAGTCTGAGACCAGGGTGTTGGCAAAGCTGGTTTCCCCTGAGGCCTCTCTCCTTGGCTCGTAGGCAGTTGTCTTCAACTCGTGTCCTCACGTGATCTTCCCTGTGTGTGTCTGTGTCCTAATCTCCTCTTTGTCTGACACCAGTCATGTTGGATTAGGGCCCGCTCTAATCACCTTATTTTAACTTAACTTCCTGTTTAAAGACCTTATTTCCAAAATTAGTGACATTATGAGGTACTAGCGATTGGGACTTCAACCCTGGAATTTTAGGCCATAATTCAGCCCACAGCACCTCCCCATCTCCCTGGGCTGCAGGATGGTCAGGTAGCTGAATATAACTACATTTAACAAAGAGTTAATTATCACATATTCTGTTCCAAGGAATCAGAGCCAAGTTTTGAAGGATATCCTGAACGAACAGAATGATAAAGTGTTGAGACCTAACCTTCCAGCACTGTCTAGAAAGAACGGAAGGGTGGCCTGAAGGAGCTGCGCGCAGCAGACGATGCAGAATTCGGTTAGAGTGCTGACAGGGAGGAGGGGGCTGGGCGCGACGTGGCTGGTGTGGACGTGCTCCGACTCGGGAGGAGGAATGGCTGGAGTGTATGATTCCTGAGTGTCCCCAGCATCAGCGGAGAGCCGAGTGCCGAGCAGGCACAAACTCATTGCTGCAAGGACGTGTGTCTCATATTGGTCTCTTCACTTGTACTGGAACACTACTGTGAGCACACAAGGTATTCTTAGAAAATAACTGATCATCTCATCTTTGTCAAAATCATTTAGGCAATGTCATCTAATGGTCCCGGAAATATTGCATTTAGTACTTGGTTGAACCATATAAAATGGCCAATATTTGGTCATTTTCACCCGCAGAAATGGCCATTCCATATGGTGCGACCTAATTCAATGTTTGAGTTGTTTACATTTTTATTTTTAAGAGGAGAAAAAAAATGACAAAGCAATCCACTCAATCAAAACCAAAGCATATCTGCAGACTGTGATCAAATGGTCATGTAAGTAGAAACCTATTCCAAAAACATAACTACTTCTCCAAACAGACAATCTTAAAACATCTTTTAATTATAATCAAGAAAGCCAGGCAACGAAGGCATAAGAGCCTTCTGCTGTGAGATAAGTGCAGTGGATATGTGGAACTCATTTTTAAGGTTTTATTTATTGATTTTTTTTTTTTTTTCAGAGAGAGAGGAAGGGAAAGGCAGAGAGAAAAACACACTGATTCAAGAGTGAAACATCGATCCACTGCTTCCTTTATGCCCCACACCGGGGATTAAGCCCAAAACCCAGGCATGTGTCCCAACCAGGAATCGAACAGGCAACGTTTTGGTGCATAGGACAGTGCCCAACCCACCAAGCCACACTAGCCAGGGCCGAAGCTTTTATTTTCAATGCAAAAGGGCTTATGATATTAAAGTCTTATTGTGATATTATTTTATTACTGGATGTTTTATCGGCTGGCTTGGAACGAAGATTCACCACAGCTCCACTAGTGAATGGCCCCGTTGTGATTACTTAAAAATCAGTTTTATTGTCAGTGTTGGGCTAATCAAAGATCAGCTCGTGCCTAAAAGCATGACTAAAAAATAATGCACCGTTACGTAACAGGATTTGTGGAACTTTGTCCTGCCATTTATCTGTACACAATGTTCAACCATCTAGCATGGAGAAGACCTTAAAATAAGGTGCTAATCTTGGGCCACATTTACAAAAATAAAAAGCACCACAGGGAATGTTGTTCTTGATTTACTTGCACAAAAATATATCAGTGCTTGTTAATTTGGAACAACAAAGATCCTACGAGTAAACTGTCACTTTTAAGCAAGCCCTGAAATTATTTGGGGCCCTTCAAATATTGAGAACTTGAGGCATGCACTCTGTAACACAGTTTCTGGAAATTTTTTCAGACATCCAGAGAATAGCCTGAAACAGCACCCAGGAGTAGGAGTAAGAATTCTCCACTTAAGAGAAAATAGGAACTTTACCAAAGTAAGACATGTGGCTATTTTCATGGAACCCAGAGTGATGAAAGCACATACTCTTTCTTAGATAATACTGGGAAGCTGGTTAGAGATATGACTAAGTCAGTCAGCCAGTACTTTGAGTTATGCAAATACACAAAGCAATCCATGAACCAACATTATCTCATAGCCAGCGTTATGAAATAGAAAAACCCCAAAGTGGCAGAAATCATGCACTTCCTGTGTGATATGTTAGAGATCCTATGAGTATGGCAGCCTCTATAGCCTTTTCCATAGGACCAAAAATGTGGGGTAGTTTTATTGCACTATGAACAAAATGATGCCCTCTGGTGCCATCACGGAGCCTAAGAGGGCCTCGAGATCCCTGAGGGGCCCCATGCTGGGCAGCTCTCCCTGGTTAGCAGCTTCACAGGCAGGTGGCTGCAGAAGGGAGTGGAACATATTTCCGAGTCACTCAGACTGGCATTCTCTCCTCAGGCAAGTGTGAATAACATGTCTCTCTAGGTCTGGTAAGAGAAATAAGCAAGGCGGTGCATGTGCTCCCAGGGTAGTGACTTCTGAATGTGTGTGCTCTTGGCCCTTCCCACTTCTGCTGAGCTGAAATTTCGCAGCCCTGTAACTTCTTCCTGTAGGTAGATTTCTATTCTCCGGGCAACAAAGAATTCCTCGTCCATTCAAATACAGAAAGTCAGGGATCTCAGCAGCTGTGAGATTTTCCTCACCCACTCCTCTCAGAATTCTCCAATCCTGGTCCCCGACCCCCTTCATCATTCTGACCAACAGAGTCGGGATGGAGGAGGCCTGGCTAGCTGACTATTCAGCCTACAACTCGGTTTGCCCATCGGGATAATCTAACCGCAACCTGCATCTTCATCAGGGTGTGCATGACTCTCAAGCTAAAGACGTACAAGACGAGGGTGTGGGTTATTCTTTTCACTTTTATTCAAATAAATACAGTAATTGTACACAGCCTGATTAGTTCTCCCGCCAGCTCTCCCTTTCAGGTTGGTGCACTTAGATTTCAGATGTGCATTGCTGGGGTCACATCATGGCTGTGTAGGATCTACCTTTAATTTGAAACAATTATTTCAGACTCACAGGCCAGCAGCTCTCATAAGACGAACCTCACCCACATGGGATTGAATAAGAAGAGAACAGGCATCTTTTTGGGTACAAAACATTTTAATAACATATCTTTGGATAAAATGTAATTGTTTTCTCTCCTACTTTCTCAGATCAGGCACTTGAAAATGAGAAATATCAGGAATGGGCAACCCAGTTCATTAAAATTCATTGGATTTGATTTCCTAAGAAAAGTCAAACAAGGTGGGAGAAAATGGCATTTAGTGTTTGCCACCAGTTAGTAAGGCTGATAATGACTACAATATTTTTAATGTGCTTGATTCACAAATGCAGAAGTTGGAGAAATTTCATTTGTTGTAAATGAGCTTTTCCTGACATTCTGTCTTTATGAGTAAGTAGTAACTTCTTTAGTCTGAAAATGGTTTGATTAATATCACCTTTACTGGGAAAAACTTCGATTCTCTTTGGCTTGGCCTATGGTACCCCCCCACCCATTTATTTGAATATTAGTTATGGCTTCAACAGCTGAATGAGAGTTTGGTTCTGCAAGGAACTAGTTCAGGAGGTTACTTCTTATCTAAAGCCAGTAGGGTGAATGTAACGTAAGTGGATCAAAATCAATTTAAAAATCTTACTAATCCTAGACAAAAGGCAGTCAAAGGCAACTTGGTCTATAGTATGGCAGACTGGGAGGCATGGGCCAGACCTCACACTGTCACACTGTCAGCATGAACAGACATGGCTCTGGGGAGCAGCTACAGCGCCTGGAGAGCAGGGCCCAGAGCCCACCCCGTGAGACGGACCGTTCTGTGAAGTCCTGCTTCAGAGCGATTCCCACAGCGCCTCCGCTGATCCCAGTTCCTTTGTAAAGATGCTCTTCGGCTCAGCAGCAGCCCAGGGGAGTGGGAATAAGGCTTGATGTGTGAGAACCACTAGTGTCCTGTGACAGCAGAGGCTGGCAACATCGTCTAGAAGCCAGAGCAAATCTCCTTTCTACAAGTAACAAAATCCAACCATCTCACAGTCATTCCATTAACATAAAACTAAACTACTTTGAAAAATAATACACTTTGAAACCCTTTGTCACATTTATAAAAAGAAGAAAAAAATCAACAATTAAAAAAAAACCTTTTAAAATGTATCAACAGGCTTATTAAGAAATAGAAAACACTTGGTTTAAGACACTTGGTGACTTCCTTACTTCATGCATCAGGGATGGATACACAGTAGGTTTTACTACTGACATATATTTGGTAAAAACTGTAGAAAGAGTTCTGTCAACAAGGTAACTGTTTGGAAAGAAGAGTTACAACTTTTCCCATAATGTCAAAAAGAATAAGGAAATATTAATACAACAACATTAATTCAGTTAAATAAATAAAAGTGGCAGCAACTTCATAGCAATTTTTCAACACAAAAAGGTAGCTCAACAATATTTTAAAATAAATAATTGCTCCAAACAGAAACAGTCACTCTTAGCACAAACCAAAAGCACTGAAGTAAGTGCTAGGAGATGCAGCAGCTCCACTCCTGAAAATGTTCACCGATGAACAGAAATGCCACCTGGATCTTCTGGTCTGAGATATTCACCATGAAGGGAAAGTCAGCTGCACTAAACACTAGCCTTAGGGCTATCTTTTGTCATTTTTCTTTTTTCTTCAAGTATGTGCTTAAATATTTTCTTTAGGGTGTTGTAAACTATTGGTCCATTTTCAGAATCAAAATTAACCTGATGACAAAGAAAATTTATATTCAGGACATTATAACAAGAATTTTAACCAGTCAATTTTGGGAGAAAAGAAATGGGGTGGGAAAAACCTAACATTTATAAGCAAAATTATATATAAATTTAAAAGTACACACAATACCTTTCACACATTACTTCTAATTACATATTTCAATTGCCAATTACATCAATGCCAAATCTATCAATGAAAATCCAGAGACTTAAATCTAGTGCCTGGATATGTAGTCTACTCATACACTGTCAGGAAGCAACTTGGCAGCGAGTGTGCAGTAAGTTTTGGATCCAGAGTCTGATCACTGATGACATAAGGGACAGGTCTCCTCATGAAAACAATGTGCACCAGCCACCAGTGTTGCATGGGGCAACCTGAACAGGAGCCTGACTCTCCACCTGCCAGCCGAGCAGCCTTGGGTCATCCCTGACCTCTCTGTAAGAGGGAGGTGACAATGCCCATCTCCTTAGGGTTTCCGTGAGTACTAAATATGAGAGCCTGACATGTGTGTGACACATAAAAACCTATGTAGTAGTTTCCTTTCCCCTTGGTGGGAAGGCACCATATACACATATGTGAACTGCCTGCCCCAGCTCACTGTACTGCAGGGTTAGGAGGGATGTAGGACAGAGAACCAGAGCAATTACCATGCCTCCATCCCACCCCCAAAGAACCGTGTGACGCCTCTGACAGGATCAGATCACTTGGCCAGTGGCCCCCTCCTCCTGCATGTGGAGGGAGGGAGGGCTGTCCCCTTGTGACCCGCTGGGAAGGGTCTGGGATTTCACTCTGCTGACATGCTAACAAGTTCATCTGCCAGCTTGGGGACACTAGCAAGAGACACTAGACTGCTGGGTCAGAGACAAACAACCTTATAACTTGAACAATAGAATCACATGTGGGACGCCTTGCCATCCAAGTCCCACGGGCTGACGCGGAGGCCAAGGTGGAGGCTGCACCCAGCTGAGGATCCCAGCGCGGGGCTGCAGCAAGCCTGCTGAGCGCTGGCCTGAAGGGACACGCCCTTTTCACACGGGAGGCCCAGGATAAGAGCTGTGGCAGACTCTGCTCACACAATTACGCACAAGGGGAGAGACCCAAGAACTGTTTCCTGTTTTTACAGACAGATTTGGAACCGGTATATTTAACTCTTCACTAGTGTCCCCTAAAAGGCCAAAAGGAGTTGCAAAGAATTCCTACCACTTTTGGAAAGGCCAATATTAAGGGTTTTTTTCCAGTTAAGTCAGACACTTATTTTTACTTTAACCATTATATTGTCTATCCTACTTGCAGAAACTTCTTACTAACATTAAGAACAGTTTCAACTGTTTACTTTGTTAAACACTAAACCACAACCCTCCCCACAGGGAAAGTAGCCTCTTGGTCTGTGAAGGTCTATGAAAATGCAATAAAATATATGCGTAAAGGATCAGATGATTGGGGTTTGCACTGCTGATTCTGGAAACTTAGTGTCATAAAGCTCCAGATGAGGAACAGGAAAGCCTGCCGGAATAATATGACTTTGAAAAGAGTGAAGGCAGAGGAGACATGAATGAGTACAAACAATACTGCTGTCGTCATTAATGTTCACCACAGACACTGTCATGGTTCTTGGTTTAATGACATTTTCATATTGTGAGAGGTACCAACAATTAGCTGAATGGGTAGGGGAACCTTTTCACTTGGCAGGAACCTGACCCTGTTCTTCAGCCAGGAAAGACTGCTATAAGCCAAAAGGATGTGCAGAGAAATAAAATGTTTTTTATTCTCTGCTTAGGATTAGTCAAGCAGGACGTACTACCGAATCGTCAATGCTGGGTGCTAAATTCTCACTAGATGATTTCTTGATTAGAACCAAAGTAGAACTGCCTCAACAAGATTCTCTGACTCCTACTAGCACATCATTTAAAAATACTTTCTCAATACCCAATTGTTTCTCTCTTTATAAAAGCGCTTTGTTCCAATGTTCTCCTTCAAAAAACCCCACAAATCAGCTTTTTCTAATATCACTGTTAGGAAACGGATATTTTTTGGCCAAAAGTCTGCAACTACTTTCAAGAAATGTCAAACATGTTTCCATTAAGAGGAAACATAGGTAACAGTTTTATTTTAGAGGAAGCTGCTGACCTCTGGATTCTAACTTTCAAAGATCACACTGCTGGGGGTCTGCAGGAGAAAGAAGAGTGCCACCCACCTTAGTGAAAGCTTGAATGGCACGGGCAAGGACGGCTTCCTCCAAGTCTATGGGAATTGTCTGCAGGCTCACGATGCAGTGTAACACGCAAAGAATTGTCTGGTGCTGGCCCTGTTTTTGCAGAAATCAAAGTCAAACAAGTTTTTTTTTAAATACCTCAAGAAATAAACTCAAAGAAAATGCAGAGCCAGGAATTGGCTTTGACCAAGTACTCATAACCTCCAATACTATACTGCCTACCAAGGGCTCTACCAGTGTTTACTGTTATGTGTTTGAAAGCTTTCAGGAGATAAAATCAAAGCTGGTTAGTTATTACATGAAGCACAATTTCAAATGAAATGTCTTCCGTGAAGTAAACTGAAAGGATGATCCACTCTTACTGTTGCTAGACACAATTGTGCCAGAACGCCTCCCTCATTCCCTCTGCGTGTCTGCGAGCACTAGCGATAGATGTGAAACGAGGAGACATGAAAGCATAGGAGGTAATGCAAGGCTGATTATGAGATAACACTATTTCCCAAAATAAAAACAAAGCTGATTTTTAAATGAAAATTTAGTATCTCTATATGGTTAAAAATACTAAATTGTAAAGAAGGATCTACAATGACTGCCAGTCTCCCTCCCGCCCTTCCTGATCTACTGTCTTCTAGCATGTTCCCTAAGGCCACCACCATGATCAGTTTCCTGTTTTTCCTTCTATAGTCTTCTACATGTTATACATGAGCCACATACTTATGTAGGTGACACACTCCCCTTTCTAAGAAAATACCAGTGAGTGCATCTTCCAACCTACCTCACAGCCTTTCACATTATATGCTCATGGTAAATAAGTATAAACGAATACCTGTAAGTGCAATAGTTAATTATAACATATCCCCACCATGTTATAGTACCTGTCTATCAAGTTAATATTTATGAAAAAGTTACACTAAACATGGAAATATACCTGTTATAATTTTGAGCAAAAATGAAGCATAAAGTGTATGTGAAATGATTTTTACCAAGTTAACATACGCGGTTTATAAGGCTGAAAGACATGAAATGTTTAAAGTGGCTCTTCTGGGATTATGGGTATTTCCCTTTTTATTTTTGTACCTTCTAAATGTTTATACTGGGTATTTCTTCTTTTATCTTGCAAAAAGTTAAATTAGACCCAGGTACAGGATTCCATATGTGTTCCCTTTTTATAATGGAATTTTTAGTGAGGAAACTTATATAGTTAACTCCATCAACTGGTCCAACAGCTACTTTACCTTCTCTAATAGAAACAGTGCTTCTGCAGTGTCCGCACGTCTGTCAACCAACATGTTCACGTCCTCTTGGGTTATTACAGGCTCCTTCAGCTGCTCCACCCACGACCACATCAAACTGCACAGGATGAAAGGATCCCTTTCACCACATATTCTTTCCCAAGCTCCGTCTCGGGAATTTAGTTCTTTCTAAAAAGAAAGGAAGAAAAGAGAAAGAGGGAAGAAAGAGAAGGACAGGAGGGGGAAAGAGGGAGAGGGAACAGGCACCATCTGACATTTGATGAACCTCAGGCTCTCCAGGAGGAAGTCTCAGGCTCTGGGTAAGGGCTGGGACCCCTCCCAGCACCCCCACTTCCAGGAGGCACATTGGGCTGAGATACTGAACATCTCTAAGCCTTGGTTCCCTCTATGAAGTGTGCCCCTGCCCCACAGGTGCTGAGCAGACTAACAGGTCTGCTAAAGCTCCTAGTGCAGAGAACGACTTAGTTAACCTAAGTTCCACCTCAGGAACTGAGGAGCAGTTCAGGGAGGGAGGCTGCCTTTGCAAGGTCTTGGTGAACAAAACAGAGATATTTACTGCAATGAAGTAGAATGGTAGATTAAAAATCATAAATAAGAGAACATTTGTAAATTAACCTGGGTTAAGTTAAAGCTTCTGACTGAAACTCCAAATTTCCCCTCCGAAAGTGCCTAAAAGTTGGTAAATGTGGTATATGTACTTCTTTCAAGTTCCTTTTTAGAATCCTATGTAGAGTTTAACACATAACAAGCCCTGTATCCTGAAATTTGATTGGATGTAAACAACTAGGAAGTCCTCCCAATAGTCCACATGCCTGGAGATAATTTAAGCAGATGATTTCAAAACTTTACCTCACAGAGAGCAGGGGAAAAGTGAGATAAGAATTTTAATTTCTGACAGGATATTTAATTTCAGATTTATGTTTTAGTAAATGAAATGTTTGCAATAGCAATAAGCATAGTAATTGCTACCATTAATTTGTTCACCCATTCTGTATTTGAAGAACATTTTCCTTAGGGCAGGAACTGTGATACATGGCTTACCTCTGATTCTACAGCAACCCAGCAGAGGCCCCTCTACAGACAAATGTACTGGGGCTCAGGAAAGATGAAACAACTTGCCCAGGAGCCCAAATTGAGAAATGGGCAAAAGAGACATTCCCATCCAGGTCTGCTCCTCTCTGTCTATGATGTTTCTGCTATGTAATATTTTTGGCACTGGATTTCTCTCTATTACCTCATAAATAAGTCAATACTTTGAGAAGACAAGTTGGACAGAAACAACAAAACTCCAAGGCCCTCTTATTAAAGACTATGTCATTATGTTTTCCGAAATCTTCAGTGGCATTAGGAAAGACATAAGGATGATGAAAAATATTAAACACATGAGCCGTGTCCTGGCCCTGGGGCATTCGGACCACATGACCTTTGGGACCCTTAGTTCCCCCATCTGTGACACTTAGTTCATAAGGACTGCATAGATTAACAAAGAACCTGTAAATAATATCTGCCTCAAAGGATTACTGTGAAAATCACATGAGATAAAAGACATGAAAGGGCCTAGTATAGGCACAGGTGGCATTATCCTATTTAAATCATGTTCATTTTACTTTTTCTTTTAAATTATTTTTTATTTTTCAATTACACTTGATGTACAATATTATATTAATTTCAGATGTACAACCCAGTGATTAGGCATTTATATAACTTACAAAGTGATCACCTTGATAATCTAGTACCCATTTGACACCATACAGTCATTATAATATTGACTATATTCCCTATGTTGTACTTTACATCCCAGTGACTTTTTAAAAATATATTTTTATTGATTTTTAGAGGGAGAAAGGGAGAGAGAGAAAGAGAGAAACATCAATGATGAGAGAGTTGTCATTGATCGGCTGCCTCTTGCACAGCCCCTACTGGGGATCGAGCCCGCAACCCAGGCATGTGCCCTGACCGGGACTCGAACAGCGATTTTCTGGATCATAGGTTGCCGACACTCAACCACTGAGCCATGCGGGCAGGGGCCTGTGACTATTATTAACTACCAATTTTTACTTCTTAATCCCTTCACTTTTTTTGCCCAGTCCCCCAATTCCCCTCCCCTCTGGCAACCATCAAACTCTTCCCTGTATCTATAAGTCTGTGTCTGTTCTGCCTGTTTGTTTTTTGATTCCACATACAAGTAAAATCATCTGACATTTGTCTTTCTCTGTCTGATTTATTCACTTAGCACAACACTCTCTAGGCCCATCCATATTGTTGCAGATAGTAAGATTCCATTCTTTTTTATGGCTGAGTCATATTCCATTGTACATATGCACCACTTCTTCATCCACTCTTCTATTGATGGGGACTTAGGTTGCTTCCATATTTTGGCTATAGTAAATAATACTGCAATGAACATATGGATGTGTATATCTTTTCAATTTAGTGTTTTGGGTTTCTTTGGATAAATTCCCAGACAAAGTCCATCTTTGTCTCTTGTTATAACCTTTGTTTTAAAGTCTATTTTGTCTAGTATAAATATTGCTACCCCATTTTTTTTTTTTTTTTTTACTTCTATTTTCATGAACTATCTTTTTCCATCCCTTTACATTCAGTCTGTGTCTTTCGATCTGAAGTGAGCCTCTGTGGACAGCATATGTATGGGTCTTGTTTTGTTATCCATTCAGCCACCCGATGTCTTTTGATTGAAGCATTTAAACCATTTACATTTAAAGTAGTTGACAGATAAGTATTTATTGCCATTTTATTATTCATATATTTCATCTTTTTTCTTCTTCTTCTTAAATATATCTTTTAATACTGGTTTGGTGGTAATGAAATCTTTTAGCTTTTTCTTGTATGGGAAGCTCTTTATCTGTCTTAAGATTCTAAATGACAGCTTTTCTGGACAGAGTAATCTTAGCTGTAGGTCCTTGCTCTTCATCACTTTGAATATTTCATGCCAATCCCTTCTGGCCTCCAAAGTTTTTGTGAGAAATAAACTGACAGTCTTATGGGAGCTCCCCTGTAGGTAACTAATTGCTTTTCTCTTGCTACTTTCAAGATTCTCTTTGTCTTTAACTTTTAGCATTTTATTTTTGTCTTATAGTAGCTTTATTCATAATTGCAAAAACTTGGAAGCAACCAAGATGTCCTTTAGTAGGTGAATGCATAAATAAACTTGGGCATATCCAGACAATGGAATATTATTCAGCATTTAAAAACTCATGAAAAGCCATGGAGGAACATGAATGCACATTACTAAGTGAAAGAAGCCAATATAAAATGCCAACTTACTATATTATCCCAACTATATGAAATTCTGGAAAAGGCAAAACAATGGAGGCAGTCAAATGATCAATGGTTGCCAGAAGTTGGGGGGTGGGGGTGGGGATAAGCAGTGAACAGGTGGAGCACAGAAGATTTTTAGGGCAGTGAAAATATTCTGTATACATAATGATGGATACCTGTCATTATGTATCTGCCCAATGTACAGTAAACACCAAGAGTGAATCATAATGTAAACTATAAACTGTGGGTGACCATGATATGTCAATGTACCATCATAATCATCCAAAGCTCACAGTTTACACCACGATTCACCAATTGTAACAAATGTACCACTCTACAGGGGGATGTTGATTATGGGAAAACTATATTTGTGTTGGGGGCAGGGGGTATATGGAAACTGTGTATGTTCTGCTCAGTTTTGCTGTGAACACAAAACTGCTCTAAAAAATAAAGTCTATTTTTAAAAAGCTGTCTAAAGTCAGCACAATACTGAGAAGTTGTGTTTTAAAAATCAGCTACAAAATAAACAGTAAGGGTTAATGATAGTCTTTCTGATTGTCCAATAATGTTGAAACAATGAATGTATTGAAAACAAAAATGATACAAGAAACAAAGAAGAAAATAAATCTGTGTGATGAAAGAGAAGAAGTGTCACAGAAATGAGGGTTGTATATGAAGCCAAAGTAAAAAAAAAAAAAAAAAAAGGCACATATCATATAAAGGGCATTAACAGAACATGATAACAAAAGTCAGACTGAATCCAGAGTAACTTGACAACAAAATGAAGAAGGCATTCATATTTCCCCAATTAATAAATGGTTCTATTAACTTTTCCTGATGATACATATTTTTAAGAATAAAAAAGTGTAATGAGGCCTTAGCTGGTTTGGCTCAGTGGCTAGAGCGCTGGCCTGCAGACTGAAGGGTCTTGGGTTCAGTTCTGGCCTAGGGCACATACCTCGTTTGCAGGCTCGATCCCTGGTCCTGGTCAGGACATGTGCAGAAGGCAACCAATCAATGTGTCTCTCTCACATCAGTGTTCTCCCCTCTCTCTATCTCTCCCCTCTACTACACTCTCTCTGAAAAGCAATGGAAAAAATATCCTCAGGTGAGGATTTAAAAAAAAAATGTAATGAGAAAAAACTGGACATAATAATTGAGAAAATGCTATGTAATTTTTTTCATATAAAAATGGCAGCTTAGTAAACAATGATTAAAAATACTTTTTAAGAATTGTGTATATAATTAAATGTTCTGTAGTTTCTGGCACTGGGAACACCTTGTCCTTCAAGTGCAATTCTAAAAAGCATAGTTAAGCCACAGGTACAAATGTATCAGCTGAATGTATGACTACTTCTGATGAATCTACAATTATTTTCTTCTTAAATAGAGGGCAATCCAATGTGAACTTTTCATATTCTCCACATTCTCCATAAACATGGACTCCATATTTCTTAGAAAGCTCTAACAGATAAGGACCCACTGATCTAGGGTTTTTCCAAAATGCTTATGTGGATCTAAACCCAAAGCTGCTACTTTGATGATGACTGCCTGATTTAGATCCTATCATCTGTTGGAGCAAATCTTGGTTTCCCTGCCAAAGGTAAGCTAAAGGCTTAAAATTAAGCCTTTTACACACATTTTCTACTGATAATCAGAAAGTATACAACCTACTGTTATTCCTTTTACTTCTTTTTCCTTAACAAGTTTCAAAGCTCAGAGAGACTGTCAACCTCATCACCTTCACATTTGGTGGACACTCATCTTGTATCCACACTACTTCCCCTTTTGGTATGGCAATAGAGGGGAGAACCACTGCATCTGCAAACAAATCAATGTCATGAGGACCCAGTCTGACACATGTAGCTACTGGCAGACCTCACATGGTTTTCAGCTGGCCTTAGATTTGCTGAAGCAACTATCTGATGCCCAGCAGCAATGTACTGCATCATTATTGTTAAAGCTGTCCTTCCTACCACTGATCAGAGCCATAACCCTCATGCTGGGTGCAGTGCATGGGCATGTGGCAGGCCTAGCCTTTACCATTTTAATTATGATGACTCTTGGTGTGGGCCTATTTAGGTTCATCTTGGTTGGGACTCTCTGTGTTTCTTGGATTTGTATGTCTATTTTCTCTACCAGGTTAGGGATGTTTTCCATTATTATTTTTCAAACAGGTTCTTGGTCTCTTGCTCTTTCTCTTCTTCCCATGATGCAAATGTTAGTATGCTTGAAGCTGTCCCAGAGGCTCCTTATACTATCCTCACATTTATTTTTTGGATTCTTTCTTCTTTTCGCTGTTCTGATTGGGTATTTTCTGCTTCCTTATCTTCCAAATAACTGAATTGATCCTCTGCTCATGTACTCTACTGTTGATTCCATGTAAGTATTCTTCATTTTTGACTGGTTCTTTTATGTTTTCTATCTCCATTTTTATGCTTACCTCTTTGAAGTTCTCATTGAGATCATTGAGCATCCTTATAACCAGTGTTTTGAACTCTGTATCTGGTAAATTGCTTGTTTCCATTTTGTTTAGTTCTTTTTCTGGAGTTTTATTCTGTTCTTTCATTTGGGACATGTTTGTTAGTCTCATTTTAACTGCCTCCCTGTGTTTGTTCCTATGTATTAGGCAGAGCTGCTATGTCTCTTGATCTTGTACAGTGGCCTAAAGAACTCAGTGGTGCAGCCCTGGCTGGTTTGCTCAGTGGTTAGAGCGTCGGCCAGTGAACTGAAGGGTTGCAGGTTTGATTCTGGCCAAGGGCATGTACCTCGGTTGCAGGCGCTATCCCCAGCCCTGGTAGAGGTGCATGCAGGAGGCAGCCAATCAATGTGTCTCTCTCACATCGATGTGCCCCCCATCTCCACTCTCTCTGAAAAGCAATGGAAAAAATATCCTCAGGTGGTGTGCCCCCTGTGTGGACTGTGTGCACCCTCCTGTTGTAGTTGAGCCTTTATTGCTGTTGGCAGGTCAATGGGAAAATTTACCCACAGGCTGTGAGGCCGCAAAAACTGGCCATGACCACTGTGGAAGATCTGCTGTGCAGGGGCTGACCCCATGGAGCAGGACTCACTTCAGTGGGGCTCTGGTGACCACTGAGACCACATCTTGAGTGTGTCACTTGTGGAGGTGGTTGTGTGGTGCTTTGGCATGTTCTGAAGCTATCCACCAGGTGCACTGGCTCTGGGGCCTCCAGGAGGTGCAGGGCAAAGTCAGATGCTGCCTATGCCCTCCCCAGGATCACCGGGCATGAGCTACAAAGTGATCTGTAGATGACTGCTACTTATGCTAGGTTTGGAGGTGCCCAGGAGAAGCCAATCTGCCTACCAAGGCTGGCTGCTGATAGTGCCCAGTTGGTGCTACTTAGCAAGAGGTATGGGGCATGCTGAGGCCAGATGCTGCTTGTTTGAGATTTTAGGAAAGTCTGCAGCATGAGCCAAGACAGTCTGTTAGTATGGAAAAGCCACTGGAAACAGCTTGGGTGGGCCTGAAATTTGGGTGGAACAGGGTCTCAGGGAATCACCAGGGAGGGGTGAACAGTGTTAGCCAGGTTGATGGAGACTCAGATATGGTGACCACCGCAGGCTCTGGGGGGAGGGCTCAGCAAAGGAAATGTGGTCTCTGACAGCACTTCTGTCTGGGAGAAAGCTGTCCCTCCAACCCTCGCTGGACAACTTAGTTCCACCCTGTATGTTCCTGGCACATTTTAAGCTACTGTGAGTCTGAGTAAGTCTGTGCACAGGCCCTTTAAGTGGAATACATGGGACTCCAGGAACCCTCCATCTCACTTAGCCACCATCCCCACTGGTTTTAATAGTCAGACGTTATGGGGACTTCTCCTCCTGGACTGGAATCCTGGGCTGGTGGAACCTGGTGTGAGGCTGGGACCCTCACTCCTCAGGGGCCACCTCTGCAATGGAGATATAACTCCTTATTTATAACTGCCACACCATGGGTGTGAGATCAGCCTGTTCCTAGTTCTGTCCCTCCTACCAGTCTCCATATGGCTTCTTCTTTATAACCTTAGTTATAGAACTTCTGTTCAGCTAGGTTTCAGGCAGTTTTGAATGATGGTACTTCTGAAGTTCAGTTGTAATTTTAATGTGGTTGTGGGAGAAGGTGATTATCTTCTACCATCTTGACCAGAAGTCCCCTTATTTTACTCTTTCCAGAATTCAATTAATTTGTTTTTATTACTAAAAGGCTTATAATAAAATCTAAAAAAGAAAAAAAGGCAAACCTATCCAAACAAAACAGTTATGTTTACCTCTAGAAAATGCTTTCATATATGTTAAATGCTGAAACAATGTGGCCCATGTACCACACTGAGCAGTGTGGGCACAAGTGGGGCTGACCCACAAGGGGCACAAGCTGTCACACTTAAAGCCAAAGGGCCTGCTGTTAGCTACTGTGACACATGGCGATGCAGCAGCAAGACCTACCCACTGGGTGGAAGGCTTGTTCAGGTATGAGTAGGGAATAAAGAATATGCTTCATGATGAAAAAACAATACATTTAACTATTTGCTAAGCAAAACACAATTCTGATGGAGAAAGCCTGTGAGGTACTCTCCTCCCAATACATAGTTATAAGCTGGAGTGAGGCTCCATGCGTATTTTCCCATCTCTGCATCTGAAAGGTTCTGGTCCTCCTGGCAAGTGTACACACCTTGCTTAATTAATGGCAGGATATAGAAAAGCAGCTCACACAAATAACTTGTGGTAGGTTATGGGTTAACAAATCAAGATTTCACTAAGCCAGGCCTCCCTGGGTTGGCCCCACATTTGGGTAGTTTACCTCTTTTTGATAACTAAGATTATTAAGGCCTGCCTTTTCTCTAGATCAGCTGCTCATTCATGGCAGAAAGTGTGGCTGATTTAAGGCTGTTATTCTAGTGAAAGTTCAATACAAAAAGGGTTAAAATTTTAAATTTCAAGTAAAAGCCAAGAAAGGGAGCCCAAAGACTTAATCTCAGAAACCAACGGCACACAGGTACTCTGTAGTTGCTCCCATGTGCTTTCTAGATCTGACAGTTGCCTCACTGGGGCAGGATCGGGGAGTCTGCAGAGGGAATGCTGAGAAGACAGCATCTGTCCTGCTTCCTCCTGACCTCACTCAACACTTGTGTGGATGACCTTTGAAAAATAATTTGCTCTGATTTAATTTATGTCAGTAGTTCTCAAAATGTGGCCCCCTGCTAGGCCTTGGGTTGGCCTAGAGATTGTTCAGGTCAGTTTACAGCTGTCTGCTCTGGCTGGTCCATCTGCCCATCAGTCTATCCCACAAACCCAGCAAGAAAGAAGGAAGCTACCAATATCAGTCATATCCATGCCTTGCTCACTCAGGCACCCTGCCAAGTGCTAAGTGCGTTCTTTCACAGGAGACTGAAGCAAGCCTGCACACCAGCCATGCCTGTCACTTCTATGACATCGGGCTCCTGTTACAGCTGAGGAACCTGAAGTTCAAAAGTATTATAACAAACATGTTTTTAAATTCCTACAACAAATCTGGGAAAATGTACGATGTTTTTGCTCTGACATAAGTATTTCCCAAGCATATATAATTAAATGAAATGCAAATACCTGCCATATTTCTACCTTCCTTTTCACTTCCTCCTTTTCTGCAAACTCACTTAAGTTCGCCAGGGCTTTGGCTGCCAGTATCCTTCTTTCCTCAACACTCAATTCAGACGGCAGAGCAGTGTGTGGGGCGACTTCAGGCACATCTTTGCTGTTCTGGGTTTTAGGTCCAGCCAAGGACTGTGCTTTGGGGCTGGAGCCACAGTCCATAGGGCTGCTGCAGCCACCATGAACTTCACATCGACACAGGGTCCCCTGCTGGAGAGGACAGTGTGGTTCCTTGGGGATATCTGCAACGTTGAGTGTAACAGGCTCCCCAGGGTTGTGTGACCCTGAAACACCTGAAGAGAAGGTTTTGCTCCGCTGTGCTTCCTTCGGAATATTCTTCCTTTGGAAAATTGGTGAACCATCATCTTTGAGTTGTTGTAAGCCTCCAAATTTAGATGGATTCCAGAAAGAAAATGTGTTGTGGACCAGCATTTCGTCACTGAAATCCAGCTGTGCAGTCTGTGGGGTGTCACAGTGCCCTATAGGCATCTGCTGCCTGGGGTTGTGGCAGAACGAGACCTGAGCAGGCACTGTCCATGGAGTCCCCAACTGCTCCAAAACTGACTCGGCTCTCTGTAAATCTGAGTCACTGTAGCTGAGCTGCCTTTTCAGGCGAGTCAGGGGCTGAAGACACTCTGCATTCCGCCTCTTCCAAAGAGGGTCAAACTCTTGCTCACTGGAAAGAATCACATCCTGATTCTCGACATCCGCAGCCACTGCAGTGGGGGTGAAGAAGTCCGAGGCCTCACTGTCGTGCCTCAGCAAATCTCTATCCAGCTGCATCGTAACCGCCTCAGAAACGGTCTTTTCAATTTCGGCAGAGAGGCCAGGTGCTTCTACCACTTCTTCTGTCACTATGGGTCTGTTTTCAGCTAAGTCCAGCAGCAATTTGCACACGAGGTGAATAATTTTTGGCACATGTTTCAGAAGTCGTGCCTCATAACCATGAAGCAAATGTCGCTGGCGCGTCAGATACTGCGTTAAGGTGACAGCATGTGCTCTGGGGTCACAGCAAGAGAATATGTTGCGAAGAGGAATCAGAAACTGAGTAAATTCCCTCACACACAGTAGCTGTCCTCGAGTTTGAATGGAATTGGGACGCTTTGCCCGAACAAATACAATGGCTTGATCAGCAGTCATTCTTGTCGCAAAAACTAAGTAACAAGCTATTAAAACACCTAAGGAGTGAAGAAGAAAAACCTGGATGAGAAAAGCTTATATATATATATATTTTTATTTATCAGTCTTAATGATTTATATTTGGCATTTGAAAACCATATAAATAGAGAAACGTTTTAAAGAAAATATAACTTTGTAACTTTTTGAAAAGGTGTTTATATATTTACTTATCAATATGCCCCCCCCCCCCCGCCTTGATTGAGAACATTCAGTGCCCCTGTACCCAGGGGCGAGCACAGAAACTGTCACAGTGAAGCTAAGTGTGGACTACAGGGGAATGATAGAGTAACTGTGGAGTGAGGGAGGGACAACTAAGTGTGCAATGAGGGGGGTGAATTGGTAAGTGTGGAGTGAGAATGATGGCTGGGTAACTGTGCAGAGAGAGGAAATGACTGAGGAGTATGGAGTGAGGGGCGGGGCTGACGGAGTAATTGTGGAGTAAGGGGAGAGGACTGAGTGAGTGTAGAGTTGGGGGGATCACTGAGGAAGCGGGGAGTGAGGGGACAACTGAGCGAGTGTGGAGTTGGGGGAGATGGCTGAGTGACTGGGGAGCAGGGGGGATAGTCTGGCATGTTTACCCTCCTTATGCCCAACTCCAACATGGGAGAAATAAAATCCTGCTTCTATTTCCCATTTGACAATTACTGAAAATTTCCATCCAATGGATCCATATACTGCACTTGGAACTTCTCACTCCTGTCTTTGCCATCAATTGTTGGAACATTCCTGCCTGGCACACTACCAACCTGGACATTTTTAAATTTGGGAATTATTTACATTCACCATCTTTTCCCCCTGACAATTCTTCCTGCAGAATTGTCTCTACACTAATATGTGTCTTTTCTATACCATGATACAATTCTAGATTGCTATAAGCATTTAACATTAAGGAAAACAGCCTTAACAGTACAAACACTATGCATTCCCCCAAGGAAGCTCCTGAGCAGGTGGGAGACTCCATGGCGGTACACAGGTACACTATGGATAGTCAAGCTCAGGTGTCAGGTTGAACCAAATGGCAATGAAGATTCCAACCTGATGGTCTTTATTTCTGCCCCAATATCAGTATGGCACTGAGATTCTGCTGCCTTTTTAAGTAAAATCATTGATTTTTATATCGAACTCTAGGCATGGATAGACTCTTCTTCGCAGACAGAATTCTCACAGCCATGAATTTAAATGTTGGTCCTTCCATTTATAGCAAATTGCTTACCCTTTTTCAAAACTCACATTGCTGCTAAAGATTTATTAATAAGACAGCAAGTATAAAATGCTTAGAACAATAGGTGAAACAATGCTTGCTATTTTCATTATTATCTTTAAAGACATTGGCTATTAAAAATATTATTCTTTATATGTTTAAATATACTACAAGGCAATAAAATTACCTCCTAGAATTTACCTGTTCGACCAAGCCCTGCGTGACAATGGATAGCTACTTTTCCTTCTTGTAAGGCAAATGTCATTACCTTCACCATATCTAAGATGGTGGTAAGCGATGCTACACCATAATCCTTCCATCCAAAATTGTAGAAATAAACTGGGTGATGAAAAAGAGAACAGGGAAAACATCAACATACAGGAAAAATACTTGCAAGGATATCTGAAGAAAGTGAGTGAATTCATGAAGAGTAGAAAGCTGTAAGGCACGCAGATCTCACTGAAGTGTAGGCCTAGAATAACAGGCTTTTTACATTTCCAGTAAGTTTATTGTTAACATTTCTTACAAAGCACATTCCATATTACTTAAGGCATTTCCTGCTGAAACTCAGCCAGAAAGAGTTATGGAAAAGCAGGAATGCCAATTAATAAAGTCAATAATCTGTGCCCAAATGCCTCAGCTATAGAAAGCATACAATTCTGTTTAAGCATAGTCTAAATGACTGATAAATGGGAAAAGATAGTACAGATTTTCCACCCAGTGGGAAAAAAAGAGCTAGATACAAGCTTCTTAAAAAATGTTCCAAAACTGCACAGGTTGATCCTTTCCAGCCTGGTGGGATTCCACCCCAAAGCTCCCGTGACTAAGGAGCCCTGGAATTATCAATAAGGAACCCCAGCACCCTACTCAGGCGCAGAACTGCTGTGCAGCAGCAAAGGCATCAGTGAGTCCTGGGTTCCAATCCTGCTAACACGGTTAGGCTATGTGACCGTGGGCAAATCAGAACTTGCTCATAAGCCAGTGGCCTCATGTGTGAAGCAGAAACAACTACGTTACTTGACTGCTTTAAGGATAAAGTGAGATGACAGCTCTGACATACTGTTAATGTTAATGCAAGCACTAATCAAATGTTACCACTGTTTCTACAGGGTCTCCTCCCAAGGTCCCTCTCACAGAAAAAGAAAGCCTGCATTTTCAACAGCAAGACCACAGAAGAATGGTGGCATTCTTTAAAGTTAAAGTTAGCTCATCTTCATGTTTTAGGAGCCCTACTACTATACAGTAAGTGGTTTTTCCATCATCTTTTAAACCTAAGAGCTGAGCAGACAAAAGCCTCTGAGTGCTGTCTTGGTAACTCATGGAGAAGAGGGTGGAAGGACTTACTGCCAGCCTCCATGAAAGCCTCAGGAAGGTATGTGAAACCACTTTCCTGTTCCAGAGGGTTCCCACAGCTGGCATGCTCACCCGGCCGCTGCAGGTTAATGATTGTTTTTAAGCCATGGCTTAAAGGAAAAAGAAAAAAATTAGTCGTACTGCGAGTTAGCTAGCATTTTTTTAAAAAGTAACCACTTCTGGCATTAATAAACATTACTAATTATTCTCAAATTTCTTATTTAAAATAAGTACGTTACACCTGTCATTAAAATGAAAACACTTTGCCATTGAACTCAAAGCAATGGAAGAGGAAACACGAGCTGGCTTATTAAAGTGTGTGAACAATGTGGGATTTACCTCCGAAACTGCTCAATGATGCAGTACTTCTCAAGGAGCTCAGTGGATGGGCGAGCCATGGCCAGGATGCTATCAGTGACCCTACAGGTGGGAAGAGGGCCTGGTGAGATGCACAAAACATAGCACATTCCAGCTCCAAGGACTGAGAGAGCAGGGTATCAAGCCACTACTTTTCCTGTGATTGCAATAACTCTGTAAGATGAGAAACTCCTTATCCAAACCTGGCCTCAATTTTGCATCATGATTAGGCCTCTAAAAAACCCTACCTAGCTGCTTAAATCTCTGGGAAAATTCCAGGGCGGAAGGATTTATGGACTGCAGCAAAGCATTTTCAGGGACACTTATGAGATTCTAGTGGGCATGATGCAGAAACCTGAGCTGGCAGCAAAGGTGACAATCTAGGTTAGTTATCCAAAGGTGACTAACCAAATGAGGAGTAGGAAGCATTTCTAGTTCTTGAGCTGTCTGCAGTTGAGCTATCTATGTGTTAAATGGAATAAAAACACCTGCCTTGGAGGGCTGGTGTGATAATTCAACCCAATGTGGATGTAAAGTCTTCAGCAAATCCCCCCACATGTGGTTATTAATAAATGCTGAGTTATTGCAATTCAGCAAAAAATAAGGGCTTTGGAATCCATTGGGCCTGGTTTCAAATGCTGGCTTTTCTATTTTCTAGCTGGGTAGCACACTACTTAAGTTTCTCTGGATCTCAATTCTTTCATCAATAAAATGATATTACCAACGCCTATTTCACAAGAGTTTGATGAAGATGAGGTAATAATTTGAACGTGTCTAGCACAGTGCCTGGCCTGCAGCCAAATGCATGTTTACTGACTGTACCAATGGACAGAGACCCAACAAATGGCTGCCTCTCATTAGGGCTCTGGCTTCACTCCATTCTGGTCGAATTTCTAATCACTAAAAGCCACATCAGGCAGTCTGCCCAAAGTTGTGGGTCACATGAACCCGAGAGGAGTAGCATTAAATAAACAGGGCAGGATCCAAAAAGACACCAACGCTCTCCCTGGGGTAATGCCTGAAGTTCAACAGGGTCCCCCAAAGTTTTGGAACCCCCAAGATTTAACAATACTTAGTATGAGATGAGGAGAGAGGTAACGTGAAATTAACAGAGGTGAAAAAGACTCAGATGGTTTAGTCAACAATAAATCAAAAATATTAATGTGGCCTTAGGCTGCACTGCTAGAAATTTACTTGTCAGACCACGCATCAGGAATAGTGTTTGTTTTCTCACAACATTCTTTAAGAAAGGCAGTGACAGACAAGAATATGATCTGTGCAGAACAGTGGCCTCTCAACTATATCACTATCCATGTACCCAGCAAATCTGATATGAAAAAGTATGGGTTGCAAGTTAGAGACACTAGTCAACAAATATCTAATCTGTAAGTGGATTCTTGCTGTATAAACTGATTCACCACTAGAATTCTTTAAACAGTGATTTCCTCTAAGTGTGTTTCAAATGGAACTTGGTTTGGTTATCAAAACTTTTCAGGTATCATTACACTGAAAAGATATACTTGACAGTTTACTATTAATAATAAAAAGTGGTATGATTCAATGATGATTCAACTGCACTTATATACTATAAAAAATGCAAGCATCTTATACTGTCCACTGAACCAACAACTTGTACCATTTCTATTCAGGCAGACTGCAGGTGTGTTTGTGTGAAAATGGGTCCTTTCACGCAGCCCGATGGAGTATAGGAACAAAATTAAAACAAGGCTAAAGTTTACCTGTATGACAATGGAAACTACATATGTACTTCATAATTTTTCAAATTTATAGCTTGACATGTTTATTATTTCTAGCAATTTCTGAAATTTAAGAGCTATCTAGTTACCACTTCTTTAAGATACTTACATACATTATTTCACTTAATTAAAAAAGACCCTATGGAGTTGGTTTTATTATTTCCATTTCACAGATGAGAAAACAGGTTCAGAGTGCCTGTATGAGTAGGCCACAGCTTGTCAGGCAGCAAAGCCAGGGATGGGAGGCAAGGTTCTGACTTCAAAACCCCATACATACACCCTCTTCACAGCCTCCTGCCACCCAGAACGACATACATCTTCATTCCCTTTTCCTACTTAGCTGCAGGGAAGAGCTACCGCAGTCTGACAGAATCACTCACCAGGAAGAGTAGATCCCCTTAATGGCCTGCTCCTGCTTACTCCATCGGGCTGGATTTTCATACTTGCATGCTCTGCCCCCACATGCCATGGAGCAGGCCATGTGTCCAGGAATGACATGCCGTAAACGCTCTCCGACTTTTGTATACTTTGGTGTTGGACGTCCTGAATTACCTAAAACATGAAGGAAGGGATTCAAAATTCCACTCTCTAAACAGAATAGTGACCTGGGAAACAGCTTCCATTTTATCTCAGGATTGCAGATCAGGAGCTAGTGCTAACCCCCTTCATTGTGTCAAGATTAAAACCACTTCCATTGCATCTAAGTGCAGTCTCTTACTGCAGGAAACTCTTCCATACACAACCTCCACATGTCATACTGGTCACGAAGACAATAAACCGTAAAAGCAGATCTTTTATAAGGGAGTGAGGTTTGTTCAGAACTGTATTTTTAAAGAAAAAACACAAAACAGTCAGTCATTCTATCTCCTATTACATATGCACTGAAACTCTTAGCATAACAGACAGTAAAAAGGAGAATGTAGAATGGTGAAAATTTAAAAAGGTATAAACACAGCACAGCCTCTTCACATTCCTTAAATTTAAACTCAAAGGTGTGGCAATCTTTAAGAAGAAAAGGAGTTTTACTTTTTCTCTCGGGGCAAGTTGGGTTTCTCTTGGCGCAGCTGACAGAGGACACAGCTAGCATCACCTGGAGAGAGGAAGAGGAGAGCATCTTGGTGGCGGAGCCGCGCTGGCCCTGCGGCAGCCTCAGCACTGTGTCTGAGGCCGAGTGCCGGCGGCCCTGTAGGAAGGAGCTGAGGAAGGGCATGGCTGAGAGCCGCCGGGGCGGGTCCTGCATGGCGCTGGGCCCCCGAAGGGGAGCTGGAGCCAGGGATGTCAGTGCCAGCTTGCTCAGTGATGAAGCTACACTGAGATAAGAGCATCGCTCTGCATGATCTAACGGCCATTCAGGATAGGATGACTTGTTTCCATAGTGACGAACAAAGAAACTACTGATTCCCACACAGAGTTGCACAGGCAAAGTCCCACATGAATGAGCTGTATTTTGGACAGATTGTTCAAATATTCGGATGAATAACATGTATTTTAAATAAATTATTCCTAAATTGTGACTACTCTATTTTGTTTTTCAAACATTTAAAAGATCTGACTGCCCCAAATATTACATCTAAAATACTGTAATGGATTTAGAAAAATGTCTTTATGGTGCAAACATTACCTTTTACACACATACTAAAAGGCTTAAATTCTTTTATTTCTTTCAATCTATTCTCTGAACATGTTGAAAAAATTCTCTTTTTACCCCTCTCTGGAACAGGGCAGACAGAAAGTTAAATGTAACAAAGTGGGACATGCTGGATATCTTAGAACATTATTAAAACACCCTTCCATTTTTCAAAATAAAAAAATCTCGTTTCCTTGATAGAACTATTAAAGAAATACTTGGGTAGAACAAATAAAGACATCTGTAGGGCTGATCTATTAATGAGAAAACACTTTTATATTTTTATTTCCAGAATTTGAAAACCCAACTCTTGGCGGTGCTTTTATTGGATAGCTACAGTAGCCAGGCTTCTCAAAAGCTCAAAACACAATTCTGTGCCTTTTGTCAGTGACTGGGGAAAAAGGAGCTTGGATAACATCTTTGCAGAGGCCTACAAAGAAACCTCACTAAGCATCACATTTTTTTAAGGAACTGGATGAGGGGGAGGTTGTAACTTGAGGATAAAGAATATAAAGGGAACAGAAACTCTTAACAACCACCAATTGTCCGCCTCCTCCTGGGTTAATGTCAGGCTATACCACCCCCGCCCCCCAACACCCCATTTCTTGTCTTTTTGTCTTTGTCTCCAAAATGGTATTTTAGCCATGTGCAGATAGAAACAACCTACTGCCACAGATAGGGCTCTTTTTTGTTCTGTCCCATTTTAACAATTAATAATGCTTGAAGCAAGCACTTTTAAAAATGAATCCCCCATCTCTCCAACAGGAAGCACTCTGTCAAATAAGACAATTTGGTGCTCAAATTCCTAATCATGGTGTAGCACATGCCCTTGCTATCTTGTGTACAGCAACAGATAATTTTTTAATGTAACCAATCCAGAAAGCACAGCTTCCAGAGCTTTAAAGGAGTGAAGAGTAGGTGCAGTATGGAAGGCAAGTTGGAAGCTGATGGCAGAAGGCCCCAAGTGCTCAAACCAAGGGGTGTGTGTCTGCTGCTTGGGAATCAGGGAGTCACACTCAAGTTTCTGAACAAGTCTCCATGAGGAGGTTCATGCTGCCCTGCAGAGACAGGGCTGGAAGCACAAGACTAGGGACCTTCTGGGACAGTGACTGCGTAAATGGAGCAAAGCATGGGTGTGAGACAGTGCGATGACAGACAGCTGACAGCTGGAGGGCAGTGGCTGGAGACAGTGCTGGGGCTTCTTGCCTAAGTAAGAGGCAGACAGACACTGAAGCTGCTTAACACGGGAGCCAGTGAGGAGAAGGTGTGTGACAACCTGGCAGGCAAACTCCATTTGAGATGCAAGGCATGTGAAGTGACAAAGGAGGACTCAGCTGGAGAATGAGAGATCTCCATGTCTGCAACTCTAGGGACATCTACAGAGGAGAGTCCAGGTGACTCGGCTCTCAATGGTTCTGAAGAGGAAAGCAAGTTTGATGATAGGGACTAGTCTGGATGAAGCTAAGGACAGGACAGTTAATGTATCTTCTCAAGAGTAAGTTTTGCTGTGAAATCTTAAGAACTGGGTTGACCTCAGATAAACATGTAAACATCTGAGCAGACTCAGTTACTAGACAGTCAGGGGCCCTAAATAGGGGTCTTCAGGAAAGTGGACCTGAGGCAGCCCTCTTTCTCAGCATGTCCTCCACATCACCCAGAGCTCCTGTGGGTGCTGGGATGCGCCTGCAGCTACACTGGTGCTGAGGTGGAGTGCTGTCTACCTGTGGGTATGGTAGACCAGGGCAGAGGCCTGCGCTTCCCTAGACACAAGAGAAATGTCACCCACCGTCTCATGCTCCAAACTATACGTTGGCAAAACTCCCAACTCACAGCAAAATCCATTTTTAAAAACGAGATTTACTTATGCCAAATGGCTGTACAATAGGGAAGCATACAGCCAGTCCCACCCCAAACACTCTAGACTCGTCTCCCTTCAGTCTTTGTCCCTAAGCATATGGATTTTCTGTATGTTTATAATCATATTGCAAATATATTTTTTGCTATAGTCTTATAATTTTTATTTAATGAAAGCACAATTATGACACATCTAGATGATGCATCATAATTTACCTAATCATTCCTTAGCTCTTAGGTATTTATGCTATTATCAATTATTTTATTTAAAACTAAGACAGACATTTTCAGGACTAGAACCTTTTCTCCTTTAGCAAATTGCTGGGAATGATATGGGGTAGTGAGCAAAATTAATTTTCAAAGCTTATATGTTTATTCATCATATATATTTTTTAATATATCTTTATTGACTTCAGAGAGAGGAAAGGAGAGGGAGAGAGAGAGATAGAAACATCAATGATGAGAGAGTCATTGATGGAGCCCACAACCCAGGCATGTGCCCTGACTGGGAACCGAACCCTGATTGCCTGGATCCTAGGTTGATGCTCAACCGCTGAGCCATGCCTGGCCGGGCTATTCATCATATTTCTGAGGTCAGAGAGAAATACAGAACTAAAATACAGTTCAAGAAATACAGAACTAAAATACAGTCTCTGATAGGGTTTTGTGCCAACCTCCTAGACGCCAGAAATCTCTCATGATTAATTTTGTGGGTTAATTTAGTTATATATACCCACGTTTCTTTCACAAATCTGTAAGAAAGTTTAAAAATCAACTAAAATTTTAAATTGAAATCAGTTCTAGATTGCTAATGATAAATTGTTCAGACCCTTAGAAATACCATTGTAATGTTTATTTAAATTATCAATAGAAAAAAATAAGTCTTATCTTCAGATAAGCAGGAGCAGCAAGACTATATTAGTTTCTATTTCATATTTTATAGAGAATGGAATTTTTTAGAGTGATTTTATGAAGGGCCATGCTTTCAACAGACACTTAAAAGGCATAGAACCTTTTCCCTGGTGGCCACAGAGAGCTTCTGTAGAAACTCATTATCTTTGGCTGCATTAGCCTTTCTCTGCTTTCCTTCCCTCCATCCTGCACAATCATTACTTATTTGTAGGCCACAAGAACCAACACTACTGTTGTTTTCCCATATACCTGCTAACAACTGATCTATTTTTCCCTTTGACAACATATTTTTCTAAATACATAAGAAAATGTCAGTTTTCTATATTCCATGAATATAAAATCACAGGGGACCCTGCCTCATTACTGTTCCTATCCTTCTCACTACCAAATATGCTGTCTCTAAAGAAAAGTCAGGTTCTAAGAAAAAGTAGAAAAACACCACAAAAGATAACCACCATAAGCACCCTCCTGAGCTGCTATAATCATCAGTGTACAAAAGACCCCTCTCCCAGCATAATGAACATGGGTGCTGCACTCGTCTCCACACCACAACACTTTTCAGCCACTGGCCTGCTTGCAGGGGGGCAATCAGTCCCACTGGATACCACTGTAATTAGCTATTAGTTATTAATTGTAGTTATTAATAATAGAAAAGGAGCAAAGGGAAGACCAGACATTATAGGCATGTCATTTGGGCACCTTTACTAGGAGCTACAACTTTGCACTCCCCAGGGAACCACCTGCCCATTCCCTGCAGATCACTGGGGGAAGGGGTCCAACAAAAGAGAAAGAGACATATACACAGTGAAGTTGGGGTGACTAGGGAAGGCACTTGCCTGTCAGTCAAGCCTGGGGAACCATAGATTGGCCAGAATGGGTGTAGACAATGCAAGCCTGCAAAAATTTAGTGATACATAATCCCCTAACAAAGAAATTCTCTCTTGTTGCTCTTGACTCTTGGCTCTTAACTTCTTGCACTCACACTCATGGCAACTAACCAACAGCTGGACAGCTCAAGAGGTTTTCTAATGTTGAGTCAAAATCTATTTCTCTGTAAACACTGGTTGTAGTTCATCCCTCTAAACCCTCCTCCCCCAAAATCCCCAAACCACCAAGTATCTCTTTGACTTGCAAGGTTTTCAAATATCTGAAGATAAAACTTCTCCAAAACCTCCCCTATTTGGGATAGCTCTTAATGTTTCAGACATCCCTAGTGTATCACTGTTTCCGGATCCTTCACTATGATTCTTCTTCTTCTGAGGGCCACTCCTCTCCCTCCACAGCTAAACTACTAAAAAAGCTGTCCACATCTGCCATTTCCATTTGTCACTGGTCTCATCCTCAACTTCCATTTAACTCTGGTCGCTGCCTGCACTGAAACCGCTCTTCTTAAGGTCTCTAATGGCGCCTGCTTCTAGGTGGACTGGTTTTGACTGATCAGCAGCATGCAAACCAGTTGAATAACTTAGTTTTAATTTTAAACACTTTTTGGAGAGGATTTTATTTTTTATTTTGAATCAATGTCAAACTTACAGAAAAGTTATAACACAAATAATATTTTCTCTTGAACCATTTGAAAAGCCACAAACAGGCTGTCCCATTACTCCAAATAACTTAGCATTTATTTCCCACAAACAAAGACGCTCTTCTCTACAATCCCCCAAGTCAGAAAATTACGATTGATACATTACTAGTTGCCCTTTATTCCACAGACCTCTCAAGCTTCACTGTTTATCTCAATATTCCTTACAGAAAATCGTACCATAAACGTTCATACAATGCTGTACTTAGTCATCCTGTCTCTTTCTCTTATTTCACTCTAGGATAAGTTCCTCAGTCTTTTCTTGACTTTGATGCCCTTGAGTTTTGAAGAGTACAGGCCAGTTATTTTGTAGAACATCTCTTAATTTGAATGTGTCTGTTTCCTCATGATCAGATCCAAGAAGCCTCGGTGTTTACTGGTGAAGAACATTATTTAGAAACCAAGTTTGGTGCTAGGCATGCTCAGTGCTATTAGAGTGTTGTCAACAGCAGGCACTCCCTCTTAGAGGGCAGAGCTAAGGAATATGTGCACTACATACACGCAAACACACATATCACACACTGACATATGTACTTGTTTCTATATGCATTCATGTACATTGAAATCGAAGAATTCGCCCTGATACTACTAATTCCAATCCAACACCACAGACTTTTTCCCAGTCTTCTTTTCCAAAACTATAACTCCCTTCTCTGATGGTAAGAACACTGCTGCCATTATCCCTAACGTATTTAATTACCTGACCAAGCTCCCTCACTGCTAAGGCCCCCTCCCCTAACTGGATGCCTCCCTCTGCCCGTTTGGACTCTACTGCCCTAAGCCAGGCTGCGGTTGCCACCCACCTGTGTGGACGCCTCCTCACACTGCCTATGTTCTGATGCTCCATGCAGGGCCACCCTGCCATGCAGCAGAGGCCTCCCAGCCTCACCTGAGCTCTGATGCCTGGGGATCTAACATGCTGAGCCAGGCCGGCCTCTCAGGCGGACATCATCCTGCTCAGGTGTCATGACTGCTGGGCTGCCCCCATATGGGTACTCTTCACCCTGTATGGCCTACAGCACTGTAGTCTGCCCCATCATCTGGTGTAGATGCTACTTTTCATGGCCTTGCTCAGTGGCTTTTGGACTGAATTGTTCAGGAAGGAAAGGCAAAGAAGGGGAAGAGGAAGTTCCTTACTTTTTTCCTTTGTTAATTGTGGTAAAATATACATAACATAAAATTTACGATTTTAAAGTATACAGCCCAATGGCATTAAATATATTCACACTGTTGTGCAACTATCACCACCATCCATCTCCAGAATATCTTCCCAGACTGAATGAGAAACTCTGTATCTACTAAACACTAAATCCCCACTTCTCCCTCACCCAGCCCCCCGCAACCACCGTCTACTTTCTGTTTCCATGAATTTGACTATTTAAGTACCTCATGTAAGTGGCCTTATATAATTATTTTTGTCTTTTTGAGACTGGCTTATTTCACTTGGCATGGTATCTTCAAGGTTCATCCATCTTGCAGCATGTGTCAGAATTTCTTTCTTTTTTTGCTGAGGGCTGAATAATATCCCACTGTATGTACATGCTGTATTTTGTTTATCCATCCATGTGTTGTTGAACATTCAGCTGTTTCTAACTTTTGGTGTTGTGAATGCAGCTATGGCTATAGGTACACAAACATCTTCCTAAACCACTGTTTTCAATTCTTTTGGTATACACCCAGAAGTGGAATTGCTGGATTCTATTTTTAATTTTTTGAGAAACTGCCATACTCTTTTCCCTAGTGGCTGTACTATGTACCATGTACACGCCAACAATATACTAGGGTTCCAATTTCTCCACATCATCACCAACCCTTGTTCTTTCTTCTTTCTTTCTCTCTTCCTTTTTTCCTTTCTTCCTTTCTTCCTTTCTTTCTTTTTCTTCTTTCTTTCTCTTTCTTTCTTTCTTTCTTTCTTTCTTTCTTTCTTTCTCTCTCTCTCTCTCTCTCTCTCTCTCTCTCTCTCTCTCTCTCTCTCTCTCTCTCTCTCTCTCTCTCTCTCTCTCTCTCTCTCTCTCTCTCTCTCTCTTTCTCTCTCCCTCCCTCCCTCCCTTCTTTCTCCTTCCTTCCTTCCTTCCTTCCTTCCTTCCTTCCTTCCTTCCTTCCTTCCTTCCTTCCTTCCTTCCTTCCTTCCTTCCTTTCTTTTTCTTTCTTTCTCTCTTCTTTCTTTCTTTCTGCCAAACTAATGAATATGCAATGGTATTTCATTGCAGTTTTGATTTGCATTTCCATAGCCTGTGCTTTTGGTGTCATATCCAAGAAATCATTGCCAACACCAATAAAGCTTTTCCTGTATGTTTTCTAAGAGTTTTATGCTTTTAGCTCTTATGTTTTGGTCTTTGATCCATTTTGAGTTAACCTTGTATATGGCATAAGGTAAGGGTCTGACATCATTTTTTTGCATTTGCATACCCAATTTCCCCTCCACCAATTGAGGAAAAGATTGTCTTTTCCCCACTGAAAAGTCTTGCACCCTTATTGAAAATCATGTGCCCATATATGTAAGGGGTTTTCTCTGGGATCTCTATTCCATTCCATTGGTTTCTACACCTGTCTTCATGTCAGTAACATGCTATTTTGATTATTGCAGCTTTGTAATAAGTTTTGAAATAATGAAGCAGGTCCTCTAACTTTGTTCTATCTTTTCAAGATTACGTTGGCTATTCGGGGGTCCTTCAAGATTCCACATAAATTTTGGGATGGAGTTTTCTACTTCTGAAAATACCATTATGGGTATTCTGACAGGAACTGCACTGAATCTGTAGATCAGATTAGGTTGTACTGAGACCTTAACAATATTTAAGTCTTCCAATCCATGAACAGAGGCTTTCCACTTATTTAGAACTTCTTTAATTTCTTTCAGCAATGTTTTGCAGTTTTCAATAAGGTAAGCTGAGAATACTGGGCCCTGATTGCCCTCACCCCACCTTGTTTGTAGGTCAGAGGTTCTGTGCTGAGAAAAGTAGGCCAAAAAGACCAAAAGCTACTACCTCCACTCAGCTTGCAAAGCAGGAGTATCACACAGAGAAGAGGGCCAACCTCACTCCAAGCTCCAGAGCCATGCCTAGGAGATTTTGCCCAGAGGGAAAGGCAGACCTTAAAAACAGAGAACTATGAAGCTCTTTCCAAAGAAACTGTCTTTATTTGAAACATAGTGTGGGGAAGTTCACACTTAACAATGTTCACAAAAACGATGGAGGCTTTGGTAGTAAGCAATTAAGAGGAGGATGGTAGATTCATGAGAGCAATAAGCTAAACTGCAAATTAGCTAACTTACTAGAAAGAACCAGAGAAAGAGACAACTTATAAGAGCCCTTATAGGGTAAGAACAAACCTCAAAGACTAGCCTCAAAAATCACCACTGCCTGAACTTAATTAGATCAAACTGTAGTGCAATATATGCCCCAAGACTTTGTCAAAAATAATAAAGTGAGCCCTAGCTGGTTTTGCTCAGTGGTTAGAGCACCAGCCCTCAGATTGAAGGGTCCTGGGTTACAGGCTTGATCCCCAACCCTGGTCGGGGCCCCTGTGGGAGGCAACCAACCAATGTGTGTCATATCAATGTTTCTCTTTCTCTCTCCCCCTTCCACTCTCTCTGAAAAACAATAGAAAAAATATCCTCAGGTGAGGATTAAGTAATAATAATAATAACAAAGTGACCAGCAGGCAATTAGTGAAACCTAACAGCTGGATGTGACAACAACTGAGGGAGACAGCTTAACAGAAAGATTGGTGAAAGGGAGAGAAAGGGAGTCCTTCCACAATAGTGTCATCCCAGTGTAACTGTATTTTCATGCCTAAGGCTGTGCCCTCCCTTGAAGGAGTCACATCAGAAGCTTTGGAATGTGGAGAAAACACACCTCACTAAAATGGTCTAGTCAAGTCTCTAAACAAATAGGCAAGCAAAAGCAACAAACAAACACCCCAAAACAAGCCTGGTAGGGAAG
The DNA here is from genome assembly GCF_054644295.1 of Miniopterus natalensis. Classification (NCBI taxonomy): domain Eukaryota; kingdom Metazoa; phylum Chordata; class Mammalia; order Chiroptera; family Miniopteridae; genus Miniopterus; species Miniopterus natalensis. The sequence goes on along the minus strand of NC_142092.1, from coordinate 7,791,126 downwards.
AGGGTATATAGAAGTATCATTATAAACTACCTGTGAAAGAGCCCAGGCATCAGATTTACAAAGACTTTAAAGTCACCACTATAAATATGTTCAAAGAACTAAACGAAATCAAGAAGTAAAGGAAGCTATAATAACAAAGTCTCATCAAATAAAGAGCCAGAAATGGTAAAAAAGAAAATGAAAATTCAGAAATTTAGAAGTACAATAACAATGGGGAAAAAAATCAGTAGAGGAGCTCATTAGCAGATCTGATGCAGCAAAAGGAAGAATTGGATAACTAGAAAACAGATTGGTAGAAACTATGTACTCTGAAAAACAGAGAAGAATAAAAAAAAAGAAGAGAGATTCAGAAAAATGTTGGACACTCCTAAGTGTACCAACATACACATAATTGATGTACCAGGAGGAAAGGTGAAAAAAAATCAGAAAAAAATATTAGAAGAAATAATGGCTCAAAAAGTTCCCATATTTGATGAAAAACATTAATCTACACATCCAAGAAGTTCAACAAACTCCAAGTAGCATATACAGAAGAGATCCACACCAAGACATGTCACAGTAAAAGTGCTGAAAGCCAAACACAAAGAGAAAAATGATTACTCATGTACAAGGGAACCTCAATAACATATCAGCTGATTTTTCATCAGAAACAAATGGAGACCAAAAAGTAAAGGGAAAATATATTCAAAGTACTGAAAATTAACACTGTCAACCAAAAACCTTACATCCAGCCATATTATCTTTTAAAACTAAAGGGGAAATAAAGACATTCCCAATGTAGATGAAAAGGGTCCACATGCTAACCTGACTAGCTCAGGGAAGGCCTGCACGGCAGCCTTGTAGACTCAGAGACTTAAAATAACCACAAAGGATTGTCTGAAATGAAAACTTTTAAAATTAAAAAGCAGTTTATGGTGGGTAGTCATGTCCTAGGCCAGTACCTTTCCTGACAAAGGTCAATCTTTGCCTTAAATGAGACTGTCCATTGTCTTTTTGCATCTATGATAACATACTGTTGGAATGTCAAAGTCATTTTCCTTTTTCCAGACCCCTCAAAGCACAGTCACCACTCTGAGGAGACTACAAATTCCCTCATTGTTACTAAGTTAATTACTGACTGTTAACCATCCTGCACCCACCTAAGTAAAAGAAGTATGTCTATCATTTTATTTTTATCCAATTGCAGAGGTCCCCTCCCCCCCGCCCACTTTGCTTTCTCCCACCTCCCTAATCTATTACCAATGGATTTAAAGTAACCCATGTACATTTCCCCGCTTTGATTGCAATGCATAAAACAAGATGCAAAACTGCCATTCTCCGGACCATTATCTCAATCTGTTGAGATTCTGCATCCCAGAATGTGTCAACAGTGGCTCAAGTGAACTCACAAAAAATCTTCATAGGTTTGAAGCTGCAAATTCAATCCCTGGCCCTGATTGGGGTGTGTGTGTGTGGGAGGCCCCAATTGATGTGCCTCTCTCACATTATGTTTTTCTCACTCTCTTCTCCCTCCCCTCCCTTTTTTTAAATTTATCTTTACTGTTGAAAGTAAAGATATCCCACCTTTTCTTCCCCATTGATCTCCTCCACCAGGCATCCGCTGCCTCCCCCAGCCTTCACCACACTATTGTCTGTGTCCATGGATTATGCATATATGCATATAAATTCTTTGATTAATCTCTCCCCACTCACTCCCCCACCCCTACTTTCCCTCTGAGATTCCTCAGTCTGTCCTTGTGATCAGAGATGCTTGATATGATTTCAATCTTCTTGAATTTTTAGAGACTGGTTTTGTGTCCTAACATGTGGTCTATCTTTGAGAATGGCTCATGTGCACTTGAGAGGAATGAATATTTTGCTACTTTGGGGTGAAAAGTTCTGTAAATGTCAATTAAATCCATCTGATCTAGTGTGCCATTTAAAGTCACTATTTCTGTGTTGCTCTTTTGTCTGGAAGACCTATCCAGTGAAGTCAGTGGGGTGTTAAAATCCTCTACTATGACTGTATTGCTGTTCACCCCTCCCTTAAAGTCCTTAAGGTTATTATTGATAGGTCTTTATTTATTGCAATTTTAATTACTTGTGTCTATGTTTCTCTTTATTTCTTCTTCTTATTACAGCAGTCCCTATAACATTTCTTGCAATGCTTCTATTTCTACTTCCAACTATATCAGTCCCTTTCACATTTCTTACAATGCTGGTTTGGTGGTGATAAACTCCTTGAGCCTTTTTTTTGTCTGGGAAGCTCTTTATTTCAACATCTATTTTGAATGATAGCCTTGCTGGATAGAGTAGTCTTGGTTTCAGATCCTTGTTTTGCATTACCTTGAATACTTCATACCATTCCCTTCTGGCCTGTAGAATTTCTGATGAGAAGTCAGCTGACAGCCTTATGGAAGCTCCTTTGTAGGAATATAAAATGGTAAACTGCTTTGGAAGACAATCTGACAGTTCATCAAATGAATAAGCAAAGAGTTAGCATACAACCCTGAAGTTCTATTCTTAAGTATATACCCCCCATAATGAAAACACTTGCCCACACCGAAACTTGTACACAAATGTTCAAAGTAGCATTACTCACAATAGCCAAAAAGTGGAAACAACACAAGTGTCTATCTACTGGTGAATGTATTTAAAAATATGTGAAGCAGGCTAGCTGGCATTCCTGTCTTCCCCCACACTGTCCCCAGTGTCAGTGGGGCCCAGTGGGGAGTTGAGCCTCCAACTGCACCTGGTATATGTGAGGAGAAAAGAAATGGCAAGAGGTGGGATAGTTGGCACTATGCTTCCTGCTTTCCCTCCCCCACCCATGTCCACAGGGGACAGCAGGAAAATGAGCTTCAGTTGTATCTTTTCATTTCCCCTTTCCCAGATGGCAGCAGGGTCCAGTGGGAAGCTGATCATTTATTACAAGGAAACTGGTCTTACACCCCCACTCAAAAGTAACATAAGAATGCAAGGCAATGCCCCACTTTCTCCACAAAGGTGTCAGGGAGCTGATGGGGGAGCTGAAATTCTACCTCATTCATGTGAAAGGAGGCAGTGCAAGTAAGTGCTCTACTTATGTTGGGGTGCTGTCAACAAGGCTCAAAGGGAAGATGAACATACACACTTACCTGATTCTCAAGCTACATTTCAACACAGAGAATACTCACTAAAAGAAGGAGAAATAGGATCCAAAATTGCTACGATACAATCGAAGATCACTTGTCATTCCAAGAACTAAGAAAATCACAACGGGAATGAGAAGAGACAATCAACAGATATCAAAACAGAGATAAATGATAGGTTGAAGATATCCAGTAAGGATTTCAAAGAAGCTATCCTAAAATAATTCAACAGGTAATTACCAATTCGCTTAGAAAAAATGACTAGAAATGCTCAGCAAAGAAGTAGACGTTATAAAAAAAGAACCAAACAGTAATAACAGAACTAAAAACACATAACTAAAATTTAAAAACTGTCTAAATAGGCTGAATAGTATAGTGAAGGTGACAACAAATATAACTGGTGACCTTGAGGACAGAGTAACAGAAATTACACAATATGAACAACAGAGAGAAAAACAGGATAATACAATAAACAGATTCTCAGAGGCCTGTAGGACAAAGAGCTAACAACATTCATACCATTGCATCCCAGAGGGAAAGCAGAAAGAGAGTGGGACTGAAAATGTATTCAAAGAGATAATGGCTGAAAATTTCCCAAATTTGGGGAAAGACTTAAACCTACTTGTTCAAGAAGCTAAAGGAAACTTAGATAGGATACAAGCAAAGAAATCCATGCCAAGATGCATTCTAATAACACTTCTGAAAATTGAAGACAAAAAAATCTTGAAAGCAACCAAAGAGAAATGACAGCTATAGGAAAAGCCCAATTTGAATGACAGTCATTTCTCACCTAAAAGAATGAAGGCTAGAAGGGAGTGGCATAACATTTTTCAAGTTTTTTGAGAGAAAAGAACTGTCATATACAAATTTTATATGTGGCAAAAACATTCTTCAAGAATAAAAGAGAGGAGTGACATCAGCAGGATAGAGGAGTAGGCAGCTCTAACACCCATCCTACCAACAGAAACATCTAAAACAATCAGAATCTGTCAGAAACAACTTTATCAGAACTCTGGAAAATATTGAAAGATGTACAGCAACCAAGCAACTGCTGAATCAAAAGAAAGGCAACATTTTCACTTGTCCTTGCCCCATTCACCCCACAGCTTGGCAGCACTCTTGAAAATGGCAGCCCGAATTTCCAGTGTGGGATCCTTCTAGAGGAAGCAGAGTAGACCTTCTTAGAAAATTATTGTGTGTGTTTGTTCTAACCTATCTGGGAGATACCTGAAGGACTGGCACAAGGTACTCAGAACAAGAAAGTAATGAATTTTACTTGAAAATACTGTGCGATGAACAAAAAAATCTGCAACCTCCTGGGGCAAAAGACTATTGGTGAGATACTGGAAAATGGTACCCAACATATAAAGAATAAACACCAATTTTACACAGTTTCTTCCAGAAAACAGACGAGCACAGAACATTTCCAAGCCCTCTTATGAGGCTAGGGTCACTCTTTCACCTAAAGCAGACAAAGTAGTACCCCCCCACACACTATAATCCAATGTCTCTTTAGAACATTGATTATATCAACTGATACAGAAAAAGCATGTGATAAAATCCAACACCTATTCATGATAAAAAAAAATCTCAGCAAGTTAACAAGGGCAATTAATTCAACTTATTATAGAGCATCTACTGAAAACTCAAGTATCATACTGAAATGCTTTTTCCCTAAGATCAGGATGGAGGTAAGGATGTCTGCTCTCATGGCTCTTATTCTGCTCAGCAGAAGTTCTAGGCCCTACAATAAGACAGGGGGAAAATAATAGCATACATATTGTAAAGGAAAGAAACAAAACTATCCTTACTTGCAGACAGGACTGTTTATACAGGAAATTCCAAGGACTCTCCAAAAATCTCCTAGACCTAATAAGTGAGTTCAGCAGACCACAATGAGATACTACAAGACACCTACTGGAATGCCTAAAATAAATAGTGAAAACACCTAATGCTGGTGGGGCTGCAGAGAATTTTGATCACTTACATTGCTGGTGGGGATATAAAATGATATAGCCATTCTGGAAAACAGTTTGGCAGTTTCATATAAAACTACATATGCAACAATCATATGACCTAGGAAGTAACTCTTGGCCATTTATCCCAGAGTAATGACAATTCAAGCTCACATAAAAACCTGTATGTGCATGTTCACAACAGCTTTATTCATAATAACCCCTAACTGGAAACAACACAGATGTCATTCAATGAGTGAATGGATGAACCCCCCATGGTATGTCCATGCCAGGGAATGCTACTCAGCAATAAAAAGAAATACACTATAGATACACACAACAACCTGGATGAAATTCAAGGGAATTAGGACAAGTGAAAAAGGCCAAACTTAAAAGGTTGCATGTTGTATGATTTCATTTATATAACATTCTTAAAATAATAAAATTATAGAAATGGGGAAACAGTTAATTGTCATCAGGGGCTAGAGTCATGGATGTAAGTGGGTTTGGCTATTCAAAGGCAACAGGAGGGATCCTTGTAGTGACAGAACTGACCTGTATTTTGACTATAACAATTTCAATATCCTGGCTGTGATATTGTACACAGTTTTAGTATAGTGTAAGATATTATTATTGGTGGAAACTAAATAAAGAGTAAATGGGATCTTTGTGTATTATTTCTTATATTTGCATGTTACTGTACCATTATTTTAATATTTTAATTAAAAGTGTATATATAATCAAAGAAAAAAATAGCCACCAGGCAGGTCTAAGTAAAGGTCATTTATTTAGCCCATGTCAGCGCCAAGGCAGGGGAGGCAACTAGTAGAGTATATGGCATGTGACCTGGCAGGGTGTGAGCCCTGTGTGGAAAAAAAGACCCGAGCTGGGCAATGGCCAGGCAGGGCTTGAAGACTGGTTATGAAAAGGAGGACTGAGTGAGTAAACACATTCAGGACAATAAGAGCCAGGTTTCTCATTTGTGGAGAAGAGAATTATAAACATAAAAATGAGAAACGCTAGAACGATGATTCAGTGTTCAGTTAGAATGGGAAATACCAATACAAACTCATGGTTTTCAATATATACAGATAAAAACAGAAATAAATATGCATGTAAAAGTGGATAGATATACATGTGAATATGCTAACATATTTTCTAGCTTTGTCTTCTAGGGAGCTTGGGAACGATGATATTTTAGTAGTAGTGCACACAACCATTAGTGAGCCCATCTTGATTTCTAAATTCATTCCCCACTACAAGGCCCCATGGAGAAATCGCTGATTTCAGAGCTGGGACAGGGAAAGTACAAGATGAGACTGAAAGATCTTGGTGTGCCAGAAAGCAAGGAATGCAGAAATGGTGGCGAAATGTCAGAGATATAGCTAGCAACCTGAGGGGGCTCTTAGTGGCCAAATATGGGACAATTTGAGCATCAAAAAAAACTATGGTAAAGAATTATATTCCACTGAACAAAATAGGAATCTACACAGAAATAAAAAAAAACTGAACAAATAAATGGAAAGAGAAAGTTCTTCCATACAGTAGAATGCCAATTAGGAAATACAGAGGAATGATAGAATTAGAAAACTTACGTTTAGTTATCTATCATAGTAATAATTAATTCAGCCAAGAAACATCAATGGGTGATAAAACTACTGGGTAAAAGTTGGATGAGGACAAGGATATTTACATAATCTCAAAGCATCACTCCATAAAATATTAGTTATGAAGGGAGAAAGAATAATTTATAATGGATTAATCTTGGCAGAAACCACTTTACTAACGTAATCAAACTTAACATTTCCAGTGACAGGGCAAAATGACACCTTGTGTCCCAAGATGGGATGCAGTGAGGAAAGCACAAAATCGCTTCTGTGATGTTTCTGTCCAAAACGCATAACCTTAATCCTATCATGACAAAATAGAGGAGACAAAATTGAATTGAGGATCATGCTGCAAAATAAGGGCCTGTCATCTTCATAAAGGTAAAGAAAGAACAAACTATGGTCATTGAAAGAATCTAAAAAACCATGACATGTATCTTTTTGCCATTAAAGGATATTTATTGGGTCAGTTGACGAAACTTGAATGGGGGTGTCTGGATGAATAGTATATAGAAATTTTTTGTGTGCTTTTCTGTAAGTCTAAAATTATTTCACAATAAAATAACTAACATCACAAGAAGACAGACAATCAGACATCATGGGCATCCTGATAAAAGAGAAGAGTACCATCCATGAAATACTGTTGCCCAAAAAAACCCCAATCTGACTATAGACTCTACATCCCTCTACCAATTCAGGTTTTAGAAAACACCATGTGGATATAATCAGCAAAATACAGATTGTGGAAAACTCTATAGGGCAAAATCCTGGTTTCTTCAACAAATAAACTGTAAGGAAAACGAGATAGAAGGAATAGGGGGAAACCCCAAGTTTAAAAAGGTGTAAGATACATATTGAATTATAATATATTGACCTTTGTTGAATCCCGATTCATAGATCCATCCATCTATATTTGCTAACATAAAGCAATTATTAATTTTTTTTAGTTATGGTAGTGAGGATATGTTTAATGAGTGAAATGAAGTGAATGGAAGCATGGAAAAGGAGAGGAAGAAGTGAGTAAGCTGAAGCTGTTAAAGTTGGGTGATGGTACCTCCATGGGGAGGGGGTGGTACCTCCATGGCTATCTTTATTGTATTCTGTATACTTTTGTAAATGTTTGAAATTTCCCAAAATAAAAGTTTGATTTTTTTTCCCCAAAAAGTAGCAGAATCAAGATTTAAATCTGTGCCTATCTCATTCCAAAGTTTTCTATTGATAAGTTTTCTATTTCTCTTTAAAAATAATTTAAATATTTTATTTATGTATGCCCTAATTAATTTTTCCCATGGTTCATTAGCAAACATTTAAAAAAATAGTTCCCATCCCAATGTTAACCCAATAAAGATAACTGACTACTTTTATAGATGAGATGCACTTTGAAAAAGTTAGATATAAATTAATTTTTTTATTTTTCCAAATTAAAAATTAACTACATGTATACAGTGAGGACAATTTTAATTAAAAAGATGGTTTTGGGAAAGGTAAAAATCAGCTTACCTAGTGAATCACAATAGAGGTGTTACAACCTTCCTGGAGGTGTTTGGACATGTGCAGAGCTTTCTGATTGTCACTGTAATTTGGGGATATTACTGGATTCATTTGGAGGGGGGAAGCAGGGGTACTAAACGTCTGTAGTGCTGGAGCTCTCCTGCACAATGAAGAGGTGCCCCACCTCTAAAGCCAACATAATCCCTGGGGAGAAACACTGACTAAGAGGTAACAATGCAACAGAAGAAAGGACAGGGAAAAAGGTTCGTCTGACTTTTACACTTGTTAGCTGAAGAACTTAGGAAAAACAACCCGTTATTCTATAATGGAAGCTGCAAGTAGATAGACATCATTGTTGCATTTGTTATAGACAGCACTTCTTTCTAAGCCAGGGACACTAACATACAGTAAGTGTGGCACACAGATACTGTCCACAAATGGTAGTGACCAGTAGTGTTGGTCCCCCTATAGTCAGACACAGCACAGACAGACCAAGGAGGATCTAACAAGGTCAGAAGTGGGAAACACTGATTTTCTCGGAGAAAGAGAGTTCCCCCTGGTGGAGTAGTTAGATTCCAACAAGCGCACAGTCAACTGAGAACCAATTACTCTCAGCAAGCGTTGAACGCCATCCAATCAATACTTTTAGACCTGTACTCCTTTACTTTTCCTTATATTATCTAATCCATACTCTGGGCGGAAATCCTGCAAAGTTCCCTATACAGGAGAACTGAAGTGAACTTGGGCAAAACCCAGAGTGGGCAGTAAAAAAGTCATGCAATGGAAACTGTCCCCCCCCCCCAAAAAAAAATTACCCAACATCTCTTGGCTGGCTGAAGTGCCAAAGTAGCACAAAATCAAGGTGTGCCCCCAGCTTACAACGTGCAATGGTAAGAAAGAGTGAGGGGCAAGTGGCAGTGAGAGTCCCAGTCACAGCACCCTTCCTTCAGGGGCACCACGTAAAAAATCAAAACTGTGGGAAGGCAATCGAAGAGAGACAAAAACTGGGAGGGGCAGGGTTAGCATGCTTCTGAATGTGCTTTACAAGTAACACTGCAAGTAACCAAAGAAGAAAAGGAATGAAAGTTTGGTTCACAAGGGCGCATTTGAAGAGAGGAACAAATGAATATTTTGAGTCTAAGAATTGTACAGGAGACAAACATTGTTTTCAACGTTACTTCTTAACTGGCCAAGGTCATTATTCAGGATTTAGAAAAGGAATTTTAAATAAAAGGCCAAAGTAGTACCTGCAACGTGGGTTTCCAATAGGAATGAAGAATCATGCCTTTTCTTTCATGTCCATTCACATAGTTTTACTAAACCCTCGCTTGCACAAACAGACAGAAAGAGTATATTAAAGAACAAGTACCTTTCACGTTTGCAGCATGCCCACTGTTAGTCACCAGAGTAGAATATGGTTGTTCATGCTGAGGCAAGACTCCTGCAGCCATGATCCTCTGTTGGGAGAAAAAAAAGATTACTTTTTGCAAGTCTGCCCATTGGATATTCATTTACTAATTATCTATAATATGCTAGACCTCAGCAGTCTAACACATTAGTTTTCAGCTAAGTGGCTACTGAGTACTTGAAATGTAGCTAGTACAGATTTGAGATGTGCTGTAGGAATAAAGTACAAGTTTTTCAAGACTTAGTACAAAAACAAATCATGTACAATATCTCACAAATAAATTTTTTACATTCATTCTACATTGAAATATTTTTTATATACTGGATTAAATAAAATATATTATTAAAATTTACTTTCTCTGATCCTTTTAATTTTTACTGGTGCTACTAGAAAATCTAAAATTGAACATGTGGTTGCATATAGTCTACTGGATGGTGCAGTGCTTGTAAAGACGTTGCTAGACAGACATGAGCAGGGCTGGGACGATGGGCCAGGTTCAGAAACTCACCAGGGCAGGAAGCCCTGGATGTCTAGCAAGGGACAAAAGTGGGAAAACAAGAACCTTGTCCCCAGGGTGACCTAAGCTCCCTTAGCATATTGCTTATCATGTGGTTTAGACCCCCTGAGCGTTTCCTCCCTAAAGATAACAGCTAGGTCTCCCTTCTATTTCAGCTCCAAGCGCAGATAACCAGAGAAACCAGACAAGCGGTGCTGTGGCTGCCTCAGGACCAGCTACATTGACTAATGACCTCCTGCCCTGGGACCAACCCATCAGTGGAGACCAGGGCCCTGAAAGCACGCCCAGAAAACAGATGAATATTCTATTAAAAACCTCCCCTGAGACCTCCCTAAGATTTCCACCTATAAGAGAGAGATAAGCTCAGGACAAAGGACCTAGCACGTGCTCCCCCCACAGAGGAGTAAGCCAGTGCCATTCCCTCCCCCTTCCTCTATCTAAGGGACCCCAGGAGACTCGCCACGAGGGGAGCAATGCACAGCGGCAGCTCGTCCTGGGCTAACCCCTGAACCTGTCTCCAAGGCCCCCTTTCTCTGACTTCTCAGTGAGCCAGCACAGCCCAGTGTAGGCTCTCCTGTTACTTCTATGCCCTTCCTTGTCTCACTGTCCCCAGTATACTTTGCTGCCACCCTGGCCCCAATGCCCTCTGACGCAGCACTGTGTAGCCCTCCCCTTTGGACATCCCCATCCCCTTTTGCTTAAATAAATTTTTCTTATTCACCTTCTGAGATGGCTATTTAGCCTGCCTCGCACCACGAACTTTAACCTTTCAGACATTATAGGGGAAAACAGACATACTCTCCCTTGTACATTTGTAGTCTGTCAGGAAGAAGAAAAGTAGACACAAATAAAGCTAATATGTGCTTGGTATCACAAAACAAGACTTGGACAAGCGGGAGGGCTGTCCAACTTCAGGGTGGCTGCAAGGCTTTAAGGAGAAATTCGAATTTGGACTGGGTTCAAGGAGTAACATTTATTGTGGACTTGACAGTATACAAGGCAAATGAACAGAACCCTTCATTCTTTACTAGTTCAGTTAAGTGAGGGTTTGCAACATTTATATGACTTTCACCTACAGTTAACTTGTATGATTAAGTGATTGTTGTGTCACTATGGTTTCCACTGAGGAAAGTTAAATAAATAGTTTCATATGTGAAGAAAGCAAAACTCGTCTCCTTTCTTAAGCTCTTATTATATATAAAAACTGTGAAATGAGAAACTTATATATTGCTCTCTGTTTCTGATTCCTGACACAGAGCAACTAAACCCTTATAAATTCCTAAGAACGAAAGAACAAAAGAGCACTAGGAGCATCTTTTGTTCTAATGAGGAGGCCAAGATTAGAAGTCCTCTAGGGAGGTGGGGGGCAGATATCTTCTAGCGGAACCCTACCCAACACAAGCATGACCTCCACAATATTTTTGAACAGTAACAGTGATGCCATCACACAGCTCTAGTAGTTAGAAAGCTCTTCATAATGCTGGTGCTCTGTGATTTCTGCCTACAGTTGGCCCTAATTCCGCCCTCTGAGCCCACATAGAACAATAAACCCTTTTTTCCACATGTCTAAAGCTGGTGATCATGTTCCCCTTTCTCCCAAATCACATCTTCCCAGACCAGACGCCAGCAGTTCCTGTTCCCACTCTTCACATGTAATGGCTATAGACTTCACCATCCTGGATATCCTTTCTACTTGCACTCTATAGTTACTCATATACTAGAGCCCAAGATGAAATCTATCCCCCAGAGGGGATGTGATCATCAAAAGTTAGAACAAAAACAGTTCCCTTATTGGACAGTATATGTGGCTTAACATCACATTAGTATTTTCAGCAGGCTCAAGATACATCAGGATACATCAACAGTCAAAGAAAAACCTGGTTAGAAATTATCTGTAATACATTTTGAGGTTAAAATATAGACATTCAGTATGAATGGTTAAACATATTTCAAACTTTAAAGTGAGGTAAATGATAGAGAATAAAAAGTAAAGTCTCCACTCCTGTCTCCCTGCCCAGGTTTTACTCCCCAGAGATAACAATGTACTCATTGGCTTTCATTCTTCTGGGGTATAGGTCACTATACTTACACCTCTGGCTATTATTTCATCATCATTAAACCATATTATGAATTCCTGGCATAAAGAAATATATAATATCTAATATAAACACACATAATCTGTACACATACACCTTTTTAGAAAAATATTTACTAAGTACTGTGCTTGGGCCCACACAAAAAAAATATAATCTTATCACCACACCTGTGCTGTTCAGAGTTAAACATTCTAGGCATCAGTGTCAAATGGACTACCTTTCTTTCATCATCAGTTGCCTAAAACAAGAGCATACTTGTGTGTTTTGCTGCAACTTTGGACCATGTGTTTCTTATAAACTTACCTCTGGTTTTTAATCTCCTTTTTCTTATTGACCAAAGAAATGTAAATCTTCATCATATCCCTAAGATCTTTCAACTTCTTAAATGCTATGGTTACCTACCATCTAGCTGCTTTTTGAAGGTATTTTCCCCAAGTCCTCTAAATTCCTATTCTAATGTGAATGAGAAACTTCCCAGGCCCACTACCTAGCTGTCAACCTGGGATGTCTCTTATTATACCCTTGAGTCAAGGCCTCTGGTCCTTAGATGCTGCTTGGCTTTGACTTATCCTTAAGTAAGTTTTTCATGAAAGATGATCAGAATGTAAACTTTCTAAGTCCTTTTGTTATTGGAGAATCAAATTCCACCCTCACTTGGAGAGGGATGGCTCTTGGGGTACCACTGAACTAAGCATTTTCAGAGGCCCCCATGGGAAATGAGATGTGGTACAAGACTTTATTTGCATGGGTTATATTCCTGGGGTGGCAAAATCCCATGCCTCTTAAGCCAGTCCTAAAAGAGGGGCAGTATGGTTCCAGTAAAGCCAAAGGCAAGGCCACGGTCCAGAGCTTTCCTTCCATGTTGCAGCCAGGCCCAGTCCAATATTTAGGTTATTGAAAGTCCATTAGTCCATGGTGTGGAGTTCCACATGGCTGTGAGCCACGTGGGCTCAAGGGAGCGTGCCCCCTGCAACAGGACAGCCAGGAACCCGGTGAGAGAGAGAGAGATTCCTTCGTCTAGGAGTTTATGTATTCAGGTTTCGTGCCCTTGCAGTGGCCATGCCTATTCTGGCCACTAATTTGTTCCCAGCTGTGACTGACAGGTAGGTACCTTCCCACGTTACTCAGACCTTACTAGGCATTAGTGTAAACTGCCTTTGTCCAGTCCCTTCCCCCACCAGACTTGGAGAGTGTTAAATTAGTAAAGCTGTATAAATGGCATGCCTATATCCTCTAGTCTTCCCTTTACTCTTTTCCTGTTAAATAATAACCAGGCTATTATAACGGTATCACTTTCATTCTGAAATTATCTTTATTTTATCCTTGTACTCAGCTAATAATCTGGCTATTTACAGAACTCTAGGTTGAAAACCATGCCATATCAGAGTTTTGAAGGTATTTTCTACTGTGTTCTAGCTAACAATATTGCTGATGAGAAGTGTGACACCAACCTGAGACTTGTAACAGGTCTACTGCAGTATCATTATCTTTGGTATTCTGAAATTTCACAAGGATGTGTATTGGGAGCAGGCCCTTTTCACTCACCTTGATTGGTTCCTGCTAGGCCTTTTTAATATTCAGATTGATGGCTCATTCAGCAGGTACAACTGACTGGGCACCAGGTACTATGGGGAGCTATGTACTATCCTTATCTTTTTCTCAGGTGGGAAACCTTGCCTGAGTTCACACATTTTTAGCAGTAAAGCTGGGACACGGATCTAGCCTGCATGCTCCTGCCACCAATCTGCTGTGCCATATGCAAAGATTAACCCAATTTACACAATTTACTAAAAAGTGTGTCTTTTCTCTCTTCATTAATGCCAGGCATTTCAAATATTTTTAACAGAACCACCTTATTATTGTTTTACTTTGCTTATCTTTATTTAGTGAGGCAACTTTAAAAAAATATATTTTTATTGATTTCAGAGAGAGGAAAGGAGAGGGAGAGAGAGAGATAGAAACATCCAATGATGAGAGAGTCATTGATCGGCTGCCTCCTGCATGCCCCCGACTGGGGTTTGAGCCCGCAACCCGGCCATGTGCCCTGACCAGGAAGCGAACCCCAATCACCTGGATCTTAGGTTGACGCTCAACCAGTGAGTCATGCCCAGCCAGGCTAGTGAGGCAACTTTTAAAAAATGAATTTCTTATTGATAAATTGCCTGCTTCGGAGCTTAGCCGCACTTCCTACTGGACAGTTGCCCCTTTTTTACTGACTTGCAAGATGTTCTTCTATATTGAAAATATCAATTCTTCACCATATGTGTCAAATATCTTTTTAACAGTTTATCATGCTTTAATTATGTTAATGTGGGTTCTGCCCAGCATTCTCATTGTTTGTGTAGTCTGTTTTCTTAGACTTTTCTGGCTCTACTGCCACGATGAGAAAGGCTTCCTCCAATGCGTGATGTAAGTCCCATTTTAATGCCTCCCATTCCGGATTCCTAGATATCATCCCATGTTGCAGGTTGACAGCACTACTGCTAAAACACAATCATCTACAGAATTAAAGATGGCCCATCTTCAAAGAATATCAATTCTGTAGATGTATGCTAATGTGACTATACTTTGAAAAAGTAAAGTAAAAATTCTCTTTATTTGTAAATTATCTACATTTGTAAAGCTTAAATACTATATTTTTATAAAACAAAATGAAAAAGTAATTCTTCTAATCTAGGAAAAACAGTGGAAGAATGGAAAATTTTAAAGATTTAATTCCCGAGAGTTACCACATATGCTTAGAGTTAAACTACCAATTGTGAAAGATCTAAGCTACAATAGGCATTAGCTTGAGAAACAATATTGCAAAGCCATCAAAGTCTGAGAGGTAAACAGAACATATCAGCCCTACTTGTATCTGCCGGGCCCCTGGAAGCACACAGTGCAGGTTCCTCTTCGTTCTTATGGTTGCTCATCAGTGGCCTTCATCTAAAAGTCTAGGAGCCTCAGTTTCACTGCTCTACAAATTCAACAGCTTTCCTCTTTGCCCAAGCGCCTGCCAGACTTTCATCCTGTTTTGCCCACTTAATCCTTCTATCTTCCTCTCGGAATCCCAATTACTCATTCAGCAGGTCTCCTTACTGACTTCTCTTCCTTGTCATTTGAAATCAGTATGGCAGCTCCACAGCTGCCCTTCACTTTAAGGCTGAGGAGACTGCTAAGGTGGCACCTCTGAGGCTTCCACTTGCTGCTCTAGCTATCATGAGGCCTTTCTTGTCTGGCTGGTGGGAACACAAACTACTTCCAGCCCTCTGAGAGCCCTGAAAACTGGTCTGTCTGCTCCTTCCTGTGCCTTTCCTTGGTCTCTGGTAGTCTGCACACATCAGTACTCAGGCAAAACCCCTTAGGCCAGGAAAGATGCCTGGGGTCCTCTGCATGTCTCCAGCGCTACCTCTTTGTGCTGCTCCCTTCTCTCCAATACCCTAACTGCAAATCCTAGCCACCTTGGCTCTCTGCCCATCTCTGAACAGGCTCTGTTTAGGGCCTCCTCCCGGTATTACAAACTGCTTCAAGGGAGGCAACTGGTGCAATCTTAAACTCACCATGTTTGTTTCTCCTCTCTCTGAGACCACAGTCCCAAGTTTCTTGCTTTGCAATGTCCAAAACCCACTTTTTATATATTTTGTCTGCTTTTCTAGTTGTTTAACGCAGGAGGATAATTCTAGACTCTGTTATTTCATCTGGATTGGAAATAGAAATCCCCCTTGGCCCTCATAAAATAACTTGAATCCAGGGGAACTCTGCAAGAATGCTCACTGTGCATAAAAACACAAATTGACAGTCTAACTGTATATAAATGCTAATCAATTATATACAACTCAGTTAAGTTAGTAGTTAGAAATTCTGTGTTTAAATATTGACTGTTCATTGCCAGCTATATGAACCATTTTGAGCTTCAATCTTCTCTTTTGTGAAATAAGGATTATATCTACTTTCTTAGGCTGCTATAGGATAAAGAGAGACTGTGTGTGTGTGTCTCTAGCACAATGTCTGGCATATACAGACATTGTGTTCAATAAATGCTTGTTAATTTAATTTGCAAACCAGGATCTGTATGTAATATCTTTTTCTTTCCATTCTTAGCCTGTGTTCACTTCCCTTCCCTCTTACTTTAGTAAGAATTTGTCAACTATTCACTTCATTACCTGTGTAACAGTCCTACCAGCACTTAGTAATGGTTGAATCTCAAGATTTATGAAAACACTCCATTACCAACTGAACTAATTTCATGTGCCTGGTTGTAGAGTCAGGAGAAAAAGAGTTTGCTAGTATTCCTGTTATTTCAATGCACAATCATATATTATTCAATTTTATTTCCTGTTGCTAATGACATATTTTGCTCATTCTATTGTACAGTTTGCTTTTATCCCAAAAAGTACCCCCAAATGACTATTTAGAATTAATCACATGCTCACTGATTAATACCTTATACTTAAAACTTAGAATGGCAACGGATGTATGCTGTTAAGAAGAGTAGTCATGAAGTGAGAGTTTAACATAAAGAATTCTACTTCATAAAAAACGTTTCACACAGAGACTGGGTTCTGGGATGAACCAAGTTCTCTGGTCAGACTGGGTTCTGGGATGAACCAAGTTCTCTGGTCACTCACTAACTTTCCCTGTCATCTTCCAGACATACGGTGTTCTGACAAAATCTACACGTGTACTTTTTGGAGAGAATTTGTGGGGAATGCATGAAGAAGTGCCTGGGAGGTTGGAAGTGTGGTGTAATGCTTCCCAGACTCTCACATCACTAGCATTCCAGTCTGCATCAACATCATCTTGGGTACTTGTGGAAAATAAAAATTCCTGACTCTACCCGCAAAACATGTGAGTTGGTAAGTCTAGTGAGAAGTGTAACAACCTGTATTACCAGTATCCAACTCGTTCTGATGTAGGAGGCCCTCTGCCCACACTTAAAGAAATGCTGTTAATATGATTAGATTCTACATAGCCATCATGGTAGCAGAAGTTGAGGATGAAAAACTTACGTATGGGGGAAAATAGAGATGGAAGCCCAAGTATATGAGTGAACCTATGAAAGCTATGCAAATATTTTTATGTTCACAAATAATACAATAATAATAACTCAAACACATAAGCTTACTCCATGCCAAGCACTGTTTCAGGTGTTTTATAAACCTTAACTCATATAATCCTCATCACAACGCTATTGAGTACTACTATTATTCTCATTTTTACAAAACAGAGTTTACTTTCAGAGCAGTTTTAGGTTCTTAGCAAAACTGAGTGGAAGGTACAGAGATTTCCCCATATAACTCCCGCCACACCCCCACACGCACAGCCCCCCCACTATCAACATCGCACTCTAGACAGTACATTTCTTACAATCAATGAGCCTATACTGACACATCATTCTCTCCAAAGCCCATAGTTTACATCAGGGTTCACACTTGGTGCTGGACATTCTAGGGATTGCAGTGATTGTATAATGACATGTATCCACCATTATAGCATGATAGAGTATTTTCACTGACCTAAAAATCCTCTGTGCTCTGTTTAGCCATCCCCCTCCGGCCACACTCTTACCCAGCAACCACTGATCTTTTTACTGTCTCCATAGTTTTGCCTTTTCCAGAATGTCACAGAGATAGACTCTTACAGTATGCAGCCTTTTCAGATTGGCTTCTGTCACTTATTAATACACATTTAAGACTCCTCCATGTCTTTTCATGGCTCGACAACCCATTTCTTTTTAGTTCTGAATAATATTCTACTGTCTGAGGATGTCACAGTTCATTCATTAATTCACCTACTGAAGGACACATTTGTTGTTTCCAAGTTTTGGCAATTATAGATAAAACTGCTATAAACATCTGTGTACAGGTTTTTATGTTGACATGTTTTTCAACTCCTTCGGGTAATCGCCAAGGAGCATTACTGTTGGGTCACATTGTAAGAACACGTTTAGTTTTATATATTATTCCTATTTTACAGATTAGGAAATTAAGGCAAAGATAAGTTAAATAGCTTGCCTGAAGTCACAGAGCTGTGAAGTAGTAGAGCTGGGATTTGAAAATCCACACAGTTCAGCTCCAGAGTTTGTGCTCTAAACCACTACGCATACGGCTTCTCAACAATAAAGACGCCACACTAAACAAAATGCATTTAACTTAGCTACACTGGATTCGGCACCATTTATAATTCCTTTGCTTCCAAGAAAATTTTCAGATCTCCATATCCACAGTAACATTTTCAAATCTGTTTTGTTTTGTGCAGGTAATTTGCTGATCTTTCATCCAAATCTTCATTCAGTGCTATCCAAAAGACATATATCACGAACAGAGCCCCTTACATATTTCAGCCTCCTCTCTCCTAACAGAAACACAAATACAGCTGGTCTGAACATAAGGTCATAAAATCCACACACATTTTCAATACACCTGTAGGCACTTACTAGCTGCGTGATCTTAGGTACATTTATTAACATCTCTTAGACTCACTATCTGCCCAGTGGTTGTAGAAAGATTACCTAAGAGCCTGTATACAGACCTAATCTGTGCCTGATCCATATTGTTTGTTCTCAACACAGCAGTCAGTGATCTTGTTAACTTCAGCTGAGTCATATCATCCCTCTCTTCAAAACCTTTCTAGCTACCCTATTTGCAATTTAAGTCAGCTCCCCTTCTGTTTCACTTTTCTCCTCAGGATTTATGAAGAAAACCCATCTAACACATTATATAATTTACTTACTTATTTTGTGTATTGTCTGCCTTCACCTGCTAGAATGTAAACTCCATGAAGGCACAGATTTCTGTCTGCTTTGTCAACTGTTCTGTCTCCACAGCCTACAACAGGGCCTGGCACATAGTAGGTGCTCAATAAAGATCTGTGGAATGAATATATGAATAAAAATAAACATTAAATAAAAGGCAACTGCCACCACCACCCTTATCATTTAATCTCTCTGAAACTCACTTCTTCATCTGTAAAGGAGTGGTAATTATGCTTTACCTAACTCAAGGTTATTGCTAAGAGCACATCGATGACAGCACCACTATGGAAATTCAACACTTAGCATCTTCCTTAACTTAGTTTTCCTTATCACATTTATATCTTCAACGTGTTGCTGATCTTCAACCTGAGAGATCTGTCTTTCTTCTAATTCCCTGAAGGGTGAATCTGTTTTCTTTTCCAACAAATAAGCATGGTGACAATAACTCCAACCCTTAGTCCAAATTCTTTCTCCTTTAGGATGCCTTGCCTGGTATCAGTTACACATTTTATTCAGATCCCCTCCTCCTGAAGAGCTGACTGAAGATTTATCCAGTGGCTCTAATGCTATAAACACAGTTTCCTAATATCAGAGTAGTTTTATCCTTAAAGAATTAAAGCACTCCTTATGATTCTTTACATAGTAAAACAAAACAGATTTACTTTATACTGAAATCTCCTCACCTCTGAATCTGCAACCTCAAATAAATGACAGGACTATATAAAATCCCTTTTCTCCTCAAATCACCCCTAGGGCAGTCAGGCATTTAAAAACCATTTAAAAAACACCTTTTGTTCCGGCCCACATGGCTCAGCGGTCGAGCATCAACCTATGATCCAGGAGATCACAGTTCAATTCCCCGTCAGGGCACATGCCCAGGTTTTGGGCTCAAACCCCAGTAGGGGGCATGCAGGAAGCAGCCAATCAATGACTCTCATCATTGATGTTTCTGTATCTCCCTCTCCCTTCCTCTCTCTGAATCAATAAAGATCTATTTCAAAACAAAACAAAACAAACAAAAAAACCACCTTTTCTTTTTTCCATAACCCCACCCCCAGCCTTTCTAACACCCCCAGGGAAAGTACTAAGGGCTGCCTTGAATATACATGTCTGGCAGTTCACTATGGACTTCACTGGCTTCTGTGATCTCACACCTTAAATACACCTTGGGGAGGGCCCTCACTCTCAAGAGACTTGTCACACTTCAGGGAAAAACAACACTAAAACAAGATCCTTGAGATTTCATCATTTAAAGAAATATGCTGTTTGGTTCAGAGTCTTCAGGAAATACATGGTAAAACACATGGGTAAATATTAACAAGAGTGAAGATGATTTTCACAAACAAGTTTCCATACTCCCTTGCCTTTTCTCATAAATAGCCGTACCTGGCTAGTTATTCTTATAGGTTTAAATTTATTTTACTTAATTTTTTTAGAGAGTAGATGAAAGGGAGGGGGGGGGAGAGAGAAACATTAATGTGAGAGAGACACACCAACAGGTTGCTCCTGCTCATGACCCCCCCGGGGCTGGGGATCGAACCTGCAACCCGGGTATGTTCCCTTGACCCAGAATTGAACCCACAACCCTTAGGTGTGCTGGCTGATGCTCTAACCACTGCTCAGGGTGATTCCTACGGTTTAAATCAACCTCACATCAATGTCCCCACTACAGATACTTCTAAGCTCATCAAGAGGTCAACAATTCCTAATTCAACAGAACCCTGGGAGGGCTTTCTTAGAAATGCAGACTACTGGGCCCCACTCCAGAATTTCCACTCAGTAGGTCTGGGTGTGGCTGAGAATCTACATTTCTAATTGGTTTCCAGTAGTGTTGATGTTCTGAGAAGCACTGCATTGGGTAAGCAGTTTGCATTTACCTAACAGCAGGTATTCATACAAACTATTGTGAAGGTGTATCTCCGGGGTTCTGTTTAGCTGTCAAACCACAAAGCCTTTTAACAGCTCCTGAGCAAATCTTCACAAAATTGAAATACATTAAGAAGCTTCACATCATCCATCAGATCTAGAAAGAACCTCGTATTCCTGGGTGGGGCCTGGGTACTAATGTTCCTACCAAAATTCTATTTCAAACCAAACACATCACCTGAAATCAGGGCATTGCTATGCAGGTGACATCAGCAAGAAAAAAGAGATTCCCCACACCAGCCACTTTTTGGTCAAGCACCAGATACCATACCATTTTGGACACCATACCTCGTATTCCTAACCAATAAATGTTCATTATCTAATATTCCTTTTCAGAAATATATAAATATTGTGGATATGATTATATTCACTTGTTTTTGTTTTTGTTAATCCTCTCCTGAGGATATTTTTTCCATTGCTTTTCAGAGTGGAAAGGAGGGAGGGGGAGAGAGAGAGAAAGGAGAACATCAATGTGAGAGAGACACATCGATGGATTGCCTCCCTCATGTGCTCCACTGGGGGTGGGGAGGGAACCCCCAACCCACGTACATGCACTAGACTGGGAATTGAACCTGTGATGCTTTGGTGCACAGCTGACACTCTAACCACTGAGAACACCAGCCAGGACTATGAGATGACCATCTTCTAAGTGTTGCAATAAACAGAAGCTCAGCCAAGAATTCTATATCCAGCTCTACTCTCCTTGAAAAATAAAGGAGAAATTAACACATCTTTGGATTTAAAAACAAACAAATATTTAAAAAACACACACAACCTGACAGCTTTTGCTGCTAGCACACCTGCCCCACAAGATTCATGAAAGGGTCTTCTTCATGCTGAAATAAAAAACACTAAACAGTAACTCAAATCCACACAAAGAAAGAGCACCAAAAGCCTAATTAAACTGGCATTATGAAAATTCATTTAAATATAACTCTTTTCTTGACCTGCTTTAAAAGATACCTGCATAGAGAAATAACTACAAAAATGAGTTGATGAGCTTATAATGTATAAAAATGTAATTTCAATTATAAGACAATAACCGTATAAAAGCGGGTAAAGAAATGGAAGTTATATTGGAGGAAAATTTTTGTAGAGTATTGAAATTAACCTAGGATTAATGTGAACTAGATTGTTTAAATTAAGATGCTAATTATAATCCCTGGATAAATGCTAAGAAAATAACTCAAAATATATAGAAAAGAAACAAAAAGGAACTGAAAGACATAATCAAAAATATCTCAGGTTTATGTGCTTCTGGACCCAGGGCTTGGAAAAGTAGACCTTGGTGCACATCTTGTTTCTTTCCAAAGGCATCCAGCCCCAGCAGAGGGAACCACAAGCTGTGGAGGGAGGAAAACTTCAAACAGGGTACTCAAGGCCAGTCACAAACAGCATCTGGCATTGGCCTGCACCAGAGACCACCCAAAAGACTGCAAGTCCTAGCAGATCTACCTAATACATAGAAACAAACCCAAACAGGCAGCAAAAATAGGAAGACAACAAAACAAACCCCAAGTGAAAGAATAAAATAAGTCTCCAAAAAGAAAGCTGAGTGAAATGGAGATAGGAAATCTATCAGATATAGACTTCAGAATACTGATCACAAGGATGCATGAGAAAAGATATGGAAATTATGAAGGAAATTAAGGATGACATAGGAGAAATAAAAAATACATTGGAAGGAAGAAAATGCAGATTAGGGGAAGCTGAGGATTGGATTAGTATATTAGAAGACAGGGTAGAAAAAAATCAATCAGAGAACCTAAAACAAACAAACAAAAAACAATTAAAAAACAAGAGGACAGTTTAAGGGAGTATGGGACAACGTGAAATGTAATAATATTCGCATAATAGGAGTGCCAGAAGATTCAGAAAGTAAGCAAGGTTTAGAAAATCTGTTTGAAGAAATAATGGCAGAAAACTCCCCTAACCTGGCAGAGCAGATCCTCTAACAAAGTTGGTTAGCTCAACTGTTTCACTGTAATGTTAATGAGATGCTGTCCGAACTTAATTCTTGTTTACACCAATTAGCCTACGGTAAAACTAGTTTTGTTGTAAGTCGTTTTGTTTAAAGTAGCAGAACCTATAGATGACAATTAATGAGGACTTACTGTATGGTCTATGACCACAATGAAATTAAGTTAGAAATCAACAACAGAAGAAAATGTAGGAAAATCACAAATATATAAAAGTTCAACATATGCTTAAATAACCAATGGGTCAAAGAAACTACAATAAAAAATATAAAAAGCTTTAAGGTGAATTAAAACAAACATACAAAATATCAAAATTTATGAGACACAGCTATCGCAAAGCTTAAAGGGAAATTTATAGCCGTAAATGCATATATTAAAAAAGGACAAAGAAATCTAATCAACAACCTACCCTTTCACCTTAATAACTGAAAAAATAAGAGCAAAATTAACCCAAAGCAAGCAGAAAATAAGAAATAAATGAAATAGAAAAATAATAGAGAAAAATCAAAGAAAAGTTGGTTCTTTAAAAAGATCAACAAAACTGACAACTTTTAACTAGATTAATCAAGAAAAAGAGAAGTCTCAAATTACTAAATTAAGACTAAAAGAGGAGACATCATAATAACCAACCTTACAGAAATAAAAATGATTATAAGAGAATATTATGAAGCATAGCATGCCAACGAATAGGTAACAAAGATGAAATAAATTCCTAGAAAGATACACTAGCAAGAACACATTCAAGAAGAAATACAAAATCTGAATAAATCTACAACAAGAAATTATTATTTCAAAAACTTCCTACAGAAAAAAAAAAAGCCAGGCCCAGATGGTTTCACTGGTGAGTTCTACCAAATATTTAAAGAAGAATTAATACCAATCCTGTTTCAAAAAATAGAAGAGAAGGGAACATGTCACAATTCACACTATGAGTACAGTATTACACTAACAGTAAAATGAGAAAAACATCCCAAGAAAAGAAAGCCACAGACCAAAATCTCTTATTAATATGAAGGCAAAAATTCTCCAAAAATGTTAGTCAACTGAATCCAACAGCATATAGAAAAGTATGTACACCATGACAAAGTAGAATTCATCTCAAATATGCAAAGTTGGTTTAACATTTAAAAAAATCAATTAATGTAATATATGAATAGAATAAAAGACAAAAACCACATGATCATCTTAGTAGACACAGATAAAGCATTTGACAAAATCTAACATCCTTTCAAAAGAAAAACAAACTAGCACTAGAAGGGAATTTCCTGGACTTGAATACGAAAAACTCACAATTCACGTCACAAGTAACAGTGAAAGATGGAGGGCTTTCTCCTAAGATCAGGAAAAAGACAAGGATATGTATGTACTTTCATCACTTCCATGCAACACTGTAATGAAGGTTCCAGCCAATGCAATAATGCAAGGAAAATAAATAAAAGGCTTCCATATAGGAAAGGAATATGTAAAACTATTCTATTTGCAGATGACATAATGTTGGATTTAGAAAGTTCTAAAGAATCAACTAAGAAAAATTATTAGACTTAATAAATGAGCTCAGCAAGTTGGCAGGTTACAAGATACAAAACAACAATTGTATAAGTTTAAATTAAATTTTTAATTTTATTTCTATAAGTTCTGTAAGAAAAAGATGCTCTTTTTCAAGTTAAGGCAGTTTCCCTCTATTCCTAATTTTCTGAGAGCATTTTTTAAAGAACGACTTATTGTTGCCTTGGCCAATGTGGCTCAATTGGTTAGGTGCAGTCCCATGCACCACAGGGTTGCCAGTTTGCTTTCAGGTCAGGACACATACATGGGTTGTGGGCTTCAATCCCTTGCAGGGGTGTGCAGCAGGCAGTTGATCGATGTTTTGCTTTCACATCAGTATTTCTCTCTCTCCCACTCTCTAAAAAATCAAGAAAAATATATATAGGGTGTCTCCCAAAAAATGTATACATACTTTAACAGCTGATAACTCAATTTCACTCATTTTTCATGTTAAACTGGTTTGAAATAATGGATGAAGCCAGACTAAGCTTTGAACAACAACAACAAATTATCCTAAAGTGCCACTAGACATTTTTTATGGGTTTACATAAAAGATAAAGTTTATGGTACAAAACTGGCAACAGTTCAACAAACTGAGGGCACACAAATACCAAACGAAATGATTCCTTTTGTAAAAAATTTATCTTTATTGCTGAAAGTATTACAGATGTCCCCCTTATTCCTCACTGACCCCCTTCACCCTGCACCTGACCTCCCAGGCCTTCAACAAACTATTGTGTGTTCATGGGTTATGCATATATGCTTATAAATTCTTTGGTTAATCTCTTGCCCCGCTTTCCTCTGGTCTTTCTTCTGAGATTCATCAGTCTATTCCATGCTTTCATGTCTCTGGATCTATTTTGTTTATCAGTTTATTTTGTTCATTAGATTCTGCATATAAGTGATATCATGTGATACTTGCCTTTCTCTGACTGGCTTATTTCACTTAGCATAATACTCTCCAGATCCTTCCATGCTGTCTCAAAGGGTAAGAGATCTTTCTTTTCTTTTTTTTTTTTTTTAAATCCTGACCGGGAATCGAACCCCGATCGCCTGGATCCTAGGTCAACGCTCAACCGCTGAGCCACGCCCGGCCGGGCAAGAGATCTTTCTTTTTTAAAGCTGCATAGTATTCCACTGTGTAAGTGTACCACCTGTTTTTTATCCACTCATCTACTGGTGGGCACTTGGGCTGTTTCCAAGAATCATCTCTGCTATGAGTCTTGATGTTTGCGATTCCATTGCTTCAGGTTATCAGCAATGCCTGGACCAGAACGGTCATCAGTTTGAAACTAGGCATTGACAATAAAAATTATTCACGTCTGTAGATTCTCTTAAATTTTGAAAATGAACTGTATGTTAATAAACACTGACTTTATAATCATTCAAAGTGTATATACATTTTTGGGGGACACTCTGTATAAAAGAATGAGTTGTTGTTGAATTGTGTCAAGTACTTTTTCTGCATCAATTGACATAATTGTTTTTGTTTCTTTAACCCATTAATATGGTGAATAACACTGATTTTCAAATATTGAATGAGCCTTGCACCCTCTCTCAGCACTGCTTTAGGTGTGGCCCACAAATTTGTGATATTATAATTTCATTTAATTCAATGTATTTCCCTCCAAGACAAACCTGTCTACTCTCACCATTTTTTTTTTTAAATACGTCTTTATTGATTTCAGAGAGAGGAAGGGAGAGGGGGAGAGAGATAGAAACATCAATGATGACAAAGAGTCATTGATTGGCTGCCTCCTGCACGCCCCCGACTGGGGATTGAGCCCGCAACCCAGGCATGTGCCCTGACTGGGAATCGAACCTCGATCTCCTGGATCCTAACAGCTGAGCCACGCTGGCTGGGCCACTCTCACCATTTTTATTCAACATAGTATGAAGGTTTAGCCAGAGCAGTAATGCAAGAAAAAGAAGTAAAAGGCTTCCAGATTGGAAAGGAAGAGTTTAAATTATGTTTTCATCTATACAGAGCATCCAATGCAATCCACACAAAAAATCTACTAGAAATAACAAGCCAATTTAGCAATGTTGTGATATGCATGATCAATATACAAAAATAATCATATGTTATATAACAAGGGAAACAATGAAACTAAAATTTAAAAACATTTAAATAGCATCAAAAAGTATGAAATGTTTAGAGATACATTTGACAAAAGTTATGGAAAGGTTGTATACTGAAAACTATAAAACACTAATGAGAAAAATTAAAGAGGACCTAAAAAAAATGGCAGTATCTACTGTGTTCATAGTTCAGAAGACTAGTTATCAATTCTCCCCATAATGACCTACAGATCCATCACAATCTCAACCAAAATCCCATGAGGCTTTTTGTAGAAAATGACAAGCCAATTATAATAGTTTTATGGAAATGCTGAAGATCTACAGTAGCCAAAGCAACTTTGAAAAGAAAACATTATCAGTCTTAACACTACCTGATTTCAAGCAACAGTATAAAATCAGTAAGGTAGTAGCTTAAAGCCAGATAAATGGAGCAATGGAACAAAAAACAATGTCCAGAAGTATACCTGCACCTACTGGACAATTGATTTTTGACAGAGATGCAAAAGCAACGAAGTAGAAAAAGTACGCTCTTTTCAACAAAGTGTTGTAGAACAACTGAATGTCCATATGCAAAAACCATGAACCTTAAATGATCTCTCACACCACATACAAAAATTAACTCAAAATCAATCATACAGCAAAATGCAAGAACTAAAAATATAAACTTTATAAATATGAGGCAAAAACTAATAGGACTGAAAGGAGAAACAGTTGGAGGCTTCAGCATCTTCTAAATAACAGACAGATTAAGTAGGCAGAAAATCAGTTAAGAATTTAGATGACCTGAACAGCACTTCAATCAATTTGTTCTAATCAAAATATATAGAACACTCCATCTAACAACAGAAGTACACATGGACCATTCACCAAAATAGACCATATTCTGGTACATAAAACACATCTCAACAAATGTAAAAGAACAAATAGAAACCATACAAAGTATGTTCTTAGAGCATACAAGAATAAAACTAGAAATCAGTAATAGAAAGATGGCTGGACAATTCAAAATGTTTGGAAATTAAACAATATACTTCTAAATGACAAATGGGTTAAGAAGTCTCAAGAGAAACTTAAACATTTGGAACTAAATAAAAATGAAAATACATTGTCTTTCATAACAATGTTAATGTACTTAAAACCACTGGATAGTACACTTAAAAATAATCAAGATGGTAAATTTTATGTTATATAGTATTATACTACAATTAAAAATATTTTAAAAATACAACATCAAAATTTATGAGATGCAGCTAAAATAGTGCTTAGAGAAAATTTTATAGTATTAAATGCATATTTTAGAACAAAAGAAATATCTAAAATCAATAACCAGCTTAAGAAACTAGATAAAGAAAACAAATTAAACCTAAAGTAAGTAGAAGGAAAGAAATGATAAATCTCTAGCCAAACTAACCAAAAAAAAGGACACAAATTACTCATATCATTATTACTAATCCAACAGATATCAAAAAGATAGTAAGGGAATACTACAAACAGGTCTGTGCCCATAAATTAGATAATTTAGACTAAATGGACCAATCCTTGAAGGGTACAAACTACCAAAACTCATTCAAGGAGATATAGATAATATAAAATAGATCTATATCTAAAAAAAGAAATTAAATTAGTAGAAAATCTTCCCAAAAAAGAAAACACTAGGCTCAGATGGTTTCACTTGTGAATTTTACCAAACACTTAAGGAAGAAATAATACCACTTTTACAAACCCTTCTAGAAAATAGAAGAAGAGAGATCACCTCCCAACTCATTTTATAAGGCCAGCATTTACCTATTCCGAAACTAGATAAATATGTTACAAAAAAGAAAACTATAAACCAGTATCTTTCATGAATTTAGATGTAAACATTAGCAAACTGACTCTAGCAACATAGAAAAAGAGTAATACATCATGATTGTGTGGGGTTCATTCCAACAATGCAAGGCTGATTCAACTTTTGTAAATCAATTAATGTAATTCATCATATGAACAAATTGAACAAAAAAAAGTCATTTGATGACATTAATATATGCAGCAGAAACAAAGTTCAACATCCATTCATGATAAAAACTCTCAAAATACTAAGAATAGAAAGGAACTTCCTCAACCTAATAAGGACTATTTTAAAAAATCACAGGTACTATCATTCTCAAGAGTGAGATGTTAAGTTTTTCCCTAAGATCAGAAATGAGGCAAGGATGTCCTCTCTCACCACTTTAAATCAACTTCATACTAAAAGTGCTGGCTAGTGTAATCGGACAAGGAAATGAAAGGTACACAAATTGGAAAAGAAGAAATAAAACTGTCTTTACTCACAGATAACATAATTGTTTATTCAGAAAACCCCAAAGAATTGACCAAATAACTCTTGTACATAAATGACTTAAGCAGTGTTGAAAGGTACATAGTCAATTTACAAAACTCAACTGCTTTCCTATATTAATTTCCAAGCAAAGATACTTGGAATTTGAATTTAAAAATAATACGTTTATAATAGCATCCGCTAAAATGAAGTATAAACCTAACAAAATATTTACAGGATCTGTTTATATAACACTAGAAATCACTGATGAAAAAAAATCAAATGGAGTTTCCTCAAAAAATTTAAAATGAAACTGCCTTTTGACCCTGTAATCCCATTTTGGGAATATATCCTAAGAATCCTGAAACACCAACCAGAAAGAATATTTGCACCCCTATGTTTATAGCAGCATTATTTACAATAGCCAAGATTTGGAAAGAACCCAAGTGCCTATCAGCAGATGAGTGGATAAAAAAAACTGTGGTACATTTACACAAATGGAATACTATGTGGCTATAAAAAAGGAGGAACTTCTTTGAGACAGCATCAATGTACCTGGAGAGTATTATGCTAAGTGAAACAAGCCAATTAGAGAAAGACAAAAAAACGTATTAAATTCTCACTAATATGTGGAACCTAATGAAAAAAATAAACTGATGAACAAAACAGACCAGAAGCATGGATATGTGGAACAGACCAGCTGGTGCCTGAGGGGAGAGGGTGGGGGTGACTGATAAAGAAGGTGAAGGGATTAGCTAAAGAACATATATGCAGATTCCATGGACATGGACAACAGTTTGGTGAAGGCCAAGGGAGGGGGATGTGGGGATGGGTGGAAATAGGCAAAAGGGGGGAAGAAGGTGGACACCTGCAATAATGCCAACATTAAAAACAGCCCAAGTGCCCATCAGTAGATGAGTGTATAAAAAAGCTGTGGGACATATACACCATGGAATACTACGCAGCTGTAAAGAAGAAGAATCTCGTACCCTTTGGGACAGTATGGATGGACCTGGAGAAAATTATGCTAAGTGAAATAAGGCAGGCAGAGAAAGACAAACAACACATGAGCTCGCTTATACATGGAATCTAAAGAACTTAATAAACTAATGAACAAAATAGATTCAATGACATGGAAGCATAGATCAGACTGACGAATGTCAGAGGGATGGAGGAGGGCGGGTGGGTGGAGGTGGAAAGAGTAACCAAAGAATTTATATGCAGATATGCACAACCCAAGGACACGAACAATGGTGGGGAGAGGGACTGGGGAGGGGGAAGGGACGGGGTGGAATGGGTCATTGGGGAGAAAAAGGGACATCTGTAATATTTTAAACAAAAATAAAATTTAAAAATTAAAAAAAAATTAATAAAAAAATAAAATCTAAATTTAAATGGAGAGATATGTGTTGCTGCGTTGGAAGAGTCAACCTACTAAAGATGTCAATTCTCCCAAAACTGAGCTAAAGGCTTACTGCAATTCCTATAGAAATCCCTGCCAGGTTTTTGTAGACCTACATAAGCATTATTCTAAAATTTATATGAAAAGGCAAAGGTACTAGAATAGCCACTTCAATTTTGAAAAAGACAAAGTTGGAGGACTCATATTACCTGATTTCAACACTTACTATAAAGCTACAATAATGAACACAGAGGGGGAAAAAATACACTCATCAATCATGGAACAGATAGCTTGGGAAGAGACCCACAAAAATACAGCCAATTTTTGACATAGGTACAAAGACAATTCAACGGAAAGAGTACAGTCTTTTCAACAAATGAAACTACACTTTCAAAGTCCATAAGCAACCACTCACACTTAACACAAAAATCAATTCAAAATGGATCATAAACCTAAATGTAAAATGCAGAAACTATAAAATTTTAAAAGAAAACATAAGGGAAAATCTGAATGACTTTGGGTTTGGTGGTGAGTTTTAAAGTACAATAACAAAAGCAAAATTCATGAAAGAAAAAATTTTAAGCTGGACTTAATTAAAAACTTTTTTCTGTGAAACACTGTTAAGAGAATGAAAACATAGACTGGGAGAAAATATCTGCAAATCACATACCTGATAAAATATATGTATCCTGCATATACAAAGACATTTTAAGCCTGAACAGTAAAAAACAAACAAAAAAAACCCAATTTTTAAAAATGTGCAAAATGAGAAAGGGAGAGAATGAGGGGTGGGGTGAAAGCAAAAGCAAGAGCAAAGACTAACAGGAAGGACATATTTCTGGAAAGAGAGAAAATGATTTGGCATTCCCAAGTAGGCTATTACTCCTTTTTCTGTTTATATACTGGTAAATTATAGATATTAGATATCCATCTATTGTATTTTAATTTAAGAAAGAATGAAAAGGTCACCAGTGTTTGTAAAAGTGTGGTTGCTGTAGTTTTATTTTTCTTGTAGAAAAGAAATTGGTATTGATTTGAATACTTCTGAGTAAGAAATTCCTGAAAAAATTATAGCATACCCGGGTTTGATTCCAGCCAAGGGCATGTACCTCGGTTACAGGCTTGATTCCTGGCCCAGGTCAGGGCTCATGCAGGAAGCAACCAGTCAATGTGTCTCACATTAATGTTTTCCTCTGTCTCTGTCTCTGTCTCTGCTCTCTGAAAAGCAATGGGAAAAAAAAAAAAAAAAAAAAATATATATATATATATATATATATATATAGCATATATTTCTCATGGGATATAAACCAGTTATGTTTTTAACATGTAAGACAATTTTTAGGGCCATAAAACTATTTTGTCTAGCACTACAGTGATGGATACATGATGTTATTCATTTTTCAAATCCCATGGAACTTTATAGCACAAAGAAGAAGTCTTAATGTAATATTTTAAAATTTAAAAACATCAACTAGGTGGGTGGAGGAATCCCACAATGGAATGGAGACTATGAAAAAAGAATTTAATTGTATTATAAGTGTATGACATAACCTCACTGAAGGAGATGGGGAGGAAGGGACCTCAGTAACTTTGGACATGACTGGAAACTAAGACAAAAAGGAACTGTATGTGAGGACTGTGGATGGTAATGCTGCCTCTCACAGAAGTACTGGCTAGAAGTTCTGATACTGCTACACGTATACACTGGCACTGAAAAAATAAGTAAAAATATGGTGAATGGTTTCTCACTGTTAGAATGGGGGAGATCACAGATATGTAAGGGGGAAAGGCTAGAATGAACCATGGTAGCTCTGTATTAGTGTCTCAGCTATCAGTGGGAATTCCTGTTTAGCTTAATACAGAAACTGATAAGTAAAAGTAGAAATAATACAGATATGTATGTACACACAGGTTAATATACATACATTTATTTCCTAGCTCCGGTCATTGATAGGGCCTAAAATCAATGACACTCAGTAACAATGAGCACATATCAGAGCAAATCCTGGTTTCTAATACCATTTTCAAATAAAAGGATTGCTGAAGTGGCTGATTTTAGGGCTGGAACAGAATATATAAGATGAAACTACAACATCCACCCTATAGTGCCAGAAAGCAGGGAGGTACTCAAAACACAAACTGCTAGGAACATATCAAAGGGCTACAGGTCACTGAAAGAGCCCCTAAGGGCAAAAGATGGAACATTCTGAGCAACAAAATAAGTAATGCAGTTTCCAGTTATAAATATCTGGTAACAGAAAACTTGGGCATGTTCAATGATAACAAAATTAGGTAAGTTTTGATATTTTACCACTTTTAAATGACATAAAATTGTGTTCTTGTGCAGGTATATTTTTTCCAAAGTAGGAAGACAGAACATATCAGGAACATAGCTTCAAAGGGACAGACACACTGGAGTATGTTTACTGGGGAAGAGGCCAGGAGAGTTAGAGACTCACATGAACAACAGTCCCATTCAGTAGATAAATACTTGAGCCCCTACTAGGTACCAAGAACTATGAGAGGTATGGGGGAATACAAGGACAAATCAAATAGTCCCTGACCTTTAAAAGGTAACTGTCTGGCCCTGGCTGGTGTGGCTCAGTGGTTAGAGCACTGGCCCACCCACTGAAGGGTTACAGGTTCAATTCCTGGCAAAGGGCACATACCTGGGTTGCAGGTTTGATCCCCTGCCCTCGTCGGGTGCACGTGGGAGGCAACCAATCGATATGTCTCTCTCACATCGATGTTGCTCTTTCTCTCCCTCCGTCTCGCTCCCCCTTTCAGCCTCTCTCTCCCCCTCCCTTCCTTCCACTCTCTCTAAAAAAAATCAACAGAAAAAATACCCTCAGGGAGGATTAAATAATAAATAAATAAATAAATAAATAAATAAATAAATAAAAGGCCACTGTCTGGTAGAAAGAATGAAAGCATACACTAAGGGGGCAATGAATCCAAATACCTAAAGGACAGTTGTGTGGAAAAGAGTCAGAGGCATTCAGCATGCCCTGAGGGACAGGCTTAGGAATGAAGGGTAGATGGAGTAACAGGCTGATTTGGGCTCATTGGCACAAAATTAGTGATTAATATATGTTAAGATCGCTTCCCTGAAGGCCCAGTAAAACCAGACTCATTCTGCTGAAACCAATAAACTCCATTATGTGACAATGATATTTACTTCCATACTATGTTAGTTTTTAAAAAAGTATAACACTTAAAAGTCTAAAATTTAATATAAAGAAAATATATCAATTTTATTTCCATCTTCATGAATCTGAAGAATTTTAAAGTTTGATTTGTCTATCAAGAAGGTCTACCACTGATCCAAGTAATAATCAATTACATAACAAGACCCTGGAGCGTACAAGCTAAAAGCATAATTATCCTAGGATCTGTTTATAGCAGTTTAGACCATTAAGGGTGTTCACACTTTAAAAACCCACAATTCCCTGTTTGAAATATCTAATCATTTGCATCAGATAGAAGAGAAGAAAATGATCTAAATGAGAATACTTTTCCCATGTGCACCACGAAACACACACAACTAATCAAGGAGAGAAGAAAATCTCCCCTGTGGTCCTGCTTTTCATCTCTGTTTTCAATGAGCTTTTGCTCAAAGGAAAGAAAACACTGAACTAGAGTCAGCTAATTGCATAAAGCCTTTTACTGATAAAATTAGGCAGGCTAAGTTAGATGCGAGCAAACCTTTGCAAAACAGGCTAACAGAATAGAGGAAATGTGGAGATGAGTCAGCACTGGGGCTGAGAAAATGAATTCAGCTATGAGGAGAAAGGGACAGTGGTCCAATAATAGTGCTCTAGGACATGGTGAAGGCAAACCCGTTCGGGTAAGCTGCCAATATAAAGTACAGAGAAACAACACAGGTTCAAGAAATGACAGCAAAGCCCTGGCCAGCATGGCTCAGAAGGTTGAAGGATCAGTTCCTGGTCAAGGGCACATACTGGATTGCAGATCCGATCCCTGCCCCTGCTCAGGGAGTTTGTGGGAGGCAACCAATCGATGTGTCTCTGTCATATTGTTTCTCTTTCTCCTCCCCCCTCTATCCCCTTCCCTCCCACTCTCTATAATCAACGGAAAAAATATCCTTACTCCTGGGGTGAGGTTTATAAAAAAAGAAATGAGAGCAATGATAACAGTGAATATTATAAAGTGTCCAGGTCAGGATGGTCAGCATCTAGGAAGAACCTAGCCTGCAGAACTCAGGTGGAGGAGCTGGGAAAGACAGACACTGGCATTAGCTGCAGTATATTACTTCAGCAATATATTAAAATATTAAAAATTGACTTAAAAGGGCAAAATACTTCTCTTAAAGAAAGTCAAATACAAGAATTGTGCACATATTATGTAAAAAATAAATAGGCAGAAAAATATCTCTTTCATGGGCTTGAAGGTGATTGACCAAAATGCTAATGAGTATGGTTGACTTTTATTCCTTTATAAAGTTTCTGTATATTCCATTTTTTTAATATTATTCTTATTTTGTTTTACTCGGGTGACTAAAATAAACTTAAAAAACTAGTTTACTCATACCTTTCCCTAAATACCCATGACAGGCCAGATGTCTGTAGAGATCCAAGGGAAGTCAGAATCTACTGTGGTTTATAAACAGGGTGAATAAGACTTTGACTTTAAAATAGGAATAAGTCCATCCATGCATGGAACAGGTTCAAAATTTCAACTGAAATGAACAGGGCCAAAGCCGGAATAAGAGCGCTGGCACTTTATACGACCATTATAAATAGAACCCACTATAGATTAAGAGAAAGGCAAGTTAGATTAGTAAACTAATGAAACATTAATAGTGGTGGGATTGTATTCTGGGGTTTGTGTATTTTGGGGTTTGGTTTTTTTTGGCTTATTGATATTTTCCAAATTCCTACACTCAATGCTTGACTTTAAAAGGAATAAAAATGATATTTCAAAAAATTCTGTAGTTGCACAGGTTACTATTACATACATTCTTAGGTATTTAATGCTACATTTTAAAATATATTCCCACCATTGTTTTAAATATCTAATATAAACTTAATCTGTGGCCTGAGTCGTTTATATATAATTTTTCACAGACTATGAGGCATTAAGAGTGAGGACAAAAATATTGTATATTTGAAAATGGGAATAATTTAATAGTCAAATATGTTTGCACATTAGCAGTAGGTATAATAAAATTGCTGGAAAGTTTGAGGTAATATATAAAAGGCAAAATGGAGTTTAAAAGTGGGGCCATTTTCCTTGGAAAGGAAAAGTTTTAAACTTGAATATATATTACTCAACTCTAAACACATTTTTATTCAGGTACCTCCCCCTTACCTACAATTCTGAGAAAGAATCCCATCATATTTATTTTCCCATATTGCTCCAAATTCTCCAAACTCCACTCTCAATGCTTTACCTTGAGCAAAAAAATAAAAAATAAAAATGCCCAAAAATTGGCTGAAAAGGTTTGAAAAGAAGATAACTTAAAATGTTAACTATGTGTAGCTGACTAGATAAAGCTTCCTTCAGAGGCTCTCCCAAGAAAATCCTCCTGTGGGTAGAGGTGGGAGGATAGCCGGTGGGAGATAAAGTGGATCAGAACTCAGGAAGGAAAGAAGTGGGTTTTCTTCCTGGGTGGGTGGTTTGGGTTTCTGAATTTATCCTGCAGAGCAATTTTTAATAAATGGATTATTTGGTTCCTATTCCAGTGATATAACAATTGCTTTAAAAGAACGGGAATCATGTTACTGAAAAGCAGAGTATGATTTCATTTTTATAAAAATATAAATGAAGTATGTATATAGACAAAAGATTCAGAGAATATATATCAAAATATTAACAGGGTGTATGTTCTTATTTTCTGATTTGCAATATTTGACACTGAATACATATCACATTTATAAGAAAAAATGTTATTTTTAAAAGATCATATAAATTACATACAAACTTCTTGGGAAACAGTATTGGGAATAGAATAAAATAAAACACAGTCACAATACTAATTAAACTACTGGGTAATTTAATTCCTCTAAAACAGATTTTTAAAAATGAAGAAAATGTCATTCTCTAGAACCTTTTGTACCTAGAGTTGAATTAATATTTATAAGCAAAAACTTATCAAAGATGACTTTGCAAAGGCATGGTTCTAAATGAAAAAATGTTTCCATGAGTAGCTAAGATCACATACCTACAAAAATTTGCCATTTAATCTATTAAAGTAGATCCATTTAATCCATTACAATGCCTGGCACAGAGTAAGTGCTCAAAATGTTTTGATGAAATAAAGTCCAAATACATATACGTATACATATATGTGTATATACACATAGCCAGGAGATTTTCCTTTGAAGGGCAGGATGCCACAATTACTAGATTAAATGTGCTGGAGAAGAAGAGGTGCTGCTTGGACTACAGTGAATAGATATGAGGCAGAGACGAAAAGGGCAGGCCTTTTCTCCCTCAAGCAAACTATCTGGGCCTTCTCCTAGCTATTCCCTACCTGCACTGCCAGCTTCTTGTGCTACAAACACTGCAGCATCCAGACAAAAAGTCTGATCCAGAGATAATACACATTCATGCCCACACAGAAAGAACAGAGAGGACGTGTTTTTCATAGCAGCCAGAATGAGGCTAGGTGATCACCTTGTGGTAGAAACTGTCACTCAAACGGTTGTGGATTAAAATCATAAGGTTTACCACCAAACAGGACAAATGTTAGATTTTTAAACCATGACAAAAAAGTAATGTCCAAATGTGTACCTAGATAGCTGGAAAACAAAATTAATAAACTGAGGAAATGCTATGGCAGAATCCCTATTCATATTTTAAGTTATTTTTTTGTGCAAGTATAAGTAGTTAGGGAGTTTTTTTAAAAAATATATCTTTATTGATTTCAGAGAGGGGAAAGGAGAGGGAAAGAGAGATAGAAACATCAATGATGAGTCACTGATCGGCTGCCCCCTGCACGCCCCTAACTGGGGATAGAGCCCGCAACCTAGGCATGTGCCCTGACTGGGAATCAAACCCGGATCACTGGATCCTAGGTCGATGCTCAACCGCTGAGCCACGCCCAGCTGCGCAGTTAGGGAGTTTTGATTCTTCATCATTACAACTAGTCACTTGCAAAATTAGGTGCCCATGCTAATTGCTATTAAAGGCAGTATTTTCCAAGAAAAATAAGATTAGAACTTCCTAGAAGTTAAGCCAAAGGACTATCAAAGCACTGACATTTTTATGGAACAAACAGAAACTACATCTCTTGGATCAACTGTAAACAATATTTCAGACCTGGGAAATCTTTAATTGCGTTAATTTACTTTCCTTAAGTTCCCCCATTTCCTGACACACAACCTACCTGCACTATCTTGAGACATGAATTTAAGAGACTTGTCTAACCAATATTTTGTTATAAATGACAGTGAGGAACACATTTCCTCACCATGTTAACATTCAGAGACTTTATAGTTTCACTGCTCAGGCATCTACCACAATCAGTAATTACCTGTTTTATTTGCTTATTGTCTTTTCCCTACATAATTTCTGTAAGATCAGGGACCCCATCTTCTTCACTGGTATATCCTCTACATCTAACCTAGTACCTGGTACTAACAAGTGTTCGTAAGTATTTACTGAATTAACAAATGGATGATTTCGGTCATAGCAAAATATGGTAAAAAGCTAGACAGTATACCCTTAGATTTCTCAAAAATATTTTTAAAAGCTGGATCGTAATTTTTATGGCTTTTTAAAAAATGCTTCACACATAGTAGATCCTGAAAAAAGCTGCAGCTTTTCAGAAATGAAAATGACCTCAAATATCACAGCAGGGTTGGAACTTACAAAATTGTTTTAAAGAGAGTGAAGGAGAAAGAACTAACCATAGAAAAATAATTGTGCTTATTACTCTACTAGGGTTTTATACATGCTTTCTTAGATAAAACCTTGGAGGCACTATAAATATGAGTGAAGTGAGAATCAGAGGGGAAGTCATTGGCCCAAGGTCAAGAAAGTGTTGGAATTGGAATTAGAACATCTCTTTCTTAAACCAAAGCCCACTTTATCTCTTCTACTCCATGTTTTCTCTACAGAACCAGAAAAATATATATATATATAGTACAGCTGGGCATGGCTTAGTGGTTGAGCATCAACCTAGTATCCAAGAGATTACAGTTTGATTCCTGGTCAGGGCACATGCCCAGATTGCAGGCTCGATCCCCAGTCGGGGTATGCAGGAGGCAGCCAATCAACGATGACTTTCTCATCACTGATGTTTCTATCTCTCTCTCTCCCTCTCCCTTCCTCTCTCTGAAATCAATAAAAACATATTATATATGTATATATATATATATATATATATATATATATATATATATATAACTTCTTGTAGTAACACACACTAAGTGCATTAAATGATACAGTTACTATTTGCAAAGAAATGTTTAGATTATTCAATTTATATAATTTTTACAAAAGGAAATATATAAGAATTTAAGTAATTAAATTAAATGCATCCTTTGGTGAGGTTGAAGTGATATGGGAAAGAACAGATAAAGTCACTAGAAAAGAAACATTTCAATGTATACATTTTCAATTCCATTATACTACTTATTTTAGAACTAAAGATCTTCAGACTTTGAGGCATTTTTAGTTTGGAAAAAGGAAGATATGCCTTTAACAGAACTGTGATTTAAGATTTATCTTCAGGATAATTTTCAGGTTTCCAACTGGAATTTAAAGTTCAAGCCCATCTCTTGGAAGAATTTCCTAAACTTTGTGAACCTGAACAATCTACGTGATTAACAACTGGAAGATCGTTAATGCATAGGACAAAACATCAGAATGTGAAAATAATTCTATTAGGCTGGTGATATTTATGGATGAACTGTGGTTTTTAAACTTTTTCATGGTGCTTTAAAGTTTAATATTAACTTTAAAAGAAATACCTTACCTGGCCAGCATAGCTCAGTAGTTGAGCACTGACCTATCTATGACCTAGGAGCCTGCAGTTCAATTCCTAGTTAGGGACATCCGGGGGTTGTGGGCTGGATCCCCAGCAGGAGCACTGCAGGGGGCAGCGGATCAATGACCCTCTCATCTTTGATGTTTCTCTCTCTCTCCTACTCTCCCTTTCTCTCTCTGAAATCAATAAAGACATATACTTTTAAAAAAGATATATATAAAATAAATGCCTTGACCTGATTTTTTAGGAAGGTCAGGATAGCATTGAAGGAAGCTCTACAAAAGAAAAGGGAAAGCAACTGTCAGCACTTTCTCAAACAGCTGTTCTGCAGTGCAAGGTGCTCTCTCCTCATCAGCCTTGGTTTCTCTCAACACAGGATTTCCTCCCGAAGCTTGGTCAGCCTCCTGCCTGGAAGAGGAGTTGGATTCTCTGCTGAGGAAGGGAAATTTTGAGTTCCCTGGGTACAACCCCATGAGAACTGAGTGGGAAATTGGACTATAGGAGTTGTTCTCAAAATGCTCCCTGGATCACCA
The DNA here is from genome assembly GCF_054644295.1 of Miniopterus natalensis. Lineage (NCBI taxonomy): Eukaryota > Metazoa > Chordata > Mammalia > Chiroptera > Miniopteridae > Miniopterus > Miniopterus natalensis. Next base: position 7,751,487 of record NC_142092.1, on the reverse strand, counting down.
AAGTGGAATCACCTGGGAAAACGGTGAAAATGCAGATGCCCAGGCCCGGTTCCAGATACTGAATCCACGTTTCTGAAGGGGCTGCTGGGAATCTGCATCTGTTAAAAGTCACAAGGTGGAATTCTTGTGCAGAAGGTTGGGGCGCACCTGGGCTGGCGGCTGAGAACCAGCAGGACGGGCTGGTGGGTTTGGACCCATGCAGGTGGGTTTCAGTCTCAGGTCTTCCATCAATTGCTCTGACTGCAGCAAGTCACCCAAGCCCTCTGAGCCTCGGGTGTTCACACAGAAGTGGGGTGACACTTCCCCTGTTGGGACGACCACGTAAAACTGTGTGTCCCTATGTGTGAATGCTGGTTGGCCTTGATCCCTTAATGCACATGCAACCCTTGGGGACCGCCTGCTTCTCCCCAAAGCAGTTTCCCACCTTTTCCTCATGGTCCCCGCCTCCCCCCAGGAGCCTTTCTAGACATTTTCTCTCCTAATCCCCTGCCCCAGGACACCAAAGGCTCACAGAGACACTGCACATCTGCTTCTGCTCTGCAGCCTCTGGGAGGGCTCGGGGCACTGCGCTAAGTCCTATTTGCCCCCAAGAACGTGAGCAGGGAGCCTCCTGGGAGGCGACAGGTCAGGCGGCACCACAAACGCGGGCAGAACCGGGTCTACAACTGTCACAAAGGTCTCCCCTGGCTTCCCAGGCGTTCAGCGAGGTACTTTCAACTAGCGGCCACCACTAGAAAGCCGGGCGCTTCCACGTGAGAGTCCGACATTCAGCTTCTCGAGACCAGGTCGGTGCCCACCGCGCGGACCCACAGCCCCGAACCTGCGGCCGAGACCCCTCCCCGCAATGCAGGGGCCCAGGCTCACCGCAGCAGCCGGAGGTCGGGACGCCTGGAGCCGCTGGTGCTGCTGCCTCACAGAGGTCGGCGCCGACTTCCCGCCCCGCCGCCCTGGCCCCGCCGCCAGGACTCCCCCTGGTGGCGCCTGGAGCCCAGGGGCAGGAGCCGCAGCGCTGCCACCCCTCCCGGCCTCAGCTACCCGCCCAGCACCCCAGGAGCGCCGACTACGCCCCACCTCCCGGGCCTCACAGTTGAGGAGCCCCGCCTCCGCCTCTCCTTCCGCACCAATCGCTGCCGCGCGCGCCAGCACGTGACGCGAGCCGGCCAATGGCAGCCCGTGGCGGCCGCGACGCAGCCGCAGGCTCTGGGCGCCTCGAAGCCGGCGCCGCCTAGTCCGAGCGCCTTGGGAGCCTGCAGGGTCCGGGGCGCGGGCTGTGCGGGGTCCGTGGGCGGCGCGGAGGCGGGACCAGGGCGCGAGGCAGCCGGTCGCTGGGCCGTGCGGGGTGAGAGGCCCCGGCGGGCGCGGGCCCAGGTCCGGCTCTGACTCCCGCGGCGTTCAGACCGGACTGGACGTGGGCGGGAGAAGGGGGGGAAGGAGCGGCCAGGCTTCGGCCGCCTCTCACACAGGACGCGGCGCTCCTGCCAGTTTCCCGCCTCTGTGCGCTGATGCCATCCTGGCACGACCCTGCCACCCAGCCCCCGCTGGCCCGGGGCCTTCCCGACGACTCCAGGAGGGACGGGAGGGGCTGGGCTGGGAGCCCCGCCCGGCGGGCACCCCGTGCCTGCTGTGCAACAGCCGGGCTGCTGGGTCACCGACAGGTAACAGAAACAATTTCAATATTCTGAACCCGTGAGGTTTTAAAAACTCTGTCATGAAAGGAAGTCTTAGGTAGGTACCCAGGGATCCAAACTCGCCTGCTTTCTCATCTTTACATATCGGCGCCCACCCTCAAAGGTCCCTCCTGTGCCAGAATGGAGGCTGGGGCTCCACCCATCACGCCCTCACTTAGAAAGGGCCCTTCCTGAACCCCAACAACTTCTACCCAGGTCCCGTAGCTGTCAATTTAGCCACGGGCCTCACCTACCTGGGAGATGTGGTCTAAGCACAGTCCTGCCCTCAACACAATCGCCTTCCACAAAAAGGGGGGAATGCGTTTGCATAAGACAACCTGCAGGCCCCACTACATCCTGTTCTTTAACCTTTGCAGGGAGGGGGGTGTTTATCACACACACAGCTCAGGGGAAATAAATGTGCTCAACAACTTATGAGGAAAAACCTAGTCTGTGACTCACACTGGGCTAGGCCCTTTGCACACATGGTCCTGCTTACCCCTCAGGGCAGGCGTTCCCAGCCCCGTGGTGCAGATGAGCACTGGGAGGTGTAATGCTGACAAACTAGAATGCAGAGGACCCTTTAGATAGACCAAACCGTCTGACACGAGTTGCTGCACAGTACTGCAAGCACAGGGGCCTAAGGAATAGGATTCTGTGTGCTGAGTCCACAAAGGCCCCTCCGTCTAAGGCTGACAAAAATCAACAAACAGGAGGCTACGACCGCTGCCCTGTAGCTCAGGAAGCAGGCCTCGCATGACACACCAATGAAAAAATAGTCATGTCAGAATACCCGTATGGTGCTGTGAAAGCAAACATGCTTGGTAAAAAGTCAAAAGGAATGGAAAAGTTTGAGCTTGATATTTCCCAGCATAGACCAGGGGTTATTAATAAATCTGGAGCTCCCTTTATGCATTGAATAGCCTTATGCCTGTTGTATACGTGCTGCTCCATTACGCATCAGGGATTAGTGAGGTAAATTAGATATGGCCCTGCCCTTAGGGAGCCCACCATCTATGGGGAGAAAGAAAGTACACAGACAGTCTGAACATATCATGACAACTGGGTGGCATGGGAACACGTGAGAAGGGCATCCCCCCTGGAGGGGCGGCGAGGGAGGAAGAGAGAGTTGTCGGAAAGACTTGCTGAAGAGTTGACAGCTGAACAGGGTCTTGAAAATTGAACTGGAGGGGACCAAGCCAGGTGTAGGGAAGGAGAGTCCAAAAGTAGGCAGATGCCATAGAGGGCGGCACATGGGACGGCTGGGAGGGAATGAAGAGAGGAGGGAGGAGAGCATCCTGAAGAGTTGGCAGGGCCTTGCTGTGACGGGTCACATACACCATGCCTAGGAGTTCGCATCCTCTGGCCACTGGCATCCTTCCCTCCTTGTTTGGGAGGAGCTACTTTACCTGTGTGCAGTCTTGGGGCGTTCTTAATTTAGACGCCCTCTGCTCCCCCAGCGGATGGGTGGGCAGTTGACTCCAGCTAAGCCAATTGGAGCATCACCAAGTCAAGAGGGAAAGTAGTTGGATGGGGCGTGAAGGAGAGTGTTGAAACATCTTCACTAGAGAGGAAGCGATGGGGGTTTCTTTGAGTCATGAAAAGATTGCTAGTTGGAAGGGAAGCCAAGCCCAGGGTAGACATGATGTGTGATGTTTTCTTATAGTCTGGGTTCTTGTTACTTCATTTTCACGTCTCATAACTGGATATGAATACTGTGTTTTATTCACTGAAAATATGTACTTTGTAGTTGTAATCATATTTTGTAACCAAAAATTCAATACTTACTGTTTTAAATGAACACTGTTATGGAAGATTCAGATAATGTAGACATCACTTCTCTATGACAGTTTGGATGGGGTTGTATTAAACACATTTCTGAGTAATATGTGCGAAAGCCCTATCCAATTTTCCTCTTATCCCATGTTCACCTAACAAGCTTTTTGAAGTTTCAACCTAGTAACAACAAGGTTTCCAATAGAAAGATGATTCCTGTGTTATTTATGTTATACGAGAATTCTTTAGTTTTCTATACTTTAAAGCCTTAAAACTGTTGCACCATCCCACCCAGAATAAGACAAAACTGACTGCCTAGCAGAGCTTCTGCCTTCATTACCTCCAGTAGTGAGATTTCAAGACACAACCGGGAGCCGTGATCCAGGGGAAGGAAGCCAGAATTGAGAGGAGGTGCTGCAGCTGCTCTAACAGCCTCTCACCCCTCCGGGTGGAGAAGGGATACTGGAGAACTGGAAAGAAAACTTAACGTTTCCAAGACTTTGCTTCCTGGTAGAAAGAGCTGAATGGGGGAGATGGAGGACCTTGTCTCACTGCCACCTTCCAAATCTCATCACCTCAATTTACACTAATATGTAATTTCAAGTGTAGCTTCCACCACTGGGGCCAGAAGGAGAGTGGAATGGAAACGGTGAATCCAGTGTCCAGTGCCCACCACACAGAGACATCATGAAATGCCCTGGTGGAGGAGTGACGGTTAGACCTCACTTCATCCTGCCTTCCCCAGAGGAAGCTCTGATGTGCTGAGCGTGGCTGCAGCCAGTGTCCTCCACGTTAGATCCCTTGAAATCAAAGCTGTATAATTTTTTTAAATGAAAAAATAAGTTATTATATGTAAAGCCTGATTTTAAGCACTTTTCCATTTCTTACCAAATCATACTGGCTTTGTAATCAAAATGCTGATAAAGGAAAAAAATGAATGGAGAATTAGATATCGATTAAATTCATTTTTGTGTGTGAGTCGTTCTTAGTGAATCGAGTTGGGAGTTTTAGAGGAGACAAGTTTTCTGATGGTGGAAGTCAAATAGAGCTCAAACACTCACACGTAATTTCTCTCCTTTCACTGCATCCCTAGAGTAAAAGTATCACTGTGGAAAGGTTATTACATGTGGATACTGTTCAAAGGATCTAATGATGATGAAATGTAATTTTTATCTCTCTAGCAACTTCTTAGTTTACCTGAGAATGACTTCTTTGAGCCACTGGTAAAGCTGTTTAATTCCCCGTGCTGGAGGAAACCCTGCCTAGAGGAATTGTTATTGACTCTGGAACAAGGGAGGCTTCATGGGCTTTCCATAAAGAACAGCAGTGTCGAGAGGAGGCAAGATTGTGGGTGGTGTGGGGTAAAAACCAAGCTGAGTTCGTAAGTTCCAAGAGGGCACTAATTAGAGCCACTTGCAAGGAAGCTCTTTTTAACTTACTTTCATGAGTGTAGTGTACTTTTGGTGAGGCTTTCAGAAGAAATTTTTCTTAAGGCATAAAAGGATTGCAAGTTAGGTTGTGTTAAAATGCTGGGGAGCTGGGTTGTTTGTTTGTTTGTTGTTTAGCATTTCCATGTAATTTAATCCCCACTCTTGTTTTTTTAATCCTCACTCGATATTTTTTCCATTGCTTTTCGGAGAGAGAGAGAACCATTGATGTGAGAGAGACACATTGAGTTTTTGCCTCCCCCACACAGCCAGGCCGGGGATCAAGCCTCCAATAGAGGTAAGTGCCCTGGACCCAAATCAAACCCAGGACCCTTCAGTCTTCGGGCCGACACTATAACCACTGAGCAACCCGGCCAGAGCTATCCCCACTCTTTTTCTTTCTTTTCACATCCCAGGTTTGACTATCTGAAAACTCATGATTGATTAGGCCTAACTCAGTAGACTGCGTTATGAACTAGAGCACTAACAGGAAAATCCTGATGTAAATATGGCTCTTTACGCCGTGTTTCCAACCTTCCACCGCACGCACTCTTTAGTTAATACTAAAGCACTTGGCTCCATGGCATCATCTCCGGTGATGTTCTCAATAACATGCTTGGCCACTGCGTTGCATTTCCCGCATCGCCCCCTGTAGTGAAGGTAAAGGGACAACTGCTCTCGCACAGCCCGTGAGGCGCCGACGGGAGCACTTGCCCTGTGAGTCTCCCTCCAGTGCCCGTCACAGGCTCACCTCGGAGATGCTGCGGGCTCGGTTCGGGAACACGGCAACAGACTGAGTGTCACAATGAGGCAAGTCGCATGGTGTTTTCAGCTTCCAGGTGCATAGAAAAGTCGTGTTCACTCTATGCTGTAGCCTGTTAAGGGTGCAATTGCATTACATCTGAACAATGTACATATTTTAATTTAAAAAGACTTCATTGCTAAAAATGCTATCATCGGAGCCTGTTGGAAAAATGGCACTGATAGACTTATACACTTTGTGGCAGGGTTGTCACAAAACTTCAATTTGTAAAACACAAACAAACAAACACAATAAGCACACAGTACCTGCAGAACACAATAAAGCAAAGCGCAGTCAAGCAAAGTGTGCCTGCATTGGGGAGAATAAATGTTCTGGCATAGCAGTTACCCAAGTTGTAACTTTGTTTCCTTATAGTCATTTCTAATTGTGTTTGAAACAGACCATAATAAAATTTTCTCAATTAATATGAGCTATTTTTAGCAGTGCAAAAGTTGATTGCAATTTTGAAAGTTTTATCCCTTATATAAGATGGGCATCCGTGTTTAATTACATCCAGAGAGCACCTTGATGAACACAAGTATGTTACATTATCTTTAAGTAAATGAATGCCAATATGCTCCAAGGCATCAAAAAAATTAAATACCTAGTGATAAATTTAACCAAAGAGGTATAAGACCTTTACTGGAAAAATTAAGACATTGAGAAAAGGTATTGAAGAAGATACAAGTAAATGGAAGCATCTACCATGCCCATGGAGAGAATTAACACGATTAAAATGCCCATACTGCCCAAAGCAATCTATAGACTCAATGTCATCCCTATCCAAATACCAATAATTTGGTATTTGTTCACAAATAGTTCTAAAATTTATACGGAACCACAAAAGGCCCCTAATAGCCAAGCAGTCTTGAGAAAGAAAAACAGTTGGAGGTCTCATGCTCCCTGATATCAAACTATACTACAAGGCAGTAGTAATCACAACAGCATGGGACTGGCGTAAAAACAGACACACAGATCGATGGAACAGAACAGAGAGCCCAGAAATAAACCCTCGCCTTTCTGGTCTATTAATCTATGACAGAGGCAAGAACACACCGTGGGGTAAAGTCTCCAATAGTGGTGCTGGGAAAACTAGACCACTCTCTTACACTATATCCAAGAATAAACTCGAAATGCATTAAAGACTTAAATGTAAGACCCGAACCATAAATCTCCTGGAAGAAAACCTAGGCAGTAAACTCTCTGATATTGCTCTTACTAATATGTTTTTGGATATATCTCAGGCAAGGGAAACATGGGAAAAAATAAACAAATGGGACTACATCAAACTAAAATGTTTTTGCACAGCAGACTCACAGATACAGAGAAGAAACTGCTGGTTGTCACATGAGAGGAGCTTGGGGGTGTGGGTGAAAAGGTGAAGGGATTAAGAAGTACAGATTGGTAGTTACAGTCCCAAGGATGCAAAGTGCAGCGTAGGGAATATAGTCAATAATATTGTGATAACTATATATGATGCCAGGTGGGTACTACACTTATTGGGGGAGTACTTCATAAATAAATGACCACTATGCTGCTCACCTGAAGTTAATATAAAATAATATCAAATGTCAACTGTCAGTTGAAAAACAAAAAATAAAAGAAGCAGGGTGAGTTATGACTATAACCCTGATTCTAGGACTCACACCTGGGAGGGATGGGGTGCAGGAGTGAGCCCCGGCCCTTTGAGGTGAATCCTTGTCCATGGCCTTGCTTGGGCTTCAGGGAGGGGACTAGGACCCCTGGGCCTGACTCAGGGCCCCTCATCCAGCAGCCCTGGTGTTCTCCTCCCCCCAACGCCAGTTCCACCCCCGCCCCCAGGTCCTGGGGCAGTTTCCACCAGAGGCCCAGGAGGGGAGTGGGTGTCTGAGGCCCACCCGTGCTAGTGCTCTCTGGGCTGCCTAGTGGATATGAAGGTGGAGAGGAGGGGAGACTGAGATGACCCCGGGCACTGGATCCCCGTGCACAGTCCCTCCCACCACCCCAGCCCTTCAGTGTCTGATGTTCACCCCACACAACGCCTCCCAGGAACCTGGGGATCCAGGCCAAGCTCTGTTCAATGGTTTGGTTGCACCGCCCTCCACTGCCTCGCCTGGAGCTGCGGCAAGGGTGACAGAGGACAGGTATCCTGACAGCCCTGGGGCAGAACAGTGCAGTAGCAGCAGGAGCCAGAGCCGGTCCACTGGCCAGCCTCGGCCTCGGTGGGTTCACACCTCTGCGCTCATCGCCAGGGCCACTGACCTTGGCCTGACGCTAGTTGACCCTGTCCTGACCCTGCCTTTACTCCCACTTCAGCTGAGCCCTGACCATGGCCCCGACCTAGCCCTGTTCTACCCCAACCCCTTACACCCCCTACCCAAGACAGACCCAGCCTGACCTAGCCATGACCCGTCCGTGACCCTGCCTTGACTCCTCAGGTAGTGGGCTTCTGAACCCAACTCCCACAGTGCCCGGCCTTTGACCCAGTGGGAGTGTGGGCTGGACCACAGTGCAATCAGGGCTCCTATGAATAAGTAAGAAAAGATGGTAGAGTATGCATGGAAACACGGGAAAGGGTATGAAGAGGTAATTCATAAAAGAGGAAATTTAAAAGACTCTTAAACAGGAAAAAAAGGGAAATCTAGTTATCTAGAAAATGAAAAACCATCATTTTCAACCATCAATCTGTAAACATTTTCAGATATTGATAAAGACACCCTCCCCAATCAGTGATTTCCCCATGGAGTGAAGGAAGCATCCAAATTTCAAAGACATGTTTGCCCTTGTCTACTCCAGGGTGTAATGTCCTGGACTTATTGTACTAGAGGCAGGATCCTATCGTTTCACATTCATTTCCTTATGTGTTTGTCTTGGTCACTGGGCTGTAAACTCTAGACTACAGGGAAATTATTTCATTCACCCCTGAGTCTAGGGGTAAGAGAGTAACGAAAACGGCACTGCACACAGTACACACTAAAATACTAGTGACCTAATAAGTGATTTATCTCGGAGAAAGCTCTATGGGTGTTTGAGAGCTGCTATTGGGTGGAATTTTCTCTATGTATCTATTAGGTTCATTTGGTATATAGCATGATTCATATTAGCTGTTTGTTTCTGCTTTTCTGTCTGGATGTTCTATCCACTATTGAAAGATGTTCTTTTGATACTTCAAAAATTCATAACAGGGACTTCTCGTTGACTCTGTGCTGGCCCACAATGAAATTAATTATAGTTTTTTTTCTCTAGGCATTTTTTTTCCTAACTGCTTCCAACTTTTGTTGTCATTTTTCAGGTCAGTCATGTATACACAAAAGCAGAACACTTTCCAAATACGATGGGGCAGAGTGATAAAAATAGCCTGGGTTCTTTATCACATAATTGAGCTGCTTTCTCCCCAACACTGGATTTCTTGTTAGGTGAGAATAATAATTTCTGGTATGTTTAAGTCCCTACCATAGTTTCCTGGATTCCTGATAAAGAATGACCTACTTGGAAATGGAATTGCAAGATATAGACTCTGTTATTTAAAACTGGCTGAATGGGGGAGGTAGGAGAGACTATCCAATTATTCCAGGCAATAAAATTACAGATCTTTATTACAAAGTGATGAAATATCAGAGAGATATCTACTTATCTTGGGACACAAAATATAGGATAAGGAGAAATGGTAGAAAAAAATCTAGAATGTTAGCTTGGGTTTGTTAATTTGGGCACTTTTAATGCAGTCATTGAAGGCAGGGATTTCAGACTGGAGCCAACCAGTCTACAAGAAGACATGGGTGAAGGAAATATAGCTTTGCTAAGAGAACATTCTCTAACTGCATTCTATGTTGACTCAAGAGTCATGATTTGGAGTTCTGTGAGTAAAATAACACTTCCACCATGCTGGACACTATTCTAAGCACTTTACATTTATTAACACATTTAATCCACAGCTTTATTGTGACTAGTGTCAGTCTTTGTTCTACTAAGGCCTTCAACTGATTTGATGAAGCCCATGCATATTATGGAGGGTAATCTGCTTTACTCAGAGTCCGACAATTTAAATGTTAATCTCATTCAAAAAACACCCTTAAGAAATACCCAGAATAATGTTTGACCACATGCCTGGGCACTGTGGCCCAGCCAAGTGGACATAAAATTAACCTCATAATAAGAGACTTAGCAGCGAGGAGAAAGACCTGTGCGTTGGAAGACAGGAAGAATCTGTTTTTGTTTTTGTTTTTGTTTTTGGCTTCTAGTTACTCTGCTTCTTCATGCATTCCTTCCATATAGCAGGAATAAGTAAGTTCATACCACCCCTAATAGTGTGAAATTCACAAAACAAAAAAGGCCTAAAATGTATCGTAAAATTCTGCTCTAACTATGATGGCATCAGGGAAACCCAGATTAGACCAGAGTCTCTAAATAGTTTTCAAGGCTTAAAATTTACCTTTGTTGTTTGATCTCAGCTTTTTTCTTTTTTCATTAACTTTTTATTGAGATAATTGTACATTCTTACAGAGTTGCAAGAAATAATACATAGGGACCCATGTACCTTTATGGTTTCCTCCAGTGACAATATCTTTCACAAAATATGGTAAAAGAATTTAACAAGGATATTCACATTCATACTATTGATTCATCAATCTTCTTTAGGTTCCCCAGTTTTACATTTATGAGTTTGTGTGTGCATGTGTATTTACTTCATGCATTCTGATCACATGTGTATGTTCATCTGCCCACCACCACAGTGAAAACACAAAACAGTTTCATTACCACAAGAATCTTTCATGTTGCCCTTTTACAGTTACACCCCCTCTCCTGTCCCATTTACCTCATCCCTAACCCATGAGGTTCTTTATAATTTTGTCACTTCAAGAATGTCATATAGTTATGTAACCTCTTGGGACTGGCTTTTCAGTCAGCATATTTCTCTGCAAATTGATCAGGGTGGTGGTTTTTATCAATTCTTCATTCTCTTTCATTGCTGAGTTCCTAATAATGAACCAGCCTTGCCCATGTGAAATAAATCCTACTTGGTCATGAGGTGCAAACATACCACATTCTGTTGTACCTAACTTTATTGCTCTTTGCAGATAATTGAGTTTTTAGAAGTTGAAGGTAAGACCCTTCATGACCAAAAAGATTATGACTCACTGAAAGCTCAGATGATGGTAGCAATTTTGTGCCAGGAAAGTATTTTTTAAATTATGTACATTTTTTAGATATAATGCAACTGAGCACTTAATTTACTGCAGTTTGGTATAAACATAACTTTTATATATAATCAGAAACCAAAAAATTCATGTGTTTTATTTTGATATTCACTTTATTGTCATGGTCTGGAACTGAACCCACAATATCTCCAAGTTATAACTATATGATTCTTTTTTTTAAAATCATGTTTGGATTTAATTTGCTAATTTTTGAACATTTTTTTCACCTGTCTTCCTTTGCACTTTCTTTGTCTGCTTTGGAATCAGGGTAGTGTTGCCCTCACAAAATAAATTAAGAAATGTTTCCTCCTTTTTTATTTTCTGGGAGAGATTGTGTAAAATTGTTATTAATCCTTCCTCAAATGTTTGGTAGAATACTCTCTCAGACCCTGGCAAAGAGCATTCTGCTTCCTGCTTCTAGAAGCTTCACTATTTTATATACCCCATAGATGTGGAATCATGAAGTATTTATTTGTCCTATACTTGCCACTTGATTTTTTGGTATAACTTCTATTTTTTAGATAATATTTTGTACTTTTTCATTTGTTTCAAGAGAACTTGTAGTTGCCTTAAGCATTGTAATGATAGCTGCTTTAGTATCCCTGTCAGGTGATTCCAGTGTCATACTCATCTCACTGCTGGTGTCAGTCGATCATCTTTCCTCGTTGAGGATGTGATTCCTCGTTCTTGTTATGGTGGTTAATCTTCTATTGTATCCTGAATGTTAACTGTTAAGAGATTCTTGGTCGTATTTACAACTTTCATTTTAGCAGGAAGTCTCTTTGTTTTTAGGTATAGCCCCCAGATCCTGGCCTACTTTTCTTATTCCAATGACAATTGAATTTTCAGAGCTCTTGGGATGCTACTTAGGTCTGCTTAGCTTATTTGGTAACACCATTGCTAGCACTTTCCCCTGCTTTTTTTGCATTAGGAGCTTCTCCAAAACAGGCTGCTTTATCTCAGGATAGGGAAATGGATGCTCTAGGGTAAAAGGGAGGAAAAACTTCACAGTCTGAGCCACTGATGTGTCAGGATTCCACTTTCCTGTGCCTCCTGGCTACCAGATGTCTGTCAGGGCACACAAGTCCCTTCCTAGGCTGGGCTGTTTACAGGGAATGTCATTTCTGGTACCGCCTGGCTCCCAGTTGTCTTGCATGTAGGTGGGGATTCTCAGGTCTATGGGATTACAGAGCACTTCCCAGGACAGGTATTTCTGTGGCACAGTTTCCCTGCTGGTACCACCTAACTGCCTGTTCTCTCAAGGTGAGGATATTGTGAATCCTATGTAAAAACAAAGCACTACTTTTCACCACTGTTAGCAGGGATCCTAATCAATCCCGCCTGCTGGTGCTGCTGGGCTCACCTGGTGTTGTCAGAAGGACTTACACCCCACCCAGGGAGGAGGGAATGTACCTGGGCTACTTTGGGAACCAAGAAACACTGGGCCACTTTTTGTGTGTGAGATGGGGGGATGTAAGAAGCACTGACACTATGTTGCTCTTCTGGTCCCAAGGTCCTCTCTGCAAAGATAGAGCTTAATTCCCAACCCTTGGAGTATGGGCTGGACTTAGCAAATTACTTTTACCAAGTGACTGGGGTTAACATCAACAGGAGGAAGTCCTGTTGGCATCATGTATCCCTGGATGAGATGCAGTCAAGACATTTTACTTCTGTGGTATTCTTCCAAAGAGTCCAAAATTCAAATCTAATAGAAAACATCACAGAATCCCAAATTGAGGGGCATTCAATAAAATACCTGACCAGCTTTCTTCAAGTGTCAAGGTCATGAAAGAAAAAGAAAGACTGAAGAACTGTCACAGGTTGGAGGAGACCAAAGACATACAGTGACTAAATGCAATGTGGGGTCCTAGGCTGGATTCTAGATTAGAAAGAGGACAGTAGTGGAAAATTCGAATACAGCAAGCAGGTTCCTAGTAGTGTTGTCACAATGTTAACTTCTTGACCTTAATAAATGTATTATAATTATGTAAGATGTTAATTTTAGGAGAAAAAAGTGGTTACCATTTGCTGTTGGCACTGCACTGTAAGCAACAAACTTCATTTATATATGTTGTTATAGACCCGTTAGTTTCTCTTTTTCCCCCAATAAATAACTCAGTGAACTCAATTAGCTTGAATCATCCCAGATGTGGCCAGTGGGTGGGGATCCCTTTAAACTGGCTCCTGTGTTTTAGTGTCATGCTCTATCATGGTTTTGGGGTGATTTTTTTTTTCACTTCCTTTCTCCTTGGCATTACCAGATGTTTGGGGATCATCTCATACCTACCCTGCCCTAACGCTGAAAGCAGCCATTAATCCAAGAAGCTAGGGTTTCCACTAATGGAAAATGGTGTTAGGGACTAAGATCTGTATGCTAGATGTGCTCACTGCTCCTGGACTGTCCTTGCTTCTTGGCCTTTTCAGCAGACAGAAGTAGAAAATGAATACAAGTATACACACACACACACACACACACATATGCTTGAGCACATAAACATGTAGACACACGTGTGTAACTGTCAAAGGAATCTTAAATTCACACCAGTACATCCTCACAGGTTCTTCCTTGCTTGGTGCCATTCTATTTTTGGATGGCTTTCCTTCCTCAGTGAGAACACTGGCTCCCAGCCACATCATTTGTTCAATTCTATGGTGGATCCAAAATAGTTTTAGAATTGCTTCACCATACTGCTACAAGAAACAAACTCACTAAAGAGTTTAAGATTTGTTTGTAATTCTAACACACACATGTAAAATTGAACTCTGCCCAAGACTGAGGATATACAATAAAATACTATGTTCATTATTTTCTCTTCTTTCTTAAACAAAAGCTGACAAACTATATATGCTTATGGCACTTGGCTCTTTTCATTTAGGAACATTTCCTCCATATTGTCTCACTAGTATCTTCATTTTTCTCAGTTGCATTTTACTCCACTGTGTGTATGCTCCAGTTTATACAATTATATGCTTAAACATTCAAACAATATTCAACATTTTGGAACTATAAATAATGCTATGAAAAATAACCATGTGCATGTGTATAGTGATAAAATTGCAAGTGACCCTTCAGGATAGATTCTTGGAAGTGTGCTTGCTGTGTCAATAGTTACATGTGTACAGTTTACATATTGCCAAATTGCCCTCTGAAAGGCTTTACCTTTCTGCATTCCCAGCAACAATGTATGAAAATGCCTGTTTCCTCACAGCCTCACTGATACAGAGTACTGTCAAGCTTTTGAATTTTTGCCAAGCTGATGAGTGAGAAATGGTATCTCAGTGAAGTTGTAATTTGTCTTTCTCTTATCATGAGTGAAGTTGAACATCTTTTCATTTGTTTATACCTCTTTTGGTAAACTGAGCATGTTTCTTGCCCAATTTTCCAGAACTTCTGGTCTTTCCCCCTTGATTTTTAAAAGTTCCTACAAAGTGGGGATATTAACCCTTTATCTGTGCAATATGTTGACTTATGTGATATATTTCTCTTCCAGTCATTTATATTTTGATATTACTTATGGTATTTTTTGTCATGCAAAATACTGCTTTTGTATTCAACTTTATCAGAAATCTTTTATCTCTTGATTTTAAGCCAGGAGAGCACCTGGGCCTGGGAAAAATTATCTTGTAATGACCACTCAATGCCCAAAGCAAGGGGACATGGCCAGCCCTGGGCTGGCATTTTTTAGGCTCTGAGGATTAGAGATCAAAAGAGGCAATGGCTAAAGGGGCAGTGTCTTGCCTGGATAAAAGGTGTGCACTCTAGACCCTCTAGACTGGGGAGGGTTGTGGCTGGAAGCCCTCAGTCCTGGATCACTGGCATGTAGTCACAGCTAACAGGATGGGGCCTTGGGCTGCAAGGACAAGTATTCATAGATGCCCTTCAATCTGGTGTTGGGGGAGGCTGTGTGTCTAGCTTAGGGATCTCATATATCTGTTGGAGGACTTAGGAAGGGGTAATATTGCTCCTATCCCCTTTATAGGACCAGAGCCCAGAACAAAATAGAGCGACTCTCCCATGTCTCCCAAGAGGTTGAATACCTTGAGGTTCTTGACAGAATGAAGTACACAACCAGGTGTGCATCTTTGTATCAAGCAGTTTATTAAAATAAAAGGAAATATAATATAGAGGACTGCTGCTTAGAAAGTAAACCATAAACAGACTGTCTCATGAACATTGTTTTTCCTCCATTCCATTTCAGCAGAGCAGAACATTTCCTAGTGATTTCTGCTATCTTCACATTCATGGGTAATGGAAAGGAAAGGTCAGAAGACATTTTTATGGCAGGAGTTCATATACGGCCACATAAATTTTGGGAATCTAGAGGGCATAAATGACTAATATTTAGCAGAGATCACTGAACAAGGCGTTGAAGGTGCAGCCTGGTTTCTTGCTCCTTATAGTAAAATGTGAGAGAAGGATAAACTGAAGGAACTGTTAAACAAAAAGGAAACAGAACTTGAAGATTGGAAAATTCTCAGCCTATCCATATTATAAAAAATGAGAAAGCATGTTCTGGAAAGAACATCATGATGTGGCTAGACAGTCCTTTGATAAAAAGAGATTAGTTTGGAACCATTCAGCTATCTCAGCAGAAACTCTGGCAGGTTGGACTAATGGTGATACACATGGGACAGACTGAAGGCATTCTGAAGACTAGGGAGGGCTGAGGAGAATAGATCTACTCAACGGAGAACATGTGTGGCCCATGAGTAAGAGCAGAGAATGACCCCAAAGGTAAAACAGAGATGAGCAGGTCTGCTACTCCCACAGTGGGCCCAGAGAGTAAAAGTCTGAGGAGCCAGTGTGTCTCTTGCATGGTTTCACAGTGCCTGGCACCACCAATGCCACCCAAGTGGGACCAGAGAGCTGAGGATCCAACCAAAGATTGTCCTTGAGCCTTAAACATAACAGAATCTGCCTTGCTAGGTTTTAGATTTGCTTGGGACCATCAATCCTGTCTTCAACACTTTTGGAATGGGAATGGGAATTCTAGGCCTGTCCCACCATTGTATTTTTGAACCAGATAATTTGTCTGGTTTACAGGTTCACAGGTAAAGAGGAATTCTGCCTAAGGGTGAAACACATCTCTAGTCTCACCCATGTGTTTTAGGTGAGATTCTGGACATACAGTTGATGCTGGAGTGCATTGAGTTTTGAGGCTCTTAAGATGAGCGTATTCTGTATGTGAGAAAGGACATTCATTTGAGGGGTAGGCTAGAGGGCTGAGTGTTATGGGCTGAGTTGTTCCACAAAATTCATATGTTGAAGGGATAATCTACCATGTGACATATTTGATGACAGGGTCTTTAAAAGGTAAATGGTATAAGGTCCCTAACCCAACATGGCTGGTATCCTTACAAGAGGGAGAGACACCAGGAAAGCACACACATGGAAAAAGGGCCACATGAACACAGCAAGAATGGAGTCAATCTGCAAGCCAAGGAGAGAGGCTTTGGTAGAAACCAAACTGCTTACGTGTTGATCTTGGACTCCTGGTCTCAAAAGCTTTGAGAAAATAAGTTTCTGTTTTTCAAGGCACCAAGTCTGTGGTATTTTATTATGGCTGCCCTGGAAAAATAAAACACACCCCTAGTGTAGGAGGGAAACCATAAACCAACTCTCTTATCACTGAAAGAATGCAGTACTCTTTTCTCCACTGCATTTGAGAAAAGTGGAACATTTCCTAGTGATTTCTGCCATCTTCATGCTGATGGAGAAAGGAAGGGGAAGGTCAGGAGAAGAGCTCTTGTGGCAGGGGGTGATGGACAGACGTGGTCCTCCTATGTCTGTGGAGGTGAGACTTCTGGCTAAAGCCACGACCACACTGCCTGCACACGTATGGCTTCTCTCCCGAGTGGGTCCGCTGGTGTCTGATGAGGGCTGACTTGAAGCCAAAGCCACGCCCACACTCTCCACACACACATGGTTTCTCTCCTGAGTGTGTCTTCTGGTCAGAGGTGAGGTCAAGTTTCTGGCTCAGTCCCTGCTCACAGGCTCCATACACATCAGACTCCTCCCCTAAGTGTGTCCTCTGGTGTCTGGTGAGAAGTGTCTTGAAGCCAAAGGTGAGGCCACACGCAGAGCACATGTAAGGCTTTTCCCCTGTGTGTGTCGTCTGGTGTCTGATGAGGGTGACTTTCTGACTGAAGCCCTGACCACACTCAGGGCACACATAGGGCTTCTCCCCTGTGTGAGTCTCTGGTGTCCCACGGGGGAGACCTTCTGACGAATGCTACGCCCGCACTTAGAGCACAGGTAAGGCTTTTCCCCTGTGTGTGTCCTCTGGTGTCTGATGAGGGTGACCTTCTGGCGAAAGCCATGCCCACAGTCAGCACAGACATAGGGCTTCTCCCCTGAGTGCGTGACCTGGCGAACAAGCAGCAGGGATTGCTGCCTGAAGCCACGCCCACACTCCAGGCACAAGAAGGGCCTCTCACCAGAATGTGAGCTCTGGTGTTGGAGGAGCGATGCCTTCTGGCAAAAGCCTCTCCCACACTCAGGACACACGAAGGGCTTCTCCTCCAAGTGTGTCCTCTGGTGCAGGACGAGGGCAATCTTCTGGCAAAAGCCTCTCCCACACTCCTGACATACAAAGGGTCTTTCTCCAGAGTGTATCCTCTTGTGGTTAGTGAGCGAGGACCTATACCTGAAGTGTCGCCCACATTCCCTGCACACGTAGGGCTTCTCTCCTGAGTGTTTCCTATGGTGTCTGGTGAGGGAGGACTTCCAGACAAAGCCTCGCCCACACTCCCCACAACTATAAGGCTTCTCTCCTGTGTGCATCCTCTGGTGCTTGCGGAGGTCTGACCTCTGGCAGAAACCTCTGCCACATTCAGGACACACATGAGGCTTCTGGTGGCTGAAGAGGCTCAAGTTTGTGCTGCGTTGTCCTCTGTATTTTTCACACACGACTGCTCCAGATTCTGAGCATTCTGCCCCTGTCAACATTGTGTCTGCCCCCTAGGATTCACCTTCTGGTCTGTTCCTTCACCTCTGTTGCCTTCCACCCTGTCTACCGGCTGACCCTGAAATGGGCCAAAGAATATGCTTGAAGTCCCACTTGGCTGCAGCCTCCTAAACATGGTGCCAGAGCCTTCTCTCTCTCCGTCTTCTGCTTTTCCACTCGAGCAGCTTGGAGCTTCCAGTGGGAAGTGACTTCCTACAGAAGAGCTTGGGGAAATCTCAGGGGGGTGACCACACGGCACATATTGTCTGAGGAACTGCAGACTGGAAAAGGCCACCAGGCAGGAGAGACTGGGCTGGAATTCTGTCCTTGGTTCTGCTGGAGAGAAAGTTTCTGTCACAATCACCACAGATACCTTGTGGACAGTGAGACTTACCCAGCAGTTATTCCTCAGTTGTTCACAGAAACACTTCCTTTACAAACCTGCCTTCCATCCCACAGTGACACCTTAATGTCTATCCTGCTGCAACACAAAAAACTCACAAGATGAGCCAGCTCTAAATTATCAGCCTGACAGATAGTTTCCAGAAAACATCAGCGACAGCTCCAGCCCTATAAATTGTTGTCATTAGAGTTACAGTCAAATCTTGGTTCTCGAACATCTCTAGTCTCGAACAATTCGGTTCTTGACCAAGTTGTTCACAGAAAAATGTCTTGGTTGTCAAACAAAGTTTTGTTTCTTGACCTGACAGCTGTTTCATGCTGATACCTGTATGATCAGTCACACATCTCTCAGGCAACAAACAAAGGAGAGAATGAGTGAATATGAGTCAGGTTATCACCAAACCTCTCATTGTTAACATCTCAGGAAATTGTGCTCTGAATATTTTCTTATGGGAAAAAATGATTCAGTTTTCAAACAAATTGCTTCTCAAACAGCCTTCCTGAATGAATTGAGAACCAAGGTTGCACTGTATACATTTCCCTCAATACAATTATTTCATAAGCCACAGTCATTAACCCTGATGTAAACACACATTATCCACAAATGTATGCTTTTACTAAGTTAAACTATATGACAAAACTTATTATGAATTTTTGTGGAGACTTTTCCTACAAGAAAGCATTAAAAGGAGTCATTCCACCTAGAGGCCCTGTAGGAGAGGTCAGAGATCCATGTGGTAAATGAACCGGAAGGTGTTTCCACCATCCTAAACAAGTGTTTGGAACAATACCCCTGCAATAGCTCTTGCCTAGGAGACATCAATTTGTATGCCTTCTTTTATTACACTGGTTCTATCCACCTGAAGCTTATGAAAAATACCATGACACTTAAGCAAACTGACTATCCCAGGCTTTTTCAGATTTGCCATATTCTTTCTTACTCAATCAAAATGAGATGCATTTTATGAACTATCTACAACATGGGTCAGCAAACTACAGTCCACCAGATGTCTTGTAAATAAAGGTCTACTGGACCACTGCCACACTCTCCATGTAGTGTCTGTGGGAGCTTTCACACAATGATAAAGTTGAGTAGTTGCATCAAAGAACATAAAGGCTGAAAAGCCTAAGATATTTACTATCTGGCCCTTTTAAGGAAAATCTTTCCTGAATCCTGAGCTATAGTATTGACTCATTCCATCTGGTTTAAAATGCTAACTTTCATTACTAACAAAATTAGCCACTATGAAATCACTTCCTAACACTTAGAAGCCCCTACATTTCTGAATTTTCAGCAAACTACTTGATAAACTTATATCTGTGCATGTGTGTATATGCAGCTATATCTAGATGCTCCTGTGAAATGGGCTTGATAAATCACAACTGCTGACTCAATTGGACATCCAAATGTAACAGTGAATATCCTTTCAGCCTTGAATATAGTTCTGGCCATCAGAGGTCCCACCATGGTTGCTCTCATCAGCAAGTAGCTCACTGAAATGTCAGTGGGTTTATTCTGTTAAGCTAGGCTGTCCACATTTTCACCATCTGTGGAAGGTTGTGTACATTTCTGACCAGCAGTTTCCAATAAGAGTTTTGACAGTTGAGGTTTCAGTATTGCACAACTGTCTACTTGTCTGTGATGCAATGGGAAGAGAAAAGCAGCCATTGCCTTCTCTTTTTCTTGCTTGTATACATAATGTGTCATAAATCCTAAAGTCAGTGGTGAACCATACATCATTACAGGAGTGCCTTTCAGTGGAAAAGGAAGCACGTTTGTGTGTCCTCTGATTTAAATATGTTTGATGTTGTTCTTATGGGAACCAATTCCAACCATTCTTCTATTAAGAATATTCATCAAAATTTTTGTGCCTAGCTAGTAATTTGGCACATTTTAACTAAAAATGATTTAGAATTACAGGATGACAGAGCAATGGAGGCATGACAGATACCCTTGGCCTCTTCCTCTGAAATTTTAACAAATTAACCAACTATAATTCAACAAAGAATTTCCTACTCAATACAGAGGCACGCCTAAGAGACCCGCACACTGAAACATCTAAAGGTGGGCAAATGGGAGTAAATGGGGAGACAAGAAGGGAGGAAAGCCCAGATAGCCAGCAGATGCAGCCCCACACCTGGGAGCTCATGGTGCAGCCAGGAGAGGGGAGGAGGCCAGCAGTAGTAGGCCCTTCCTTTATCAGGCCAGGGGGAACAGAGAGCTGTGGGGAGCAGCCCAGTAGGGCAAGCAGAATGAACAGTGACTGAGACAGCAGTCGCCTGACAGAGCACGGCCTGTGTGGCTGCCCACTGTTGGGTGGGGGTGTTTCTGACAAAGAAACTGAAACACAGAGCCCTGCCACCCCTTGGACTCCCAAAACTTGACTCTTGTTTGTTGCCCTTGGTGTCGGGTTGAGGAACATTTTATCTATAAACCAAGAGCTATTGCTGTGGAACTGCTGTTTCCCTCTGTTACAGATCCCTGGGTTTGGTGCTTAGGGTGGGACCCCACAGAGGTCGGGGTCGCCATTATGGTGAGGGAAAAACAAGCAGTGCTGCTGTACTGTCTTACAGAAGCCCATTGAGGTCAAATCTGGGAGATGAGAGAGGTAAAAAAATCTTGCAATTCAACACCATCTACTGGAAAATAGTAGAAAGGTCCCTTCAGAGATTGCTGATATGGAAGGAACATTTATGCCTAGACAAAGGAGAGGAGCAAATACCATGAACAACCAGGGTAATGAAGATGATCAGAAAGAAAATGAAAAATCCCTAGAAAGCAAGCTGGGATACAAAGAAATATGTGATACAAATATCAGAGATTTCAAGATTGCAGTTCTGAAAATACTCAATGAGATGTGAGAAAATACAGATGGGCAATTCATTGCACTCAGTAAACAAATCCATGAACAAAATGAGTACTTTACCAAAGAGATTGAAACCTTAAAAAAGAACCAATCAGAAATCCTGGAAATGAAGCATGCAATTAGGAGATTATAAATGAGCTACTGAGCATAGAAAACAGAGCCAACCAGATGGAGGAAAGAATTAGTGATATTGAAGCTAATAATCTGGAAATTATGTAGAGGGAAGAAGGGAGAGAACTGAGCATAAAGAAAAATGAAAGAACTCTACAAGAACTATCTGACTCCATCAAAAAAAGCAATATTAGAATAGGCATTCCAAAAGAAGAAGAGAAGGAGCAGGGAACAAAGAGTCTATTCAAACAAATAGTGGATGAGAACTTCCCAAACCTATAGAAAGAACTAGATACTCAAATCCAAGAAGCAAACAGGACACCTAGTTACCTCAATTCAAAGAGGCCCTCTCCAAGGCACGGTGTATTTAAACTGTCAAAAATTAATGACAAAGAAAAAATTCTCAAAGCAACCAGGGAAAAGAAAGAAGTGACCTACAAAGGAAAACCCATCAGAATTTCATCCAACTTCTCAGCAGAAACTCTACAAGCCAGAAGAGAGTGGAACCAAATATTCAAACATCTGAAAGAGAAATTACCTGCCCAGCTGGGTGTGACTCAGTAGTTGAGCATTGATCTATGATCGAGGAGATCGAGGTTCTATTCTTGGTCAGGGCACATGCCCAGGTTGTAGCCTCGATCCTCAGTAGGGGGCGTGCAGGAGGCAACCAATCATTGACTCTCTCATCACTAATGTTTCTATCTCTCTCTCTCCCTCTCTCTTCCTCTCTCTGAAATCAATAAAGATATATTTGTTTAAAATTACCAGCCACAAATAGTATATACAGCTAAATTATCCTTTAATATGGAGAAATAAAGACATTCCCAGACATACAGAAGCTGAGAGATTTTATCAACAGAAAACCTCCATTGCAGGAAATACTCAAGGGAGTTATTCTACTTGAAACAAAGCACATAAGGTCACAACACTATACAAGTAAGGTCACCAAAAAACTTACAGCATAAACAGGGATAATTTGTGACAATAAAAACATAAAAGGGGAGGGAGTAAAGGTCTGAACCAGCAAAGGAGGATGAATATCAGATGCATTAGAAAAAACACACAAAAAACTATTGTATATATGCAACCTAATGGTAACCACACACAAAAATCCCCAAACCAGGACACAGAGCTTAAAAAAAGGGGACACAGGAAAGAAGTATGAAACACCACCAAACAAAAACAACAGACAGAAGTACAAAGGAAAAGAACCAGTGGAAGCACAGAACTATCAGAAGACAAGAGATAAAATGGCTATAGGAAATTCTCATACATCAATAATTACCCTAAATGTAAATGGTCTGAATTCACCAATAAAGAGGGACAGAGTAGCAGAGTAGATCAAAAAACAAAACCCAACCATATGCTGCCTACAAGAGACACATCTAAGCTGCAAAGACTAAGGTAGATTCAAAGTAAAAGGGTAGAGAATTATTCTCCAAGCAGATAACATCCACTGAAAAGCAGGTGTAGCCATACTTATATCCGACAAAATAGATTTCAAGGCAACAAAGAGACAAAGATGGACACTTTATAATGATAAAGGGGACACTACATCAAGAAAACAACATTTTTTAATATATATGCACCCAACCAGTGATCACCGAAATAAATAAAGCAACTACTCACAGAATTAAAGGGAGAAACAGACCAAAACACAATCATAGTTGGGGACCTTAATACTCCATTGACAGCTCTAGACAGATTAACCAAAGAGAAAATCAATAAAGAAATATCGGCCTTCAATGACATGCTAGACCAAATGGACATAATTGACATTTACAGAACTTCCCATCGCAGAACATCAGATTATGCATTCTTCTCCAGCACACTTGGAACCTTTTCAAGGATAGACCATATTTTGGGTCACAGAACTAGCATCAAAAAATTCAAGAAGACTAAGATTATACCAAGCATATTCTCTGACCATGGTGCCTTGAAATTAGAAATCAACTCTAAAAAGGAAGTAAAGAAACCCACAAATACATGGAGATTAAACAACATACTACTAAAAAATGACTGGGCCAAAGAAGAAATAAAAGAAGAGATCAAAAGATATATAGAGTCAAATGAGAATGACAGTACAACATAACAAAACTTCTGGGATGCAGCAAAAGCAGTAAGAAAAGGGAAGCTAATGTCATTACAGGCCTATCTCAAGAAACAAGAGAAACCCCAAGTAAACAACCTAACATCACATCGTAAAGAACTAGTAAAAGAAGAACAAAAGCAACCCAAAGTCAGCAGAACAGAGGAAATTATAAAAATTAGAATACAATGTAATAGAGAACAAAAGACTATACAAAAAATTAATACGACAAAGAGCTCGTTCTTTGAAAAGATTAATAAAATTGACAACCCCCTGGTTAGACTCACTAGGGAAAAAATGGAAAAGACCCATGTAAACAAAATCAGAAATAAGAGAGAAGTCACCACAGGCATCACAGATATACAAAGGATCATATTAGAATATTATGAAAGACTATCTGCCACCAAACTCAACAACCTAGAAGAAATGGAGAAGTTCTTAGAAATATATAACCTCCTAGACTAAATCACTAAGAATTGGAAAAATCTAAATAGGCCAATCAGCAGCAAGAAAATTGAAACAACCATCAAAAACCTACCAAAAAATAAAAGTCCAGGATTAGATGGCTTCACCAGTGAATTCTACCAAATGTTCAAAGAAGATTTAAAACCTATCCTTCTCAAATTCTTCCAAAAAATTGAAGAAGAGGAAATACTTCCTAACACATTTCATGAGGCCAATATAACCCTGATATCAAAACCTGGCAAGGAAAACACCAAAAAAGGAAAACTACAGACCAGTATCTCTAATGAATACAGATGCAAAAATCCTAAACAAAATACTAGCAAATTGAATACAGCAGTACATCAAAAATAATACATTACAATCAAGTGGGGTTCATTCAGGGGCACAAGGATGGTTCAACATATGTAAATCTATCAATGTAATACTACATTAATAAAAGAAGGATAGAAATCATATGATCTTATCAATAGATGCAGAAATACCATTTGATAAGGCACAACTTATGATTAAAACAATAAAATATGAATAGAAGTATTTTAACATAATAAAGGCCATATACAATAAACCCTCAGCTAATATCGTATTCAATGGTGAAAAACTGAAAGCTTTTCCTCTAAGATCAGGAACAGGACAAGGACGTCCACTCTCACCACTCTTATTCAACATAGTTCTGGAAGTCCTGGCCAGAGCAATAAGGCAAGAGAAAACAATAAAAAGGCATCCAAATAGGGAAGGAAGAAGTAAAACTGTCACTTTTTGCGGATAACATGATTGTGTGTATAGAAAACCCTAAAGACTCCACCAGAAAACTATTAGAAACAATAAACAAATACAGTAAAGTTGCAGGATACAAAAATCAGTGTACAAAAATCCACTGTCTTCCTGTATAGTAACAACAAAACTTCAGAAAAAGAAATGGAAAAAAAATTCCTTTTGTAATTGTGACCAAAAGAATAAAATACCTAGGAATAAACTTAACAAAGAATGTGAAAGACCTATATGCTGAAAATTACAAAGCATTATTAAAAGAGGTTAAAAAAAAACAAAATAGAAAAATAACTTTTGTGTGTTTTTTTAAAAAAAATTTTTTTTTAAACATATCTTTATTGATTTCAAAGACAGGAAAGGAGGGGGAGAGAGACAGAAACATCAATGATGAGAGAGTCATTGATTGGCTACAGCCCACAACCCAGGCATGTGCCCTGACCGGGAATTGAACCCCAATCTCCTGGATCCTAGGTTGACGCTCAACCGCTAAGCCACGCCTGGCAGGGCAGAAAAATATCTTTTGTTCATGGATTGGAAGAATCAACATAGTTAAAATGGCCATATTACCCAAAGCAATATACAGATTTAATGCATCTCCATCAAAATACCAATGTCATTTTTTAGGGAAATAGAACAAGAAATCATTAGATTTGTATGGAACCACAAAAGACCCAGAAGAGCCAAAGCAATCCCAAGAAAAAAGAATGAAGCTGGAGGTATTACACTACCTCTCTTCAAATTATACTACAGAGCTACGATGATCAAACAGCATGGTATTGGCACAGAAACACACACGTATCAGTGGAACAGAATAGAGAGCCCAGATATAAAACCGCACGTATTTGGACAGATAATTTTTGACAAAGGAGCCAGAAACACACAAATGGAGTAAAGATAGTCTTTTGAATAAATGGTGTTTGGAAAACTGGAAAGCCACATGCAAAAGAATGAAACTGGATTACAGTTTGTCCCCATGTACAAAAATTAACTCAAAATGGATCAAAGACCTAAATGTGAGATCTGAAACAATAAATTACATAGAAGAAAACACAGAGACCAAAGTTATGGACCTTGGTCACAGAGAACATTTTATGAACTTGACCCCAAAGGCAAGGGAAATAAAGGCAAAAATAAATAATGGGACCATATCAAACTAAAAAGCTTCTACACAGCAAAAGAAACTGACAACAAAACAAAGAGGCAGCCAACCAGAGGGGAGATGATATTTGCAAACAGTAGCTCCCACAAAGGTTTAATTTCCAAAATATATAAAGAACTCATAAAACTTAACACCAACCAACCAACCCAACCAAAAAGTGGGCAGAGGACCTGAACAGTCACCTCTCCCAAGAAGACAAAGGAACAGCCAATGACATAGAAGATGTTATGCTAGACCTCACTAGCAATTAGGGAAATGCAAATAAAAACTACCATGAGACACCACCTCACACCTGTTAGAGTGGCTACTGTCAACAAGACAAGCAATAGTAAGTGTTGGAGAGGTTGTGGAGAAAAAGGAACCTTCGTTCACTGCTGGTGGGAATGTAGACTGGTACAACCACTATGGAAAGCAGTCTGGTGATTCCTCAAAAAATTAAGAATAGAGCTACCATAGAACCCAGCAATCCCTCTCCTGGGTATATACCTGGAAAACTCAAAAACGTGTTTGCAAAGATATGTGCACCCCTATGTTATTGCAGCATTATTCACGGTGGCCAAGACATGGAAACAACCCATGTCCTGAGATAGAGGACTAGATAAAGATGTGGGACATGCACGCAATGGAATACTACTCAGCCATAAGAAAGGATGAAATACTGCTATTTGCAACAACATGGATGGACCTTGAGAATATTGTGCTAAGTGAAATAAGTCAGTCAGAAAAGGCCACGTACGAACCATGTGATTTCACTCATATGTTGGATATAAAACTGAAACTTGTAGACATAAACAGCAGTGTGGTGGTTGCCAGAGGAAAGGGGGTGGAGGGCTGGGTGGTGAAGGGGTCTTAATAAATGGTCATGGGAGAAGATACTACTTTGGGTAATGGGTACACAGAGCAATATACAGATCTTGTAACATAGAAACCCACACCTGAAACCTGTATGTTCATATTAACCATTGTCACCCCAATAAATTTAATAAAGTGTTTAAAAAAAGAATTACAATGTCAACTTTGTAAAACCCTAAACTTTAACATGGTTTTATTTTTTTTTATTTTTTAATCCTCACCCAAGGATCTTTTTGCCATTTCAGAGAAAGAGAGAGAGAAAGATTAACATTGATGAGAGAGAGAGACACTGATTGGTTGCCTCCTGCAAGCACCCCGACCAGGGCTGGGGATCGAGCCTGCAAGAGGTACATGCCCCTGGCTGGAATTGAACCTGGGACCCTTCAATCCATGAGCTGGTGCTCTAACCACTGAGCTAAACCGGCTTGGGCTTTAAATTTTAAACATCCAGAAGTTCCTGAATAAAAGGAGAAATACTAATAAAATTTAGCAAGGTAATGCTTTTCAGTTATTAAAAAAATTTCCAGGATGTAGAAGAAAATTAATCCATTAATAAACTCTTGAAAAATCTACAACTGCTCTTGGGCCAATTGATTTTTGAGGTCAATAAGTATATCAGTAATTGTACATGAACTCAAAACTTTCCAATACAATGAGAAAAATCAATGCTCAATGGCTCCTTAAGGAAATGCTTCCTTTTGCAGCTGCTGGATGTAGTATAAAAGTATAGCTGTGAGTTAAGTGAATGGCCTTAGATACTGGCTCACAAGAGGAATGCTATGTATATTCACTGCTTTTAAACACTTTAAAGAATTAAGACTTGGTCCACAAATGTAAAAGGTGCACGTTTTCAATGTTAATCAGAGTTCTTAGAGATTGGATAACTTTCATTATATGCCATCTCCATGATTTTAAGACAATATAAAATAAATGTTAAAAAATGTGATAGTAAATTTTATGTATGAACTTAGCTGTCCATGAGTTGCCCAGATATTTGGTTAAACATTATTCTGGATGTTTCTGTGAGGGTGTTTTTGGATGACTTTAACATATAAATGGGTAGATGGTAAAGTACATTGCCCTTCCTTATGTGAGCAGCCCTCTTTCACTCATTTGAGGCCTAAATAGAACAAAAGGCTGATTCGCCCTCAAATAAGAGGGAATTTTTCTAGCCTGACAGACTTTAAGCTGGGTTATGAGAAGGGTGTATTCATTTTTCCTGTTTTTGCACTCAAACTGAAACATTAGTTCTTTATGAGTGTCGAGCCTAGTGGCCTTTGGACTGAAACCACATCATCAGCTCTCCTAGATCTTCCTCTTGCTGAATGCTGATCTTGGGACTTCTTAGCCTCCATAATTGTGTGAGCCAATTCCTTATATTACATCGTGTGTGTGTGTGTGTGTGTGTGTGTGTGTGTGTGTGTGTGTACACAAATCCTATCCTATTGGTTCTGTTACACTGGATAACCTTACTACTGAGAAGTGGGGTGCTGCTGTAACAAATACTTAAAATTGTAGAAGTGGTTTGGAACTAGGTAATAAGTAAAGGGAGGTGCGTGCTTGAAAAAACCTAATTTGACAAGAAGAAACTGTAGGTAGAAATATGGATGTGTTAGAGGTGATTTTGGTGAGGACACAGAACAGACAGCTGGAGTGAGCTTCCATCTTATTAAAGGATACATAAATATGAACTGACTAGTATTTTATAGTATGGATTTTCTAATGTAAGACTTGAGCCTTGCATGTGTGGAATAAATTCCACTTGGGCATGGTATATAATCCTTTTGAAACAAGACTGGATTCAATTTGAATACTTTTATCCCATGTGTAGGTTCATGGGTCCATCACCAACTTAATTACTTTAATAATTGTAGCATTACTCAGTTATTACTCATTACTAATACCATGTCATTAGTATTTTTCAAGGGATTCATCCATTTGGTATAAGTTGTTAAACTTGTTAGTATAAACTTGTTTATAATATCCCTTTAGTGTCCTTTTAAAGTCTGAAGGATACATAGTGATAACATTTCTTTTATTGCTGAATTGATTATTCATGTCTTCTTTCTCTTTACCTTGGTTAGTCTACCTAATATATGATTTTGTTGATCTTTTTAGAGAATCAACATTTGGCTTGCAAATTTTTATGTTGTTAATCTGTGGTATATTTCATTGGTTTCTGCTCTTTCATTATTTCTCCATTTTATTCACTTTGTATTTACTGTGTTCTTTTTCTAACCTCTTAAGGTAAAATCTTAAATCACTGATCATAGACCTTTCTTCTTTTCAAATATAAGCACTTAAGGCTAGAAATTTCCCTCTAAGCACTGCTTTAACTGCATCTCACAGATTTTTTATTTTGCTGAAGAATTTAAAACATCTAGGTAGTGGGTTATAAGGCTTGATATTGGTAAGATGTAATTTCCCCCAAGTTATCTATAGATACACTAAAATCTCAATAATAAAGACTATCAAGATTTTAATTTTTCTTTACTATTTTTAAATGAGAAGCTGATTTTAAAATTTAAATGGAAATACAGAGGACCTCAACTATCTAAAGCAATCTTGAAAAAAGAAAAACAAAGGGAGAAGACTAATACTGATTTCAACACTTCTTATGATCCATCAGGCATTGTGGTTTGGTTTAAGGACATGTTAACTGAAGGAACAGAACAGAGAGTGTAAAATAGACCTACACTTAGCCAGTCACTGGGTTTTCAACAAAGCAATCCAATAAGGGAAAGGCAAGACTTTTCATCAAGTGGTGCTAGACCACTAGATACCATATGAAAAAGAAAAAAAATAAACCTTGATCACTGCCTCACACTTTGAATATACAAAAGTTAATTCAAGATGGATTATAGACCTAAATGTAAAGCTAAAACCATAGAGCATTTAGCAGAAGGTATAGATTATAATCATGGCAATAAAAAAATTTTAAAAAGTGAAAAATTGCTTTCTGAAAACTAAACATCTGCTTATCAAAAGTTATTGTTAAGAAAATGAACAGAAAACTTCAAACCGAGAGAAAATTCTTTCAAAATGTACGCATGGCAAAAGATTAGTATCCAGGATTAATAAAGATCTCACAGAACTCAATAATATAAAAAACAATGCAATAAAAAATTGGATAAAGATTTGAATGGCTACTTCACAAACTATATAATATATATGAATGATCAAAAAGCACATAGGAAATGTGCAACATTGTTAACCATTAGGGGAATGAAAATTAAAACCCTCGTGAGATATCACCACACATCCATCACCTGAGATCAAATGAAAACTATCCGGGACAATGTGAAGCAATAGGAACTCTTATATGTTGTACATGGAAATGGAAAAGTGGCACAATCACTCTGCAAATGGGCTAGTCATTTCATATAAAACTACACAGGCAGTTACCTTATGACCCAGTATAATGGGTTGAATAGTGTCCCACCCAAACTCATGTCTACCTGGAACATGTGAATGTGGCCTAATTTTGAAATTCAGTCTTTGCAGATGCAATCACTTCAGATAAGGCCAAATGATATGATTTATTTTATATAACATTCTTTAAGTTACAAAATTATATAGACAGAGAACATATTAGTGGTGCCAGAGGAAGAGATGGGAGAAGGGAGGAAATTGGCTGTGGTCATAAAAGGGTAGCACAAGGGATCCTTGTGATGTAACAATTCTGTATCTTTAAATATAGTAGTACTTACATGAATGTACATGGGATAAAATTTCATAGAACTAAATAAACCATACATGCTTATGAAAGAGTGAAGGTAAAACTGGTGAAATCTGAATAAGGTCAGTGCATTGTATTAACAGAAATACAAGCTTGGTTTAACAAGAAAAAAAAATCAGTGTAATTCACCAAGTTAAAAACTAGAAAAAAGGAAAAACGTAGATGACGTCTTTGAGATCAAAGACGTCAAAAAAACATTTCACAAAAATCCAACATCCACTCCCAATAAAACTCTCATCCAACAAGAACTAGGAGAGAAGTCTGTGAAGCTGATAAAGGGCAGTTGTAAAACTTACACTTAGGAGGAAAGCATTCCTCATAAGATCAGGAACAAGAAAAGGATGTCTACTCTCACCATTTAAATTCATCATCGCACTGGGTGTTCTTGCCTGTGCAATGAGGCAAGGAAGGGAAAAAGATACACCAAATGAAAAGAAAGAAGTAAACTATGCTTATTCACAAGTAACATGGTCATCTATGCAGAAAACCCTGTAGAATCCACAAAAAAAGCTACTAGGACTAAGAAGTAAGTTTTGCAGGTTTACCCAATACAATATCATTATACATAAATTAATTGTATTTCTATGCACTATCAACAAACAGCTAAAAATTGAAATTTAAAAATAGGTTAATTTAAATAGCATCAAAAATATGAAACACAGAGATGTAAATCTGACATGAGATGCATAAAACCTCTGTACTAAAAACTACAAAACAATGCTGCCAAAAATTAAGTCCCAAAAAAATGAAGCAATATATTGTGTTCACATATTGGATGGCACAATATTATTTACATGTATATTCCCCACATATTGATATAGATTCAACTCAAACCAAAAAAAATCTCAGCAGCCTATTTTTGGTGAAAAGTACCAAGCTAATTCTGAAATCCATACGGAAATGCAAAAAATCATGAATAACTAAAGCAACTTTTTAAAAAAGAAAAAATGTTGGAGGATTTATACTGAGTTCTAGACTTTTTATAAAGCTACAATAATCAGAACTATGTGGATGTAATACACAGATCATGTATCATAGATATATACTTGAAACCTATATAATCTTATTAACCAATGTCACTCCAATAAATTTAATAATAAAAAAGTACCCCTTTAAAATAAAATAAGACTACATGGTATTGGCATCAAGATATACAAATAGAGGCCCTGGCCAGGTGGCTCAGTTGGTTGGAGCATTGTCCTGTACACCAAAAAGGTTGTGGGTTTGATTCCCAGTCAGGGTACATACCTAGGTTTTGGGTTCGATCCCTGGTTGGGGCACATACAGGAGGCAACCAATCAATGTTTCTTTCTCACTTCTCCCTCTCTCTCTGTCTAATAAACATATCCTTGGGCGAGGATTTTTAAAAAAGATATACAAAGAAAGAAGTGGGGAAAAAATAGAGTCCAGATATAGACCCATACACATATGGTCAACTGATTTACCACAAAAGTGCATAGGCAATTCAATAAAGAAAGGGTTCTTTCCAATAAATGGTGCTGCAAAAAATATAAATATTTGTATGTGAAAAACCCCAAATGTACTTAAAAATCCAGACCTGGTATCAAGTATAAAAATTTACTCAAAATAAATTATAGACCTAAATGTAAAATAAAAATTATAAAACTTTTAAAATGAAAACAATATATATATGAAAATATTTTTGACCTTAGTTTGGGCAAAGATAGTGAGATTCATGAAAGAGAAAGTTGAAACTTGAACATTAAAATAAAGAATTGCTCTTTGGAATACACTATTAAGAAAATTAAAAGCAAGCCACAGAGAAAATATTTGTAAATCAAATATCTGATAATGGACATCTCTATACAGAACATATGAAGAATTTTCAAAATTTAATAAAAAGATAAAAAACTAATTTTTTAAATGGGTAAAAGAAAATTGAGAAGACATTTCACCAAAGAAGATATATAGATGGCAAAGAAGCACATGAAAAGATCCTCGACATTGTCAGTCATTGGGAAAATGTCAAGTAAAACCAGTTAGACGCCACCACACAGCTAGGAGAATGTCTAAACCTAAAATAATACCAAGTGTTGACAAAGATGCGGAGCATCTGGAGCTCTCGTACACTGCTGATGGGAATGTGTTCACACAAACTTTATTTGTATTTGTCGGAACTCGAGACAACCCAAAGTCTTTCAACAGAATAGTTAAATAAATTGTGATAGCTATATAATGATATACAACTCAGCAACAAAGAGAAATGAACTACTGATCTATGCAATACTATGTGTGAAATTCAAAGTAATTATGTTGAGTGAGAGAATCCACTATGTATTCTGTATGATTCAATTCCTCTGAATTCCAGAAATGTAAACAAATCTATGATGGAAAGCAGATCAGTGGTTTCCTGGGAATGGGAGTGGGGGGTACAGGTCAGTGAGACAACAGTGGTGACCGTTTCATGGCTATATACATATGTCAGAACTTAACCAAATTTAACACTTTAAATATATGTAGTTTATTATACTTTGATAATTTATCATATATAATTATCCCTTAACTATTACATCATAATAACACGTTTTTCTATTATACCATAATTATAGCTTATATAATAGTTTTTAAAAATTGGGCCAAAGCTGTGAATTTACTGTAAAGTGCACGTCCAGATGTATGGTTGTATTTAGAAGCCAAGTAAATAAATAAAAACAAAAACAAAATGACAGGAATATTGAAAATAAAACAATGAAAAAAGACAAATCACAAAAAATTTACCCTTACCTCCCAACATTCACATAAAATTAAGACCTATAATGTTCACAGAATTTATATGGAATTTCTACAAATCAGTAACAGAAAGAAACAGCCCAAATAAAAAGGAGGGATGCAGAAACTGGATTCTCAGGCAGGGGAGGAGCAAAATACAGCCAGGGAGGGCACAGGGCTGAGGCCTGGACTTACAACATTTATTAGGCTACAGGGAAGGCACAGTGGCACTCGCTGCATAATTCTTTATACCCTGCTGTAATCTTAAATAAGCCATCATAAAATAAAAGGAACAAAGCTAATGGAAGTATGGGCTAGAGCCAATGCACAAAAATGTTACCAGGTCAGGAACAGAAAGGGGACAGTATCTAGCAGGGGCAGAGGACATAGGCTCAGAGGGCAAGTACTATGTCGGAGATCAGGCCAACCAAGAAAAGCCCCCAAATAGGGACACCTTAGAGGTGCTGGAGGTGGGATGCCAAGTGAGTAGAGTGAGTGGGGGAGGAGGGCAGTGTGCCAGGGAGGCCCTCTCTGGGGTGAGCAGGAGGGCGTGGAAGGGAGGCCTGAAGAAGAGCTTCCCCCAGGAGCTCACAGGCGCTACTCCTTCCGCACCTGCTGAGCGCCTCGGGGCTGTCTCCTTGTCTGCCTGGTGCTTCCCACTCACCTGGACAGGGGTCCAGAAGACATTCGCGCTCCTCTCTCCAGGGCTCATCCCCTTGCTCCAGTTGTGTGATGAGTTTGGGTTTGGAAAAGGCAATTCCTACTCACAGGAAAAGAAACCAAGGTGACCTTGTGCTAGTGGATTAAAAGGCTGTCACAGAACTGAGTCAGCTGGGGAATGCAATAACCCAGAAGGGGGTGAGGAAGCCCACAGGAGGGCAAAGGCTCTCTGAAAGCTACCAAAGAATGACTGAGGGACGGGGTAATCCGGCCCTAAAGGCGGTACATGGATTCTCCCCGTGCCTGAGTGAAAAAATATTCCCCCTTTGAAGCACCATCTCTTGGGAGGAAGAGGCCTGGAAACAGTCACTTAATGGGATGAAACGCAGTAAGACTCCGCATACACACCCATAAATAACCACTACTTCCAAATCTATAGAATCCAGACATTTTCTGGGGGTAAAGGGACAACGGTATTGTTCGTTCTCAGCCCAAAGCATGGTGGCTGCTGCATAGATCTTGAAATGCCCACAGGCAGACTCCAAGGCCTGAGAAGGGCCGTCCTTACCCAGCGACACCAAGTGGCTGTAGGTCTCCAGCATTACATCCTGATACAGGGTCCTCTGAGCAGGACTCAGTAGTTTCCACTCCTTCTCGGTGAAGGCCACAGCTACATCTCTGAAGGTTATTAATGCCTGTAACAGAAACACATCCCTGCTCACCCAGGAGCCAGCCACAGCCACTAATCCACTTTACCTAAGCTCCTAACCAGCGCAGAGACAGCAAGAAGGCTGCCATGGGGCACCTGGACGAGGCCCACAGATCCGGCTTCTAACCTGAACCCCGATGCCACGTGTTCAACGCTATAAATCCCCTGCCCACGTTGCTGGTAAGTCTATTTAGGAGTCCTCTGTTCTGCTCAGTTGATCTCTACGTCTGTGCCACTGTCAAAAACAGTTCTGATGACTGTAGCTATGCAGTAGGCCTTGAAATCAGCTGGCTGATTCCTCCCACTTCATCCTTCATTTTAAAGGTATTTTGGCTCCTCTAGAGCATGTGCCTTTCCATATAAATTTAAGAATAAACTCATCAGTAGCAACCAAAAATACTGCTGGATTTTTCACGAGATTTGCATTAGACCCATGTATCAACTGGGGGAGAACTGACATCTTCACTATATGTTGACTCAGCTCCATGAACTCATTGCTGTGTCTCCTTTTACTGAGATGTTCTTCGATCTCCTTCATCAGCATTTGGGGGTTTTCAGCATGCAAGTCCTATATATGTTTTCTTAAGAATTTCTCCTCTTTTTCAAATTATATTTTTAGTTTCAGTGACCATATTTTCATTGCTATGATACAGAAATACAATTGTCTGTCTGTTTATCTTCAGTCCTGCAACCTGGCTGAACTCACTTATTAGCTCTCAGAGTACTTTTTCTCCTAGGTGTCTTGAGATTTTCTACATGGACAATTATGGCACTTGGCCACGGGGACAGGTTTATTTCTGCCCTTAGAATCTGTATGCATTTCATTTCCTCTTCTTGCCTTTATTCTGGCACAATAATGAATAAGAGTGGTAAGAGCAGACATCCTTGCCTTGTTGATATAAGGAGGGAAACTTTATGTCTCCAGCATTAAGACTACTGAGATACCACATCGCACTCATTAGGACACCTATTACCAAAGAGACAGAAAAGAACAGTTTTTGACAGGGACTGGAGAAATGAGAACTTTGTGCATCGCTAGTGAGAAAAGTAAAATTGTGCTTTCTATGGAAAAG
The DNA here is from genome assembly GCF_054644295.1 of Miniopterus natalensis. Lineage (NCBI taxonomy): Eukaryota > Metazoa > Chordata > Mammalia > Chiroptera > Miniopteridae > Miniopterus > Miniopterus natalensis. The sequence continues at coordinate 7,716,067 of NC_142092.1, read as the reverse complement.
ACTTGGGCAGTTCCTCAAAAAGTTAAACATACAGTTTACCATAGACTCTAGCAAATGACTGAAAGCAGGGACTCAAACAGATAGCTGTGCACCAATGTCCATAACACATTACTCACATTTGCCCTAAGGTGGAAACACCCAAATGTCTATGAACAGATAAATAAAGAAAATGTATTATGTACAGACAATTGTATATTGTGCAGTCTTAAAAAGGAAGGAAATTCTGATTCATGCTACATCATGGATTAACCTTGAAGACATTATGCTAAGTGAAGTAAGCCAGTCACAAAGGACAAATATTGTTTGATTCCACGATAGCAGGTAAGCAGAACGGGCAAATTCATAGAAATAGAAAGTGAAATAGAGGTTACCAGTAGCTGGGGAGAAATGGGGAAGGGGAAGTTATTGTTTAATGGATGGAATTTCACTTTGGGAAGATAAAAAAGTTCTGGAAATGGAGAACGACGGCTGGACAACACTGTGAATATACTTAGTGCAACTGAACTGCACACTAATTCCTCACTTAACATTCTCCATAGATTCTGTGACTTTAAGCAAAATGATGTGTAATCATTTTACCATAGGCCAATTGATATAAACCAGAATTAATTTCCTACAGTATCTCAGCATTAGAACAAAATGACATTGAAGGAAAACACATTATTCAAGGACCCAATATATACTTAAAAATAGTTAAAATAAGAAATTTTGTTATTAGCAATAACAAGTACATTAGCTATAGATTTGTTGTGGACATTCCTAAAAAATAGAGGAGTTACCGTCTGTTCCTACTGTTCTGTTTCTTTTCACAAACGGGTGTTGAATTTTGTCAAATACTTCTATGGCATCAACTGCTGGAATCATGTGGTTTTGATCTTCAGTCTGTCAATATAGTGGGTTACATTAAGTAAGTTTCAAATATGGATCCAGTCTTGTATCCCTGTAATAAATGGTACTTGGTAATGGTGTACAGTTGCTTTTATATAGTGTTGAATTCAATTTGTTAATAATCTAAGGATTTTCATGTCTATAGTCTTGAGACATGTTGATGTCCAGTTTTAGATTTATCTATTGTCCTTATCTGCTTTCGATATCAGTTTAATACCTGCTCCATAAAGTGAATTGGAAGGTGTTCTCTTCTCTTTTATTTTCTGGAAGAAATTATCTAGCATTGGTGTTAAGCCTCCTTTAAACATTTGGCAGAATTCCCCAGTAAAATCACCTGGGCCTACAGATTCCTTCTGTGGGCGTTTTTAAATTTCAAATTGGACTACCTTAAAAGTTATAGGGTAGTTCAAATTATTCCATATTGGGAAAGTTAAGGTAGTTTTTGTTTTTCAAGGAATAGGTTCATTTCATCTAAGTTTTCAAATTTATGAGTGGATATTCTTCTGATGGCTACAGAGTTGTAGGAATATCCCTTGATACTGGTAATTTGTGTCTACTGTCTCTTATTTAGTTAGTCTTCCTAGATGTTTTCAATTGTTTTTTCAAAGAAGCAGTTATTTCACTTTTTCTCTATTTTCAATTTCATTGATTTCTGCCTTTATCATTATTATTTCCTTCCATTTTTCCGAGTTTATTTTGCTCTAATTTTTGTAGGTTCTTAAGGCAGAAGCTTAGAAGACTGGCTTAAGACAGTTTCTGTTTTCTAACATACATGTTTATTTAGTGCTACAGGTTTCCCTCTCGGGACTACTTTAGCTATATTTCACACACTTTGATATATTGTATTTCCTTTTTGTGTACTTTTTATTTCCCTTGTGACTTCATTTTTTATTCATGGATTATTCCTTCTAGCACGTTATCTATTTTCTAAGTGTTTAGAGATTTTTCTGTTAATTTTTTTTCTTACTGATTTCTAGTTTGATTCCACTGTGTTCAGAGAACATACTTTTGTATGATTTCAGTTATTTAAAACTTATTACAGTAAACAAGTTTTTGTTTTGTTTTACAGCCCAGGATGTGTCTATCTTGCTATATGTTTTTGAGGGCACTTGAAAAGTATATGTACTTTGTTATTATTGGGTGGAATGTTCTATAAATGTTGATTAGATTCTGTTGGTTGATAGTGTTGACAAATTCTTATTGATTTGGGGTCTAGCTATTCTATCTACCTCTGAGAGAAAGGTGTTTAAGTCTTGAATTGTTGATTTGTCTATCTCTCTTTTCAATTTTTTGTTCCCCTATTTGAAGCTCTTTTATTTGATGCATACACATTGAGAAGCATAATGTCTTCCAGGTGAACTGACCCTCTGTGTCCGGTAAACTCTCCCTGCTTTGAAATCGACTTAACCTTTTAGTCATATAGTCACTCCTGCTTTACTTGGTTGTTTGTATGATGCAGCTTTTTTAACCCTGTATTTTTTTAACCTGTCCACACACTGCATATGAACTTTCATTTAGACAGCACATAGGAGTTTTTTTTAATCCACTGTGCCAGTCTCTCTTTCAGTTGGTGTATTTAGAGCATTCTAATTTTGTTTCTTCTTTTTGTTTCTCAGTTTTCTTATTACTGACTTCTGGTGGGTTACCTGAGCTTTTTCAAAAATTCTATTTTGATTTATCTATAGTTTTTTTTAGTATATCTCTTTGTATAGCAGTTTTAGTGGTTCTAGGTGTTACATTATGTATACATAACTTATCAATCTACTGCTCATGTCATTTTACCAGTTTGAATGAAGTATAGAAACCTTACCTCCAAATATATCCTCTTGCCTTTCTGACTTAAAATGTAACTTTTTAAAGTACTTCTTCTATATACATTTGGAATCATATCAGACCATTTAATTATTTTTGTTTCAAACACCAAAATTAGCTTAGAAAATTTATGTGTAGGAGGAGTACCTACTGTATTTACCCATATTTTCCATACTGTGTTCTTTTTCATCTTGATTGCGTCAAGGTTCCCAAGACCACCTTCAGGTTTGATGTTCACTAGGAGGACTCACAAGACTCACCATATAGTTGTATGCATGGCTATAGTGACAACAAAAGGACACAAAGCAAAATCCACAAAGGGAAATGGTATGAGAAACAAAGTCCAAAGGAAACCAGGAACTAGCTTCCAAGAATCCTCTCCCAATGGAGACACACATGACCCACTTAATTCCTTCAGCAATGACTGTGACAACATGTGATAATGTTGTCTAACAAACTCATAAAAGGCTGAGTATTAAACTTTTTTAGTAGGAGCTGACCACACAGTCAGCCTCTGCCTAGCACATATTAAAATTTGAGATCTCAGAGATTAAAGATGGTGGTTGACTGAGTGCAAGCTACACTGATGGTCTCCTGGGATCAAACTGGAAATACAACTAAAATATAGAAAAACCATCCTGAATGACCCACTGCAACTGAAGACGAACTGGAAAGCACCCTCATAAACAAGGAGGAAAAGTGGAGACCACACAGAGACTGGTAGGAAGTATGGAGGGACCAGAGGGATGGCTGGGCTCCCACAGGCAGCAGCTGAAGGCCTGGAGGGATATCTCAGCTGTGGGGGTTTCCCACTGAGGACTCTTCCCAGCCAAGAGCACCAGGAATGAGAAAGATGCCCACATAACAAGTGGCTGTGAAAAGCAGCCAGGTTTCTGTCTGTCAGGGAGACATGGCTGGAAATGCAGGCAACTTCTTAAAGTTTTGTGTGTAGCCACTCATCTTGGGCTCCAGAAGAGGGAGGGCAGAGTGGACTGGAGCTATGTGAGGAGAATCTAGGACTGTGGGCTCTGGAGATAGAGCTCAGAGGGCACCCCTCTTGATTCCTGTGCCGAGTCATTCCCCCTTACTGCAGAGGCAGACATTTACCTTCTAAGCAGCTTTTGCCTGAGGGGGAAGCAATTGCCACACCCTGCTGGAAAACCTCTCGCCCTACCCTGAGGAGTTTCTACATCCTGAGGCTCATTAAGAGAATCAGATTAATCAGCCTGCAGGCTGAGGCAAACCTCAGAATGCTTTGAGTCTGCCTGATCTGCTCCTGGACCCGTGCCTTGGAAAAGCAGACTTTGGTGTGCATCTTGGTCCAGTCCAATTGCACCCAACCCCAACACAGGGGACCTCTAGCCGTGGGTTGTTGATAGCTCCAAACAGGGTACTCAAGGCAAGTCACAAGCAGTGCCTGACACTGGCCTGCACCAGAGATCTTCCAAAAAGACTGCGAGTCCTAGAAGATTTATGTAATACATAGAAACAAACCCAAATAGGTGGCTAAAATGGGGAGACAAAAAAAACCCTCTAAATGAAAGAACAAGAGAAGTCTCTAGAAAAAGAGCTAAATGAAATAGAGATAAGCAATCTATCAGATATAGAGTTCATAATACTGATTGTAAGGATGCTCAACAGCATGAAAAAAGATAAGGAAACTATGAAAAATGACCAGTCAGAAATGAAGAATGACATAGCAGAAATAAAGAATACATTGGAAGAAATAAACAGCGGATTAGAGGAAGCTGAGGATCAGATCAGTGAATTAGAAGACAGGGTAGAAAAAATCAATCAGAGATCCAAAAAGAAAAAAACAATTAAAAAACAGGAGGACAGCTTAAGGGAGTTGTGGGACAACATGAAATGTTACAATATTTGCATCATAGGAGTGCCAGAGGAGGTCGAAATTAAGCAAGAGTTAGAGAACCCGTTTGATGAAATAATGGCAGAAAATTTCCCTAACCTGGTCAAGGAAAAACTCACACAAGTTCAAAAGGCACAGAGAGTCCCAAGGGAAAATAATCCAAAGAGGCCCACACCCAGACACATCACAATTAAAATGCAAAAAGTTCAAGACAGAGAATCTTAAAGGCAGCAAGAGAAAAGCAATCTGTTACCTACAAAGGAGCTCGCATAAGGCCGTCAGATGACATCTCATGAGAAACTCTGCAGGCTAGAAGGGAATGGTATGAAGTATTCAAGGTAATGCAAAACAAGGATCTGAAACCAAGACTACTCTATCCAGCAAGGCTATCATTCAAAATAGATGTTGAAATAAATAGCTTCCTAGACAAAAAAAGGCTAAAGGAGTTTATCATCACCAAACCATCATCGCAGAAAATGTTAAAGGAACTGCTGTAATTAGAAGTAGAAATAGGAGCATTTCAGGGTCTGGAAGACCCTGAAAAACTTTGCATCCTTTCCATCTAACCTAGGTCATCTGGTGAGAAATCCACTACCATTCTCATAGATTTTAACCTATGAGGAAAATGTGTTCTATTTTTCTGGCTCCTTTCAAGGTGTTTTCCACATTTTTAGTCTTCAGAAGATTCATTATAATGTGTCTTAGCAGGGATTTCAGTGGGTTTATCATGTTTGACATACACTTGGAGCTATGGATCTGTAGGTTTTCATCCCTTGCCAAATTTGGGAGGTTTGCAGGCATTGATTCTTCTAAGACTTTTTCAACCCTGTCGTCCTTCACGTCTCCAGAACTACAAAGGCACAACTGTTAGATATTCTGTTACACTCCCACAGTTCTCAAGACTGTACATTTTCTCCCCAGTATATCTTCTCCCAGTTGTACAAACTGGGTAATTTATATTGTTCTATCCTTTAGTTCATTCATTTCTGTTACCTCGAATCTGCTAGTAAGCTCATCTCCTGAGCTTTTCCTTCAGGTAAGTATTTTTCAGCTCTGAACTTTCCATATAATTATTCACCATAACTTCTGTTTCTTTGCAGAGGCTTTCTAATGTTTCATTATCTTAAGTGTGTTCTTTTAACTATGGATATCCAGTGGTCCAAATACCACTTGTATAGATGGTCCTTTTCCAACTGAATGGACTTGGCACCCTTGCCAAAAACCAATTGATCACATATGTGAGGATTATGTTTTCTGAGCTCTCATTTCTATTCTGAGATCTATATTTTTATCCTTAAGGCAATACAACCATTTTCTCACTGTTTTTAGCTTGGTACTAACTATTGAAATCAGGCAGTGTGAATCCTCCAGTTGTTCTTTTTCTATTTAAACTGGTTTTGGATATTCAGGGTTCTGTGAGATTCCAAATGAATTTTAGGACAGGTTTTTCTAGACCTACAACACATACATGAGATTTTGATAGGGACTGGAATGAATCTGTAGATCCCTTTCACTGCTACAGTCACCTTAGCAATATTAAGTCTTCTAATCCATAAGCATGGGAAGTCTTCCCATTTATTTAGGTCATCTGTGATTGCAGGAATGTTTTGTAGTTTGGGTGAGCAAGTCTTTTGCTTTAATGGTTAAATTCACTGGTGAGCATTTTATTCTTTTTGATGCTATTAAGTGGAATTAAAAAAATTTTTGTTAGGATAGTTCACTGGAAATGTACAGAAATACAACTGACTTTTGCATGTTGATTTTAAATCCAGAGCTTCACATTCACTGTATTTATAGGGTTTTCTCTACCCCCTTGAATTTTGGCTTGTGGAATCTCTCTGATGCTTGTAAATTTCGACTAAAGGCTTTTCCACATTCACGAAGATTTATGGGGTGGTATGGGCTGAACCGTGTCCTCTGAAAATTCATATGTTAAGTCCTAACCCACAAAAGTGTCTATATCTGGAGATATTGATACCATTTTAATAACCTAGTTATTAATAAGAGGAATGGAGCAAAAGGGAAGGCCAAACATTATAGGCATGCCATTTGGGCAGCTTCACCAGGAAGCTAAAGGTTTACACTTTTGAAGGAGCCACCAGTCTATTCCCTGCAGATCACTAAGGGAAGGGACTGGACAAGGGGAGAATAGACACATGCCCAGTAAAGATGGGGTGATGTCGGGAAGGTACTTGCCTCTCAGTCACACCGGGGAACAGGTCATTGGCTAGAACGGGCATGGCCACTGCATGGGTGCTAAACAAAGGAGTTCGCTCTCTTGGTTACTCTTATGCTCTTGGGACTCTAATTGCTTGGGGCGCACTCTTCTGTATTTGGCCAAACAGAATGGACTAATGGACTGCTGCTAGCCTGGTGCTGAACTGGACCTGGCTCCAACATGGAAAGGAAACTCTGGACTCTGACTCTGCTTCTAGCTCTACTCAAACCCCAGCTACACTTCTTCTATAACTGGATTAAGGGAAATGGGTCTTTGAAAATCCAGGATTGTAATTCGACACAAATAAAAATCACTTATTTTCCCAGGCTAGTCTCAGAAAATCAATTTTCTCGAGATATCGTAAGAACTCTACTCCAAGCACCCAGTGGGGAACAGGACACCCAATTACTCCAATAACAATATGGCCTCTAAGGAAGTAAGGTTAAATGAGGTCATAAAGGTGGTGGGGCCCTGATATTATAGGCTGGAGCCTTATAAGAAAAGGAAGACACCAGAGCTCTCGTACGCTCTCTGTCTCTGCCATGTGAGCACATAACAAGAAAATAGGCATCTGCAAGCCAGGAAGAGAGCCCTCACCAGGAATCAAGTCAGCTGGCATCTTGATCCTACACGTCCCAGGCTCGAGAACTATGAGAAATTAATTTCTGTTGTTTAAGCCACAAGTTAGGTATTTTGTTGTGGCAGCCCCAGCAAACTAATTCAGATTAGATTTTGGTTCTGAGAGTGGGGCGCTACAGTAACCAACACTTAAAAGTATGGAAGTGGCTTTGGAACTGTGTAATGGGTAGAGTCTGGGAGAGTTTTGAAGTGCATGTTAGAAATACCTGAAGGGACTGTTGGTGGAAATACAATATTAAAATTTCTCCTTTCAGGAAAAAGCCCTGAGCGGAATTGGCCAAGTGTCATGTTGTATGTGTAGGCCAGAATATTCTATATAATTCAGATCCAACACATACAAAGTACCTGGAAATGCAGTTTAAAGAGTCCTAACATATGTAACTTGTGTGCCTCAAATAACAAACAGCAAAACAAACCCCTTTGTTCCTTCATTCTTTCAAAATTAGTGGTCTCTTTATGAAACAAGTATGTTGAGTGCCTGACACACTTACAGGTATGGAAACTTCACCTTAAAAAACTAACCCACTCAGATGCTCATACCTGGCATCAATCTTTCACAAGGAAGCGAATCAAAGGAAAACTTGTTTATTGAGAGATGTTGGTCAGACAGGATTCAGTTCAGGATATGCTAAGGGTCCCACAGGAAGTGGCAGAGTAGGGATGGGAAAAGTAAGCTGGTAGAGCATTCCATTCTGGCCAAAAATGCTTCTTTATTAACACCAGAAATGGGAAAATGAAACATACAAAAGAAAAGTTTCCCTGTTATGATAGGGAGCATTCTGAATTATATGTACAATATACACATTTCTGCTCAAGTATAAAATGTTTGACAGCTGAGGGACACACAGCTCTCAATGATGTTGACAACATCAAAACTATAGACATTTTTAACTTACACAGTAACAGGCAAATAGCTAACATATGAGCCCAGTATTAACATCAAGTTCACATCTTTCAAAAAAAAATCTACCTTGGACATATTTATAGAACAGGGAATACAAATCTGAATTAGCACAGTTGACACTATGATGTATCATGGACCCAACCAGCACGGAAGTGCCCCAGCAGCATCTATTTAGATGGTCAGTAAATATTAACTGCATTTGGTTATGACAAGTTCCCATGCTGCCGTCTTAGATTAGAAAATCTTTCTATTAGGACATATATTCATTCAGTTACTATTTATTTCCTACCTGATCATCTCCATCCAGGCTCAGAGGGGGTGAAGGCAAAACCTTCAGGGGCCAGGCAAATAAAGAGTGAGTGTAGCAGGCGCCTCAGCCTTGGGGTGAAAGCAGTGTGACTACACTGTGGAGACAGTTTGGCTCCAGCCACTAGTCACCTACCAGGAGTGTAGATGTAGGACAGGGGGAAATACTCTGTTCTCAGAGAAGCTGGCAATCCAGACCTTTAGATGTAATCTTCCAATATAAATATAAAGCATGGACCCAACCAAACTAAATCTATCCGTGAGTCACAAGCAACAGCAGTTCAGCACCCTAACCTCTACACAGAGAAAACTGCTGTGACCAAAGGCCACTGGCAGCTCCAAGCTTCCCATATGGTGAGGGACAGACTGTCAGTCACCCAGACTCTGAGACACACTATGGTTCCTGCCCCATTTCAACAGAAATGCCTTCCCTCAGCTCTTCACTTTGCCGAGGTCATTAGGGGGTTGGTCAGGGGGCACAGTCAGTTCCTCCCTCAAAAGCTTTCCTCCACTTTATTTGGGCCCGGATATTGCTGGGCGCATAAGCATGAACACCCACTATTTTTAACTTAACTTCAATCAGAGTTTCCCACTTGGTGAATGCCTGAGTTGTGAATGAAGCAGAGGAGTCCAAGAGAAGGCTCCAGGTAAGATGGGCCCCACCTCCAAGGTCAGGCTAGGTACGGCCTAATACCAGCAAGGTGTTAGGACAAGACAATGCAATGGGCGCATCCTGCAAGAGCTAGAAAGGAATTTCGGGACTCACCTCATCCCTGGTTGTCAGGAGCCCTGGAGCCATATTCCTCGTGCTCGTCCAAGAGTTGAGTCACGTGCACAGGCAGAGCTGGGGAAGAGAAAAGTGGGGGGTGCTTAGGAGGATCACCCCTCCAGCTAGCATCCCGGTTCAGCAGGAGTGAGGCGCAGTACGGAAGGCAGGTTGTAGGGCATCGCAGTAGCTCATCCTTAACCAGCGTCCTGTAACTACGGCCCCCAGAGCTGGGCCAGCAGGGGGCTCAGCCCCAAGGATTGGTTGGAAAATGAAGTCCCCAGCAGCTGGTGAGACTTTGTCACTGTGTGGACTTAAGTGGAAAGGGCCTCAGGTGAGCATTCACATTGAGAAATAAAGTGACCTAACATACTGAAAACAGAAGTTCCCCAGCCACATCTGCCCTGAGGACAAAGGACAAGGCCCAGGATCGTCAAAACAGAGAACACCACAGGCTCCACAGAATGTAGATTTGGGGGAAACTTGAAGCAGGGTGGAAGCTATAACCTTATTTCAACTTCCCCTCCACTTATATATCCAAGACTAGGTTCCCAAGAATTGAAATATGTCTTGAAATTTAAGAATGGGCAGTCAGCAAATGGCCCAGATCTTCAACAAATGAATTTCATAAAGAAATTTTTAACAAGGGAGATTTTTCTTAATGCAAAGTAACTTAAGAGAGAAACCATTCTTCAGATGTCATCTATAGGCCTTGTTTGCACAAATGAACATTTTACGGACTCTGAATGACAGTTCAATATGAACTGGGTATTAAATGATGTTAGAGAATTATTGTGAATATTGTTCAGGGTGATCATGATATTCTAGTACAGAGAAAAATGAGTCAAATGTAGTGGAGCCTTGCCGGTGTGGCTACATGGTTGAGCACTGACCTATGAACCAAGAGGTCACAGGTTCGATTCCAGGAAAGAGTACATGCCTGGGATTCAGGCTGGATCCCCAGGAGGGGGTATGCAGGAGGCAGCTGATTGATGTTTTTCTCTCATCGATGTTTCTGTCTCTCTATTCCTCTCCCTTTCTCTCTCTCTAAAAATTCAATAAGAACTTTTTTTAAAAAAAGAAATGTGGCTGAAATTCTGAGGGGTGACTTGACATATTTGTAATTTTCTTAAAATGTAAGGCCTTCAACAAGTTAACGGAGAAAGGTGGTAAGGGAGAGAAGGGGAGGCATGCAAGCACTCTTATGGAATCAAGGGAGACTTAGGAGACATATCAATCACATGCAACATGTGGACCTCTGGTTAGACATTTTTGAGGTAATCATGGAAATCTGAACACTGAATAGATATTAGATGGCATTAAATAATATTAATTTTATTCAGCTTAGGGTAAGATTGGGCTGTACTCATACCCTCTGCAAATAACTGTGGCTATGCTTAAATAAAGAGTGCAAAGTCTAAAGCTAACATCATATTTAATGATGAGAAACTCCACGCTGTCCTGCTAAGATCAGAAACAAGGCAAGGATGTCCCCTATCAGCACTCCTATTCAGTATCATACTGGAATTCCTAGCTAATGTAAGAAGACAAGAAAAGGAAATAAAAGAAATATATATTGGGGAAGAAGAGATAAAACTGTCTTTGTCTGCGGATGACCTAACTGTCTATGTAGAAAACCCCAAGGAATCAACAAGGAATTTCTGGAACTAATAAGTTATTACATCAAGATTGAGGATACAAGGTTAATATACAAAAATCAACTGCTTTCCTATATACCAACCATGAACAAATGGAATTTGAAGTTAAAACCACCACAACATTTATATTAGCTCACAGTAAAGTGAAATTCTTAGGTATAAGTATTTTTTAAAAATTGTATAAGATCTATATGAGGAAAATTACAGAACTCTGCTGAAAGAAACCAAAGAAGATCTAAATAAATGGAGAGATAGTCCACATTATGGATAGGGAGGCTCCATATGAAGGTGTCAGTTCTTCTCAACTTGATCCATCCATATTCAGTGCAAACTTCATCAAAATCCCAGCAACTTACCTTGAGTATAGCAACAAACTGGTTCGAAAGATTATGTGGAAAGACCAACACAATACTGAAGAATTACAAACTCAGAAGACTGACACAACTGGATGTTACAACAGTATAAAGCTATGGCAAAAAGATAAATTTGAAAAAACTCAGATTTGTAGTTAAGAAATAGTCATGGGGATGTAAGTACAGCATATTGTAATAACTGTGTATAGTGCCAGGTGGGTACTGGAAATATTGAGGGGACCACTTTGTAAAGTATATTGTCTAACTATTATATTGTACACCTATAACTAATACAAAATAATATTGAATGTAACTAAGTTTTTTTAAAAAATGAATCAATGGAACAGAATGAAAAGCGTAGAATAGACCCAAATAGATAGTGTCAACCAATCTTTGAGAAAAGCGCAAAGGATATTCACTGGAGAGAAGACTGTATTTTCCATAAATGGTAGTACTGGAACAACTGAACCTCCACATGCCAAATAAATAAGAATCTAGACACAGGTCTTACACCTTTCACAAAAATTAACTCTAAATGGGTCATAGACCTAAAGGGAAAATGTGAAACTATAAAACTCCTAGGAGAAAATCTAGGTGACCTTGGGTGTGGCAATATCTTCTCACATATAACACCAACAGCACAATCCGTGAAAGAAAAAATTGGTAAATTGGATTCTGTTAAGATTAAAACCTTCTGCTCTATAAAATACTGGTAAGAAAATAAAAAGTCAAGTCATAGATTGGGAGAAAATACCTGAAGAAAAAAATGACAGAGTGAAAGAGAGAAAAAAAAATCATAATCAGAATTAAGAAAACTCACTACATCTTTCAGCAAACGAAAAAGCAAACTGATATAAAATAGGAAGGAAACAGAAGATTTGAAAAAACTACCAGGCAGTATTGATCTAATTTAAACTTACAGAGAACACAAACCCGAGTGCAGAAGTACACACAGACTCTTCACCAAGATAAATGAAATTCTAAGGCATATAAAACAAGTTACCAAGGACTGAAGTTTAGAGAGTATGTTCTTTGCCCAAGATGGAATTAAAGAAGAAACCAATAACACTAAGACATCTAGAAAGACCTCCATAATTAGAAATTAAGCTGCATTGGTCTAAAGGAGATATAGATGAAAGCAAATATCCCAAGGGACATGAAGAAATGCTATGAATGGAATGATTCTAATAAACATAACACAGAAAACATATCACAACTAACCACATTTGTGACATGGCGTTGTTATGGGCTGTACCACGTGTCCCCTATCAAATTCATATGTCAAAGCCCTCGTCCCCCTGTACTATAGAATGTGACTGTATCTGGCGATTGGCCGTTTAAAGAGGTAATAGGTTAAAATGATATTATTAAGGTGGGCTTAGTCCAATATGCTGTTACCCTTATAAGAAGGATTTGAATAGAGGTTTCCAGAGCAGAGGATGTAAACAGGGAGAAGGCCATCTACAAGCCCAAGAAAGGCCTCAGAAGAAACCAGCATTGTCAACACCTGATCTTTAACTTCCAGCCTCTGGAACTGTGAAAAAATCCATTTCTGCTATTTAAGCCACCTGGTTTGTGGTGCTTTGTCACAGCAGTTCTAGCAAACTAATACAGCTGAAGCAGTTCTTAAAGGGAAAGTTGTATCTTTAAATGAATGCACCAGAAAAGGAGAACATTTTTAATTAAAAAAAATCAGCTCCCACCCAAGTTAGGAAATGAAGATAACAAAAGTTAAATAACAAGATAATAAGCAATAAACAGGAAAAATCAATGAAATATAAATAAAACTATAAAGATAATTAAGGTTGATAATTTGCAAATATTAGAATTGCTAAGCCCCAGGCCTAAAACTATAAAAAGGAAACAGGGAAAACGCTTCATAACAATGGAATTGTCAATAACACCGAAGGCACCAGCAACAAAAGCAAAAGTAGAGAAATGAGACTAAACTTAAAAACTGCGCAGTAAAGGAAACAACACAGTGTAAAGGCAACGTACAGAATGGGACAAAATAGATGCAAACCATATACCAGATAAGGGGTTAACACCCAGAATATTAAAAGAACTACAACTCCTCACCTAAAAATAAATAACCTGACTGAAAAGTGGGCAAAGGACTTGAATTAACATTTCTCCAAAACAAGAGATACAAATTGTCAATAACACATGAAAAGATGCTAAACATCACAAATGAGCGGGAAAACACAAATCAAAATCACAATGAGATACTATCTTTACCTGTTAGAATGGCCATTATTTAAAAAACGAAACAAAACACAGAAAATAAGTTTTGGAAAGGGTGTGGAGAAAGACCCAATCCACCGCTGCTAAGATTATAAAGTGGTGCAGCCACTATTGAAAATAGTAGGAAAGTTGCTAAAAAAATTAACAATAAAAGTATGATCCATCAAACCCATTTCTGGATATATACCCCAAAAAACTGAAAACAGGATCTTGAAAAGATACTGTATTTACACAGCCATGTTAGCCAAGGTGTGGAAGCAACTTAAATGTCCATCCATAGATGAAGGGTAAAGAAAAAGTGGCAAGAACATAAAGTGGGATATTATTCATTCAGTCTTAGAAAGGAAGGAAATCCTGCCTTTTCCTATAACATGGATGAACCCTGAGGACACTATGCAAAGTGAAAAATGTCAGTCACAGAGACAAATGTTGCATTATTCCACTTATGTGAGGTATCTAAACAGAATGGAGAATAGCTGGCAGTTGGTTACCAAGAGCTGGAGGGAAGCGGACACAAGCAGTTGTTCAATGGGTAAGTTTCACTCGTGCAAGATGAAAATGTTCTAGAGATCTGCTGTACAGCAGTGTGGATACAATGAACAGTACTGTACTGTACACATTTGTTAAGAGGGTAAATATATGTTATCACAATAAAAAAAAGAGTCAAATCTCTTACACAAAAAGTGCTAAACCCCTAGGAAGAGTTATTAAATAACAACAAAAGGAAAGTCAATCAATCAATACCAGGATCGAAAGAGGACACATTACAAACCATACAAGCCTTAAAAGGACAGGGAGAGATTCCTATTAAAAAATAAACTGTTGCCCTGGCTCAGTGGTTAGAGTGTCAGCCTGAAGCGTCTCAGGTTCGATCCTGTCAAGGGCACCTACTTGGGTTGCACTGCAGTTCAATTCCCGGCCCCAGCTGCGGGGGGGGGGGGGGGGTGGGAGGCAACCAATCGATGTGTCTCTCACATCAATGTTTCTCTCTCTCTCTCTCCCTCCCTCCCTCCTTTCTACTCTCTATAAAAATCAATAGAATAAATATCCTCAGGTAAGGATTAAAAAATAAAGAAAATTAAAAAATAAGAATAAACTGTTGATCCAAAGTTAGATGGAATGGACAGATCCTTTGCAAACAAAACTTATCAAAATTAATATGGATATTTGGAATAGTCTTATATCTGCTCAAGATATTGAAATCATAATTTTAAACTTTATCAGAAAGAGAAGTTCAGGATCATTGATAAATCCTATCAAATATTAAGTAGGAAGAGAAGGGATTACTTCCCAATTCACTTTATGAGGCTGGCATAGCCCAGATACCGAGACCTGAACAAGACATGACAAGAAGGAAAATCACAGACGAGTATCTTTCATGTAAAAGTCCTTTAAAACATTAGCAAGCTGAACCTAACAATATAAGGATGATGTATCATGAACATGTGAGATTTTAGGCAAGAAATGCAATGTTAGTTTAACAGTTGAAAAAAAAAAATCAATTATTTTCATTAATAGGATAAAGTATAAAAATCACCTTGATAGATGCAGAAAAAACATATGACAAGAGTCAATGGTTAAAAACTCTCAGTAAACTAGTAAATATTGAATGAATTTCCTGAAATCAGGAACAAAGAAAAGATGTCTGATCTCACCAGCTCTAAGCAACTTTTGATTAGAAGACATAAATAATGCCAACAGTGAAAAAAATAATTAAAAGAAATAAAGATTGGAAAAGAAGTATAAAACAGATCAACTTAATAACAAACTTTGTATCAACTAAAAGGGCTTGAAGACAATACCAGTGTTGGGAAGGGCAGGAGGCAACAGAACCCTCATACAGTGCTTGTGGAAGTGTAAAACTGCACAAGTTTTGGAAACTGTATGGCTGTTTCCTGTAATGAAAAACATATACCTATGATCCAGCCATTCCCAAAGTACCTGGGATTGATGAGAGAGTCAGAAGAAGTTATTGCCAGCAGTCTTTGCTATGAGAAGTGGTTTACTTCTTCAGGCTCATGGGAAATGATGCCAACAGCAGACCTGGATCTTCTGTGATGGTTGAAGATCACCGGAACTGGTAAGTGTGTTCATACAAAGAAAAGTCTACCTCTTTCCTCCCTCCTGATTTCTTAAAGATACATATGGCTGTTTATAGCAAAAACGTTGAAATCACATTGTGATTGATGGCATATGTAGATGCAATACCCACGACAACTAAAGCATAAAGAATGGGGGAGTGAAGGACTGCAAGCTCCCTCATTTTACATGAACTGGTACAATATTAACTCTAAGTAGACTGCAAAGTTACGGATGTATGTGGTCCTATCTAGAGCAACCACTACAAAAAGTAAAAATGCAAAGCAGTAATTGCTAAATGGCAATTAAAACAAGTGGAATTCCAAAAAAAAGAAATTGACCCAAAGAAGGCAGGAGTAATAACAGAGGAACAAAAAACAGAGGGGCAAATAGAAAACAGAGACCTAAATCTAACCATACTGATAATTACATGAAATAAACCCACCAATTAATTAAAAGGAATAGACTGTGAGACTGCATAAAAAAGCAAGGCTCTGCCCTGTCCGGTGTGGCTCAGTTGACTGGAACATTCTCCCACATACCCAAATTGCGGGTTCAATCCCCGGTCGAGGCACCATCAGGGCATGTACAGAGCACAATTGATGTTCTCTCACACTGAGGTGTCTCTCTCTCTCTCTCTGTTTCTTTCTTTCTCTCTCTTCCTCCCTCCTCCTTCCCCTCTCTCTAAAGTCAGTAAGCATATCCTCTGGTGAGGATTTAAAAAAACACAAGGCCCAATCATATGCTGTCCACAAGAAGCACACTTTAGCCCTGGCCAGGTGGCTCAGCTGGTTGGAGTGATGTCCTGTACACCAAAGGTTTCAGGTTCAATCCTGGTCAGGGTGTATGTGGGAGGCAACCAATTGATGTTTTTCTCACATCAATGTTTCTCTCTCTTCCTTCCTCTCTCTAAAAAAGCAATGAAAAACATCTCCTCTAGTGAAGATTTAAAAAACAAAAGCAGCATACTAACTATAGACAGGTCAGCTGAAAGAACAGGTGGGAAAAGACACAACATGCATACAGTCAGCATAGGAAGACGAGTGGTGCTATATCAGACAAAGCATATTTCAAAACAAAGAGTGTTACCAGAGACACAAAGACACGTTTCATCATAATGAAAGAGTCACTTCTTCAGAAAATACACCAAAGGTAAATGTATACACATTTTATAATAGTGCTTCCAAATTCATGAAGCAAAAAAACAAAAACAAATGAACAAAAAAACAGAATTGAGAGAAAAGAAAATTCCACAATCCAATCAAATTGAAGAATTTAATACCCTGTCACAGTAAATGATAAAATGATGAAACTATTGCTCAGTAAATTGATAAAAATAATTAAACAAATCATAAGGCTATAAAAGATCTGGATATAACAATCAAGCAACTTGAGCTAACACAGTATTAGAACAACACCCAACAACTGCAGAATACATTTTTTTCAAGGGCCCAGGGCACATTCACCAGGTATATACTGGGTCGGGAAATAACTCCCAACTTACAAGGGCTGACATTGTACATACTTTGTCTTTGACCTGAATGGAATTAAATAAGAAACAGTAACAATAAGCTATCTAGAAAAATCCCAAAATGTCTGGAAATTAAATAGACACTGGGTGGAGAAAAACTGCATTTATCAAGCACAAACAATTCTCAGGATGACTTTCATTATAAAGGGGAGCAAAGAAATGAGGTAATAACTGAAGGAAGAAATCATGATCCTCCTCTGGTCAATACCCAGCAGTGGTTCTCACTGGCCACAGAACAAGATCCACACCTATTATCTTGCCACCCACAACCCTCCCCAATAATAGCCCAACACCATTTCCCACTTGAGTTTCCATCACTCCTCCCCCCACAAATGTTGATTTCCAGGCAGAAAGGACAACCCCTCATAGCCTCACATCTGGGTACCAAGCAGTGACTCAGGAGGAGCCGGGAGCTAGACAAGGTGCCTGTCCTTCAGAGAACCATGTCAACACCAGTGGGACAATCTCAGTCGGTATGCACCAGGCGAGCCCCGAAGTCCTCACGTAGAAGTGCTCTAGGAATAACAGTCAGAGAACACTCAAATCTCTGCACTAGAGAAGCATCTCAGCTAGTTGACAGGGTGAATGTGTATAGCATAAAGGCATGAGGGAGTAAAACTCCCCTCAGTGGAGTAGACTCCCATGTGGCAGTAAGCCAGCTGGAGTGAAGGGTGATGGTTCTGGGAAGGCTGTTGAGTGGCCAGGTCAGAATGGAGCATCACCATCACCTCAGTGCACTGTCCCTGAGCCCTCACCACTTCTGAAGATCACCTTTCCACCTCCCAACCCTGACATTGCTATTAGCCCTATTTTACTGATGGGAAAAAGGGAGTGACACCCAGTGAAGGCAAATGCACAGGGTCACAGAGTCCGTACCAATGGAGGTTGAGTCTGACTTCAAAACCCACAATAAAGAGAGGAGGACCTTTCTGCAGCAGGAAGGTGAACTGGAACATGGGGAAAGACAATATGCTGAGCTAACTGAAGGTGAGGAGAAAGGAGAAGAGCAAGAATGGACAAGACTTAACAGCTTATCAGATAGTGGGAAATCTGGAAAACTCAAGGAGGCAAGACCCCTGAGGTCATGCAGTATGTGCCCAGAGGTGGACTCCTGCCATTAACAAGATCAGCAGAGCTGGAATGGGTGAGAAGAGCGAAGGGATTCAGAAGGCAGAAATCCCAATACTGTCCTATACATGCCTCTTACCTGGGCTGTTGACAGCAGGCTTTGAACTGTATAGCAAGGAATTTTGTGACAACTGGGGGAACTGAACACAGCTTGAATATTAAATGACATTAATGAATTGGGGTTAATTTTGTAGGGTAAGAAAATACGGTATAAAGGTTATTTTCTTTAAAGTCTGAATTCAAAAGTATTACCTCCTGAAGCATTTACAGGTAAAATGTTATCTGGGGTTTGCTGCAAGTACTTCAGCAGAGAAAACTGAAAGAGCAGAATGCTAACTGCTGAAGCTGAGAGGGACACGCAGGTGCTCTTACAGTATTCTCACTAGTTTTGGCTGTATTGTCAGATTTCAATAATTTTAAATTTAATAAGCCACCTCCCTTCACACACCCCCAAAAGTAGAAAAAAAAACCTTAAGAGGGGATAAACTACGAACACTGGATGGTCTGATTCCTGCCTTCTGTTGGTGCCCTGTCATCAAGGAAAGTTAATGTCATTAGGGGCTAGGACAAAGGATCAGGAGAAAGTGAACAAATGTTTTATCTTTATCACAGATGCACAAGACAAACCTGAAAGAGTACCTCCTTTTAAATTTTCATTGAAACTTTGAAAGTTAAAGAACAGCTGGCTCCAAGGTAAAAGTTACTATACCATTTCCCTCTCTATAAAATGAGAATTCTACATAATGTACAAGGATGGCTGAGGAAACAAACTGTGCAGTGCGCAGAAAGCACACCGCCAACATAGGACTTCTGCTCTCTAAACACTACTTCTCACCACCTTTGTTCTTCCGGGGCTCAGAGGCCGAGAGAATACAGCTGGGTCAGGGAGGGAGCTCCCTGGAGATGTCGGGAAGCACCTGAGAAACCACCTGCAGCTCAGCCCACAGAGAAATGCTACACACAAGATACCAGGGACCTGCAAAGCAATGACCCTCTACTGTGAGCAAAGGCACCACAGGAACACAAGGACGCGCCGCCCACCCGAGAAGGGGCTGCCAGGCCCCTCCTTCTCCCCACCTAACAGGCAATGCCTCTGGATGTGGGAGAAGCATGGGGTGCACCAGGGCTGACTTGGGCATGAGAGAAGCAGCTCCGGCCATAGGATCCTCTCCCAGCCCAGGGGGCAGGCTGGAAACCCCCAAGCCTGCAGCTGGGGTCCACTTCACTGAAGTAGCAGAACCTGGAAGGTTCTCTGTCCCTACAGAGTCAGGGTGTGGGTTTTAGAGCAAGCCTGCTTTGAGGTCATGCTAACACCCAGCATGACATCATCTTCCTTGAGCCTATGGAGTTCAGTAAAAACACAAAGCACTTAGCATGTGCTGGACACAAGTTTTACCTCTTTCCACACTGAGGGCAGCTTCAGTGAGAACCCGGATCTGAACTCCCCACCGAGGCAGGGATTGCAGGCCTGGCAGGGGCTCCCGGGTGGAGACAGTGCCCACAGAGATGCACACTTGCAGATCTGGGGGAAAGGCCAGGTTCTCGTTAAGTGGTGAATCTGAGGGATGGATCCATGGAGCCTCACGGCTACATCTTGCAATGTTTTCATGATGAAAAGTTGAAAATACAAACTTAAGTGTAGATGTCTTACCCTCCCCCCTCCCCGGTAATTCAGAGGGGCAGCAGCCCTGCTGGGATGGGGGAGTTCCCTGCCCGTGGGCGCCACTCCACTTACTCTACCCCAGGCCCTTGGAAGGGCCCCCACACTGGCGGGAGCCATATGGACACGTGGAAGCCCCACGCAACCCTTCACCCTGACCCCGCCTGGACTCCCAGCTTCCCCGAGGCTCTGAGGCCGCGGACCCCAGTCGCTGGGCCTCAGCCGCCCCACCACCCATCTAAGTCTGCAAGCCAATGCTCCCCCAAACCCGGGTCCTCGGGCACTACCTGGCCCGGCGCCCTCCTGAATACCCAGGACGGAAGCCCGAGCTGCAAGTCCACAGCTGTGAGCACGTTTGCTCTGAGCCGGGGCGCCTGTGTTCCCTAAATCACAGGAACTACTGCAGGTCCCACCAGGACAGGGCGCTGGGCCCCCGCCGCCCACCCGCCCGAAAGTCAAACCTCGAGGAACCCGTGGCCAGCGCGAGCCTGGCCTCGCCGCCATCCTTGGTTTTCGCGACCGTTCCCTCCCCCAACCTACAACCACTCGGTTTCCCCTCCAAAAGCACAAAAGCAGTCTCGCCATACACCAAGCTCTACCGGCCGGCCCTGGGACAGCGCTCCCCACAGTGCCCAGGGCGGGACTACGGTCCCCACAGGGCCCCAGGGAAGGACTACGCTACCCACAGTGCCCCAGGGCGGGACTACGCTACCCACAGTGCCCAGGGCGGGACTACGGTCCCCACAGGGCCCCAGGGAAGGACTACGCTACCCACAGTGCCCCAGGGCGGGACTACGCTACCCACAGTGCCCAGGGCGGGACTACGGTCCCCACAGTGCCCCGGGGCGCGGGACTACGCTACCCACAGTGCCCCGGGGCGCGGGACTACGCTACCCACAGTGCCCCGGGGCGCGGGACTGCGCTACCCACAATGCTCTTAGCGCGCGGAGCTAGGATACCCAGGTTGTCTAGAGCTGCCCGAGGCTGAGCACAACGCCCCAAAGGCCCTGGGATTTGTCCCCACACTTTTCAGACCTCCTTGCGCACGGGGAATTGTTCCTTTTACGACAACGCTTTGGTCCTTCCTGGAGTGAGTATATATAGTAAGTGTTCTCTAACTTTCCAGTCTCCCTGAGTCTTTGGAGACTGTAATGTATAATACACCAAGACAGTTCTGGCATTTCAACTTCATTTATTATAGGTCATCTTTTTCTTCCATCTTGCAGCTAACCAACCAAACTGTTAGAGCCCTGTATTTCCATTCAAGCTAAAACACTGAGTCTAGAATGTCTCAGTATTACCAAAAAAAGTAGGCCTGATACAACTTTATGTCCCTTCCCCCATTATCCTGCACCCTTTATGTCACTTTCCAAACATATTACCTGGATTTATGTCTTTCTAAATTAGAAAAACCAGGCAGTTCTTTGGTGTGTAATGCACCACTTCCTGGGACAGACTTGTTATCTCACTCTTCGTGGTCTTCTGAGACTGAGGACTAGAAATGAGGCGGGGCTGTAAGGGTGTCTTGAGGAGAATGAACAGAGACTTGCAAGGCAACTTCCTTAGAGGAAGTTATTAGAGTTTATTGAAACAAAGCAAGGTTAAACTCAGGTGGTTTGTGGTATGCCTATTTCTACAAGCTAAAAAGTTTTAGTAAAATTTTGCCCCCAGCTTCATCAGAACCTTTACATATGTTTTTCAGTGTTCAAGAATCCATTCTTCCAAATAAATAAACTCACTTTTAACAGAATTCCCTCTGCAGAATTGGAAATTTACCTCACGTTGTAATTAAAACTGAATCTCTGGGTTTTGCTTTAAAAAATGTCAGCTCTGTGACAGCAGGAGATAAAAGCTTCTTTCAGGGCTTACATAGATTACTTTTTTAAAATTGATTTTAAGGAGGGAGAAAGAGAGAGAAATGTTGTGAGAGAGAGACATCTATTGGTTGCCTCTGCGCACGTGCCCAACAAAGGAATGGAACTGGAAACCTAGGTATGTGCCCTGGCCAGAATCAAAACTGCAACCTTCTGGGGCAGAGATGACACTCCAACCAACTGAGCCACACTGGCCAGGGCAGATAGAGGTAGATTCTTTTCGGTCTTTTATGTATAATTCTAGCTCGGAATTTGAAGACTTAAGGTAATGATTTCATTTCTTTCACTTCATCCATTATAGTTAGGAACAACCATTCAATCTTGTTTTTGTATTTTTTCTTTTATAGAGAGAGGGGAAGGGAGAGAGAGAAACATTGATTGGTTGCTTCCCCTTAAATGCCATGAATGGGGATCGAACCTGCAACCTAGGTATGTGCCCTGACCAGAATCAAACCCACAACCTTTTGGTGTACAGGATGACATTCTAAACAACTGATCCACCTGGCCAGGGCCAATCTTGTTTTTGTACCTTAGTTTAACAAAAGATTCTGAATTGATTCTGGGATTTCTGGAATTGGTTCTCTAGTCTGATTGGATTCAAAGGCACTAAAGACTATTTGCAGTGGTTTAAAAGGCACTCACAGTCCATGGTGTAATGTGAAGGTATATATATGTGTGTGTGTATATATATATATACACACACACATATATATATATAATCTCACCACTGAATACTTTCCATCAAATAGATTTAAAAAACACAAAAGTCCTAGGTGACCATGTGTAATACACTTTTGTCAAAGGTTTAAATGTTAAATGTTAGAAACCTGGAACAGAAGAATATGTCCAGAAAAGCAATGCTGTTTGATGTTAATTTAAAATAAAATCATAAAAGCAGTATAGGGTTCTCATCAGGAAAGTTCCTGTCCACCTGTAACATTACATCTTCCCAAATGCAAGCTAGAGTCAAACAGGAGCAACACCAACAGCAAACAGCTACAACAGCAAACCGTGGTAAGAAGAGATAGCCAGAATTTCTACTTTATATTATTCAACATAACAAGTTTTCAATAAAAAGTTATGAGGCATGGAAATAAACAAGAAAGCATGGCCTGTGTGTGGGGAAAAATAATAGATATTGTCTATGAGATAACCCAGCATTACAAAGACTTTAAATCACCCTCTTAAATATTCCCATAGAAGTAAATGAACTAAAGGAAAGAACAAAAAAACTAAAGGAAATCAGGAGAACAGTGTCTCCCAAAGTGAAGAATATTAATAATGTGATGAAGATTACAAAACAAAATCAAATATACTGGAATTGAAAAGCATAGTAACTGAAGTGAAAATGTCACTAGATGGGTTCAAAATCAGACTTGAGCACAGAGAATAAAGAATTGGCAAATATGAAGAACTGATTGAGAGTATCCATTGTGGGGGCAGAAAAAGGAAAGTGTGAAGAAAAATGAGCAGAACCTAAGAGACTTATAAGACACCACCAATTAGCTGAAATAGTCATGTGCTGCTTAATGATAGGGATACATTTTGAGAAATGCATCAGCAGGCGATTTTGAATTGTGTGAACATCATAGAGTGCACTTACACATCAATGGTGACATTTACTATTAGAATTGCATAGGCCATATTTCTATACAACTAGCAGTGCAATAGGTTGTATAGAACATGTGAGTAATGTGTTGCACTAGGACGTTATGATGGTCATGACAGCTATGGCATTATGAGAGCTAGGATATCCTTAGGCTAATAGGAATTTTTCAGCTCATTTATATTGTATATGTGGTCTGTCATTGATGAAAACATTGTTATGTGGCACAAGACTATATACACATAGTAGGGATTCAAGAGGAAGAGGGGAGACAGAAAGGGGAAATATTTTAAGAAATATTGTCTGAAACTTCGCAAATATGATGAAATACAGGAATCTCCATATCCAAGCAATTCAGTGAACTTCAGCAAGACAAACTTGGTATCTACACAAAGAGAGTATATATAGTAAAGTGTCAAAGCTAAAAACAAATAGAGAATTTTGAAAGCATCAAGAGAGAAAGCAAGTGGATTATATATTTAAATGTTGAAAAAACTCTTAACCAAGAATTCTTTATTCAACAAAACCATCTTTCAAAATTGGAGGAGAAGAGTGACGTGAGATGACAGAGGAGGAAGCTTCAGGCCTGTACCACAGTGAAAGCATCAAGTAAACAATGGACCGAGTAAAAGTATCATTGCTTGCTGGGAGCTCTAGAAACCAGTCAAAAAATCCACATTCAGAATGGTAGGATCTTTCATGACATTTTTGCTCACTCTCATCCTGACCCATTCCTGCCTCAGTAGGGGATAGTAGGGTGAAAACCACCCAATTACTGGTTCTGCTGTGGGAGAAGAGTGAAAAAGAGTGCAACTTGATTGCAGTATTTGGCTTGACAGGAGCTGAGAGACTGATTTCTGTCTCACATGAGTCAGAACTGAGATGGGAATGGTGGGACATTTTGTATATCAGGTAGGTGGCTGTTAAAGCAGGGATAGGTGCCATGGCACATGGAAACTTTACAGCAACTGCAGACTTGTACACACCTGGAGGTCAAAGATTACAGGCAGAGAAATAAAAAAGAACACTGAAGGCTCAAGAAGCCAGTGGTGAGAGTATTAGGAAAGTTAAGACATTTAAAAGCAGCTGTATATGTGGGAGCACTGAGGGGAGAGGGGCCCATGCACAGGCCCAGAGAAGATGCATCATCCTCAGAAAAGATCTCAGAAGACTTAAACTTTTACTCTGGGCTGATTAGTGATGGTAGTCTTCTGTACATATCCAGTCTGCAAGAATAGGTGAGCTGTTTCTCCAAGTGCGAATTTTTTGACAAAAGCTCAAAAAGCATAGAAAGAAACAAGAAAACATGGCCCATTCAAAGGAACATCGTAAATCCCCTTCATAGGCCCTAAAGAAACACAGGCCACAGGCTTCCTGGATGAAAGCTATAAAACAGCTGTCTTATATATGCTCAGAGAGCAAAAGGACAACACAAATAATGAAAGAAAGAAATCAGGAAGATGATGTAGGAACAAAATGAGCATATCACAAAGATAATTTATTAAGCCCGGCCGGGCGTGGCTCAGCGGTTGAGCGTCAACCTAGGATCCAAGCTATCGGGGTTCGATTCCCTGTCAGGGCACATGCCTGGGTTGCGGGCTCCATCCCCAATCGTGGGTTTGCAGGAGGCGGCCGATCAATGATTCTCTCATCATTGATGTTTCTCTCTCTCTCCCTCTCCTTTCCTCTCTCTGAAATCAATATATATATATTTTAAAAAAGATAATTTATTAAAATGAAAACAGCCTGAAATCTGGAGCTGAACAATATAACTAAATTGAAAAATTCACAAGTGGGGTTCAAAAATGCTCAAACAGGCAGAAGAAGGCATCCGCAATCTTCAAGACAAGTCATTTAAAATTAATCGGTTCTCAGAGCAGAAAGGAATCAAGAAATGTAAACAGAGCCTAAGGTAATTATGCGAATCCACCCAACAAAACCAAAATGTATAAATGGAAAAATTCTTAACACAATTTCAGCAAATCAAATCCAACAATATCTAAAAAGACTAGTACATACACAAGTGGTGTTTGTTCTGAGGATGACAGGTTGGTTTTATCTTCAAAAATCGGTATAATGAGCCTGGCCGGCAAGGCTCAGTGGTGGAGCATCGACCTAGGATACAGGAGATCATAGTTCGATTCCCGGTCAGGGCACATGTGCGGTTTTCAGGCTTGCTCTGCAGTCAGGGGCGTGCAGGAGGCAGCCAATCAATGACTCTCTTATCATTGATGTTTTTCTCTCTCTCTCCCTCTCCCTCTCCCTTCCTCTCTCTGAAATCAATAAAGACATATTTTTAAAAAATCAATGTAATTAGACAGGAATAGATTAAGAAGAAAGAATAATCTGAATAAATACACAAAAATCATGTTGAAACCCCATATCCCTAATGAAAAACTAGCAAATTATAAAACAGTGAGAACAAGGTCTATATTATTAGGGCTGATATTTAGTTGACACACAGAAGTGAGGCTGTACCAGTTGTGAAGTTGTAGAAAATTACACTTTTATATTGGTTGGTAAAGAGCTTCTTCCCTGAGCCTTGAGTGCTGCTCCCTGCTGCTCTGTTCACTCTCCTCTCACCTGGAACTATCTATAACCTTCCTACTCTCTAGGTAGCTAAATTTCTTTAGAACCTACTCCAGCCCTACATCAATGTCTTTTCTTATTTGTTATTTCTTATTACCTATGGGGGGTTAAATTTTTCTTCCCTTTTAGCTTTTTTGATGTTGACAGTATTACAGATGTCTCTCATTTTCTCCCTTTTTGTCTCCCTTCAGCCAACCCTCACCCCACTCCTAGCCTTGCCCACACTATTGCCTGTGTCCATGGGTTATGCATATATGTCCTTTGGTTAATCTCTTCCTACCATTTCCCACTAAAACCTGTTATTCTGTTTCATGCATCCATACCTGTGGTCCTGTTTTGTTCATCAGTTTATATTGTTCATTAGATTCCACATTTTAGTGAAATCATATGATACTTATCTTTCTCTGCCTAGCTTATTTCGCTTAGCATAATACTTCCCAGGTCCGTCCATACTGTCTCAAAGGGTACAAGATCCTTCTTCTTTACAGCTGCGTAGTATTCCATGGTGTAAATGCCCCACAGCTTTTTATCCCCTCATCTACTGATGGGCATCTGGGCTGTTTCCAGAGCTTAGCTATTGTAAACCGCTATGAACACAGGGGTGCATATATTCTTTATGATTAGTGTTTCAGGATTCTTAGGATATATTCCCAGAAGTGGGATCACTGGCTCAAAAGGCAGTTCCATTTTTAATTTTTAGAGGAAACTCCATACTGTTTTCCATAGTGGCTGCACCAGTCTGCATTCCCACCAGCAGTGTACCAGGGCTCCCCTTTCCCCACACCCTCGCCAGCACTTGTTTTTTGTTGATTTATTGACAACAAAAGTAACCACAAAAGAAAAAAGATTTAGGAAAGAGAAAATAGAACAAGAATAAGAAACGTAAAAATATACAAGAAGGAATAAAAGGGGAAGAAAAAATAATATGAAAATGTAGCAGGGAAAGAAATTAAGAATAAAGAATAAGGGAAGGACAATGGTATAAAAACAGGAAGAAAAAAATTATGAAAAAGGAGAAAGAAGAAAGACAAAAAATAAGAAAAGGGGAAAAAAGAAAGCAGGAGAAAGGAAAAATAGAGTAAGAAAAGGAAAGGGGAAAGTCATAGATATGAAAGAAAAAAAGAAAGACAAAAATAACAAAGCAATAAAGATGCTGATGCAAATACAAGCCAGGTGGCCTTGGGCTCCGGGGAGCTTAGTGCTGCGGGCGCTCCCTATGGGCGGCTCCTCTGTTGCCTGAGGCTGGCCCCTTTGTCTGCCTTTGTGGGCCTCCGGAAGGTACTTTGGTGGTGGCCACTGTCAGGAGCTGTGCGTGTTTGGCTCTCAGCAACCAGTTGGAAACTTCAAGTACTCCACAGTCTGTGAATGTCTGCACAGGATTTGGCTGAGGGAGGGGCCACGCTGCTCTTTAAGCCAGTTTGTTAGCGACACAGGGCCCAGGGAAGGATTATCCAACTTCCCCAGGTTCCCGGGCTCTGCCTCTGC
The DNA here is from genome assembly GCF_054644295.1 of Miniopterus natalensis. Taxonomy (NCBI): domain Eukaryota; kingdom Metazoa; phylum Chordata; class Mammalia; order Chiroptera; family Miniopteridae; genus Miniopterus; species Miniopterus natalensis. Next base: position 7,688,460 of record NC_142092.1, on the reverse strand, counting down.
CTGCCTTCGCCTGCTGGCCAGCTGTCAATCCTAATCACTGAAAAGTCAGTTTCTAAAAGGGCTTTAGGTGGAATCGGGAGTATAAGACTTTTGTGTCTCCTATGAAAGGAAAGTGCCATTCAGATATCAGGGAAGGTGGTGGGTGTGGTGGTGGGCAAGTTCCCTGAGGGTGGGGTGAGCTGTATCTCCTAGCAAGAGGTATTTTCCTTTTCCTGAGCTGTGGCTGCTGTGAGGGGCATGCACCCCTTAGGAAAAATGGCCTTCTCTTTTAGGGGGGTACGACAGGCTGCAGGTCTCCCGGCCACCGCTTTTCCACGTCTCCTCCAGTGCCTCCCACTCCAGCCCTTCCTCCACCAAAGCCTCAGGTGAGCAGCTGCAAACGAAAATTCAGTGCTCTGGGTTTAAAAAAAATACACCAAAAGCAAACAACGAAACAACTGTGGCTTTATCTCTGACTGGCTCCAGTCTCCCCAACAGTGGCCAGAAGCCCCTTTGCCTTTCACAGAGCACCGTAGGCCGCATGTCCTTGGGATCAAACTGCCCTCCCCGAAAAGGGAGAAAGCCACACTGAGACCCTGGGTCCAGTTCTGAGACTCAGGCTGGAGCAAGTCCAGGGGCCTGCAGGGGAAAGCCCAGTCTGGGCTGGCTCCAGGCCTGGCCCCGCCTGGACGTGCAGGACCCCAGCTTGAGGGCCACCGAGACCTTGTGCTTTCCAGTTGTGTAATCACTACCACAATCAAGATATAAACAATTTCTATTACTCAGAAAGTTTCCTCAGGCACCTTGTGATCAATCCCCACCTTCCTACAAAAGCAACCAGTTATTTGCTTCCCGTGACTATAATTTTCCTGTTCTCAAATTTTATATAAATAGAGTCTTACAGTGTGTACTGTGTCCATATCTTTTACCCATGATATTTTGAGATCCAACTATGTTGTTTTAACATTTCATTCCCTTCTATATAATATGGATATACTAAAATGTATTTATTAATTCGCCTTTTGATGGACCTTTGTTTCCAGTTTGGGACAATGATGAATAAAGTTGTTGCTATGAACTTCTGTATACACATTTTGTGTGGACATGTTTTTATTTTTCTTGTGTAACTTCTTGGGAGTAAGATTTTTGGGTTATATGGTAAATCAGTGCCAAATGTTTTCCAAAGTAGTACATCATTTTACACTTTCACCACCAATGGATGAGTTCTAGTTTTTCCACACTCTTAGCATTTGGTGTGATCAATCTTTTTAATTTTAGTCATTCTAGTGGGTGTGAAGTTATTTTCATTGTGGTTTTAATTTTTTTTGATGACCAATAATGCTGAGCACTTTTTCATGTGCTTATTGACCATTCATGCGTCTTCTATGGTGAAGTAACTCATTAAATTTTTGCCCAACATAATTGAACTGTTTGCCCATTAAGTTATAAGAGTTCTTTGTTTACCTGTGGTGGCTGAGTAAAAGCCAGAAGGAAAAGCAAGTTTGGCTGGGTTGCCTCAAGCAAGGGGGCCAATGGTGAGAAGAGCAACATGGAGAAGGGGAGGTGATCAGGCAGGACTTTGAGGCACAGGTGAGACTTTGGATTTATTACAATTAGGTGGAATGCCACTGGATGGTTTTGAACTATGAATTACTGAAGACCAGCGCATTCAACATGTAGTAATAAATGACTTGTTACGGGCATTTCCCATATTTCCAGACTTTCTGACCACCCTGATGAGCAACTTTAATTCGAACGATGAAAGAACAATCACTTATTTTAACCCCATTAAAAGTCAACTTGAAAAAGATATTTTCCCCTATGAACTGTCCCCAAATTGATCCCATTTTGTTCTGATTAATACACTTACCCAGCATATGTTGTGCTGTAAGAAAGATCCGATGGACTATTAGATGATACCATGACCATACTCAATCACTTTATGACTCAATGACTTAAGGGAGTAGAGTAGAAATATTGACAGTTCCACATTTGTTAATTATGGAGAACAGAAAAAATGATTACTTTTTGTTGAAATAAATAGGCCAAGAGAGCCCTGGTGTCAGCCCCGCTCCTCTTGGAGAAAGGGCTGTGAGGCCATCATCCCGATGGGTAATCTGACTTAACCAGCGATACCTGCTTGACAACTGTCATTAGAGATTTCACCAAGGCAAGGACAGGTTTCCTATGAGCAGTGAGAAATATGTAGCCTCATCAAAGTGCACCCTTTGGGAAGTGCTGGATATCCAACAGGTGAGGCCTTTTGTTATTCATTATTATAATGCAAAGGTTGAGTGTCCACTGCCTTCCATTCTGGTGTGAAAGCAGCCCCTCCTCTGTGCCTCCATTAGGCTGTCGTTCTCAGCATGGACTGATGCATTTTGTAATATTTCAAAATTAGTTTAGGCCACGTGTCCTTTTTTCAGCTCTGTAATTAACAATGGATGCTGGCTGTCTTAGAAAATACACATTTCATAGAATTTTTAAAAAATGAAACCCTAATAGCTCACATTTTAAGTATGTCAGCTGAACCTTACGGCTGTGTTACAGCCTGGAATATGTGCAATCATATCAGAAGGCATTGCTACATTTTAAGGAGTAAAATATTTAAAAAGTATAATTTTGCCAGGTGATATAAGAATATTGCCAGTGAAAGCCCTCATGACTGTTAGCTTGTTAAAAATAAAACCACCACCACCAATCTGATGTGAGCTGTGGATGTGCACGGTGTTGTGATAGCAGCTGGCCCTGGGGAGGTGGCTGTGAAGTCCAGAGGCTCTTTCCTGGCCTATTTCATTCCTAACGCCCATTTATTATACACCGCTATGTCCCAAAGTGAACAAGCAAGGCATGTCAAGTTCAGGTCTTGTCCCCAACAAAATAGAAATGTGACAGTGACAGCATTTGACTGGACAATAACAAACTGGACGAAGGATATTTTCTCTCATTGGAGACTGACAGTGTTTTAGTTGTGTTTAAAATTTGTGATTCTCCAACTAATGAAAACCTGTGGAACAATTAATTTTACAAATCTATACAGGGAATTTGTGATTTTGTGTTCAGAGGCGGTGATACTACAAAAGAACAAAAATTCCCAAGCACTGCCCCAAGCAGACGCCCCCATTCAGTGTAACACTGACGGCATTTAGTGTCTGGAAGATTTCAAAGGGGCACAGCTGATGCCTCTTCGGTGCTGCCAGTCACTAAGGGGTTTCATGTTCCGGGGGAACGACTTGTCGATGGGTGATGCTCAGGATCCTGAAGAATGGATGTGAGGTCTCTGTGCCAAGTCGTGTGGGCTGTGGGAAGTCTCTGTGTCCTGTCTCCAGATGAAGCCTCTCCGTGAGGTTCCCATGTGAGATCCCTGTGAGGCCATATGTGGTCTCTGCATCATCTCTGGGTGAGGTCTGTGTTGGAGGTATCTTTGAGAAGTCTCTGAAATTTGTGTGGGGTCTTAGTATGAGGTCTCCAGAAAGTGACTGTGAGACATGTCTGTTGGGAGATATCTGTGAGGTCTCTGTGAGTTGTGTGTGTGTGGAGTGTGGGTCATCTCAGTGGGGGACGTCTCTGTTGGGAGGTGTCTCCGTGAGGTCTCTGTGTTGCCTCTGCTGGGAGCGTGTGAGGTCTGTGTTGTGTCTGTTGGGAGTGTCTGAGGAGTCTCTCTGTGAAGTCTCTGTGTGTGTCTGAGAGGTCGTTGTTGGGAAGTGTCTCTGATGTCTCTGTGTGTCTCCGTTGGGGGGTGTCTGCGAGAGAGGTCCCTGTGTGGGCCTCTCTGTAGTTGGCATCCTGCACCTTATGGAAGGCTCAGCAGCATCCGATGGGCAGTGAGACTTGCTCCTCCGTGTTTGTTTCGTCAGCATCCCAGTCAGTCTGTGGCACTTCTTCTGACAGGAACGTGGGATCCACATCGAGATCCCCCCACGCCAAGAACTCACTTCTCTGTGCCCGAGAACATCCAGTGACAGCCAGGCTCGAGGTCCTGAGCTCCTGAGGGCCCAAAGCACTCTCTTTCCTGGTCTTCCCCTTCCCACAGGTCCTGAGCGAGCTGTCACTGCTGCACCCACCCTCACAGTCACTAGAGAAATTGCTGTCTTCCTGCTTCCTGTGCGATTGGGGTGGGGAGGAGGCAAGCTGCACTAGGAGTAGAGCACAAAGGGACCGCTCCTGGGCTGCACCCCCCATTCTGGGCGGATCACTTCCACCTTCCCGTGTGGCAAATCCTGTCTGATGGCCTCTCCTTCCCAGCTCTGGGGTAAGCAAGACTGGAGCCAGGTAATACTACGTGATGGCAGCTAGTCTCTCAGATTTTGAGTCCCCACATCCCCCATGGAGCAGTCCTTGGGCCACGTGTTTCTGCAAAGGTTACCATACTGGGAGGCCCCAGCAACCTCCACTCCCCTACCTGTCTGGCTTCCGCACCTGTCAGGTCATCCTTTCTAGAATTCAGGAGGTGAGCATGTGCAAGCTTATTAACTATTGTGAGGACATTAACCCTCCCTGACTTGCTTCACTTTCACAAGTTTGGCCCTAGAGGTGGCTTCTTTAGGTCTGTCGTCTTGGAGCTGGAGCAGGTGAAGACCTGGGTTGCAGCCCCCCAGGCCAGTAGATGGCAGTGGGACATCAGAGCTCCTTGGTCACTGCACATTTATGAACACTTGATGCCATTTTGCCTTAGATCCAAAGTATTCAATTCTTCACCCACTTTCCTCCCAAGGTTCAGAGCGTCTGTCAGTTACCACATTCAGTCACACTCCTTTTCATTCAGTCAGAACCGCTTCTCTAGGATTAACATAGGGGAAGGCAGGTGGCCCACGGCCATGGCCATTCATTCATTTGGTGCAGAGGTGAACACAGCCCTCATCAGACTCCCTGACACCCACCTATACACACACAGAGCAAGAAGTACCATCCTCACTGGGCTCTAAGTGTGGGAAAGGCAGGAGTGGGGGGGGGGGGGAGCTGTACATTTTATCCAGGAGAAGCTAAGAGGGTTCACAGGGCTATCTCCACCCCAGCCTTCATCAGGGAGAGAAGGGGCCTTAAGGGCAGATGCTATCTATTTCCCACCGATATATCCAGGGGCAAGAGTTCTCTTGCTTCTGAACTCAGGGCCCAGCAACCTCCACTCCCTTACCCCACAAACATTCATCCACTTTGCTCTGACACTTCCTGGAGACTGAGTGGGAATGTCCAGCCCTGTGATGTCCCTGTAAACCTGTCCCCTAGAGTTGCATAAAGTTCAAAGTAGAGTGGAAGCAGGAGAAAGGTGGGTTGAACCCGGTCCTGGGGTGGGGTCTTCATGGTTTTTCCTCATTTTGTTTTAGAGTAGTTTTTGTTGTTTGTCATGACAGAATTGTGAAAACGGAAAGTGCAATGAAGGGACTTGAGATAAGGAGTGAGCTGGCAATGCCACGGTTAGTCTTCCTCGATGCCCCTCCCTTGTAGAAGCCAAAGGGCATACCGAGCACACCACAGACAAAAGCCACCACACCAACGCCTTATGAGGAAAAAAACAGAGGAAAATTAAATTTTTTGAACGTGTTAATGAGAAAATGGGCTGATTTTTTTGTTGGAGACATGTCTACGGTTGACCAGGCAAGACACCTCCCTGAGAAAAACACTGCTTCGGGCAGTGCTGATGGTGGCCTAGGGCACCTGGCATATTTGGCCCATACTGGCAGGGACTGACTGGAGACAAAGTCTTCTTGAGGGTCCGGGATGGGAGGTGACTCAGACCCAATGGCTCATCATTGGCTCTGACACTTTTCAAGGACTCTTTCTGTCTGACTTGCCCTTCCCTGATGGAGCAACTCTGGTCCTTGGAGTTGGCCTGGTGACTGCAGCCTGTATGACTCATCATTCTCCCTTTCTGGGGGTAGAAGGGAGGCCTGTGGTGGGAAAAACACCCACACCCTGGGGTTTGGGGTTCCTGTTTTTGCTCATTTAACTTTGTGGTATGAAGTCCATGATGAATGGCCACTTTCTCCTCTAGCATCTGTCCCACAACTCTTAAGAGTGTCTGAGCCTCAGGGATCGTGTTGTCCGTAACTGATCTGCTTTGGACTGGTCCTTGGCTCTGGGCAGTGATTGATTTGGGCTTGTATTTTTGCAGAGCATCCTGACCTTTGAGTGTTTTATTGGGGAAAATCCCCTGTAAAAAGAGCTTCATTCTTTGTCTGAAGAAACTTTCTGGAGGACCCTGTTTCTTCTCTGGCCGCAGCTGGAAGTATTTCCTGTCAACAGAGCCTACTGTTCCTGTAGCCCTGGCAGAGGGCCTCATTCTACTGATTTGAGAGGTCCCCAAATTTTCAGGCACTTCCACATGCTCTCCTGGGTCAGGCCTCCTGCAGTCCTCTCTCTTGTAGGTAGGGGCAATCATTTGTCTCTGATTCTTCCAAGTGTTCTGGACATTAGAGATCTTGGGCTCCTGCTTCCCTAGGCTGCTCCTTAGGGCTGTCTTAAGGCAACATAACACATGGGAAGCTAGCCTTTCTCCAGTGGGCATCCTCTGGGTGTGGCAGTGGCGCATCTGAGAAGCCAAGTTGTCTGCAGCAAGGGTCATGTCCGTGGGACAGTCTTGAGGTTGGTTCTTTGACTGTACCTTCACTATGGACATAACTTCATTAACGACCTCTTTGTTAAGGCATGGCTCTTCTGGATCTTGGAGAACAGACACTATAGGGAATAGGGAGCTTTTACTGGTCCTTGCAGCTCCTAAACTCCTCAAATGTGCATTTATGTTTTGGGACTTTGTCAGTACATTGGTTCCCAACTCTGGTTGAAGAGCAGGGGACACATTTGCCTCCATTGTCTCCCTGGCCCTCAAAGATTGGGATCCTAAGTTCACCTCCAGCATTGTTACCCTATTGTAGGGGTCTTGTGAGTCCCCACCCCTAGTCTTCCCTCTTGGCTCATTGCAGACCATTGCTGAAGTTGGACTGAGATCAAGTCTGCCCCTCTCAGCCCACTCCACAGTCCCACTCTGCCAGGTTAGCGTGAGAGACTGAGAAGTTGGCCTACCCTTCTCTCTAGTCAGAGAGGCCTTTGAAGGCCCATGGTCGTCACCAAATGGAGTCCCCCCCAGAACACTCTGGATTTCCTCACACACAGGTGAGGCGCCAGGGCAAGGTCTCGCTAGTGTGGGAACTGACTCTTCTGTTTTCACTCTCCCTCCCAGACAGGCCTCAGGAGGATTTCCCAGGAACTCAGCAAACTTGACTATCGGGTAGGCCCCAGATACAGAGGCGGATGAGGAGGGAAGGGTGAACTGCTGAGTGTGTGAGGCTTTAGCCTTTTTCAACTTAATGAGATTCGTGGGCTTGAGCACCTTGAGGGGCAGGCCCCACCTGTGCTTCACCCGAAACTTTGTGATATGTGCTTCTAGCACCTTTTGAATGTCTGTATCAAGAAAGAAAACCCTGTGGGAGGTGTTCACACAGGGTTCCCAACCCTTTAAGATTCCTAGATTTTTGTTTTCCACATGAGTGTCAGCTGTGGCAGAAGAGTGGGTGACAGCAAGCCAGGATCCATGCACACTCATAGGGATCAAAATATTGTTCATCTGCCCCAACTCACTGCTCAAATGGCCTTTTAGGGTGTTTTCTGGATTTTTGTCTAAGTTTCTCAGTAAATCACTTCTGGAGTCCCTCCTCAAAAGCATCAGGTCTCTTTCTGACTCCTCAGAGTCTACCATCTGAATCGTCACTAGGGAGCTTTCTGAGTCCTTGGAGAGATCTTTTTGGACCTTCCCTGTATTGTGGCTTAGCTGGATCCCCATCTTCTGTGCATCCTTGCTGCTTTCACCTGTGAATGAAGAGGGCTGGGAGGGCCCATGCTTGCCCCTTGCCTGACATGTCCCTGGTAATTCGCCCTGATGTTGCCTTAGTTCCAGAGGTTCTTGGATCTTGGGGGACAACTCCCAGCTGTGTTGTATATGCCAGTTTTGGAGGTGTTGCTCCAGTTGCTTCTGGAGCTCAGACCTGACTGGAAAATTCTCAGGAAGGATTCTGCCCTTGGGGTGGTTGGAAGTGAAGACCCTGAAGACTTCCTGAGATCTTTTGACTACAGAGGATAAATGCCACCTACTTTCTAGTTGCGTCTCCAACAAGGGCCTTTCTGGGTGTTGAATCTCAATTGGAATTAAAGATTGTGGCTTATTCTGGGCTGTGGGGCAAGATACTCCACAAGCCCTAATCTGAGGTGGAGAAGGCAGCGGTAGGCTTGGTACAGAGGGTTGGAGATGGCTCCAGGTCTGGAGCTGAGCCAGAGGTGGGGGCTGGAATTGAAGCACGGTTGGAAACAAGGGTTGAGGTGGGAACTCCAAGTGAGACATGGGCTGGGAATGGGAAAGCAGTGGAGATACTGTAGGCTGCAGTTGAACTGGGCAGGCATTCGAGATGCCATTGAATAAGAAAGGTGGAGACTGTAGTGTGGAAGAGCCCTCAGAGGTCCAGGCAGTAGCCTCCAGGGATTCGCTGTGCAGAGAAGGGAGCCCCCAAAACAGCTGGTTATAGAGCTGCTTAGGACTAGCCAGTTGCTCTTGTTTGTCATTCATGCTCCAGAAGGGTTGGGGGGTTGTGGTGTCCTGCTCAGCAACTGGTGATTTCCACGTATTTCCCAAAGAATTCAGGTGGTAGTTTGGGTTCATTTGTTTCTGATATAATGCATCTTTTTCATTTTCTTTCAAAACCTTGACACTGATTTTCTTTGTGACATGTATCTCCAGGAGATTCTGCTCATCAGAGGTGAGGAAAGGGAGGCTACTGACCTCTACCTGTCTGCCTGTGGAGTCTTCCTGGAACGAAGTCTCTGGTGGGTGGTGGGACAGGTGCCACTGGGACAGGGCCAAAATGGGACAGCTTGAGTTCCCAAGGCCTGAGATGGCTGGGGTCGGAGCAGTCGACTGAGGGGCATGTGGAGACGAACCCTGTGGGATGGTGCCCAGTGGCCATGCCACTGAGCCACCCTGGGGAACAGTGAGAGCGGAGTCTGGTGTTGGGGGTGCAGAGGAGGCTGTGGGAGGTGGAGGGAGGGCCTCTGAATCAGGGGCACATGAGGGGGGCTGGGAAAGTGCATGTGGCTGGGGTGAAAGGCCATCCAAGGGGAGGAAAGGCTCTGGAGGCTGAGAGGCACTCAGGGATGAGTGTGACTGAATGGAAACTGATGGGGTTGTTGGACCTGGTGACGGGGTGGAGGCCAGAGGCGGTGAGCACCCAGTCACAGGAGCTGGGGAATTGGATGTGGACATGGCAGGAGCAGCATCTTCCACAGGCTCCCCGCAGGGCCAGGCGGCTCCCTCAGGTGCTGCTTTGCACACCTCACCAGGGGGGTCTTGACATGAGAGGTGATGAAAGCCGCCCTGTTCAGGGGGCCTCCCCACGTGTCTGCAGGAGATGGAGGCACAGGCTGCAGCCAGGAGCAGGTGGGCAGGTCAGATGGGGGTGGGCACCTGGGGCCCAGGGTGCTCCATGGCCCCAACACTGACTTCCCAGTGCTCCTGCTGTCCCTCACCCCAGGGCCGCAGCCACAACCTGTCCCCCCCCAGGTCAGTGCACGGTGGCCTGTAGCTCTCAGCTGACATCATAGGTTTGGGAGGAAAGAAGACCCAGGAGAGTAGGGGCAGATTCTTTACCTTCCAAGAAGAGAAATGAGGCCCCGAGCCTTTTCCAGTTCTTGCAGGCACTCTCTGCAGGCTGGAAATCAGGAGGCTGGGTCACATGGTGGAGCAGGGCCCGGGGGTCTTACAGGAGGCTGAGTGCCATGGGGCTTTAGGGGACACGCCTGGGAGAGTGGACTCAGGAGTCCAAGCCTTGGGGCCAAGGCCACATAAGCCCTAACAGCGATGGGAGGCTCCTGACAGTGGCGCTCTGTCATTTACAAAGTGCTTCCACATCCAGTACCCCCTTGGCCTCCCCACTGCCCTGCGGGGAGAAAGGGCAGGGCCACCTCAGAGGCACTTGAATGAAGGTAAACACGCCCACGGCTGGACCTGGAGGTCCCCCCTCCCAGTCAGACACTGTTGGTCCACGCAGCCCAAATGTCCCTGCTGGGACACCCCTGCTAGGGAAACACCCATTTCTAGGCCCTGGAGGCTTCGTTCCCAGCACAGAATCTGGGAAGAATCCGGGTTCTGACCTCCTCCGAGGAGCCTCCGGGAGGCTCTGCCACTGGCATCCTCAGGGACCTCACCCTGGGCCCTCAGGGACAGGACAGATGGAGGCAAAGTCTCGGAGGGCAGGGCTGGGGGCAGAAGCTCACCCTTCAAAGCTCCTCTTTTCTTCCTGCACCTACTCCTCCGCCTTGGCTCCACCGACCGCTGAGAGACAAGAAGAAACGAGGGGCCGGGACCCCAGTCTCACCCTCTCTAGATGAGCGGCAGACACTCAGGGTCGTGAACACGACTCTACACTTACCTTCTGGGGCTCCCTGGTTCTTCCATTTACTTGTTATTACTGATGTTCAGTATCAGAGTTTCTTTGATGCTAAAATAGGCTGTGGATTCTCAGCTTTATTTTTTCTTCTCCAAAGTACTCAGAAATGCATGGTACACTGAGTATTTTATGATAGAAATAAGGCCATGTTGATTTAAAAGATGGCTTTTACTTATTTTTAAAGTGGGTAAAATATTTTGTTTTCTTTTGAAAAATGCAGAAAAGAATTTTCTATGTGAGACCCACCATCGATTCCCTCCATCACTGCTCCTCTGCTCCAGACACACACACATTCTCAGACCGCCAGGCGGCCTGAGCTCCCTCAGGTAGGCCTCTGCTTCCTGACCGCAGCCCCCCCAGCCTCTGCTCAGAGGCTCTCAGGGCCTCCCTCCAATCCCTGCCCGCGGGTCAGCCCCAACAGACGAGAGGTGGCTGGTCAACCAGGGCTCTGGGCCTGTCCCCACAGTGATCCAGCTCTTAGAACCCAGGCCTTGGCCACTGGTCACTGCATTTGGGGCTGTGCCTAGAGCCCTCCACCACACCTGGACTCCTGGTCAGAGATCTCTGTGTAGAAATCCTCCTGCCTGCTCTAACCCCAGCCCCACTGGGCTTGTTCCTAGAAGGATGAAATTCTATCTTTCCCAACTCAGGAGTCTCTCTAGGTGGTTCAGAAATGTGGAAATAATAGAAAAACAATCATCTCTGTGAGGTCTGGGCCCAGGGCTCCTTACCTTCCCGGTGGTTCTGCGTTTCCTAGGTGGTGGTGAGGGTGGCTCGCTCTCCAAGAAGTGCACTAGCACCAGGAAGAGCAGCGCTCCACACAGGATGCCGAGGACGGTCTCAGTCACCAAGGAGGGACTGGAGCGCAGCCAGGCAGCAATGACGCTTTTCAGAGAGAAGAGAGGGTTCTCCATCATCTGAAGTGCTCGGCTGCCCTCAGGAACTGAGCACTGGCAGCTCCCTTGGGGCAGAAACCCGGCCCGCATCACAGAGCTGTGGCCTTGTCACAAAGGTTCCTGAAGGCGGGGGAGGGACAATAAGAAGCGGAGGCTGCCCAAGCCCCACCATCCAGCCCCACCATCCAGCCCCACCTGCCCCTGTATCCTTCTGGGCTTTCTAGCTCTCTCCTTCCAGCTCCTCTCATCCTGTCAGACCTTAGCCAATTTTCTATCAATTTCATCTGGAACCCAGATGTTACCCGGTTCCCTTTGTCCCTTAGAGATCTTGACTTGAGGCCCATCAGCTTCATACCTCTTCAAAATCTGAAGTTGACCCTGAAATTTGGGCTATTTCCTGGGGATTTTCACTCTATTTCCTCTGTCCTCAACTCCAGCTTCCCCACAATGGTCTTGGGTTGTATAAATCCAGGCACAGAACTTTTACACTTACTTAGTTTTATGAATTTGGGGTAGTGTTTGTCACATTTTCCATAAGAGCGACCTATACACAAAAAGTTAAAATAACTTATTTTTCAACATTTATAAATCTAAGTACAAAAGAATTATATGAAGTTAAGCCTTTAAATAATAATTTTATAAATTTATAGCATTTATAATTCTGGAATTAGGAAATCTTTAAACTGCACAAAGACTTTGAAACGTGTACACACACACACACATCCTTTCAAAAACCAATTCAATATTTTCAAATCCAAGAATCCGTAATTTTCTACTTAAAATATTTTTTCAAATGTTCTCTTGAACATTTACTCTCCACATAAGTTTTGAAACATGTGTCTTAGTCCATTAGGGCTGCTAGAAAAAAATTCCACAAACTGGGTAGATTAAAAACAATAGAAATTTACTTCTCCCAGTTCTAGAGGCTGGGAAGTCCAAGGTCAAGGCACGAGGTCACCTCCTGGTGAGGGCCCCCTTCCTGGTGCATAGCTAGAGCCTTCTCGCTGTGTCCTCACATGGTGGGAAGAGGCCTGGGGTCTCTCTGGAGCCTCTGCTATAAGACACCGATCCCATTAATAAGGGACTATAAGTACCACTCAATGGCACCACCACTGGTCACCTTTAGGAGTTAGGATTTCAACATATAAATCTGGGGAGAGCCCACAAACCTTCAGACATGTGCACATGTGCTACACCCAGAAACCAGGAGTGGGCTAGGGTGGGCTAAGGTATGACCCTTAAGGTTTGTAGGGTGGAAGGTGAGACAAGGGGTCAAAGCCTGGGGCTGGTTCAGATCTTAAGCAGCCTCTTCAGATATCGCTAGTGTGTCCTGTACATGTTCTCTGTTCCGAGTGTGCCTTGGCCTTGCGCGCCCTCCCCTCCGGACCCTCCGGTCCAGCCGAACCGCCTGGAGAGAGCTGTGAGCACCACACAAGCCTCCCTTGTGGCGCCCTCGGCATCCCCTCAGCAGTGGTCAGGACCCACCGAGGGATTCCCATGGGAAGTGTCTTAACACCCAGGTACACCTAGAAAGAATGCGTGTCCTGCTTGCTGGTCGTAATAGTTTACACAGCTCTCCGGGAACAAGGGCATCTGCGTTTGTCTGGCTGCGCTGTCAGGAACGAGCACGTTCCTGCGTCACTGTCACTTCTGTGGGCCGCAGGCTTCTCCTCCTTCATGCCACTCTCACCTGGAGTTCAAGCTTTTATCAGGATTTGGGCTTAGGTTGTCCTGTATTCATATTTTCCCTCTGCATTTTTTCAGTTATTTTCAATGTTTTGTTTATTTTTTTTACATTTAAAACTCTTATCTGACTATCTTTACCTTGATTCTTTTATTGTTCTATTATGATTTATTTTGCCATCTTAGTTTATTCTTTATTTTCCATACTTTTTTTTCCCCCCTCCTCTTGCCATCTTCCACTTTATAGATCAAATGTTCTTTTTGTTTACATGTAATTTGGAAATTTTTTACATTGTAATGCTTTATGCCATTAATTATGGTAATTTCCTCTTCAGTGTCTTGTGTGTGTCAATATTGGCATCATCTCAGCAAACCGAGCAAGTGCTCTTGCCTCTTCTCACCTCCTCTGATTTTGCTTTCTGCGTCATGACAGCCCTTATTGCAAGGGGATATTGTCTGGAGCTTTAATTCTGGGTTATTTGAATGTGCTACACTTTCATGTACATTTTAGGATACAATAAAGGCCATTAACATCAATCATTTTTTCCACAAAGTAATAGCGTGTTCATAGATTTATTTTTCTTCCTACTGGAGTATTTCCTCTAGAAATATTTCCAAAGGGATTTATGTGAAATACAACTTTTGAAGCCTTGTTTTCTGATAACATCTTTTCCTGTGTCTTCCTGTTTAAAAGACCTTAGCTGCATATAATCCAAGGCTTAAAATTTGTTTCTTTTCAATTCTTTAAAATATTCCTCCCCTGTAGTCTTGTCTCCAGCATTGCTGTTGAAAAGGCTGATGTCAATGAAAGCCAATGCTTCTTTAAAGGATGGTCTTACTTTCTATCATCTCGACGGGATGTTACAAAACAAAGGGTGTAAATCACTTAACTAAAATGTTAATGCAAAATGAGAGAAATTAAAACCTTCCTGAGACACTTAAGTACACAGGAAAATTAACTATCATACACTCATTCAGGGAAAAATATGAGAAAGAAACTTAATGAAAGAAACAGTCATTAGATCCAAGAACAGCTGAATGTACTTGAAATGAACATCCAAGAAACTGATGCTGAGAGCTGGCAGCAGGCCTACCAACCTCTCTGTCCAAAATCAATCATTTATCAAAGAGAATGATAAGAATTAGGTTATCTTGGTGATGTGCTGCAAGAGATGTTATGTTTCTTTTTAGTCATTCAAAATAAAGGTTAGTCAAACTCCTGGAAAATAAAAAATAATGTACCATAAATGTACAATAGTTGAGTAAAACTGCCATATTTTTAGGTATTTAAAATGATATCAGTTGTAGATTGCGTCTCTTTTCAGAAATGTATTTTACAATTGATGGCATATAATTTAAAAAGTGACATTTAAACCTGGCTCTGTGCGGCTTAGTGGCTGAGTGTTGACCCAAACTGAGGAGAGGTCACCATTTTGATTCCCAGTCAGGGCACGTGTCCCAGTTGTAGGCTCGATCCCCAGTAGGAGGGTGTGGGAGGCAGCTATCGATGTTTCTCTTGTTGATGTTTCTATCTCTCTATCCCTCTTCCTTCCTCTCTCTCTCAAATCAATAAAAACATTTTAAAAAAATGACATTTCAAACAATTAATTAAGAAAAAAAAGCCCAGCCGGCATCACTTAGTGGTTGAGCATTGACCTAGGATCCAGGAGATTGCTATTTGAGTCTGGGTCAGGGCACATGCCCGGGTTGAGGGCTTTATCCCCAGTAGGGGGCATGCAGGAAGCAGCCAATCAATGACTCTCTCATTGTTGATGTTTCTATCTCTCTTTCTCCCTCTCCCTTCCTCTCTCTGAAATCAATAAAGATACATGTTTTAAAAAGGAGAAAAGAGCCCGGCCGGGCATGGCTCAGCGGTTGAGCATCGACCTAGGATTCAGGTGATCAGGGTTCGATTCCCGGTCAGGGCACATGCCCGGGTTGCGGGCTTTATCCCCAGTCGGGGTTGCGAGGGAGGCAGCCAATCAGTGACTCTCTCATCATTGATGTTTCTTTCTTTCTCTGCCTCTCCCTTCCTCTTTCTGAAATCAATAAAGATATTAAAAAAGAGAGAGAGAGAGAAAAAAGATAGTTCATCTTCTTGATTTTTGGAGACTGGAGTGTTTTGGAGGCTTAGGTGTTCACATATGATTTCATTTCCTTCATACAAATCAATTCATGCTACCTGCACTTGTGTTTAAAAAACAACAACCCATAATCATGGTACTGTTATTTTATTTGAGATTCCATGATCAAAATCAACCTATGGACACAGTATGGAACAGTTTAATATAATTACAAAAGAGAATGTAAATTACATAAGATGTGACCATATAAACATTGACCTGTATTTGCTAAAACCTGAAAGCATGGTGGGGAATGTTGTAGGGGAGGAAAAGTTGGGCCCTAATCTCTGCATCTTACTGAGCCAGCCAATGTTGGTCACAGTGGAAAGACACTATATTATTTAAACATAATAATAAGTATAGTAAGTATATTATTTAGAGAAAGTAAACAATTTAAAAACCTTAAATTTTTAGGTTAAAGAACAAATGGAAAATGTGCTTTTAGGAGAAGAAAGTGGAAAAAATGAGCTATATTCTCTATCATTCATAAAAGTCAGTAGATTTTACTTAAAATTGATTAAACAAATTAAATTATTCTATAGCATTATTTAGAGTTCAAGGAAATAGTACATAGTGAAAAAAGAAAATGATAAAAATTGCTTACCTCTGAAGAACAGGATCTGAGCCTGTGGAAGAAACATTGTTTTCATTTTTTTTTACTTGATCATCAAAGTGTTTGAATGATTTTGAATGCACGTTTTTGCTTACACCACAGAAACACAAAGCATTACAAGAAAATATTGTGAACAACTATATACCAACAAAAGGGACAACCTGGACTAAGTAGATAAATTCCTACGAACATACAATCGTCCAAAACTGAATTTGGAAGCACCATAAAATCTTAATAAACCATTTAAAATAATGAAATCAAGGGGCAATAAAAAATCTTCATCAAAGAAAAGTTTTGGACCATATGGTTTTACAGGTGAATTTTACCAAACATTCAGAGAACTAACTCCTATATTTCTTAAACTATTCCAAAAAATTCAAGAGGAGGGAAGACTTCTAGCTCATTTCATAAGGTCAGCATTATCCTAATTCCACAACCAGATAGAGACACAAAAGAAAGAAAATTATACAGCCTGGCGTGGCTCAGCGGTTGAGCGTCGACCTAAGATCCAGGCGATCAGGGTTTGATTCCCAGTCAGAGCACATGCCTGGGTTGAGGGCTTGCAGCCAATCAATGACTCTCTCATCATTGATGTTTCTATCTCTCTCTCCCTCTCCTTTCTTCTCTCTGAAATCAATAAAGATATATTTTTTAAAAAAGAAAATTATAGGCCAATATCCCCAATGAACATAGATGCTAAATCCTCAACAAAATACTAGCAAACCAGGTCTAGCAATGCATTTAAAAGATCATACACCATGATCAAGTGGGATTTATTCCAGGGATGCAAGGTTAATACAATATTTGCAAATTAATAAACATGATACATCACATAAACAAGATGAAGGATAAAAATCACGTGGTCATATCAATAGATGCCGAAAAGGCATTCAACAAAATCCAGCACCTATTTATGATAAAAACTTTCAACAAAGTAAGAATTATGGGGTCATACCTCAGTATAATAAAGGCCATATATGGCAAACCCACTGCTAACATCATACTCAATGGGCAAAAACTAAAAGTGTTTCCCTTAAGATCAGGAACAAGACAAGGATGTCCACTTTCACCATTCTTATTCAACATAGCACTGGAAGTTTTAGCCACAGCATTCATATAAAAAGAAGCAATAAAAATCATCTAAATTGGAAAGAAGAAAGTAAAAACTGTCATCATTTGCAGATGACATGATACTATATAAAGAAAACCCTAAAAACTCAACCAAAAAACTAGAACTGAAAAGAATTTGTTAAAGCAGCAGGATACAAAATAATATTCAGAAGTCAGTGGCATTTTTATACCCCAATAATGAAGTATCAAAATAAGAAATTAAGAAAGCAATCTCATTTACTATTGCAACAAAAAATAATATATCTAGGAATAAATTTAACCAAAATGGTAAAAACCTGTGCTCAGAAAACTATAGGATACTGAAGAAAGAAACTGAGGAAGATACCAAGTGGAAGTTTATACCATGCTCATGGATAGGAAAATTAACATCATTAAAATGTCCATACTATCTTTATTATATAGTCCATACTATCCAATGCCATTCTTATTAAAATACCAATGACATATCTCAGATATCTAGAACAAATATTCCAAAAATGTATATGGAACCACAAAAGACCCTGAATATCCTCAGCAATCTTGAATAAAAAGAACAAAGTTTGAGGCGTCACACTATCTGATATTAAACTATACAACAAGGCTACAGTAATCACCAGAGGATGGTACTGGTATAAGATCAGGCATACAGATCAAAGGAAGAGGAAAGAAACCCATTCCTTCATGGTTGATCAGTGCTTGACAGAGGAGGCCAGAGCATACGATGGGGTAAAGACAGTCACTTCAATAAATGGTGCTGGGAAAATCGGACAGACACATGCAAAAGAAAAAAGTAGACCACCAACTTACACCATATACAAGAATAAACTCAAAATGCAGTAAAGACTTAAATGTACATTGCGAAACCATAAGAACCCTAGGGGAAAAAATAGGCAGTAAAATCTAAGACATCTCTGGTACCAGTGCTTTTGCTGATATATCTCCTTGGGCAAGGGAGACAAAAGAAAATTAAGCAAATGAGACTACATCAAACTAAAAAGTTTTTGCACAGCAAAAGAAACCATCAAAAATATAAAAAGGCAACACAGTGAATGAAAGAACACATTCACCAATGATACATCTGATAAAGGATTAACTTCCAAAATATATTAAAAACTTATACAACTCATCATTGTAAAAAACAAACAATCTAATTTAAGGATCTGAATAGACGTTTCACCAAAGAGGACATACAGATGGCCAATAGACATGAAAAGATGCTCACTGTCACTAAT
Source organism: Miniopterus natalensis (assembly GCF_054644295.1). Classification (NCBI taxonomy): domain Eukaryota; kingdom Metazoa; phylum Chordata; class Mammalia; order Chiroptera; family Miniopteridae; genus Miniopterus; species Miniopterus natalensis. The sequence goes on along the minus strand of NC_142092.1, from coordinate 7,670,394 downwards.
CATCAGAGAGATGCAAATTAAAACCACAATGAGATATCACCTCATGCATGTCGGAATGGATATCATCAATAAATCAACAAACAACAAGTGCTGACAAGAATGTGAAGAAAAGGGAATGCTCGTGCCTGCTGGTGAGAATGCAGACTGGTACAGCCACTGTGAAAAACAGTATGGAATTTTCTCAAACAATTAAAAATGGAACTTCCTTTTGACCCAGCAATTCCACTTCTGGTACTTTAGCTGATGAAACTGGAAACACTAATTCCAATGAATTCATGCACCCCTATGTTCATTGCAGTGATTATTAACAATAGCCAAGATTTCCAAACAGCTCAAGTGCCCATCAGAAGATGAGTGGGTAAAAAAGCTGTGGTACCTTTACACAATGGAATACTACTCAGCTCTAAAAAAGGAAAATATTACCTTTGGTGACAGCTTGGATGGACCTGGAGAGTATTATGCTAAGTGAAATCAGTCAGAAAAAGACAAATACTATATGATCTTACTAGTATGTGGAATCTAATGAACAAAATAGTTCAACCAACAAAATAGAAGCATAGATACAGAGAACAGACTGACAGTTGTCAGAGGGGAAAGATTTGGGGGCTAGGTGAAAAAATGTGAGAGGGCCTAGTCAGGCATGGCTCAGTGATTGAGCATCGACCAAGGATCCTGGAGATCATGACACATGCCTGGGTTGTGAGCTCGATCCCCAGTTGGGGCCGTGCAGGAGGCAGCTGATCAATGACTCTCTCATCATTGATGTTTCAACTCTCTTTCTCCCTCTCCCTTCCTCTCTCTGAAATCAATAAAAATATATATATTTTTAAATGTGGAGGGATTTAGCCAAAAATATATAAATATATGTAACACATAGACATGGAAAACAGTATGATGATAGCCAGAGGGAAAGGGGTGTGTGTGTAGGTGGTAGAGGGCACAGGGAGGATAAATGGGGACAAAAAGAGACTTTACTTTGGGCAGTGGGCACTAGATACACGATGCAGATGATATTTTGTTGAGTTGTATGCTTGAAACCTGTATGGTTTTGTTAACCATTGTCACCCCATTAAGTTCAATAAAAAAGTGCGCTAAAGTCCTCTACCCTCCTCCACTTTATCAAACTTGCTGCTGTGAGCTTCACTAATGACTAATTCCAATGGCCACTTGACATTGCTCCTCGTTATCTAGTGTAAAATGTTTATATCATAAAATATAACAATTTCAAATTATTAATCGATCTATTTTTAAAAAGTTAACCATCTAATAGTTGAAAAATTAACAGCAGAAATAAATGTGTCATCAGTGTTGTCTTTCTATGGGATTTAAAGACAAACAAACAAACAATGAAAGGAACAAACAAAAAGTATCACCAGCAAAATTGTGAAATGTAGTTACTGGCAACAATGAAGCAAACCAACCTCAGTTCTGAATTGGATGAGGAATTCTTTCTAGTAGGTTTCTGGCACCTAACACTTCCACCAAAACATACTCTGGCTCCCACTTCATGAAAGTGCTGCTCATTTTACCCTAAGTTTGCTTGAGTCATTCCTAAAACTCCTGCACATCCTACTATCTCTCTTATGTCAACCATGATGCAGTCTGGGATCTATACTACCCAAAGCAATCTATATTCAATGCAATATCTATTAACATACCAATTGCACAGAACTATAAAAAATAATCTTAAAATTTATATGGGACCACAATAGACCTTAAATAGCCAAAGCAATCTTGAGAAAGAAGAACAAAGTTGGAGGCATCATGTTACTTGACATCAAACTACAAGGCTATAGTAATCAAACAGCATGGTGCTGGCATAAAAACAGACAGATCAATGGAACAGAAGAAAGATCTCAGAAATCAACCCATACTTAATATGGTCAATTAATATATGACAAAGGAGGCAAGAATATACAATAAGATAAAGACAGTCTAGTCAATAAATGGTGTTTGGAATACTTGACAGATATACATAACAATAAACTCAGAATGGATTAAATGTCTTATATGTAAGACTGATAAGACTGATAACCACAAAAGTTCTAGAAAAAAACCCAGAAAGTTCTAGTTCATAAACTCTCTGAATTACTCTTAGTAATATTATTTTGGATATATGTATTTGAGTAAGGGAAACAAAAGAAAAAATAAACAAATGAGACTACATTAAACTAAAAGGTTTTTGCACAGAAAAGAAAGCTATCAACAAAATGAAAATACAACCTCCTGAATGGGAGAAGATATTTGCCAATGATACATCTGATAAGGGGTTAATATCCAAAATATATAAGGAAGTCATTCAACTTAACACAAAGGAGACAACCCAATTAAAAAATGGCATTGACCAGAATAGGTATTTCTCCAGAGGACATTAAGATGGCCAATAGACATATAAAAAGATGCTCAAAGTCACTCACCATTACAGAAATGCAAATGAAAACCACAATGAGATTTCACTTTACACCTGTCAGAATGACTAAATTAACAAATAACCAGTGTTGGCAAGGATGTGCAGAAATGGGAGCCATCTTGCCTTGTTAGTGGGATTGCAAATTGGTGTATTCACCATGGAAAACACAATGGAAGTTCCTCAAAAAATTAAAAATAGAACTACCATATTACCCAGCAATCCCACTTCTGGTCACTTATCCAAAAAATCCAAAACAATAATTCTAAAAGATATATGTATTCCTATGTTCATTGCAGCATTATTTACAATAGTCAGCATAAGGAAACAAGCTAAGTGTCCTTCAGTATGTGATTGGATAAAGATGTGGTACATATGGACAATGAAATATTGCTTAGCCATAAAAGAATGAAATCATACCATTTGCAAAATCAAGGATGGACCTGAGTAACAATTTTCAATCTTTTTCATCTCATGAGACACAAACTAATCACTAAAATTTTGTCCCACAAATATAATATATAGGTAAAAAATTGTATATCTGACAAAAATTGGTATAATTTTGATTCATGCACACTGGATGGCTAGTGTGTGTCTTTTGTCCTGAGGTGGGACTCTTGTAGGCAGCATATATTTGGGTCTTGTTTTCTTATCCATTCAGCTGCCCTATGTCTTTTGATCGGATCCTTTAATCCACTTACATTTAAGGTTATTATTGATAGGTACTTATCTATTGCCATTTTATTTCTTTGTGGCTATGTTTCACTTTCTATATCAACTTCTTATTACAGCAGTTCTTTTAACATTTCTTGCAATTCTGGTTTGGTGGTGATAAACTCCTTTAGCACTTCTTTTGCCTGGAAAGCTCTTCATTTTACCATCTATTTTGAATGATGGCCTTGTTGGATAGAGTAGCCTTGGTTTCAGATCCTTGCTTTTCATTACCTTGAATACTTCATGCCATTCCTTTCTGGCCTGTAGAGTTTCTGATGAGAAATGAGCTGAAAGCCTTATGGGAGCTGCTTTGTAGGTAATAGATTGCTTTTCTCCTGCTGCCTTTACTATTCTCTCCTTGTCTTGAATTTTTGGCATTTTAATTATGATGTGTCTGGGTGTGAGTCTCTTTGGGATCTTCTTGCTTGGGACTTTCTGTACCTCCTGAATGTGTGTGACTTTTTCCTTCACCAGGTTAGGGAAGTTTTTTGCCATTATGTCTCCAAACAGGTTCTCTATCCCTTGATCACTTTCTTCCTCTTAGGTCATTCCTATGATGTGATATTGTAACGTTTCATGTTGTCCCACAGCACCCTTAAGCTGTCCTCCTGTTTTTTAATTGTTTTTCCTTTTCGGTTCTCTGATTGAGTGATTTTTTTCAACCCTGTCTTCTAATTTGCTGATCCAATCCTCAACTTCCTCTAATCTGCTATTTATTACTTCCAATGTTGTATTTTTTGTTTATACTATTCTTAATTTCCATATCTATCTTCATGCTGTTGAGCGTCCTTGTGATCAGTATTCTGAACTCTATATCTGATAGATTTCTTATCTCCATTTCACTCAGCTCTTCTTCTGGAGAATTCATTTGTTCTTATACTTGGGACTTGTTTTTTTATCTCCCCGTTTTGGCTGCCTGTTTGGATTTGTTTCTATGTATTAGGTAGATCTGCTAGGACTCCCAGTCTTATGGATGGTCTCTGGTGCAAGCCAATGTCAGATGCTGTTTGTGATTGGCCTTGAGTACCTTGTTTCAAGCTTTCCTCACTCCATAGCTTGTGGCTTCCTCTGCAGGGGCTGGGTGTGTTTGGAAAGGACAGAGATGTGCACCAAGTTCTGCTTTTCCAAGCCTGAGGTCCAGAGCATATCAGGCAAAGACTCAAAGCACCCAGAGGCTGAAAGTTATTCAGTCTCTTAATGAACCTAGGGCAGTAGGAATGCCATGGGGGTGGTGGTGAGAGGTTTTCCCATGGGGTGGGGCAGTTGCTTCCCCCGCCTCCAGGCAAAAGCTGCTTGGATGTTAAATATCTGCCTTAGAAATATGTCCTCTGCAGTATGGGGGACTGTCTCAGAACAAGAATCCAGATGGCTGCCCTCTGAGTTCTACTCCCTCGAAACCAGTAATCCCAGACTCTTCTCACACAGCTCTAGTCCACTCTGCCCTCCCACCACTGGAACCCAAGGTGAGTGGCTGCACACAAAACTTTGTGCATTGGCCCTTTAAGAAGGTGCCTGCATTTCTTGCTGTCTCTCCCTGGTAGAAAGACCCCCCCCCCAACCGCTGCTTTTCACAACCAGATGTTATATGGGCACCTTCTTTAGTTCTGGAGCTCTGGGTTGGGAAGCCTAGCTTGAGGTTTAGGCTCACCCACAGCTGAGATCTCCCTCCAGACCTTCAGCTGCTCCCTGTGGGATCCCAACCAGGCCTCTCGTGCCTCCACACTTCCTACCAGTCTCTACATGGTCTCCACTTTTTGTCCTTGGCTTATGAAGGTTCTCTCCAGCTAGTCTTCAGTTTATTATTCAGGATGTTTTTTCTATATTTTAGTTGTAATTTCAGTTTGGTCCTGGGAGGATGTCAGTGTAGTTTCCACTCAATCCACCACCATTTTGGAATCTAAAATTATTACTCTTGATAATCACTTTGTAAATTATGTAAATGTCTAATCATTGTGCTGTACATTTGAAACTAATATAATATTGAATGTCAACTTTAATTCTAAAAATTTTTAAATGATAAAACCATAGCACTTCCTGCACCATGACAGTGCCTACTTTCTAATCCTTGTGGAACAGAAAACATTCTCCGCATCTCTTGTTGAGTTTCTTTTAACAAAATAAGAGGAACTTGTAGTTTTCTAGTTTAGTCTCTAGAATTGCATCAGCACTAAGTCAGGAAAAACATGTAAGTGATCCAACTGTGCATGTGGGAAAGACAGGGCCAAGAGAAGGTAATTATCAAATGGCCCAAGGGGAGGCAGACTTTCCATCCTCAGGCACCCTGTAGGGGTTCCATGTTCACTCTTTACCTGGATGTGAATGCTCCTGGGATATTGGTCCATGACGTCCCAATTCCTTTTCCTGCATGTTTCTTATCCGGGGAAATGATTTGTGATGAAACTGTTTAGGGTGACAGCTGGGTCTTGTTCCACAAACATGTATATTACCTGTGAACTGGGATAGTCAGCCTCCTTGCCCTTCTTGGTACAATTATCTTCAAGTCAGAAACTCCCTAGAGGCCCCAAGGTACATTGTGGCCACGCCTCCTTGCTGGGGACCTGATAGATCAGGGACTGGTTCTCATTTGACAGGATGTGTCCATATCTTTGGCCAAGGAAACCCCCTTGCTGATGAAGGTAAATTCTGAAGGAGGTGTTTCTGAAGTTCATGCTCTCAGATAATCACCAGTTTACACATTCACTCATGTTGTTACTGACATGTCTAATCTGGTAGCTGGCCTGAGCCCACAGAGCTTGTAGACCTGCTGTGGCTGTGCTGTTTTCCACAGTCATGTGCTGTGGTCATGGCATGGGGGCTGTGACTTTCCTGTTAGCAGCTTTGATACATGAAATGTGAGAGGGGCAGTGCAGGAATGTCTCTTAGTGGGATGTCATCAAACTGATGATGCAGGGGCATGGACACAGCCTTACCTGTTATAACACTGAAATGCTCCCAGCCTTGGTAGAAATGAACACTGCTCTGAGCTCGCTCTGAAGACCCACTCCATGATCAGGAGCTAACTGGTTACCACCTGGCCTTTTGAACATTACCCCCCCGGACACACCCTGTAAAAGCAAGGCCAGATGAGTGGCTTGGCAGTGTTGAGTTATCCCCTCTAACTGCAAGCTGCAAGTGTCACCGAGACACAACAGGCTGGCCTCTGCCAGGTGCAGCCAGAAGCTGAGTGTGACCTTGATTTCTGACATCCCAGGCTTTTCCTGGCATGGTGCAGCCTTCTGGGGTTGTGATTTGCTAGAGGAAAGACAGGTAAGACAATATCTCCAAAGAGAAAGAGACATGTCTGCTCTGGTCATTGTATCAAATCCAACTCAACCACAGTATAGGGTGGTGGAGGGCCTCAGAGGTCATGCAAGGTTTTCTCTTGTCCTCCCACCTGAGAAGGGTGGTGCTGGCCCCACTGTGTCTAGACAGGTTCCAACACAGCCCTGACACACGAGGGCGCTCAGTAGACAAGTGTAGATTTATACAGGGTGCAATGACCTGCCACCCCCCAGGTACACCTTCCTAAGGGCAGACGGGGCCCTCCCAGGACTGGCGGGATCCTTTGTCCCATCTGAGTGGCCAGCAGTACACAGTCAGGACTGAGACAGGACAGCCCTTGGCTCCCTGCCATCCAGGCAGGCATATGTGCTCCTTCAGCTCAGGCCAGCCTGGACCCAGTCGACCTCCGTGGCCAATAACTGCGCTGACCGTGCTTCTGGGCGACTGAACTGCTGCCTGAGCAGCGTCAGCAGCCCATTGGGATTTTTCAATTTTCAACATCCATGTGGATGAGACAAGCACCACCTCCCTCAGGGCCTCTTAGCCTTCCAAGAGAGGTATTAGCCCCGCACACAGCCACCAGCCAGCAGACTGGACCTGCAATCTTTTGACCCTTTCCCGTTGTAACAAACCTTTGCCATTTTCACTCACTGAGAATCAAAGATTGGGAGCAACTGCATCTCCCAACAGGCTGTTTCACGTGGAGGCTGCGTGGACTCAGAGAGCCACATGTGTCCATGGTCCAGCCCCTTGGGTCTTCAGTAAGTGGACCAGTTGTAGGTTCCCAGGTATGGAAAAATCACTGAGCCTCACACTACTTCACTGGCAAGAATTTTCTTACCACCCTCACATTTGGTCTCTGCTCTTTGTAAAGAAGAGAAAGAAACTGAAAAATGAGCCACTTTGTTCTTTGGAGATGGCTGGTTAATGTGGCCAGGGGCCAGATAGGACTCTTGGGTCCCACCTTCCAGGGACACTGATGAGGTCTGGGTGCCACCTAAGGGCACATGAGCTATTCTGGGCCAGCTTCTTTGATGCAAGGACCCAATGCCCAAGGCAGGAGACGGTTTACCACCAACAGCAACGCTGTGTTTTTAGCAAGTGGAATTGCTTCTTGCCACTGTGTGAGGACAGCAAGGGAGCTGGATGGTTGGCTGCAGCCCCTCATCTGAAGTAAAATCCTTCCTTCCTGGGCTTCAGGTCTGCAGCTGTGCAGTGGGCCATTAGTGCTGTGAAGTCTGCTGGTTTCCCTGTTCTGATGCTCAAGTCCTGCACCTCAGCTTTCCTTTGGGAACTACATCTCATCTGCTTCCAGACCAAACAGTTGCAGAGGGCTGGTCCCACATGTAGCCAATCCTCCTGTTTCATCTTCCGGGGGCTGGGGGGGGGGGTTCCAGGGTGAAGACGTGACCCAAGCCCAGCCACAGGCATTTAAAGCTGTGACTTTTGACAGAACCCTCAGGAAGGTGAAGCCCTTCCCAGTAGAATGGATGGTGAGTGGTGTCAATCTGGAATTGCTGGAGGCCCCAAACGCAGTGAGAGAGACTGTGCCCCTGAGTGGAGCTCCCCAAAGGCACTTAGCAGGATGGGGAGCGGGAAAGGGACCAGGTCCCACTTTGAGAGTATGAGCCCCTGGATCTGCCAGGTACAAACCAGGTTTAAGCTTTCCTCTTGCAAGTATTCATTTATTTCTACCACTTAAAAATGATTAACATATTTTACCTCAGTAAGTGTGTCCAGTCCCTTGCAATCAAAAACTCCTGGCCGCCCAGCCAGGTGTGGCTCAGCCGTTGAGCATCAACCTAGGACCCAGGAGATCAAGGTTTGATTCCTGGGCAGGGCACATGCCGGGGTTGCAGGCTTGATCCTCAGTCAGGGCCGTGCAGGAGGCAACTGATCTATGGCCGGCTCTCATTGATGTTTCTATCTCTCTCCCTCTTTTTCCCTCTCTGAAATCAATAAAGATATATTTAAAAACAAAACAACAACAAAAAACTCCTGGCCAACAAACACATCAGAATCAATATCCCTGAGAGCCCCCCTGCAGGGTGCCCACACTACATGGGCATGCCTGGGGGAGATGAAGATACTGGATGGGGTCAGGTACCAGGAGAAATGCCCAACAGCTCTGTCCCTGTTCTTTCCCTGCTCAGTGACAGGAAAACCCCAGAACAGTGAGAGGAGACCCAGCAGGGAAAGAGGTCCCTGGATGGCTAATTAGTCTGTTTGAATTTTCCTTATCTTAGGATTCATTTTATTAATGTTTATTTTTAGTAGGGAATCACCCATTTCCTCTAGGTTTCCAGTTTGATGCAATAGATTTATATTAATCGACTTTTAATTTCCCCTCTCTTAGTGCTCTTCACTGAGGAAGAACAGATTTTAAAAGGCTGGGGACAGGCAGGGTGCAGAAGTGCAGGAGTTACTGTTCCAGGTCTCTGCTTCTGGCTGTACTCCTGTGAAGGGCTAGGCTCCCTCCTCCCTTCCCCACCCCCACCCCCAGCAGCCTACCTAAGTCCTACCCCCTAGAAGAGCTTGGGTGAGTGCATGGCAAGCTGAACATTAGGTAATGTGTAGATTTTATTCAAATAGAATGACCAAGGTTCAACCCAAAGCTGCCAGGACTATTTGCATGACTACTTGTCCAGAATACTGCGTGTGCATGTCCTTCTGGCCCATCCTGGTCCATTTAGGCCTCAGTACGGGACTCAGAAGTGTGTTAGAATCAGTCATCAGTTTAAATACCTGTTTTACAATAATAATAATTAGAGATAACAATTGTTCCTGCCTCACTGGCTAAAGGGAACAGTAAATGAGATAAGAACATATGAAGGGCCTAAAACTGGATGTATCTCAGAGTGAGCTCAGTACTGGGTCTGGATTCTCGTTAAATTTTAATTCAGTGTGGGCAGAGCCGTGAAGGCAGAGACACCCTCCTGCCTGCTGTCAACTAGCGCATCTTGGGAATAACACCTAAGTGGAGGTCACCAGGAAACACTTCTGCTATGTAGTGTGCGCTCTCCAGGAAAACTTGAGAGGTTACCAAAAATGTTTTTCTCTGCTGCCATCTAGTGAGCATCCTGGGAATAACGCCTAAATAGCACCACCAGGAAAAACTGTCACGTGGCTTCTGAGCCAATAAAGAATGAGTGTGCCCCGGATGTGGTCTTCTGTGCCCTGGAAGCTGCCCACTGAAATGTGGAGTTCTCAAGGTGAATCCTGGTGCATGGTTGTGCAGGCTCTGAAACAGCTGCCTTCCCACCTGGCTCTTATTTATGCATGCTTCATGCCACCCTCCTCTTTTGCCTGCCTACCTTCCTGAGGGCAGTTTTGAAGTAACAATATGCTTAGAGAGCCTCTGTAGGTCACCACACCTGGGTGCAGTGGGGTGCAAACCAAAGATTTATTCTGCATGTAGAAAAGGTAGCCCAGAGGACAAGGAACCCAGGTCTGACAGCAAAGATCTTGGGTACAGAAAAACCACACAAAGGCCTCAGGAGTCAGATTGCAGTGGCAGGGAGAGCTTTGGAGTCAGGCTGCGGAGGGATCCTGGGCTCTGGCTTGGGGGTTGGGGCTGGAGACGCCTTGGGGACTTAACTCCAGATGCTGCATTGGCAGGAGGAGCTGAACACCAGGCTTCTTGGGAAGCTTTGCTGGAACCACCACACCCCTACAATCTGTAGTAGCAGGACCTGCCCTGAGGGTTAGTGTAGAGCCTCTCAGCCCTGCCCTTGGGCCATACTCAGGTTCAGGAGGCTGACCTGGTGTGGGAACTTCAGGATCTGGGGTCCTAAAGGCACCTATAGGAGAACTGGGGATCAGTGAAGATTCAGTGAAGGCTCCCCCAAGAAACCCCAAACCCTTAGGCCTTGTATGCAGCCAGCAACAGGGGCAGGCGGCAGGTCAACACCCTACACCCTGTAGGCAGAAAATAGCCAGACAACAGCCACGCCTGTGGTCACAGCAGAGCTCGGCAGGAACACTGGCTACATGTGTGAAAGGCAGCTAACGGCCACCTACCACCTGTAAACCCCAGCCATATACTGGCGAGGGCTTGTGGAGGTCCCACATTAGAGGCCGAGTACAGGGTTTCTTGAGAAGAGGGAAGCAAGCTGTGCTGCCAGGCTGCGGGCCCCTTCAGGAAGGCCCTGGTTATTGATACCTGGGGCGGGTGTTGCACGAATCAGAAAAAGGAAGAAAAGCGTAAAAAGGCAATAATGTTAACAGTTTCCTCAGCTCCTGGGGTGCATGAAATTTGGGAAACAATGGTTTTGGGGCAAAGTCATTTCCTCAGAAGGAGCCAGGAACAGTTCTGGAAGTGGGGGAGAGGTGAATACTGAATCCTGTCTGTGGTCCTTGCCCCTTACTCATTTAGCTCCAGCTACAGTGCCTTGATGAGCGGGTATCAGCCCTGGTGACCAAAGGAGCCAACGAAGTTGTCCATGTCCAGCAACCAGACCCTGACCCCACCAAGGCTTCTGTCAGATAGTTGGTCTGTGTGAGCAGTGAGATGGGGGTAGAGGAGCCCAGGGAAGAGTGGCCAGACCAGCTCCAGAGCCCAGATTCCTCATGGAGACAGGGCCCTTTTCTCTCCAGCATCCTCTGCCCAGTGAGTGGTTGAGGCTTCCGGACATGGCCCTGGGCTGGGGGTCTCGATGGCTGAGTCCTGATCCCTTCTAGGTGTGAGTCATTGTAGAATCTCCCTGTTCTGACAGAAGCATGGCGTGGGGTGTGGGTGTGGGTGGAGACATGAGTAGTAAATGATATGGGACCTCCTTAGGTTGGAAGCCTAACACCTCGGCCTTTTCTGCACTGAGCTACTGCATTTGCAGGTACCGTCTGCTGGTCCTGATGAGTTCATTTACCAAAAGGAAGACTAAGCTTTCCCAGAGATACGCACCAGTTCTGTGTCTTCATGACTCTGGCCTCCTGAGGCCTCTCTCCTTCACCAGATCCCTGGGACTTCCTTAGGGCATGGCTGTGTGTTCCCCCAGAGTGTTTCCCTGTCTCCTAACAGGGGACATGGCTCACTCCTGCACTAAGGCCGGGAGTTAGAGGGTAGGGCTGGTATGGGAACCTTGCTGGCCCCAATTTCCCTCTCCAGATCCTCTCCTCCTGCACCAGTCCTTCCTCAGGGTCCCAGATGTGTGGATCTGCCTCTTGTCCTCCAAGTCCGTTCCCCCCTTTCCTCTCCACCCTGCCGTGTCTGCCCCAGCAGGACTCTCCTCAGAGTGCCCAGTTTCTCTGCTTTAAGAGTTTCTCAAAGACCCTTTCACCATGACCCCTTCTCTCATCTCCCCAGCCAGGATCACACTCCTTCCTCAATTTCCCAGAGCACTTTGTCTGCATCTCTAGAAGAACCTACCACTGTCTGCCCTACATGGTATCTGACGTGAGATATACGGGTGCACAAGTGCAGGTCACTGCAGGAGTTAACAATCTCTTGGGGGACAGAGGCATAAAAACACTAGAGTTTAGAGCCAGCAATATTGGGAGGAGCTGACGGGCATGTCATGTAAGTTAATCAAAAGGTTTATGATTTGATCATTCAGCAAATCTTGTCAATGGACTGAGTAAAATGATATGCCTCATTGTGGCTATTTCTTTTCTTCATATGACTGTAGGATTTGTATTTATTAAATATCACTTCTTTCAAGAGTGCTCTCACTATAGAACAATTATTTGTCATTATCTTTTCTTAATCAATAGGTGGTAAAGGTACAAAATTCTGTCACGTGGAGATCTGTGAAATGTTGGGATATTTCAAAGGAGATTCCTCCTTGAAGAGGTTCTAAATGCTGTTATTTGGTGTTACTGACAGACCTTGGCCCACCCAGGACCGCCCCTCCAGCAACACTGGCCTCACCTTGGCTTTGAAGCTTTCCACATCATTAACACCCACCCTCTGGTCACCCTGGGAAGCACAGGGCACATTCTGGTCCTTGATTCTGGGTTCAGCAGCCCCCTTCCAGGAGCAGATCTGTAGGAGCAGGGGGCAGAGCTGGGGAGGAGGCATGAGGCACCACAGGAATCTGTCTCTCCCTTTCAAAAGCAGAGCAGAGAATGGAAAATTCCTGTCTGAGGAAACCTGGAGAACATAGAAAGTTCTAGATTGAGTGACCTAGAACCCTGGATTCAATGAGACACCTGGGGTAAAGTATAAATCTGCAATCACAGGCATGGAATAGATTCCGGGTGGCCATAATTCGCTGTGCCTGGCTTCCTCACTCAGAAACTGTAGGAGAAAGAGCCCCCACTTTCTGCAGTGCTCAGTGTCACTGTGGGTTTTCTTACCTCAGAGTAAGACAGGAGCCCTGCCTATTTGGTGAAGGGGACAGGGGTTCCAGCTCCGTGACTTGGATCCTCATTTTGGTATCTGATGAGAAGGCCAGGGTGAGGGTCACCCATGGGTGGGCATGCCAGGAGTCAGTTTGTTGGTGGAGGTGTCCTTGTGTAGCAACTGTTGATCGCAGAGGCCTGGTGGTAGAGAAGGAGAACCAGGGTTAGTTTTCTTTGCCTTCAGTCTGGTTGTGGTGGCCCAAGGCTGGGGGCACCAGAGGAGCTTCATGGGTCTTTATTAGTGTTACAACCCTGCCCCATCTTCTTTAGATCTCGTCTCAGTGAGAGAAGCTGCATGGCACCATAGCTAAGAGCATGGGCTTTGGAGTTAGACCACCAACCATTCACCAAGCATATATTTATCGGTGACCTGCCACGTGCCAGACACTGTCCTAGATGCTTGGGATGCCTCAGTGAACAACAGAGCCAGAGATCTCTGTCTTCCTCAGCAACTTACTTAATCTTGCTGATCCTCAGGATGCCTATTTATAAATGAAACAATAAAATCTCTCACTCTAAGGACATTGTGAGAATTAAAGATATAGTGCATGTCTAAGGTGTAACACAGTGCTAGAAAGGGTAGCTGTGGTCATGGTCATTATCATTAGTGTTGTTTCACTATTTTCCAAAAGCAGGAAATTGGGCCTGGGTTTGCCTTATTTATCGCTGTAGCCCCAGTGCCTGGAACAATGCTTGACTTTAAATACTCAAAAAAATGAGTACAGGGTTCTTCATCCACCTCTGGATAAGACCTTCCTGCATCATGTATTATTTCACATGCTACCCCATGCCTATGACATGAGGAGGTACCCTATGTAAGTATGTGGAATAAATGAATAATGACATTTCCTCGAGGCAGGATAATAGGATCAATTCTCCCAAGAAGCTGCCCTCTTTGCACCTAAACCCTCTAGTTAATCTGCATCCTCTTAGCACTTAGGTAAAGAACCACCTTCACTATATTTTTATAGCTATTTCTTTTGGTTGGTGTACATAATTTATATATTTTTTCTTTAATCTTTTTATTTATTTATTTTTGAATTTATCTTTATTGTTAAAAGTAATACCGATGTCCCCTTTTTACCCCCGTTGATCCCCTCCTACTTGCCCCCCCCAGGTTTTCATCACACTATTGTCTGTGTCCATGGGTTATGCATATATGCATATAAATTCTTAGGTTAATCTCTGCCTCCCCATCCCCCACCCCCTACCTTCCTGCTGAGATTTGTCAGTCTGTTCCATGCTTCTATGTCTCTGGATCTATTTGGTTTATCAGTTTATTGTGTTCATTAGATTCCACATATGAGTGAGATCATATGATACTTGTCTTCCTCCGGCTGGCTTATTTCACTTAGCTTAATACTCTCCAGGTCCCACCATGCTGTTTCAAAGGGTAAGGGGTCCTTCATTTTACAGCTGCATAGTATTCCATGGTGTAAATGTCTGAGAAGATGCTTGATATGATTTCAATCTTCTTGAACTCGTAGAGACTTGTTCTGTGTCCTAACATGTGGTCTGTCTTTGAGGATGTTCCATGTGCACTTGAGGAGAATGCATGTTCTGCAGCCTTGGGGTGAAATGTTCTGTAAATGTCAATTAAATCCATCTGATCTAGTGTGTCATTTACAGTCACTGATTCCTTGTTGATTTTTTGTCTGGAAGATCTATGCAGTAAAGTCAGTGGGGTGTTGAAGTCCCCTACTGTGACTGTATTGCTGTCCATCTCTCCCTGAAAGTCCTCCAGAAGTTTTTAAATTTTTTCCAGCCTGTGTGAGTCTTGTTCTGAGGTGGGTCTCTTGTAGACAGAGTATATTTGGGTCTTGTTTTCTTATCCATTCAGCTAGTCTGTGTCTTTTTTGTTTGGTTTGGTTTTGTTTCATCAGTTTTATTGATCATATATCCAGAATTCATTATATAAATCTTTCAAAATAACTAGATTTTATAAGAATAGTTTATAATTCAGCTCTGACTGCACAAATACTTGACACAGGAAACCATTTTTACAAATACATACGTTTTCTTATAAGAATACTTTAATAAAGAAAATAAGTCTCTGTACATCATATAGCAAATTTTATACAGTTTTCCTCCCATTCAGTCATTTTATGATTTTTTTATCACAATATGTCCATCACATCCAATAAACCAAATTAGAATTTACCACTGCTTCTCACTTTCAACTGTTTACTGAGACTCACACTGCTAAGAGTTTTTAGGCTTCTTTTTCTAATCTTTCCTGATCTGAAAGAATTCACAAATGTAGGCTAGAAGAGGCCATTTAAACAACACTCCTTCTAAATACAACTTGTATCAGGTTAATCACTGTGCTTGGTGAACGATCTTTTCACTTTGCACTTAGGCTAGGCGGCAAGTGGTTTTACCCCCACTGTATCAAGAAGAGATAAATCCTTGCATTCCTATGTTTCTAAACTGCAAAAATGAAACCCTAGAAACAAGAGTTAAATACAAATGTTAAGAAAGCCAAAACATGTGTTATTGATTAGAGAACACTTTTAAATTCAAGGCCTCTCCCAGGTTGAAGAAGACATAAAAAAATAACGTATAAGGATAGGGCAGTAGTTTTATAAAATATTGAAAAACTGAAAAAAGGTTAATCACTTAGGTCAGTGCTGTATCATATCCAACTGCCAGAAGATCCAGACTCTGGCTAGCTGAGCTCAATATCTGACATTCATGTTATGCTGTGGCTTTGAAATAGCTTAATCAGTACTCACTTGCCCAGAGCAAGTAATCATTTAAGCCAGGGAACGTCACAGAATACTGACCACATTTACCTGAAGACACAGGACCCAAAAGGGGAACATTTGGCATGGATTCCACTCCTTCATAGTTACTGAAACGTCTGCCTACTTGGCAAAGCTCATCTTACGTTTCAAGTTGCATGAATTGAAACCAAGAGACTAGCAGTATTCTACAGCCATGTTCCTGAGTACTCAGCTCCAATTATCCAATATTCTTAAAAAGATTCTTTAATCAAGCCCTTGTCCAACAGGAGACTTACAGTACTTGGGGACTACAACATGTCCCTTTTCCCTGCTCCTCCATTTCTCTTGGCTTCTCTTTCTCACACCAGTGTAATACTTGCTACGGATTTTTACCAGAATACTTCAGCAGTAGTTGGAAATGAATTCTACATTACTGAAAGTCTTCAATCACATTGTAATGGGTCATATTTGCATAATAACTAGAAGATGGTCAAATAATGTCTACTGTAGTGATTTTGCAAATTCAGCATAGTCTATATATCCATCGTTCTTGTCATCGTGTCTTAAAACACCATCTATTAAGTTAATCAGTTCCTCTTCCCTCATCGGTGGTGCCTGATCATTCCCTCCCTCCTTATGGACATGAGTGATGGCTGTGGAGAGTTCTAGGCCGTCAAGCAGACTGTTGCCGTTATAATCATGCATTTTGAAATAATGGAGCTGCAGTTCTTGTGGCGACATCTCTGCCTCTGGTTTGTTGATGATGCCTTCTAGATGTTCCATGATATGCTCTTGGTCATGCATTGTGTGCTTATCCAGGCCCACGCTGCCGGGATGGGAAGAGCCGGCCCCAGGCTGCTTAGCCCTAGTACCTGAGGCACAAAACGCCCAGAGCATGCCACACAGGAAGGGAGTTCTGAGCAGCTGCAGAGATCTCATGGTTGCTGATATCCTCACTGCCCGCTGCTGCTCAAGATTCCCAGACGAAAGGTTACAGCATGAGCCCCACTAACCCCAATTCTCTATCCTATGTCTTTTGATTGGAGCACTTAATCCACTTACATTTAAGGTTATTATTGATAGGTACTTATCTATTGCCATTTTATTTCTTTGTGGCTATGTTTCTCTTTCTCTCTATTTCAACTTCTTGTTACAGCAGTCCCTTTAACATTTCTTGGAATGCTGGTTTGGTGGTGATAAACTCCTTTAGCCTTTTTTAAATCTGGGAAGCTCTTTATTTCACCATCTATTTTGAATGATAGCCTTGCTGGATAGAGTAGTTCTGGTTTCAGATCCTTGTTTTGCATTACCTTGAATACTTCATGCCATTCCTTTCTGGCCTGTAGAGTTTCTGATGAGAAGTCAGCTGAAAGCCTTATGGGAGCTGCTTTGTAGGTAATAGATTGCTTTTCTCCTGCTGCCTTTACGATTCTCTCCTTGTCTTGAATTTTTGGCATTTTAATTATGTGTCTGGGTGTGAGCCTCTTTGGAATCTTCTTGCTTAGTACACTTTGTGCCTCCTGAATATGTGTGACTTTTTCCTTCACCAGGTTAAGGAAGTTTTCTGCCATTATTTCTCCAAATAGGTTCTCTATCCCTTGATCACTTTCTTCCTCTTAGGACATTCCTATGATGTGATATTGTAACGTTTCATGTTGTCCCACAGCACCCTTAAGCTGTCCTCCTGTTTTTTAATTGTTTTTCCTTTTTGGTTCTCTGATTGAGTGATTTTTTTCAACCCTGTCTTCTAATTTGCTGATCCAATCCTCAGCTTCCTCTAATCTGCTATTTATTACTTCCAATGTTGTATTTTTTGTTTATATTATGTCATTCTTAATTTCCATCATGGTTTCCATATCTATCCTCATGCTGTTGAGCATCCTTGTGATCAGTATTCTGAACTCTATATCTGATAGATTTCTTATCTCCATTTCACTCAGCTCTTCTTCTGGAGAACTATTTTGTTTTTATACTTGGGGCTTGTTTTTTTTATCTCCCCGTTTTGGCTGCCTGTTTGGATTTGTTTCTATGTATTAGGTAGATCTGCTAGGACTCCCAGTCTTATGGATGGTCTCTGGTGCAAGCCAATGTCAGATGCTGTTTGTGATTGGTCTTGAGTACTCTGTTAGAAGCTTTCCTCACTCCACAGCTCATGGTTCCCTCTGCAGGGGCTGGGTGTGTTTGGAAAGGACAGAGATGTGCACCAAGGTCTGCTTTTCCAAGCCCTGGGTCCAGAAGCAAATCAGGCAAAGACTCAAAGCACCCAGAGGCTGAATGTTATTCAGTCTCTTAATGAGCCTCAGGCTTTCGAAGCTCCACAGGATGGGGTGAGTGGTTTTCAATGGGTGGGGCAATTGCTTCCCCCTCAGGCAAAGGCTGCTTGGATGGTAAATGTCTGCCTTAGAAAGACATTTTCCGCAGTATGGGGGAATGACTCAGCACAGGAATCCAGATCACTGACCCCTGAGCTCTATCCCCAAGCCAGCGCCTGTGCATTCTCATCAAAAAGCTCTAGTCCACTCTGCCCTCCCACCACTGGGTGAGTGACTGCACAGGAACCTTTGTACTTTGACCCTTTAAGAGGGTGCCTGCATTTCCAGCCACCTTCCCTCACAGACAGAAACCCCACTGCTTTTCACAGCCAGATGTTATGTGGGCACCTTTCTCAGTTCTGGTGCTCTGGGCTGGGAAGCCCAGCATGGGGTTTAGGCCCCAGTGTTCTCAGTGGGAACCCCCCACAGCTGAGATATCCCTCTGGACCTTCAGCTGCTACCTGTGAGAGCCCAGCCAGCCCTCTCCTGCTTTCTCACCTCCTACCAGTCTCTATGTGGTCTCCATTTTTTGTCCTTGGTTATGAGGGTTCTCTCCAGCTAGTTTTCAGTTGATTTTTCAGGATGTTTTTTCTATATTTTAGTTGTAATTCCAGTTTGGTCCTGGGAGAGTGTCAGTGTAGCTCGCATGCAATCTGCCACCATCTTGGAATCTACATAATTTATCTTTGATCAGACAGAAGCTTTCTGAGGGCAGAGGGCAGAGGACAGAGGCCATGGTAAGTTCTATGGCACTTTTGTGTAATTTGGGAAAAGTCAACTCTCTGGCCAGCAGCAATCCCAGGAACATAGTATGGCCATTAGAAGACCTCTGTGTAGGAAGAGAAAGGCCTTGCCAACTCTGCATCCAGAGCACATGGTGGTAGGACTTCAACCCCTTCTCCTCTAAAGTGAGTGTGTTTGTATGTCTTCCCACTGGGCTCCGCTAGCTCCCCCCAAGACCCACACCATTCCCACATGGGGGTGGAGGGCCCAGGCTCAGTGGGTAATAAGAGTTTCTGACTCAAGTGCTCAGAGAGCTGCAGTTTATTTGTGGAAGAGCCACAGACATCAAAGATGTTCTACTCCTGCTGATGCATAGAGATTTGGGCTCCCCCAAATTAAAAGTCATTGTACTCTAGGGATTTTTGTTTTCCTTAACTTTTAAAATATAGATTGGGCTTATAAAAAGCATTGAGCCTGCTCAGTAAGAAAGAATTGAACAGGAAATGCCAACCTGCCCCAGTCTATAACTGAACCTACTTTTTCCCAAGGCTGGGGTGGGAGTGTCAGGTAAGGTAGAATTGTTCTGTCATGAGAGATACTCCCTCAGATGTCTTCAACTTGGGAAAGCTCCCATGTCTGAAAGCACTTTCCAGGGGTCAATCAGCAAATGGAAACCAAAGTTCACCCATTGTCTTAAAGGAAATGTGTGTGTGTGTGTGTGTGTGTGTGTGTGTGTATGTGTAGGAAACAAGTGCCATTTTGGCTGGAAACTCAAGCTCAAAGGGGACCCTCCAATGAGTTACTGATTTGTTTGATGTCATTACAGTTTTTCTATGTCTCTATCAGCAAAGATGCTATACAGAACATGAAGTCCAACCTTATCTCTCCTTTATGTCACTTCTCATGAATGCAGCTCATGATAAACTTATTGCTTATAGGTCATCAGAACAGCCACGAATATACCTTAAGTTGATGAAACTTGAGTGCAAATGTGCATGATGTTTAGGATCACTTAAAGTTGTTATTACTAGTACTATTATTGGTGGTAGTGGGGTGTCCCTTTCCCCACTGAGTGTTGAGGGTGTTGTCCTTATGATATCTCAAGAAAAAGAATTTTCCAAGACTTGCGTGGAAGGATAAGTGATTTTTATTTTCATGGCATTACATCCTTGAGTTTCCAAAGTCCCATTTCCCTTAATCCAGTCCTGGAAGAAGTACAGCTAAGCTAGAAGCACAGCCAGCATCCAGAGTTTCCATTCCATGTTGGAATTGGGTCCAGTAGAGCTTTAGGCTAGTCACAGTCCATTAGTCCATTGTGTGTGGGGTCCACATGGCTGTGGGCATTCAGGGGAGCCAAGAGAGCACATCCCCTGTGACAAGAGCCCTAAGAGAAACAAGAGCAACCAAGCAGGCCAGGGGCCAAGAAACCAAGAGAGCAAACTCCTTTCTTTAGGGGATTATATATTCCAAAGCTCCCTGAGCTTTCCTTTGGCCAATGACCTGTTCCCAAGTGTGACTGACAGACAAGTACCTTTCCTATATCACACAGACTTTGCTGGGCATGCGTTTATCTCCCCCCCGACCCCATCTCCTTCCTTCCCCCAGCGACCTGCAGGGAACAGACCAGTGGCTTCCTGGGGAGTGTTCAATTGCAGCATCCTGGCAAGCTGCACTAATGCATGACATGCCTATAATATTTGGTCTTCCCTCTACTCCTTTCCTGTCATTAATAACTAGGTTAATGAAAATGGTATCAGTACTAGAAGCAGTATTTATTATATATTAGTCAAATTGCTGAGAAATACTCCTCTTTTTAAAAAAATTATTTTTCATTTTATTTTTTTCCATCACTATTTTTCCCCTCTTTGCCTTCTTCCACTGCCACCCCTCCCTGCCCAGGGAAAGAATCAGAACTTAAACATGGGGGAGCGGCATTGGCCTGGAGGAAAGGGGGTGAGGGTTAGGGAGTGGCCATGTCGGAGCAGAGCTGGGACAAGGCAGTTCTGCAGAAAGGGGTCTCCTTCCTGGCTCAGCTCCTGTCCCTCACTGTTTGCTCAACTCACTATTATATTCAGGGATCCAGTCCCCTGCCTTTACTGTGGGGTCTGTACCGGTGCCCACAGCAGGGTGACCCGAGACCCCTCCCTCAGCCTGGACCTCCAGCTCCCACCTGCCCTGGGCCCACACACACCTGGGCCCCTACTCCCCCTGCTGGCTGTGCGGGTGAAACTGGGCCACAGTGTGTTAGGAGCTGTTTCCAAGGCGGATGCCAACCTGCGCAGCATCTATTCCTTCAAGAGTCCAGCCATGTGTGGGAGGGAAGATACAGTAGTTGTGGGGTGTCCTTGAAGACCCGTGTCCCTGAGCCCAGTCCCCCAGCCACAGCAGATGGGTCTCCTTCCCTCAGTTGGACAAGATTGCCCCCCACAGAAATCCCACAAGGGACTTGGTATCCTCCCCACTGTCCTTTCCCGTGTATCCACCTTTAACAGGTTTGTCACCCCCTGGTTCCAGCCTCACCCCTCCACCCCCTCCACTTCCATCATCCCACTGAGACTAGAGGATGCTTCTCCTGCCAGGAGGCCCCAAGGCAGAGAGCCTGTCCCCTGAGGCCAAGCCTTTTCCTCTGGGCTCAGGCCACAGTCTGGCCTTGGGAGCAAAATTGATGGGAGGGGTCCTTGGGTATTAGAGAGCTGTGTGCTCCCAGGAGCAGTCTGAAGGAGTCCCTGTCAATCTGCAAGGAGGGACTGAAGGGTATCCTGTGGATCCATAGCACCCATGACCTCCCACATCCTCCTTCCTTCCTCTCAGGTGCCCTTTCTATGGAGCAGTGCAGATCTGAGTAAGGAGAAAGCGGCCCCCAGAGCATTTTCACACAAAACCATCTTTATTCATAATAGACACACAATGTCCCAAAGGTGTTGCTCCTACCCCCACACCTAGGCCCACCCGCACCCTAACGGTCCTGCCCCCCCCCACCCCCCACCCCCCCCCACCCCCCACCCCCCCCCGCCTCCCACCCTCCCTTGTCAGTAGAACAGCCAGGATCAACCCTGGGATGAGAAGGAGCCCTTGACTCCTCTGGGGAACAGCCAGGTCACATCTAGTCTGGGATCCTCCACGGGCTGGCAGAGGGAGGGACTCCCCACTGCTCCATACTGGCTGCAGTGCCGCTTCCTCCAACTCCCTGTGACAGACTCATCACACTTTCTCTTTTGAGGTTGTGAGGGGCCGACCAGCCCCAAAGCCAGTGTTGGCCTCCCACAGGCCCTGAGGTCAGCCCCTGGGAGGGGGGTCTTCTCAGCACGGGCTGGGCCTCCAGCCAGAGTGCACTCCCGAGACTTGGAAGCTGGAGATGAAGCTTGGCTGAGGCCAAGTCTCTGAAAGAACTGGGACTGGGCAGCTCCCCGGGGCCCCCGACCTCCAGGGCAGACAGGGCCTGAGGCAGGGACAGGACTCAGAGAGAGCTGACAGGGCAGCAGGCTCTTAGGAGAGGCCCAGAGGAAGGCCAGGCTGGGGAGGTCCTCCTCATCCGCACTGGACCTGCCCTCTGGCCCCAGAGTCTTGGTAACAAGCGAGGTCTCTCTGGGAATGGAGGCGTCCCTGGGTCCCAGTCCAGAGTAAGCCTGCCGGTGACCCTGGGGAGGAGAGGGGACCCCTTGACCCAAGAGTGGTGGGTACTCCTGACGTCCTGAAGAGACAGAAAGCTCCTTGGTCCTGGACACCTTGGCATCTCCTCGAATGTGCCTTTGACGGTCCTTGAAGTCAGTCTCTTGTGGGCAGGCTTTGTCATTCACCCCCAACTGGGGGCCGTGGTCACGCCTCTGGGCATCTTGGCCCACCACAGACTCAGAAGGACTTGGGTCCAACAGGGGAGCGCCGTGACTCGGGGGTGCCTGCCCACCCTCCTGCTCCTCCGAGGCCAGGAGTCCCTTCTCTACCAGCTGGGGGAAGAGAGGGACAGTGACTGGCTCTGCACACAGGTGTGCTAGGAGGAGGAGCGTGGGTGATGGGACAGTGGGATTGGGGGGAAGGGGACAGGAGAAGACAATGTAACTCAAATCCAAAACAGACATGTGGCTCTCCTGCCATCCCCCTGGGCCATATTCCCAGCTGTGTGTCCTTTCCTCCCCTTCCCTCCCATCCTCTCTTTCCTGTCACCCTCTTCTCTCCATAGTCCCCTCCTCTTGTGGTTTTGCACTGCACCCACCCCAGGGCTGGCCCCTTGGCAAGCCGTGCCTACAGAAAGGGGTTGGCTGGACAGAGCCATGTGTGCCCCTCTTCTGGGTTGCTCCCTGCCCTGGTTTCCCTGGGTGCTCCCTCCCATGGCTCACCTGGGGTCCCCCCACCCCTGACCCACCTGGAGTCTCTCCCTCCCTGACTCATCTAAGGCCTGTCCTTTCCTCCAACTCACCTGGGGTCCCGCCATCCCCTGGCTCACCTGGAGTCCCCTCCCATCTTCTTAAGGTCCTGCCCTCCCCTGGCTCACCTGGGCAGGAGTGAGTCCTTCCTCCTGCTCCAACTCCTCAGCTAGAGCCAGGGGATCCTGCCGCGTGTCCGGGGAAAGCAATTGTTTTAAAAATCCGAGGTGAATGACCTCATCCACCTGAGACAGAAGGAAGGGGCAGTGAGCACCCTTGGCAGGGAGTAACCTGTGAGTCAGCAGGACCTGGAGGACAAGTGAGAAAGCAAAGACCCACCCCATCCTCCTGCACACAGTGGGTGTTTTAGTCCGTCACAGTCATCAACCACACACAGACACACATAGAGACACACAGGCAGACACACACACCCACTTACATGCAAAGACAAGGGCACAACCACATACATACAGATAGCACACACCACACAGAGCACACACACAACGTGCATACATGCACACACAGACACACACACAGACACACACACAGACACACAGACACACACACTCACGCACCAAGCTCAGGGACAAAGAAGAGACCTCAGGCCCTGGGTGCTGGAGTCCACCCTCCGGAATCCTATAGACCCCAGAGCTCAGAGCCAGCCCACCTCGGCGACGAAGTCTTGCTGGCAGCACAGCTGGTCCAGGTAGCTCAGGAGACCCTTGTCCGGCAGCAGGTCCTTTCCTCCATCCTCCCATTCTCCACCAGGCTCCCCTGCGGCTGAGTGGCCCAGCCCCAGCAGCTCATCCATGAGGTCCATGTACTCCTGCACGGCCGCGGGGGGGATCCCATCGGGTGACTCGGTTTCTTGGGGCCACTGGGGTGTGCGGGCTCGCTGGGCCGTGGGTGCAGCCTTCCTGGGAGTGGGAGCTGGGCAGAGAGGGAAGAGGAGGGAGGTGAGGGGATAAGGCTTCCACCTCCTGAGCACTCGATGGTGAGGGCAGTGTTTGGGGGCATTAACATGAGTGTGGCTGGGTCAGGACCACCTGAAGCTGTGTGACCGTGTCAGGGGAGAGGGCCGAGGGGAGCATCCAAGGGAGTCATGTGTGAGGACATGTGGAGCCACCGATTCTCCAAGGGGCCCCCCACCCAGCCCGCCTCTCAGCAGACTTTCTGTTGGGTCCTCTGACAGGGAGGTGGGAGAGGGGTTAAGAAAATTGACCAGGTCCAGACCCCATGGTGACAAAGGGCAGCTGAGGTCCCGGCTCTCAGGGCTGTTTCAGCTGAAAGACCAGAGCCCCTTGAAGGAAAAGGACCGATGTGGGTGGGGAAGGGGCCTGCCCTAGGCCCTGTTGCTTTGGCCAGGGGTCCTGTGGGATCCTGCTGGCGTACCTGGCTGTGGGCCCACCACTGGGGCTCGGGGCCCCCGAGGATCAGGTCTCAGTGGGGCTGGAGGAGGCTGACCCTGTGCCCCCTTCTTTAACTGCAACTTCTGAAACCGCATTTCCTCCTGCGCCTCGAACTCCATGAACCTGGGGGGTGAGGGGCACGGGCTGAGCTGAGACGGAGGCCGCCGGGGCGCAGCGCAGGCAACAGCTGATGGAGGGAGGGGAGAGCCAGGGCCTTGGGGCTGTCAGGGCCGGGCCACCGAGGACGCAGGAGGCGGGCTGGCGGGGCACATGCCCTGCACAGCCCCTCTGGGTAGAGTCTGACCCCACTGGGCTGGGCACCTTTGCCCCAGCCTGTCTTGGGCCTTCATGTCCAGCCAAGGGAGGGTCAAGATCAGAGGAGGGTGGAGCTCGCGGGGGAGGTAAGACAGAAGCACCCGCGCTCTGACGGTGAGGGAGAGCCTTCCCGAGGAGAAGGGCCTCTGGGCTGGGAGGACCGTGTGCTGGCCGCCAGCCCTCCGCCCAGCACCGTCTCTGAGGAGCATCATCACAGCTGGACCCTGCCCTGCAGTGGGCCCACCACCCACTGCAGTCAGCTCCCCTGCCCACAGCTGTTGGGAACAAGGCCCCTGACTCACTTGTCTGCCATCTCGTAGTAGATCCTCCTGTCAAAGTTGCTTTTGCACTGCCACTTGTGCATGGCCCGCCACATTCCCTCCTCCAGCGCCATGGTGGGCTTCAGGCGGGACAGGGACCGGAGCTCTGGGCTGTGTGTAATACCTCAGGGTCAGTCCGGGGCTACAGCCTGCCCTCCACCCGCCTGACCACCCCAGCTCTGAGGAGCACATGTCCCCAGCCCTCCCAGCATGACTGAGCGCTGGCCGGGGAGGGGGAGGCGTCTGTGTGTGAAAGACAACCCGTCCCGGCTACTGTGGTTCCTGCCTCACATTCGCGCCAGCCATGAACCTGGACTCCAGGCTGACCGTCCACTCCCACCCTATAGATGGGACACCACCCACAGACCTTTCTGCCAGTATCCCGGGGTCAGCCAGCCTGCATGCCCCTCCCACGTTCCTCGTTGAGGTGAGAGCTCCAGGTGAGCCCTGCGCCCTGCCCAGGGCACTCACATGAGAAAGCAGGAAAGAGCTTCCACATCAGGACTCTGGGGAAGGTGCTCCCGGGCCAGGGCCTTGAAGCACTGCCAACGTCGGAAGTTCACGTACACACTCTTGGGGTTGCAGGAGTCATCTGGCGAGGCCTTGGACTGGGAAGTGGCCTGGCCACCTTCCCTGGAAACCCCATGTGGCCGTGCCCCAGGGTTCACCGAGGGCACGATGGGGGCCAGCTGGGCAGCTGGTGGTGGAGCTTGAGCTGGAAGGCCGGGATGCCAGCCTCCTTCGCTTGCCTGGGTGTCCCCAAAAGCCGAGGTGGGTATAATCATCTCCACCGCAGAGGCTTCCAAGAAGAGGGGTGCAGGACATGCAGCACCTCCACAGAGGGCCTCTGAAGCACTCCTGTTGAGGGTGGCCTGAGTCAGAACAGTGGTCTGAGTCTGGGAGGTCTGCGGTTGCCCCTTTTCTGACCTGACCTGGCCCACAATGTTGAAAATCCCAGTCCCACCAAGGCCTTGACCAGCATCTCCTGCCACCAGAGGTGACCTGGGCAAAGCTGGCAGCACCAGGGGGTGACCAGGAAGGAATGATGGGGTTGTAAGGGGTAGAAGGTGCTGCTCCCAAGGCAGCCTTTGTGCGGGACCAGTAGTGGTTGGAGGAAAGGACTTGGTCATGAAAGGAGTCGTGGAGGCACCAGGATTCAGGGTCACATCTGCTCCCAGCACTGCAGTTGCTGTTGAGACAAAGGAGATGGGTGAATGGAGCAGGAGAACCAGCCAAAGGGACTGAGGGGCTCTGGATCCCCTTTAGCCACCGGGAGTCAGGGCAGTGAGTCTCAACACGAGGGCCATTTGGATGGGGCAAACTGTGGAACTGGCAAATATCCTCAAGTCACTGTCATGCTCTGACCTCCAGGTGAGAATTGTGCCCCTGGAGAGCCTGCTCCCTGACCACTGTCTGTGAGAAGGATCAGTGCTGACTCTGAGAGCCTCCCTAAGGACTCCCGGGCACCCGGCCCTGCCAGCCTCAGAGACTGTCTCCCAAGACATTGTACTGGGTAGAAATCCGACCTGCGGGAAATGACCCTACACTGGTGGTAGCGACCTTGTCCAAGGTAAGTTCTAGGCCCCCAAAGGGCTTTTGAGGACAGGCAGTGTCTGGAATATTCGGGCCCCACCTCCTCAGTCTTCCTTTTCCTCGATGTACATCACTCTCTTCCCCCCTGGTCTTGCACAACAGCACAGAAACTCCTGAATAATAGCTGTGTCTGCACAAGAAGGCCCCAGGCACCCTGACCTAAGCCTTGAACACACCAGCCCAGCAGGCACCTGAGTGTCAGAGCCAAGAGCAGAGACCACTTAACACGGGCCAGGTTCTGCCGCTCCGGCCCCAGCGCTCAGACTCAGGGCCGCCCTCAGGAGCCCTGTTCCCAGGTGAGGGCTCTGTGAAGTAAGTGCTGTGTCCCTGAGATTCTGTTATTTCACACCCAGCAATACCTGCAGAGAGTTAGGGAAAGGCTAGGGAATGGAGAGCAGGGGGGCTGTTGGTAGAGATTTCCAGAAACTTCCATAGCTGCTGTCACATTAGAGTGTTTGTGGGATTGCAGACTGTCTGTGGTCCTTCCCCTCCCAGCTCCCAAGAATGGAAAGTGAAGGCGCAGTAAGAACCAGGTGTGAGCCCAGTGACAGTGGGACAACGTTGCCTGGACACATCCCGGCTCAGAGGAACTCAAGCAGACCCATGTCCAGGGGAACAAGCTACATACCATGTGCCCCTAGTTGCTCAGGAAAGGTGTCTTGGATGTTCACTAAGGACACAGGGGAGCACCTTCCTGCCTCTGTGCTACTCCCCTCGCCCCCTTTCAAAAGGGACCCGCCTTCACTGACCTTCCAAGGGAAACCAACTCTGCTCCACATCTGTTTTCTGTCCCTGAAGCGGGGACCTGGACTATGGGCAGAGCCCTTGTCTCAAAGGTAAAAGGCAGGGCAGGGGGTGAGCCATGAGATACACGACAAGGGGAAGTGGGCCTGAAGAACTGAGCTGCCACAGAGGGGGAACAATCAGGGACAACCAAGACCCATGTTGGTGGAAGTTGCCCGCTGCCCTGCCCCTGCGGAATCCGAGACAAGCAGCAGCTCCCTGGGCTGAGAAGTGAGCTCTGGGCTGGAGGCAGTGGAGGAGCCCTGGGCTGCAGCCGGTGGAGGGCCTTCCAGCCCAGCCCTCGGGGAGGTCATTTCATTGTAGACTTGGCCACGGACCGCCCCACTGGACAACTTTCTGGCTAAGACCCCTCTTCTCACTGCCCCCATTGGCTCTAGCACACTCAGCTCGCATCCCTTAGAGAGAGATGGTGGGCAAGCTCCAGGAGCCTGAAGAACAGCACAGAGGACTAGGCTTTCCCGTGACCCTCCCTGTGCCACCACCACGACATAGCCCACCACTCCCTCCACACACACATGTCCAAGTGGCTTGTCTCCCCTCTAGAAAGAATCCATGTGCCTGCTGCCGCCCCTTCTCCACACCCAGGCATTTCCCCGCAGTCACCCCTATCCACCTCTGAGGAGCCCTCCTGTCCAGGGCTGTCACAGGTTTCCACTGGCTCCCAGCCTCCCTGGGTGACAGGTCCTTGGAAGCCCAGTGGTGTCTCCTTGCCCTACTTCAGTTCCAACTGTGTTCCCCCAGCGGAAGTGTCACCTTTTAATTCCAAGTTTTGAGGGACAGTTTCAGTTTTTAAATCACTGCCCCCCTCAATCTATAGGCTTACCTCCTACTGAAGCCATCCCCACAGGCTCAGGCACTGGCCACCGCTGCCTAGCAGCCTCCACAAAGAGAAAATGCTAGCACAGGACCCAGAGAGTGACCTGCTCCAACAGATGCTCAGCATCCAGTGGAGGGAAGGGTTTGGATTTAAACAGCAGAATGTAGGACCCCAGACATTCTACAGCGGGGGAGGGGCAGGGGCAGGTGGGCCTGGGTGGGGGAGGGAGGGGAGACATTCCATGGAGGGTCTGGCAGGTAGGCAAAAACCAGCAGCAGTTCCTTTCAGATTTTATGTGGCTATAGGATTGCTGTGTCTCTTTAGGCCATTTACACTGGTGCTTTTAGATTCACGGCACAAAGGCTTTAGTTTATGTGCCCTTATTTCAGTTCTTGATCCATCCACCTAGATTTGGGCCCCTCCACCTGCTTCCTATGTGGCTCTCGGCTCACTTCAGCACAGGCTCCGCTTTCTGAACAAAAGTCAGAATAGACACCTGAGGAAATAATGGCCGCAGGGGGCCCAGTGTTTGAAATTAGGGTCCACTCCGCATACCCAGCACATTCAGCTGCTGTGTGCGCTTCATTCTTTAGGAAGCAGATCTGTGCCCCAGGTGCCCTCCAGCGCTGGGGCTCTGCAGGCTGCAGCCGGCCCAACCTCACCAACGATGCCCTTTCCTCCAGCCCATCAGGGCAGCGCCAGTAGCCTGCACGGCAAGACCAGATTCACTACTTTCTGTTTCTCAGTATTATGCTGTTCAGTGTTTAATTTTCTGCCTTTTGAATGATTTTAATGGAATAGTTGTTGTTTTTAATATCTTTATTGTTTTCAGAGAGAGGAAGGGAGAGGAAGAAAGATAGAAACATCAGTGATGAGAAGGTCGTCACTGATCGGCTGCCTCCTGCACGCCCCTGACTGGGGATCGAGCCACAACCGAGGCATGTGCCCTGACTGGGAATCAAACCCGGATCTCTTGTATCCTAGGTCAATGCTCAACCGCTGAGCCACAGCCGGGTGGGCTTTATGTAATGTTTTAAACAATGCCTTTGCATAGTACACAAATTGTGCAAAGTGAAAAATGAAGTGATGAGTCTTTCTCCTGCTTCTTTCCCCTGTTGCAAACAACCAGAAAGAGGTCAGATCATTCAGTTTCTTTGGAAAGTGTGACAAACCGAGGTCAGCAAGTTGATTCTGCTTCTCTGTCTCTCTCTCTCTCTTTCTCTCTCTACATGTATATATGTGTGTGTGTGTGTGTATACATATGCTTTATTGCCATCTGCAATTCTGCAATATAATACAAAAAAGGAGGGAGGGGAGGGTAAAAATGTTCCCGTGCTACCTGCTATGTCACTGGAAACTGGCCAGACTGTCAAGTGTCATAAGCACAGCTCTGCGATGGAAACACCTGTGAATCAGCATTTACTGAAAAGCCGCCCGTCCTAAATAAATGCACCCAGGCAAACACTCCCGCACAGCGAGTGCGTCTGGAAAACCTCCAGGAACGGAGTGAGGCGCAGTCTCTCTCGAGTGTTTCCCGGGTCTAAAGTTCTTGGCCAGAACTGTGCGGTGGAACCCCCAGACTCGCCGGGAGGAAGGCCCCCTCCTTAGACACCAGGGACAGGCAGCGCGGAGGGCCTGGGGCGCTCGCCGGCGCAGGGCATGGGCTCTGGGCGCGCCCCTCCCAGACCCGGGAGGGCGGCAGCTGAGTGCGCGGGTTGCGCGTTTGCAATTCTGAAATCGCAGGAGCTCGCTGCCCGCTCGCTGGTTTGCACGACGGAGAGTCAGGGAGGCTCCGGAGGACCAGGACCTGCCCTCGAAGCTTCCCAGGCGCCCCCGCCCTGCACCTCTCTCCTCTCCTGCAGGGGCGCCTGGGCCTTCCCAGGGCGCCTCGCGCCAGGACGCAGGGGCACGCCCCCTGGGGGCGGGGCTCCGTCCTGCAACGGCTCCCAGCGTCCGTTGCGGCGGTTGGCTGTGGTAGGTGCGCATGCGCTGGTCGGCAGACAGGGTCCCCAACGGCTGTCCTGGCCCCGCGGGCCCGGGCCTGGCATGGCGGCCTGCGGAGTCCGTTAGGTGACCATGGAGGTGAGGGCCCTGGCCGGTAGTGCAATTGGTTAGAGCCATTTCTTTCTGTCTGTGTGTCTCTCTCTCGCTCCCTTCCTCTCTCTGAAAATCAATAAAAATTAAATTTAAACAAGGGGCGCGTGGGGACTCTTCTCCCTCAGGCAGCGCCGCTCTCCCCGTGTTCACCGGGGTGGGGGTGGGGGTGGGGGTGGGGGTGGGGGTGGGGGTGGGGGTGGGCGCGGGCGCGGGGCTGTTCGCACCGGGGTCTGGGCCGCGTCCTGCTCCCGCCCCGACAGCGCGTAGGTCACACGGGGACCTGGCAGCGCTGGGAGCCGCCCCGTGGACGCTCAGGGGCCGGTCTAGTACCGCGTGGGAGCTGTCCAGCCCCGAGGGCCCGTGTCCCCCGCCTTCTGCACGACACAGAGCCGGGGCAGCTCCTCCGAGTGTGAAGCCGCCCTGCGCTCAGCAGGCAGCGGCTCCGGCGTCGGACGCGAGAGGAAACGGGCGCGTCCCCGCAGCTGCCCGACGCTGCCTCCGGGGACACAGCCGGCAGGTGCCTTCGGGCTGCGGCTCGTCACCCACAGAGCGACCCGCTGACCCGGGGACGGGCTGCTGTCCCACAGGGAGCTGCGAGCGCAGGGCGGGGCCCGTTCCCGGTCGGTGGGCGTCCGAGATGTGCCCTCAGACGCGTGGGCTCGTCTGTCGGCGGGTCTGTGGTTCGGGGTCGCGCCCGTGTTCCCGGGGTGCGGGGCGAGGCTGAGCTGGAGCGCGTCGAGGGGCTGCCTGTGTCCTCGGGGCTGGCGGGCGGTGTTTGCATTGGTGTTGGGAGGGGTGGGGGCACACTCACCTGTGTCCCCTCCTGTGAATCCGGGGATTTCTCTAGTGGCCGATTTGGAAGGTTTCTCTGCATATGCCGAGGGCAGTGTTAGGAAACGTGCTTGTTCATTAGCTCGGGCCTGTGACCTTTTGTTTTGTATTTGGGGAATGTAGAAGGATCATTGTGTATGCAGGGCATGTTGTACGGTTATGTGTATTTCTTTTTGTGATTTTCAGCAGCTGTCAGTGCCTGTTTCTTTTTGCAGAGGACAAGCCGGTGACTATTTACAGGACTGGGTAGTGGTGTACATTGCTGGTGTCAGGTAGTGTTTGGGTGATTTGATGTGTGTGTGACCGTGTATTCTGCAAGATGGAAGAGTTAATTCTGTGTGAGAATTTAGGAGCGTGGGATTATGTATGTGCAGGTAGTGTGGGACATGTGTATTTGGGACATTGGGTATAGTGTGATATGCTTGCATATTTGTAGTGTACTGGGTATTTGTGGGTGTATGAGGGGCCTGTGGGGAGTTGTGAGTGTGTTGAGTTTGCCTGTGTATTTGAGGGCCATGACAGTTTGGAGGAATATTTGCTGGAGCTATGTGTTTGTATTTTTTAATAAGGGCCTCTAAGGCTCACATATTTTGGGAAGTGAGTATGTGTGTATCTGATGGAGAGGTGGGTTTCTGTGCTTATACAGGGGAGTGGGAGAATTGTATCTATATGTATGGGAAAGGGTGTGATGTGGTTATTTGTTAGCATTTGTGGATGTGAGCGCTGACTGATTAGCTAGGGGTAATCTGGTATTTGGAAGTTGTTTCATAGGTGGTTTGCTGGAGATATTTTTATGTGTTTTGTGCATGTATACTGGTTTGTGTGTATATCCATCACCAGGTGCATGAAAGAAGTTTATCAGGTATATGTGGCTGTTAGGCATGTTTAAAGTATATTTCTTTGGAGATTACTAGAATATTTCTAGTTTGGTTAGTAGGTAGTAAGCAGTGGTCTGTCTATATATTCAGGGCGAGGCTAGAGAAGAATTTTATGTAGTGTGCTTCTGTTATATACTGAGGGTTGAGGAGAGGAGGTTGTATTCTGGAAGGTGGCACAATGTATAGTGTTTGAGGGATCCCTATATTCAGGGATTGGGAATATTTGCATGCGTGTGTGTTTGCATGTGTGTGTGAGAATTGTGTATGCCTGTTCGTGAGAGTTAAGGGATTGACAGTGTTTTTGTGTTTTGCGTGTATCTATCTGAGCATGTGGGGTGTATATTCATGAATGGTTTGTGTGTGTGTGTGTGTGTGTGTGTGTGTGTGTGTGTTTGGGATTTGTGAGTGTAACAGGAGGCTTTGGGTCCTCTTTGTGTCTGTTCCAGAATATAGTGCTTGCAGAATTAGGTGGTGTTGCTTGTATGTGTCTTCTCAGTGTGTATGAGGTGGATGTACATGTATGTGATAAGTATAGGCTGTTTGTGACTGTGTATGTATCTGAGTTACCAGAGCTTATGATGGGCTGTGTATTCTAGGGAATGTGAGAGTTCACTTTGTGTGTTTGGAAATGAAGAGACTGTGTAGGTTGTGTGTGCGTGTGTGTCAGGAAATGTGGAGTATACTAGTTTTTTAGGACAGTGGGATTGCATGTGGATTTTTTTTTTGGGTGGCACATGAGACAGTTGTGTACTTGGTTTTAGAGAGTCTGTGTGTGTGGGTATCAGTGTGTACATCAGTATGTACATCTGGGAGGTATGTTGGTGGCCCATGTTGGTATTCAGGCCCATGTTGTGCATGTATATATAGTATAGAAGTAGAATGTGAATGTTCAGGATGATTAGGGTTTTGTCTGTAACAATCTAGGTGGTAAGAGGTGGTCTATCTGTATATTCAGTGAGGGTAGAAATGTATGTGTGTTCACATATGTAAATTAATTTTTGTTTATATGTCTAGGGTGGGACTTGAGTGTCCTACTCAGGGTGTAAGTGCATTGTATGCACATAATCACTTGAAAGGGGATGGGGTACTCTGGCCCTGGCCCATACTAGCCTGGGATAGTTGATAGTGCATGTCTCTTCTGGGCTCTGTGTTCATCAGGTGGGTAGTTTGAAATTAGTCATGCTGGGAATATTTATATCAGGCAAACACCACACATGAAGTATTTCCTGCACCCCCGAGAGAGTTATTTAGCATTCACCAGCACACCACTAGAGTATGTGTCTGGATGTATGTGTGTGTGAAGCAAGAATATTCAGGCATCGGCGGGCGTCTGTATGGGAGGCTCTACATGAATTGTGAGCGAGGCATCTGGGGCTGTGGGCCCTTGTATGTGTGCATGGACCCTGGTCATTTTCAATCATTACATTGCTCTTAATCATGTTGGCCCATTCTTTAGGGCCAAAGAATACCCATAAATGTTGGTGATTTCTGGCCCCTCATCATGCAGATGGGTTGAGGCATGTCTGTACCATAGGCAGGTGGACACTTCTTTATCATTTGTATGGTCCTGGCATCAGCTCCCTAGATGGGTGGGCCTGGTAGACAGATAGCCCTGCAGAGCAGAATCTTCACAGGTGTACTGTTGACCTGACAGGCAGCCAGAAAGACGTGGGGCTTCCTGGACAGGAGGTCAGATGGCCAAGTGTTTCCCTAGGCAACCTTTTAAGAATTAGCTGGGCAGGTACTGGTGCTACTGACTTTTCTGGGGTAAGGTGGGTGGGCAAGGACACCCTTCACACGAGGTCCAGGTGGTGAAAGTCTAAAGAGTCTTGTGTCCCTGAGATTGTTTGCTCCAGGGTAGTGGGTTGTGTTGGTTATCAGGCTGGTCAGAGGTATCACTAGTTCTTAACCCACCTATCTCCATGGGAACCTTGATCCTTAGGTATAGGAAGGAGTTTAGGGGTCAGTGAAGTGACAGCGACAGAGGTGGGGAGGCTTGTCCCTGAGGTG
Source organism: Miniopterus natalensis (assembly GCF_054644295.1). NCBI lineage: Eukaryota > Metazoa > Chordata > Mammalia > Chiroptera > Miniopteridae > Miniopterus > Miniopterus natalensis. The sequence continues at coordinate 7,636,456 of NC_142092.1, read as the reverse complement.
TCTGGGGGCTGAGACCTGGAGAGACATGGAGGTGCTATTCTGAGGAGATATATGTTTCTGACACTCCCAAGCCCTTTAGACATGCTCTCCTTTGTTTTATGAAGGCTTGGGATGCTTCTAGCAGTGAGATGAAGCTCATGTCAGCTTCATGTTTCACTGAGAGCATGACCTGACCCTCTTTTCTCTATTCCATGTTTAGCTGCAAATCTACCAGAGGGAACCACATGATCATTGTAGCCACTAGCTGACCCCATAACTACCTCCTGGCTCCCTTAGTTCAACTTGAGAATTTCTGGGTCTTCCTTCCTTATGGCAAGTCTCCTTCTTGCCTTTTCTCACTCATGGTCAGTCCTTCTGCCAACAGAATGTGCCAACCTCACCTGCTTGAGTGCCCTAATAACTGTTTGTCTCAGTACAAGTGGATTCCTAGTGGCTCTCACTGCCCCCTTCATAGCCTGTGCCCAATAAAATTACCGTGTCTTGTACTGATTGTATTGTGTGTTGTTGGCAGGATGGATCTGTGCCTGGTTTTATATTTTAGAATGTTATATATTTTCAGTAAACATGCAGTATAATGTATACAAAGTAGATGTTCTTGGGTTTGTTTGTTGAATTCTCTTTGGTTTGGTTCTGAAATGGGAAACCATGGATGCTGAGTTTTATGGGTGAGGAGCACTGTCTTGAATCAGCACTGAAAACCCCCCACCAGGTACAATTTTTGGAAAATGCTGGAATGGCTGTTGTTCAACACACTTGGTTTTTCTGGAGCCGATATTTTTTTGGAGTGTATGTCATTCCCCCATCTCTCTATGGACAGAAGGAATCTTCTGCTTTTTCTTTAATCCTCCCCCGAGGATATTTTTTCCATTGCTTTTCAAAGAGAGTGGAAGGGATAGAGAGAGAGAGGGAGGGAGAGAAAGAGATTGATGTGAGAGAGACACATCAATTGGTTGCCTCCGGCACATGCCCCCACCTGGGTTGGGGATTGAGCCTGCAACCAAGGAACGTGTCCTTGGCCAGAATCAAACCCAGGACCCTTCAGTCCTTGGACCAACAGTCCGACCATTGAGCCAAACCAGCGAGGGCTCCTCTGCTTTTTTAGAAAAAAATTAAATTTTTTAAATTACAGTTACCATAAATAGTATATTTTTTTCAGGTATGCAACATGAGACATTTATGTAACTTACAGATTGATTACCTTTATAAGTCTAGTACCCATTTGACACCATATGTAGTTATTAAAATATTATTGACCTTATGCCATACTTGACATCCCCATGACTGTTTTTATAACTGGCAATTTGTCAATCTTAATCCCTTTCACTTTTTTACCCATCTCCCCAACCTCCCTCCCATCTGGCAACCATCAAAATGTTCTCTTCACCTATGAACTTGTTTCCGTTTTGTTCATTTGTGTATTTTTTGCTATAGATTCCACATGGAAGTGAAATCATGTGGTACTTGTCTTTCTCCATTTGACTTATTTCACTTAGCAAAATGCCCTCTAGTTCTATCCATGTTGTTGCAAATGGCAAGATTTCATTCTTTCTTTTGATTGAGTAATATTCCATTATTTGCAGTACCACCCCTTCTTTATCCATTCATCTATCGATGGACACTTTGGTTTCTTCCATATCTTGGCTATTGTAAATAATGATGCAGTGAACATAGGAATGCATATATCTTTTTGAATTAATGTTTTGTGTTTCTTTGGATAAATACCCAGATGTGGAATGGTTGGGTCCTTCTTGTTTCTTGTTATAGCCTTTGATTTAAAGTCTATTTTGTCTGATATAAGTATTGCTCTCCCAGTTTTTTAAAATTTCCATTTGCATAAAGTATCATTTTTCATCCCTTTACTTTCAGTAAGTTTGTGTCTTTCTTTCTGAAGGGAGTCTCTTATAGGCAACATGTGCATGGATCTTGTTTTCTTATCCATTCAGCCATCCTATATCTTTTGATTGGAGCATTTAACCCATTTACACTTAAAGTAATTATTGATAGGTATGTAGTTATTGCCATTTTATTACTCATATTCTTCTTGTTCTTCTTTTACTACTACTACTACTACTGCTACTGCTACTACTACTAGAATCTTCTTAACATTTATTGTAATACTGGTTTGGTGGTGATGAGCTCCTTCAGCTTTTTCTTTTCTGAAAAGCTTCATATCTCTCCTATTCTAAGTGATAACCTTGCTGAGTAGCGTAATCCTGACTGTAAGTCCTTGCTTTTCATCACTTTGAGTATTTGGTGTGAGCCCCTTCTGACTTGCAAAGTTTCTGTTGAGAAATCAGATGATTACCGGAGCTCTATTATAGGTAACTAGCAGCTTTTCTCTTGCTGCTTTTCAGATTCTCTCTTTGCCATTTTACTTATGAGGTGTCTTGGTGTGGGCCTCTTTGGGTTCATCTTTTTTAGGACTCTCTGCACTTCCTGGACTTGTATGTCTATTTCCTTCACCAAGTTAGGGAAATTTTCCATCCTTATTTCTGCAAATATGTGTTTAAATCCCTTGCATTCTCTCTTCTCCTTCTGGTAACACTGTGATGTGAATATTTCTATGCTTGATATTGTCCCAGAGGTCCCTTAAACTATTAGCATTTTTTAAAATTTATTTTTCTTATTGCTGTTCTAATTGGGTGTTTTCAGCTACCTTGTCTTCCAAATTGCTGATTTGATCCTCTGCTTCATCTAATCTGCTGTAGATTCACTCTAATGTATTCTTCATTTCAGTTATTGTATTCTTCATTTGATTGAGTCTTTTTTCTATCTTCATTTTTATGTTTTCTGTTCCTTTTTATTTGATTTTACTGCTCTAGTCAATGAAAGGGAAATTTTATTGAGGCCCCCAGATCATGGGATTCAGGCAGAAGGCTGCACTGTGGGCCAAGGAGGTAGGAGAGGGTCCTTATTTAATCTTCTTGGGGTGAAGTTTATTTTGGTGGCTACACTTCTTGTGGCAGTACAGGTGGGCATAACACTTGTGGCAGATCATTTTGTTGCAGTTGTACTTCTGGGCGACCTGGCGGAGGAAGAGTTCCATGGTGCTATCCCACAGATTAAGCATCAAGTGCAAGGTGGACTTTTTCTGAATATTATAGTCTGAGAGAGTATAGCTATTCTGTAGCTGCTTGCCCCCCCCCCCCGCCCCCCGCAAATCATATGCTGCTGGTCAGGTGGGTTGCCATCCTTGTCTTAGATTTTAACTTTGACATTCTCGGTGATGTCCCTGAGCTCAGCCTCAAGGGTGATGGTCATGCCAGTCAGGGGCTTCACAAAGATCTACATCTCTGCGTCTGCTGGGGAGGCTGCTCAGCCACCTCATTGAAGAGAAAGACTCCTATCTCTTTGTTAATGTTCTACTTGAGCTTATCTACTTTTTCCCTAAGTTCATTGAGCATCCTAATGAGCAGTATTTTGAATTCTGCATCTGGTAACTTACTTGCCTCTATTTTTTTGAGTTCTTTCTCTGAAGTTTTTTCCTGTTTTTTGTTTTTATTTTTTGGTTTTTTCATTTGGGACATGTTTCTTTGTTTCCTTATTTTGGCTGCCTCTCTGTGTGTGTTTCTATTCATTCAGTAAAGCTGTTCCATCTCCCGGTCTCAGTAAAGTGGCATTATGTAGTAGGTGTATGGGGTCCAGTGGCACAGTCTTCTCGGTCACCTGTGCCAGGTGGTCCAGGGGTGCCCCTTGTGTGGATTGTGTGTGCCAACCTGTTGCAGGTGAGCCTTGATTGCTCTTGGCACATCATTGGGAAGGATAGACCCCCAGTTCTGATTGTCTGTGAGGAATGGCTGTGAGGACAGCAGATAAGCTGTTGTGCAGGGGCTGATGCCATTGAGCAGGATTTGGATAAAGAAGAGGTGATACAAATATATTATGGACTATTACTCAGCCATTAGAAAGAATGAAATCTTACCATTTATGACAACATAGATGGACCTATATGGTATTATGCAAAGCGAAATAAGTTAGAGAAAGTCAAATACCATATGATTTCACTTATATGTGAAATCTAACAGACAAACAAAATGGAAACAAATGTATAGATACAGAGAACTATGTATTATCTTTTATAAGAGAACATTTATTTGGTAAATCACAAAGGTGGGAGAAGTAATTCTTAGAAGATACGGAGTTAAGAAACAAGTTGTAAAGGCAAAGAAAGGGCCCTTGGAGCTTGGGAGTGAGGAAGCTAATGCTAACATGCCTGGGGGCAGGGGGAGGGAAAGAAACGGGAGAGGGAAAAGCAAAGGTTCAGGCTATTGTCAGGAGGGAGAGCTCTGGGTCCTCTGTCCTAATGGTTTTAAGCATGGAGATCTTAGGGGAGTTCCCAGGGAAAGATCTCATTATAATATTCAGCAGCTTTCCAGGTGTGTCCTTTCAAGGTTGTAGTCTCCATTCATTGATTGTCTGGAGCCAGGTCAGGGGCCGTCATTCAATACATCTGGTCCTGAGGTCAGCTGTGGCTGGTTTTGTTGCTTTTCTGGGCCTGGAGCTGAAACACAACTGTCAGGGGGTTACTAGACTTATGGGGGGAGGTCACTTCATAAGCTATGTAAATGCCTAACCACTATGCTCTACACTTGGAAGTAACATAATATTGAATGTCAACTATAATTGAAAAATAAAAAGATTACCTCAAGAGGATATCTGAGTTTATATTCTCTTGATAGGGTTATTGCTTGAGAAACACAGGTCGTGATTTATAAACCAGTGTTTGATAGAACATTCTCATAAATCCTTTAGGCTGGGGATAAGAAGAGGTGAGAATAAAAGGTACACCCCACCCCCACCCCCATAGCTATTGTCATGCAATGGAGGAACCACACAGTCAGTGGTTGTTCCAAAATAACACACAGCACAGAAGTGTTTCAGATCACTGAAAACATCCTATTGTGACATCATGTAGCTCCAACTTGTTTGCTCTGGTTCAAGCTACTGCTGAACTTGCTTCACTTTCTAACACCAGCTACACACAAAGCAATGGATTAAGTGTACTTTAACCAAAACATTTGGGACTTACTTATAAGACATAGCTGTGCCTTGGGTACTATTAGGCTCAAGGGCCTACACACACTTATGCAAGTGACTAATGAAACTTAATCCACATTACTGGTTTCCTTGTTAACATCTGATATAGGTACTATTGGGATGGTCAACCACACGCTGAACTTTTATTTCAGTACTGGATTAAAGACTTAGATGTGAGACTGGAAGTTAGAAACTCCTAGAAGAAAACATAGGCAGTAAACTCTTTGACATCAGTCTTAGAAATGTCTTTCTGGATATGGCTCCTCAGACAAGGGCAACAAAGCAAAAATAGACAAATAGGATTACACTAACTTAAAAAGCTCTTGCACAGTGAAGGATGCCATCAACAAAACAAAAAGGTGACCCACTGAATGGGAGAAAATATTTGAAAGTTACATATCCAATAAAGGGTTAATATCCAAAATATAGAAGGAAGTCATACATCTCAACATCAAGAAAGAAATAAACAATCCAATTAAAAAATGGGTAGAGCATCTGAGTGGGCATTTTTCCAAAGAAGACCTAGAGATGGCCAACAGACACATGAAAAGATGCTCAACAGCACCAATCATCAGGGAAATGCAAATCAAAACCACAGTGAGATATCACCTTAAACCTGTCAGGTTGGCTAGTGTCAAAAGGGTAATAAAATATTGGCGAGGATTTGTAGAAAACCCTTTGCACTGTTGGTGGGATTGCAAATTGGTACAGCCACTATGGAAACCAATTTAGAGGTTCCTAAAAAAAATTAAGAATAGAACTACCGTATGACCCAGCAATTCCTCTTCTGGGTCTCTGCCTGAGGCAAACTAAAACACTAGTTTGAAAAGATACATGCATCCTTATGTTCATTGCAGCATTATTTACAATAGCCAAGATATGGGAGCCACCTGAATGTCCATCAATAGATGAATGGATATGCAAAGGAACGTTACTCAGCCATAAAAAAGAATGACATGAAATCTTGCCATTGTGACAACATGGATTGACCTAGAGAGTATTATGCTAAGTAAAATAGGTCATACAGGGAGGAACAAATACCAGATAATTTCACTTATATGTGGAATCTATAAAATAAAACACAAAACAGATTCAGAGACAGAGAACAAACTGATGGTTGCCAGAGGTGAAGAGGGTAGGGGAAGGGTGAAAAAAATGAAGGGAAATAAGAGGCACAGATTTCCAGTTATCAAATAAGTTGTGATATAATGTACAGCATAGGGAATATAGTCAGTAATATCACAATAACCTCATATGGTGTCAGGTGGTTACTAGACTTATTGTGGTGATCTCTTCCTTAGGTACACAAATGCTGAATAACTATGTTGTGTACCCAAAACTAATATAATATTGTATATTAACTATATTTAATTTAAAAATAAGGTTAAAATGGGAGTATATTTATCTTCAATTATGTGATACATGTTTATTGAAAAAATAAATTTTAAAAAAAGCAAACAAGTATGAGGAATACACATAGTGATTTATATTGTCCAAGACATTTTTCTATGAATATTTATGTAAATATGTGATTTTAAGCAAGATCATATCATTATCCTTTTCATAAACTATTTTTTACATAACATAGACAGCTCTGCATAATAAATTACCACAAACTTAGTGTCTTAAAACAACATATATTTATTACCTCACAGTTTCTCTTGCTAGACTGCAATCCAAGTGTTGGCCAGGTTGCAGTCTCATCAGAGACTTGACTGGGGAAGCATCTGCTTCCAAGCTCCCTCAGGTTATTGGCAGGATTCATTTCCTTGCAGCTGGAGACTGAGGTTCCTGTTTTCTTGCTGTCAGCAGGTGGGCTGCTCTCAGCTCATAGAGGCCCCCTCAGTTCCTTGCCATGGGGTCCTCTCCATTGACTGTCTCACACCATGGCAGCTTCTTCAAAGCCAGCAAAGGAGGATCATTATCGTGTTTAATGGTAGCATATTACACTGTGTAGATACAATACAATTTAACTATTTTCTATACATATTAAGTTTTCTAAGTTTTCTTTATTATAAACAATGCTACAATACATCTTTGTGACTTCTCCAATTATTATTTCCTTAGGATAATGCCCAGAAGTGGAATTGCTGAGTTCAATGGTATGCATTTTTAAAAGGATTTTACATATTGCAAAATAGAAAACTAATCCCATGATACTTCCAGGAAGAATGTATGAGAGTGCTGGTTTGTATACGTACTTTCAAATATTGGCGTTATCTGTAAATTAAGTTTTGCCAATCTAATGGTGAAAAATTGTATCTCATTGTTTTAATTTGTATTTCTTTGACAAGGTCAAACATTTTTATGTGGTTACCGAACATTGTGTTTTGTGAATTGTCTTTTCATGACTTTTGCTCATTTTGCAATTGCAAAAGCATTTCATGTGCTAAGTGCTCTCTGTAGACTGCAAATATTTTTCCTAATTGGTTTGTTAATATTTGGGGGACTTTTTGGCCATATTATAGTTTACAGTTTTTTTAGAAGTCAATGATATTGCTTTTTCTTAATGCTTTTTGCCATTGATGTCAAACTTAGAAATACCTTTCCCACCTCAGAGATATAAAAAGTTTCATTCATTTTTGCTTCTAAAATACTTATAGTTTCATTTTACATTTAAATTTTAATTGTTCAGGAATTATTGTGCACTAAGATTTGTTGATTGGTTTAGTGAAGATCATACATGGCAAGTGTTCTCTGAGTACTTTAATTTCCAGTAATATCCACTTTTTCCTGAAATTTTATGGAGGCTTGTCACTTGTACTGTGACTTATAAGATGACATCCAGATGAAACTGACAATATGAGTAAATGAACACGATTGACCAGGAGCACCTGCGACAAGGACCAAACCACAGAAGCCCTTAGGAGGGCAGGGTGATCTTGCTACAGCACAGCTGCTTTCGAAAGCAATGATGTCGAGGCCAAGGGCACCGAGGCTTCTGCTGAAAACACAGTTATTCATGGCTGCACGTGGGAAACCAAAGATGACCAGGGAGGAGTGGCAGCTGAGACTGAGTTTGGGCCTGGCTGGTACACTCTTTTGCCCCAGTGAAATTCTGGTCACCAGACAGCCAAAGGAGCTTTGTGAGCTTTGTTGTCTCTTAAATGAAGGAAAGTGTGAAATGAAGACACAAAAGCAGGTATTAAATTTGAATGTTGTGACCTGTTTTCCTGAGAGTCCCGCACTTAGCACAGAGCAGGCTCAATGTGGGCTCTCAGTTAATGCGAATCTCCGCCCCCTTCCCTCACCAGTCCTCTTACTTGTTTCAACCCTATCACTTCGCACAGTGACTGACAAGTTAGGCACTTAGCGAATGTTTATGGAATAAGTGATCGGATGGTTTGAAGAAATAAATGTGCGGGCATTCAAGAGGAATGTTAGTTACGTGCCAGCAATCACAGTAGCCCCTTTATGGGGCACCCATTTTGACATTTAATGCTGTGCACACTTAGTTCATTTAATCTTTGTGATATCTCCACAAGATATAAATATTATTACTATCCTCATTTTTCACATGAAGAAACAGAAGCTTGGAGAGGAACTAAAATTATTCAACTAAGTGGAGGAATCAAGGATCCAAATTCTGCACTTTTTGATTACAAAGCCCAAGTAGTTTTCCCGTACCCCTTTGTAGCCTCTAGAAAGTTCACAGATCACTATAGTAAGAAAACTCTAATCATTGTAGGCATGTGTACACCCAAGGCATTTCATGTGGATATTTATCTTCCCAAATGGACAAGGCCCACACCCACAGATTGTGCAAGACAAATGAGCCAGGGAGAACTCATTAACCTTCCAGACTCCTTTGATTGAGCCCCCCTGAGAAGAGAGGACAGATGGGCAATGTGCTGCTCAATTCCTCAACTGCACAGCTATTTCCAGAGACCCTTCAACTTGACAGGCTAGCTTGGAATTTGCTAGTGGCTGTGGGAGCTTGGCATGTTCAAGTTTAGCTAGAGCCTTAATACCTGCTTATTAAATCTGTTCAAAAGGCCACCACCAGGCCTCTATAGTGGGAATCAGAGTGTACTAGAGACTGGTGGATGAGGGATAGAACTGGGTTCTGGCTCACTGTTTTATTATTAATTTGTTCACTCAGCAACTGCTTTTTGAAATATCTGTTATGTGTCAGATGTTGTCCTCTATTCTGTGTATTTAGCAGAAAAGGGTTGAGGAGACCATCACCTAATGATTTCTTCTGCTGACGGGGAAAGCAGGGTTAATGTATGTAACTATCACTCTTAAACAAGTTACATGAACGTCTGTGTGCTCCTGTCTCAGAAAATAAGCCACACTGAAGGAAGAGAGAATGGGGCTCCCACAAATCTGTGTTCTGGCTGGCTCGCAGCATGCCTTGCAGACACGGGAGAAGTTGCCCCACGGTATTCTAAAGTGAGACAGGATTATGTCATAACTCACAATTTCTGCCCTAAGGAATGTTCAAGAGCAGGGCAGGGTAGCCAGGCTGTCTTTCCTGTGGAAACTCTTGCCTGGTAATCTCCACCGTGTCTGCTCCAGTCTGTAGACAATCCTCTGAGGTAAGCCCCGACTCTACCAGGTGAACCATGTCTGCTTGTTACCCGACAGGGGCCGGCCCAGAGCAGGTCTGCCTCAGGCCGGCCTGTGCTGTGTGGGTCCTTGACTTCCTGTAGGAAAGATTTTAGAGCATGAGTCCAGAAGGGTTTGAGAGTATGTTTATTAACCCTGGGGACAGTGACACAAAGGAAGGAATTGGGGCAGAGGAAACAACGGGAGAGCCTAGGCAGTGCTCTGCTTTGGCTCCCTAGAAATGTTACAGGAAAGAAGTGAGCCAGGCGGGGCTGCTTTAGCTCCCTGGAAAGTCAGAGGAAAAGGGGCCTTGGAGACAGGATCAGGGGCTGAGCCTGGGTCGAGCTGCCGCTGCCCACTGCTCCCCTGGCTGCAAGTCCCGTGGGCACCCTTAGAAATTAGGAAGAAATAAACAGGTCATGCCCAGGAAGGGGCATGGGCTTGCTCTATAGTGAGCCCTCACTGAGTCTTTGTCCTGAGGGCTTTTTATCCATTTTTTTTCTCTGCAGGCGAGAATCTTAGGGGAGGGTTTCAGCAGAATATTCATCAGCTTTCCCGGTGCATTTTTAATGTGCTGATACATCAAAATGAGTGTATAGGGGAGTTTGGGACTATTCTTTGTTGTTTTTTTTTTACTGTTTTACTTTTATCTTCGGTCTGTCTGGCTTTAATGGGGTTTTTGCTATTTGTTCCCCAACTTCATCTGTCCTTGGGTTTAATGGCATGAATGGCGTTAATTGGGTCTCTGTTCTCTATTTCCCAGGTCAGGGTGATTTGAGCTATGTATTCTCTGGTTAGGGAGGAGGCTAGAAACCATTTGCTCTCAGGTGTCCTTGGTTGGGGAAGATAAAGTCTGTAATTCACAAGCAGGCTGCAAGGTGCCCAAACTGTTTGTCCTTCTTTCATTTTCTTGTCTCAGTTTCCCCTTCCACTCGCCCAGGGATTTGCCTAGCTTCTTGCTGCCCTGCTACATGCTTGGGGGTCCAGGGCTGACTTTTCAATCCAGTCGGGGCTGGAGCAGTCCAGATATTTGCAAATGCAGCTCAGCGTTCTCCTGGGTAGGAAGAAAGGGCTGTCTGAAACCCTATAGCTGCTCATCATTTCTTGGTGCCCAAAATTCCATCTCACGTGACTGGAAGTAAGGCTCATCCTGCAGGGGATGAAGCCCCTGGTTTGGCAGGTCAGAAAAGACAAATTTTCCTTTAACTTGAAGGAACTTTGATCTAGTGGTGCCACAGCCCTGTATGTACTACTTCAACCAGATCTTGCCAGGTGGTGTCTTATACCTTAAAACCACCTTCTGTCCTTCTCATAACCCCTAACAACCCCCTGTGGGAGTCTGTTGCTCTCTTCCTAGGGATGAAGTCGCAAGTGCTCAGATGTAATAATAATGCGAATGGCAGAGACGGTGTGGGGTGGAGCTGGTATCGCCCCACGCCTGTGTGATCCCCAGGCCCTTGTGTGTAGGCAGGATTCTAACTTGTCTTCTAAGAACCTCCTCCCACTCCACCTCCGTGCACACACCCTTGTAGTCCTCAGGACCAAATCGGTTGGGTTTTACTGTCGTAATTAAGTTATGTTACCTGGCACAGTAATAAGAAGGAGAGAATCCTGCTGGGCCTAAACTAATTATGGCAGACCTTTAGAGGCCCAAAATTTCCTACCTGGTAGCAGCAACGAAGTCAGAGGTTAGAAGTATGCGAAGGACCTGATGCACTGTGTTTAGCTTGAAGATGGAGGCAGCCATGTGGAAAGGACAGAGTGACTTCCAGGAGCCAAGAGCCAGCAGCCAGCAAGGAAAGGGGCCTTCCGTCCAGCAAGTGAGAGGAACTGAGCTTGGGAGTGTGCCTTCCCCAGTGCCTCTAGGTGGGAACGCAGCCCGACTGACGCCTGAATTTCAGCCTTGTGAGACCCTGGGCAGGGAGCCCAGGCATGCAGGGCCAGGCTTCTGACCTACAGAACCATGAGCTAATAAATGAGTGTTGCCTTAAGTGACTGAGTTTGTGGTAATTTGCTTTGCAGCAGTAGAAAACTAATATACCTTATTTTTCCTGCTAAATCTTAGGACTTGGAGCAAATATTTTACTTTGTTCTTCATTTTTGTTTGAAAGAATTACATATGATCTTTAAGGTTCCTTCTAGCTCATGATTCTAAGATTGTCAAAACTATTTTGTAAGGACTGAGAGAGACTAATTTATGTGAAAGCACTGTAGTCTTGAGAAAGTACCAGTGAAAGAGAGTGGTACTCAGCCTAACAGCTCTTCTAGACAACTAATGGCCTCTGAGATCTTCTGGGTCAGTTTCCCGTGAAAGTAATCTGTATTTTAGGGCCACATCAGTGGATATACAGGGAAGAGAAAGAATTTCTGACTGCAGAGGGTCCCCTCTTCTCCATGGCAGACATCAGGGAGCACATGGAGGGACTCAGTGGTGCTGTGACAATGCGGTGCACGTGGGAGTGGTGTCCACCTGACGAGCTGTAATGGCAAAGCAATCTGGAGCTCCTGAGGGGAAGGGAGGCTGCGTCAGAGGCATCTATGAGCCTGGGCTGCATTTTGACGGTGAGTAGTTTCCCAGGCTGATGGGGCTGGAGCAGCCCAAACACAGGCCACAGGACCTGCAGAAGGTGGATCACACTTGGGAAACTAAAGCCCAGGTGGGTGTTCAGTCAGAGGGAACTTTTGGGAGATTGTTGCTGGAGCACCTGGAGTGGAGAAGCAGGAGGGGGATTAGGGCACCTCTGTGCTCTGATCTGATATCACTTCTCTAACTTTCAATCCATTCATCCTTAGTTGTGTGCACATGCCTTCTGGAGGATAGTTTTGTTGAACTTTACCATCTCCGGTTAGAATTATCAGATCAATAAGCACACACTGAATCTACCCTTATCTACAGTGCTGGAATCAGAATTACTGGATTACAAACTCCTCAAGGGCCAGAGTCTGGCCTTTCACATCTTGATGTCACAAGTCACTCAGCACAGTTTCTTGCCTATAGCAGATGCTCAGTGTTGGATTAAACTTAATTTGAGATAAATGAATTAGCACACACAAAAAAGGAGCAGAGATTATATCAAAATCTCCCTCATGGATTGTGCTCAGGCTTTTTGCACACATCACACCTGATAGCCTCAAAACACAGAGGTTGTTGGTTTGAGGGTACTTCTAGTGATGATCTGCATTGCAAGCCCTTGCTCCTGGGGAGAGTCCTTCAGTTTCCAGAAGGTGAGCTTGGAGGAAGTCCCCTCTCCACACTAGATCCAAGCCGTTCTTGTCAGCCCCAGAGGCTCAGTTATTACTATACCAGAGTTGATAGTTAAATTACAATTATGGGTAATAGTGTGAAATTAACTGAAGAATTATTATTTTTTAAATATGTCTTTACTGATTTCAGAGAGAGGAAGGGAGAGGGAGAGAGAGAGAGATAGAAACATCAATGATGAGAGAGTCATTGATCAGCCTCCTGCACGCCCCCTGCTGAGGATCAAGCCCACAACCCGGGCATGTGCCCTGCCTGGGAACCAAACCATGACCTCCTGGTTTATAGGCCAATGCTCAACCGCTGAGTCATGCTGGCCGGGCTAACTGAAGAATTATTAAGGTGATTCCTAAGCATTACTAATTTCCTCCCACCATTATTTAGAATTAGACAAGATGAAAACTTGGTTGGTCAATCTCTTGTTTCTTTCTGGTGGGAAAACTACCCCCACTCTCACCCCCCTCCCCCAAAATCTTTTAAGTTTCAATCTGGAAGAAACCTTAGAGGTTATATATTTCTCTACTATTTAGTTTACCATTAATTTATTTATTGATCAGATGTTAATTTTTGAGTGACTGTTATGACTCAGACACTGGACTGGCCTCTAAGTTTGAGCTGCAAATGAATCAATGTGTTACTTGCCTTATATGAGGCTTAAAATCTAGAAATTAGAAATTTCAAGAGTGTAAAGTATTCTGATGGCCAAGGGCAAGATTATCTAGAAGTGTGGTCTCAGGGAACTAACCTAGTCCAGGGAGGTGAGATTCTCCAAGGAAGTAATATTTAGGTGATAACTAAAGGTGAATGTGAGTTACCCAGTGGAGGGAGAGAAGGGAGGGTGGAAGGGATTTCAGGCCAAAGAACCACATTCATGTAATATAGTCTTTATAAATTAAAAAAAAAAATCAAGGTTAAATGTCTAAAGGAAAAAGCATGCTGTAAGTGGAGAAGGCAAGGGTTGAGATTTCGTACTTGGACTAACCTCATTTCTTTTACTGTGAATTTTGCCACCTTGTGGTAGCTAATTATCAATGTACATACTGTGTGTCGACAGATTTTCTTAGAATTCTAGTATTTTTTGAGCTGGAAGATCCCTGCTTTAGAAGACAACTGTAACATAGGTTCCCAACTTTATTGAGAAAGATATATATGATAACGTCCCCCTATGGGTCATGTTTTGAAAGGTATCTGTCAAAAATGCATTTCTTTTTCCTCCCCCCACACCCCATTATCTGGATAATCCAGGTTGCATTATTAAGTTGATATAATACTATTTAAAAACAAAAACAGCGACAGATAAATGCTAGACTAAGTATGGTGATCACATTGTAAAGTGTATATATAGTATACCAACTATATTAAATTTTAAAAAATAAATTAAAAAAATAAAATAAGAGAAAAAAATTGGGGATTTTTTGTTTGTTTTATTTAGCCTTGTAAAAAGACAGCTCTGCCTTAAGAAAGTCATCTCACTTCTCTGATGACTATTTCCTCGTCAGAAAATGGAAATGGTAAAATCATGATAGTATCACCTACTTAATCAAGTAATTGTGAGAAAGCATGAGCCTAGTACATGGGCACTTAGTAAACGTTTATTCCTTTTGTAGCCTTTTTGTGGGCAAAAGTTCTGTTGTATCATCTTACTGATCCCCATTCATATCACGGAGGGTCCTCTGGGATCTTATGCTTGGAGTTTAACTCTGATTGAGTTCAACCTTCTTATTTTACAGATGAAGAAACCAAGACCCAAAAGAAAAGAAGTGGCCCCATTTCTGCGGTTGACCTTAAATTGTATGTCAACTTATTTGCAGTGATTATAAAGAAGCAGTTAGTGAAACTAAAGCCTGGCACCTCCAAATATGCCCAATATGGCAGATGAAGAATGTGCCGGGCAAAGGCACCCACTGCTGCAGAGGGAGATGGGGCCCAGATTCTGCAGGGTCTCCTGGGCCTTTCTAACTGTTTTCATCTCTGTTTTAAGGGCATGGGGAGCCAATAATGTTCATTGTTGGTTATATTTGGAACATCTTGATCACTACATATGTTTGGGATAGTCAAATCACAAGTTTGAAGTTAAAAAGTATTATTATGGCCTGGCCAGTGTGGCTCAGCTGCTGAGCATTGAGCCAGGAACCAAGAGGTCCCCAGTTCAATTCCTGATCCCCACAGGGAGCATGTAGGAGGCAGCCAATTGAGGATATTTTTCTCTCAGCAATGTTTCTTTTCCCCCCAGTTTTTAAGATCTTTTTATTGTTGAAAGTATTACAGGTGTCCTCTTTTCTCCCCACTGACCCCTTCCATCCCGCCCCTTCCCAGGCCTTCACCACACTATTGTCCGTGTCCATGGGTTATACATATATGCATGTAAGTTCTTCAGTTAATCTCTTCCCACCCAACCACCCACCCCCACCCTCCCTCTGAGATTCGTCAGTCTATTCCATGCTTCTGTGTCTCTGCATCTATTTTGTTCATTAGATTCCACATATGAGTGAGATCATCTATGTTTCTATGTTTCTATCCTTCCTGCCTCTCTCTAAAAATCAATAAAAACATGTTTTAAAAAAGTATTATTGTGTAAGCTGATGGCAAGAAATTAAACTGTTTCTAATGAGGACAAGAGCCAAAAGCATATCTTTTTTTTTTTTTTTAAAAAAGAAAACCAAACAGGAAATCCCAATATTAAGAACATATTTTAAATGTTCTTTAAACAGATTAAACCTTTATCTGGCACAGCTACTTTGAAAATGATCAGATCTATAATGGTCTATCCTAAGAATACTGCTGCAAGACAGGCTTTTCCGGGATGGAGACTCCTCGGTGGTGTGTCCAGTGACACAACAAAACTTGCAGTCAAGGGTATCCATCTACACCCAACCTAGCTCTCTCGCCTGGTAAGCTCGCTGCTTTTGGCTGTTGTCCTCATTAGAAACAGTTTAATTTCTTGCCTGGACCCTTGAGTCTGAGGTGTTGTTTAGCATCCAGGGGGAAAATGCTGGAGGCAATGGAAAAAAGGGGTCTAGAATTTAATAGGAGGATCTGGACTGGAGATTTTTATGATATATCCTCAGAAAATGCAATCTCCGAAATCTGGATATGTCAGCAACGGCCATTATAGTGATTTTCCCTGGATCTTAGTTTCATAGCCACTGTCCCTAAGCTCATGCACCATAGGTGACCACATGCCATAGTAGTACATCTTTTCTGCTTGAAATTGTCTTAGTTTAAGGATCTACTGCCTGGCTTATTAAGGGCTATACCCACCTTGGTTCTTGAGGGAAACTTCTGTCATGTTTACAGCCTCAGTGTTCAGGAAATAGAGTTAACGCTGACTACAGGAAGTTTGTAGTTGAGTAGGTTTCATCGTTGGGCACAACCGCTGCCCTCTCGGGCTCAAAAATTATTTCTAGAAATCGGTGAGTTTCATTTCCTGTAAAGGTGGACCAGCTTGTTTTAAACTAACCCTCATACCAAGAGCAACTAGAAGAGCTGTTCAAGATCTAAATACAGGTCTTTCCGTTGAGAGTCCAGAGAGGAAAGCCCTCTGTCTGGTGTATTTTCTCCTCCAGACATTTACCCCTGCTGCTGCAGAGGCTGCTGGTGCTTCCATGACCTGGGGACAATTGTCATTCAAAGCTGGCCAAGGAGGAGAGGCCTGTCTGACACCACAGCCTCTCAGCTGGGTCTCTGAAAGACTGCACCCTAAGAGAAGGGGCGAACAGGAAGCAGACCAGCTCTCAGGAGGCCAAAGCCTGCCTTAAACCAGCGCAGTCCCTTTTTTGAATAAGGTGGTTTGTCCCTTACTAACTGCCTGCCAAAAGCAAAAGCAAATCTCTCTGTACCAGAAGTCCAAAGTCTCGAATTATCTCCACAATTTTTATACCACAGTGTTTGGCACTCAACCAAACATAAGTAGGCAGGCAGACAATAACTGACCAGATTTAAGGGGGAAAGTGTCTAAAAACAGGCCCACAAAAGGCCCAGGTACAACATTATAGACATGAACATTAAAATAAACGTTTTGTACTTCATATCTTCAATATATCCAATAAGAAAATGGAAAATTTTTTCAGAGAACTGGGAACTATTAAAAACAAGCAAATGGAAATTCTAGAATTGAAAACTATAAAAACTGAAATTAAGAGCTCAATGGATGACTTTTAATTTTGTCCATGAAGGATTACCTGCTATAGGCATTGCCCTCAGGCTGTAAAAATATAGAAAACTGGGCCAGATACCTGGAGCAGCAGTTCCCAGGCGTTGTACAGGTAGCGCAGGACTGAGAAGCCGGCGGGAAAGGGAGCCCTGCAGTTGCTACGGCTTAACTGCCCGGGGCTGGCTCCTGAGGCGCAGCGCAGGACGGGACAGGGAGGCCCCACAGGACTGAGAGTCTGCTGAGCTGAGACAGGCACTGTGTTCTGGAATGTCAAGATGAGAAATTTCAGGACAGAGCACAGAAGAGGGTGGTTGTAGAGACATTTCCAGAAATCTGCAGAGGGAACCCACTGAATCTTTGTCAGAGTACTTGTGCCTGTTGGGGAGGAAACTAAGACCAAGGAACGAAATCCCAGAAATGGACAGAGCAATGCCTGGCTTTGGATAAGACTGGGAATACTTTGTGCTCCCACAGGCCTCATAATGCCTGGGGTATTGGGTTGTTCACAAGGGCCATGCCAAATGCTAGACTAAATTATCCCTAGAATAAGATTTGTTCTGAAATCCCTATAATAAATCTTAAAATGCAACCTCAAAAGGATCAAATTGATCTGCAAGTAACTTAACTGCAGCCAGAACAAAATGCAACACTCTTTAAAATAATATAACAGTATCCAGCACTGTACAGCACTGTAAAACTTACAGTATTCAGCATTTGATTACAAATTACAAAGCATGTAGAGAAGCAAAAGATATGACCCATGACCAGGAGAAAAATCAATCTCTAGAAATAGACTAAGAAATGACAGCAATAATGGAGTTCATAGGACAAAGATATTAAAACAACTATTAAAAATCTCATAACTCTGCTCAAATCTATACAGGAAAATATGACCACAATGAGGAAAGAAATGGAAGGAAAAGAAAATAAACAAATGACCTTGCCTAAGCCCTCCTGGAGCCAGCACCCGGCATCCAGTGAGAGGCACACACATAGCTGGAGAGGACATGGGCAGAGCGACAGTAGCCAGGCTGGGACTGGGGCTTCTCCTGCCACGCAGATTAATTCAAATCAAACAACTGCGGTAACACCTTTAGGTAGCCCCTCCTACAATACCTGGACTACCCAAGTCTAGCAAATGCCACCACCAAGGTACATGGCAATTCTCTGCAGTCAACAGCCAGGCTTTTCACGATCCTGTTCTCCCTTCTACATCTCTACTGTTAAGAGACTCAGGCCAAGAAAAATCTATTCTCCCCCATCTTCTAAGCCCAACCCAAATAGTATCTAGACATCCAATGTGACAAGGGAAAAACAGATCTTCGTTGAATCTGCAATTCCACATCTAAATTTATTGACACAGAAAATGTTGAGGATCCCATATTTGATTGATATGAAGACCATGTGCGGGGTTTGACTAGATGATGAATGCCGATATTAAATCTGCCGGAGTTTCATGTACATTATGAAGACACATCCAAAACTAGTACAGAAATGATTTCCTTAAGTGTGGCTCAAGAAATGTGGACACATAAAACTCTACCTTGAAAATGAATAGATTTATCTTATCTAGGGATTTGGAATACAGCTTTCATTTGGTTTATTAAAGCTGTCAGGCCATCAAACAGGTAATGCAAAAAGCTTTCATAGTTCTGTTTATATGTACATTAGAAGAAACTTCCAACTGTTCCTGTAAATCCTCGATGTATTGTTTCACAGCACTAATTTAATGCCAATATAACTCTAGATAAAGTTTTACATTGTTAAGCCATCACTGTTCTCTTGGGAACTAAACTCTTTCCTCTGAAGCTTTGGATTTGACATTGAATTTTACTTTTTGTGTAGCAATGATGGTTGGAATCTACCCCAAATCCAAGCATAATGAATGCATTTTGCTTATCTTATTCCTATTTAACAAGAGCGCCAGATTCATTTAGCAAAACTAATTCCAAAGAGACGTACACTGACCCCAACTAATTTCAAAATACTTTTATTTCTGGCCTGGCCTGATGGCTCAGTTGGTTGGAGTGTTGTCCCATACAACAAAAAGTTGTGGGTTTGATCGTTGATCATGGCATATACCTAGGTTGCGGGTTTCATCTCCAGTTGGGGTGTGTATGGGAGGCAACCAATCGCTGTTTCTCTCTCACATCAATGTCTCTGTCTCTCCCTTCTCTGTCTCTCTCTTCCCCTTCCACTCTCTCTAAAAATCAATAAACATATCTTCAGGTGAAGATAAAAAAAATTCCTTTTATTTCTGCATATGTTGAATACTTTTTACAATTTAAAAAATGATCCGTGTTGATAGGTAAAAATGATAAATCTTAAAATTGAAAAGGTGAATCAGAACTGTAAATCAAGTATTTGGGAAGTAAAGACTGGAAGCTTTCTTACATTAAATTTAGAAAAACTTCAGACTCTTTCAGTACATTATTTTTAAAACTATGAATCAGAATAGCCACATATGGAACACTTTCTGTTATTGATCAGTATTTTTAGATAGTTAGAACCTGATCCTAAGCCTAATGTGGACTTGATTCTGGAAAGTAAATCTTTTCACAGCTGCCTCGATGCTCAGAAACCTTTTTGAAAATAGACACTCCCTAAAGTCTTTTGTTTGCATGGTCATACACTGAAGCATAGATGTTCCAGTATCTCATATGGTCACAGTAGACTTGATAATAATAGTCCTTTTTAGCCATAGTCATTCATCTTTAGAAACCTACCTAGGAACACCGCATCCAACAGATCTCAAGCTATGGCGTATGAGTGAAGATTTCTTTTTGTTTTGTAACTAAATGCTGTACATCTATTATGGATTGTATATTGTGTTTGTGTATTTATGCTTTGATTCATAGTAACTTCTCACATTATGGAATTGATTTGCATTGAACACAAACTGTAAATAAGAAGAAATGACTGAAAGAAAAAAAATGACCCGAAAGTGAAAGTGTAGAGTTGAAAAATATGATACCAAAATGAAAAATACACTGGGTGATATTAAAAGTAGATTAGATTCTGAAGAAAAGATCATTGGACTTGTAGCTATAGCAACAGAAGCTATCCAGAATAAAGCACAGAGGAAAAAAGACTGATAAACAAAAAGAACAGAACTTCAGTGAGCTGTGAGACAAGATCAAGCGGTCTAACAGACTTGTCATTTGAATCCCAGAAAAAGAGTAGAGGAAGAAAAACACTTGAAGAAATAATACTTGAAAATTTCCAAATTTGAGGAAAATTGCAAACCCAGATATCCATGAAGCTCAACCAATCCCAAATAGAAGAAACAAACAGAAGAAACCCTACCAAGGCACATCATAATCAAATTGCTGGAAACCAAAGATAAGGGGAAAATCTTATAAAGCAGCTAGAGAAGAAAAGGTAAAGAGCAAAGGTAAGAATGACAACAGACTGTGCAGGCTAGGAGACAATGAAACAGTATTTTTAAGTGCTGAAAGAACAAAAGTCAACGCAGAATTTTATACTCAGTGAAAATACACCTGGGAAATACCAGGCATCCCGACAGTCCCAGGAAACCCCCAGCAGAGGGCCCCTCTGCTCCTTTTAACTGGGGTGCCTGGAACTAGTGTTATCTCCAAAAGATCTTACCCTGAGTCCACCTCCACCTCCTTTCTTCAGCCTGTTCCCATGTTTCCTAGCCAGTGCCTTTCCCCTCCTGTGTCTAATCCTACAACCCATGTTTTAGCAGTTTTGAAGGTATGACCTATTTCTAATGGTTACAGTATCTACACTTACTATAACAAACAAACCTCAAGAGTTCTATGGCTAATCTCTCCCCAGCCACCCACCCCCACCTTCCCTCTGAGATTCGTCAGTCTGTTCCGTGCTTCTATGTCACTGAATCTATTTTGTTCATCAGTTTATTATGTTCTTTAGATTCTTCATATAAGTGAGATCATGTGATATTTGTCTTTCTCTGCCTGGCTTAGCATAATATTCTCCAGGCCCATCCATACTGTCCCAAAGGGTAAGAGCTCCTCCTTTACAGCTGCATGGTATTCTATGGTGTAAATGTCCCACAGCTTTTTTACCCACTCACATAACCCTTGGACACAGACAATAGTGTGATAAAGGCCTGGGGCAGGAAGTAGGTGCAGGATGGAAGGTGTTAATGGGGAGAAAAGGAGACATCTGTAATATTTTCAACAATAAAGATACATTTTTAAAGGAAGAGTTCTATGGCTTAACACACCAGTGGTTTCTGTTTCATTCTATTGGGCATGTTTGTCCAATATGGATGTTCCTGATCTATTAATGGTGTTTCTCCTGGAAGTGACTCAGGAATCTAGGCTGCTTCTATTTCCCAGCTCCTCCATTCTCTAGGGCCTCAGGATCCTCTGTATCTAGGTGAAAGGGTGCTATGAGCTGAATTGTGTCCCTTGTGACACTTGATTTTTCTGCCCATCCTGTAGTCTATCTTGATGAATGTTCTGTGTGCACTTGAACACAACACATATAATGCTGCTATTGGGCAAGTATTCTATAAATATTAATTTAGTCAAGTTGGTCATTAGAGTTGTTCACGTGTTCAATATCCATACTGATGTTTTTGATCAATTTGTTCTGTCATTTACTCTCAGAGACAAATATTTAAAACTCCAACTATGGGTGAGGCTTTGTCTATTTCTCCTTTTTTTCTATCAGTTTTGCATCATGTATTTTGAAGCTCTGTTATTAGACACATACCCATTTAAGATGACATATTTTTAAAGACTCAGCTTCCTTATAATTATAAATTATCCTTCATTATCTCTGTTAATATTACCTCTAATGAAATCTGCTTTGTCTGATATCATTATAGGTACCCTAGATTTTGTTTGATTAGAGTTTGCATTGTATATCTTTTTCCATTTAAAAATTTTCAGCCTATGTGGTTTTTATAATTGAGCTATAATTGACATATAACATTATATTAGTTTCAGGTATACAACATAGGGATTGGATATTTGTGTATATTGCAAAATGATTACAATTAGTCTAGTTAATATCCATCCCCATACATAGTTACAAAATTTTTTTCTTGTGATTGGAACTTTTAAGATCTACTCTCTTAGCAACTTTCAAACATACAACGTAGTGTTATCAACTGTAGTCCTATAGTCACTGTGCCGCACATTACATCCCCAGGACTTACCTATTTTATAATGGAAGTTTGTACCTTTGAGCACTTTCACCCATTTCTCCCACCCCCCACCCAACACCAATCTGTTCTCTCTGTATGAGATTAGGGCTTTTGTTTGTTTTGTTTTTATAGGTTCTACATATAAGGGAAATCATATGGTATTTGTCTCTGTCTGACGTACTTCACTTAGCATAATGCCCACAAGCCAAAGAGTGTCCAGTCCAGGCACCAGAAACTGGATGAGAAGGGAAAGGATTCTCAAGCCTTCAGAGGGAGTGTGGCCTGACCACACATTAATCTTGGACTTTCAGCCTCTGGAACCGAGAGACTAGATATCTGTTGTTCTAGGCCACCTCATCTATGGTATTTTGTCACAGTAGCCTCAGGAAACTCACACAGGCAGAGATAGCCCTGTTCTAAAATCCTCCTTTTCAGTGTTTTTAAGTATCAGAAATTGCCCCCTTTTCCCTAGAAAATAGAAAGTTTTCAGTAGGGACAGAGGTGCAGGTTGTGAATCTTGTTCTCAAGAATCTTAAAGACCTGGTGGCAAAGATTTAAAAAAACAAAAACATATAATATATAAATAAACACTCCCTTCCTAGGAGTTCTGTCCTACCAGAGTGGCTGGCTGGAAAAAGACAGATGGAAGCTGAGTTGTTGCTCCAGGAGAACCCAGCAAAGGATGGGTGGGCCCATGTGGTCACCATCCTACACACCCTGTGCCCAGTATAGGCCTAGTGGCTATACTGAGTTTCTATTGGGTCAACAGGAACCTGAGTTCAGCCAGGGCAGTGGGACACTTCCTTAGCCCCCTCTTTCTCTCCTTGGGAGCTTCCATGCACCAAGTTGGTGGTTTCAGGGCCATTGCAGATCCATCACACCTTCTAGGAAGGCGCCTGCCCCCAAGGGCTCCCTCTCAAAGTCAACCACTCATTCCCAAGGGGAACAGCTGAGGCTTGAAGGAGGGAGGGAAGGAGAGGTTCACCTTGAGTCATCTGTCCAGTCCAGGCATTTCGTCTCTCCAGCCCATCCTCAGAAGAGTCCTGGCTTCACCCCAAGATCTCAAACCCATGGCTGGGCTGGCACAAGACAGAACTGAGGGTTGGGAGCATTGGACGGGGGCAGCCAGGGACTCTGGGCAGTGAGGGAAGGTGTCCACATACCTTGCTCCAGTGGCCCCTTTTTCCTGGCCTGCTGCACGGTTCTGGGCCTGGAAGCCCCTTATACAGGAAAAGTGCCTGCTGCAAGGGGGCTGTGGGGTGGCAGGAAGTCATGTCAACATCTACCTGAAATCACCAGCAGCATCTCTGCATCCAGGCCTCCAGGCTGCTCCAAAACACACATCTGAGCACCAGTATCTTCTCCTCAACCTCTCAGGCCATCACTCTCTCTCTCTCTTATTCTGAGTATTCATCTATACAAGTTTCATTTCTGCTGGCCCTACCCAGGGCTGACACCCCCGCCCCCCCCCCCCCCCCGTGATCTTCTAGCATAAGGTTTGAATCTTGACTGTGCCCTTACTAGCAGCCATGGGAAATTTCTTTAATGCTTCCAAGCCTCAGTTTCCTCATCAGAAAAATGAGGGCAGTACTACCTAATGCCACAGGGCTACTAGCAGTTGCTCATTCAAACAGTGACCACCACCAGCAAAGATTTTCTGTGCACCTAGAAACATGTTTAAATAATAGCCTTACTGGATAGAGTAGTCTTGGTTGTAGGTCCTCGCTTTTCACCATTTTGAATATTTCATTCCAATATCCCTTCTGTCCTGAAATGTTTGTTGAGAAATTAGCTGAAAGTCTTATGGGAGCTTTCTTGTAGGTAAATAACTTTCTTTCTCTTGCTGCTTTTAGTATTCTTTCTTTGTCTTCAACCTTTATCATTTTAATTATAATGTGTCTTGGTGCTGGCCTCTTCGAGTTCATCTTGTTTGGGACTCTGCGCTTCCTGGACTGTGTTTCCTTTTCATTCACCAGGTTAGGGATGTTTTCAGTCATTATTTCTTCAAAAAAGTTTTCAGTCCCTTGCTCACTCTCTTCTCCTTCTGGTAGCGCTACGATGCAAATGTTATGCTTGCTGTCCCAGAGGTCCCTTAAACTATCCTCATTTTTTAAAATTCTTTTTTTTCTTTTTGCTGCTCTGATTGGGTGTTTCCTGCTACCTTGTCTTCCAAGTCTCTGATTTGATTCTCTGCTTCATCTAACTTATTGTTGATTCTCTCTAGCATATTCTTCATTTCAGATATTGTGTTCTTAATTTCCGACTGGTTCATTTTTATGGTTTCTGTGTTCTTTTCTATTTACTGTCTCTTTGACTTCTCGCTGAGTTTGTCCACTCTCCCCCTAAGTTCCTCAAGCACCCTTATAATCATTGTTTTGAGCTCTGTATCTGGTGGATTGTTGTCCATTTTATTTAGTTCTTTTTCTGGGGATTTCTCCTGTTCTGTCATGTGGGTGTTTGTCTCCCCATTTTGACTGCCTCTGTATTTGTTTCTGTATATTAGGTAGCTCTGCTATGCCTCCCAGGCCTGGTATGGTGCCCTTAAATGGTAGGTGTCCTGTGGGGTTCAGTAGCATAGTCTCCCTTATCACCCGAGCAAGGTGCTCTAGGACTATCCCTTGTGGGGCTTATATGAACCTTCCAGCTATAGTTGAGTCTTGATTGCTATTGGCTTGTCTGTGGGTGGGGTTGACCCTCAGGCTGGCTGACTATGAGGATTGACTACGAGCTGCTGTGCAGGGGCTGATCCACAAAGCATAATTTGCCCCAGCAGAGTCTTTTGCCTACTGAGACCTCCCTTTGGCTATGCCACCGTGGAGCTAATTGCATTGAATTCTGATATAGTCTGAATCTTGCCATGGGGTATGTTGATTCTGGGGCTTCTTGGGAGGAACTCTGGTGCTGATTGATGTCAGGTGCTGCTTGTCACTGGGCTACCTGTTTGGAGGTATAAAACTATCTACAGTTTGTGGCTGCATCTGCTATGCCTGAGTGTACGTGAGAGGGGCCAGGCTTTGCACCAAGGTCGGCTTCCACCAGCACTGGGGTGGGGGGTGGGGGGATGTCAACAAAAGGCCCAAGGCTCCCTGTGATCCTCCTCTGCCTTCTGCCTTTTAGGCTTAGTCACTGAAAGAGCCTCTGGCGGTAAGCGAATTGCATGAGGTAGGTCGGTGAGTCACCAGGTAGGGGTGAATGGTGTTCACCAGATTGATACAGAATCAAATTTGGTGCTGGTGCTGGATCTGAGGTCACTCAGCAAAAGTCTCAGGGTACGCCAAGGCCGGCCACCACCATGGATCTTCGTGGTGGGGAGGGGTCTCAGGGAGTTGTCAGGGTGAGGCCAGCAGAGTTTATGAGGCCCAAACAGACCAAGATTTGGCCATGTGAAGGGAGAGCTCTGCACAGGGATGGTAGTGCTGGTCAGTTGTGTGAGGAAAAAATGGATCCTGCCTTAGAGCCACACAGCTCAGTCTCTCTTGGAGTTGTCCTAGACCTCCTTGAGAGGTTTCCAAGAGACTCTGTACCAAGGGCCCAAGCTGGCCATAGCCAGCTGACTCCTATGCAGAGGGCAAGTTCAGCAGGGCAGGGCCACTAGGAGTCTGGAGGGTGGGGTTAGTGCATCCCTGCAGGCTGATGCAATGTGGAAGGGAGTGCTCAACCCAGGAAAGATGGCATCTGTGGGTGGTGTGGGAGAGGGACGCAACACAGGGACCCTGGTGGCTGTCCCTCTAGCTCTCTCCTCAAAGCCACACAACCCATTCTGTCCACACACAACTTCAGTCTGCTTCCATCCATCTTCCTGTCAGAGCCCAGGGTGAGTGTCACAAATGAGATTTTTGTGCTGGCCCTTTAAGAAGGTGCTTGGGTTGCTAGCTGGCTCCTGTCTCTCCCTGGCTGACATAACCCCTGCTGTATTTCACAACGAGGTGTTATGTGGGGCTGTGGTCTCTGAGCCCCCAAGGTGGCTCGCCTGGCTCTCAGCAATGTAAATTTTCAAGAATAACCACGGACTCCTTGCTGCAATCCCCCCCTCCCCCGGCACTGCCCTCACCCACCCAGCACCCCTCACACATCACACCTGCCCAGGTCAGCTCCCAAGAGGGGCGGCCAGCCTCTGAAGCCCCAAGCCTCCTGTGCCCATCACAGTGTTCTAGGCTGGCCAATGGCCATCTGGCTGCCACCTGGTGGGCAGGTTTACTTTGCTGTCTGTTGGGAAGTGTGTGGACATTGAGTTGGGCCCTAATGTTGGACAATCTCCTGGGCACAGGTGTGGGGCCCGCTGTCTCACCCTGTTGCAGGGCTCCTTCCAAGGGATTGTGTTCAGCTAGATTTGGGTGACCCTCTGCCAGAAGCTGGCCCATGCTTCCCACACCCAAGGCTCAGGGCTCTTTCCACGGCAAGCACATTGAGATAGCTGCACAGCCAGGGAACAGTTTGGAGCCTCCCCAGTGCTTCCTTTGTTCACTTTATTTGTTCTCACTCACTGACTGGGTGAAGTGCCCCCGCCAGGTACTGCTGTGCCAATCACTTCCTCCAAACTGGAAGCTAAAGGTCCTGTGAAGGAACGAGAGAAGTAACGTGTGGCTATGGGTCACAGTGCTGGGGCAGGCCCTCTGGCGCAGGACCCCCAGCAGCGTCTGGAAGGGTGAGGTGAGTTCTGCTGGGAGGCGTCTGCCAGCCTGTGGCTCAGAGGATGCCCTGTGCAGGTTGTCAAACCCCAGAAGTCAACTCTTCTTAACAAACACAGTTCTATTTAAAGTACTGGCTGAGGGCTTTGTGAAAATCCTCCCAATGTTACCTCTTTCTTCAGTGGAAGAAACTGAGGCACAGAGAAGGCTGGTGCCCAGGTCACTGCAGGGAAGCCCCGATCTGTGCTGCCCCATTCGCCCCACTTCTGTGATCACAGTTTCCTTATGAACCACCTGGGCTACAGTTCATCTGTTTCTTTTTTTCTTTTAAATGAAAATATTTTTCTTTCTAAATAAATGTATTGAAAATTTATCCAGATCCTAAGTAATAAAAGTATCACCAAAAGTGGGAAGTAGTTAATTATTAAGATGAATCCAGTTACAGCACAACACTGGCTCGCACCCACGGGCACTGCTGCCTGCCTGGCGAGTGGGGCCTGAGAGGAGTGGCGGGCCTGTGAGCACAGTGAAGCCACCCCAGTGGCAAACTGAGACAGGACTTAATATATTCAGTAAAATTAAAAAAAATAACCCAGAAAGGAGGGACTTCCCTCCTGTGATGTGATGTTAGTAGTGCTGTACCCACCGCAGCTGTTCAATCTGCAGACCCACCCCAGCGGAGACTGGTCAAAGTCTGCCACTCACCCATGTGGGACCTTGCTTTCCCCTAACTTAGGGGGCTTGAGAAGAGGACAGCAAAGGCTAGAGCAGGGCTTGCGAATCAAAGCCACAAGGACCAGGGCCCAGGCCCTGAGGCAGGAAGTCTCACCACACAAGCCACTTTGGGTAACTGCCAAGAGCCCAGATCCAGGTGCAGCAGGCAGAGACTGGAACCCACAACTGAAGTGTGTCATTAGAAGGGAGCAGAGGCCTCCCATGGAGAGTGCATTTGCCAGGAGAATAGGGCTGGGTGGGGTGAGGGCTGAAGACTTGGCTGCAAACTCCAGATGTGGGGTTTGGAGGGGGTGCAGGGTGAGTAGAGCAGGCTGGCCCCAGTGCACCAGACTTGGAGTCTGAGAATGAGGTCGAATTCCATTTGCTATCTTGTCCTGTCTCTCAGAGCCCAAGAGAGTTAATGGGGGGTGGGGGGACACCCCTCCTCCCCCCAGGTCTGTGTCACCACCCGCTAGCTCTGCAGCCTCAGAAAAGGTTAGGGACAGCCCCCCCCCCCCGGGTGGGGTCTTCCTTGGACTCACTCTTAATCACAGCACAACAGCAGTTGCAGGACATGAGGACACAACACAACCAGAATTAACTCCTATTCTCTACCCCAGGAGAGAGCACCAGGTAGGCCTGGCCCAGTGTGGACAGCTTCCTGCCAAAGGGGACAAAGGCAAGTCATAGTCCCTCAGCAGGTGGACTCCCAGCTCTACCCCTGGGTCTCAGTAAAGGGCAAAGTTCCCCAAAGTGGCGTCCTGTTCTCCCGTATTCTCTCAGCTGAGGCAGAAGTCAGATTTTGCCCACACACAACCCCAGTACTGACTCAGTTCCTATTGTGGCAAAACAAATCACAAATGTAGTGACTATAACAGCACATACTTGTTATCTCAGGGTATCTGTGGGTCAGGAGTCCAGGCAGCACTTAGCTGGGCACTCTGCTCCAGGTCTCACAGAGTGGCAGTCAGGGCACTGGCTGGGCTGTGGTCTTTAATCTAGAGGCCCAGTGGAGGACCGGCACACTTGGGATGTCACTTGGGCTGCCAGTAGAATGTTTCCTTGCTCTCAGCTCCTGGAGGCTGGCATCCTGGCCCTATGGCCCCTCTGTAGGGCTCTTCCCAACGTGGCTGCTCTGGACAAACACTGCAGAGAACCTCTCTGACGTCAGGGAGGTCCTCAGTCCCTCTGAAAGGGTCCTCTAGTCATGTCAGGTCCAGAATAGTCTCCCTTTGGATCAGTTCAACACCAACCCATTAGGGACCTTAATTACATCAGAGAAATCTTTTTATTTTTATTTTTCCACCTGAGGTAACGGGATTAGGGCAGTGATGGCCTGTCACGAGATAGGTCAGTCCACATTCCAGGGGAGGGATTACACAGGACAGACACCAGGAGTCAGTCTTAGAATTTGTCCTGCCACACTTCCCTCACTCAGAGCTCCCAGAGATGAATTTTGCTCTAATCTGTAATAGAAACATAAAATAGCAAGGCACTAGATTTCTAATTTAAGGTAGGTTTTTAACATGAAGTGTGCACATAGGATATGTTTTCCTCCCTTGTTTCAACAGGTAGCTTACCATCTGGCAGAGGGGCATGCAGAATGTCCTAGAACTGAATGCTAACAGTCTCTTCAACCCTATTTGGTTCTATGAGAACAGAAGGAAGCAAATAATTGGCAAGGCTGCTGGACACAGTTGTGAGGGTTGTGTACTACACAACCAGGGAGTGTTGATGACACTCTCGGGAGTTGTGTGGTTACAACCAAAGTCTCCAGACCTTTCTCAGGGTCTCTGATAGTTGTCTCTTGGCACCAGGAGGGTCTACAATGATAACTCCCTAGTTGAGAGCAAGCTGCTGTGGCACCACCGAATGCAAAGCCATTTGGGAACAACCTTGTTTCTGGAATGTAACCCTTTCAGCCTCAAAGTGGTTGACTGTCCAGACCTCCCAGGTCTTTGACCGCCCACTCTTGAGTTCAGTGTTCCAGAGGGCTTCCCAACCCTGGAAAATGGTGCCCCTCTGCCTCTTGGTGCTTACCTACCGTACCAGGGTGGCCACCTGCTCAGCTGCCTCTCCCCTGCCTTCCCTGACTCCTCCTTGGGTTCCCAGAGTGGCCTGTCCTCCCCAAAGCCACTACCTTTCGTCACTCTCTATCCTCGGCATCCATCTGTTCTAGACAGCGGGGATGGGTCTCAGTTGGGGCGAGCATGGGGGCCAGCATGTGCAAGGGGTGTGTACTCTGGCTGCCCTGTCCTCCAAGTGGGGCTGCCCTGGCTGCTGTGTGTGCTCAGGAGCAGGCCCTGCCCCCCACAACTCTCCCAGGGCTCTCCCTGGTCTGTGGCCAGTGAGGCATGTCTGCACCTATGGCTGTTTCAGCTGCTGGTCTCCATCCAGCCCAGGCATGGGGAGTGGGAACAAAACCCTTGGAGAGGCAAGAGATGGGGAGCCCACGTTTGGACACAGCAAGTGTGGTGGACCTGTGGACACTGGCTGGAACTGACCTTTGGCAGCTGGAGCTACCAGTCTCAGTAGCAATCAGGGCTGGAGAGAAAATGGGAGCGGACCCCAAAAGGCCACTGTGCTATGGAGCATCAGCTCAAACCCTTGCTCTGCCCCCTCTTTCCTTGCTTATAAATTAAGGGTAAAGTGTCTTCTCACTAGACCAGAGAAGAAAGAAGATACTTATAAGGGGGAAGTACAATGCATGCACAGGGGACATGCTCCTCAAGCAGATGCTGGGGCTATTACAGGTCAAGGAGGGCATGTGGAGCCCGTAGCTGGACTGAAGGACTCCCCTTCTCAGCAGCAGCAGCCAGGAAACTTCTCCATGGACCTGAAGGAAAAGTTTGGGGTCGTGGAGCTGTTCTGTCTCTGCATGCCAGCTGTGGCTGGCGCTAAAAGAATCCAAACATTTAACAACCAAAACGAGCATCCAGCTCACTAGTGGAACATTACCCTCCAGAAAAGCCTTGAGCTCCACGTGTCTGCGTCTGCCATCCATCTACCTGCCCATCCCACAGCTTTCTTGTTATGAGCACATCTGTCTGTCTCACTCCTTGAGGACAGATAAAATGCTTTTTTCTTTGTATCCTGGCATCTTGCAGGTGTCTGGTACATAAAGGTGAAAGAAAGTCCTGGGTGTGTTTTCCTTTTTAAAGAGGAAAATAGGGGCCTATTGAGCCTGGTTAGGACTCAATCTTACCAGCAGAGGGCACAAGAGCCTTAGCGGATGCAGACGGGGGTGAGCTATCCAATGAGCAAGATTTCCTGGAAACACTTTTAGTAAGTAACACATTTATAATAGATATTTTTCTGTCATATTCTTTCTCTTTGCTTATTCCTTGCAAAATTTGTCACTTGGCAGCTGCAAAAGCCTGCAGAGGCTCAGGGCTTGGGAAACTCCCAGAAAATCAAGGCCATGGCTCCCTGGTCCATCCACATTTCACCAGCTGGAGAGGATTTAGATGGAATTGAAAGATGGGAAGGACTGACCCAGAGGGAGTACACACATTTATAGTGGCCTCTGCCCTCTTGGGGCTGCTGGCCAGGCCACTGGGCTATCAGTAGCCCTCAGAGTCTGTTAGGTCTGCCTTTAAAGGGAGTGAGCACCCTGTCACCTGGGGTGTGCAAGGCACTGGAAACTGGAGTGAACAATCTCTACTCCAGAGACTGTTGTGTTAAGCATCCATCCCAGTGTCTAGGTATATTAGTATCAGGAAGATATTAAATTGTTGAGAATTCAGACATGGGAGTAGGAAATGTACCAGATGATTCATGTTTCTAAGGCCCCAATACTGTGGGGGAAAAAAATTAAATCTAACATTTTTAGATAAGGTAACACTTCCGATATGTAAGTGCATTCATTTATGCAATCAAAAAGAGTAAATCTGCACCAGGAGTTGGCAAACTATGGCCCACTGCCTGTTTTATATGGCTGTGAACTGAGAATGGTTTTTGCATTTTTTAATGTTGAAATAAATCAAAATAAGAACACTATTTCATGATGTGAAAACTACATACAATTCAAGTTATACTGAACATAAGCGAAGTCTGATGGAGACAAAGCCACACTCATCATTTACACACTACCTATGGCTGCTCTCACACTGACGGTAGAGTGCAGTTGCTACAAGAGAAATGCTTCGCCTCAGAGCCTGAAATATTTACTTATCTGGCCTTTACAGAAAAAGTTTTGTGACTCTTGATCTAGTCTGTTAAAATTGGCAAGGAGGACTCATCCAGTCCACCCCTGTTGTTTTTTCACATGGGGAAACTGAGGCTTGGTCAGGGGAATGGGCTTGCTCAAGGCCAGTAGCAGGCAAGAACCTGAAGCCAGAAGTCCTGGGCTCATTGTGGGGTTCCCTGTGTGCTCTGCATGGCATTTGGGCATTTGTGAGCAGGGCCTCTGAGCCCCTCTGGCACCGTGACACCCAGAAGCAAGTACAAGAAGGTGCAGAAAGCACAGGTGTGGTGGGAGGAGGGGGCAGGAAAGCCCAGCAACTCTGGATGGGGCTCCGGGCTCCTGGCTCTTTCCTCTTGCTCAGGAGGCAGGAGGTCTGGCCTGGAGCCCAGGACCCCGAGGCTGGTCCTGGCTGGCTTGGGACCACAGGGCGGCTGCGGCCTCTCTCCCGTAGGCCCCCTCCCCTTATTCTCAGGGAGGAGATGCCAGTGGGAGCACCTTCTTGAACAGGCAATGTGGTCTGGCCTCCCACCTGCTCCTGGAAGACACCTTGGAGGAGGTGCAGTGCCCCGCTCACCTGGCTGGGAGGCAGGGCTAGGACCCCTTGCTCACCTGGGGCCTGGCGGGGAGGAGCTCCTGCCCAGTGCACAGGTCACCGCGCCCTCAGAGGTCTCCGCACCTGGCACCTGGGGGGAGGGACGGTAAGTGCGAGGCCCATCCCTTTATTATTTAGGGGAAAGACCACGGCTCGGCCGGCCAGACAGAAAGAAACGGGCGGGGAGAGGCGGGAGCAGAAGGGAAGGAGCGGGAGACGGGCGAGGCAGGCAGAGGAGGGCGAGTTAGTAAAAGAGAAAGAAAGGCAGTGAAGGGAGGGAGGGAGGGAGGGAAGGAGGGAGGGAAGGGGGACGGGAGAGCGAGAAGCAAGGAAAAGAAGGAAGGAAGGAAGAGCTCGCGCCTTTTCACAGGCGTCCGGCCCTTCTGTCCGCCGAGGCGGGTCTCGGTCGGGGCTTCCCGGGTGCGTCGCCCAGGCTGCTCGCGGGGCGGCCCGGGCCTTGGGTTCGCAGGGACCCGGGGCAAGCTGGCGACCGGGCACCTGCCGGGATGGAGGCGCCAGCGCCACCCTCGCTCTCCCCGGGAGGCCTGAAGCCTGGGGGCCGGGAGAGAGTCAGGCTCGGCGTCGGGCGTCGGGCCCCGGCCCCCCCGGCCCCCCCGGCCCCCCCCGGCCCCCCCGGGCCCCCTCGGCCCCGGCGCGCGCGGGTCGGGCGGGGCACGATCGCGAAGGGCCCGCGCCGGGGAGACCCGGACCCAGGCGCCCGAGGCCGCTACTTCCTTGCCCCGCGGTGGCCTCCAGGACTCGGGTCCAAAGTCGCAGCGAGAACCACGGGGCCGCGGGGCTGTGGGCGCGAAACAGAGGCGGGACCGGCGCAGGGAGAGGCCCGGCCGCGCCGCGTCCGCAGAGTGGTCCTGGGTCCGGGCACCGAGGGCCGGCTTCCGGGGGTCAGCGCAGTCACCGTCACCTAGGGGTCTTTAAAACGCACACTTCTAATAAAATCACACCTTTAAAAATAGTTACAAAATAAAGTCACCAATTCCAAAGGGACAAACTGGCAAATTACGTGGAGGGAAAATCTGAACTGGACCGGGAGGCGCGTGTCTCAAGACGCGGCCCCAGAAGGCGACCCGAGCCCGAATTCACAGGAGTTTGAAACGATTCGGAACGAAAAGTCCGCACGCGACTTGAAGCCCACGCAGGAAGGCGCCGCAGGGACCGGTGTCCCAGCGGGAAGGTCGCAGTGCGGTCCGGGAGCTGTGGCCAGCGCGCGCGGGGCCCCCAGAGCCCGTGCTGGAGGCGGGACCGGCGTCGCTCATCTCAGGCCCGGGCTCGAGCAAGACCCGGCCCGCCCCGCGCTGCCCCCCGCGGTCCCCGCCCCGCCGGCCCCCGAGGCGGTCGGATCAGGGGCGAGGCTGCGGCGGGGAAGGAGCGCGGGGCGAGCTGCGTTCCCGGCGCGGACGCCGCCGCGGGCGCGGGGCTGCAGGGCACCCAGGCCGGGGGCCAGGCTTCCCGCCGTCGGCTGGTGGGGCTCCCCGCGCGCAGCTGCTGGGCGGCTGCAGCCGGAGGCGACCCACGGATGCAGAAGAAACCGCCCCCGCCCCGCATTCCCGCCCCGCATTCCCGCCCCGACTGCGTTTTGCCGAGTAAAACACGAACGCGCGGCGGCTGGGAGAGGAGAGGCTGCGGGCCGGAGAGGGCCGGGCGGGGGCTGGAAGGAGCCAGAACCCCGGGAGCGAAGCAGAAGGGCCCGGCCCAGGCCCCCGCCTTGCCCCCACTGCCCCCTCCCGGCTCAGGGTCCCCATCCTTAGGGGGGCTCAGTCCCCCCACCCGCAGGCCAGAACCCACCCGGGGAGCGCGGGAGGCGGCGGCGGCGGGGCTGCGCTGGAAGAGGGGAGGGTCTGAACCCGCGCCCCGGGACGCAGGGTTCCCACTCAGGAGGGGGCTACGCCCTCGTTGCGTCACCGCCTCCTCGCGGCTCGGGGTGCGGAGGCTGAGCGGTGGGGAGCGAGCCCACCCGGCGTCCGGGCGGCGCCGGGCCCCCCGCTGCCCGAGCGCGCGCGGCCGCCGGCGAGGGCGCCTGGCCTCGGGCGCTGAGGTCACCTTTTCCAGGCGCGCGCCGGGAGCGGACGGTTTCCGGGACTTTGCAGCGGCGGCGGGAGGCCCGGAGGGTCCCGGGCGCGGGGAGAGGTGGCTTCGCCTCGGGGCCGGGACCGCTCGGGGGCCCGGACGCCCGGCCAGGGGTTCCCTTCTCTGGGCCTCTCGTCCGGGCGAACAGACCCCGCTCTTAGGAAAACCCTTCGCCAACGCCACCGTGTCAATCCGCGAGGAAAAGGAGGCTGTTTGTCCATTTTTTCGCCTAAAAGGGGTTTATGTGTGGGTGGGTCTGCTTTGGGACGGCGCTGCGGCGAGACCGCGCATCCACTCGGGGCGCGGAAGGGGGTGGGGGGATCTGGAGTGGAGGCCAGGCTCTCTCAGCCCTTGGGGCGCGCCCAGGTCAGCGGGGCGTTCCCCCCAAAGGGCCGCGGGGCCTCACTCCCAGCGGCCGCCCTCACGCTCAGGGCCTGCGGGCCACCGGGAGGAGCCCGGCCCGCGCTCAAGAGGTGCGGGTGGCTCTGCAGCCTCGGCGCCTGTGGAATGAGGTTGGGGCTGGACTGCGCTAGGCTCTGACTCTCCCAGATCTAGAGGTGAGGCCTCGATTCTGAAAATGACCTCCTACCCCAGGGGCAAAATAAGTTTGTTGAGGGCTGATCAATGTGATCCCCAAGTCCTCGGATCTGGGACCCAAGCTCCCTCTACAGGATCTGAGCCCCTGCATGGGGGGGGGGGGGGGCCGAGATGGTTCAAGGCTTGTGGCCTCCCTCAGGCACCTACTTAGGAGGTGAAGGGATGGAGTGGGGTGGCTGGGCCCGACCCTCCAATTAAGCTACTGTCCAGGGCTATTCCCTTGGGAACATGTGGAAGCAAGAAGAGGAGACAGTGGGTGGGTCCTACTGGGGTGGGGAGTGGGGTGAGAGAAAATGAGCCCCATACTATACTTACAGGGAGCAAGAGAAAACCAACCCTACTCACTGTAGTCCTTGGGCCAGGGCTTTCCCCCTGCTGGGCCTCAGTTTCCCTATCTAAGAAAGTAGGTGGTTGCAGTGGGTGACACCCCAGAACCCATCTATGGAGGGGTTCTCTGTGCCTACATGTGTGGAGGGGTCCCAGCTGGGCTGCCCAGGGCTCCAGAAGGCATTGGCTTTTCTGTTGCCTGGCAGCTTCTGGGCCAACCAAAGTGGCAGGGCCCTCCCTACCCAGTGTCTCTCCACCTCCCACTGGAAGGGAGGCCTGCCCTGTGTGGGACACCATCACTCTTAGTGGGTCCCACACCATCTCCTTCTGAAGAACCCTGTGACTCACAGAACTACCCATGGGGGGAGCACTTGGAGGCCCCTTTCTGTCCTGGTAAGACATTTTCTTTGTCCCTAGGGACAAGGAACCTTGGCCATTTCCTAATCCACACGAAGTCTGGGGCAGGTGCCAGGGCCTGGGCTAGCCTCATAGCCTCACTGCAAGCAGCCAGAGCTACAGAAACTGCATCACCTTGAGTTGGGCAGGGCCCTGGGTATGATTGGCTCTATTTCCTACAGTGACCACTGAGGTCCCAGGCCAAGCTCACACAGGAAGGAGAAGTGGCCCAGGTCCCCCCGCTGAGGGACTCCTGAAGGGTGGCAGGTCTCCTCCCTTAGCCCCCCACAGACATCCATCTCCACCCACCTTCACTGACCCTCCTTGCCCTGATGAGTGAACCATGCACCTCTCTCCAACAGACCCGGGGGGGCCAACAGCTGCAGGGCTCCCGCTCAGCCCTCACAGCCTGACTGGAGCCAAGTGTCAGCATCTTCTTGGGATAAGTCAGGACACTGAGGCCCAGGACGGATAGTGGCCTGTCCTGGAGTGGCAGAGCAGAGAGCAGCTTAGAGCAGAGGTGAAATTTGGGATTGTTCTCCCCAGGGCTACAGCTTGTACTCCTGCAAAGATGAGGAGAAGGAGCCAGAGAAGGCCAGGGCCCTCCTCAATCACGCTGGGGACTTTAAGACTCGGAGATGAGACACCACCCTCCAGAGTTGTCCCCAACCTCCATGGCATCCTGTAGCCTCTCACCCAGCTGCGCCCAGGACCGGTTTTTCTGAGGTTCCAACGCTGGGAAAAGGAGCGCAGCCTTTCTTCTCTCACCCCTGTCTGCGGATACAACCCGTCCACGCTCCCCTGGGGTCGCCAAGGAGGCGGTGTCAACTGCCACTTGGCAATATAAGCCGACGGCGGAAGGACCGAGTTTCCCTGAGGGCAGCTCAGCGGCGGAAAAATGAGGCCGTGCCTGGTAAACTGAGGCGGGAGCGCGCAGGTACAGCCTCAGCTGTAGGAGTCCTCCGCCCGCCTACGCGGCACCCCCGCCGGGTGGGCGCCCTGCGCCCTGCGCCCTCCGCCTGGAGGCTGCGCGCCGCCACCCCTTTCCCAGCCAAGCCTCAGAGCTTTTGCCGCTTCCTCCCGCCCTCTCCCCGGCTTCTCAACCCCTGTCCAGGCCGCTCCTCTCCTAGCTGTCCCCTCTCTCTCTTTACTGCCCACTCTTTCTGCCCTGCCTGCCTCTGTGCCCGCCGGCACGTCACTGCCGCGTTGGCTCCCGCGCCCGCGTCGGTCTCTCTGCGCACGGCTCGACAGCCCTGGCACCCTCACGTCTCCGTCCTGCGTCTTGGGTGGCCCTCGCTGCCTCACTTTGGCCCCTCTCTCACCTCTCTCGATCCCTCTGCTCCCTTCTCTTGGGGTCTCCTCTCCGAGCTCTCCTGCTCTCTCCTTCCAGGGCGTGCGCTCCGCTGGGTCTCCCTCCGTCTGGGTCCGCCCGCCCTTCTCGAGGTCCCCCTCTCTCCCGCCTTCCTCCCTTCTCCAGCCCTCCCTCGGGCTCAGCCTGGGGTGGGGTGGGGTGGGGGGCGGCGGGCGGCGCTGGGCGGGGCGGCCGGGCGGGGCGGCCGGGCGGGGCGGGGCGGTGACGCGGAGCCAGCCCTGCTAGAGGCGCGGCGGCGCGGGGCGGGGGCGCAGTCCCGGGTCCGACCGGCCGAGCCCCGCGCGCCCCGCCCGCGCCCAGCGCCTCCGCCCGGCCGGCCGGCGGGGGAGGGGGCATGAGCCGGCGCCCGTGCGCCGCCGGGAGCTGCGGGCCGGCCTAGAGCCCCGCGGGGGCCCTGCGCCCGAGCCACCGCTGCAGCTGAACTGCGGGCGCCGCGATGCAGCGGCCTGGGGAGCCGGGTGCTGCGCGCTTCGGGCCGCCCGAGGGCTGCGTCGACCACAGGCCGCACCGCTACCGCAGCTTCATGATCGAGGAGATCCTCACGGAGCCGCCAGGGCCCAAGGGCGCCGCGCCTGCCGCCGCCGCCGCCGCCGCCGCGGGCGAGCTGCTCAAGTTCGGCGTGCAGGCGCTGCTGGCCGCGCGGCCCTTCCACAGCCACCTGGGTACGTGGGGGCCTGGGGCGCCCGGGCCTGGGAGCGAGGGAGGCAGGGACGGGGTGAGCCGCGCCGTCGTGAGGACGCAGCTCTGGAAGCGTGGGCCCCGGGCGGTCCCGCGCCCTGGGCGGGAAGCGGAGGGCCGAGCGCCGGGCGGTTGGGGAACCAGGCCTCGTGCCCGCGGGCCGGGTCGGCGGGAGGGTGTTGGCTCTGCCCTTCACGGACGCCCCGCTGCCTCCAGCCCCAGAACCGAGCCCGCTTTCCCATCGCGGGCGCGGGCCCATACTGCTAACCTCAGAATGCGCGTCAAGGCGACCTCAAGCCGCGGGCGCCTGGGCCTTCCCCGCAAAGGACTCACCGGGAGGGGCCGGGACTGCCCTGGGCGGGGGAGCCCGACCTTGGGGAAGAGGCCTGCGTGTCCGTGTGCTGCGCGGGGGGCTGACGCAGGCCCAAGCCGGCCCCGAGCCTCCCGGAGCCCGTGGTCTCAGGCGGGGGCAGACCGGCCGCTGCTGCGGCGCCGACACCCCTTCGCCTCGCCTGGGGACGGGAGGCCCGCCTGTGGGCCGCTGCCCGCCGGCCCTTCCGCGCCGGGTCTGCAGCGCCTCCGCGGGGTTGCGGCAGGCCTGGGCCTTCGCTGCCCCTCTGGGTCCTTTTCCTGACCTGGGGGCCTGCCCTCCCCACCGCACCCCTTGTTCTCCGGCCTTTCCCCAGCTCCCTTCGCCCCGCGTTGGCTTCCTGGCCTTTCCCCGTAGGGTGGGCCTGCCTTCCCTCACTCTCGCCTTCCCCCACGGAACCTGCTTCCCCCTGCCCTCTCCGCACGCTCACCCCGGCCTTGGCCAGCCCTGCCCGACCCCGTGGGACAGGACCTGCCCGCAGTGAGATGCCTGTGGGGAAGGGAGACCCCCGCGTCCTAGCGGGACCCCCTCTGCCAGCCGTGTCCCTGGGCCCACGCTCCAGCCCGCGCTCCGCCCGCCCACTGGGCAGCTGGGCCGGTTCGTTCGTTTTAGGTCCAACTTTGATGCAGGCTCCCCGCGTGTATGGCCTCCAGCTGCGCTGCGGTTAGTAATTCGTTTGAAGCGGGCAAAAAAGTCACTTACGGCTAATGAAAATGGCAACATCTTCACGGGGTAGAGCCTGAACAGGGAGAACAGGAGGAGCGATTTCGGGATTCGTGAGGTTTTAACTTTTCGGAAAGGGCTCAAGCCTACCCCTGCTGGGCGCCCACTGCCCGCCGCGCTCGGTGCCCGCAGAGCGCACTTGCCACTCCACCCAGCCTTGCCCCGACGCAGCGCTGCCGACCGGGTCGGGCCGGCGCCCCCCTTCGCCTGGCGGCTGCCTTTTCTTCTTGGTCCCCCTTCCCGGGAAACACTCTGGGCCCCTCTGGGCTTCGAACTTGTTCACTGAGAATCTCGACATCTCAAAGGCAGCCCAGATCTGAGGGGCGCCAGGGCAGAGCCCCGGTGGGGAGGCCCCTCTCCCAGGCTGGGGG
This sequence comes from Miniopterus natalensis, assembly GCF_054644295.1. Taxonomy (NCBI): domain Eukaryota; kingdom Metazoa; phylum Chordata; class Mammalia; order Chiroptera; family Miniopteridae; genus Miniopterus; species Miniopterus natalensis. Next base: position 7,597,274 of record NC_142092.1, on the reverse strand, counting down.
ACGCTGGCGATGGAGCGGGGCACCCCAGGGTGGCTCAGAGCTCGCACCGGCGGCCAGGCCGGAGCATTTTGTGCTGGGCGGCACTGGCGGGGCGCTAGCCCTCCGCGGGTGGCGGGGATGCCGGGGGCGGCTCCCCGAGGAGGGCAGGGCCTGAGCTCGTCGGGCTCCCCCTTGTCTTCCCGCAGCCGTGTTGAAGGCCGAGCAGGCGGCGGTGTTTAAGTTCCCGCTGGCGCCGCTCAGCTGCTCGGGGCTGGGCTCCGCGCTGCTGGCCGCAGGGCCCGGGCTGCCCAGCGTTGCGGGCACGCCGCACCTGCCCCTGGAGCTGCAGCTCCGCGGGAAGCTGGAGGCCCCGGGCGGCGGGGAGCCGGGCACCAAGGCCAAGAAGGGGCGTCGGAGCCGCACCGTGTTCACAGAGCTGCAGCTGATGGGCCTAGAGAAACGCTTCGAGAAGCAGAAGTACCTCTCCACCCCCGACAGGTAGCGCGGGGCCAGGCCTACCCAGTGGGCAGTTGGGAGGGGGAGCTGCGCGCCCTGCTGAGGATGCACCCCGCTCTTTCCAGAATAGATCTCGCCGAGTCCCTGGGCCTGAGCCAGTTGCAGGTGAAGACTTGGTACCAGAATCGGAGAATGAAGTGGAAGAAAATAGTGAGTGTGCGGCTGCTCCCGAGCCCTCGGTCGCTGCCAGGCCCCTGGGCTCTCCAAGAGCTGCTCTCCCCCGCCCCGCGCCCCGCCCCGCCCGCCGTGCCCTCGGTGCCCGGTGCCCAAAGGGCCCCTCTCCGTTCTCTCTGGTGCCCTCGTCCAGCCCACATTTCTTCGTGCCCCACTGCACCCTCTGGCTTCCTGGCGGCCTTGAACCCCTGGCCAGGCCTCTGGTCACTTTTCCCCGGCCGCGCTCAAATGGCCGCCACTTCCCCGGGGCTAGGCGTGGCCTCAGGCGGCCGGCGGAGCCCAGGGCGCGGGGTACTCGGCCCGGCTCACAGGGGCCCGCGTCCCCGCGCAGGTGCTGCAGGGAGGCGGCCTGGAGTCCCCCACCAAGCCCAAGGGGCGGCCCAAGAAGAACTCCATCCCCACCAGCGAGCAGCTCACGGAGCAGGAACGCGCCAAGGAAGCGGAGGCGCCGGCGGAGGCGCCGGGCGAAGCCAGCGACAGGGGCCGCGAGGACTGAGCGTGCGGTCCGGGACCCCCGCGCCGCGCGGCCCCCGAGCCCGCGGGCAGCCGCGAGCCGGCCCTTCGCCTCCACGCCGTTTGCTTTCTAAACGTTTTACTAGTACCTTGAATGCGGGCAGTTAGGGGCCAAACAAGGAACGCCACAGACCCTGAAGCCAAACCCGGGCCCCCGCGCGCCCCCGGTCCTGGCCTGGAGACTCACCCCAGCGACAGAAGTCGCCTCTGCCCAGAGCTCCGCGCGCCGGGCGCACCACGCGCATTCACGCCCCGCTCCTCCCCGCACCCCACCGCCTCGGGCTGCGCGCGGGCCCGGCGCCGCAGGCCCACAGCAGCTTCTGCGCGTCGGGAGCCCGGGGCCGCGTGCGGACAGCGCGGCGGCTCCGCCCGAGGCCGGGTCCCTGACGTCGCTGGGGCCCTTACCCCTTTCTTGCGAAAACGGTGATTTTTTTTTCCAATAAAATATTTTATGACACAGCGGAGCTATATGAGGGGCATCTGAATCCGTGCGGGGAGGGGGCAGCGAGATAAGAGGGACCCCCCCAGCGGCTTCTGAAGCACCCCTTCCCGGGCCACGCCGAGCGTGGCGCGGCTCGGGCTGCCGGAGCCTGGGAATCTCTTCCACGTGGGCCGCGGCTACGAGCGGCCGAGCCTCCGGGCTGTTCGGGGGCCAAAGGAGCGAGAGCCCCGGGCCACTCAGGGCGCACTCAGGAAGGGCCCGGGACTGAGAGCCGCCTCCGCTTGCTGATTTGGGCTCTTGGGGCTTGAAGGTCCCACAGTGACGGTCCCGGGCAGCGCTTCCTGGGGCCGACGGGAGCCCGGGACTTGAGGTTCACACCCGGGCGCCGCCTCCGGGTTTGACGGCCTCGAGGCGCGGGCAGGGCGGCGCCGGCGGGCAGGCCTCGGGCACTGAGGCTCGGGACCTGGGCTGAGGACTGCGAGCTGCCGGGCTCGCCCAGGGCGCCCTTTCCCGGCGGGGCTCGGAGCGTGCCCGCGGGAGCCGCCTCCTCCAGGGAAGCCTCGGGTTGGCTTCTCTGGGGCTAAGCTGGGCTGGGGGTGCGGGGGGGGGGGGGGGCGTGGGTTCCGGTCCTTGCTCTTCCTGCCCGGACAGCGGCCACAGGCTGGGATTTGGAGATTCGGGGTCCGCTTCGCTGATTAAAGCCGGGGAGAGACCGCAGCAGTTTGGCCCTGCGGAGTTCCCAGCGGGATCAGGATTCGAAACCAGGTCCTTGCAGGTGCAAATGCTCGGGACAGTCAGGAACGTCAAGCACAGGTGCGGGCCTTGCGGTTCAGAGCCGGAGAACACTGGCCTTCGTGGCCACGGCTTCCTTTTCAAATCGAGGCCTGACCCACCCGCCCTGAAACCTGCAGGTGAACTCCCCCGGAGGACGGGGGAGTGAAGAGCAGGGGGCTTCCCGCCACCCCGGGGCCGCTCAAGGACTGCCCCTGCCCTTCGGGAACCTTCCTGCCCCAGGCGCAGCCGGGCCGGGGCGCGGCCCCCGCAGCCAGGCCTCTCGCGGGCGCGCAGGAGGGAAGGTCCGAGCAGTCCTGCCGGCGGGGCCGGGCCGGGCCGGGCCTGCGGGAGGAGAGTCCCGCTACTGCGCAGGCAACCACGGCTCCCGGGAGCACGGAAGGTCAAAGGGGGAGAGGAGGGGTTCCGACCCGCACTCCCCGCAGTCCGGGCCACGCCCTCGGGTTTTACTAAATCCGAGGAACGGGGCCTTAGGCAGGTTACCCTGTGGTCATGGCGTTTCCCGAGGCAGCCTCCTCACTGCACTGGACTAATGAAATGGGTGGCCAAGAACCAGGGCGTGTGGGGGGACGTGTCCAGCACGTCCTGCGCCAGAGCATAGGGACCCCAATATTCCAGCGAGTACAGGCCGCCAGGAGCGGGCGCGGAGGCGGCGGCCCCAGCTGAGTGAGGGCCCGGCCCGAACCCGGAGGTCTAGATTCGGGGCGGGCGGGCGTGGGAGCGGGGCCTGTCACTGCCCGCGCCGCTGCGCTCCTGGGGGACGGGGGACGGGGGACGGGGCGGCGCTGGCAGACCGAAGCCTCGAGGCCGCAAAGAGCAGCCGGGCGCCGGGCCGTCGGGGCAGCTCGAGGCTTCCTTGCTGGCGACTCCGGGAGACCCGATGGACTCTCCCGCCCGCTCCGGGAGAGCGAAGGCGCGGAGGTCAGCGCCGTGCCACCCGGGCGGCGCCGCGGAGCGCGGACCGCAGGCCGCACACTGTAGGTGCCCGCCCGCCTCCCGTCCTCGACGGCGCCGCTCCGCCGGGCCGTCGCTCCTGCCGCCCAGGCCTCCTCCCCGACCGCCAGCACCCGCGCCCCTCAGCCTGGCCCCGGGTTTAGGGGGAGAGAAGCCACCTTCGCCCCCTGCCCCCACAGCACATCTCTTCTCCTACCCAAGGTCCCCAGAAACGAAACCCAGATATGGCGCAAGCTCGCGAACGAGGCCGCTGCTGCGCCTCGCCTCCGGAGCCGGGGCCTGCGGCCGGGGGCGGGCTGGGCCGTCCCGTGAAAGCCTGGCCTGGGGCGGGGAGAGTGGGGGCGGCGGCCAGGCCCCTCCTGAGGTTGAGTCCCAGCGGCACGAAGGCTGAGCACCCGGATTAGCCTGGCGGCAGCGCCCCGACGCGCGGGAGGGTGGGCCTTGGGGGAGACTTTGGGGCGGGCTGACGAAGGGCCGGGGTAGGGGACTGCATCCCCGCCCTGTGCCCCCGAACCGGACCAGGTCGATGGAAGTGGGAGCCTAGCTCGGCGCCCTTCCTCCCGAGCCGGCGCGGGAAGGTTTGGGGCGCGGCGGGCGCCCGGGGTCTGAGGTCCATCTCAGGGCCTCCGACGTGCGGCCCCCCGCGCGGAGCAGGCACCGCCAGGGGGGACCGGCGCCGTCAGAGCGGGTCCCGTCCCTCCCCCGCCTCCCGGTTTCGTACAACACGAAGGTTACTCGGGTTTACTCCCTCCCCCTGTTCCGGATTCTCCGGGAGGTCACCGGTGGGAACCCATAGGGAAGGAGAGAAGCGCGGCCCCGGGCGAGGTTATCCGCGCCTCCTGGGCCGGGGCGCGGTCTCGCCGTGCCCGTGGGGAGACCTCGGCCTCTCAACCTGGCACCGTCCCGGAGCTCACGGTTCCGAGGAGAAACCTGGTGCGTCTTCCATTTTCGGTCGCCCCTCTGCCTGATTTCCTTTCTACACTTGAGGGGAACCCCTGACCCACAAGTGACACCCCTGATTTCACCTGGAGTTCCCTTGTCCAAAGAGGGGACCAGTTGATCCCCAAAGCCTCCGCCCTCAAGGCCTCTCCAGTCCAGGTTTCCAGGGGCCAAAGCCCGGCTAAGGAGTGCCACGGACACCCACCGCCCCTCCAGCTCGGCCTGGCCCAGACTGTGGGGGCTGAAGGAGGCTCTCAAACCATCTCAGTCCCACCTTAAGGAGGTGCGGGGGCCGCAGCCCCTCACTCCCTGCTGGTGGCTGGGGCAGCAAAGTGGCTGCAGCCACAGGGCCTTGCAGGCTCAGTCAGCCTGGCTCTGGGCCAAGCTCCATCCCTGGGTCCCTGGGCCACCCGACACTCAGAGCACAGGAGCTGGTGGACCCACTTTCTGTTTGAAGTAAGGTCTGGTGGAGGCCCCTGACCTGACAGGGCCTTCCCTGCTGACCCTCCCTGACTTTTCAACAAGCCTCTCATTGTGTGACTTTGCCCTCACACTGTATTACTGAATACCATCAGCTTTAAGACAGCATCTTCCCTTTTCTCAAATGTGGGTTTATATGCCACCTGTGAGGCAGTGGCCAAGTGGGATGGGGCTGTGAGATGCTGAAGGGGATCCATTCAGAGGCAACTCTGACCACGAAGAAGTTTTAGAAACACCTCCCCCCACTGATTTCCCCGATAGTTTCCTTTAATGTAAACTCAGCAGTGATCTGTGATAAAAATCTGTCTTTTTATTTATTTCAAGAGAGGAAGGGAGAGGGAGAGAGAAATAGAAATATCGATGAGAGAGAAACATGGATTGGTTGCCTCCTGCGTGCCCCTACTGGGGATTGAGCCAAAAACTCAGGCATGTGCCCTGACCAGAATTGAACCAGGGATCTCCTGATGCATGGGACTATGCTCAACCAAGTCACATAGGCTGGGCAAAAATATGTGCCTTAGTAGGCCAAAATGAGATCTTTGAGGAAGTATAAGAATAACATTCTGGGTGATATATAAGCATTGAGTCAGGGATCATTGGCAATGTTTTTAAATTTTTTCTTTTTTGTGCTTCAGGAAATAATGTTGCCTGACATCAGTGGCATCATGGACACTCTCATATTAACCATACACTTACTGGACCATTCATTCGTTTAACAAACAGTTACTGGGTGTGAGTTCACAGCACTGGGACACAGGCCCTGCCCCCTCCCTCCCATTCCTTGATCCAGTAATAGCCAGTAACATAGGTGCCCTACTCCCATTTCCCAGATGAAAATAAAACTCAGATGTTAGGCAACTTGTCTAGAAACACATAGCTATTTAATGACTTAAGCTCTATTGGTCTCCACTGTCTCTCACCTAGCAGCCTTGAGGTTCAGTTTGAGTGTCCCAGATGCTTTAGGGTCCCTAATAGCCTCTGCCTGCCTGGCATCCATTTGCTCACCAAGTATTAATTAAACACCTGCTGTGTGCCTGGCACTGTGCTAGTGACCTAAGGAGCTCACGCTGGAGGTGAGGAGGCTTGGATAGATGGCAAAGAAGCCACAATTAAATCCAAAAGATGATTTTAGGAAGTGACAAACGCTATGTAGAAAATAAAGCAGCTGGCAGAAAATGAATGAGGGTGGGGGCCTTTAGTCAGGGTGGCCAGGAGGGTCTCTGAGGAATTGACTCTTCCACTGAGACCTGAATGACAAGAAGAGTGTGTGCCAGGTAGCTGGAAAGCACTTGCAAAGGCGCTGGGCAGTTAGTGAGGAGCTCGACCTTAAAGGTGTGGGAGGAAGGTCAGAGTGGAAGGAGCAAGTGTGCAGAGACGGGCAAGGGTAGTGGGTGCAGAGGTGAGGGGGTGGGCCTCAGCACTGCTCTGAAGGTGGTGGGGAGGAAGCTGCCTCCTGGATCTAGCCCCAGGCAGACACTTCCATTAGCCCAGCCCCTCTGAACTTGGTGTGCACACAGAGCCCTGGCAGCTCCGCCTCCAACCGGCAATTTGCCTCCCCCCCCCCCCTTTTCATAAGGATGCAATTTTCTGCGTGCTTTAAAGACATTAGAAGGGCGTTTGACTGACAGGCCATGCGAAACGCATTAGCGAGGCCCAAGAAGCAGGAGGCGGTGCCTGCTAGGGAAGGGGCAGGTGGAGGTGGAACAAGCCCTGGGGAGAGTGGGGCCTGGGGGTGGCTGTGGGTCGGGGGTTAAAAAGACAGAAATCCAGAGAGAGGACAGACAAAAAAGAGGGTGGGGGAGAGAGGGAGGGAGGGAGAGAGAGGGGCATGAGGGGGTGGGGTCGCTGGTGGAGGTGAATAAACAGTGGAGAGGGATGAGAGGTGATAAAGACAGAAGAGAAAGAGAAAGGGACTGGAAGGAGAGGAAGGTGGGGAAAGGCAGGGCTGGAGGGAAGTGACTGCAGGAATGGGGTCCTTTCTGGGGTGCAGTGTCCATGTCACCTTGGGCAGGAGTGAGTGTTGCCTGGTGGGGAAAATGGAAGCAGCCTAAGGTGCCTTTGCTGTGGCTCACTCCCTGTTTCAGCCTCTCAAACACCAAGCTCCCCTTTCCCTCAGGACCCCTGCGCATTCTGTTCCCAGGCCTGTGGTGCCCTTCCCTGCACTCCCCTGCTGCCCTGTCCTTCCCCCTCCTTCCTGGGCGACCACACCATTCCCAGGGCTGCCTGCTCTGACTGTCCCTGCCTTGCTGGCTGGCATTCATCTCTGCTATGATGCCCTGTGTGTTCACCTGGGGTCTGTCTTGAGGCATAGCTGTCTTGGTTCCGGTACAGCCTGAGGCCACCAGCAGAGCAGCAGTTCCTCTCCACCTGGCATTCTCCTTTGCAACAAGCAACTCTCGATTTGCAGAGTCCTGGCTTTTGCTGGGTCCAGTGCCATTGCAGATGCTCAGAAAACTCCCAGAGCTGGGAGGGTACCTGGCTGGGTTCTTTCGCTTCCAGGGTGTCTGCAGGGTTCTTCCTTCCTGTCTTAACGGGGCTGGCTGTGGGCGCAGTGATGTCTGGAGGGCTTTGGGCTGGTCCTGGAGCCATGCACCTTCCAGGGTGCCTTGTGGAGATGTAGTACCCGAGTCTCGGAGCCCAGCTGGAACCCAGGGCCTTCGCTGAGCTTGTAAGTGTGCCAACACCAGCTCTGTTTATGGAGCATGAAGGCCAGGTACTGACCGTGTTGCGTAATCCTCATAAGTGACTGCCAAGTCCATTCCTCAGATGAGGAAACGAAAGCACAGAAAAGGGACGACTGGCCCATTCCACACAGGCAGAACTGAGGTGTAAACTCAGGCCAGAGCAACTTCCTGTGCCAGCTCTGTATTTTCAACCCTGAGGAGATGCCCACAAAGGGGGTGGGAATAGCAGGGGTAACTTGGCTCAGTGGTTAAGATCCCAAGTTCTAAATGAGGCTGCCTGAGGTTCAGATCCCAACTTCACCACTCATTGGCCTTATGACCTTGGGCAAGTTATCTGCCCTCTCTGTGCCTCAGTTTCCCTTTCTTTAAATTAGGGACCAATAACAAAAATTGCACATCTTCTTTGAGATGCCTGGCTGCTTAGCCAGAGGATTTCCTCACAAGGATTTTTGGAGTTATCTCTAAAAAACATCATGTGCAGTTTTTTGAGAGGTCATCAGGTCATGGATTTCTGACCCTGGGAGGGCAAAGACCCTGCCTCTCCCCCCCAACCCTTCCCCTCATTCCTGGGACAGTGCCTGGGACATGTGATAAGTACACAAGAAACGTCTGTGGGCCTGAAGAGTGAAAGCTATACAGCCAGGGAGGTCCTGAGACCCCCCAGCCCCCCTTCCCCAGCCCCCCATGTGCTGAAGGTGTGACAGTGTGACAATAACCTGGCCCCCATGAGGCTCTAGAATGCAATTCCCTTCCTCCTAGGGTCTTGTGGTGGTAAACTGAGGCGAGGTAGGGTGATTGGTGGGTCTTTGTCGACCTGGGTGTGGGCCTGGCCTGGGCCCCACTCGCTGAGGTGTGGGGCTCACGGCTGTGTCATTTCTACCTTGTTCTTCAGCGGCTCCCACCCCCCTGGCCAGGCCCAGCACCCCCACCAACCCACCATTCACTCTCCTGTCACCACCCTCTGTCCTACCCTGTGGGTTGCCCCATGTCCAGGCCCTCTCACCATCCAGAACCGTGACCCCTCTCCTGCCTGTGGCATCATTTCTGCTCTTCTTCGGTTGACCAACCTCAGATACTTTTCAGGCACAGATTCTTCAGAGGTTCTTCTGACTTCATCCCTGTCTGGGTTGGGCATCTGGGGATGCTCCCACATCTATCGAGCTTGCCCTGAACCTGACACTCAGGTGCATCCCCTCCAGGCTGTGGGCAGGCAATGGCAGGCCTGCAAGAATGAATGAGTGGGGGGTGAATGCTGAGCCACATCTGACTTCTACCCACAAATGCTGGCTTCCCATTCGCTCAGGGCTCCTGCCCCCAGCGCCCACCCCTGTAGGAAGTCACAGCCCATACCCCCAATGAGAAACACCCAACCAGTGGCTGCCGAGGAGTAGGTGGGCAAGCGCAGCCCCACACCCCTGATCGCACCCAGGGGAACTTGTTGGACACCATGATGCTTTCTGAGGACCTTTCCCAGTGCACAGCTGCTGGAATGCTCTGGTGCCATATGTCCGCGTTCAAGCAGCTGCTCACTTTGCTTCGACTGTGCAGTGGCCACCCTGGCTTGTGAAAAGAAGGAAGGGGGGAGGGGAGGAAAAGAGGGAGGGCTTCGGGAGCAGGGAAGGAAGCAGGGAGCAGAGAAGAGAGAAGAGAAGAGAGAAGAGAAAGCAAAGGACGCCAGTGCTGCCTTTTGTCTGTGTGGTGACAACCAGTGCTGCTCAGAGACCTCTGGACACCTGCCTGCACTTCCTGCTTGCCAAGGAGACCTTGGGAGTTGTGTGAAACAAACTAGTAGGATCTCTTGTAAAGAAGGGACAGTGTGTTTGTCTGTAGCCAGGACCCTGCCCAGCGGCCGAGAGAGACCCTGGGGAAGGAGGGAAGACGCAGAAGCCGCCCCATGGGGTCTGCGGGGGATCCCAGGCCCTGCGCCCAGCAGACACCATCCATTCACCCCGGCACTCACGTGCTCATTCCCTCCTCTGGTCCTGCAACAAGAACTTATTTATGCCAATGTGGACACCCATGCTTATGGCACCACTATTCCCAGCAGCCAAAAGGTGGAAACAATCCAGCTTGTCTATCAGGGGCAAGAGAATAGACAAGATGTGGTCTATACATACAATGGAATATTGCTCAGCCTTAAAAGTAAGGAAATCCTCACACACGCTACAACGTGGATGAACCTTAAGGGCATCATGCTAAGCGAAATAAACCCGTCACAAAAAGACAAACACTGTGTGATTCCACTGACACGAGGTTCCGAGAGTGGCCGAGCACACAGGCGGAGAGCAGAACGGCCTGCAGGGGCTCCGTGAGGGGTCGGGAGTCAGTGTTTAACGGGTGCAGTTTTCTAGGATGAAAAGATTATAAGAACGGATGGATGGTGGAGATGGCTCTATAACGACGTGAACGTATTTAATTCCACTGAACTGTACACTTAAAAATGGTTCATGGTAAACTTTATGTTATGTATATTTTAGCACAATAAAAGAAATTGTTAAAAATACATATGCTCTTGCTGTATTCACTGAATATTCATAGATACAGCACATCCGGCAGCAAAAGCACACCTGGCGCCCTCCCTGTGGACTATAAATATCATTTTTCCCACTGAAAGGAACCAGGGGTCCACAGATAAAGGGCTGGTCTATGTCTGGGGCAGAAAATGTATAAGATGAGTCTGGAGCTTCCTGTTATCACTGACAGCAAGGAAGTGACAAGGAATACAGGGTGCGTGTGACAAGAACACAGGGGCCAATAAAAGACTTCCTGTGGCTGAGTATGGGATAATTGGACCAACAATAACCGCAATGGATTGAAATACATCAACTATTTGAAAAGCTGAAGATTTCATTTTATTTTATTTTTCATTGAAGAATATGTAGAAATTTATTTCAAGTTTCTCAAGGAGGAAGGGGGAGTGGGGTTGACACTATACAAAACAGCAAAAACTATAAAATCTTTGAATAGCTCTGCTCCCAACGTTCTACTACATACACTGGAGGCCAAATTACTTTTATTTTCTCATAAAAAAATGAAGACTTCCATCTTTCTCTTTACCACTCCTCTCATCCCCACCCTTAGTTCTTTCCCTCTGCAACCCTTCATCCCATCACCTGTCATTTAATCGTTGCTGTCATTTTACATTTGTTCATCTGGGTGGGGAAGAGGGGGGAGGAAGGTACAAGGGAGGCAAAGTTGAGCCGGGAAGATGGTTATGGCTTTGGTGTGTTCTGGACAATCTTTTAATTCCTCTTAAATTAATGTCTGTGTGGTCATTTATTATTAAAGTTATAGACCTGTTATATTCTTCAGTTTTATAATTGGTCTGATAAGATTTTTCACAAATAAAATATTTTAAAGCAAAAAAATAAAAATCCGTCTCCCACATAGGGAAAAAAAAGTTATTTGTGACAATGCCTTAAGGAGACCCAAGCAAGACTCCACTTACAATTGTAAGCACGACCTTGAGTGCCTTGTCCAGCTCCTCCGTGTTCAGGTGGGTTCCGATGGAATGGAATTCAGCCCTGGCTCCAGGGTCTTCTGTCAGGCCCTTCTCACATGGATCCTTTGGGCATGCAGAGCCCCGGCTCACCTTTTTTGGCTTCCTCCTTGAACTGCTGCTTGTAGTCCAGAAAAGCCACCATTGCCTGGTCCAGCTTGTGATACAAGAGAGCACTCTGCCCCCTGGCACAGAACATGGGCAGCTCCACGGGGTCCTTGTTAAAGACTTCGGGTAGGAGTGGCCTCTGCAGGGGATGGGCCGGTGCCTCTGGAACAGCAGACCAGCTGGGTGAGCCGGGGCCCGGAGCAGCAAGGCTGTCTGCCTCCGGGCTGCGTCAGTCTCACTCCAGCTCTCGAGGACAGTGGGGATGCAGCCCGATCTGAAGTTACCAGTGATGGCCAAGGGGGTCATCATGGAGGGTGGCAAACTTTGACCTGAAGACGCTGGTTTTCTCCAGCCGGCCTAGCTGGGTCTGGGCTCACTGCAGCGGGCCCTCCACCCTCCTCCGTTCGTCATGCGGTTCCAGTTGTTGCCAGTGTAGTTCGCTGTGGTCCCCATGGTGCTGCCTTTCTTCCAGCGCCACGTCCTTAAGTCCTCCGCTCCCCCTGGCAGTGTCTCCCTCTCGTCCTCACTTACTCTCTCCCTGGTCTCCAGTGTTTGCAGGCCTCGCCCAGGGGATGGTCCAGATCTCCTTCACCAGAAAGGATGGAACAAATCCTTCCAGATGTTATTGAGAGTCCTCCCAGAGCCCAGCTTCCCAAGCAGGGTCAAGCTGCTGGAACTGTACCTGGGCATCTTGCCATCGTCGGGGAGGGTCCTGCCAGAGGTACCATCTTGTAGCTCTTCAACATCTGTCTTTCCCTGGAGCTAGAGTCTTCTCTGGAGTTTCTCCTGGCTCCCCCTGAGCTGAGGGGAGCTTCAAAGCTGTAGGTTCTTGGCTGTGGTCAAGGCCGGAGGTTTCCTTGGACCAAGTCAGCTTCAGGGACTCGTAACACCATTGGCAAGTGAAATGGATGGAGGACATGGTGGAGGTCTTGACTTTCAACTTTGCTTCTAAGTTTCCTCTGGCTCCCCAGTTACTTCTGCATTTATACTTTGTAAGGTCCTTGAGAGGAGTGATTCTTTAAAAATGCATATCTCATCTGTCACTCTCCCACTTCAAACCTTACAGTGATACCCTGAAGATTTTATATATTAAGAAAAGCTCATTATACTCATACATGGCTTAACAACTGGGTTATGTTCTGAGAAATGTGTTGTTAGGCAATTTCATCATCAGCGAACATCAGAGAATGACTTACACAAACCTAAGTATACTAGCCACACACCCAGTACAGCCTATTGCTCGTGGGCTACAAGCCTGTACAGCATGTTACTGTACAAAATAACATGAGATTAAATTAAGCACAAGAGAAAATGCTGTAATCAAGAGACACAGTAAACACGAGCTGCGTGAGTCTGCTGCCTGCATTACATGCTACTGTTTTACAACAAACTTATTATTATTATTATTATTTTTTTAAATATATCTTTATTGATTTCCGAGAGAGGAAAGGAGAGGGAGAAAGAGAGAGAGAGAAACATCAATGATGATGTGCCCTGACCGGGAATCGAACCCTGATCGCCTGGATCCTAGGTGGACGCTCAACCCCTGAGCCACTCCCGGCTGGGCTCAAACTTATTTTTTTTAAAGTTGAAAGAATGCACTCTAACAATCATGATAAAAAATGTAGCATAGCAACTACATAACCCAATAACAGTCATTTATTAGCATTATCAAGTATTATGTACTGTACATAATTGTACGTGCTATACTTTTATACGACTGGCAGCCCAGTAGTTCTGTTTACAGCAACATCTCCACAAACACATGAGGAACAAGTTGCACTATGGCTAATGCACCATAAGATGTTAGGAATGTTCCAGGCCCATTATAATCTTACTGGACCACTGCCCTATATGTGGTCCATCAGTGACGGAAACACGCAGCACATCGCTGTAGTTGCATTTGAAGGACGCTAGGTGTTATGGGCTGAGTGGGTCCCCCTACTCCAATTCATATGTTAAAAGGCTAACCTCCAAAGTTATGGGTTGGTGAAGAGAAGGGACAGGCTGGGGGCTTCATTCTGCATGGAACTCTGGGAAATAGTCCTGGGACTCCCATGTGCTCCCCTTTCTCCTCAAGGAGGAGCTTTCTCCCAATGTCAGCTGCCAGGGATGCTTGTGAGGGGTGAGCTTTTCATCAAGGGAGGTGTGCAACGCAATGGACCGGAGGAAGACTGCTGTGACAGGTAGGGCTGTGTCTGAGGACACCACTAGCCCTCAGAGTCAGGGTTTGTCTCTCCAGTCCATAAACAAGGACACTGAAGCTAAGGATAAGTGCATGAGAGTCAAACTGTCATTTCTGGGCCCCCAAACTGCAAGGCCACCCACGCTGCCTGTGGTGTCTGTGCTGGTGGCTGAGGCGTGGACAGTGAGCAGGACTCAAGCTCTGACACCGACGATGCCATTTGCTGCCTGGGCACAAGCATGCACCCAGTGTCCCTGTATGAAGGGAACTGCAGGGGACACATGGGAGTGTCCCATGCATGTTTGTACCCTTTCCCTTTTGGTCCTTGTCTTCAGGACAAGCCACTGTTCACTGCCGTCTTCACTACAAAGTGCTGTTTGTGAGTTTTTAAAAAACGCACTTTCTCTGAGTGACTCATGCATTTAAAATTATTTTAATATATTTTACACACTCATGTATAAATGGGGCCATGTGTTTCTCTTTATTAAAGGCGGCTTATTTGGGCTGGTCATCATAGACCAGGAGGCTCACAGTGAGGCCCAGAATGGTAAACAGTGTGGAAGGCAGCTCTGCCACATGGGATCCTGGTGGCGTCTGTGCCCTGTGTCCCCTCTGGGGTGCCGCTGACCCCAGGGCTGGAGCATGCAGGCTGCAGGCTTCCTGCACACAGCAGTGTGAGATGGCAGCCTGGGGGCCCTGGGGCCTGCTCCAAGGCCATAGGAAAGGGCCAGCCAGGTAAAACTATTGTTGGGTCCTGGTCTACACACTGCAGGCCCAGGAGTGGACCAGGTGGCCAGGTCCTGTCCCTGTGGGGCCGACTTAAATTGCTGCATTTTTGAGAACCTGCAAAAAGTCAGGTTAGCGCTCCGGGGATGCAAAGGTGGATGAGAGCCAGCCCTGCCTCCATCTGTTTATGTTGGCGGAGAGGTGGACACGTGAACGAACCCCACCTTCCTTGTCGCTCTTTTGAGGCTCCTGGCTCCCTCTGACTTCCTGCACACCCACTTCTGCTGCAACTTTTTAGACATACTGGCCTCGGAGCTTTCTTCAACCCCTGCCCTGGGGGCTTTGTCTGGGCTGTTCCCTCTGCCAGGAGTGCCGCCTCTCCAGACACTGACACAGCCAGCCAACCCCCTCTGCCTCTCAGAAGCTGTCTTCTCTGTAAGACCCTCCCCCCTCCCATGCTCACATTAGAGCCTTCAGCCTAGCACCCCAACTCACTGCCTCGCTTCCCCCCTCCAGTATTCTCTCTGTGGGAAGCAATATCCGTTGCTTTTATTTTCTCTTGTTTATGTCTGTCTCCTCTTCTAGAATGAATTGTCAAGCACTTAGGTCCTCAGCTTCCAGGACAATGCCTGGCACATAGCAGGTGTCTGATAAATATTTGGGGACTGACTGGACAGATGTGTTAATTGATTGGACTTCATTGCTCGGTGAATATATTGCCCATGCTTTAGTGGGGTATGTACGGGGTGGAACTGCTGGGCCGCAAATGTGGGCAGGTTCAGCTCAGGTTCAGGTTCAGCCCATAGCTGTCCAGAGCAGCCAGCTGAAGCTCCTCCTCCACTTGGCACTGTCAGTCTCATTCATGTTACCTTTCTGTGGTTCGCTGGGATTTTAATTTGCATTAGTGTCTTTTCCTAAGTTTATTGCCATGTGGATATGTCTTTGTGAAATAATTATTCAGCACTTCTGTCCAGTTTCCTATGGGGCTACTTTGGGTTTTTTTGTTTTGTTTTGTTATTAAATTGTAGAAGTCTGTAGGTATTCTGGATGAAATCTTTTGTCTGGATGAAACCTTTTGTCACAGCATGGGCTGCACATCGCACCTGGTCCCTGTGGCATGACCCCTCCCTTCCTGTCTGCTGGGAGCTGGGTGCACTGCTAGGCCACTCCTCAGACTGCTCCAGGGGAGGGCCCAGCACTGATAGAAATGTGCCTCTCTGGTTTGCTTTCTCAAGGCCTCCTCATTTTTGCCGTTATCTTATTAATGGTTTTATCAACATATCACCTACAAATGTGGTTGCAAAGCTCCCTTTTTAGAAATTGTGCCCAGGAGCAACCTGGGTCTCCCACTCAGGCCACCCCCACACACCTTGGCCAGCTGCATCCTTGACACTTTGCTGGAGTGTCCACCCGAGTCCCTGGTTTGGGAACTCCTAATGTCCTTCAGATTCGGTTTAGAGGCTGCCCCCAGCAGTGTGGAGAAGCTCTTCAGAGGCTGGAGAGGAGGCCTCCTTGTGCTCTCACAGGTTGTTCTGTTGCACTGTCATTGTCCAGTTATCTGTTTCCCCAGCTGACTGGACGACCTAAGAGGGCAGGGCCAGTGCTGCCCTGGGCACTCAGGACCTGGCACCAGAACACAGTAGGCCCAGTGTGCAGTAGGTGCTCCTTGAATGATGTTTGAATGCGAAATGAAGCCATGAGTCTGGGCCTCGGAGCTGTGTTCTCCCCGGTAGCAGAGTCTCCAGAGTTAGCACTCTATGGTCATCGCATCCTCAGCTTCATCGGTGATGTCCCACCTTGTCCCTGTCTTACCTACAGACCTGATACATCAGGATTCGCCTCATGTTTCTCTTTACAACTGTTCCCTTTGGAGGGCTTGGTAGATCTTTTAATTTGTTTTAAAAACAATAGTTTCTAACTTCTTTATTTCAGAAATTTGCAATATCCTTTTGAAAACAGACTTTATAATTTAGAGTAGTTTGGGGTTCACAGCAAAATTGAGGGAAAGATACAAAGATTTCCAGTATACCCTCTGCCTCCACTCCATCCGCAGCCTCCCCACTGTCAACAGCCCCCCAGAGTGACCCATCTGTTAAAATCCATGGGCTTAAATCATCACCCAGAGTCCATGGTTTACCTTAGACTCGCTTTTGGTGAGGTACATTCTATGGGTTTGGGCAAATGCCTATTGCATGTATTCACCATGACAGTGTCATACAATATTTTCATTGCCCTAAAAACCCTGTGCCTATTCATCCCTCCCTCCCCCTAATCCCTGGCAACCACCGATCTTTTTACTTTCTCCATAGTTAACCCTTTTCATAGCTGGAATCATATGGTAGCCTTTCAGACTGGCTTCTTTCACTTGGTAATGTGCATTTAAGGTTCCTCCATGTCTTTTCATGGCCTCATAGCTCATTTCTTTTTAGCACTGAATAATATTCCATTGTCTGGATGGACCCCAGTTTTATATACATTCACCTACTGAAGGACGCCTTGGTTGCTTCCAAGTTTTGGCGGTTATGACTAAAGCTGCTATAAACATTGTTTGGAGGTTTTTGTGTGGATATAAGTTTTCAACTCAACTCCTTTGGGTAAATATTAAGGAGCATGATCGCTGGATTGTATGGTAAATTATGTTTAATCCTAACCCCCAGGACCTCAGAATGTGAATCTGTTTGGTGGTTTAAAGAGGTAATTAAGGTAAAATGAGGTCATTAGAGTGGGCCCTAACCTAATGTGACTGGTGTCCTTATAAAAGGAAGACAGAGACACACACACAGGGCTGAGCATGTGAGGACACAGGGAGAAGATGGCCATCTATAAGCCAAGGAGAGAGGCCTCAGGGGAAACCAACCCTGCCCACACCTTGATCTCAGACTTCCAACCCCCAGGACTATGACAGAATGAATTTCTGTTGCTGGAGCTGCCCAGTTTGTGTATTTGTTAGCAACCTGAGCTGACTGAGGCAGGCACCAGTGACCTCCACACCAGCAGACCCAGGGCTCGCTTCTAATGCTTTGTGTTAAGAGGCAGTGTGGTCAGTGGCCATTTCCTGGCCACCCCCAGCAGGTGGCCTCGACCCCTTCCTGAGCTACAATCCCGATTCCATTACCCCTCTTGCCCAGGTCTCTCCCACCCCACTGCCTTCTCCTCTCAGGACCCCTTCCTCCTCCAAGTCCATCAGGCAGGGCTCCTTAGGGCTCTGCCTTTAGCCCCTACTCCTCTCTCTCCAAATTACAAATGTGTGCTCCTGGCCTGGCCTCTCCCTTGTTCAGTTTGCCAGACCTGATTTCTTCCTGGGATGTCCGTAGGCACCTCAGACTCACCATTCTCTCCCTCTAACCCCTCCTCCCCGCAAGCCCAGTTTCATCAAATTGTCATCCATTGCCTCTGCCTTCACCTGAGTTGCCATCACCTCTATAGAGATCCTGGCATCCTAGCAGGTCTCCCCACAGCTCCTTTCACTTTCAGTCTGTTTCCCAAATACCGTTGGTGGAATCTCCCCATGGCACAGAACTCCCTCTGTTCCCTAGTCCTGCTTAAAAGTCTGTGGAGGTTCCAGTGGCTTTAGGCTTTCAGCCACACTCTCATACCCCTGCATGCTCTCTGCACTCACTGGCTTTGTTTTAGCCCCAAATTTACACACTATCCCACCCCAGGGCCTTTGCATAAGCCACACTCTCTGCCTGGAATGTTCTCCCCATTCCCCTTGCCTAGTTAATTCCTCTGTCTTTTTCCAAACATTACTTGAAGGTCATTTCCTCTGAGACCCTCCATCAGCTACTACCATTCACTGACACAGCTTCCTGTCTGTACCCTCAAGGCGTTTACTTGTCAACACTGTCATGAGCTGATCCATCACGCCATGAGTTGTTCCGTGCCACTTCCCCACACCGAGTGCAGTGGCCATACTTCTATCATATCCTCAGAGCCCAGCACAGTGTCTGGTGCACAGTAGGTGCTCAAGAAGGACCTGGGATGCTGGTAAATGTGGCTTCAACAATGAGGACAATGTGAGAAGATGGGGGGGAAGGGGGATCGGGGGTGGGGTGAGGGGGAGTGGGGGCTGAGGTTTATGCAGGTACCCTGATGGACACCCTGCTAGTCCTCCTGGGTCTTCCCTGCCCATTCCCTGTCCCTGCTCCATCCTTTCCTTTCTCCACCCTCCCAGAATCCTGATAGGCTGCTCAGACTTTCCACTGTGGACTTGCAGCATCTGAACGCCCCCGCGCCAATGGTTTGGCCATTGTTCTCACAACCATGTCAGTATTGAACAAACAGATGTTTATAGTTAATCCCTAATTTTGCCATCAAAAAATATACAATCTTGGGTAGAAACTGAAGAGGAAAGAATTTTTTAATTTACAGTGTCTCCCTACCAGCCCACTCCTGAAATTTGAAATTGCTGAACGGCCTCCAAATTCAATATTCCAAGTCAAACAAATCTATGTGTTCTCCAAAAGGAAGTATTGAATGTCTGACCAAGATGGAGCAGGACAGGAAAGTCAGGAGAGGAGGGGGAAGCCGCCCGCTCCGCCAGCCACTCGCTGCTTCCAGCACCTCTTCCCGCTGTTTCTTACTTCTTTCTTCTTGTCTTTTAATAAAGGAAATGCTCCTATGAGTTGCCTTCCTCGAAGCAGCTGGTGGGTCAGATCCCGGCTTGTCAGTGCCCACCCTCTGCCATCGGGGGTGGGCCTAGGGCCAGGTGAGCCTGTGCCTTCCAGGGAAGGGGACAGAACTGGGAGGAGATTTGTGACAATACTGTGATGCTTCAGGACTGTCTGGAAGGAGACTGACTTCAGGGGTGTCAAGAAGGCCTGATGCGGGAGGAGACCCTGGATCTGGGCCTGCAAGAAAAGGAAGAAGTTGCCCAACAGAATCAGGGCCAACAGGTATGAGGATCTCAGCGGTCAGAGCAGGGCTGGGGGAGGTGCATGCTTGCAGAAACTTAGGGAGGAGCTGAATGACCAAGGCCACATTCTTAAACTCTACCCTGGAGCCTGCCCCACTCCTCAGCTGGAATTCACCTTGTCCCCACCCTCCTTCCCTACTCCTGCAATCTACTTCTTGGAGCCCTTGGGCATAAGTTTCTGCTGGGACAGTAAGTGGTCTTTTCTGCTTCTTCTCCAGCCTCTCCAAGGTTTGCTGACTAGGTGACACAAACTCAACTCCTAGAAATTGTCCCTCCCCTCCACTTGGTGCCTTGACCCTTCCGTTGCTCAGCCCTGTTCCTGGCCAGGTATGTGGCTCCCAGCCATGGCTTTCACCTCACTGCCCATGGGCTCCCCTTGCATTGAAGCTTGTAGGTGGCAACATTTCCCTCACAGAGTCTTGCAGAAGTTGAGCAGCCTCTGTTTTACAAATGGAAAGTTAGAATCAAGCCACCTGCCACATTAGCCCAGACTCTCCTGGCTGCAAGTGACAGAAACTAACCTTCAGTGCTTTGAACATCACTGAGAAGCCGAGGAGCTTGGAGATCCAGGAAAGGGAACAAATGCCCTCAGTGGGTATCCCCTGCCATAACCCCTGCCAGCACTCCCCTTGCTGACCCCCTGTCATAATGGGGGCAAGCTGGTAGGGGGTCTCTAGGCTGCCTTCCCAGCCCAACGGGCACCTTATGGGAAGAAACCTCATTTTCCAACAGCTCAAGTAAAGAGGGGACTGGCTTTCCTGAGATCTTATGTTCATTCCTGTAAGAGTCATTATGGCGGGTTGGGTGGGGTGGGGCCCAAGCTATATACTCATCCCACATCCCAGGGCCTGGTTAGTCCCATAACCACAGGGACCCAAGGAGGGTCCCCAGGAAAATCAATGATGAAGGAGAGTGGAGGGAGGGGACCTCTACCAGGTCCCTCTTCAGCTGCCAGGTCACACTGCTCACAGTCAGGGTGCCAGGATTTCAGGTGGGGTCCTTCGGGTGTCTCAGGATTCATCCTGTCCTACCTCTCCATGCTGCCTCTTTCTGAATGACCTCCCTGTGGATGTCACCAGGAGCTCACTCTCCACTTCGGAATGGAGGAGTAGCCAGCAGGCCCCTGAGGAATTCATGCTGCTCACATAGGACCATGGCTCACTGTGTGACCCCATGGGTCTTGGACAAGCAGGAAACACATCTTTTCCTACCAGAAGTTGGTTGTCAGGGCTACACTCTAGTGGTGGAGCTTTGCTGATAAAATGCTTTTTGAATTCCTGAGGCTGCATCTCATTCACTCAAAATTCACTCAACAAATATTTGCTGGGTACCACTGTGGAGGCAGGAGTGAGCTAGGGTGGCAATGCAGCCGAGAGCCAGCTCCCGACTGTGGCTCCAGAAGCCTGTGGGCTGCCTCTGCAGACATTTGACGATGTTAGAGGTGGAGAAACCAGCCTGTGCTAGGACCTGTGTGGATTAAAGCATTTGTTCCTTTCTTTCTATAAATGTAGTTCCTCCAGCATATCTTGACTGAGCACTGTAACAGGCGCTAGGCAGTCAGGCCCAGGTCCTTTTTGGTTTGAGATCAGAGGACATCCTCACGAGTGGAAGCACCTGGACTTCCAAGCCGAGCTCCACTGCCCAGATCCCTTCTCCACGTTGGGGCCTCATGTTCACTCAGGTGCTCCCTGTGAGTATTCCCAGGGTTTGCATGCAAGCTTCTGTCACGTTTGGCCCTATTTAGAAAAGGCTGGGACATTCACCTGCAGTTCCACTAAAGGCTGGGAGCAACGCTGGCCAGCAGAACTTTAATGATGCAGTGTGGCTGGTGCCACATGCCTGTCTCCCTTGACTCCGACCCTGGCTCAGCTGCCCATGTGCATATATAGCCGTGGGAGGGCTAGATGTGGCAGCAGTCACCCAAGCCATGAGCCAGCACAGCTGTATGCCCAGCATCATGCCGGGGGCTTACCAGCCTGTGCCCAAGCCCGTGCTGCTCACCTTAGCTCTGGTGTCCATCCCTCCTGAGAATTTGACCAAAGGTCAGGGTTCAGGTGCAGGCGCTTTCTTAGTGGATTCCTGAGGCTGCAGTGTCAGGTTTGGGAGACAAGGTTGGCGAGGGGGCTGAGGCCAGCCTTGGGGTCTTTGTGTGGCCTTGCAGGGGGACATGGACAACTCTCTAGAAAGATGACTATTTCTCAGAGTGGCTGGGGGTGGTGAAGATAGGCAAGGCCTCTGCACAGGGCAGTGGGTGCGAGCGTGAGTGCCCCTGAGATGAAGAGAGGCTGCCTGCCCCGGCTCTGCTCTCTGAAGTCTGCTGGGGGCAAGGTGAGCTCCCCTGGGGGAGTGGGTGGTTAGAAGCCCCTGTGATTCTCTCATTGGCACATACCATGTGCAGTGATGGCTCAGGGGCTGGAGACCTTGAGGGCACTTTGTGTGTAAGGGCATGGTAGCATCCATCCATCTCCACCTGGCATAGGCCCGGAGACCGAGTAGGAATCCATTTCCAGTCCCTCATGTACAAAGATGGGCCAGGGCACATCTGAAGGCCGCCCGTTTAGCCTCATCACCGGGTTCCCCCAGTATTTAACTCCCAGTACCTGTCTCCCATTACCCGTCCCCCATCCCTGTTGTGTGGGCAGTGGCCTGGCCTCCCTCACACGCCCTCCGGATGGGCCCAATTACCATGAAACCTAATCCTTCCAGGCTGGTGCTCTGGTCATGGGGACTCCTGTGTGTTTTCCTTGGCTGTCTTCTGATGACAGAATCAAGGAAGAGAAAAGCAAGGGGGGCTGCTGCAGACTCTGAGGGGCCCTGCCTGGCTCCTCTCAGCAAACCCTTCTAGTGCTCAGCCCTGGGGCAGGACCATCCTCTACTGTGGGGCCCCTGCAGGGTTGTCTCCATCCACCAAATGCCAGTAGCATGCCCTCTGCCTGACTTGACGTGGTCTAGTGTCCCCTGGGGTAAACGCCAGCCCAGCATGGAGGGGCTGGGGAAGACAGACCCAGCACAGACCCAAGGGAGGGTGGCATGTACCAAAGGACAAGGTGGCCAGATCAGGAAGAATGACCTCCCACCTTAGGGAGGGGGGACTGGCCAGGTGGGAGAGGTGGGCAGAGAGCTTGGGGGATTCAGTACATCTGGGAGGGCAGGAGGCAGAAGCAAGCAGACTGTGCACAAACGTGTTTGTGGGTTGGGGTCTCCACAGTGAGGTATGTACAGCCCAGGGACCAGGAGGGGTCAGGTACAAACAGAACTACTGCACTTTTTAATCTAAAGATGGGAGAAAGTAAGCATGGCTTCTGAGGGAGGCTATGGTCCTCTCTCTTCGTCACTGTCATACAGTTCTGGGGGCAGGGGTTCCACATCTAGAAGGACAAGGGGCTGTGGTCCTCTGCTGTGGGGGTGTCACAACGTCTTGCCTTGGTTAATGCTGTGTGAGTTTGTGGGTGACACTGTCTGGTGTCAATAGAACCCCCAGGTAGGTTTCTCAAGGTCAGGCAAACCCCACAACTGGGGGCAGGGCCTCCTCCTGGGTCACTGTGCACTAGCTGGTTACCCTCAGAGCAGCCCTGGGGGGCAGTGTGATCAGTAGCATCTGCCATACACATGGGAAACAGGCTCAGAGTGCAACAACTGGCAGAGCCTGAAGGCTCCTGAGTGGCAGCAGGACAGGCAAACCATTCCTCCATAAGGAAATTTTCATATAGGGGTTCCCCAGCTCTGGAGGGGAATGCACTAAGTGAGGTGTCTATCAGGGTGCGGCTCTGATTTGGGCTTTAGAAAAGTTGGGGAGGGGTCAGTGAGCTTAGTGGTGTGGGGGCTGGGTTAGGGCCTGTGGGTAGGTAGGTGGGTGGGGTCCTCACAGAGACTTCTGGAATGTGGAGGAGGGCAGTGACCGAGGCACTGTCATTGACTCATGGCTATGGACTCCCCCTGCTAAAGAGCCAGGCCCACTGTCCAGGCCTCTGGGAACTGCTGTGTGAAGTCTGCTCCGGGGAGCCCAGCCCTCCTGGGTCTCCATTTCTCGCTGGGTAAAGCTATGGCTCCTCTGACAAGTCAGGAAGCAGCTGGCTGGGTGGCAGATAGTGAGTACCATCTGCTGCCCGCGGGCCAGGGTGATGGGCCGGGAGCAGAGGATTCCGGTGCTTTGCGGCCCAGCCTTGGCTGTCTCCTGGAGTGGCCCACCCACAGGACATGTCCCCTGGCTCCCAGCACGCTCTGATGCCTGCCTGGCTCCTGCCTCTGCCTCGGGAGTCTCAGTCACAGTCATGGCGTTCACGCACACTCACACACGCCTCTCACACACATGTACACCGTCTCTCCCAGGCACATGTACTCACGTGCCAGCACACACAGTCTCACAACACTCGCACACACTTACCCCTGCGCACACACAAGTGAATGTCTTCCATCTGTGGGAGGAGGGCTGTCAGGTGGAGGGGGACGCCTTTTGGTGCCACATGCTCCGAGGTAAGCCTCTGCTCACGCTGGCCCAGCAGAGGTCCCAGTTCCCTGGAGCTCAGTTTTCTTACCTCTCTGCTGAGTCCGAAGGTGGGGAAGTAGCTGACTAGCTGGGGAGGTCCCCTGCCGGCACAGCCCAGCCTGCTGCCCCACGGCACCCTTCTCTGCCAGCTTCCTTCTCGGGTGGCGCAGGTGCAGGAGCCCAGGAGGCCCCATGTCCCACAGCAGTCAGCCGGCAGCGCCCTTCCCACCAGCTCCGGCTGAGGCTCCCAGCAGGCAGGAGTGCGTTTGCACCCCCGCATCAAGATGGGGCCGCTCCGCCAGAACCAGATGGATGGAGGAAGGCAGGTCCCCAAGAGAAACTGGAGGACTCGTCCCAGAAAAGGGGGACAGAACAGCAGAATTGCATCCCATAAGGACAACCCCCCCCCCCCCCCCGTCCGTGCACTTCACAGAGCAGTCAGTGAAATCACAGGCAGGAAAAAAGTCCCACAGGCAGGAAGAGTCCCCTGTTGAGGGGGAAGGGACTGTGGTGGGGACAGTCGATGGTGGGCGGGGCCTGTAGCACACCGGCAGTGTGGGCTCATCTTCAGCGTCTCTGTGCTGAGGGTGCACAGAGCTGACTGCAGGCTGGAGGCAGCGAGGAGACCCTGCAGTAGCTCGTCTGCCGGTGGGTGAGCCTAGCCCTGCCTTCCAGTCTTGGGTTGACTCGGTTTCTTCTGGATGTTGTCCTATCTCCCCGGCAGGGGAGCTGGCATTGGTTATTGGATACTCCGATGCTCTGCAATGGCTTGTTAATGCCCTTTTCACAATGTAGAGCAAGTGATGGAGATCTTTTCTTCAGATGGGGGAGGGGGTCACTCCAGCTGTAGTTTAGGTGACACCTCCTCTCAGCTTCTGAGATAGCACAGTTCTCCTTGTGCAGCCTCAGACTTTGTCTTTGCTTAGCTATCACTCATTTCAGCTTGTGGTCAACTAAGACCTGCAGATTGTTTTCACAGGAGCTCTTGCCACACCATGGAGTGAACTTTGTTGTTGCTGGGAGCTGGGACTCTAGTTCCTCACCCTTGAGTGGTTCTGCCCCTAATGCTAACACTAGCCAAGGCTTGTCCTTATCTGTGTTCTCCAAAGCTGCCTTTGTCCCTAGATATTTGAGATGTCTCTCCCACCCACCCTACCTGTGATAGGGCTTGAAATGTCACCATCTGCCATGCCTTTGGTTTTTTTCTTTGAAGGTCCCTATTAAAAACATGAATGTTCTCTGGGCAGGAGATGGCCTGGATTAGGTCAGTTTTTACCAAGCTCCAGTTGTGTGGCTTCGGACCTTACACATTTAACATCATTCTGCAGTGGTCCTGCCCTCACCGTTTGCACTGTGCCATGCCCAAGCAAACCATAACTGGACAGTGATATTTGTGCTGGTCATATGTCTCTAACATGTGTTCCTGGACATATGTGAGTAATAGTACCGTGTGCTGCCTTCCCCCATGAGCCTGTGGGCTTGGGGCTCTGCAACACGCCCACTTTGGGACTCTTCCTAGAAAGAGATAGAGTTCATGCCCTGGTGCTTGAGGCACATTTGGGGCACAGGTCCTAAAAGTGCATGTTCCCTTGTATACACCTGACACTGTTGCAAGACAACTGTGCTCCACTGGCCATGCATATGCCTTCCGGTGCCAGAGAGGAGCCAGCTGCACCCAGCCAAGCCTCGAATCCTCAGCCACAGGGTCGCCGGGCTATAGGCGAGCAAGGTGATCCATGCTTCTGTTGCATGCACTCCTGTGGTTGAGTGTTATGCAGTGTCATTGTAGCCACAGCTGACCCACACAAGTGAATGCCAGGCCTCCTCAAGGTCCCTGTAGGAGGAGAACACAGGAATGGGACACGTGAGCCACTCCCAAATCAGGTAGCCCCAGGGCCGAGTGTGTCTGTGGGGAGGATGATGCTACAGGCGGGAGCCTGGGCTCCAGCCTCACCTCGGCCACAGGCTTATTGCTGGTATCCTCAGGCCAGGTCCCACCTTCTCTGGGCCAGCTTTCTCACTTGGCCTCTAACAGTGAGGTCACCCTGATCAGCTCTTGCTCCATCCAGCAGCCTCTGGTCCACCTGACCTTGTGTCACACCCCAAGCCACACAGCAGAGAGTAGTTTTAATGATGGGTTTTATTATGGCCCCACACTGGAGCTGCCTCTGAATATCAGCATTTATTGGCTCCATGAAGGCAGCCCGTGTGCCAGGCACAGTCCCCAACGCTTCATGTGGGCTGCAGCCACCTGAGGCAGGTCCCACAGTGCAGACGGAGAAGCTGAGCTCTGAGGGGCAAATTGGCTCAGTGAGCCCTGTACAGTCCCAAAGTCTGTTTCCTTCACCACCTCCTGGGGATGTGTGGGGTTGGGGGAGGTGCTCCAAGTTCTCCATGGCCCAGAGGAGCCTCCTAGGCCATCATGACAAAGTGCCACAGACTGGGCGGGGGGGGGGGGGGGGGGGTGTTAAATTGCAGAAATTTATTCTCCACTGTCCTTGAGGTCAGAAGCCCGAGGTCAAGATGTTGACAGAGCTGGTTCCTTCTGGACTGTGAGGAACATCTGGTCCAGGCCTCTCCTCCGGCTCTCACGGTTTCCTGGCCATCTTCGGGGTTCCTTGGCTTGTAGATGCATCTTCCCAGTCTCTGCCTTCACCTTCACACAGTATTGTCACAGTGCATGTATCTGGGTCCAAACTTATCCTTTTTATAAGGACACCTGTCACACTCCAGTGTGACCTCATCTTAGCTAATTATCTCTGCAATATCCCTATTTCCAAATAAGGTCACCTTCTGAGGTACCAAGGGTTAGGGCTTCAACATATGCATTTGGAAGGGGACACAGCCCCCCAGTTTGAACAGCAGTCCTGTGGCTACAGCCCTGGCTGGTTGTGGGCAGCTAGGAGAATGGGGGTGAGAACTTGGTGGGGCACCCCCACCCCAGGAAGCTGGGGCAGCTCCTTGTCTGCCGGCTGAGTTGGGGGTTTGGCCTTAGGGAGAAAGACAGGGACAGGGCTGTGTGTGTGTGTGTGTGTGGGGGGGGTTATGTACATGCTCTTGTGCAGTGGCCACCCCCAAAAAACTTCAGAAGACCTAGTCTGTGGGGCAGGGATAGTATGGGGTGGGGAGCTGGCTTCAATTGTCCATCCATGTGTTAATTTGGATTGTGGACCACAAAAAAGAATTGCAAAAATGATTTTTAAAAATTCTTATTAAAAAGGACTCCAAACCTTAAAACACAGGACCTACCTGAGAGGCAGCACGGGGAGCCAGTGGGCTAATGCATGGAAACACCGGCTGCTCTGCTATTATTAGCTCCTGGCCTGCTGGCCTCTGAGGCAGCTCAGGCTCTCAGCCTTGGCTGAGCAGAGATGACCAGATCTTTCAGCCTCACCCAGGGGAGCCCTCTGAGCCAGGCCAGGCTGGCCTGACATGGATGAACAAAGGGGATGGGCAGGCCCCACACCCGTCTGGGGCTCCTGCCCTCTGGACAGGTGTGAAAGCCCCAAGACCTCCTGCCTTCACACTGCCTTTTCTGGCCCTGCCAGCCCCACTGCCAGGCCAGCCTACCCTCGGGCCTTGGCAGCCCCTCGAAGTCTCCAGCTGGGTGGATGATGGATGGGGCCCCGTCAGCGCTTGCCTGAGAGTGGATTTTGTGTGTGTTTGACATTTATTTACTGTCCATATAAACACTAACACCTATGAAGCATGCTCCCCGTGTGATAGCTTGGCTGAGGCAGCTCTTAAATACATAAATTATGCACACCTCGCTAATGAACGCCTGACAGCCGGGAAGTTCTATTTACCGCTGCCCGAGTTTCCATATAAAACCCAGGCACCGGTGAGCCAGGATTTGTGCACGATCACAGTCCTGCCTGTTCAGACTCCGACTTGTTTCTTTCTTTTTAAAAAATCTCTCCTCCGTCTTCTTTTTTATTTCCCCTTTTAAAGGTTTGACATAAAACTGAAGTTGGTGTGTAACTTCACTGCCTGGAGCACAAGGGGGGAGCCTGCCCATCTGGCTCGGGCTTTGCTGACGGGTGTGTGCGCGAACAATATGTGGTTTGACAAATTTCAAGGCAGGCTTATGAAAAAATAACAGTGCAGCCGTCGCAGTGAATGCCCGTCCACCTGCGGGCGCGAGCAGGGGTGCCAGGCCGCATGAGTCAGGGTGCCTGGCAGGGGATTAGGAGGCCCCTGTAAATCACCGTATCCACATATGTTGACACAGCATAGCTGCTCCAAGCCTGGTCTCCAGCACTGGGGTACAGCCATCCTCAGGGAGCCTTGAGACCTCCCAGGCAAGGTGGTCCTCTGGCCAGCTATCTCTGGGTACTCAGTCTTCTCCTCTGAGAAAGGGGTACATGTGGTGAGCCGCTGGATCCAGCTGAGCTCCAGCAGCAGAGCTGGCCTGTGAGTCTGGCGGGGAGCCAGGGGTCCAGCATCCAAGTAGTCCTGCCCTGCAGACCTCCCAGATATGCAAGGGCTGCCATATGCTGTGCAGCCTCAGGGGGGTTTCTTACCTTCTCTGGCCTGGCTTCTGGACCTGAAAGGTGGAAGTGGTGACAGCACGTGCCTCTGAGGGCACTGTGAAGATTTCACAAGCACTCTGACCACTTGGCCAGACTTAGAGTAGCTGAAATCTCTCAGGGGTCCCTGCAGGCTTCCTTCAGGGCCAGGTGCTCTGCCAGGAGGGAGGTGGCTTGTGGTGTGACTGGCCTTTGTGGGTGCCCTGGGGTGCCTGTAAGGGCTGACATTGTCCTTATGAGATAGTGTTGGTCATCCTGAGCCTCCCAGGAGGAGGCACAGATGGTGCCTGCTGCACTGGCCACCCCAGGGTGACCTAGCCACTCAACTCCCCCTGGCCTGACCTAGCCCATAGCCTGGGGATACATCTTTTCTAGCTCATTTCACCAGTTGTGTCTGTGGTGGGGACTTGTCTGATTCTGTTTGAGTCTCTGGCTGTGGTATTCAGAAGGTGTTTATTAAATGCCACAGGAGGGGTAGGAGACAGTTGTGGTGTGAGGAGATGTGGGGACTAGGGAGTTTCCCCACCCTTACTTGCTGCGAGGAACAGATTGCCCTGCTGGGGTCTCTCCTCCCTCAGGTGAGTTCCTTCACCTTCTAGAGTCCCAGTTTCACCCTCTGTCCAGTGGGGTGTTAAAAGCCCACCTGGAGGCTTAGTTCACCCTGGGCAGGTTTGAGAGGCTGTAGGCCCACAGCATGTGGGTGTGGGTGTGGGTGCTCAGCACACTGGCCATGTCAGCAAAGTCACGGAGGTCTTCTTGGAGGAGGAGGCATACTGGTCATAAGCTCCTCTGTTGCTAGGAGGGAAGCCCATAAGAGGGAAGCCCAATGAGAAGGGCAACATGAGCAAAGCCTCATAGCCTGAGTGGCCTTGATTGTGGTGCCTGTGAGTTTGTGGGCAGGGGTGTGGGGGGCCTATAGCTCCACATTTTCCTGCAGACCACTCTGATGCCAAGGTCACAGAGCAAGTCCGTGGTAAAGTGGGACAGGAAACAGGCTGCCCTGTCCTGCTCTTAGGAGCCCGGCTGCTGTGACACTGGCTCAAAGGTCCATGGATCAGGGCCACGTGCAGCCCACTTTATTAAATTCATATTTCCACCTCTGTTCTGCACAAGTATCTGTATTTACCATCAGGTTCGTCAGTATTTATTTTCTAAAGTAGTTCTGTTTAAACAAGGACTTTCTCTCTTAAATTCATCGACTCCAATTTCCTGTGGACCCCGGCCCTCCATGGAGCTGACATTAATCATTTACATGACTGCAGGTCTCCGGCAGGAGGCAGGCCGGGATCCGCTGTGGCTTCCCCCGAGTCTTCCAATTAGGGCAGGGAGATTAGGCCCTGGGTCTCCCTATCCTGTCCAGCTCCCCATGGTGCCTGTCACCCCCTGGTGTAACCAGAGGTGGAGTGCCGCCAGGCAGGGTGGGGAGGGCAGTGGGGGCAGCTCAGCAGCATGGGACTGCCACCTAGCTTGTGACCCCTGCAAACTCCTTCCTTCTGTGAATTCTGGCTTGGACCTTGGGCATCAAGACCTAAACTCTAGCCAGCAGTCTGCATCCAATGCTGTTCCCACCAAGACACTCTTCATGCCTCAGTATGCTCATCTGTGAAATGGGACACTATGTGTCTCTTTCCTACTGTGGACTGATGGTGGCTGTGGGCCCTGATTTCTGTTGTTGATGATGCTTGGTGCTGTTCAGTGGCCAGCAAGGACCCCAGACACAGGACTGGCCCACAGCAGATGCTCTATGGGGGTCGTTCCCACCACCTGCTCAATGGCCTTCCTTTGTTCAGCCTTGGCCTTCCTAAGGGAGAGGGTGAGTACATGAATGCCAGGGCTCCTGTACTGCCTGCTGGGGGCTGAGCCTGGGATCCTCTGGAGTCCTAGAGGGGGAAGGGGAGCCCATGGACACTTGGCCCCCTGTCCTGCTCCAGTGTGTGTGTGTGTGTTTTGTGGGATCAGTTTGTCTGTTTTTTACTGGGAATCTCAGTGCGGTGACATGGAGCTGGGGTGGGCTGTCACAGCCCGGGGAGCTTTGCTGTCAGCAACAGCAGGGAGAGGATGAACTGGAAGCTTATAAGGTGAAGAGCAGCCCGAGTGCTAGGTTTGGAAAGAGTCAGTAACTGACCAGCCCCAGGAGACCCTGAAAGCAGGACTGATGGTAACAGTGTCACAACAGCTACATGGGCCAAGGTTGCATGAGTGCTCACAGTGTGCTGGGCACCTGCCATCTAAGCCTCTCAATAGCCATAATTAGCCCGTTGCACAGATGGGGAAACTTAGGCACAGGCTGGGCAAGCAACTTGCTCAAGGTTGCACAGGTGGTGAGTGGGGAAGCTGGGATTATAGCGCCCTGACCTTGGACACAGGTGGCTAGCTCTGCTTCTGTGAGCTGCAAAGAGCCCTCAGCTGGAGGTGCCTTGGGAAGAGATCCTCAGAGCTCAGCTCCATGGTCAGCTTTCAGGGGTCCTCACTGAAGTCTCTCCACAGTGGTGAGGACAGGCACAGGAACAGCTGTCCAAGCTGATCATATCTAAGGGAACTGGGGTTTTTGGAGAAGAATCCTGGTGCCATTTCTAGAAGAAGGTGCCATGGGTTCTGGCTGCCTAAGATTCCCCATCACCACTAGAAGGGCTAAATAATGCCTGAAAGTGAGGGGTCCGATCCAAGGCTGAGGTCCAGAGCATGGATAGAAGTTGACCCACACTCCCAGAGCTCTCTCCCTCACCTCCCGCTTACCATGCCCCCTTCTGAAGCTTGTCTTTAAGGCACTGAGGGCAGTGGCTGTGGCTCAGTCTGCACCCCTGACCCCAATTCTCTGGTCAAAGCCCCAAGGATGAGTGGAGATCTTTATCAGTTAATATTTCTGTGTGACAAAATTCCAACAATAGTAATTAAATTGCTCCAGATTCTACAGTTTGGGTGGAGCTGGGGCGCTGGGCAGCTCATCTCTACCCCACGTGGTGTCAGCTGGCCAACTCCATAACTGCCTGGTGGTCTCCCTTGCAGGCCTGGCTGGGGGCTGGAAGCTGGTCTCCATCTCTACCACTCTCCTCCCCAGAGCTTCTCTTTCTGCTTGGCTTCTCATCTTGCTGGAGTCCAGGGAGGCTGCCAATCCTAGTGGTCTGGGAGGCCGGAGTACTCTGAGGGAATGTCCCAAGAAGTGGACATGGAAGCTACGAGGCTCTGAAGGGTCCAGCCCTGCTAAGGCCAGGTCCCTCCCACCACCTTCCATTGGTCAGAGCGAGTCACTAGGTCAGTCCATATGTGAGGGGATGGGAATGACCCTCCAATGAGGAGCAGCTGTAGGGACAGAGGAGCAGAAGGTCTGTGTGGCCCCAGGCCATAGACTCTGTCCTGCTGAGGACAGAAGGTGGAGAAAGTGTAGCGAGGAGGGCAGGGATGAGGTCAGGTCTGGGTCTTTAGGGGCCAGTGTAGGGGTGGGCTGAGTGGGGACAAGCAGAGGGATTGCTGTGGACTGAGTCCTGCCCCTTGAAACCACAAGTTGAAGCCCCTGCCTTCAGCATGTCTGTGTTAGAGTTGGGCTTGTGAGGAGGTGATTCAGGTTAAATGAGGTTGTTAGGGTGGGGTCCTAATCTGATAGGACTGGTGTCCTTATAAGAAGAGGAAGAGACGCACAGCTCTCTCTCTGCCGTGTGAGGATGCAGGGAGAGGCGGCTGTCTGCAATCGGGAAGTGAGCCCTCACCTGAACCCGACCATGTGGGCGCCTTGATGTTGGACACCTTGCCTCCAGAACTGTGAGCAATACACATCTGCTGTTTAAGCCCCTCAGCCACGACAGAGACCGAGAAGATGGGTGCTGTGTGTGGCTCCTTCCTCGATTGACATCGTTGCCGACACCATCATGTGGAATACCTTTGTTGGTTTGTGGTCCCCACAATGTGTGGGGACCCACCCTCCTCCTCTTTGGTCCCTCTGTGCCTGCTCCGGGGCTGGAGAAAATGACCTCTGCTCACACAGTCAGTGGGTTCCTTCCAGTCACAGTGACTGGGCAGGTGGTCAAGTGCCTGGGTGGGCCACATGGCCCTACCCTCAGAGTCCTTGCCCAGGCAGCTGAGAAAGCACCTGAGGGCAGAGGCCCAGCAGAGAAGCAGCATGCCATCTTCAGAGCCTGAGGGAAGGGAAATTGAGTCCCAATCGTGCCATTTGAGCCCTGGCCCCAGCCGAACCTCTAGCCACCCCTATAAGCCCCAGTGACTGATCTGGTTTGCACCACTGTCACCAGTCTCAGTTCAGGGCACTCTCACAATGTGCCCATTTTTAAGTGAATATCATCTACATTCACCCTGAGAACAGCCGCATCTGTAACGCAGACACTGCTGTGGTCCCCATTTAACCCTGGGGGTTGGCATGACAAGGTGTCATATTTGCGGGGATTAAACATCAAACATTTATCCTTTCCTGGTTTGGAGGCTGGAGGTCTGAGATCAAGATGTTGCAGGGCTGTGCTCCCTCTAGAGGTTCTAGGGGAGGCTCCTTCCTGCCTCTTCCAGCCTCTGAGGCTCCAGGTGTCCCTGGGCTTGGGACCGCATCACTGTAATCTCTGCCTGTCTTTATGTGGCCTCTCCCTTCATGTGCCTCTTGTCTGCATCTCCTCTCCTTATAATACCAGTCATTGGGTTTGGGGCCCATCTTACTCCAAGAGGAGTGTGATCTCCTCTTAACTGATCATGTCGGGAAAGATGCTACTTCCAAATAGGGTCATGTTCTTGGATTCAAGGTTGGCTATACCTTTTTTGGGTCACTGTAGCACCCACTGTGAAGACTGAGCCCAGAAGTGGCTCTCCAGCACATGGTTGAATTCACACTGGGCCTCTGGAAAGCCTCCCCAACTCCTCTCCACCCAGGGAATTTCCCTCCTCCCCTCTTGGGGTTACTGAAAACCAAATGGCTGGTGGGGACCCTCCTCTTCATTCCATGTTCGTGCTTGCCTTTCCCTGGTGTGTTGGAGGTGGCCTCAGTGGGGGGACATGCAAGCACTGAAGGGGAAGCTGTCTCTCAGGAACCTGGTGGCAGAGTGGGTGGGGTCATGGGGACACCTGGCCATGGTGCATGGAGTCCACAGCACCAGGTTTTTCTTTTCTTCTTTTAAAAATGACAGATGAATATTATGTAAATTTAAGGTGTATAATGTGATTTTTGATATATGTATACAGTGTGAAATGACCACCACAATCAAGCTAATTAACATATCTATCACCTTACATAGTTACTTTTTTTTTTTTTTTTTTTTTGGTGGTGAGAACACTTAAGGTCTACCTTCTTGGTAATTTCAAATATACCTTACAGTATTGTTAACTATAGTCACCATGCTGTACAGCAGATGCAGGAACTAATCCATCTAATAAGTAAACCTTTGTTCCCTCAGTCTTTTCTCTTCTCTTAGATTATTTGATCAGGGCAGCATTTGAGTACATGAGTAAAACCTCTAGGCATGCTCTCTGTAAAAAAATTAAAGCCTCAAAAGTTAAGATTCACTTCCCCATGGATAGCCACCCCTCCCTATCCCCTATTCCACCCCACAGGTGTCCACCTTTGCCTGTTTGGAGCATGTCCTTTCGGATATTAAAACATGTATATTCATATACATGTGTACCTGTAGAAAACATATAGTATTGCTTTACTGGGCTTAACTTTTTTGTTGAAATTTTCAAGTAAACAGAATGGTATAAAGAGCCCATGTGTCCATTCCAAAGCCCCACCCATCTCTCAAGACCACGCTTTATGCCTCTCCCCCAGTGCATTATTCCATGCAAATCCCAGGCATCACTGTCTCATTGGCAAGCATCTCCCGAGGTAGGGCTCCTTCTTCCTTTAACACCGTTCCATCAGCACACTTGACAAAATTAGCAGTTGTTCCTTAATATCATCTAATGCCCCATCAGTCTTCACGTTTCCCTGACTGTTTCAAAAACCGTCTTCTGCGATGGGTTTGTTTTACTCGGGATTTACAGGACTGTCAAAGGCTCCCCCGGATCGAGTTTCTGCGCTTCATTGTGCCGCTTGCTTCCTCCACTCCCCCATGAGTCTTGGGGACCCGTCCTGTCTAAACCTGCAGAAAGCCTCAGAGGGCTTCCTAATTTATTTAGTCACACCTCTATTGACGAAGACACATTTAAGCTGGTCTGGGGTTTTGCTACAAAAACATGGCTGCAATTAACATTCTTGTCCCACTCTTTCTGCACCCTCTGAGTGTTTTCTGGGGACAATGTACTAGCTCTTGGGCAAATCACTTCTCTTCTCTGAGCCTCGATTTCCCCTTGGTCAGGGACAGGAATGCCTGAATTTTGTTGGACTCCCTGAGGTCACACACCTGAGCCTTCATTTTTCTCTGTGGAAGAAGAGAAGATGCTTTGTGTCCAAGACACGGGGGTTCAGGGGCAAGAATCCACATGTCCAGCTGGGCTTCCTTCTGTAGTCTGGACAGTTGCTGTCTGGCCTCACCCAGTCTTGCCCAGCTGACTCCCCCAGGAGGGCAGACCTGGGAGGTAGTTGTGTGGACTGATGAGGAGACCTCGGGGTGTGTACTGGTTTCTGTGGCTGCCTTGGGAAAGCAACAAAATCGGGGGCTTCAAACAGGAAGATGTCTTTCCCCCAGGTCTGGAGGCCAGAGTCTGAAATAACGTTGTGGGCAGGCCGTGCTCTCCCAGAGGCTCTCAGGAAGGGCCTTCCTGCCTCTTCCAGGTTCTGCTTCCCCAGGTGTCCCTTGGCTTGTGGTAGCATCCCTCCAACCTCTGCCTCCGTTATCACATAGCCTCTTCCTGTGTGTGTCTGTGTCCTCGCCTCCTAGAAGGACACACCATTGGATTCTGGGCCCATCAGGATAATCCAGGATGATCTCATCTCAAGATCCTTAACTCATTACATCTGCAAAGACCCTATTTCCAAATAGGTCACACTCAGGTGCCAGGCAGATGTGACATTTGGGGGACATTATTAAACCCCTACAGGGTGTGTACCCTGGAGTCACAGTGAACTTCAGTTTCACCCACCAAAGAATCTGGGGGCTGCTTGGGAGGTGAAGGGAGGGGTGTGGATGGCCTCAGGGAAGGATGAACACTACTCCCAGGTAGGAGCCCTCCAAGTCCTGCCTGCCTGCATTTTCTAAGCTGCACAAGGAGCTACCACACACTTAGTGACCACAGCTGCACAGACTGACAATCTCACGGTCTCCATGTCTAGGTGTCCAGGCGTGGTCTAGCAGGTGCCTCTGCTCAGGTCTCCAGGCTGACATCTTTGTGTTGCTAGGGGCTGCAGTCTCATCCAGGGCTCAGGTCCTCTCCAAGCTCCCTATGGTCAGCAGAATTCATGTCTGTGAAACTGTGGAATGAGGCTGTCCTCCAGGAACTGCCCTCATCCTCAGAGGTCACCCATGTGGCCATGTGCCCCCAGAGACAGTTTATACCAGGGCTGTCAGTGCCCTCCCAGGCCATGGGTGGGGGGTGCATCCCTCTGAAAATTCACCTTCTTTTAAAGCCTCCTGCCCCTGATTAGGCCTGGCCCACCCAGGACAGTCTGACTAGTAGCCTATTCACTGGTCCTGCCAGAGTCAGGGGAGGGGGCCTCTGAGGTGGGCCCTGGATCATCTCAAGGTCCTGCCTGCCACACTTCCCAGAAGGAGGGGACAATGGAACATCAACAGTGAGGGCTAGAGGAGAAAACAGGAGAGTCAGGGAAAGAGGTGGCATTGCTTATGCCAGAGAAGTCACAAAAAGTGGGCAGCAAGGGCACCTCCTAAACACCCAGATATACCCTACGAGTTGACTTCACTCACAGCCAGGTTCAGGGCAGTGAGACCATCTGCAGAAGAACTCACAGCCTCCTCTACCTTCCCTCCCTTCAGGTGTGCTCAGACTGGGTAGCTGGGGCCAGGAAGGAAATCCACCCTGGTTCCAAGGGAGGGGCGATGGTATTATTCAGATCAAGTTCAGAGCTTTCCTTGTTCTGCAGGACAGGAGACTAATTTCTGAAATAAGACTCATTTACGACTAAGTATCTCCATTCCTAAAAGATGACTGGGAGTTATGGGATACACCGAGTACAGTGAGAATATTCCACATGTCCCATTCATTTCCTTGGAACATGAGAGGAGTGCCTGTCCCTGGCTCCCTGCATCCCAGGACTGGGCGAATGGTTTGGTCAGTGCAACGTGGCTGGGAGATGGGTGCCTTCTGGGCCCAGCCCCCAACCTCCTGTACTTTCTGTCTTTTATCATCTCTTGGTGCTTGCAGAAGATCAGTTGAGGATGCTGAGGACCTGTGCAATAGTGGCATCCGCACGTGGAAGGAGGCTGGACGCCCTGTCATCACATGTCTGAGGGAAGGAAACGTCAGCAGAGACATGAGGAAGGTCCCCAAAGCCTCAGGAGAAGAGGCCACAAGGGGCTAGTAGGGGAGAAGTCCCCAGGCCAGGGCACAGAGCAGCTGTACCTGAGCACCCAACCTGAAGCCTCTTCTTCCTTTCTCTTCAGGAGCCCGTCTTGCCCCTGCTGGGGGTGAGGAATGCAGGAAGGAGATGACCAAGAGTGACCAGAGAAGATAAGGAAACTGACTAGGATTTCCTGGGCTGGTGGGAGGGCAGTGGGGGGACATCAAAGTTACTTCAAAGATGGGTAAATTGAGGTTCAGAGAAGTCTGTGGCAGCCCCTGCTCTGAGCCCACAGGATGGTGGCCTCCACTTCCCAGGGAGGCAGGACCATACTCCCCCAGAAAATGCCCATGTGGTTCTGCAGCCAGCTCAGGGGTTGATGGAGGCCCCGCTGTTCAGGTTCATGCACTGATTTGTAACCGTGAGCGGGGCAGTGCACAACCCTTAAACAAGGCTCTGTGACTGTTGAGTCCTTGACCTCATGGAGACTGTGCCACCTGCAGGACAGGGTTACCTGCAAGGCCCCAGGAGGGGATGGGGTGGGGGTGGGGGTGGGAGAGGGAATTCTGAATTGTCACATTGTCTCCAACAGCCCACTGCCTGCCTGAGGTGGGGGACAGGCGCCTCTCCAGGAGCTCCTCTCACTTGCCCCCACCCACCTCATTCTTTCCCTGTGACATCACCTGGCTCAGGCAGGTGGCAGCCCAAAGCCCTTTGGCAGGCAGACAAAGGACAGGGATTAGGCCTGAATGACAGGCCCGACAGCGCCTTGGGTGAATCCTCGCTGGGACTGCCTCTGCCCCAGTGAGCAGGAAGGCCCCAGCTCCAGACACAGTAATAGTTGGGCATCTGTCATCGCTCCTTCCCAGGGTGGCCCTCTGGCCGCGTGGAATCCTCACATGACCCTCCTCCCGATGGCCTTGCCTCTCTGTCATGCTACCTATCTGTCACCTAACTGGAGACAGACAAGGCCAGGGTCTAAACCCAAGGCTCTAACCATGAGTGCAGGCTACCCTGGCACCACCCTGCTGTCCCCGGTTTCTTCTGGAAGTCCCATCGGCAGGTGCTGCCATTCCCCATTTGCAGATGAGCAAACTGAGGCAGCCCAGCTGCTAGGTGCCCATGATGCCTGCTGAATGGAAGCTGGGGACTAGGATGTCACTGCGAAGTAGGCAGAAGGTGGTCCTGGTTAGGAAAGGGTTTGGGGTGTGCCATGGGTGGTTCCCCAAATGCGTCCATTCAGGCTTGGGGGATGTGTCCTCCTGATGGGGCTAGGGCTAAGGAGGGAAGCCCAGGTGGCCCTTTCAGCACCTGAGTCCTGCCTGTGACCGGGAGAGAAGCTTCTCTGACTCCAGTGGTCTAGAAGGGAGGTCAGACTCTGAGACCAGACGTCTCACATGGGGGGCCTCAAAGTCCACCCGTTATTCAGGGACCCTCCTGCCCACCCCTGCCCCTGCCCAGGAGCTGCCTGGGCCTGTGTCCCTCTGTGGGTAGGGATAGCAGAGGGCTGTGAACACAGGCCCCTGAGGCAAATGGGCACTTGGCAAGGTGACACCTGCCCATTACAGCCCATTCTTCCTGCTACTTCCCTTCTCTCCACTTCTCCTCCATTCCCTCCAACCTCCTCTCCCTTTTCCCTCTTCTGCCCTATTCCCTCACAGCAAGTCTACTGAAATGACCCCAGTCTTGGACTCAGAATCCCTCATGGCTGAACAGCATTCCCGGGCTGCTCAGGGGCAGAGCCCCCCACTGTCAATGGTGAAGCTCCTTGTGGGTCTCCAGAGACCCTAAGCTAGGCTGACCCATGAGGAGTGGCTGAGCTGGGGCCCAGGAGCAAGCATGGTGGGCACAGGCACGTCCTCCCGGGAACCATACCACTGCCTGGGCCAGCTCTGCCCCACGTGGTCACTGGGGACCCCTGCTCCTTCCCCACTGAAGCTCAGCCCGCCTCTGATCTGGCCTCCCCACACCCCTCTGCTTAGCTGGCAGATGACACAGAGGGGTGAGGTGAAGCCGTGGAAGGCCTGGGCTGGTGCCTTTTAGGCACACTGCCGGCCTCTGTCCCACTGGGCACCTGGGGCAAGGAGGCCATGCTACCTTTGTGACAAGCATCCTCTGTGTGGTCCCAGCAATTATGGCAGGGGCTCTAATTCCCATGGGGCTGCTGACTTGGCATGGTCCCCAGCAGCCACCTGGTCTGGAGGGCCCTGGGGAGAGCCTGGGTGGGGCCATAGAATCCTTTTCCTTGTCTGCCTTGAAGGCGGTACATGCCCCTAGCCCCACATTCCCTTGATCTCATTAGCAGCCCCTGACCAGTGCTTGTGGAGGACACACAAACAGGACACTCCAGTATGGGGACATGGAAGCAATGGGCACCCACCCCAGGGGCCACTCAGCTCCTCCCACCAAGATGTGGAGTCTAGTTCTTGGCCCTTTGGCTGGGCTGCCTGGGACTTGCTTGGGACAGTAGATGTCTTACTAATAGAGACCCCAGGACCATAGCCTCAAGGAGCTGAATTCTGCCAGCAACAAGGATGAGGTTGGAGGTGGGTTTACCTTACAGCCTCTGATGAGAATGCAGTCGGAGAGCACCTTGATCTCAGTCTTGAGAGACTGTGGGCCGAGGACCCAGCCATGCGGTGCAGGGCTTCCAAGCTGCAGAACTGAGCTGACAAATGGGTGCTGTCCTAAGTGTGGGGTGATGCTTTGTGCAGCAGAGAAAGTGGGTACAGAGGTCATCCTAAACAAGCCAGTTACCAGCCAAATTGCCAGCTGACCACAGATGCCTCAGTGGGTTCAGCCAAGATCAGTGGAAACTTGGAGAACTGGGTGAGCAGTAGACTCATGAGCAAAAGTAAACACTTGTTGATTTGGACCATCAAGGTCTGGGTACTTTGTTACACAGCGCGAGCTAACTGACACTGCTTGTCAACATCTAAGAGCCAGGAGGGAAGGCCTGAGAGACAGCACAGGGAGCTCTGGGGACTTTGAGGGTGGTGGGTTGGGGCTTAGGAAACTTCAGGGGGTGTGCCTGAGCTGAGCAGGTAGGGAAGAAAGAAAAGGAAGGAAGAAAGGGAGAGAGGAAGGAAGGACATTTCTGGCAGAAGGATAGTATATAGAGCACAAGCCTTCAGGATCAGGAGATGAGGCTGCTGGGTGGGCAGGCGCAGGACCTCGAGGGCCTTGGGTGACTGCCCTGAGGGCAGCAACTAGAGCAGTACAAGGACAAGGACATGCTAGGGGTTTGGTGGTTGGCATGGAGTTGATGGGGAGACAGTGGAGAAGGGGGACTAGTCAGAGGACTTGGGGTGCTCACCCTGAGAGCGTCCTCTCCAGCGGCCCTGGGGACATCAGTGGTAAACTGAGGCTGAGTGCTAGGGGCAGGTTGGGATAGAAGAGGGAGGGTAAGCGATGACTGAGGGCCCCTCAGAAGGAGAGTTGGGCAGCAACCCAGGGTCTCCCAGGTGAGTTGTAAAGTAGAATTGCAACGCATCACTCCTGGTCAGTGAGAAAGTCACATCCCAGACAGTTCACATGAGGGAGCTTGCCAACCATTCTATGTTGGTAGCCTGAGGCTTGGGGAGGTTGGGTTCCTGCCCAGCATCAAGCAGAAGGCCCAGAGAGGTTGGACTGGAGAGCGCCTGTTGAGGCTGCTATGGCTCTCCCTAGAGGCAGCTTCATGTGGAGGGGAAGCTGGAGCCCATCACCCTCCCCTCCTCTTCCACGCATACTCCACCCAGAGTGGCAGGGGCTGGGAGTGATGTGACGACTTGGAAAGCGTAAGACCACATAAGAAACCAATTTTTGTCTCCACTTATGTAAAATAAAATAAAATAACCTGAAAGCATTTGAAGTTCTGCCTGCTGTGGCTGCCTTCCCTGGGGGCTGGGCTAGGACAGCTCAAACTCAGATCCCCGGCCTGGCTCTCCTCGGCCTGCAGCTCTGCCCAGGAAACCCAGCTCCAGAACTGGGAACACGGCCACCTGAGAACGAACTCGGCACTCTCGGGGTATTGGAACAACTTAGAGCCTCAGGAAGTTTGTAGCCCTTCGGGATTTCAGGTCCCTCCTGTGTAAGTGGTTCTCTTTCCTGAGGCCCCGGTGAGTATGTCCTGTTGGTGACAGCAGTGTCAGTGCCCCACAGCAGGTGGGGAGTGTGGTGCCCTGAGTAGGTCCTGCTTCAGGTCTCTGGGCACACAGCTCCTTCATCTTCTGGGTGCTCTGGGCCCTGGCCCCTGCCCGAGGAGAGTCTGCTCTCCCATCAGCCTAACTGGCTTTTTTAGCTACTTCGTAGAGCCCTGCAGGCCCTTCCAGGGCTTGTCTTGTGACTTTGGTGGTGCAGGTGGCCCCCATGCAGGCAGCTATGACCACAGAGCTTCTTGAGACACAATTCTCAGCTCTCTGCTGTATGTCTTTGTTTTCTGGCCCCCAGACTTCTCCATCTTCCCCTGCCACCCTCTTTCTGCTATGGGCTGGAATGTGTCCTCCCCAAATTCACAGGTTGAAGTCCTAACCCCCAGCACCTCAGAATGTGACTGTTTGGAGATAGGGTCCTTACAGAGAGGATTAAGGTAAAATGGGGTCATTGGGGTGTGCTGTCATCCAACAGGACTGTTGTCCGTGAAAGAAGAGGACATCAGGACACAGGCACACACAGCAGGAAGGCCATGTGAGGACACAGGGAGAAGACTGCTGTCTACATACCAAGGAGAGTGGCCTCAGGGAAAACCAACTCTGCCCACACCTTGATCTTGGACTTTCAGCCTCCGGACTGTAAGAGAATAAATGTCAGCTGTTTAAACTGCCCGGCCTGTGATACTATATTACTCAGCCCTGGGCAACAAATTCTCTCTGCTACCAGGCTTCTATGGGGGATAGAGCTCCTCTGGCTGGATGCCCCTTTGCTCTGAGCTTGCCTGAGGAAATCTGATGGACTACAAAATGTTCTCAGACATTGTCCCTCAAACACGGCTCAGGCTCACTTTTTTTTGTGAGTACAGAAGCAGTTCATCTTCTGCTTCTTCTAGGCCTGACATTCTGGAAACTCCTTACTTCCTTTCTGTTCTGCTAGCGATCCAGCCAGCTCTCTCCTGAGCTCCTTTCTTCCTGTAACCACTGCACACACCGCCGACCCTTGCTTTCCCCACCTCTTTTCCTAGAGCTACTCATTCAAAGTTCTAGGTGCCACTGTAGTCATGTGGGCCATTGTCTTTCCAATCTCTGATATGGATTTCACCCCACCTCCTGCCCACCACCTTTACCACCGCCACCACTCCAGTGCCACACATTGCAGTTGTTTTTCATTACCTCCCTGTTTCTGGTACCAATCCAGTCCTTGGCATGAGTTAGGATAAGACAGGTTCTGCTACAAAAACAAATGACTTGATTTTCAGGGTTAATGCCCTGAAGGCTTATTTCTCACACACCCTTCATCTTGCACAAGTCAGCTGGGACTCTGCACCCCACAAGACAACCAGGGCCCCAGGCAGCCGGCAGCTCCACTGTCCTGCAGTGGCACCTGTGGCCCTAGAGGGGAGGTGGAGCCTGGCTCTTCTCTGCTCCAGCTTGGCAGTGAGACCCCTCAATCTGCCCACAGACCTTGGGCCAAAACTAGTCCTGCAGCCCTGCTTAGTTGCAAGGAGTCTGGGAATGGCTTCTTGCCCCTTGTTTACTGAGCTCAAGCCATTTTGTGTGGAAAGCCAGAGAGACACCCACAGATGCTGAGGCCTGGGGGACACTGGGTGAATGTCTCCCCTCTGCACCTGTACAGTGTATATCACACCTGGGGCTGCATTTCTCCCACCCTTACAGCTCACCTCAGCTTCTGGGCATCACTCCTGGCTGTTGGGAGCCTCAGCTCTGGATCTGGTTCAGGACAAGGGGAAATACAGAAGGCCCGCATAGGGTCTGCTTTCTGAAGTCTGGCTGCCCACCACCCTGACCTCACCATGCTCCCCTCTTAGACCAGGAGGCAATAGCCTCCATTGGGGTGGGGTGTGGTGGCTCTGCAGAGACCCTGGTCCTCCCCCGACTCGCTCCCCACAGGGTTAGACCAGTGCTGCGCTGCCAGAGGGACTGCCATGGGGCTGGGACTGGGGTCCACGCGTACTTTCTGCTGGTTCTCATGGAGGGACTGGGGCCTGCTCTGCAAAGCCTTCCTCAGTGGGTGCGCCAGTGGCCCCATCAGGCTCTGTGTTCATGGTCTCACCACCTTCTCACTGCTCCCAGCCTTTGAGGCTGACTATGAGCACTCCTCTGATAGACGAGGACTGTGGAGAGGCTGAGGGGCTGGGGCAGAGCCTGCTCCCTGCTTGTCCATCTGAGAGAAGGCACCCCAGCCTGAAGCCCCCTATTAGGAGGAATCA
This sequence comes from Miniopterus natalensis, assembly GCF_054644295.1. Taxonomy (NCBI): domain Eukaryota; kingdom Metazoa; phylum Chordata; class Mammalia; order Chiroptera; family Miniopteridae; genus Miniopterus; species Miniopterus natalensis. The sequence goes on along the minus strand of NC_142092.1, from coordinate 7,554,603 downwards.
TCCAGTCCCCTTATCCCTCTTTGTACCTCAGCCTCTCCCTCCAGGATCCTGTATTGAGTCAGGCCCTGTGCTGGTTCTGTCCTCCCAGAGCTGTTGGACTGTAAGGGATAGAGCCACTCACAGTCACAGAGCAGTGAGGGCAGAAGCAGGAGCTTTTGGATGGGCCCCCGGAAGGCTTCCTGGAGGAGACAATGATGGGCCCAACCAAAGGATGAGCAGGTGGGGTCCTGCTCAGGGATAGGGTGGGTGGGACAGAATTCCTAGTGAAGGATAGAGCATGGGCAAAGGTGCCTTCTGGGAGAGGGACCCCTGTACATTGGCAGGTGGCTCTTCCCACCCATGGCCCTGACACTGCCTCCCACCAAGTCCCATGGCCACCCCTACCCTAGATGGCCCTCTGGGCCCCAGACTTACCTGCTGTTTGTTCCTTTGCCTCCTGCTCCTGTGAGCCTCATGCCTCCCGCCCAAAGGAGCCACACACTCCCCATTCAGCCCTCTGGGTACCTGCCAGGACAGGGACTTCAGCCCAGTGCCCCCCTCCCCATTTTCCCCCCTGCAGAGGGCAGATGAACCTACCCCTTGCCTCCACAGGCCTCCCCCAGGCTGCGGAAACAGCCTATTACACCCGGTGCTGATAATGGCCCCTCAATTGAATTAAGAGAGTTCATGGGAAGCCCAGGCATGGAATCCGTTTCCGTATAAGCCCAAATTTGGGACAGCGGTAGGAATTGGGGGGTGGGGAGCAGACTGTGGATCCACCAAAGAAAACACCCCTTGCATTTGTTTCCAATTCTCCTTCCAGCACGCTCACTCCCTCCCTGCTTGCCCAAGGACCTTGGGCGTGGGGCCAGACGCTTCATTTGTAATTCTCTCTCATTAATGGGTAATTTCCCCTTTGGTGGAAGGAGGAAGGAGAAGAGAGCCTTGTTGGGGAAGCAGGCAGCAGGAGGCCCTCCCACCTGGAGCCTTTCAGCCCCCTCCCACCAGGATCCCCTTGAATTGATGGGGAAATCGAGGCCTGAGCAAGCTAGGGCTTGCCCAAGCACACTCAGTGGGTGGCCAGGGCCCAGCACTGTCTGTGCCAAGCTGTCAACAGTGCCACCAAATAAGAGGGCATAGGAAGGAAAGACCGGGAGGGCCACAAAACCTGAAAAACCATTCTGATGGTGGGTGGAGAACAGAGTGTAAGCCCTGGCAGACTTCCTGGCCCAACTGCAGGGGCTTTTGGCAGCTGGCTTGCCCACGCTGAACCTCAGTTTTTCTACACGCACAAGGATGCATTTCAGAAGGGAGCTGGGCCTTGCTGGGGTGAATCAGACCACCGTGAGGCTCCCACCACTCTGGAGCACCAAGATTTGAGTTCTGGGATGCCGTTCCCTGTCTGCTTTCTCACTGTCCTTGAACCCTGCTCACAGCTTGGCAGACCATCGCCTCTAGAGACTTGTGGGAAATGACCATGGACAACCTGCATGTTGGGCCTAGGTGAGTGTAGTTTGACATAAACAGGACCAGGGTCTGGAACTGAAGAGATGACACCTGGGGTGGGATCAGGCGGAGAGAAGCCCCATGGGAGAGACAGGAAGGGCATAGGGTTTGTAGCTCACAGCCTCTCTGTCCCTGCCCTGTGACCATTGTGATCATGGGGGTTGGTGGATGGGACAAGGCTGAGCCCAGGGCCCTTTCATTCCCTCCCCAGCATGGGGCAGGAGAGGGGTGACCTCCCACTCTGGGCAGAACCATTTTAGAAACGAGCCAAGTTGGTGTGCTGGACCCTTTGCCACCTGCCCATCACCAGTCTGGCGTCCTCCCGGGCTCCAGGCAAAAGGAACATGTCCAGGAAGCTATTAAACCCAGGCTGGAGCCCAGCTCAACCCAACTCCCAGGATGGCTGGGTGTGATTCCAGATAGAGGTAGGCTCAGAGCCCCAAGTGTGGGATCCTGGGCAAAGCCACCCTTGCAGCTCAGTGGGGCCCTGGGGACCAGACAAGGTACACTGAGGGCTGCCCTGCAGCAGCTGGTTGTCAGGGATTAGGCTCCGCCCCACTAGCCTTGATAGACAGAGTGTGACTAATGGGCAAAACGTGAGGCTAATTGAAAGCAAACACAGGGATGTGGAGCCACACGGTGTTTTCTCAGCAGCTTGCTGGACGGCAGAGTGGCTGGGCCAAGGGCTGTGGTGGTGTCAATCACTCCTGCTGTTTGTCTAACCTCTCCAAGTGTGTTTCTCTTTATTAGCAGAACACAGATAGGAAAGGCGATCTCCCCACAGATGCGGATGCAGGAATGCGCCCTCCCAGTAGAGCAGAGGGTGGTCAGAGGGGCGTGCAGCCTGAAGGACTCCAGCCCTGGGTGCTCTGGAGACCCTGGTGGGCTGTGCTCTGCTGAGCAGTCACCTGGCCAGGCTCTGGGTAGGGTGTTTTACAGGTTCTTCCTCTGAAGCCTGAAGAGGCAGAGGGGCTGTCATCCTGACCGTTTTATAAGGGAGGTGCTGAGCTCCAGTTGATCAGGTGGCCCACGCAGTCACACAGCCAGGAAGGGGCGGGGGCCACTGATTTCTACCTATTATCCAAACTTAGCACTTCCTTCCCAGTGTGGTCAGGCTAACCCTGGCCTGGTTCAGCTGCCTCCTGGGCCATTCTAGATGCATCCCACAGGCCTCTGTGCTTTTGTTCCTTCTCTCCTTGTGTTGGAGCAGGACCAGCAAACTTCTGTAAAGTGGTGTGCGAGTGATAGTCTCTGTCACAAGTACTCTGCCTGCTACAGTAGCATAAGAACAGTAGCATAAGAGTGGCAGCAGCGATTGCAAACACAGGGGCTTGGCTGTGTCTTGATAAAACTTTACTTATAAAATAGGTGGTGAGCAGACTCACCAAGTTCAGTGCTAGATGGATTGCAGAAACATTTCTTAGGTCTTCCTGCATCCATGCTCCTGCAGTGTGACTTTCAGTTCTCCAGTGGAGGGGTGGTTAGTGTCCTGCCCATGAATCTGGGCTGGCACCACCACACGTTTGCTGAACTGAATGAGATGGCAAAAGTGTGTTGGATCCAAGCCTCAGAGTCTGGCACACTCCCACCTCTCTCGGCAATGATCGCCATGTGCAAACATCCTGGAGTACCGGCTGGAGAATGACAGTCACATGGAATAGAGAGTTTTCACCCCAGCTGAGGCCACCTGAGATCAACTTCCAGCCAATCAGTCAATGGGCATGTAAGAGGCCAAAGTGGGCAACTGCCTTCCCCATCCACACTTTTTTCTGACATCCCAGTTAGTCCAGCCAACACCAGACAAACTGCCCAGTTGACCCATAGCATTGTGAACAATGATGGATGCTTTGCGAGTTATGGGATTATTTGTTATGCAGCATTAGCTAACTGATATCTCTTCCAATTTATCTCCCTCACTCTGGTCAGATTCACATGCCTCCACCAGCTCCTTTAATGGGGTCTTAAATTTCCCTTCATGAGTCACCATTTCCCCACCCTAGTCACTCTAGGCTCAGGTACCAGACAACTTGGGACAGCCCTGTACCCCAGAGCCCACTGAAATGATTCAAACAGGCTAATCCAAAGCCTGTTCACCTTGCCTTCCCTTTGCTGCAGAAACCACAAGATAGATCTCTCTGTCTTTCTCTTCTTATAAGGATTCTCTCCTTATAATCAGGAGGAGCCTACCCTCATGACCTCTTCTCAGCTTAGTTACCTCCCAAAAGCTCCACTATTACATTGCCTGTTTAGGGGTTCAATATATGAATAGGGAGCAGATACCAACATTCATGTTTTTTGTTTGTTAATCCTCACCTGAGTATATTTTTTCCATTTTTTTTTTTTTTTTTTTTTTTTAGAGAGAATGGAAAGGAGGGAGGTGCATGGAGAGACAGGGAGAGAGAGAGAAACATCAATGTGAGAGAGACACATCAATTGGTTGTGTCCCATACATGCCCCAACTGGGCCGGGGATTGAACCTACAACCCAGGTACGTGCCCTTGACTGGGAATCAAACCTGAGACCCTTTGGTGCTTGGGCCAATGCTCTAACCAGTTAGCAACACCAGTCAAGGCAAACATTCATGTTTATAACAAGTAGCAAACTGAATCTAACAGAATAATAAAAAGGCTATCTATCACTATGATCAAGTGGGATCATAATAAAAATACTCATAAAACTAGAGATACCAGTGAACTGCCTCAACAAAATAAAGGGCATTTAGAAAAACCCACAATGAACATCACAATCAATGATGAAAGACTAAAAGTGTACACCACTAAGGTTAGGGACAAGACAAGAATGCCCACTTTCACCCCCACTATTCAACTTGCACTGGACTAGCCAGAGCAATTAGACAAGAAAATAAAATGGTCTTTCTTCTGTGTGCTTGCTCCTCTCCTTGTAAGTACACCAGCCTATTGTATTAGGCCCTCATCCTATGACCTCATTTAACAAATTACCTCCTGAAAGGACACTATCACCGAATACAGTCAGAATGGGGATTAAGGCTTCAACATATGAATTTTAAGGGGGGGGCATAATTCAGTTCACAGCAACCAGCTTTTGGTTTCATTTATTTTCTCTATTGTCTTTCTCATTTTTTCATTGATCTCTGCTTGAGTCTATATAATTTCCTTTCTCCTATTAGCTTTGGTTTTGGTTTGCTCTTTTTTCTTAGCTCCTTAGGGATAAACTTAGGTTATTGATTTGTGATCCTTATTTTTTAATGTAAGCATTTACAGCTATAAATTTCCCTCTTAGAAGAAACTCATAGCAATATTGGCTTACATCAAGAAGCAAGAAAATTCTCAAATAAACAATCTAAACTTACACCTAACGGAACTAGAAAAAGAACAACAAACAAAGCCCAAAGTGAGTAGAAGGAAGGAAATAATAAAAAAGATTAGAGCAGAAATAAATGACATAGGGACTAAAAAACAATACAAAGGATCAATGTAACCAAGAGCTGGTTCTTGAAAAGATAAACTAGAATGATGAACCTCTAACCAGACTCATAAAGAAAAAAAGAGGACCCAAATAACCAAAATAAATAAAATCAGAAATGAAAGATGAGAAGAAGCAACTGACCACAAAAATACAAAAGATTGTAAGAAAATATTATGAACAACTATATGCCAACAAATGGGACAACCTGGATGGAATGGATAAATTTTTACACACATACAATCTTCCAAAACTGAATCAGGAAAAATCCGAAAATTTGAGCAGACCGATTACAATGAATGAAATCAAAGCAGTAATTTAAAAAAACTCCCAAGAAACAAAAGTCCTAGACTAGATGGCTTCACAGGAGAATTTTACCAAACAATCCAAGAAGAACTAACACCTATTCTTCTCAAACTATTCTAAAACATTCAAAAGGAAGGCAGACTCCCAAGCTCATTTACAAGGCCAGCAATATCCCAATTCCAAAACCAAACACACTACAAAGAAAGAAAATTATAAGCCAATATTCCTGATGAACATAGATTCTAAAATCCTCAACAAAATATTAGCAAATCAGATCCAGCAATATATTAAGATCATACAGCACAATTAAGTGGAATTTATTCCTGGGATGTAAGACTGGTACAATATTTGCAAATCAACAAACGTGATACATCACATAAGCAAAATGAAGGATAAAAATCACATGAGCATATTAATAGATACAGAAAAAGCATTCGATAAAATTCCACACCCATTTATGATTAAACCTCTCAGGAAAGTGGGAATAGAGGGAATATACCTCAATATAATAAAGGCCATAATGACAAACCCACAGCTAACATTTTACTCAATGGGGAAAATCTAAAAGTGTTTCCCTTAAGATCAGGAACGAGACAGGGATGTCCACTTTCACAACTTTTATTCAACATAGTACTGGAAGTCATAGCCACAGCTATCAGACAAGAGAAAGAAATAAAGACATCCAAATTGCAAAGGAGGAAGTAAAGCTCTCATTATTTGCAGATGATATGATACAGTATATAGAAAATTCTAAGGCCCTGGCTGGTGTGGCTCAGTTGGTTAAATGTTATCCCATGCATCTAAGGGTCATCAGTTTGATTCCTGGTCAGGGCACATGCCCAGGTTGAGGGCTGGATCCCCAGTCCAAGGTTCAGAAGGCAGCTGATTGATGTTTCTCTCTCATTCTCTCCCTTCTCCCTCCCTCGCTTTCTTTAAAATCAATTTTAAAAAAAACAACCCTAAAGACTCCACCAAAACACTACTAGAACTGATAAATGAATTCAGTAAAGTAGCAGGATATGAGATGAATATTCAGAAATTGGTTGCAATCAATGTTTTTATTGATTTCAGAGAGAGGAAGGGAGAAGAAAGAGATAGAAATATCCACGATGAAAGAGTCATTGATTGGCTGCCTCCTGCATGCCCCCTAGTGGGGACCGAGCCCACAGCTCAGGCATTTGTCCTGACTGAGAATCAAACCGTGACCTCCTGGTTCATGGGTCTGTGCTCAACCACTGAGCCACACCAGCCTGGCTGTGTGTGATCTTAATGTGCTTTTGAATCCAGTTTGTTAATATTTTGTTGAGGTTTTTTAAAATCTATATTTATCAGAGATATTGACCTTTAGGTTTTTAGTTGTTGTTGTTGCTTTGCATTTTCTTACCTGGTTTTGGTATGCCGGTAATACTGGCCTCATAAAATGAGTTTAGAAGTGTTCTTCTTTTTTAATTTTTGAAGTATGGGCATTAATTATTTTTTAAATGTTTGGTAGAATTCACCAGTGAAGCTGTCCAATTCTGGGCATTTTTGTTGTTGTGAAGTTTTTGCTTACTGATTCAGTCTCCTTACTTGTTATTGGACTGTTCAGATTTTCTGCCGTCATAATTCAGAGTTGGCAGGTTGTATGTTTCTAGAAATTATTCTTTTCTTCAAAAAGGTCATCCAATTTGTTGGTGTATAGTTTTCACAGTAGTCTCATAGTTCTTTGTATTTCTGTGATACCACTGTAATGTCTCCTTTTTTATTTACTATTTTATTTGGGTCCTCTTTTTTTCTTGGTCAGCCTAGCTAAAGGTTTGTAAATTTTCATCTTTTCAAAGAACCAACTCTTAGGCTTTTTAATTTTTTTTATTTTTTTCTATTCTCTATTCTTTTATTTCTGCTCTCATCTTTATTATTTCCTTCCTTCTGATAACTTTGGGCTTATTTTGTTCTTTTTCTAGTTTCCTGATGTATAATGTTAGGTTATTTAGCTGAGATTTTCTTATACTTTTATGCATGCATTTATAACTATAAACTTTCCTCTTAGAACTTCTTTTGTGTTGTATCCCATAAATTTGTATGTTATGTTTCCATTTTCATTTGTCTTAAGGTATTTTTTAATTTCCCTTTTAATTTCTTCTTTGAAACATTGGTTGTTCAGGACTGTGTTGTTTTATTTTTATGTATTTGTGAATCTCCCACCTTTCTTCCTCTTATTAATTTCTAGGTTTATACCATTGTAGTGAGAAAAGATACTTGATATAATTTCTATCTTCCTTAATTTGTTGAGACTCGTTTTGTGTCCAAACATATGATGTATCCTAGGAAGTATCCATGTGTGCTTGAGAAGAATGTGTGTTCTGCTGCTGTTGGGTGGAATGTTCTGTATAGGTCTTGCTAGAGTCATTTAGACTACAGTGCTGTTCAAATTTACTGTTTCCTTATCGAATCTCTGTCTGTCATAGATTGGCTGGCTCCTGCATGCCCCTTACTGGGGATTGAGCGCACAATCTGGGCATGTACCCTGATGGGGAATCGAACCGTGACCTCCTGGTTCATAGGTCAATGTTCAACCACTGAGCCACATGATCAGTGTGATCATGTCAGGATGATCTATTCATTGTTGAGAGTGGGGTCTTAAAGTCCCCAACTACTACTGTATGGTTGTTTATATTTCCTTTTTGTGCTGTTAGTATTTGTTTTATATATTCAGGTGCTCTAATGTTGGGTGTATAATTTTTACAACTGTTATTTCTTAATGATATATCTTAATGATACAACTGTCATTATATGATAACCTTCTTTGTCTCTTATGACCATTTTTAACTTAAAGTTTATTTTGTTTCATATAAGCATAGCTATCCTTGCTTGCTTTTGGTTATTATTTGTTTGAAATATCTTTTTCTATCCCTTCATTTTCAGCCTATGTGTGTCCATAAAGCTAAAATGAGTCTTTTGTAGGCAGCAGATCTATCTATCTATAGATATAGTCAAAGTGCTGGCAGATTCAGTGTCTCGTGAGGACCTGCTTCTTGGCTTGCAGATGGCTGTCTTCTCTCTATGTGCTCATATGGCCTTTTCCAGGTGCATGTGTGTGGTTTCCTATCTCTTCCTCTTATTATTAAGGACACTAATCTTCCATGGAGGGTCCCACCCTCATAACTTCATCTAAACCTAATTGTATCCCAAAGTCTCCATCTCCAAATACCATCCCATTGGGGGTGGGAGGGTGGTATGTCTTCGACATATGAATTTGGGTGGGGAAAAACATAGATATTCAGTCAATAATAGAGAGGTGAATCCTGAGTCATGGGAGAGTGCCCTTGTATGAACAAACTTTCCCTCCTACTACCTCAATTCTACATCCTGGCCCCTGGTGCCACATCCACAAGATCAACCCCAAGTATGTTCTTCTGTTTTTGATGGAGCACACTAGCCAGGTTCTCTAAATTTTTGGATGAATAATTCCTTTCCTGTGTTAGTAGGACCAGTCCTTCCCTACTGGGTCATACTTGGACTTGACCCTCGCTATTTTTTTTATGTTTTAATTTATCTTTATTATTGAAAGTATTACAGAGGTCCCTTTTTATCTCCCATTGTCCCCCTCCACCCTGCACCCCTACTCCAGGACTTCATCACACTATTGTCTGTGTCCTTGGGTTATGTGTATAAGCATGTAAGTTCTTAGGTTAATGGCTCCCCATCCACCCTCCCACCCCCCCACCCCCGTCCCCTCTGACATTCTTCTGTCTATTCTATGCTTCTGTATCTCTGGATCTATTTTGTTCATCAGTTTATTTTTTCATTAAATTCCACATATGAGTAAGATCATGTGATACTGGTCTTTCTCTGACTGACTTATTTCGATTAGCAAAAGGTTCCACCATGCTTTCTCAAAAAGTATGAGATTATTCTTTTTACATCTGCATAGTATTCCATGGTGTAAATGTCTGAGAAGATGCTTGATATGATTTCAATTTCTTGAACATATAGAGACTTGTTTTGTGTCCTAACATGGGTCTATCTTTGAGAATGTCCCATGTATACTTGAGAAGAATGTATATCCTCAGCTTTGGGGTGGAATGTTCTGTAAATGTCAATTAAATCCATCTAATCTCGTGTGTCGTTTAAAGTCACTGTTTCCTTGTTGAATTTTTGTCTGGAAAATCTATCCAGTAAAGTCAGTGGAGTGTTAATGTCCCCTACTGTGACTGTATTGCTGTGGATCTCTCCCTTAAAGTCCTCCAGAAGTTTTTTAATATATTAAGGTGCTCCTATATTTGGTGCATATATTTTTACCAGGGTTATATCCTCCCATTGGATTGATCCCTTTTAATAGTATGTCTTTAGTATAGATCCCTTTAGTATTATCCTTTTCTTGTCTCCTGTTATGGCCATCATTTTGAAGTCTATTTTGTCAGAAATGAGTATTGCTACCCCAGCTTTTTTTCATTTCCATTTGCATGGAAAATTTTTTTTCATCCCTTCACTCTCATCCTGTGTGAGTCTTTTTCTGAGGTGGGTCTATTGCAGACAGCATATATTTGGGTCTTGTTTTCTCATCCATTCAGCTACCTTAGGTCTTTTGATTGGAGCATTTAATCCATTTACATTTAAGGTTATTACTGAGAGGTACTTATCTACTGCCATTTTAATTCTTTATGCCTATGTTTCTCTCTCTATTCTAATAACAGCAGTCCCTTTAACATTGCTTTGCAATGCTGGTTTGGTGGTGATAAACTCCTTTAGCACTTTTTTTGTCTGGGAAGCTCTTCATTTCACCATCTCTACTTTGAATGATAGCCTTGCTGGACAGAGTAGTCTTGGTTTCAGATCTTTGCTTTTCATTACCTTGAATACTTCACACCATTCCCTTCTGGCCTGTAGAGTTTCTCGTGAAAAATCAGCTGACAGCCTTATGGGAGCTCCTTTGTAGATAACAAATTGCTTTTCTCTTGCTGCCTTTTGTCTTGGATTTTTAGCATTTTAATTATGATGTGTCTGGGTGTGGGCCTCTTTGAGTTCTTCTTGCTTGGGATTCTGTGCCTCCTGAACTTGTGTGACTTTTTCCTTCACCAGGTTAGGGAGCTTTTCTACCATTATTTCTTCAAACAGGTTATCTAACCCTTGCTTACTTTCAACCCCCTCTAGCACTCCTATGATGTGAATATTGTTATGTTTCATGTTGCCCCACAACTCCCTTAAACTGTCCTGTTTTTTAATTGTTTTTTTTGGTGGTGTTTTTTTTTTTGATATTTGATTGAGTGATTTTTTTTCTACTTTGTCTTCTAATTCACTGATCCTCAACTTCCTCTAATCTGCTGTTTATTCCTTCTAATGTATTTTTTATTTCTACTATGTCATTCTTAATTTCCTTCATAGTTTCCATCTTTTCTCATGCTGTTGAGCATCCTTATGATCAGTATTCTGAACTCATATTTGATAGATTACTTATTTCCATTTCATTTATCTCTTCTTCTTGAGAATTCTCTTGTTCTTTCATTTGGGTTTTTTTTTTTTTTTGCTTTTTTTTGTCTCCCCATTTTGGCTGCCTCTTTGGGTTTGTTTTCTATGTATTAGGTAGATCTGCTAGGACCCTCAGTCTTTTTGGACGGTCTCTGGTACAGGCCAATGTCAGATGCTGTTTGTGACTGGCCTTGAGTATCTTGTTTGAAGCTTTCAGCAATCCACAACTTGCAGCTCCCTCTGTTGGGCCTGGGTGTGTTTGGAAAGGAAGATGCACACCAAGGTCTGCTTTTCCAAGGCCTGTGTCCAGAAGCAAATCAGGCAAATGCTCAAAGCACCCATAGGCTGATTGTTAATCAAAGTCTCTTAATGAGTCTCAGACTGTAGACCATAGCAAGGCATAAACTCTACAAGGTGGATCCAAAGATTTACAAGTAGAACAATTGCTTCACTCCCCCTGTGTTAAAGGTCTGATGAGAAGGATGTCCTCTGCAGTATGGGGAAATGACTCAACATAGGATCCAGATGGTTGCCCCCTGAGCTCTATCTTAAGAGCTCACAACCCTGAATTCTCCTCACAATGCTCTCGTCCAGTCTGTCCTCGCTCTGCCAGAGCTTAAGGTGAGTGGCTGCACATAAAACTTTGTGCATTGGCCCTTTAAGAGGGTGCCTGCAGCTCCAGCCACCTCTCCCTGTCAGACAGAAACCCTATTGTTTTTCACAGCCAGATGTTATGTGAGCACCTTTCTCAGTTCTAGTGCTCTTGGCTAGGTAGCCCAGCTTGGGGTTTAGAGCCCAGAGTCCTCAGTGGGAACCCCCCACAGCTGAGATATCCCTCTGGACCTTCAGCTGCTGCCTGTGAGAGCCTAGCCAGCCCTCTCGAGCCTCCACACTTCCTACCAGTCTCTATGTGGTCTGTACTTTACGTCCTTGGTTATAAGGATTCTCTCCAGCTAATCTTCAGTTGAATTTTCAGGATGGTTTTTCTATAGTTTAGTTGTAATTCCAGTTTGGTCCTGGGAGAATGTCAGTGTAGCTTTCACTTAATCTGCTGCCATCTTCAAAACTATTATGTTTTATATAATAGACAGGAAGGAAAGGGGGAGCTCTTGCCAAAGGGTAAAAGGTCTTGTCCTGTACTTCCATTCTACAGGTCTCCATCTGCAGCTCCAGTGCACAGAGAACCCAGGGCATCCTTAGGATTTGGGGTTTTTTTTCCCCCCCTTTTTTACTTTATTTTTGTTGTTGACACTATTACAGATATTTGGATTTGGGTTTTTTTTCCGCTTGCAAATGCACCCATCTCCCTGATCTGAGAGGCCTTCACTGGTTCCAAAGCACTGCCCACTGTGAAGATCAAATCTCCCCATACAGTGAAGTGAGAAACTTTCAAAAGTCCAGGAAACTTGGCCTGGGTGACACCCTTATGCCCCACTTTGATAGTGTTTCTCAGGTTCATGCCTTTTGTGCATAAATTGTGGTGATTATTATCACCTGGGCGAGTTAAGTGGTGCACCCAGTGTGCTGGGACTTGCCACACTGGTGGGCTCTGCCTGACTGGTCCATTTCTTCCCTGCTGCCCAAAGGCCCAGTCAATGTGCCAGCATTGCTTTTTTCTGGGATTTGTTTCTTGAACACACATTGTTCTGTGCTTGAGAGTTTTTAATTTGGGTTTGTTTACTTTTTCCATTTAACCTTACATTTTTAAGATTCATCCATGCCTCTTATTGTCACCTGGTCCTCTGAGTAGTGTTTCCACTGAATGCCACCGTCCACTCCCTTGGTTGCCTTCATCTCCCTCTTGTCTCAACAAGGCTGCTCTCATACCCCTTCTTTGTCCCCTCCGGGATCTGTGTGAAATAAGAACACTCTTAAAAGTAACAGAGACTCTTGGAGTTCTGGCCAGCTCAAAAAGAAGGCTGAGTACAGATTCCAATGCCTTTTGGCTTTGAACTAATGGCAGCCAGGCCCCCAGGAAACTACACAAATATGGACCTGGAAATGAAAACCCATGGGGTTGGTGTGAAAAAGCTCGTAATGAGAAAACATAAATACAGGTACACACACACACACACACACACACTCTAATATACATGCACACATAAGCACACATGTACATGATACACACATGTACACACATACACACACATACACTGATTGCTTTCTTCACATCCTCATTGTCTTCCCCACCCCACACCCACTGCACACACCTGTGCCAAGCATTCTGTCAGCTGCAGTTCACTAAGTACCCCCAGCAAGTCTGGAGGAATTTATGACCACCTTACAGATGAGAAAGCTGAGGTCCCATGAAGACCAATGATGCTCAGGGAAGATGGCCCACCCTGAGGGTTCCACCTGGGACACAGGCAGCAGGCACTGGGCATGGATTTCTTGAAGGATGGAGCAGTGGACTCAGCCTTGTTTTGTGGGATTGGGAAAATGAGTATTGAAACACCCTTAGTGCACAAACAGGAGGGTGATGCAGGACCTAGATCAGTGATGTGAAGTCAGTTAGTGGGAGGCCCCTGGGGAAGTGGTCTCTGAATGGGAGGGTTGTCTGCAGGAATTTCCAGTGGACAAAAGCATTTTGGGGGGAGCTGAGGCCTGAGGAAGCCTGGGAAAGGCTGGCCCCAGACTCTGCTGACCTCAGCTCCAGGGCATAGGGACTGGGGGCGGGGATGTTCCTGGGTCTGAGCCCCGCAGGAAATCCTTTTCAGGTCTGCCTCTGGCTCACTAAAGTGAGTGCTGTAGAAAGACAGCCTTTTACATTAAATTGCCTCAATTTTCAATTTACTTGACATTTGAGCAGCACAGGCCTACTGAGGCCTCTGGCTCCCTTCCTGGAGCAGCCTGGGGTGGGAAAATTCCAGAGCCCAGCAAGCAGGGTGCAAGCTCCCTAAGGGGTGCAGGACACTCAGGGGCCAGAGATGTCCATGGAAAGGGACTCAGGTGAAGGCACAGATGGCCAGCTCCCCCCTGCCCCCACAGCTGGGCATCCACTACTGGATGGAATCCAGGTCTGTAGCCTCAGCCCATCCTCCACCTGCCAGCCCTTGGGGAGCTGCAGGGCTGACCATCACACATGTGGGCAGACCTCTCCCATCCCCAGTGTGACTACCCACCCCCACTCTCCCCCTAGCTCCCTAGCCTGCTCCTGCCTCTCCATCCAGGTTCCTGTTCCTCCAGGTGTGCAGTCCTGTGTCCAAGGTAGGGATCAGTGTGGGAATGGGGTCTGACAGGCTCAACTCATTCCACAGGCACAGGTTGAGCCCTGCTAAGGGAGATCCCTGCCCTCTAGGGCCATATCCAGGCTGGAACAGAGGGTGGCCTGAGAGAGAAGTCAATTACATAACATGTGAGGAGGGGAGGTGCTGTCAAGGAAACAAAGAGGGGAGTGTAGGGACCACTGAGAAAGTGACATTCTGGGTCAAATGGAGAGGTGGTGAGGGAGGGGCCAGGCAGTGTCTCAGAGGACAGAGCTGGCAGAGACTTGGGGAACTTTTGAGGAGTTAGCCTCTCTCTGAGAGACCCTGGCTGCTGAGAGGAGTGGGCTGAGGGCCACCCATCATCCAAGGTGGGCTGAGGAGGAGAGAGAAGGAGTTCATAGCCCAAGGCTCAAGACAGATGCTGCCTGGCAGGTGTAGGGATGGAGGAGGACCCTGAGGCTTATGGCCTGGAGGGGCAGGTTTCAGGGAAAATGGTGGACTTTTTAAAATTTTATTTTTGTTTTATTTTATTCTATTTTTTCCATTACCTTTTATCTACTCTATGCCATCTTCCACCTCCAAGGATAGACTTTTAATAGAGCCCTGTGGCACTTCACAAAGTCCCCAGTGCCTCCCCCTGATGCCCCTCCTCCAGCCCAGCTCCCAGTCCCAAGGCTGCAGAGGGGCAGGCACCCAGGGTGTCCTCTGCAGAGACAGGATTCCAGAGGATGAGGAAAGTCCAGGGTATGTCCCAGGGAAGCAGCCTTGTGTGTTTCTGAGGAGCCAAAGTCTTTAATGCAGAAAATAATTTTTAAAAATGGAATATTACATTTTATTAGTGATATTTAAATGTCAAACATTTCTGGGACCAGGTCCTGGCTGTTGGTCCCTGCTGGTTCTGGATGTCCATCCATCCAGGGGGTCAGTGAGCTCTGGGCTTGAGAACCAGGGCAGGTTCTGGTCTTCAACCAGACAGCTCCAGTCTGCCCTGCTCCTTTTGCTGCGTCTCATGAACTGTTGCAGGCCGGGTGCCATGGATGTGTCTCCTCAGTCCATGGTGCTCTCTCCCAGGGGACAGGCAGGGGGACAGTTGCCTACCTAGTGAGCTGTTGTGTGAATTATTTGAGATAGGAAGCAATGCCTGGGAGTCGCGCAACAGGTTGGGGTCCAGCTCTGCCCCACTTACCTCGATTGCCATGAAGGCCATGGAGAAGAAGGGGGACCATCTGGCCTGGAGTCTGTGCCCCTCCCAGGACCACATCACAGTGCTGCAGTGATGGGTGTGGGCTCCAGGATGGGGCTCCAGTCCTGGCCTTGTGCCTTCTGGCTGCACAGCATTGGGCAAGTTGCTGAACTTCTGTATGCCTCAGTTTCCAAGTCTAATGAAATGAGGATACGGCAGGCCATCCTCTGGTTGTCACACACCTGCAGGGAGCAGGTGTGTGCGTGGGGTGTGTGGCAGCTACTGGGGTGATGAGGTGTCCAGAGACAGGCTGATGCCATGGCACATTCCTGTACACGATGCCCCTGAGCCCTCTCAGTTGATCCACAGGAGTACCCCCACTTGTGAAAGAAAAATGAGGCCTGGAGATGAAAGGCCCACATCAGAGGGCTCATGGCAGTGCTGGGCTGGGTGTCCAGGTCCACAGTGGCCCCTCTCTCCTCGAGGCTCCCAGAACCCTGGCCAGCTGCCCCACCCTTCCCTCCCAGAAATGGGGCTGCCCAAATTCCTACTGCCTGAACTGACCCTCCTTCCCATGCCCTGCCCCTTATCCAGGGCCCTTGGGATGCCCTTTCTGCCCATGATGCAGCGCCCGTTCCCCACCCATCACAGTCCGCAGATGCCCACCTTCCCATCTTGCCTTCACCAGCCACCCCAATCTGCAAACCACTACTGACTTCATCCTCTGTGTGCTTTACCATCTGCTCCATGGTCCCTCTGCTCCTACCATTTCCATGAGGCCATTTCCCATTTTTCCTTCCAGACTCTGCTCTTACATCACCACCTGCATGCAGTCAGCCTTGATTTCTCCACCCCACCGAAAGACAGCAGTCCGTCCTGTGCCCCGCATATACTTTGCTGCAGTCTCTCCCACGCAAGGCCAGGGTTCTGTCCAAGTCCCCTCTGAGTCCCAAGCGCTGAGAAGGGAAGAAGTAGTGCCAGGGCCCTCATGGGGCAGGGGCAGGTGTGGTGGGGAGCTGCGTGGAGCAGGGCAGAGTTGGAGGGTGAGAGACAGGAGGAAGGCAAAGCTGGGAGGAGAGAAACACAAGTCAGCATTGGACAGATTAGGACAGAGAGGGACAAGAGGATACAGGCAGTGAGGAGACAGGGAGCGTGACAGAGAGAGAGAATCAGACACAGAAAGACAGAGAAAATAGAAACAGAGAGAATCAGATAGAGGGGGGAGGGAGGAGGGGAGAGAGAGAGAGGTGGGGAGGGAGAAAAAAAAAGATACCCAGCAGGGAGGTGAGACAAAGGATAGAGAGAAAGGGGAGAGAGAGAAACTAACCAAGGAGAGAAACTAGTGGAGAAGAGGGGGGAGGAGAAGGGGGAGTGCAAGGAGAGGGGGGCAGGGGGAGGAGGGCCCAGGGCTGGGCAGACTCCGGGGAACCCTGACCCTACCTCCCGCGCCCTGCTGCTCACCTCCCAGCCGCTCAGGTTTCACGGCTTGGAGCGCAGGCAGATTCGGTAACAAATGCATGTGCATCGCATTATGAAGAAAGCCTTAAAAAGCCCTCGTTTATCGCTGTTTACGTTACATGATTGAGGGGAGAATTTGCCAAGACCAAAGGTTACTGCTGGTGTTTCTGTGACGATATTACCTCAAACTCAAGCAATTAGCGTCAAGGAGCCGTGCGTTGTCTTTGCGAGGGCTTTGGAGAGCGTGATGTGCGGGGATGGACTTCCAGGCCACACAGCACGACGAGCCCAGCACGTCCATCTTCTGTTCTCTTCGTGACCTGGCCTGGTCACCTGCCTCGCGGCCCTCAGTTTCCCTTGCTGTGGATGAGGAGGGGTGCAGATGGACCTAGATTCTAAGGCTCCCTGTTTTTGCTCCGTGAGCATATGCCTTTGGCTTTTCTCCTGAGCCTGTTTGTCTGATAAAATCCTTTCTTGAGACAATTATGGAAATGGCTTCAGTGGTAATTAGAAAACACTCTCCTTTCTTCCAAGGAGCACAGATGTGAGAAACCTGCCCTGCACCCCTCTCCTCAGCTTCCCAGGCCAGGGATGGGGGTAGGGCAGGTGAGGGGTGGGGTGAGGATGAGCCTCATGCCCTCAGAGGTGGCCAGGCTGCCACAGTTTCTTTGGTGATAACAGCACCTGTGTGGGGCCATGAGGAGGGAATGGAGAGGATGCCAAGCACTTAGAGCAGCTCCCGCACATAGGTGACATATATGAGCATCATTGTCACCATCGTACCCAGAAATCTGGAGGGACTGGCCAGTGGAACTGCAGGGGAAAAGGGAGCAGCAGACTCTCAGAGAGATGCGAAGGGTAGGACCCTGAAAAGGAGGGGAAAGGGACCAGAACACTCTCTGAGGGTGGGGGTAGGCCCTCCTACCACCTGTTTCCCACTATCAATCCCATTGCACCTTGCAAACCAACCAACTGAAATCACATAGGTGCTGCTACCTTGTCCCACGTTATTGCACATCTTCAGCCTATCAGTCCGGAGAGATACCAGCCCCCAGGGGACGCCAAGCTGGACTGACCTTAACTGGGCAGATGGCAGCCAGGTTGCAGGGCCCAACTCTGCCCTGCCCCTCATTCTCTGTTGGCACCATACTGAGTTCCTCATCAGAAAACAGAACTAATCATATCCCTCCCTCTAGGGCTGTGGAAGGCCGCAGTGGATTGTGCAGGGAGAGCACCCAGAAGCATGGAACTGACCCTGTGCTGGGTGAAGCCATGGACACTGACTCCAGGGAGGGGGTCAGATGAGGCCCATGATGTTGGGCAAAACCCCAAGCAAGTGCCCCATCACTGAAGGATTTGTGGGGAAAAGCAGCATCTGTGGGAGTCCAGAGGGCTTGGGTTTGGCCCCTCTTCCCTCCAGGAGGGCTCTGGCTCCCCCCTGCAGAGGCCCCAGGACAGCCCAATGGTGACACTCTTACACTTTACATAATTTCTGGTCCTGAGGTGGGCCAGTGGCCTGAGCCAGCACCCTGGGAGGAAAGGACAGAGGTCACTGGGAGAGAGGAGTCCTGTCAGCTGTGTCCCAGCATGCATCCTTGGCACTCAGCAAGGTGGGAAGTACTCATCCAGAGAAAGGGTCCTAGTAGAGCCAGAATAGAACCATGGGCTGGACAGCCAGGGCTCAACTGCCAAAAGAGACAACACAGCGCAAGTCCTAACAACGAGGGGTCATCGGGCCTCCTGAGCTGACTGCTTGTCATTTCTTCCTCCTGTTATCCCATTTTATAGATGAGAAAACCGAGGCTCAGAGGGAGTTTAAATATGCATTCAGACTCGAATCTATGTTCACCAAGTTGCTGGATGGAATTGGGCCTTGTTTTTATCCGGAGCCCCCCAGCGGCTAGCGTGAAGCAGGGTGTGTCCAGAAGCCCAGCCAGCACCTTCCTGTCCGCTCCCCTCAGCTCCATCAGGCCACGCCTGTCTGCACCATCCCCAACATCTCCACTTTGACATTTGACATTTTCTGAGCTGGTGGACAGTGGTGCTGGATGGCTGTCATGCCGCAGGCTCCCATCTCCCCGCCAAGTGCTCTTGGGCCCTGCCTGTCCTCAGCTGCTCCTCCATGTGCTCCCAGCCCAGATCGCCTCAGAGTCCTCAGCCCCTCCTTGGTCATCTACCACAGCCCTGTAACTCGAGGATGCCCAGAGGGACGCCACAGCCCATCATACCACTCCGCTTCCACCTCCAGAGAGACCAGCTAATCCCTCAAGGTCGCAGCTCACCCTCAGCATAAAGCGCCCATTCTTCTCTAGTGTGGGGCTGGGGTGGGAAAATATTTTCCAAAGGTCAGTTTTCCAATTATACTTAAAATCTGAAAGTTCATTTTTTTTCCTCCCCTCGGTGCAGCCGTGTTCTGCTAATTTCATAAAGATACCATTTAGCTGAGGTAGGTGGGATTCTGGGCATCAGAACAGCTTCCCAACGTCAACAGCCAGCAGTAACTGTAACCACCGACTTCCCATCATTTTGGAGGAAAAACCGTTCCTCTCCTCAGAAATTATGGCCTGTAGGACCCAGACAACATCCCCATTGCCTAGAGGGAACTTGCAGAGATTTTCTTATGTACTTAACTGTAAGCCACGTCTGTAAAGTCTCGCTCATGGGCTGCTGGGGATGCGGGATGCCCAGGCTGGAACTCCAGTGTGGGTGAGGCAGTTGAGTGTCCACCTTACTGGACAACAGACCCAGGGTCTGGCAAGCAGTTCCAGGGCTGGGACCTTCAGGATCTAGAGGTCTGAACCTCTACTTACAGGCTGGGCTGTGAGTCTGAGAGGGGACGGAGCAGGCCGGGCAGGACCATCTTGTCAACATCTTTTGGGTGGAAACAGAATGTGGGTACACAGGCACCAAGCCTGAGACTTGGCTCAGATGCTCTCTTCCTTGTCTGCCACAGTTGATACCAAAGGGGACTGGGAACCTAACCCTTTCCCCCACCCACCTATCTGTCCCTCACATGCCATTATCCACCCTGGCTGGACCATGCCCTTCCCCAGTCAAACCTCCCAGGCCCCCGCATGGCTCAGAGGGAGGGGGCTCCTCCTGGGCATAGCATGGTCCACTGAGGGGTCTCAATCCCATCTCTCTAGGAGAGTGCACCAAAGTCCCTCTGAGGGTGAAATGAGGGCTGTGGTAGGGATGGCTTCAGAAGCCATTGGGGGAGAGGCAGCTGAAAGGAGTAGGACTGCATCCCATCTAAGGGAGGCCAGGCTTTTCTTGGGGTAAGGAGGGGCCAAACTGCACAGCAGGATGAAGTCTCCTCCACCCTGGGGCCCTCACCTTCCGTGCCAGGCTGTCCAGACTACTTCCATGGGTGAGGAGCCCACAGACCTGGCACAGCTGAGCTGAGCTGAGGAAGAGGCAACCAGCAAGAAGGCTGAAGCAGGGGCCCCTTTCAGAGGATGATGAGGCTCTGCCCGGGCTTGGGGTGCAGGAGCAATGAGAGGCTCTGTCCTGTGCGGACCAGGAGGGGTGCATCGCAGGCGCATTGAGGGGCAGGGTGTGAATGCAGGTCCTGAGTATGCTGATCCTACCCCTCACTATGGGATTGAGGGGCCCACTGGGCCCAGGTAGGGGCAGGAGGGAGACTTGTGCCCACTCTGGACTTCAGCGGATAAGCCCAGTGGCATCAGCAATAAAAAATTTTAGGAGAAACTGGGTTTTGATGTGAAATACCCCAATTTTCCAAGTTTGGCACCTATTTCATGTTTAAACACTGAGCATATCAAACCACACCAGGCTTTGGGCCTTATCAGTTCTCTTACCTCCCAACCTTTCCCTAACCCACACTCCAGCCACGTCTGTGTTCCGCTGCTCTTGTCTCATGCTGTCTTCTCTGCCCAGGACACTCTTGACCCAAAATTGCACAACTGGTAGGGCCCTGACCGTCACCACTCTTGTCCATTGCTCCGTTTTGTTTTCTTCTCAGCCTTTATTTTATAAAATATACTTATTGGTTCATCTGTCTATTATTTGACTCTCCCCAAAGAATGGAGGTTCCTTAAGGCAGAAACCTGCTGATCTGTTCACTGCTTTGCCCTCAGTGCCCAGAACAGTGTCTGGCACATAGAAGGTGCTTAATAAAAGTCCTGTGAATAAATGAATAAGTGAATGGGTGTGTGAGCTTCCCATCCCCTTACCACATGGCTGGCAGTACCCTCCTGCCCCCCTCATTCCCCATTCCTCCTGGGATCCTGGGCACCCTCATCCCTGGGTCCTGAGCTGGGTCTCACAATAACTTTCCCCCTCACTCCCGAGAGAGGAAGGGGACCACCTTCGGGATGATGTTGCTGGAAACCTTCCTGCCCTACCACTGTGTCCCATTACCCTGTCTTGTTCTGCTTCCAGTACTATTCACCATCTGAAATGACTGGGTTTGCCAAGCCTGTCTGTTCAACTGTCTCAAAACAGAACTGGCCCTAGTACATCTGTGGGATGGTGAGGAGGTCCAGTGTCTGGGTGCAGGCATGAGGGCTCCAGTGTGGGTGATGGGGTCACTAGGGCTGTGAGCTAGGTAAGGAGCTGGGAATATATTTTAGGGAGTAGGTCTGTGGCAGATCCTGGGGTAGTGGAGACAGAAAGAAGTCTGGTGGACAAAACATGTGTCCTCATCTTCCAGGTGGTAAAGACATGTAAGTAGAACAAATTCTTTTCTTGGCAAGGGCTCCACATGTACAAATGTTCAAGGGCTCTACATGTACAAGATGCAGGAAGTATGGCCCTGCCTCCAGAGAGCTGTTTCTAGAGAGGGAGATAGAAAGGGAAATAAGTTAAATATTAATTAATTCATTCCCATATTCATGCACCCATCCCCCCAGCCACATCCCTCCACCCATCCATCCATCCATCCATCCACCCACACCGCTAGTCATCCTCTCATTCACCCACTTGCCCATTCATCCATCCGTCCAGGGCTCTCCTGAAGGGCTTGGCCCCACTGGCCTCCTGAACGCATGGACAATTTCCTGCACTTTTCCTTCAAGATGGAAAGCACAAAGGGAGAAAGGCAAAGTTCAGGCTCTGGCCCAAATGTGCATACTCGGGCACTGAGCGGGAGGGTGAAAAGGAAGAAGCAGGACTTAGGGCACCTACACAATAGCATGGGCTGATAAGCACTTGGGGGAGCAATTTCATCTGCTTCTCAAAGCCACCTGATGAGGGAGGGATTATCCTCTTCATTTTGCTTATAAGAAACTGCAGATCAGAGAGAATAAGTAGCTTACCCAAGGTCACAGAACTAGTAAGTGGCTGAGCCAGTACTCCAAACAGGGTTCGCTCATTCCAGACTCCCAAACCCCCAGTGAGAGGGGAGGGATTCAGTGCAGCCTGCATGGATGACTGTGCAAGTCAAGCAGGGTCTTTAAGCTTGCATTAGGATTTCTTTATACCAGCATTAAAAATAATACAAAGAAAATACATGCACAAGGTTAAAAATTTAAATATAAAAGGTGAACAGTAAGGAGTCTCAACTTCCAGCTCCAGTCACAATGAAGTATTGCATGCCAGATTTACGCTATCCCCACAAGCAACTATAAAACTAGACAAAGCCTATATGAAGAAACCTGTTTCAACACTGAGCATCAGACAAAGCAGAGCTGTGATTCTTGAGAGAAGGGAAACACTCAAGGAAAGCTCTACATTCTGGCTTTATGGCTGGAGCCACTCACTAAGCTGTGACATAGAACCTAAACAGAGAGCTCACTGGGAAGAGGAAGCAGATTGGAGCTCAGGACTGCTGAGGTAGATAGAATTTGAGGTCAAGGGACTGGGAAGGAAGAAGCTATGCAGAGATGTACCAGAATTCTGCATACGGTGCCTTGCAGCCTTAGAAGAATACTGAGTTGTAAGTGCACAAGGCAAGACTCTGTCAGGTTTAGCAGAGAATGACTGTTGGGTGGTTGAGATCTAAATGAAGATTCTGAAGGTTGTGCAAAGCTCAGGGACATTGGAGGTCTGCCTACTCTAGATCTACCCTAAACCTTCTAAAATCAAACCTCAACAGGATCAAGTTCATCTGCCAGTTTTAACTGCCTGTCAGAAGACCAGTCGGCACTCTTTAAAGAGAAACAACATCCAGACTTGCAACAGCATAGCACCCATAATGTTTGAAATACAATAAAAAATTACTAGACATACAAAGAAGCAGGAAAAGGGGAGTCACAATCAAGAGCAAAAAAAAGTCAATGTAAACAGACATAGAAATAAAACATATTGGATTGGCAGACAAAAACTTCTAATGGTTATTATACTCTGCTATACTATAGATTATTCTATGGTCAAGAATTTAAAGTACAAGACGGGGTAAAGAAAAAGTGGAATTTTAGCATAAAATTAAACTATAGAAAAGAATCTACTGGAAATTCTAGAGCTTATAAATAAAATATTTGCAAAGTGAAATTCTCTAGGTGGGTTTAATATCAATTTGGATACTGCAGGAGAAAAGATCAGTAAACCTGAAGGCAATAGAAGCTACCCAACTGCAGCATGCAGAGAAAAAAGGACCTAAAAATAAATAAAAGAGGATCAGTGTTGTGTGGGAAAATATAAATTAGTCTAATATATGTGTAATTGAAGTCATAAAAGGAGAGATAGATAGATGATAGATAGATAGATAGATAGATAGATAGATAGATAGATAGATAGATAGATAAATAGATATAGATAGATATAGATGATAGATAGATAGGGAATAAGATAGTGGCAGAATATTTTTTGAAATTGGCTGAAAACTATAAGCCTGCAGATGCAAGAAGCATAATAAAACTCAAGTGGCATAAACAGGAAGAAAACCACACCAAGGCTCATCACATTCAAATGTTTAAAAAGCAAGGTTAAAGAGAAAAATCTTAAACTGAGCCAGACAAAAAGACATAATTATATATAAGATAAAAATACCACTAAGTTATCATCAGAAACAGCAAGGCAAAAGACAACAGAATGACATGTTTGAAATTCTGAAAGTAAAAACCTGTCAATCTAGAATTCTATAGACAGCAAAAACAGCCCTTAAAAATAAATAAAATAAAGATCTTTTCAAACAGAAGATGACAGAATTCAACACCAGGAAATCTGAAAGAAAGTTCTTCTGACTGAAAAGAAATTATATCAGCTGGAACCATATTTACATTTAGAAATGAAGAGCACCAGAAATGGTAAATATGTGGGAAAATATAAAAACATGAAATATTATTTGAGAAAGAAAACTGCTTTATAATGATAAAAGTGGATTCTTCAGGAAGACATAGCAATTCTAAACATTAGTGTACCTAATAACAGAGACTTGAAATTCATGGAAGTAAAAACAGAGAGAACTAAAAATAGAAATAGACACATCAAAGAATATAATTGGAGATTTGACCTTCCTTTTTGAGTAACTGATAAAAAAAACAGACCAAACAATAAGGATATAGGAGACCTAAACAACATTATAAACCAAGTTAACTTAATTGACATTTATAGAATATAGTACTTGAGAATATGCATTTTTTAGAAGTCAGCAAAACAAATCTTAAAAAGAATTGAAATTATACAGCATATGTTTTTGGCTACTACAGAATTAAAATTAGAGCTCAATAATTGTAAAGAATTAAGAAAATCCTCAAATCTTTAAAAGCAACACACTTTCAAATAACCCATAGGTCAAACAGGAAGTCACAAAGGAAATAAGAAAATTTATAAGGAACTTACAGCTTTAAAGATTTATATTAGCAAAGAAGGGTCTAAAATCAATTATTTAAGTACTCATCTTAACAATTTAAAAAAATAACAAATTAAACTTGAAATAGAAAAAAGAAAATAATAAACACAATAACAGAAATCAATGAAATATACAATGAACAAACAATAGAGAAAATCAATGAAATAAAAGTTGGTTAGTTGAAACAATCAGTAAAATTGATAAAACCCCTAACTAGGTGAATTAAAGTAAAAATACAAAATACATAAACTATCATAATTATGGATGAAATAAGAGATGCAATTACAGGTCCTGAAGACAATAAAAAAATAATTAAGGATTAATATGGACAATTTTGTGTCAATCGATTAAGCAACCTTGATGATATGAACAAATAACTTGGGCCAAAATTCTCTCTCTGTCTCTCTCTATCTATCTCCCCCATCCCACATAACATAACACACACACACATACACACACACACAGTAAACATCAATCGTCCTACACATATTACAAATTTTTAATTTCCCCACAAAGGATACTCTAGGCTTGCACTTAAGAATAACTTTCCAATTATTCTATGAAGCTAACAAAACCTTTGTAACAAAATTAGTAAAGGACATTACAAGGAAAGGAAATTACAGATCAATATCCTTTAAAAATGTAGACACAAAAATTCTAAACAAATACTAGCAAATCAATTCTAGGGGGAAAAATGTGTGTGTGTGCACATGTGCACATGCATGTATTAATACCAGGAGTGCAAGGTTGTTAATATTAAAAAAATCAATATAATTTTATGATAAAAGCTCTAAGCACAATGGCAATAGAGGTAACATACCTCAACATAAAGGTCATATGTGATAATCCCACAGCTAACATCATACTCAACAGAAAAAAACTAAAAGTGTTTCCTTAAAATCGGGGGCAAGACAGTGTTGTCCACTTTCCTCAATTTTATTTAACATAGTATTAGAAGTCCTAGACACAGCAATCAGACAGGAAAAGAAATAAAAGTCACCGAATTGGAAAGGAAAAGGTAAAACTGTTATTATTTGCAGATGATATTATACTATATAGAGAGAACTCTAAAGATTCCACCAAAAAACTGCTACAACTGCTACATGAATTTAGTAAGTAGCAAGATACAAAATTAATATTCAGAAATCAGTTGCATTGTTATACACCAATATTAAAATACCAGAAAAGGAAATTAATAAAGCAATCCCATTTACATTTGCATCAAAAAATCAAATACCTAGGAATAAATTTAAAACCAAGGAGGTAAAAGAAAATTATAAAACATTGAAAAAAATTGAAGAAAATAGAAATGAATGTAAGCATAAGCTGTGCTCATGGATAGGAAGAATTAATATCATTAACATGGCCACACTAGCAAAGCAATCTATAGATTCAATGCAATCCCTATCAAAATACCAATGGCATTTTTCATAGAACTAGAACAAATATTTCTAAAATTTAAATGGAACCACGAAAGATCCCAAATAGCTACAGCAATCTTGAGAAAGAAGAAAAAAGTTGGAAATTTTATGCTACTTGATATCAAACTATACTACAAGGTTATAGTAATCAAAACAGCATGGTACTAGTATAAAAATAGACACAGCTCTGGCCAGTGTTGCTCAGTGGTTACAGTTTCAACCTGCACACCGAAGGGTCCCAGGTTTGATTTCCAGTCAATGACACGTACCTGGGTTGCAGGTTCAATCCTTGGCCTCAGTTGGGGCACATGCAGGAGACAACCAGTTGATGTGTCTCTCTCACAATGATGTTTCTCTCTTTCTCTTCCTCCCTCCCTCCCTCTCTCCCTTTCACAAACAAAACAAAAAAGATCGATGGAAAAATATCCTTGGGTAAGGATTAACAACAGCAACAAAATTAGACACATAGATCAAAGAAACAGAATAGAGAGCCCAGAAATAAACCCATGCCTCTATGGCCAATTAATATATGACAATGGAGGCAAGAATATACAACAGGATAGTCTATTTAATAAATAGTGTTGGCAAAATGAGAGCGATACATGAAAGAAAATGAAACGAGACCACCTTCTTACATCATATACAAGAATAAATTCAAAACATATTAAAGGTTTAAATGTAAGACTTGAAAACATAAAAATTCTAGAAGAAAACAAAGGCAGTAAACTCTCTGACATTGCTCTTAGTAATATTTTTATGACATATCTCCTTGGGCAGGGGAAACAAAAGAAAAAAATAAACAAATGGGACTACATCAAAATAAAAAGTTTTTTCACAGCAAAGTAAACCATCAACAAAATAAAAAGACAACCTACTGAATAGAACATGTTCATCACTAATCATCAGAGAAATGCAAATGAAATGCCATAATGAGATAATCACCTCAGACCTGTCAGAATGGCTATCATCAATAAATCAACAAACAAGTGTTTGTAAGGATGTGGAGAAAAGGAAACACTGTATACTGTTGGTGGAAATGCAGATTGATGCGGCCACTATGGAAAACAGTGTGGAAGTTCCTCAAAAAATTAAAAATGGAACTGCTTTATGACCCAGTGATTCCACTTCTGGGTATGTAACCAAAGGAGTCCAAAACACTAATTTGAAAAGATACATGCACCCCCTATGCTCATTGCAGAGTTATTTACAATAGCCAAAATATTGAAGCAAGCCGAGTGCCCATCAATAGATGAATGGATAAAAAAATGGTGGTACATATATACAATGAAATATTTCTTGGTCATAAAAAATGAAATCTTACCATTCGCAAAAACATGGATAGAGCTAGAGGGCATTATGCTAGGTGAAATAAATCAGACATAGAAAATTAAATACCATATGATTTCATTTATATGTGGAATCTAAAAAACAAAATAAATGGACAAATAAAACAGAAACAAACTCAAAGATACAAAGAACATAATGAGGTTTGCCAGATGGGAGAAAGGTTGGGGACCTGGGTGAAAGGTAAAGAGATTAAGAAGTTACAAAATAATAATGGGGATGTAAAGCACAACATAGGGAATATAGTTATTAATATTGTAGTAACTATGTATGGTGTCAGGTGGGTATAGGGGGATATCACTTCATAAATTATATAATTGTCTAATCACTATGCTGTACACCTGAAACTAATGTAAAATAGTATTGAAGGTCAACCATAATTGAAAAGTAAAATTTTTAAAAAGAAATTTTAGGAAATCAATATAATCACCACAATAACAGAATGGGGAAAATATCATATGATCATCTCAATAGATGCCAAAGAATATTTGAAAAATTTAACATCTATCCAAATCCCATGATAAGGGTAAATAAAACTCTTAGCAAATTCTAGGAATAGAGGAAAACTTTCTCAGTCTAATATAGGATAGTTACAAGAAACCGACAATTAACATAAAATGAAATGGTGAAAGATTACATGCTTTGCTTCTTAGGCTGAAAATAAGGTAGGGATGTCTGCTCTCACTCATTCTATTTAATATTATATTTTAAGTTATATCCAATGCAACAAGGCAAGAAAATAGAAATAAAATACACACAGACTGGAAAGAAGGAAACAAAATTATCTTTCCTTGCAGATGACACATTCTTGTACATAGAAAATTCTAAGGAATTTACAAAAAATCTACTAGAAATAATAAATGAATTAAGAAAGGTTTTATGATACAAGATCATTATAAAAAATCAATTATATTCCTGTAAAATCTAAAAAAAGGGGAATATGACTCTTTAAAGAAGCACTTGGGCTGTTTCCAGATCTTAGCTATTGTAAATAATGCTTCTACAAACAGGGGTGCATATATTCTTCCTGATTGTTGTTTCGGGATTCTTAGGAATATATCCTAGAAGTGGGATTACTGGATCAGCAGTTCCATTTTTAATTTTTTGAGGAAACTTTATACTGTTTTCCATAGTGGCTGCACCAGTCTGCATTCCCACCAGCAGTGTACTAGGGTTCCCTTTTTTCCACACCTTCTCCAAAACTTGTTTGTTGATCTATTGATGGTAGCCATTCTGACAGGTGTGAAGTGATACCTCATTGTGGTTTTAATTTGCATCTCTCTGATGATTAGTGATATTGAGCATTTTTTCATGTCTCTTGGCCATCTGTATGTCCTCTTTAGAGAAGTGTCTATTCAGGTCCTTTGACCATTTTAATCGGATTGTTTGTCTTCCTGGTGTTGAGTCATATGAGTTCTTTGTATATTTTGGAAATTAGCCCCTTATCAGATGTATCATTGGTGAATATGTTCTCCTTTACATTGGATTCCTTTTCATTTTGTTGGTGGTTTATTTTGCTGTGCAGAAGCTTTTTATTTTGATGTAGTCTCATTTGTTTATTTTTCCTTTGTTTCTCTTGCCTAAGGAGATGTATCAGTGAAAATTCTGCCACATGAGATGTCTGAGATTTTACTGCCCATGTTTTCTTCTAGAATTTTAATGGTTTCACAACTTACATTTAAGTCCTTTAACCATTTTGAGTTTATTCTTGTGCATGGTGTAAGTTGGTGGCCTAGTTTCATTTTTTTGCACGTACCTGTCCAATTTTCCCAACACCATTTATTGAAGAGACTATCTTTACTCTATTGTATGCTCTTGCCTCCTTTGTCAAATATTAATTGACCATATTGGCATGGGTTTATTTCTGGGGTCTCTGTTCTCTTCCATTGATCTATATGGCTGTTCTTGTGCCAGTACCAGGCTAGATTGATTACAATGGCTTTGCAGTATAGTTTATATCTAGTATTGTGATCCCTCCAACTTTATTTCTTTCTCAAGATTGCTGAGTCTATTCGGGGTCTTTCTTTTTGTTCCATATAAATTTTTGGAATATTTTTTCTAAATCTATGAAACATGCTGTTGATATTTTAATAGGGATTGATTTGAATCTGTAGATTGCTTTGGTTAGTGTAGATATTATAATGATGTTAATTATTCCGATCCATGAACATGGTATATGTTTCCACTTCTTTGTATCTTCCTCTATTTCCTTTTTCAATGTCCTATAGTTTTCCAGGTACAGGTCTTTAACCTCCTTGGATAAGTGTATTGCCAGATATCTTTTCTTCTTGTAATATTAAATGGGATTGTTTTAAGATTGCTGATTCTTTGTTGATTTTTTTGTCCAGAAGATTTATCCAGTAATGTCAGTGGGGTGTTAAAATCCCCTACTATGTCTGTAGTGCTATCAGCCTCTTTTTTAAAGTCCTCCAAGAGCGTGTGTGTGTGTGTGTGTGTGTGTGTGTACATATATAAATGTATATATAGAGAGAGATTGGTCCTATGTTGGGTGCACATATGTTTACAAAGGTTATATTTTCTTGTTAGATCAATCCTTTCAGTATGATATAGTGACCTTCATTGTTTTGAAGTCTATTTTGCCAGATAAGAGTATTGGTACCCCAGCTTTTTGTTTGCTTCCATTTGCATGGAATATTTTTTCCATCCCTTCACTTTCAATCAGTATGAGTCTTTTGTTCTGAAGTGGGTCTCCTGTGGACAACATATGTATGGGTCATGTTTACTCAGATATTCAGCTACCTTATGTCCTCTGATTGAAGCATATAATCCATTTACATTTAAAGTGATTATTGATAGGTACTTATTTATTGCCATTTTTTCCCTTTATACCTATATTTCTCTCTCTCTCTCATTTTCTTCTTCCTAAAGCAGTCCTTTTAACATTTCCTGCAATACTGGTTTGGTGGTAATATACTTCTTTAACTCTTTTTTGTCTTGAAAGCTCTTTATTTTGCCTTCGACTTTAAATGATAGTCTTGCTGGATAGGGTAGTCTTGGATTTAGGTTCTTGCTTTTCATTATTTTGAATACTTCATGAAAATCCCTCTGGCCTGAAGTGTTTCTTTTGAGAAATCAGCTGACAGTCTAATGGGAACCCTCTTGTCGGTAACTTTCTCTCTGTCCCTTGCTACCTTTAAGATTTTTTCTTTGTCTTTAACATGTGTCATTTTAATTATGATGTATCTTGGGGTGGGTCCCTTTGGGTTCATCTTAATTGGGACTTTTTTGTGCTTCCTGAACCTGTGTGACTTTTTTCTTCAACAGGTTATCAAATTTTTCTGTCATTAATTCTTTAAACAGGTTCTCCATTCCTTGCTCACTTTCTTCTGGTACCCCTATGATGAGGATGTTGTTATGTTTCATGTTGTCCCAAAGTTCCCTTAAACTATCCTCTTGCTTTTGAATTGTTTTTCTTTTTGCTGTTCTGATCAGGATTTTTCTTCTACCTTGTCTTCCAAATCACTGATTTGATCCTCTGCTTCAATCAATCTACTTTTGATTCCTTTCGGTGTATTCTTAATGTTGATGTCAGATATTATGTCCAGTTGGTTCTTTTTCATGGTTTCTATTTCATTTTTCATGCTTTTATAGTTTCCAGTAAGTTTCTTGTAATTCTCACTAAGTTCCTTGAGCATCATTATAACCATTACTTTGAACTCTATATCTAATAAATTGTTTGCCTCCACTTCATTTAGCTCTTTTCCTGGAGCTTTCTCCTTTTCTTTCATTTTGGAGTTGTTTCTTTTTCTCCCCATCTTTTGCACTCCCTTTTGTTTGTTTCTATGTATTAGGTAGAACTGCTATACCTTCCAGTCTTTGTGAGGTGGCCTTATGTAATAACTACCCTATGGGACCCAGTGGTGCAGTCTCTGTGATCTCCTGAGCTGGATGCTCTAGGAATGTCCCTTGTGGGGTTTTTGTTTTTTTTTTTTGGTTCTCCTGTTGTAATTGGGTCTTGATTATTGCCATCCCATTCATGGGTGGGATCTCCCCTTAGGCTGGCTGACTGCAGGATCAACCCCAACCACGTCATGCAAGCTGTTGTGAATTTGAATAGTGATATTCTTAATATTAAAGCAATGCCTTGTGCTTGAACTTCTTTCTTAGTCTAGCAAAGTAGTCACTGATCTCTGGGATAGGTAGTCCAACTAGTTCCTCCAGTGTGCGGTTTCTCAGAGGTACTAAGTAAGGCTGAGACTATGATTCCACTTAGAATAATACTTCTGTAACAATTGCTTTTCAGAATCTAGGCCTCAGTCATGGACAAGTCTCATCTTCAAGAGATAGGTAAGGAAGCTCAGTGATCATCTCATTCAGAGGGTAATTTGGCATCTGTGGAGAGACCTCTGGATTCCTGAAGGTGAGTCAGGTTTCTCCAAATCCATCACAGCCTATGTCTGCCAGGCATTCATCATTCCTCCAGAAGTAATAGGCTACAAGGCTGGAGTGCCCTCACTGCCTGTCAGCCTTGCTAATTGACTGGAGTAGCCCAGCTGCTCCAGTCTTTCAAACTGTTTTTCTTGAACATGGGTTGGATAACTGGATGGGTAAGTGAGAAATAGTAAATGTCCTTGAAGCTTAAACTGCAGAAAAGGATTCAGGATTCTTCTGAGTACAGGGAAAAGAGCATACTCTGGAGCAACACAGACCTTGGCTAGCAGCCTCTCACCACCTTCATGAGGCAATGAGTGCCCCTACAGAAAGGGGCCAGAGCTGGGGAGAAAGCACTATAGGGGACAAAGCTGGATTTGGGGCAGACCAGACATAGCTCAAAAGCCCACACCCATGTACCCCACCTCCTTCTTCACAGCCTAGAACTAACTATTTTTTGACAAGAGCTTCAAAGCAATTGAATGAAAATAGGAAACTCTTACAAAAAATGGTTTCAAAGCAACTGCATTTGTATATGGGGGGGAGGGGAATAATCATAACCTTACCTCATGCCATATACCAAATTAATCCCAGATAAATCAGAGACCTAAATATAAAAACTAGAAGTGGAAATCACTTGAAACTTGAAGTCCCATAAAAACTTGAAGAAATCATAAAAGAATATTTCTGCAACCTTGAAGCAATGAAGTTTTCTTAGAAAGCAGTAACTTGAAAAAAAAATTGGTACCTCATCAAAATTAAAAACTTATTTCTCTTCAAAAAACACTGTAAGAAAATGTATGGACAAGCCACCTATTAGATAAAATACTAATTCTCTCTTTCCCCCTCCCTCCCCATCTTTCTATATATTTATCTATATATCATATATCATTCTCACTCTCTGATATTGTATCCAGAATATATAAAGAACTCCCACAACTCAATAAAAAGACAGTAAAAATGGTCTTGAAAAGATATGTCACAAAAAATATATACAGGTAGCCAATACAAATATGAAAAATGTTCACCGCTATAAAATCAACATGAGATACCACCACTACATACCCACCAGAGTGGCTAAAAGTTAAAAGAATGACAATGCAAAATATAAGTGAAACTGTGAAGCAACTGTATGCCTCATACAAAGCTGTTAGAAATATCAAATAGTATAATCACTTTGGGGAAAGTTTTGGTAATTTCTCATAAAATTGAAAGTATAGTCACCACATCACTCAACACTGGCTTCCTAGGTATTGACCAAGGAGAAAGGAAATCATGTATCCATCCAAAGATTTGTATGCAAATGTTAATAGAAGTTTTATTAATAACTTCCTCAAATTGAAACAGCCTAGAGGTTCATCAACAGGAGAATAAAAAACAAACTGTGATATACCCATACAGTGGAATACTACTCAGCAATATAAATGAAGTCATTGCTGATACATGCAGCAACATGAATGAATCTCAAAATCATTGCGTTGAGTGAAAGAAGACAGACACAGGAGACTGTAATGCACAACTTTATATATATGAGAGTATAAATTGGGACTTGTGGGTGCAAGACTACATCCACTATAGTAGCATTTTGAAACCTCTCTGTACCTTGCTTTACCACTTCACAATATATCATGGTCCCTATCAGCAAATTTGGATCTGCCTTTTTCTCTTCATCAGCAACATGGCATTACAATCTTTTGTTCTCATAGAACCACCACAGTGAAACTCCTTGTGCAAATGTCTCATGCATGTCAACAAGTCTATCCAGCTGGAGCACAGATTCCTAGAATGGACT
Source organism: Miniopterus natalensis (assembly GCF_054644295.1). Classification (NCBI taxonomy): domain Eukaryota; kingdom Metazoa; phylum Chordata; class Mammalia; order Chiroptera; family Miniopteridae; genus Miniopterus; species Miniopterus natalensis. Next base: position 7,521,371 of record NC_142092.1, on the reverse strand, counting down.
CTTAGGGTCAGAGGAATGCATTGGCTTTTTCTTGGGAATGCAGAACACAGCTCCAAGATTTCCAGGAAACAAGGGCTTTCCTGGGTCATCTCAAGGTACACCAAGTGCCCTGAGTCCACATCTTCCCATATGGACAGGAATTAAGAATCACTAACATACACCAAGATAATTCTAGTAGCCTCAGGTGACAGCTGAGGTGTGCTGGTAACACCCGATTCTGGCTACACCATATGTCAGGCCTCAAGGTGGTCCTGCCTTCCTACAAGTCAGCAGGTATAAAGACACCTGGGAGAAGATGTGCCCAGGACAGAGCTTTGTCTGAACACCAAAAGGGCCAGGGATGGATCCTTTAGAACAGGGCAAAGGCAGCCAGAGTTCCCATGCTGAACCCTTCCTGCCAAGTCTCTAACCATCCTGGGTCACAAGACTGAGGCAGTGGCTACAAAAGCAACACCTTTCTTGGACCAGGAATCTTGGGTCAAAACCCTGATGTGCCTGAGTGGTACCTCCTGGTCTTTCGTTGCCAGCCTCTGCACTTATCTCTGAGTATGATCCTTATTCCTCAAACCCTAGCCCTCCAGTCTACCCTCCATCGCCTTTCAAGGCAGCCATTCTTTATGAAAATAAACTTATAAAATTAAATCATGAAAAGCTTTCTGCTTCTGGCCAACATGGAGTAACAGAGTCCAGATTTACCCTCCTACTTGAAGCAACCAAAAAATAGCAAGATAGTTGAAAAAATGTCTTTTCAAGATATTGGACATTAGGCAATAAAGGATAGTAATCTCTAAGAGCCAGAAAGATAGAGATGAGCTCTATGATTACTTCAGCTTACTGCCTTTTAGAGTTTCTAGAACATGATACAGGGACAGAAAACCCAGATGGAGTCTGGTGGTTTCACTGAGTTGAGAGACAAAGCTGAGAGTTTGGGAAGGCCAGTTGGCTAGAGTAGTAGAACAGAGTACTATTGAGTAGAGACCTGTACAAAGGGAACTCTAAAGAACTGCAAAAAACCCTCTTCAAGTATGTAGCAGAACGTGGATCAGCATATGCATGTTGAGAAACTATTAGAGGATGGGAAAAGAACCTCCTAAAAGAATTAGAGGCAATGATGCTAAGCACTCACACAGGACCAGGAATAGTACCTGTTCCCTTCAACCAGACTGGAAAAACTCACAACTAACAAGGCATTGGGCAAAATACACAGAAAATTCTTGCTTCAGTAGGGAGTCATTTGCCTTACACTGAGTGCTGCTTTGGCCACACCTATAAACCTTAAAAGCAAGACCTCAAATCATCAAACTGTTCCAAGTAACTTAACTATGTTTCAGAATGAAGCTCAATAATATTGGTAGAAATACAAAATTAGCTCAGCGCCCAACAAGGGAAAATCTACAATGCCTGATACCTAGTAAAAAATTACTAGGTATGAAAAGAAGCAGGAATATATAACCTATAATGAAAAGTCAATTCATCAAAACTGACTCAGAAGTGACACAGATATTAGAACTAGCAAAGAAGAATATTAAAACAGTTATTGTAATTGTATTCTATATTTTTAAAAGTTAAGTAGAAACATAGAAAATATAAAAAAGGACCCAAAAGAAAACTTCTCTAAAAAAGAAAAACAAAATTGGAGAACTAACACTAGCTGATTACATGAGTTATCAAAGAATTACAGTAATAAAAACAATGTGGTATTGGCACAAAGATAGTAACTACATTGGTGGAACAGAATAGTCCATATATAAATGCTTCTAAATACCAAAGTATAGTTAGCTGACTTATAACACTGGTTAAAAGCAATTCGGTAAAGAAAGGGATAGTCTTTTCAACAAATGGCACTGAAATAATTGGGTATCAAGGGGCCAAAAAAAATTGAGTATCAATCCAAAACATATCTAAAAATAAATTCAAAATGGATCATACACTTAAATGTAGACCCCCAAACCACAAAACTTGAAGAAGAAAACATAAGAGAAAACTTGTGACCATGGGCTAGGCAAAAATTTATTAGCTACACCACCAAAAGCACCATTCATAAAAAAACAAACTGACAACTTGAACTTCACCAAAAATAAAAACATCTGTTTTGTAACAGATACTCTTAAGAGGATGAAAAGACAAACTACAGACTATGAGGAAAAACTTTATGAAGCATACATCTAATAAAGAACATAATTAATAAGAAATTATCAAAACTCAATAAAAATAAATCCACTTTTAAAATGGGCAGAAGCTTTGAACTGGCACTTTACCAATGAATATATATGAATGGCAAGTAGGCACATAAAGAGATGCCCAGCATCATTAGGCATCAGAAAATGCAAGCTAAAAACACAAGGAGATATCACTACACACCTAATGGAATGACTAAAATTAAAAAGACTGACCATAGACTTAGAATGTAGAAGAACTTGGATTGATGGGAATGTAATGTGTTACAAACACTTTGGAAAACAATGTTATAATGAAATGTCAGTGTGAAAAGCTCCAGGAAACTCACTCACCAGAGAAGAAAGCAAATCTGGCAATAGCTATTTTGAAAACAAAAACAAAGAAACACACACACATAGTTATTTACAGTTTCTGGAAATATAACAAAAGAAGAAATATTTATTCAAGAAAACATACTAAATGTTGGTAAGAACAGTAAGAATCTGTGGTATCCAAGTCATGGCCCATTCCGTCTTTCCCTCCCCACCATCAGCTTAACAGAAGCTCCCTCTGTGAACGTGATCAAGAAGATGATGCTCCCTCTCCCTTCAGCACCAAATCAAACTTTATTATACCTCACTGAGAGGGCAAGCCACCAACATTTCTAATCTCCCCTAATTCCAAGTTGAAGAATTCCTGGTGTGTGGATGAATGGCCATGAGCTTTCTTCCTCCATCAAACCCTCACCTACAAGACCGAGGCTCTACACTAGGCACAGAAGACCAAGAATATGAGGGCCCCAACCACCCTTACCCTAGCTTAGAGCAGAGTTTCCAGATCAAGAAAGGCAAGTCATAAAGACCAGAGGTTATTGCTCCATTCAGGATGCAGAATAGTGGATCAGAGACTTTGTCCTGGAGTAGAGGCACCCCATAAGAAAAGAGAGACCCAAAGGAACTGAGATTATTTGGAAAAAAATCATGGAGAAGTTTGACCCTAAGGCTGCTCTCAAAAATGATAGTTCCTCTGTATTAAGAGAAACAAGCTAAACCATAGGCCATCTATATTTACCAGAGAGAACTGGGGAAAGAGACAGCTAAGAAGACATCCCCCACCCCCATCTGAGGACAAAGCAAACCTCAAAGACTGGCTTCAAAATCTACTCTTGTCCAAATGTAATTGTATCACTTTTGAGAAATGCATGCCCCGGGGCACTGTCAAAAACTATAAAGCAATTGATTGGTAATTAGTGGTGCCTAAAGGATGAAGAATAATACCAAAAGAAGAAGACAGCCTAACAGAAATTAGGGAAAGAGACAGTCAAAGAGAGCCCTGCTAAAACCACTGTCATCCTAGGATGACTACGTACATGCTCAAGGCTCTGCCCCCAGAGGAGCAACAGCAATGATGTCATGCTATGGGGGAAGTAGACCTCACTAAAATTGTCTAGCTAAGTCACTAAACAAACAACAAAACAATAAAAATAAGCCCCCTCAGAGGGGGAAGAGCAATCCAAAATTGCTGCAATATATTACCTAAAACGTTCAGTTTCCAATGATAATTAAGACATGCAAAGAAATAAAAACATTTTACATAAGAAAAAAGAAGGTGCTTCTAAGAGGGTCCATAGGTAATATTCAACAGACAGAGACTGATTCAAAGTTACCATTATAAATGTTCAAAAGTAAACCATGCATCAAAAAGTTAAGGAAGATATGAAGAAAATGTTTCATCAAATAGAGAATATCGATAGATGTAGAAACTATTAAAAAGAATAAAAAATCCTGGAGTTAAAAAGTATAAAAATGAAATTTAAAAAAATGTATTAGAGTGGTTCAGACACTAGGTTTGAACTAGCAAAAGAATCAGTGAACTTAACGATAGATCAGTAGACAGTATGCAACTCAAAGAACAAAAAAAAAAATAGAATGAAAAAAATTAAAGAGAACTTCAGAGAAATGTGGGACACCTTTAAGCACATAAACAATGAAAATACTGGAAGAGAGGAGAAAAAAGAAATAATATTAGAAAAAATAATGGTTAAAATTTTTCCAACTGGTGAAAAACATTAATCTACATATCCACAGAACTCAACAATATGCAGTTTATGACAAAGAGAAAGAAATCCACACCCAGATAAATCATAGCAAAAATGCTGAAAGCCAAAGAGAAAATCTTGACAATGTTAAGAGAAAATAACTTGTCATATACAAAGGTTATATGATTAAGAAATAAGATTAACAGCTGATTTCTCACCGGAAACAATGGAGACCAAAAGACAGTGGTATAATATATTAAATGTGCTAAAAAAATATAATCATGCATTGCTTAATGACAGTATACTTTCTGAGAAATGCATCATTAGGCGATTTGATCACTGTGTGAGCATTATAGAGTATACTTAAACAATCCTAGGTGGTATAGCCTTCTACACACTTAGACTATAGTAAAGCCTATTGTTTCTAGGCTACAAGCCTGTATAGCATGTTACAGTACTGAATCCTGTAGGTAACTGTAACACAGTGGCAAGTATTTGTGTGTCTAAACATATTTAAACATGGAGAGGTACTGTAAAAATATGATATAAAATATAAAATGTGTGCAGTTGTGCATATTGGGGGAACAGAAGGAAGGCTGTGAAGGAAGATTAGATATCAGGAGGAGGGAAGGAGGAAAGCAGAGAGGGAAAGAAGAGAAGGCAATAGAAAGGGAGAGCAGAGATTAAAAGACACCTAGAGAGATAAAGCTTGAGATGAGAAATAATAAAAGGGAAAGGGCAACGGCAGAGGGAGAAAGGGAAGGAGAAACACGGCTGGGAAGAAAGACAGATAACGAGAGAAGGAAGGAAAGTAAGTTTGTGCAAATGAGGATGTGTGTGCGTGCAGGGGTAGATGGGCTCCCAAGATCCCCTCCTCCTCGGTCCGCTCCTCTCTCTTCCTTACCGACTCCGGGCCCCAGCTGTGGGCGGGCACATGGGCACACGGTGAGTAGACAGCATGCTGAGCCTCCTCATCTGTTTAAACCTCCCAGGGCTGGCAGTAAATTCAACATCATAGTCAAACTTTTTCTTGAAACACTGCAAACTTTTTGTTTATAATCCATTATACTCTTATGGGACCAATAAAGATGGAGAGTCCCAAGGTGAAGATGGGGGTCCCTATGACCACAGCTTCTCAAAGTGGCTTTGGCAAATGCTGGACTCTGCCTTCCAAATTCTGGGCCCCCACAGGCCCCCTGGTATTAGAACTGTATTCAGCCCTACCCCATGAGAGGTGCAGGGGAGCTCAGTGTCCTCACCTAGAAAAGGCAGTGGGAGTTACCTGGCAAGATGGTGAGGAGGACGAAGGGGCGCAGGCTGCACTCCACCCATCCTTATCCTCAGTTTCTCCTTGAAATGGTGCTCTGGGGCCTCCCCACCCCATCCTCCTAATGACCCAGTCCACACCCCCTGTTGCCCTCTCAGATCTATCCATTGCACCAGGCCCAAACCCCCAGGGCCTATCTCCGGACAGCCTGGCTGGGCTATGAATAGCACACGGCCCTTTTCCTTTCCAAATATAAAATGTTTGCTTTCAATCAGGGGCGTCTGGGGAAATGGAAATTATAGGATTGGAGAGTGTCCTTGGGTAAAGAAATACCTCGAATGCCGAAACCTCGCAGGGCCTCTGATTAGGGCTGGAATAATTCTTGCTGTAATATAAACAAGCCTCGCTCAGCTAATGGGGGTTGGGGAACGGGGCCGGGAAATGGGGGCACATGCTGCTCTTTGTTCTCTCCCCTCCCCACATGCCCACGTAGCAGGGCGGGGCCTGGGGTCCAGAGCAGATCAGCTTTGGGGCCTCAGGACACCAGAAGCCTTGGCTTCTGGGATGCTGAGTGAGCTTGGGCAAGACCCTGCCCCTCAGGGCCTCAGGCTCCTATGCCCTGCCGTGGTGGGTGGGACAGATGATCTGTGGGTGTCCAGGTTCTCTGTAAGAAGCAGCCAGCCCTGGCTCCTCCATCTCCTCCAGGCTTCAGAGCCCGGGGCCTGCTCTGAGGGCAGTAGAGGAGGTCAACAGGGCAGACAGCCAGGGAGAGAGGACGGGAGCCTGAGGAAGCTGCTCTCAGCAGAAGTTTCCCAAGCAGTTGGTTAGTCAGTCAACAAACACTTGGTAGTGTCTCACTGTGGCACTAGGATGTGAAGGTGGTAAGGACACTGTCCCCACTCTTGGGGGCACAGGATCTAGTGAAGATGTCACACACACAGAAACCACAAGTCTGGCAAGGGTCAAGGCAGTGTGGTTCAGGACGGGCTTTAGATGTCCCAAGATTCCCAGGTTGGGGACAGGAGGGATGGCTCCTCATTGCTCAGGGCATGAAGGCCAGGCCTTGAAGGCCCTGTCTGTGTCTCCAGGGCCCATGCCATCGGTCTTCTCTGGGCCAAGCTGTGAGGGGGCTCTCATTCTGTCAGGTGCCCTGCTGAACTAGCACCTCGGTCACCCACAGCAGAAATGTCCTTGAGTTCACCGGGACATTCGATAACAACTAGTATCATAGCCATGCTCCCTCCCCCTACCTTTTACAGAGAAACCTCTTAGACTAACGGTTTTCCTGACACCCGGTTCTCAGACGCCTGTGTATTTGGATTCAAGTGTTCAGCAGGAAGCAGAGAGAGCATCTTATAAAATGGAGAAATTAGGAAAGTCCAGGAACCTTTTGTAAAAACTCACAAATCACAGAAATATGTAGCCACATAGGTTAGGGTCAAACCATGCTTTGTTCTCCCTGGAGACAGGGCCATGGGGGTTTGGGGTGGGAGAAGGGCTGTGATCTTGGCTCATTGTGTCTCTGTGGCCACAGTGTCTCATCTGTAAAATGGGTCCAAATGGCAAAGATATTGAGGAAGAAGGATCATGGGTACTTAGTGGGTGATGAGGTCTGACCCTGACAAGGCTGGGAGCTCCAGGGGCTCCTTTAGTCCATCCTCGAGGCTGGACTGCAGTGCCCTGCCCAGCACCGGGCTCTGAGAGAGATCAGTGGAGCTTGTCTGGAAGTGTGTTGAAGTTCCAGACTGTATGACTATGAGAGGAGGTGACAGTGCTGGCTGTTGTTTCTGAAGAGAAGTGAAGGTGTGAATAGGGTGAGGGGACAGGTGGGGTACCTGGATGGCAAGGAGGGTTAGCTATTCCCTGAGCCTGAGAGCTGGGCCTGCAGTGAGGGAGGGGCTGGGAGTGCTGACCCCTCTCTTCTACACTCCCACCTCCTGCTCCTGCCTCCAAGGATGCAGACTCAGGGCCTGGACACAGTTGGTGGGTCCAGAGCAGGGGGAAGGGGGCAAGAGAAGATGGGACAACTTGGGGGACACCTGTCCAGTGCTCCCCTCGGGTGGAGACATACTCAGCCGAGGGGGCCAGGGGCTGCTGCCAGACCTCTGCCAAGTGACTGAGTGATGAGGACTCAATCCTCATGCCGAGGTTCAGCATCTTTAGTGAGAGCATGCTGAAAACCCTGGGAAATGGGACTGGTGGGGCTGCCCTGCTCCTGGGGCAGGAGGAGGAAGCTGCCACCTGCAGCAGGGGCTCCTGGTGCTGAGAGTGGGGCCCTGCCCAGGAGGGCGGGGAGGGAACAGGCCCCTGGAATGTGAAGGCCTTGTTCGAGCAGATGGCCCCCGCCCGCCTCCCAGCCCTGGGCCGCCAGCGGTTCCGTATTTACACTACATTAATAATGGTTTAAACGTTCTCATAAATAGATGCTGATTAATTGGCAATCCATTTGCTGAAGCCGGGCCTGCCAGACGGTTTCCTGGAGGCCCGTCCACATCCCGATAAACACCATCAGCGAGCAGGGCAGGCGCTAATGTAGCAGCCCCTCCGCCCCATGCCCCACTGAGAGCAATTTCTCAGGCCTGAAAGGGCCCCACCTGAAGCCCAGCCTGCCTGGAACTCCCACCTTGCACAGCGCGGAGCCCTGGCAGTCCCAGTCTGTCCCTAACCGGCTGTGGCTGTCATCGTTCACCCCTAAGCTAGTTCTGGTGGGCAGTCCGTACTCAACTCCCACCTCACGCCATCCCAGCAGTGGCCTGGACCCAGCACCTGGAAAGAAATGGTTGTCCAGGAACATAAGCTGCAAGGGCAGACACGGTGTCCTGCTGTTTGTTCATTCACTCATTCATTCATTCATTCATTCATTCATTCATTCATTCATTCATTCATTCATTCATTGAGGCTGTCAGTCATGTCTTCGTTTAGTGGAGCCTGCCCCTGGAGTGGTCTGGGGCACGGCAGCCCCTTCACAGGCCCTTGGACTCAGACCATTTCTGGAAGATTTCTAATGGAGGGAGCCCTTCAGTGTTCAGTGAACCAAGGGCAGGAACTCTGTGTCCAGCTGGTAGGGGCTTAGCTGAGTGTCACTGCCCTGGACAGCCCCTTGAGGAGTGTTTGCTCCTGCTCTCTCTCAGGTCTCCCAGCTCTACCTCCCCTGCACAGCTTGTCTTCCTGTTCTCATGGCAGACACCCTGGGACTCACTGGACAGAGCCTCAGACCCCTCTGGGAACCACACTGTGACTTATGCACAGCAGCCCCTTCCCTCGTGGAGGCAGAGGAAGGGCTTGGCCTGCATTGTCCTTGGCATTTACTGAGCACTGTCCTCACTGTGCCACATGTGCTCATTTCACAGATGAAAACACTGATGCTTCGACAGCCACCTGCCCAAGGTTACCTGGCTGGTAAATGTCACAGTCAAGACTCAAATCCTGGGTGCATTCCAAAGGGCCCTAACTGCGTGGCCATTATGCCCGATGCTGGTTGTTGAAAGAACTAAATTGGGAGGGATGAATGAATGAATTCTGCCAGCCTAGATCCTGCGAGCAAAGGGAGAGGGGGAGGAGCCCCCGTGATTGGTTTTTAAAGCTCCTGCAGACCCAGCCCCAGCAGAGGGAGGGGGAGGTCAAAGGTGGCTGCTGATGGTTGTCACTCAAGCAAAATAGACCCGTTTTCATTTTTCACTTGGGCCCAGACCCCTCCAAACAGACAGTGATTAGGCCCTGATTGAGCCTTTCCTCTGCCTGATGACTCCCACATGTGACCCGCTCCCAAATTACATGCAAATGTTCCACCGACGAGCTGCTGAAAGCCCTGGCCGCCTGGCCAACTCCCGCCGCACAGGCGCCCACCGTGCAGGTGTGTGCAGGGGGCAGGTCAGTGGCCAGACGCACCTGTGGGCCACCGAGCTCCACAGTGTCCCACCCCCACCCTCACCCCCACCCCCTGGACCTGCCAGAGCCTCAGTCTGCTCCTCTGTGGACAGGGCACAATGACAGAGCGGGAGATGCCACCACAGTGAGCATGATATTATACATATTACACATAAGAAGCCTGGATGCTTGGGCTCAGACAAGGCATGGAGAGTCATTCATGTCTATCTCCCAGTGTCATCTACAGAATGGGGACATGACAGCCCCTGCCTCCCAAAGGTGCTGGGGGAAGAATAAACAGATATATCTAGCTGCTTGGAGCAGCACTTGGCAGTGGTATGCACACTTGTCACTGTCACCATACGGCCTGGAGACACTGCAAAAAGAAGACACTGTGTGGCAACCTACTTGGGGTAGCTTTGAGCCCATCCACAGACATTTCACATATTCTTAAATAGACCAGCAGCTGGAGACTTCCGCACCAGCCAGTCCTACAGGTGGCCCCCACACCTATCCCATGAGGTTAGTTACACCTTGAGTCTCATTTTCACATTTTCAGAGGAAAACACTGTGGTCTAGAGACCTGCAGTCACACAGCTGTCAATGGTGGAGGTGTCCTGAGGTCCCAGCTCCCATGTGCAATTTCAGAACTGAGACCCTGGCCTACAGAAGGCAGAAAGGGATGTTCAGGGAACACCGCTGTGCAGTGTTCTGAGGTCAGCCCAGGGGTGTCAGCTCAGCCTTAGCCAACACTCCCCCCCACCACCCTGAACAGATCATCCAACCTAGACACTCACAGGCCAGGACTCCCCTCTGCAATTCCCAAGCCCTGTACACATGCCTCCTGTGGTAGGGAGCTCAGTCCCACACCTGGTAGAACGCTGCAGCCCTGAGGTGGGGAAGGATCTTCCTACAGAATGAATCCCCCTCCCTGGTGGCTTTGGGCCTATTTTAAGGCCCCCTAATGGGATTTTAGATCTCTCCCTCTCATTCATTCAGTCAGTCAGTCAGTCAGTCAGTCAGTCAGTCAGTCAGTCAGTCATTTAGCCATTCATTCAGTGAGGCCTTCCCTGACCATCCACTAGTTGTCCCCCCTCCCTTGGACATGTTTAACTGTGTGCCTATTCCTCTCTGAGATGATCTGGTTCATGAGTTGGTCACTTTCGTCTGGGTCTTATTAGAACATCAGCTTCAACAGGGCAGGAAACATGCTCATCTCCCTCTGCTGGGTCAGAGTCATTGTGAAATGAGAGAAAGGGAGAAGGAGAGAGAGGGAGAGATGGGCAAAAGAGAGGAAGAAAGAGAGAGAGGCAGACAGAGAGATGGAGAAAGGAAGGGAGAGGTGGTCATGAGGACTTTGTGCTTTGGATTGGGGAAGTAGGGAGTGAGGTCAGGGTAGAGAGGGTGGCCAGGCCTTGGGAACAGAGTGGGCAGGTAGATGAGATGGAAGTGGGGCTCTTGGGTTGAACCATGTGAAGTGATCAGATCCTTTCTAGGTTCAGGCTGAGTGGGAGCAGTGGGGAGGCAAGTGGTGGAGAGCTATAGAGGGACTGCGCACAGAGGCTAGCACTGGACACATCCAGTGCTCTGGAGGAAGACTCACCAGAGGGGCTCTCCTGGAACCCCACAAAAATACCCTAAAGCCAGCGGGGGGGCCTTGGGTGAGCTTTGGGGAAAGGGCAAATGTGGGGCCGCTGGGTATTGGCTTCTGGATTGGTCTGTCTGTGGGTTTTAGGACGGGAAGGACTGGACTCTGTTTAAGGGGGAAGCAAGTGTGGAGTGAGGAGCAGGACACACAAACCTTTGGTCCACTGTGCTGGGGGCTCTGCCCTCATTGCCTCCATCTTCCCTCCTGTGTCAGACCCACAGCTGTCCTTCACTCAGAGTATTCTCAGTACCACTGGGTTGGTGAGGGACTGAGGCCCTGCACTGCAAGGGACTTGCTGGGGTTGCAGGGTAGGCACTGACACAGGTGGGAACTGCCCCCCTCCTTCCCCCAACCCCACTAGTCCTCAGTCCCCTTCATTCCTTGGCAGGAAGCAGCTTGGAGCATGGCCCCTCCCTCAGTGGCAGGTGGGTGGCCCCTCATCAGCCTGATGTGGAAAGTGAAATAACTTCTCCCAATTACTCTTGAATCTGGAAACTTTTTGTGCCTCCGACATTTCCTCCAGCCCAGGAATTAATCAGCCCCTTGGCCATCCCTGCACTGGGGCCGGGACGTGGGGGCACCAGGGGCAGTTGTGCCCCAGAAAATTATTTCTCATCGCCAATTATTGCCCATTAGAGCTAATGGTCGCACTTAATCACCACACACTTATCTGGGGTTTTTTAAGCCACTGGAACCGGTCCCCTCTACTCCTCCCCCACTGCGCTCTCCTGAGCAAAGCTCAAGCCATTGCCAGAAATATATTTTTTTAAACCAAATCCCACATCTGATACCGTTTTGTTTGAAAAATGAGCTGCCCTCCCCTTTCTCGTGTCTGCCGGTCACACAGCCAGTGAAGTTTGGGGACAGAGATGGGACCTCCACAGGGCTCATTCCTAGGCCTGGGAGGAGGTGGGAGCTCCCTCCCCCACAACCCTGCAAAGGGGAGGAGACTCAGCCCCAGTTACAGATGAGGAACTGAGGATGGGGGCAGGGGGATTCGGAAGGTCACACCCAGAGTGGTAGCAGAGCAAGAAGCAGAGACCAGGCAGGCAGGAGTCAGGCCCAATGGGGGCTAGAGGGCAGCTGCAGGAGACTTCTAACCCTTGGGATTGAGACAAGGTGAGTCAGATGGAGGGGCTCCCCCTCAGCTGCCCTGCCAGGCTGGGCCGTCAGACCAGGATTAAAACATTGTTCAGGTGTCCATCTAAGTAGTGAAAGGCCTCAGATTGTGCCAAGGGTGCAGCTGCCCCACTGCACAGACAAGACACCTGGCCCACAGGGTAGTTTGCCCATCTGGGCCAAAGCACTTGGGCAGAATCCACTCCACAACCTCTTTCCACAGAAGTGACAGGGCCTCTTTGAACCTTGGTCTCCCAATCTGAAAAGCAGGGCTCTGGTTCTCCAAAGGGCAAGGCCATTGTGGTGACTTAGGTATTGAGTCCACCTTCAATGTGGACTGGGTGACTCTGTCCCCAGGTGGGCAGACCTTCAGGGGAGAGGGTAGCTGGGAGGCAGGTACCAGGGGCTGAGACCATTCAGCCCAGCCAGCTGGCTTGTTCGGTGGACCTTCACTCCAAACCCAATAACCTCAGGCAGATCCTCGCAAGGTCTACAGAGGTGCATTCACCCGTTACAGAGTTCTCGGAGACTGCCTCTGCTCTGGGCACACCGTGAAGCACAAGACGTGCCAATCCTTGCTTCTGTGGGACTTGGGGATGGAAAAAAGGGACAGATAAATAGGTAGACAGATTAAGAAACCAGATCATTCCAGAGCATCCTGAGAAAACCATGATGGGGTGATACAAAGGAACACAGTGTGGTGCATGTACTTATATGTTCAGATTTTTTGTGGTAAAATTGGTATAAAAGTTTACATATATTTCAAGTGTATGCATTATAATTCCATATTTGTATACACCACATAGCATTCACCACTGTAAGTTTAGTTACCATCCATCACAATACAATTGACCCCCTTCACCCATTTCACTCTCCCTGTAACTCCTTTACCCTCTGGTAACCACAAATCTGTTCATCTGTTCTATGAGTTTTTGTTTTGTTTTATTTTGTTTTAGACTCCCACATATATGTGAAGTCATATAATATTGGTCTTTCTCTGTCTGACTTATTTCACTTAGCACATACCCTCAAAGTTCATTCGTGTTGTCAAAAATGGCAAGATTTCATTCCTTTTATCATTTATATATCATATCTTCTTTATCCATTCATTTATCTTTTGAAAAAATGTATTTTTATTGATTTCAGAGAGAGGAAGAGAGAGAGATAGAAACATCAATGATAAGAAAGAGTCATTGATCTGCTGCCTCCTGCACATCCCCTGCTGGGGATGGAGCCCACAATCTGGGCATGTACCCTGACCAAGAATCAAACCACGATCCCCTGGATCCTAGGTCGATGTTCAACCACTGAGCCATGCTGGCTGGGCTATTCATTCATCTATTGATATACACCCAGGTTGCTTCCATATCTTGGTTATTGTAAATAATGCTTCAGTGAACATGAAGGTACATATATATTTTTAAATTAGTGTTTTTGTATTTTTTGGATAAATATTCAGAAGTGGAATAGCTGGGTCATATGATAGTTCTATTCTTAATTATTTGAGAAATCTCCATACTGTTTTCCGTAGTGGCTGCACCATTTTACATTCCTACCAGTAGCGTATGAGGATTGCCTTTCCTCCACATCCTCACCAACACTTATTATTTCTTGTCTTTTTCATAATAGCCATTCTGGCAGGTGTGAGGTGATATCGCATTGTGATTTTGACTTGCATTTCCCTGATGATTAGTGACACTGAGCATATTTTCATATGTCTGTTGGCCATCTATGTCCTTGGAAAATATCTATTCAGATCCTCTGCTCATTTTTTGATTGGACTGTTTGTTTTTATGTTGTTGTGTTGTATGACTTTGTTATATATTTTAGATATTAATCCTTTATTGGATATATAATTTGCAAATATCTTCTATTCAGTAGGTTGTCTTTTCATTTTGTTGATGGTTTTCTTCACTCTGCAGAAGCTTTTTAGTTTGAGGTAGTGCCATTTGTTTATTTTTGCTTTTGTTTCCCTTGCTTTTGGAACCATATCCAAAAAAACATTGCTAAGAGAAACATTAGGACTGATGTCAAGTAAATTACCACCTATATTTTCTTTCAGGAACTTTATGGTTTCAGGTCTTTCATTCAAGTCTCTTTAATTCATCTTGAGTTAATTTTTGTGTATGGTGTAAGATAGTGGTCTAGTTTCATTCTTTTCCATGTGCCTATTCAGTTTCCCCAACAGCATTTATTGAAGAGACTGTCCTCCCATTGTATGCTGTTGGTTCCTTTATCACAAATTGTTTATATACGTGCAGGTTTATTTCTGGGTTCTCTATTATGTTCCATTGTCCTGTTTGCCTGTTTTAAGGCCAGCACCATACTGTTTTGATAGTTATAGCTTTGTAGTATAGTTTGAAGTTGGGGAGTATGATACCACTAGTTTTGTTATTCTTTCTAAAGATTGTTTTGGCTAAAGATTGTTGTGGTTCCATACAAGTTTTAGAATTATTTGTCCTAGTTCTGCGAAAAATGTACTTGAAAGTTTAATAGGAATTGCATTAAATCTGTAGATTGCTTTGATGCAGTATGGACATTTAAACCATATTAAATATTTCAATGCATGAACATAGTATACCCTTCCATTTATATGGGTCTTCAATTTCTTTCAATAATGTCTTCTAGTTTTCAGTGTATAGGTCTTTCACCTCCTTGGTTAAATTTATTCCTAGGTATTTTATTCTTTTAGATGCAATTGTAAATGGGATTATTTTCTTTATTTCTCTTTATGGTAGTTTGATATTCATGTATAGAAATGCCAGTTTTCTGTATGTTAATTTTATATTCTGCAACTTTACTGAATTCATTTATTAGTTATAACAGTTGTGTGTGTGTGTGTGTGTGTGTGTTTAGGCTTTAGGGTTTTCTGCATGTAGTATCATGTCATCTGCAAATAGTGACAATTTTACTTCTTTCTTTCCAATTTGGATTTTGTTTCTTTTTCTTGCCTTATTGCTGGGGCTAAGACTTCCAATACTATGTTGAATAAGAGCAGTGAAAGTGGGTGTCGTTGTGTTTCCCTGATCTTAAAGGAAAAGCTTTAAGCTTTTCACCCTTGAGTGTGAAGTTAGCTGTGTGTTTGTTATATGTGAACTTTATGTTGTGGTACTTTCCTCTATACCAACTTTTTGTTTGAGAGTTTTAATTTTTTAAAAATATATCTTTATTGATTTCAGAGAGAGGAAGAGAGAAGGAGAGAGAGAGAAAAAAAACATCATGGTGAGAGAGTCATCATTGATCAGCTGCCTCCTGTTCACCCCTGACTGGGGATCAAGCCTGCAACCCAGGCATGTGCCCTGACTGGGAATTGAACTGCGATCTCCTGGATCCTAGGTCAGTGCTCAATCACTGAGCCATACCCGGCTGGGCCTGTTGAGAGTTTTTATTCATAGATAAATGTTGAATTTTGTCAAATACGTTTCCTGCATTTATTGAAATGATCATATGATTTTCAGTCTTTATTTTGTTGGTGTGAGCTATCACAATGATTGATTTATGAGTGTTGAACTATTATTTTATCCCTGAGATAAATCCCACTAAGTTATGTGTATGATCCTTTTAATGTTTTGTTGAATTTCATTTGCTAATATTTTGTTGAATTTTTTTCCCATCTATGTTCGTCAGGGATATTGGCCTGTAATTTTCTTTTTATGTGGAATTCTTGTCTGGTTTTGGTAGCAGGGTAATACTGGCTTCACAAAATAAGTTTAGAAGCATTCTCTCTTATTCAATGTTTTGGAAGAGTTTGAGAAGGATAGGTATTAAATCTTCTTGGAATATTTGGTAGAATTCACCAGTGAAGCCATGCCATTCTGGATTTTTGTTTGCTGGAATATTTTTAAAATTAATTGATTCAATATTCTTACTAGTAATTGATCTATTCAGATTTACTATTTCTTCATGGTTCAGTCTTAGAAGACTTTATGTTTTTAGGAATTTCTCCATTTCTTCTAAGTTGTTCAATTTCTTGATGTATAATTGTTCATAGTCTTTTATCTTTTTTTTTCTTTTTTTCTTTTTTTTGTATTCCAGTGGTGTAAGTTGTAATGCCATCTTTTTCATTTCTGGTTTTATTTATTTGGACTCTCTCTCCTTTTTTCTTGGGAAGTCTAGCTAAAAATTTGTCTATTTTGCTTGTCTTTTCTAAGAACCAGCTCTTTGTTTCATTGATCTTTTCTATTGTTGTTTTTGTTGTTTTAGTTTCTATTTTACTTATATCTCCTCTGATCTTTATTTTCTTCCTTCTACTAACTTTGAGCTTCATTTGCTCTTCTTGTTATAGTTTCTTTAGGTGTAATGTTAGATTGTTTATTTGAAAATTTTCTTGTTTCTTGAAGTAGGTCTGTATCTTTAAGAACATCCCTCTTAGAGTTGCTTTTGCTACATTCCATAGATTTTGGAATGCTGTATTTATATTTTCATATGTCTCAAGGTATTTTTTGATTTTGCCTTTAATTTTTTTATTGACCTGTTGTTTGTTCATAAAATGTTGTTTAGTCTCCATATATTTGTGATTTTTCCAGTTTTCTTTTTGTGATTGATTTCCAGTTTCAAACCATTGTGGTCTAAGAAGATATTTAATATGATTTCAGTCTTCTTAAATTTGTGGAGACTTGTTTTATGGTCTATCCTGGAGACTGTTTGATATGCACTTGAGAAGAATGTGTATTCTGTTGCTTTGGGATGGAATGTTCTGTATATGTCTATTAGGTTCATATGATCTAATGTGTCACTTAAGATCATTGTTTGCTTATTAATTTTCTGTCCGGATGATTTATTCATTGATATATGTGGAGTGTTAAAGTCCTCTACTATTATAGTACTGCTGTCAATTTCTCCCTTTAGGTCTGCTTTATGTATTTTGGTGCTCCTATGTTGAATGTATTTACATTTATAAATGTTATATCTTCTTGTTGGATTGACCCATTTATCATTATATAATACCCTTCTTTTTCTTTTGTTCCAGTCTTCGTTTTAAAATTTATTTTGTCTGATATGAGTATAGATGAATCAGCTTTCTTTTCATTTCTATTTGCATGGAATATCATATTCAATTCATTAACTTTCAGTTTATGTGTGTTCTTACTTCTGAAGTGAATCTCTTGTAGGCAGCATATATAAGGGTCTTCTTTGTTTGTTTGTTTTATCCATTCAGCCACTCTGTGTCTTTTGACTGGAGAATTTCATTCATTTACATTTAAAGTCATCATTTTAGGTATGTGCTTATTGTCATTTTGTTAGTTGTTTTCTGGCTGTTTTTGTAGTTCCTTTCTGTTCCTTTCTTCTTTCTTCTCTTTCCCTCTTTCCTTGTGGTTTAATGACTTTCTTTCATGTTATGTTTAGACATCTCTTTAATTTTCTTTTGTGTATCAACTATAAGTTTTTGCTTTGTGGTTACTGTGAGGTTCACATACAGCATCCTATATATTTAACAGTCTATTTTAAGTTGATAGCAACTTAAATTTGAATACATTCCTAAACTTTACGTTTTAACACACCCTAGTTTTATGTTATTGAGGTTACATTTTACATCTTTTTATTTTATGTATCCCTTAACTAATTATTGTAGTTTTAGTTAATTTTACTATTTTTGTCTTTTAACCTTTATACTAGGTTTATAAGTGATTAATCCCCTGCCTTTACTATATATTTACCTTACAGTGAGATTTTAACTTTCATATGTTTTCTTGTTATTAATTAGTGCCATTTATTTTTAGGTTTAAGAAGTTCCCTTTGCATTATTTGTATGGTCGGTTTAGTGGTGATGAACTCTTTTAGCTTTTGCTTGTCTGGAAAGCTCTTTATCTGTCATTCAAATCTGAATTATAACCTTGATGGATAGAGTATTCTTGTTTTGAATTTTTTTCCTTTCAGCATTTTAAATATATCATGTCATTCCCTCCTGGCTACAAAGTTTTTGCTGAAAAATCTGCTGATAGTTTTATAGAGTTTCCTTTGTATGCAACAATTTGTTTTTCTCTTGATGCTTTTAATATTCTCTCTTTATTTTTAACTTTTGACATTTTAATTATAATGTGTCTTGATGTGGCTCCTTTTGGGATCATCTTATTTGGAACTCTCTGGGCTTCCTGGGCCCAGATGTCTGTTTCCTTCCCCAGGTTAGGAAAGTTTTCAGCCATTATTTTTTCAGGTAAATTTTCTGCTCCTTTCTCTCTTTTTCCTCCTTCTGGGACTTATAATGCAAATGTTCTACTTAAGCCATTTTCACTTTTTAATTATTATTTTTATTTAAAAATAGTTTATTGATTTCTAGAGACAGAGAAAGATAGAAAAACATCAATTGGCTGCCTCCTGCATGCCCCCTACTGGGGATTGAGCCCACAACCTAGGCATGTGACCTGACCAGGAATCAAACCAGCAGACTTTTGGTGCACTGGATGATGCCCAACCAACTGAGCCACACCAGCCAGGGCCATTTTCACTTCTTTTAATTCTTTTTTCTTTTAGCTGCTCTGTCTGGGTGAGTTCCATTGCTTTGTCTTCCAGTTTGCTGAACAGTTCTTTTGCTTTATCCAGTCTGCTGTTGAAGTCTTCTAATATTTTTTGGATTAGCTATTGTATTCTTCACCTCTGTGACTTCTGCCTGGAATTGTCTTATATTTTCTCCCTTTCTAGTGAAGTTCTCTGTGTTCATCCACTCCTCTCCCGAGACTGGTATTTTATGACCATCACTTTAAACTCTTTATCAGGAAGATTACTTACGTCCATTCATTAGAGTTTTTTAATGAGGTTTTATTTTGTTCTTTCATTTGGAACATACTCCTTTGTTTTTCATTTTGCTGGACTCTCCGTGGTTGTTCCCAGGCATTAGGTAAAACAGCTGTTTCTCTCGGTCTTGGACGTATGGTCACTGGAAGACTGTGGGTGTGTTTCAGTCTGTTGCCCATGTAGTGCCCTGGGCTGGTAGCCTGCCAAGAACTGACTGTTCACTTGTTTTAGTCCTGTGATGCCCAGAAATGCAGATTCCTCTGGCTGTCGGCATCAGGCATTCAAGAGGTGTCTCCTGTGTGAAGTGCATGGACCCTTTGGTTCCGGTGGGGCAGGGGCCATGGTGGAGGTGCACTGTGATTAGCAGAGATCACATGCTAGGTGTGGTGAGACGGAGGCCATAGTGGAGGGGTGCTAGGAAGGTCACTGCAGTGGAGGAGTGCTGGGCTGGGGTGGGGCCACAGGGTCATGACAGTGTGGGGGCAGTTAGCAAGATAGATGGAGAGTGACAAAAAAATGGTGCCTACCAGTGCTGGGCTAACAAGGTAGAAGGAGAGTAAAACAAAGGCACCCAGAGTGTCTCTGTCCCTGGAGACCGTTTCAGCCGACACTTCCCCTCCAGCACACATTCTAAGATTAATCAATGAATCTCCTTCATATATGGCCCAGGAACTTTTCAAACTACTGCCTCTGTGCTGAAGCTCAGAATGAGTCTGTTCATAAGCACTTTAAGAGTGGAGTTGGCTCTGTTCCTATAGCTCTTTGGCCTCCTGGGCATAAGCTCTGCTGATTTTCTAAGCCAGACATGATGGGAACTCATCTTCCTGGTACAGGTCCCCAGGGCTGGGGTGCCTGGTATGGGGTTCAAACTCCTTGCTCCTCAGGGAGGAGCTATGTATTTGTGATATCCCTTTTGCTTGCTGGTAATCGTGCCAAGGGTGTGGGTCATGACAAGACCACGTCCCTGCTCCTCCTACTGATTCAATGTGACATTCTCTTTTTGCCCTTACTTGTGGAATAGCTGTTCTGCTAGTCTTCACGTCTTTTTCAGAGATAATTGTTCTACATGGAGTTGTAGTATTGGTATGTCTGTGGGAACAGATGAGTTCATGATCTTCCTACATTGCCATATTCAACCTGCTCTTTGTCAGGTTTCAAATATATTTCCCATCCTGTGTGTCTGGCTCTGTCTGATGAGACAGCTTTGAATCAAAGACACCCCAGGAACTGTGAGCACACCTAGCACCCAGACAGTGGTCTCTAAGGCCATGGTCTGGGGAAAGGAACCCGATTCCTAAAAATCCAGCTGATTCCAAAGTTGGGGCAGTGTTAATACAATATACACTGAACCAATAAGCCTGAACCACGTGTTACATGATAAACTACTAAAACAAAAGAATGGTGGTACGTCAAAGGTTATAGGAGCCAGCTTGCTCCCACTAGCCGAATCTGAGGCAATTTGAGCACCAAAAAAGCAGAGCAATGATTATGAGCCTTTGAAAAATAGGAATTTGTGACCCATATTTATAATAATAGATAAATAAACAGTGGAGCAGGGATGGCGCTTTTTTACAGGAGAATGCCAAGGGTTATGTCACCAGCTGGCAAGTGTGAAGGGAGGTTTGGGTTGAAAATCAGCATTTTGTAGACTTTGTAACAAAGGTCAGCTCAGGTTGGAGATATCCATGGAAGCTAAATGTAGTGGAAAGGTTTTATGAGGAGAGAATGTTCGCATGGTCTTAAAGAGTTCCCTCACAGACTGCAAATTAGATGCAAGGAGGGAAATGTTATAGAGCAAAGAAACCAGGCAGCACGTCAGTAATGATGAGGTTTTCCATCACCGCAGAGGGCAGGTGGACCCATGGGCTTCCACATGGTGCCTCCAGAAGGACATGTCCATCACATTGCTCACACCAGCTGGAAAGACACAACCCAAACCCAAACAGGAAGAAACTCAAACAGACTCATGTGAGGAGCATTACCTTAAAGAGATTGCATTTTTCAAAAGGCCACTGCAGTAAGGGACAAAAAGGCATGGGTACTGCTTCAGACTAAAGGAGACCAGGGCCATCATGGCCAGGTGCAATGCCTTCTCCTGGATCAGATCTGGGGCTGCAGGGGAAAGAAATGCTATGAAGGACATTACAAAGTTAGTTGACATCCTGGCATATGAATGGCAAATCAGAGAAAAGCATGGCCTCAATGTTAAATTTACTGAAGTGAGGATTAAACTGTGGTTGTATAAGAGTATGCCTCACATTCTTGGGAAATACACCTCAAAGTATTTAGGGGCAAAGGGCCCTGATGCCTGTGACTTACCTTCAAACTGTGTGTGAGAGAGAAAGAAAGAACGAGAGCCAACAGCACAGTGAACAATAAAAAGCTAACAGTAGCTGAGGACTATGCTGATGTTCCTTGTCCCATTCTCATTCCTGAAACTTTCTGAAAATTTTACATGGTTTCCAAATATAAAGTAAAAAAAATTAAAAAAATAAATGATGTGCGTAAGGGTCAACTTGAAATGGGATCAGGAGTGGATGCTTTGAGAGGGGATTTTGGGCAAAGGCCTGAAGTGGGAGAAGAGACTACTGAGGGATGGTGTTCAGAAGAAGTGGGCAGCATGTGCAAGGCCCTGAGGGGACTGGCTAGGGTGCTGGGGCTGGGAGGCCGTGAATTGAGGATGTTGGCAGGAACCCAGCAGGCCCAGGTGGGCCGTTTGGGATTGTCTTAGTGCCATAGGTGCAATAGGGACTGATCATAGCCCTGGCCTGACATTCAGCAAAGAGAGTTTTGCTCTTTTGTTTATTCAACAAACATTTTTGACCCCCTCTGCTGTCCCATACAGTTTGAGAAAAGTGATGGGATCCAGGAAGAGGGTTTCTCATGCTTCAGTAACAGCCATGGCAGCAAGAGAAGATTCTTCTATGAAGAAGGGCATGGGTTTGCCCTATAGGTGGTTTCATGGATTCATGAGACAGGATTTCTGGGCTCTGTGCCATGATAGATGATCCCCGTGCCGTGGCCAAGCACAACAGTCAGGCCACCTGCAGAGGGCTAGCCTGTCACTGTCCCCCGGGACCCCAGCTGCTGGAAGGGGCAGGGCACAGTGAGCTCACCACTCTGCCCAGGTTTCACTAGCCAAGCAGGCCACATGCCCTGCCCAACTGAGAAGGGAGTGGGGAGTGCCAGGAGCCAGCACTTAGGAGCAGCCCTAAGGATGACCACAGGGAGGTGTGACACTCAATCTGTGTAGCTGTCCACCAATACTGGCTGAGGACATTCGATAAAGACAGAAGTGGCATGTCGGCCCGACATTTAATAGGTCTTTGCATCAGCAGGACTTTCTGCCCCAAAGTGGCCAAAGTGAGGGGGATGAATTTGTGTGAGAGGAGAACTGCCTGGAGCCCAGACCTGGGGAGGGACAGGAGCATGCCCACAGAAAGCAGCCAAGGTGAGGAGGGGAGTGGAGACTCCAACCCATGGAGATCCATAGAACAACTGGAGAGAGATGACCTTACTGTCCCCAAGCCTCTGTAGGGCTAACCCTGGGGCAGGGGAGCTGACCGGAGTCCTAGGGTCTGGAGAGCAGAGCAGGGAAGTGGGAGGGATGGGGCAGGGACAGAGATGGAAAAGGAAAAGTGCAGAGACCAGAAGTAAAGAGATAAGGATAGGAAGGGCTGTCTAACAGGTGATGAGCTCTCTGTCACTCAAGGAATGCAAGCAGGGGCAGATGCCCAATGTCTAGGGTAGTGGTAGAGTGAATTCTGTTCCCCAGAGCTTAGATTTCTAGAAGGGTATGGTGTAGGACAGCCAGGCCCAGAGAGAGGGTGTGTTTGGAGGAAGCAAATGGTGGGGAGGGTAACAAAACTGAGGCAATTAGGGGAAAGACCTCTGCTCTCTCCACTGCCCCCTGCTTCCCCCAGCTCAGTCCCTGATGCCTGTGGGTGTGTGAATCCCACCTCTGCCTGCAGCCAGGGTCAGGCCCTCAGAGTCCTCCTAGCAGCTCCTATCAGAGACCCTGAGGTATGATGCAGCAGTGAGCAGAAGAGACAAACTGTTGGAACTGTCCATTCTCACTTCAGGGTGTTCCCTAGCTGACTGGCTTGTGCAGCAGGGCCGTGGCGCCACCAACGGGGCCAGTGTGTAGCTTCAGTGAGTATGTTGTCTCTCTCTCAGCCCTCAGCCCCAATTATAATGTCACAAAATGCAGGCAGGAGGAGCTAGCTGGTTGTCCGTGGTCAGACTCAGTTTTAAGAGGAATAGCTGTGCTTGAGTAATTCAGGAGGTTCCTGGAGACATCAGAAGACATGGCTGTTCTGGATCCAGACTCCTGAGTAGCCTGGCTGGCATATGTGCTGGTTGTCCCACCACTTCCTGTTGTACCCCAGTGAAGGCCCCATGCCAGCCGTTTCCCACCAGGCCGGGCCAGTGTTCCCTCTGTGGCCAAAGAGAACCCAGAAAACAACCCTACTACCTGTCCTCAGCAGCTGGGGAGCGAGCAGATTGTTGGTGGCATTCCAGAAACTTGGAGTTTCTACTGTGTAAGTGCTCCCTTCGTGGACCTGGAGGCTTTGGCTTTGCGGCCCACTCTCAGGGTTCAGGACTGCGGTCCAGTGGGACAGCTCTTTCTTGCCCAGATTTCTCCTGCTAAAGACCCTGGTGTTTCTCGGGTCTGCTGGATGTGGCACTTCTGCATGGAGGAACCCATCCATCAAGGAGCCGTCATCAGTCAGGGCCAAAACAGCATCAACATGGGCCACAGAAGAGAGCCAGTTTGCGGTCACTGGTTTGATGGATGGATGTCACCCTGCACTGTAAGTCCATGTTTATGGGACACCCAAACAGCCAGTCAATCCCCCAGGACCATCACTCACCCCAGCTACCAGGCATCTGGGACAGGCCCCCAGGTGGTTTTACGGCTTTCACTCAGGCAGCACTTAGAGTTTTAGCCTGTCAGGCCCAGAGGTCCAATTCAGTTGCCTGACATGACAGATGGGACATGGAGACTCACAAGGGCACACAGCTTTGAGGATCACAGACTGCAAGCCCAACCAGGGCTCGAGTTCAGTTATCCCGAGTAACCACTGGGCTGTCTGCTTATCCCTGAAGACTTGGTAACCAGGCCCTGAGCACATGGACGGAGAGCTCTCTCCAGAGACAAACCTGGTGGTGGTTTAACTCATGTTCTCCTGTTGTCATGGTCTACTCAGGCCAGGGAGGCTCAACTAAGGAAATAACCAACTTACTTCCTCACTTCCTCACTTCCTCACTTCCTCCCTTCCTCCCTCCCTCCCTCCCTCCCTCCCTCCCTCCCTCCCTCCCTCCCTCCCTCCCTCCTTTCCTTCCTTCCTTCCTTCCTTCCTTCCTTCCTTCCTTCCTTCCTTCCTTCCTTCCTTCCTTCCTTCCTTCCTTCCTTCCTTCCTTCCTCTCTCTCCTTCCCTTCTTCTTGCCTATCTTCAACAGTTGAGGCTGTTTGGTTTAAGAAACAGAAAACATGGAAAATCCAGCCCTCAGTTACCATCTGCTCCTCAAATGAGCCTGAGCAGTGAGTAGATCGAGGTTTCTGAGGAAGAAACCTGATGGGTTAAGAGGTCACTCTTCTCCATGGCAGACCTTGGCTTTTGCTGGCAGGGGGCAGAATGGTTTGTGGAAAGAACATGGGCCTACTTCACTCTGTTCTTCTGGATAGACAACTTCTCTCATGAGCCTCAGTTTCCTCTTGTGAAGTAGGGTCACCAACACGCTCACATGGGGCTGTGGTGGGAAGGGGAGGAGATGATGGGGATGATATTTTGTTCCTCAAAGTGAGGCACCTCCCAAAACCCAGGTGTGTTGTGACTGATGGAGGAATGAACACCTGGCCTCACCCACGATCCTCATGAGCTTCCACCTCTAGGGAGAGGGAAAAGGTAACTGTTCCAAAAGCCAATGTACAGACCCACATATGCAACTCAAAATGGATCAAGGGCCCACATGTAAGAGACAAAACTATAAAGCTCTTAGAAGAAAATGTAGGAGCAAGGCTTTGTGACCTTGGATATGACACAGGAAGCACGGACAACAAAAGAAAAAAACAGCTGAACTAGATTGAAATCAAAGACCTTTGTGCTTCAAAGGACTGCAGCAAGAAAGTAAAAAGACAACCACAGAATGGGAGAAAATATATGCAAATCATGTATCTAATAAGGGCCTTATATCCAGAATACACAACGAACTCTTACAACTAAAATTAAAAGGCAAAACAATCATTAGTCATGAGAGACATGCAAATCAAAGGCACAATGAGAGACCACTTCACACCTACCAGGATGACTAAACTCAAAAGGACAGATAATGACAAGTGTTGGCGAGGATGTGGAAACACTGGAACTCTCATACACTCTGGTGGGATGGAAAGTGGTTTGGTTGCCATGGCAAACACTCTGGTGGTTCCTCACAGTGTTAAACAGAGTTCCACACATCCCAGCAGTCCACACCTACACAAATACCCAAGGGAATTGAAAACATGTGTCACACAAAAACTTGTAAATAAATGTTCACAGCAGCATTATGCACAACAACCCCAAAGTAGAAGCCACCCACATGTCCATCAGTTGATGCATTGATAAACAAATTTGGTTTATTCACAAAATGGAATATTATTCTGTCATAAAAGGGTGCACCCTCCATTTGTACCCTGGAGAAAGGCCTGCTCTCCCTCCAGCCTTAAGGTAAGTCAGTTGCTAGAAGTTGCTGGAACAATTGCTAGAAGCACCCACATGCACACAGCTATTGGCTTTTTAAATGATTTCTGCAGGAGAGACATTCCCAAGAGAGGGGTTCCTTTGCCAAAGGAGACGAGCATTTGGGGAACTGGTTCCAATGCTTTTAAGGTCTCCATTGCAAATAGTTAAACATGCTAAGCCCACTTTTCATCTTCGTTCTGATGGACAATTTTTTCCTTTATTTATTAACCACAGGTGTGTAGGTTTCTCTGCTACAAAATTCCAAACAGTCAATTATTCCCAAAGATTGTAGGGCTTTGAAGGAGACTTAGAGCCAAACAGCAGAGGAATCCATGCCCCTCTATAAAGCCTGTTGACCCCTCACCCACCTGATGGAAACGTGGGGCCAGAATGAGAAAGGTAGGAACAGTCTTGAGACACCATTTGATGCCAACTCAGATAATTACTATTTTTATATAACAGCTGTATTGAGATATAACTCATGTCATAAAATTCACCCGTTTTAAGTGTCCAATACAGTGGTTTTTAATATTTAGAGTTGTGCAACCATCACCACTAATTCCAGTATATTTTTGTCACCCTGAAAGGAAACCCCGTACCCCTTAACAGTTACTCCCAATTTGCCCTCCCGCTCCACCCCAGACCCTGGCAACCACTACTCTTCTTCCTGCCTCTAGGCTTTTCCTATTCTGAACATTTCATATATGTGCAATCATAAAATGTATGAAGCCAGTCTTTTGTGACTGGCTTCTTTTACTCTACATAATGTTTATCCATGAATTAGTGCTTCATTCCCTTTTATGACAGAATAATATTCCATTTTGTGAATAGACCAAATTTGTTTATCAGTGCATCAACTGATGGACATGTGGGTGGCTTCTACTTTGGGGTTGTTGTGCATAATGCTGCACCTAGTTTCCCATCCATGGATTTGTTTCCTTTTCCTGAAATTAATTTACTGCAAAGGAGACTTACCACCACCATAAAGCCCGCAGATGGAATCATGAATAGAATGAGAAAATAGGGGCCGACCAATAATATTAATTTCTAACGAGACCTGCTCCCTTCTGCAGCTCAGAGCCAGGGTGGGCAGGCACTTGTTCCTAGAGCCAGCGGAGGATCCCAGAGGACTAAAAAGGGGCTGTCACCCCCTCTTCTCATAGGACACCCCACTCCTGTGCTCCTGAACTGATATGCTAGGCCCAGGATCCGCCCAGGGCCACAGGCTCAGCACTGCTAGTGCTGGGATGGAGCCACCTAGCCAGGTCTTTGTTCAAGCCTGTGGCTTCAGCATCCTCTCAAAACATCAGAAACCATAGCTGGAGCATTTTCCATGTGTGTGTGTTTGGGGGGGGCAGCCAGCCCCTCTGGTCCCCTCCCTAAGGACATCCCGGGAACCTCGGGAGGAGAACCTGGTGCCTATGACCTGTTCCTCCTGCCTCTGCTAGGGTTTTGTCCTTAAAGCTCCTTCGAGTGAGTCTCCACCTACTGCCCCCAGCAACTAGGCTAGGGGTGGGGCTGTGAGCCAGAGATTGCACCCAAATGTCAAAAGCTTTCTCTAAAGCATCTCGCAGCTGTCAGGGGCCCCTTCGGGGGGCAGGCGGTCCATTAGTGGAGGCAGGTGATTTGTATTGCTGGCTGCTGCTGTGTAAACACAGGGCTCAGGGAGCTGAAAGGCAGGGAGGGCAGGGGTGCACCTGGCACACCTGAGCTGGAGGCAGGGGCTGGGGCCATCCATAGGGGCTTGCCAGGGCCCGTCTGCCCCACAGGGGCACTCGGCACCTCAGGCGTCTCTGCACAAAGTGAGAGACAGAGGAGAAGGTGCACCCACCACGCTCTCACCAGGCACCAGGGACCAGCAGGGCCCTGGTGCCATTTCCCCTCCTGACTCTGGGCCTGGCACCTGGGGGTGCCCTGGCCTCTGTGTGGAGCAACGTGGAGTCCGTTTCAGCTTACTGGGATTCCCGTGGCAGCCTCTCTGCCCGCCCCCCCCCGGCCCTGCCCCAGCACTTACCACAGGACTCTGATGGTCTGTTTACAACGCTGTCTTCCGTACCAGACAGAGGGCTCTTGAGGGATTTTAATGACCTCCACCTCCCCTGTCAACGCTAATCAGTGTTTCCTGAGTGAACGGATAAAGGAATAAATGAATTCTTGAGCACCTACCACGTGCCAGGCAGCATGTCAGGGGCAGACTGTAGTCTGTGCTCTGGGAGACCCTGGGGGGACATTGGGATCAGGTGGGGAGGGGAACTGCTGAGAAAGGGGCTTTGAACAAAGACCTGAGGAGGTGAGGGAGGGAGTTAAGTGGACAGACATGTGGGGAAGAATGCTTCAGGGAACAGCACATGCAAAGGCCCTGGGGAAAGACCAGCCTGAGAGGGGTGGGGGTTCAAGGAACAGTGAAAAGGCTGGTGGGTTGAGTCCAGTAAGAGAGAGAGAGAGAGAGAGAGAGAGAGAGATGGGGGGGCATGACAGGTTTGGAGAAGTCCTGCAGTCCTGCTGTGGGAGGCTAGCTGACCCCGCAACTAGCCCCTCCCATCTCCTTACACTCACTGAGAGGGTGAAAGAGCCAGACTTCTTTGCAGCAAAGAAGGGCAGGAGAGGGGCAGGCAGTTCTGGCCAAAGATTGATAGAGAAAACTCCCAGGGAAGGGGCATCTGGGAAAGACTATCTTCCCAGAGCAGATGAGAGGACCTGTCCTGGATGCCACCCCGAGCCTCCCCCATCCCCCACTGCACACCCCCTTTGGCTGTGGTCTATATGCACTTGATGTCTGGAGTACTGCCAGCTACTCATGCCCCTGAGGTACTGCAGAGCTCCTAGCCTAGCACCCAGATGGGGTGAGCAGCTGCACCCCTCAGTCCCGTGTGCATCTGGCTCCAGCTCATGTCACACACCTCTGACCCAAGAAACCCACCTGGGCCACCTGAGCTAGAGCTCCCCACCCGCAGTACATGACCTGTACTACTTTCCTCATAGCTCTTCTCTCTCTCTCCGAAATGGCTGTGTTCTGTCTAGATGTCCTCTTGGCCTTCCTCACGGGAGCATCAACTCAGGGCATAGGGCTTGGGCTCGTTTTGCTCACATGTGTCTGCTGCCTAGAGAAGAGCCTGGCAAAGAATAAGTGCCCCCAAATGTTGTTTAGGACATGAAATGAGTACTCAGCATGTGTCAGCTCCAAAGGCTGCATTGTCACTGGGCTTCGGCTCCCACTTCCTCTGTCCCTGCTGGAGGACCAACACACTTCGTTTGCACTGTGCACCCACTTTGTGTTATGGGTGACAGAACCAAGAGAGGTAACCTGCTGGAGGATGCAAATCAGTAAGTGGGGGCTGGGACCGCAGTTAGATCAGTAACCTCAGGGTGCTAAGGCTGGGTGTGTGGGCACCATCATGGCCATCCTCCTCCAGGTCCCAAGAATGGTCTAGGGAATCGTAGCCATGGGGAGAGGGCTGTGAGCCCTCAACTGCCCCCTGCCAGGCCAGCACCCCAGCTGCTGATGTATTTTGTGACACTGGTTACCTTCTTGGGATGAAATTAGTAAATCTCCCACATACATCATTTCAAACCTCCATGTTATGCCTCAACTGCAATAGAAAACATAAAGAAATTAGCCTGATGGTTTTAAATGTGTGTTTAAGCACCACCCACACATGCAGGAGGCTTGCCCACACTGCACATACATGAAAGCACGCAGATGCACGCAAGGTGCAGCAGGTACGAACCCGATGAGAGATGGTATTCAGCTGTGGACGGTCTGCACCATTGTTGCCGATGTGAAACCTGAAGTAGCAGCTTGGTTATGAATATGTGCCTGCGTGATACAACCATGGTGGGTATGCTAGGCAGGGCCAGGCAGTGCTGGGCAGAGCCAGGCGGGCCCTCAGTGCCAGGTCTCAGTTTCCTGCAAAGGTGAGTATTGCCTATGAATGCTTTCCAAAATGTGGTGTGTCTGTCACACTGGCATTATGTTCCTGAAAAATCCAGAGTATATCAGAGCCATAAAAAAGACCTTTGCATTTTTGTATAATACAGAGCTAGGGAACTGGACTGGGACACTGAAGCAACTCTCATCCGTGAGTGTGTGCGTAGGACCCTGACAAGTGTCCTGGCCCATGGACCTGGGCTCAATCTGGCACTCAGAGTCCTGCACACTCACTGCTACACCTCCAAATGTGCTCTCTCGGGCCTCCAGCCTGCCGCTCCTCTGGCTTGCCCTAGCTGGGCTGAGTGGGCAGAGCCCCAGGCCCCACTTCTGAGGCCTGCTCAGTTCTAATGCCCCTGCTCCCAGGAAGCAGGCATGGCCTAAGGCTGACCCAGGCAGGTGGGAGTCTCTCGTGTCAGGCTGCATGAACCCCCAGCTAGCCAGGCAGGGCCCCCAGCAGGCCTCTGCCATCACCTCCCAGGCTGGTGTCCCCCAGGCCTCTCCACTGCCCGACATAGTGAGGGGCTCCCAGGCAGGCTGTGATGGATGGTGTGGGAGGCTCCATCCCCCCACCCCTCTGTCTTACAGACATTCCTCCAGCAGATAAACTGCCTTGAGAGGCCACCCCCACAGCGGCTGGCAGAGGGGCCCTCTTGAAAGGCAGGAGATGAGAGTCTCTGTATATAATAAAGGTGAAAGAGTGTCATCCAGACATTTTTATGCTTTTCTTGAGGCCCCAGCTGCCATGCAGCCGGAAGGACCTGGGGCTTTTAGCAAGTGGCCTGAGGAAGCGGCTGGTTCCAGACCTGAGAGGGAGCATGGGGTCAGGGGATGGGCCCCCTTCCAAACCAACCAGCCTGAGCCCCTCCTCTGAAAGATTTAAGAGGACCCACCCCAGACTTTGGGACTTGCTAGCCTGCTGCAGGCTGAGGCTGAGGGGGGCACATGATGGTGGGGTGGGGCTGCAGCTGGGTCAGTGGGAGTCAAGGCACATGGAATCGCACAGGGCACACGGGTCTCACAGGGCCTCTGGTCTGAGGAATGCCCAGTTTGTCTTCAGGGCGCACAATCAGGCAGCACCACAGCCTCCAAAACAGAGATTCAGAGGCATGGGGGGCCCTATCTGTGACTGTAGCACCCGGTGTGGTGTGGTTTGAAGGTTTGTGGGAGTTGACTGGCACCTGGGAGGGGCTCACTGACCTTTCCCCCCATCTCCCTCCTTGCTCCCCCTCCCAGGTCTGCAGTGCCACCAAAACAGAGCCCCCGACTCACAATAGGCTTTGGGTCGCCTGAGAGCACACAGTGGATGGGGGAAAGCAGAGCCCACAGGGGCCCCACACACAAAGACCCAGGCCACCTGTGTGTCCAAGGCCAGGGTGCACAGCATTCACCTTCACAGGCTAGGTGCCCTCTCTCCAGCCTGGAGCCCGTGTCTGCTCAGCTTGCCTGCCTCATGGTTTCTTGGAATCCCCCTAGTATGTCAGCCTATGACTCCAAAGCTCCAGGCAACCCCAGCGCACTCCAGCCTGAGAAAATAAGGGTCAGGTCACATGCAACAGGCTGCAGGGGTGGGGTAAGTGGGCCCACCAAGGTAGCCCCCAGGCCTGTTGCTGCTGGAAGCGCTACAGGAAAAGTCTGAGGCCTGTGCAAGGCCAGTGGACCCCCAGCCCTACACACTAGGATCAATATTCCCATTTTTCTTGAGGAATAAACTGACCCACAGAAAGTGAACAGAGCTGCTCAAGGTGGCAAAGGGACAGGATTTTGGATTCGAACCCATGTACATCAGACTCCAGGTATAGAATTCTTTGTCACCCCGTGCCTGCCCCTTGGCCAGCAGGCATGAAGTCCACTAAATGGGTGGCTAAAGAGGCCCTCGGAAAAGGCGACCAAAAGTGATGTAGTATTTGATCAATAGTGCTGAGAGCTCCTCTCGATACCTGGTGGGGCCCATGTGGAGCTCAGAGTTTTCTGGAAAAGCAGATGAAGACAGATTGGTTATGAACCCCTATGGAGAAGAGGAGCAGTGCATTCTTTGGCTTTTTTGTACCAACCCAAGCCAGCCCCTGCGTCCCAGTGAGGGAAGGGCACTGATCTTCTGCTGACCACTGAGAAGCCCCTGCCTGGTCATCTGGGAGGGGGCGCTGGGTTCCAAGTTCCTGTGGGGCTGAACAGGCCATCCTTACTGCCCCATCTCCTAGACTCTCCCTGTTTCTTCTCTCTCTGCCCCCAAAGACCCCAGGACAATCTTTTCAATGAGTCTAAGTTTTTCCAAACACAGAAGGAAGCTGAGGGCAGGCAGTGAGGGTCCTGCCTAAATGTAGAGATACTCCCATGGGATGGAGCTGGGAAGTGGAGGGTAATCTTCCCCCGGATGTCAAGGGACCTCCTGAGCATTCCCCTCCTGACTCTGGGGCCAGCTTCTCCCTTGTCCTTGAGTCTTGGGAGTGGGGTCCCCCTGGAAGCCCCCAAAGCCATTACCTCATCCTTACCCTGTCCTTTAAAAGGGTAAGGATGCTAAGACCTTTGTTATACCAAATGGCAGGGGATGGATCCTTGCCTAATGACCCAGTGTGTGGCCATGGGCAGGTTTCTCCCTAACCTTTTAAAGGTTATAATGAAATCCCAAGACCAGGGGTTCATGGGCCTACTGACCCTCAGAGCCTTCTGAGGGGAGGGTCAGACATCACGGCTGTATGCCTGCCCCGTGTTCTCCAAGTCACCAGATATCTCTCCTCTGGATGCCAGGTATACCAGGTGTCTCTCACCTGGATGCCAGGTTAGCAGGTGTCTCTGACCTGAATGGCAGGTCACCAGGTGTCTCCAACCTTTGGGAGAGATTTAAGCAAGCGGTGAAGAGGGTCTCTCTTATTTTATTTTAAATTTTTAATAGATGACACCATACTGGTTCAAATTTTAAAATATACCAAATAACAGACACCCCTCCTCTTTGCCCCCCGACCTCCCCAAAGCAGCCTCTGTCCTTGAACCTTTGAGTGCCCTGCACGTAAGATCAGGAAGAGCAAATAAGGGGATGCTGTCCTCATCTGGGGAGCGGAGCATGGTCCACAGTGGCATCTGAACCCTAAGGATTGAGGTGCAGCTGTTCACGGTGATTGTTGGAGACACCACATGCCTCATTGTCACCGTTCCTTCCCTGTTGCTCTTCTCCACTCAACTGATGCTTCCTGGAATCAGCCCCCAAATAAAGGACTGCTGGGACCCTTGTCCCAGAATCAGCTTCTCCAGTATAATGACCAAACGAGGGACTAGAGGTCCTGCTGTCACAGTGGAAAACCTGGAAGGCGCAAGTGGGGACAAATGTAAGGGTGTGGTAGACCTGGGGTCTGAGTACCTGACCCCAGTTCAGACCCCAGTCTTCCTGCTCCCCCCTCTTCACAGAAGAGCGGCCTGACAGGTTTTCTAAAATGCTCCATGAATGGCATCAAGACCCTGCTTTAAAAAGATATAAAGGCCCCTGAGGGTTTGTTCTGCTTACCTTTCATGGCCAGGCCCCCCTTCCTGCTCTCTCCTCTCCAGCCACCAAATGCTCATCCATCTGCCCTTCAATGCCTCCTCTCTCCTTCTCCCCTGCTGGACCCTCTTCCAGCCAGGCTCTGCTCACCCCTCCAGTCCACCTGTTCCTGGGAGACACCCCCACAGGTCCCACAGTGCACTAGACCCCCTGGCCCCTTCTCACTCCACCCACACAGGGTCCCACAATGCCCTCTGGTCCTGGCTCCCCTCTTCCCATTCCCATTCTTAGAAATGAAACTCCAAAGGCCAGGAGGAACCCACTGTCAGGAAGGAAGAAGAGTCCGTGCCCCTTGGGCTCACAACTGCACTAGCTGCTCCTCCAGGTCCTTCTAAGAGGGTTCCTCCTGGGACTTGTGAGCTGCGCTCCTCCTGCACGCAGTAGGCAGTCTGTAGGCAATTGTTGACTGACTGTGTGGTTGTGGGGTAAGTCTCCCTGCCCTTGAGATGAGTCAGGCTCTCCCCTCCGGCATCGAATGGCCCAAGCCAGGCGCTCCTCCCACCAGGCGGGGCCAGCCCTGGGAGACCAGCTACCCCACCAGCCAGACCGCACGCTGCTGGGGTCAGGTTTCCATCCGCAGTCATCAGGCAGATGTCAAGCTTGAAGGGGCAGCAGTAATTTGAACAATTACGGCCGCTATTATTGCTTCCTCTCCTTAAACAGGGGCCCAAATTACTCAGACACAACCACCAGCCGCTCCACACAGCCAAGGGCACATGCCGAGGTGGGGAAGGGCACTCGGGGTGGGGGAGGGGACAAGACTAGCAGGGAGGGTCTGTGAGCAGCCCTGCGCTGGCGACTACCGTGTGGTGTCTGTCGGTGGTCACTCGGCCCTGGACCCCGCAGTGCCATTGTCAGGGAGAGACTGATGCCCAACGGAAAGGCCGCCCAGCTGGCCCAGCTGGTCACTGCAGGAGGGGGTGGAAGTAGGTCTGTTCTGACCCAAAGTCCAGAGTGAGGTCTCCTCTTCCGAATCCCAGAATAGGTGTAGCCTCAGGGCTGAGTGGAGGGCGAATGAGGGGCACTTTTGGGAGCATGACATAGTTTCATTCAGATAGATAGATAATAGGTGGAGTTACATAAATAGATGATAAATAGAAAAATATACTAATAGGAAGATAGATGATAAATGATACATACAAACGCACATAAATGATGGGTGGACAGGTAGATGATAGGTAAATGGACAAACAGATGATAGATACGGGGTGTATACACACACATACACACACACACGTGTACAGGGCATCCCAAAAAATGTATACACACTTTGAATTATTATAAAGTCAGTGTTTATTAAAATACATTTCACTTTCAAAATGTAAGAGCTATCAGCTGTTAAAGTGTGTACATTTGTATACATTTGTGGGACACCCTGTATATATATATATATATATATATATATATATATATATATATATATATATATACACACACACACACACACACATATGTATGTATGATTCCATTGATATGATGTTCAAGAACAGGTGATGCTAATTATAATAGAGGACAGAATATTGGTTACCTTTGTAGGCGGGGTGTTGACTGGGAAGAGGCATGAGGGAGCTTCTCAGGTGCTGTAAATAGTCCATGAGCTGGTTGCATGACTGTACCCTTAAGGGAAAAGTCATTGACTTGGGCATTTTTGTATATATGTATGTTATTTCTCAATTTTTCTAAATGCTAAACTATTTGGACACCAAAAATGCAATTTACAAGACTTGGCCTTTATGCCAACTAACTTTTCATCTCAGTTTCAAACCATTAAAAGAATTTTGAACCTGATTCCAGCATCACCGGTATTAGTCATATATGACTTAAGTAGAACATAACTTTTGGCACTAGAGAGCTCCCACTAACTCCTTGAAATCGTCCTAACTTTACACTCATACTACGTAATTTATCCTCTTATCATAAGGTTATTATAAAAAGCATTGTCAAATGATTCACCAAAATAAAGACAAATCATGTCTCATTGCTCTTGCAAATAACACTACAGTAGTCCCCCTTATTCACAGTTTCACTTTCTGCAATTTCAGTTACCCATGGTCAATTGTGGCCTGAAAATATTAAATGAAAAATTCTAGAGTAAATAATTTATAGGTTTTAAATTGCGCACCATTCTGAGTACCCCACTTTCATCTCATCACATCAGCATGGTATTATCTGTACGTCACCCAAGAAGAGGAAGGGAGAGTACAGTACAGTAAAATATTTTCAGTGAATAACTTTTATTACAGTATATTGTTACAATCGGTCTATATTATTCGTTATTGTTATTAATATTTTACTGTGCCTAATTTATTAATGGCACTTTATCATAGGTATGTATGTATAGGTAAAAGCATAGTATAAAAGGATTTGGCACTATCCGTGGTTTCAGCCATCTGCTGGGTGCCTTGGAACATTTCCCTACAGATATTGTATTTTACTCATATTGTTCTAAACTTTTATATACTCATAGATATGTTTATACTTGTTCTATCAGTTGCCAAGAAGTCAAAGCCTTCTACTATGATTGTAAACTTACCTCTTTTTCTTTCTAATTTTTGTCAATTTTGGTTTTTTATATTTTAAAGGTTCTATTATAAGGTGTTTGCAAATTTAAAACAATAAAATTAAATCATATTATGAGATGTCTTCATTTCTAATTATATTTATTAATGTATTGTTGGTTTTTTGCTTGGTATTGGCTTATTTTTGGATAGTTTGAAAGATATATTTTTATACCCTTTTACTCTTAACCTTATAATCAAGGGGTATTTTCTGTAAACAATGTATTATTGATTTTTCAATCGAGTCTGGCAATCTTTATCTTTTAATTAGGATATTTAGTCCATTTATAAATGACATAATTAGTGATTTGTTTAGGTTTAAATCTATCATTTACTATTTTAAAAACTTGTCTCACCTGTTCTAAATTCCTTTTCCTCTGCTCTCTTGCTTTATTCTGAATTTTACTTTTTCATTCTAATCTATTAGCTTCTTAGTTATACAATACCTTTGTTTACTATTTTTTCCATAGTAACCACAGAGATTATAATATGTTACCCTATCTTATTAAAATATAATTTAAACTTACTAAAATACAATTTAAAAATTGTATTTTTACCAATTTCTGGACAGTGCAAAGATCTTAGAACACATTAATTCCACTTACCCCTATGTCTCTTGTACTATTATTGTTGCCACCCATTTTAGTTCTATTTTTTATTTAAACTTTTTATATTTATTTGATTTGATTTGATTATTTTATACAACTTTAGATTCACCTAAAGTTGTATAAAATAATACAGATCCAGCGAACCCTTTATGTAGCTTCTCCCACTGATAACATGTTGCAAAACTGTCTAGTACAGTATCACAGCCAGTAGACTGACATTGACAGGGTGACGATACAGAATATTTCCATTACAAGGACACCTTGGGTTGATTTTCAGAGCCACACCCAGTCCCCTCCTGCTCCACATTTGTTTCCTTTTTGAAGTACATTTGTTTAAATAAAAATGGAGTAGGTTTAAACAAAATATTACAATGTATGCTGATACAACAAAAAACTAAGAAAGTTCCCAAATGGGCGATGTTTGGGAAACATCAAATGACGGGTTTTGGAAGTGGCATTAGCCGGGACGAGCCAGGGTGAACATGCTGGCGGGAGGAAGGCAGCTCCGGGGCCCCTGCAGCCCGAGCAAGCGTCCCCGTGCGGCGGCGGGCAGTGGGGAAAGGAACCAAGGCAACCCCAGCCACGATTGGAGCCCGGAGGCCTGCGGAGGGGGCTCTCGGACCCTCCCACTCCATGTCGACATCCAACCAGGAAGGCGTCAGTTACAGACCCCCACGGGAAGTGCTGCTACTTTACTACCCAGCAGGAGGAAGGAAGGCTTTCCTCTTGCCCAACAACAAGCCCAGCCAATTGAAACGCTGCAGCTCAGCCAATGAGAAGCCATCATACCTGAGCTCTTACTTTTCCCCAATGAACTTCCATTTTTCTCTTGCTGAGGACTTCCGGTCTCACCCTTAGTTATATAAATGTCTTCCATCTCGTATAACCTCTGGGAGTCTCCCTCTGCTTGCTGCCCAATTCAGGAATTATTTAGTAAAGACAATTAGCTCTTCAAATTTACTCAAATTTTATTTATTAGCAGCGAGTGAGAGAGGGGAGGGGAGGTCAGAGGTTATAGGTCATCAGAGACCATAAAGTCTACAGAAGTGTGTGGGTTTTCTTCTAAGAGAAACAAGAAGCTGCTGTGGGCATTTAAACAGAGAAATTATGAGGTCTGATTAATGTTTATAAAGATCCATCTGGCTACTCTGGAGCATGGAAGAACCCAGTAGGGGGCTCCAGTGAGGAGGCAAATTCAACTGTCCAGACAAGAGCACAGGGTGGCAGTGTGGGATAGCAATAAGAGGATAGGTTCTGGATATTATTTTTAAAATCAGCTTTATTAAACTATAACTTACAACAATAAAATGTAGCCATTTTAAATGTACAGTTCAATGAGTTAGACAAATATAATCAATCACACAACCATCACCACATATCATGATAGAGAATATTTTCATCACCCCAAAATGCTCCCTTATGTCCATTTTCAGTCAATCCACTCCTGTTTCCTGGCAACCACTATCTGTTTTCTGTTACTATAGTTTTGCCTTTTCCAGCATCTCATATAAATAGAATCATAGCTCTGGCCGGTTTTGCTCAGTGGTTAGAGCATCGGCCGGAGGACCAAAGGGTCACAGGTTCAATTTCTGGTGAAGGGCATGTACTGTGGCTGCAGGGTCGATCCTGGCCCAGTCCAGGCACAAGAGGGAGGCAATCAATCGATGTGTCTCCCTCACATCGATGCTTCTCTCTTCTTCTCTCTCCCCAACCCTTCCATTCTATCTAAAAACAATGGAAAAATATCCTCAGGGGAAGCTTAAATAAATAAATAAAATCACAGGAAACCTGGGTCTCGCTTCCTTGGCTCAGCAAAATGCTTCTGAGATTTACCCATGTTGCTGTACATCTAGTCAGTTCTTCCTTTTGGTTGCTGGGTGGTGTTCCATTGTATGTGTGTACCACAATATTGTTTATCCTTTCATCAGTTTAAGGATAAAAGTAAGGTTAAAAGTAAAAGGGTATAATTACAGGTTTTTATTTCTATCAGTATAAGAGTTCAGGTTGATTGGCATCCTCAGCAACACTTGATTTTGTCAGTTTTATAAATAGTTTGTTTTTACCCATTGTAGAGAATGTAGGGTGGTATCTCATTGTGATTTTAACTTGCATTTCCCTAATGACTAGCGATGTTGAATTTTTTATGTGTTTGTTGCCCATTTATACATCTTCTTTGGAGAAATGTCTATTCAAGTCCTTTGAACATTACATTTTTTTGGTGTTTTGGTGTTGAGTTGTAAGAATTCTTTATATATTCTGAACACAAGCCTTCTGTCAGATATATCATTTGCAATTTTTTCTTTTATTTTATAGGTTGTCTTTACATTTTCTTGAAAATGTCTTTGGATGCAAGATTACCACCTGTTCCCCACCCCCCCATCATTCTATTATTATGCTATATTACATTGATTTGTTTTGGTATCCTCCTGGCCCACCCTAGTGCTGGTCAATTCCCACAACACTTGCCTCCCAGCAAGCTCCCACAAACCCAGGCTTCTAGCACATCTTAGCGTTGGCTGACTTTCTTGTACTTGAGGGGCTTTTGTGGCCCCACCCTACCAATCAATGCTCTCAAACTCAAGCTCCAAAAGGGCACCTATGGACCCAGGGTTTCAGGGGTCCCAATGCCAGGCTGACTACTAATGTCTCAGGTTTTCAGCTCGCTCCAGCACCAGACCATCCAAGAACTCCACAAGCAAGCTACCCATGGGAATTACTACATGCCCACCCAGAACCTCTGAACAGGCTTACTGCTGAAGGACTTCACCTGATAAAGCCAGTCTATAAAGACTCGAAGTGGTGCCTACCCCCTCAAATTTTCAGATACCAATGCAAGAAAACAAGAGTTGTAAATAATTGAGAAAAA
This sequence comes from Miniopterus natalensis, assembly GCF_054644295.1. Taxonomy (NCBI): domain Eukaryota; kingdom Metazoa; phylum Chordata; class Mammalia; order Chiroptera; family Miniopteridae; genus Miniopterus; species Miniopterus natalensis. The sequence goes on along the minus strand of NC_142092.1, from coordinate 7,482,323 downwards.
ATAATGCCATTAAATGAAACTAGTAAAAAATTAATGACTGAGTCTAAAGAAATGGAGATCTACAAACTGTTTAACAAAGAATTCAGAAAAACCCTCTTAAATAAATCTAGTAAACTACAAGAAAAGACAAACAGACAATTTTGAAATTAGACAGACAATTCGTAAACGAAATGAGATTGATAAGGAAATAAAAACCATTACAATAAACAAGCAGAACTTCTGGAGTTAAAGATTACAATGACTGAATAGAATAATTCAGAAGAGAACTTCAATAACGGAATCAACCAAGAAGCCTGGCCGGGCATGGCTCAGTGGTTGAGTATCGACCTGGGATCCAGGAAGTCACAGTACAATTCCCGGTCAGGGCACATGCCTGGGTTGTGGGCTCAATCCCCAGTCAGGGGCTTGCAGGAGGCAGCTAATCAATGATTCTCTCTCATCATTGATGTTTCTATCTCTCTCTCCCCCTCTCCCTTCCTCTCTCTGAAATCAATAAAGATATATTAAAAAAAAAAAAAAGAATCAACCAAGAATAAGAAATGTTTGGTGAACTAGAAGACAAGTCATTTGAAATCACCCAGTTAGAGGAGCAAAAAACAAAACAACAACAAAAAAACCAAAAAACATAAGTGAAGAAAACGTATGTGAATTATGTGATTTCATTAAAAAAAATCTATGCATTATTGGAGTCCCAGAAAGAGAAGAATGGAGAAAGAATCTGAAAGTTTATTTAAAAATAATGACTTAGAAATTCCCAAATCTGGAAAAGATTTAGATATCCAAGTTCATGAAGCTAATAGGTAATCCCAACATTTCAACCCCCCAAATTTTTCCCCAAGGCACATTAAAATAAAACTATCTAAAATCAAATACAAAGATTTTTAAAAGCAGCAAGAGAAAAAAATTTCTCACATAGAATCCTAAGATTACTAGCAAGTTTCTCAACAGAAACTTTGCAGGCCAAGAAAGAGTGAGATGATATATTCAAACTGCTGGGGGCGGGAAACCGTACCAGCCAAGAATACTTTACTCAGAAAAGTTGTCTTTCAGGAATGAAAAGGAGGTTAAGACTTTTCCAAATGGACAAAAGCTGAGAGAGTTCATCACCCTTAAATCTACTTTACAAGAAATGCTGAAAGGAGTTCTTTAAGCTGAAATGAAAGAATGTTAGTAACAAAAAAAATCTGAAAATATAAAACATTCTGGTAAAGGTAACTAGTCAAATTCAGAATATTCTGATACTGTAATGTAGTGGTATGTTAATCACTTAACTCTAATATAAAAATTTAAAGGACAAAATATTAAAATAACTACAATAATTTATTAATGGATACACAATATAAAAAGAGGTAAATTGAAAACAGATTATAGGAGTAAAGGGTAGAGTTTTTGTATGTGATTAAAGGTAAGTTGTTATCAGCATAAAATAGACACATATCTATAATACGTTTTGGATAAGTGTCATGAGAATCACAAGTGAAAAACTTACAGTAAATATACAAAAGGAAAAGATAAATATTTAAAAAGTATACCAATAAGAAAAAGTGTCAACTCACAAATAATGACAAGCAAAAGAGAAAGAAGTAAAACCAAAAAAATAGCTTTTGGTTTTGATTTTTCTCTGTTGGTTCCCTTTTTTCAATTTCATTGGTTTCTACACTAATATTTGTTAGTCTTTTCTTCTAATGACTTTGGATTTAATTTGCTCTTCTTTTTTTAGTTTTCAGAATGGAAGTAGATGAATTTTAGATCTTTTCTAATTAATGCATTTAATGTTATAAGTTTTTCTTTAAACATCCTACAGATTTTGATATTCTATTTTTATTTTTATTTAGTCTAAATATTTTTTAAATTTCTCTTGACCATGTGTTATTTTAAAGTGTATTGTTTAATCTCCAAATATTTGTAAATTTTTCAGCTTTGCTTCTGTTATTGATTTATAATTAATTCCATTGTGCTCTGGCCATTTACTTTATATGATTTCTACACTTTTAAACATGTAGAGGTGTGTTTCATGGCTCAGAATGTGTTCTATTTTGATTAATGTTTTTGATTAATGAATTTAAGAAGAATATGTATTCTGCTATTGTTGGACCAAGCAGTCAATAGATGCCAATTATACCCAGTTGACTGATGGTACTGTTTCATTCAACTATATCCTTACTGATCTTCTTCCTGCTGAAGCTGTGAATTACTGATAGAGGAATAAATGTTCTGAATTCTTCAAATATAATAGTGGGATTGTCCTTTTCTCCTTTCAGTTCTATCAGTTTTTGCCTCACGTATTCTGATGCTCTATTTTAAAGTACAAACACATTAAGGATTGTTATGTCTTTTTGAAGAATTGACTCCATCACATGTAGTGTCCCTCTTTATCCATGATGACTTTCTTTGATTGGAAATCTGCTTTTTCTTAACATAGATCATCTATCTTTTTAAAATTAGTATCATCATGATATATCTTTCTCCTTCCCTTTATTTTTGTATCTGTATCTTTATGTCTGCATCTTTATATTTCAAGTGGGTTTCTTGTAGACCACATATAGTGGTCTTAATTTTAATCCCCTCTTACAGTTTCCACCTTTTAATTGGTGTAGCTAGACAGTTCATAGTTAAAATAATTATTTATATTGTTGGATTAATATATATCATATTTGTAACTGTTTCCTATTCACTGTCATTGTTTTGTTTGTTTTTATCTTCCACTCTCTTTCTACCTTCTCTAATTGCAATTGAGTATTTTATATGATTCCATTTTCTCTCCTTTTTTAGTACTTCTTTTGAAATAAAATTTGGTAGTTTCCCTAGAGTTTGCAGTAGACATTTACAATTAAATTAAGTTCACTTTCAAATAACACTATATTGTTTCATGGGTAGTACAGGTACCTTATAAAATTGCTATCATTCATTTCATTTTTTCATAGGGTATACTTAGTTGTTGCTATTAAACTGTCATGTGTTAGATCAATTAAGAATAAGGAAAAACAATCATTTTACCTTCATTTATTTCTTTTCTAACACTGTTCCTTTCTTTATGGAGATTCAGGTTTCTGAACTATATCAGTTTTCTTCTCCCTGAAGAACTTTTTAAACACTTCTTGTAAAGCATAACTACTGACAACTAATTCCTGGAATTTTCATTTGTCTGAGAAAGTCTATTTTTTACTTTTGAATAATATTAGTTTGGCATTATTTCTTTTAATACTTTACATATTTCACTTCACTCTCTTCTTGCTTGTGTAGCTTTTGAAGAAAAGCCCAGTGTAATCCTTATCCTTGTTCCTCTACAGATAATTTGTGTCCTTCCTTCAGTGTTTGCTCCTTGTCTTTGATTTTTTGAAGTTTGAATATGTTATGACTAGCTGTAGGTGTTTTTGTATTTGTCCTACTTGGTTTTCTCTAGCTTCCTAAATCTGTGTTATGATGCCTGCCATTGATTTTGGAATAGGCTCAGCTAATTATTATTTTAAATATCTCTTCTGTTCCTTTTACTTCCTTTCCCTTCTGGCATTCCTATTATGGATATGTTACAGTTTTTGTAATTGTTCCACAGTTTTTGGAGATTCTCTTCTATTTTTTTTCATTCTTTTTTCTCACTGATTTTCAGTTTGGGATATTTTTATTTACATATTCTCTCACTCAATAATGTTTTTCCTCAGCCATGTCCAGTCTAATGAGTCCACCAAAGGCACTCCTCATTTTTATTACAGAGTTTTTGATTTGTAGATTTTTTAAAAATTTTTTTCTTAGAGTTTTTTTAATCTCTCTACTTATATTACACATCTGTCCTTACATTATTCGCCTTTTTCATTAAATCTCTTAACTGATTAATGATATTTACTTAAAATTCCTGGTCTATAATTCCAAAATCTCTGCCATATCTAAGTCTAGTTATGCTTCTTCCTTTCTCTTTAGACTGCATTATTTTGTTTTTAGAATGCTTTGTAATTTCCTGTTGAAAGTTGAACACTATGTTTCAGGTGAAAGACTCTGAGATAAATAAGTCTTTAGTGTGAGGTTTTAGATTCATCTGTCTAAAAATTGGGCTGTGTTTACTGTTTGTTCTAGCCACAGGTGTCATAGGCTCAAATTTTCACTGGTGTCCTTGTTTTTGTCTCTCTCATTGTTTTTTTGTTTTCCTAGAGACTTACTTCTTAAATAAGTCTTAATCTTGTCGTTTTTTTCCAGCTGTAATCCCATGTTACTATACAGGAACCCTATTGATTAGTGATAAAGTGTGGGGGTAGGGGAAGCAATCTATAGTCCTTTGATAGATATCAGTTGTTTAGCAAGTCCATGTCCCCCGGCTATAACCTTCACTAGGGTTCCTCAGTGTCACCTCTTTATGTGAGACAGGAAGACTAAAATGGGCTGGAATTGGGTATTTCTTTAACCTCAAGTGTGTGATGCTCTGAAAAAACTCAAGTTGGCTTAGTTCTGGTAAATAGTTTCTTTTGAGGAAAATCCTTTGTTAGAGAGAAGGAAAAAAAAAAAAAAAAGATTGCTCTGGGTTGCATTTACCCTTTTGCTGCTAAAATTATGGGGGTACTTTTCTCTGATCTTCATCCAGAGAACCTGGTAGGGCTCCAAGAGATAGAATTCATGAATGTGAGACTCTCCTACATCTGGACCTCCAGAAATTTTAATCTCTCAAGCTAGTGCATGATTAGTCTCTACTAATTAATCACTTATCCCAAGTGCCCCTACCAGCTGCTGACTCCAGCTCACGGTAAGCTGTGATTTTTATTTTATTTTATTTTATTTGAGTTTTTTTATCTTTATTGTTGAAAATATTACAGATGTCCTCTTTTTACCTCCATTGATCCCCTCCACCCTGCATCCATCCCAACTCCAGGCTTTCCCCATACCAATGTCTGTGTCCATGGGTAATGCTTATAAACATGTAAGTTCTTTGATTAATCTCTCCCCACCCACTCCCCCTTCTCCACCTTCCCTCTGAGATCCCTCAGTCTGTTCTGTGCTTCTAAGTCTCTGGATCCATTTTGTTTATCAGTTTATTTTGTTTATTATATTCCACATATAAATACTATCATGTGGTACTTGTCGTTATCTGACTGGCTTATTTCACTTAGCATAATACTTTCTAGTAACCTCCATGCTGTGCCAAAGGATAAAAGATCCTTCTTTTTTACAGCTGCATAGTATTCCATGGTGTGAATGTCCCACAGTTTTTTTATCCACTCATCTACTGATGGGCATGTGGGCTGTTTTAAAATCTTAGCTATTGTAAATTGTGCTGCTATGAACATAGGGGTGCATAAGTTCTTTCTGATTAGTGTTTCGGGTTTCTTAGGATATGTTCCTAGAAGTGGGATCACTGGGTCAAATGTCAGGTCAATTTTTAATCTTTTGAAGAAACTCCATACTGCTTTCCATAGTGGCTGCACCGGTCTGCATTCCCACCAACAGTTTATTAGGGTGCCCTTTTCTCCACACCCTCGCCAGCTCTTGTAGTTCATTGATTTGTTGATGGAGCCATTCTGACAGGTGTGAGGTGATACCTCGTTGTGGTTTTAATTTGCATCTCTGATGATTAGTGACTTTGAGCATTATTTCATATGTCTCTTAGCCACCTGTATGTCCTCTTTGGAGAAGTGCCTATTTAGGTCCTTTGCCCATTTTTTAATTGGTTTGTCTTCCTTTTGTTAAGTTGTAAGAGTTCCTTATATATTTTGGATATTAAGCCTTTAGGAGATGTGTGATTGGCAAATATGCTCTCCCATACAGTGGGCTCCCATTTTGTTTCATTGATGTTTCTTTGACTGTGCAGAAGCTTTTTATTTTTATGCAGTCCCATTTGTTTATTTTTTTCCTTCATTTCTCTTGCCCTAGGAGATGTGTCAGCAAACATATTGCTACGAGAGATGTCTGAGATTTTGCTGCCTATGTTTTCCTCTAGGATTTTTATTATTTCATGTCTTACATTTAAGTCTTTTATCCATTTTGGGTTTACTTTTGTGTATGGTGTAAGTTGATGGTTTGGTTTCATTTTTTTGCATATACTTGTCCAATTTTCCCAACACCATTTATTGAAGACTGTCTTTACTCCATTGTATGTTCTAGACTCCTTTGTCAAATATTAATTGACCATAATGGCGTGGGTCAATTGCTGGGTTCTCTGTTCTGTTCTGTTCCACTGATCTATATGTCTGTTCTGGTGTCCGTAGCAGGCTGTTTTGATTACAGTGGCTTTGTAGTATAACTTGATATCTGCTATTGTGATCCCTTCAACTTTGTTCTTTCTCAAGACTGCCCTGGCTATTTGGGGTATTTTTTAATTCCATATAAATTTTTGAAGTGTTTGTTATAGATCTGTGAAATATGCTGTTGGTATTTTAATAGGGATTGCACTGAATTTATAGATTGCTTTGGGAAGTATGGACATTTTAATGATGTTAATTGTTCCAATCCATGAACATAGTACATTTTTACATTTGTTTATATCTTCCTCTATTTCTTTTTCAGTGTCCTGTAGTTTTCTGAGTAAAGGATTTTACATCTTTGGTTTAGTCCTAGATATCTTATTTTTTTACTTGCAGTGGTAAATGGGATTGTTTTTTTAGTTACTCTTTCCGAGAGTTCATTATTGGTGTATAAAAATGCCATCTATTTCTGGGTGTTAATTTTGTATCCTGCTACCTTGCTGAATTCATTTATTAAATCTTAGTTTTTTGGTGGAGTCTTTAGAATTCTTTACGTACAATATCATGTCATCTGCAAATAATGAGAGTTTTGTTTCCTCCTTTTCAATTTGGATGCCTTTTATGTTTTCTTCTTGTCTGATCACTGTGGCTAGGACTTCCAATACTATGTTGAATAAGAGTGGTGAAAGTGGACACCCTCGTCCTGTTCCTGTTCTTAGGGGAAATGGTTTTAGTTTTTGCCCATTGCGTATGATATTGACTGTAGATTTGTCATATATGGCCTTTATTATGTTGAGGTATGATCCCTCTATTCCCACTTTGCTGAGAGTTTTTATCAAAAATGGGTGTTGGATTTTATCAAATGCTTTTTCTGCATCTATTGATATGATCATGTGGTTTTTGTCTTTCAATTTGTTTATGTGATGTATCACATTTATTGATTTGCGTATATTGTACCAGCCTTGCATCCCTGGAATAATTCCACTTTGTCATGGTGTATGATCTTTTTAATATACTGTTGGATCCGATTTGCTAATATTTTGTTGAAGATGTTAGCATCCATGATCATCAGGAATATTGGCCTGTAACTCTCTTTCTTTGTAGTGTCTTTATCTGGTTTTGGAATTAGGCTAATGCTGGCCTCATAAAAAGAGTTTGGAAATGCTCCATCCTCTTGGATTTTTTTAAATAGTTTGAGGAAGATAGGTATTAATTCTTCGTTGAATGTTTGGTAAAACTCCCTTGTGAAGCCATCCAGGCCAGGGCTTTTGTGTGCTGGGAGCCCTTTGATTACTGCTTCAGCTTCATCAGCAGTTATCAGCCTATTCAGGTTTTTCGACTCTTCCTGATTGAGTTTTGGAAGGTTGTATTTTTCCAGGAATTTATCCATTTCCTCCAGGTTGTCCAGCTTTGTGGCAGATAATTGTTCATAGTATTTTCTTACAATCCTTTGTATTTCTGTTGGGTCAGCTGTCATTTCACCTCTTTTATTTCTGCTTTTGTTTATTTGGGTCCTCTCTCTTTGTTTCTTGATGAGTCTGGCTAAAGGTTCATCAATCTTGTTTATTTTTTCAAAGAACCAGCTCTTGGTTTCATTGACCTTTTGTATTTTGTGGGGGTTTTTTTAGTCTCTATGTCATTTATTTCTGCTCTGATCTTTATTATTTCTTTCCTTTTACTTAATCTGGGCTTTTTTTGTTGTTCTCTTTCTAAGTTTTTAAGTTGTAGGGTTAGAGAGTCTAGTAGAAGTTTTTCTTGTTTTTTTAGGTAGGCTTGTAGTGTTATGAACTTCCCTCTCAGGACTGCTTTCATTGTGCCCCATAGATTTTGAGTTGTTGTGTGTTCATTTTCATTTGTTTCCAGAAAGTTTTTGATTTCTTTCTTGATCTTTTTGGTAACCCATTCATGGTTTAAAAACATGCTTTTTAGCCTCCATGTGTTTGAATGTTTTTTAGTGTATTTATTGTAGTTGATTTCTAATTTCATGTCATTGGGATCCCAGAAGATACTTGATATGATTTCTGTCCTCTTGAACTTGCAGAGACTTGTTTTATGTCCTAATATGTGGTCTATCTTCGAGAATGTCCCTTGTATATTTGAGAAGAATGTATATTCTGCAGCTTTGGGGTAGAATGTTCTGTAAATGTCAATGAAATCTATCTGATCTCATGTGTCATTTAGAGTCACTGTTTCCCTTTTGATTTTTTTCCTCCAGAAGACCTATCCAGTGAAGTCAGTGGGGTGTTAAAGTCCCCTAGTATGACTGTATTGCTGTTGATCTCTCCCTTAAAGTCCTCTAGAAGTTTTTTTTATAAATTTAGGTGCTCCTACATTGGGTGCATATATGTTTATCAGGGTTATATCCTCTTGTTGGATCAATCCCTTTAGTATTATGTAATGACCTTTCTTGTCCCTGGTTATGGTTCATTTTGAAGTCTATTTTGTCAGATATGAGTATTGCTACCCCAGCTTTTTTTTCATTTCTATTTGCATGGAAAAAATTTTCCATCTCTTCACTCTCATCCTGTGTGAGTCTTTTATTCTGAGGTGGGTCTCTTGTAGAGAGCATATATTTGGGTCATGTTTTTTTTATCCATTTGGCCACCCTGTATCTTTTTATTGGGCCATTTAATCCATTTACATTTAAGGTTATTTTTGAAAGAAACTTATCTATTGCCATTTTATTTTTTTATGCCTATGTTTTTCATTCCCTTTATTTCTATTTCTAATTATAGCAGTCCCTTTAGATTTCCTATAATGCTGGTTTTGTAGTGATAAACTCCTTTAGCCTTTTTTTGTCTGGAAGCTCTTTATTTCACCATCTATCTTGATTGATAATCTTGTTGGATAAAGTAGTCTTGATTTCAGATCCTTGTTTTGCATTACCTTGAATACTTCATGCATTCCCTTCTGGCCTGTAGAGTTTCTGATGAGAAGTCAGCTGACATCCTTATGGGAGCTCCTTTGTAGATAACAGCTTGCTTTTCTCTAGCTTCCTTTAAGATTCTCTCTTTGTCTTGAATTTTTGGCATTTTAATTATGATTTGTCTGGGCATGGGCCTCTTTGGATTCTACTTGCTTGGGACTCTCTCTGCCTCCTGAACTTGTGTGACATTTCCCTTCACCAGGTTAGGGAAGTTTTCTGCCATTATTTCATCAAACAGGTTTGTTAAACCTTGCTTACTTTCAACTTCCTCTGGCACTCTTATGATGTGAATAGTGTTACGTTTCATGCTGTCCCACAGCTCCCTTAGACTGTCCTCCTGTTTTTTAATTGTTTTTTGTTTTTCGGGTTTTGATTGAGTGATTTTTAAAATATGTATATCTTTATTGATTTCAGAGAGAGGAAAGGAGACAGAGAGAGAAAGATAGAAACATCAGTGATGAGAGAGTCATTGATCAGCTGCCTCCTACACGCCCCCAGCTGGGGATCGAGCCCCCAACCCAGGGATGGGCCCTGACCAGGAATCGACACTCAACTGCTGAGCCATGCCTGGCCAGGCAAGTAATTTTTTCTACCCTGTCTTTTAATTCACTTATCCGATCCTCAATTTCCTCTAATCTGCTCTTTATTCCTTCCAATATATTCTTTATTTCTGCTATGTCATTCTTCATTTCTGACTGGTCATTTTTCATAGTTTCTATATCTTTTTTCATGCTGTTGAGCATCCTTACAACCAGTATTCTGAACTCTATATCTGAGAGATTGCTTATCTCTATTTCATTTAGCTTTTTTCTGGAGACTTCTCTTGTTCTTTCATTTGGGGTTTGTTTTTTGGTCTCCACATTTTGGCTACTTTTTTGGGTTCATTTCTAAGTATTAGGTAGATCTGCTAGGACTCTTAGTCTTTTTGGAGGATCTCTGTACAGGCCAATGTCAGACGCAGTTTGTGACTGGCCCTGACTACCCTGTTTGGAGCTATCAACAACCCTAGGCTTGAGGTCTCCTCTGCGGGGGCTGGGTGCACTTGGAGAGGACCAAGATGAACACCAAAATCTGCTTTTGTAAGGCCCAGATCCTGAAGCAGATCAGGCAAAAACTCAAAGCACCCTGAGTTCTGCCTCTGCCTACAGACTGATTAATCTGATTCTCTTAATGAGCCTCAGGCTGTAGAATCTCCACAGGGTGAGGTGGCTGGTTGTTATCAGTCCCTTAATAAGCCTCAGGCTATAGAAACTCCTTTGGGCAAGGCGAGAGGCTTTCCAGCGGGGTGGGGCAATTTCTTTCCCCACCAGGCAAAAGCCAAAAATTGGCTGCCTAAGAACGATGGCCTCCACAGTCTGGGGGAATGACTTGACACAGGAATCCAGATGGACATCCCTTGATCTCACTCTCCAGAGCCCACAACCCCAGACTCTCCCCACACAGCTCCAGTCCACTCTACTCCCCCTTTGCCAGAGCCCAAGGTGAGTGACTGCACAGGAAACTTTGTGCATTGTCCCTTTAAGAGGGTGCCTGCATTTCCAGCCCTCTCTCCCTGGCAGACAGAAATCCTGCTGCTTTTCACAGCCAGATGTTATGTGGGCACCTTTCTCAGTTCTGGTGCTCTGGGCTGGGAAGCCCAGTCTGGGGTTTAGGCCCCAGAGTCCTCAGTGGGAACCCCCACAGCTGAGATCTCCCTCCGGACCTTCAGCTGCTGCCTGTGGGAGCCCAGCCGGCCCTCTCGCCTCTGCACTTCCTACCAGTCTCTGTGTGGTCTCCACTTTATGTCCTTGGTTATGAGGGTGCTCTCCAGCTCGTCTTCAGTTGGTTTTCAGGATGGTTTTTCTATGTTTTAGTTGTAAGTCCAGATAGGTCCTGGGAGAGTGTCCGTGTAGCTTCCACTCAGTCTGTTGCCATCTTGAATCTCAAGCTGTGATTCTGTGTATCTGCCTCACTCTCCAGTTTTCAGGGCAGGCATTTTCCCTGTGACCACGGATCTTTTTACTTCATCTACAGTTTCACCTTTCCTAGTATATCATATAGTTGGAATCATACAGTAGTTGTCTTTTCATATTGGCTTTTCTCTTAGCATTTTGCATTTAAGTTTCCTCCATGTTTTTTGGGGGGCTTAATGGATCATTTTTTTTACTCTGTAGAACTGACTCGTATCCATTTTATTAATGTAATACTGTTTGTTTATACATTTATTTATTGAATGACATTTTGTTTGCTTCCCGTTTGGGACAGTTCTAAATAAAGCTGCTGCAAACATTGGTATGCAGGGTTTGATGTAAACATAAGGTTTACATTTGAGTAAGGAACTAGGGAAGTAATTGCTAGATCATATGATAAGAGTATGTTTAATGTTGTAATAAACTGCTAAACTGATTTCTAAAGTGGCTGTAACATTTTGCATTCCAATCTGCAATGAATGAGAGTTCCTGTTGCTTCACATCCTTGACCTCATTTGATGTTGTCTTTACCTTTATTTTCAACAATATTTTTACTGGGTATAGAATTCTAGGTTAATAATTTTTTCTTACAATTCTTTAAGATGCTTCATTATTTTCTGGGTTGCATAGATTCTGACAAGAAATCTGCTTTTTTTCTTAGCTATGTTCTGCATGCGATGTTACTTTTACTCTTATGATTTTCCCTTTAAAATCATTTTTCAAGAATAAGATTATGATATGTGAAGATATGTTTTGAAGTTAGAGCTAATAGGCTGTTGGTGGAACAGATGTGGGGAGTCAGGAGAAAAAGCATCAAAGATGTTGCCAAGAGTTTGAGCAACTGGAAAGATGACATGCAATTGTTGAGAAGGGGAAGATAGCTGGTGTAGGAAATGAGAAATTACAGTTTGGTTGATTCAGAGATAAAGAAGCCATGTTGCTTGGGCTGTCTCAGAGCAGAGCCATGAGCAAGGAACAGTGCAAGTAACATTTGAGTGATGATCCTAGGCAGCACCAAAAAGGAAAAGGAGCATGAGGCAGGGAAGGGAAAAAAGATAAACAGAAGGTGTGTTTTCAAGAAAGTTACTCCCACTGGAAAATTCTGGGAGCCAGTGTAAAGCATGCTCCTTCCTCAGATGTAGCCAACCCAAGGGAGAGAGGAGATGGAGTATTGATCCCCTAGTTCCCATCATTCATTGGTTGAGGGCTGGTCCTGAGGGCAGTAGTCCTCAGACACTCTAGCCTGCCTCACACATACAGAGCAAGGCTCTGGGGGCAGAAGACCTCAGGTGAACATTCAGGTGCTGGCGGTGGATGTGAGCTGTTGAGGTCCAAGAGGGTAGGGGCAAAGCTGGGTGGTAAACTAGAGGACAGTCACTTAACAGCTACTCATGAGCCAAGGTTTTCCAAATTTGGAGGTGAAAGAGATCACCCATAATACCTTCTAATGGCTTGGTTGTTTGCCTGGAAGCTCCACCACCATCTCATTTAACCCTTAGTAGGCACAGTGGCTCTTTGGAGAGACTTCAACAGCAGCTCAGCATGGCAAGGTTCTCATCCCTCAGCCTCACTGCCATCTGGGTGATGTGCATGCAGAGAGGTCTGCACTCACCATGGCATTTCATCTTTACCATGCACCTGGGGGTTGGTGGCATTCCCATGTACATTTCATAATTTTTTTCTAAGGCTTAGAGAGGTACAGTGACTTATGTAAGACCATACAGTGAGAACACTAGAGCCAGTACTGACATTGACTTGCTTTTCCCCTACCTGGGTCACTACCCCTCAGGAACCCAACCCTGGCTTACACTGTCCAGAAATGAGTGTTAGACACAGTGGTGGCTCCTATTCATCACCACGTCTTATGAATTAAAAACAATGTTCATGAGGTCATTTCCATGGGCTTTGAGGTTGGCTTTGTAAATATTTGGCCTTTAGGGCTCTTCTCAGCCAAGCTCCTCAAGGTGCTGACGTTAAACACACTCCTTCAGGAAAAATGCAATTGGTCTCAGGAAGCCCCTGGGGTCCAGCTCTCAGAGGGTGTCTGCTCAGGCTAATGTTTGACAACACAAAGCCCATTTTTCCTATGACTTTTTCTCATTTAAGACAAGAAAGATTGCCCTCTGCTCGCCAACACTCATACTCACCAGTCATTAATACGCAGGCATTTAAAAACATTTGTGATCAGAAAGGTCTGTGTTTTCTCATTTCTTTACAGAGTTAGGGAGGTTGAAAGAGAGACTGGGGTAGAGGGAGAGACAGAGAAAGAAAGGGAGAGAGACAGACACACAGACACAGAGGCACAGAGAGGAGGAAAGAGCAAGAGGGAGAAAGAGGGCAGAGAGAAGTAGAGAAAGTAACCCTAACATACACCAACAGGAGCTTTGTTAAGTACATTCTATCCATGCCTGGGATGCTGAAGTCATTTAAAATGATGCTGCAAGACCATGTTTTAATGTTCACAATCTGTCCTCAAGTGTCAAAGAAGGTCTCCAAGCAGTCTAAGAAGCCATACGTCAGTGCCCAACGGTATGCACAGAAACTGCTAGAGGAGGTGGTCATCAGAAGCTTAGCTGCAATTTCTTCTTTCAGGTGGATTTACCTTTATTCTGTGATGATACCCCAAGTGTTCATTTCCTATGGCTATAATACCCAGGCACCACAGACAACAGACACTTTTTATTTCTCAGTTCTGGAGGCCAGAAGTCCAAGATCAAAGTGTCAGCAGGCTGCATCCCCTCTGGAGGCAAAGGGAGGACTCTTCCTTGCTTCTCTCAGCTTCAATGATACCATCAGTCCTGGAGCTCCCTGGCTAGCAGCTGCAGCACTCCAGTCTCTGCCTCCATCATTGCTTGGCCTCTCCCTCAGCATTTGTGGCTATGTCTCCTCTTCTTTCAGAAACACTCGTCATGTCAGGTCAGGGCCACCCTACTCCAGTATGACCTCATATTAACTAACTGCATCGCCAATAACTTTGTCTCTAAACACAGTCACAACTTGAGTTCCTGCAGGGTCAGGATTTAAACATAACTATTAGAGGGGCACAGTGATGAGGAACGGCCATCAGTAGATTGGGGGTAGGGCCTGATTCAGGAGGTAATTGTGCCCATCTCTTGGGGACAGATCCTCTGTGTTTCTGGGGAGTCACAACTTCTCCCAGTGCTGTGGGAAGCTCCCTAGATAGAATGTGCCAACTGTAGAGCTGCCCTGCAGGGAAGACTGGGCCTAGACTCTGGAAAGAGAAGTTGTCTGTGCCCTGGGATGGAGGTTGGGTCGCTGGCAAGACACCCAAGGACACCAGGAAGGGATCTGAAGGCCAGAGCAGCTTGCCCTCATCATTAACCTTGAGCCTCTGAGAGTTTTCTTACAGATGCACTGTGGTGCATTGAGAGAGCTCTAGGTGCATGCTAGTGTTGAAGGTGCAGCAAGGGTTGGGACAATCATGATGAAGTGACATGGCAGGAATGACACACTGGAAATAAGAAATCAGAGTATTTTATCATGAATCCCTTGTTTACTCTGAGGGTGGGTCTAGAGGACGACATCACAGTCTTCCCATGGTGGGGATGGAGAGGACTCCACTGGTGGAAGGACTGAAGAGCCCAGAGACTATGAGAAGGACAGAGACTGGAAAGTGGAGGGAAAAGGGGTATGAGGGTGCCCAGTGCTCATGTGGCTCAGGGTGGGAACAGGAGGGAGTAGAATCCATGACATTATGAGAACTTTCCAGGCATATCTTCAACAACTCCTTTTTAATAACACTGAGTTCACAGAAGCGATTTCTCTAGGGGCCTACCAGTCCCACCTTCTTTACTCCAGCCCAAACATGACCCCCCCCCACTGAATTCTGTGTGACCCTCCCCTTGTTTGTTCAGACATAATCACTCAGCCTTTATATAAATACAGCCACGTGATCTATATTATTTTGCGACTTGCCTCTTTGCATGGGTAAGTATGTAGCTGTAGTTAATTCTTTCTCTATGCTTCTTTGTTTTCATTATACAAATATGCACCACTTGGCCACTCTCTTGCCAGGAGACAACTTTGCTGCTATGAGAAGTTTTCTGGGGATGCTCCTGTGCCTGTCTCCTGGTGCTTGTGAGTGGCATTTGCCCAAGAGTGGATTTGCAGGAGCTCAGGGTGGGCATCTGTCAGCCTGGCCAGCTGATGACAAACTGGTTTTCCCAGCACTGGGCAGCTCCACTGCCTGGTGATGGGATGGGGTCGACGCTATCCACACCCTTGCCCACCCTGGCACTGTCAGACTCCATTCTATTTCTCATGCTTTACAGAATTGTCAGAATGTTGTTTATAAATGTTACCTAAAAAATACAGGAAAAAAGACAATAAAGCAATTTATAATTCAAGACAAATCAAATCTAAAAATAAAGAGGAAGGGTGAAAAACAGGTGAAGTATTTGTTTCAAGGTGAGGAGCTGAGAGCCCCACCCCCTGAAGCAGCATGTGTTCTAGACAGACTCAGGAATAGCCCTGTTAGCTAATCCAGTCAAGGGCTCTGAGGTGAGGAAAGGAGATTACATTTCTGATGTTCTTTCCATAAAATCCATGGTCATAGCCTTTCTCTGGTACCACAATTTCATTCTCTGAGATTCCCATAGACTCTCACAGGGTGGCCATCTCCTGAGCCTGGGCTTCCTGTTGTGAATGGTAGCAATGCTGCTGGGCCATCCCTACAATCCCATCTTACAGAGAAGGAAGCTGAGGATCAGAGGCTATAGGGCTAGAACTTGAGCAACAGGCTGCCTTGTTCAAGGCTGGGGATTCAGCCTGGCCAGCTGGACTGGAGGTTCTCTCTTTGTCCCATGGAACGGGCAGTGACTGTATTGCTCTCAGATTTGGGGGAGCACCTACTACAGTGACTGGTACAGAATACGGGCTCAGTCAGTTCAGCTGCTTGGCAACAAGGAGCTGAAGTTGTCACTGTCTGGGTCTGTCTTTGGGGAGCCCCTTGCTCTCCGTGCCCTCAGATGCCCCTCTGTAAGCCTAAGGGTCATGCTGAATCAGGCCAGGCCCATGGGCCTCCGGGCATGGGCACAGGTACTAATAATGAGGCTTGATCCCACAGCATGGATGAACCTGGATGGCCTCAGCATCCACATCTGCTGGTAGAAGCTCAGTGACCCCAGTAGGACACAAGTCCCTCTGAGGCACACAGGCCTGCTCCACAAATAGCCCTAAAATCCTATCTGTGTGAATCAAGGGAAGAGGCCCAGGAGATGGACACAGTAAAGGAAGTCAACCCTATGCCTGGGGCAGGAGGGGCTGCACTGGGATCTGGAGGCTGCAAAGAGGGGAAGAGTAGGGCATCTGGAAGGCCAGAGGGAGGGAAGGGGGAAACTATAAGGCCACACCTGTGAAAGGTAAGGGGAGGGAGCAGATGGAGGACCTCAGAGGATCCCACAGGTCTGTCAAGGTGGCAACCAAATGCTCAGGGCAGTCTGGGTCTGCACTCCACCCAGGCCAGGAGAGCCCAGGGAGGATGAGGAGAGGCCCCTGACAAGAGGTGGGCAGCTGTCCACACTCCTCCAGGAGGTCCTTGTGCAAGGGTAACTATTCCCGGATGGAACCTGAGCCCTCTGGAGCTGCTTCTCCTCAGAGCAGAAAGCTGGTTTTACCCAGTCTCAGAGCAGTGCCCCAAGACTCCAGCTGTTGCTGAAACCAGCTGGTGTATGCCCAAGGACAATGGGACACCAGGTAGCCAGGTGTGACATGAAGGAGAAGGGTGAGAAGAAAGCAAAAGAGAGGAGGAAGTCTGGCCCGCAGGTTCCCTGCACTTGGAGGGGCCGCCTGCACAGGGGGTGATGACACTGATGGCTGATATGTGGACTGCCTCTAGAGACTTGTAGAGAATTCTATCTGTTCAGCACCAGGGCCCCGTGAGGCCGGTGCAGACAGGCTCACAGAGCGCGTGAGGTGGCTGGGAGGGAGCCCGAGCGAAGGCCAACTGCAGACGCCTGCATTAGCCCAGCCGCCTTACTCCCCTGGCCTTCACTGTCACCACCTGCCTGTCAGCCTTGGTTCTCTCCTGGGGGCAAGCTACAGAACCCACCTACCCAGTGCCCATGGAGACGCGCCTCCTGGTCTCCTCTGCGGCCCTGTGGGGGCATCTAGGAGATTTCTGTGGGCTGGCCGGCCCCTTGGTCCTAACCTGCCTCTAACCCCAGCCTCTAGCTGTTTCTCCTCAGGGGCGTGAAGAAGTCATAAACTGTGGAGCCTGCCCAGGTATTTATTTTAGTTAGTAAAAATGCCTTGGACTTTGCCAAGAGCCATTTGACTTTAATTGGAAACTTTTGAGGCATTAAGAATGTGCCGAGGTTTAAGACGCCCGGTCGGAAGGCTCTGCAATCATCGATCATGTGAGCACTGCTTTGGACCAGGTGGAACGAAGACAGCCTTTTAGCAAATTCACCTCCTTAATGGACTCATTTGTAACTTTCGGCAACACTGGGCAGCGTCTCTCTCCAGCACTCCATGAACACCAGCCAGTGCGTTTAAAAGCAGTGAACATCTGGTGACTGTAAATGAGGAACCCAGAGAAAACAAAACAGGACATAAACAAAAGGCAGCTGGGGGAGGGCCAATAGGATCCCCATTCTGTGGTCAGAGCAGCCGGTTTCCCGAAGTGTGCAGGAAGCTGGGGGAGAGGCACCATCTGCAGTTACTGGAGAAATGTTATCCCAGCAGCTTTGTTTACAGAGCATTTACTGGGTGCCAGGCCTGGGTTGGAGGCCAGGACCAACCCCTCAGGCCTCAGCTCAGGACATCTTCCCGCTGGCCTTTCTCCCCCGCACCCTCCCCACTGCAAGACCTTTGCTCAAGCTTTTCCCTGTGCCTGGAGCTCTCCCCTTCTCCTCATGTATATGGTTAGCTATGGCTGTGTAACAAGTTTCCCCAAATGTAACAACTTGGAACTACACACACTATTACAGCACTGTTTCTTTTCCTTTTTAAATTTATCTTTATTGTTGAAAGTATTACAGATGTCCTCCCTTTTTCCCCCATTGATCCCCTCCATCCAACATCCATGCCCCCCCACCAGCCTTCACCACACTATTGACTGTGTCTGTGAGTTATACATGTATGCATGTAAGTTCTTTGAATAATCTCTCCCCACCCCCACCCCCACCTTCCCTATGAGATTTGTCAGTCTGTTCCATGCTTCTATGTTTCTGGATCTGTTTTGTTCATTAGATTCCACATATGAGTGAGATCGTGTAAAACTGAATCAGGAAGAATCAGAAAACCTGAATAGGCTAATAACAACTGATGAAACCAAATCAGAAATTTAAAAAGCTCCTAGAAAACAAAAGTCCTGGTCTGAATGGCCTCACAGGGAAACTTTCTAATTCTTTAAGGAGTAGGGTTAGATAATTTATTAAAAATTTTTCTTGCTTTTTGAAGTAGGCCAGAAGTGCTATGAACTTCCATCTCAGGACTGCTTTGGCTGTGGCCCATAGATTTTGGGATTTTGTGTGTTCATTTTCATTTGTTTCCAGGAAGTTTTTGATTTCTTCCTTGATCTCATTGGTAACCCATTCATTGTTTTTTTTGTTTTGTTTTGTTTTCCCCATTCATTGTTTAATACCACGCTATTTGGCTTCCATGTGTTTGGATGTTTTTTAGTCTTCTTGAACTTGTAGAGACTTGTTTTGTGTCCTAACATGGGATCTATCTTTGAGAATGACCCATGTGCATTTGAGAAGAATGTATATTCTACAGCTTTGGGGTGAAATGATCTGTAAATGTCAATGAAATCCATCTGATCTCATGTGCCATTTAGAGTCACTGCTTCCTTGTTGATTTTGTGTTTGAAAATCTATCCAGTGAAGTCAGTGGGGTGTTAAAGTCCCCTACTATGACTGTATTGCTGTGGATCTCTCCCTTAAAGTCTTCCACAAGTTTTTTTAAATATATATTTAGATGTGCCTATGTTGAGTGCCTTTATGTTTATCAGGGTTATATCCTCTTGCTGAATCAATCCCCTTAGTATTACGTAGTGAACTTTCTTGTCTCTTGTTATGGCCATCATTTCAAAGTCTTTTTTGTCAGAAATGAATATTGCTACCCCAGCTTTTCTTTTGTTTCAATTTGCATGGAAATTTTTTTCCCATCCTTTCACTCTAATCCTGTGTGAGTTTTGTTCTGAGGTGGGTCTCTTGTAGACAGCATATATTTGGGCTATGTTTTCTAATATATTCAGCTACCCTTTGTCTCTTGACTGGAGCATTTAATTCATTTATATTTAAGGTTATTATTGGTAGGTACTTATCTGTTGCCATTTGCCATTTTAATTCTTTATATCTGTGTTTCTCTCTATATATATTTCTTATCATTACAGCAGTCTCTAATATTTTTTGCAATGCTGGTTTGGTGGTGATGAACTCCTTTAGCCCTTTTTTTTTTTTTAATGGTCTGGAAAGCTCTTAATTTCACCACCTATTCTGAATAATAGCCTTGCTGGATAGAGTAGTCCTGGTTCCAGATTCTTGTTTTGCATTACCTTGAATACTTCATACCATTCTTTTCTGGTCTGTAGAGTTTCTGATGAGAAATCAACTGAAAGCCTTATGGGAGCTCCTTTATAGGTGACAAATTGCTTTTCTCTAGCTTCCTTTAAGATTCTCTCTTTGTCTTGGACTTTTGGCATTTTAATTATGATGTATCTGGGTGTGAGCCCCTTTGGCTTCTTCCCGATTGGGACTCTGTGCCTCATGAACTTGTGTAACTTTTCCTTCACCAGGTTAGGGAAGATTTCTGTCATTATTTCTTCAAACAGGTTCTCCAACCCTTGCTTACTTTCTTCACTTTCTGGTATTCCTACAATGCGAATATTATTACATTTCATGTTGCCCCACAACTCCTTTAAACTGTCCTGTTTTTAAATTACTTTTTCCTTTTGGTTCTCTGATTGAGTGATTTTTTTCTACCCTGTCTTCTAATTCACTGATCCAATCCTGAGCTTCTGTAATCTACTGTTTATCCCTTACAATGTATTCTTTATTTCTGCTGTCATTTTAAATTTCCTTCACAGTTTCCATATCTTTTCTCATACTGTTGTGCATCCTTACAATCATTATTGTGAACTCTATATCTGATAGATTGCTTATCTCCATTTCATTTATCTCTTCTGGAGAATTCTCTTGTTCTTTCTTATTTGGGGCTTGTGAATGGCAGATATGAAGGTGGGCACTCAAGCAGCCATCTTTGACCATGAGATAAAAGCTATGTATTGAGGACAGCTGTGGAGAAAGGTTGAAGAGCCACAGTCCTTAATGTTTATCTTTGTACTTTTTATATGAGAGAGGAATAAAATTCCATCTCTCTTAAGCCTCTGTAATTTGAGATTTTCTGTCAATTATAGCCAAACCTAATCCAAATTTTTGGAGGAGACTGTATCTTCTTTGCCTTTAGCCAAAATTCAGTATGGTAAAGTATTCAGTCTCTCCTAAGGCTCAGTAGCAGGCCAAGAGCTGTTTCTGGAAAGCAGAGTAGTTATCAGGGTATGATGGCAGGAGATTGTTTCAAAATCCTAAGGGCCCACACTGCAGGTCACTTATAGGGGCTGCCAAAGGCACTAAACATCATCTTTAACTGGCACTGACATTTTAAGCACCATTGGATCTGTGGGTCATATGGACCAGTAGCAGAGCAGCTTGCACAGCAGCCTGGTCTTGTTGCAGAGCTTTCTGCTATTCTGGAGCCCACTCAAAACTAGCAACTTTGGGGTCATGCAATAAATGGGCCAGAGTTATACACCCACATGAGGAATATGCTGCCTCCAAAATCCATAGAGGACCGCTAGGTTTTGTGCCTTTTTTGAGTGACTTATCCTTTGCCTTAGAAGTGATATCTCCACATGCCTCCACATGACTGGACCCCTAGAAATTTCACTGAAGTGGAAGATTCCTAATTTTTGTTGATTTATTTCCCACCCTCTGACACACAACTATCTTACCAATAATTCTAGAGTGGTTGCTATATCTTGCTCACTAGATTCAATCTTCATAATATCACTAATGCAATGGACCAATGCGCTATTTATGGAAGGCAAAAGTGGTCAAGATTCCTGAACACTATTGTGTCTAGGGCTGGAGAGTTGATGTATCCTGAGAAAGGATAGTGCAGGTGTGTTGTTGGCCTTCCCAACTGAAAGCAAACTGCTCTGGTGAGTCTTATCAAAAGGAATGGAGAAAGAAGCATTTGTCAGATCAATAGCCACATATCTGGTACCAGGGGAAGTGTTAATTTGCTCAAGCAATGAAACTACACCTGGTCAGCAACTGCAAGTAGAATTACTACCTGGTTAAGCTTATGAAAATCCACTGTATTCTTAGTACCCATCTGGCTTCTCATAGGCCAAATAGGAGACCTGAATGGGGATTTGGTGGGAGTCACCACTCCTGCATCTTTCAAGACCTTGATGGTGGCATCATTCTTTGCAATCTAACAAAGAATTGGTTTTGGTTTTCTATTTTATGGGTAAGGACAGTTTTAGTGGCTTCTGCTTGGCTTTTACCACCATAATAGCTCATACTTTATAGGTCAGGGAACTAATATGGGGATTTTGTCAGCTGCTAAGTACTATATATCTATTCCATTAAGCACTCTGGACATGGGGAAGTAAGCACAGGATGGGTCCAAGGAACAACCATTCTTACTGTTAGATGGACATGTGCTAAAACTCTATTACCTGGCCTCCATAAGCCCTTATTCTGACTAGTGGGTCACATTGATAGTTGAGGACTCCTGGAATTAGTGTCAGTCCAGAACTAGTGTCCAGAATTCCCCCTAACGTCTGATTATTTCCTTTTCCCCAATACACAGTTACCCTGGTGAATGGCCATACGTTTCTTTCAAGGAGGTTGATAGAAAGATGAATAGTGTAAGCTTTCCACTGTGCACTGGGTCTTTCCTGAAGTGGACTGTCTAGACATACAGAGAATTTTTATAAGAGTTTATTTGAACCAAACTGACAATAATTGTGGGAAGCAAGATATGAAATGCTTCAGGAGAATAACAGTTTCTTTTAGGCATTTGAAATTAGGGTGTGAGAAAGCAAGGAGGAGATTGAATTACAGCATAGTTAACAAGATTAAGTGCTCTCCTAAGGGTGGTTACACTTATTTCAAAGGTATGTTAACCTAGATGCACAAAAAAATATGTGGTGTCAGATTTGCCTTTGGGTGGTGGGCACAGAATTGTACATTCGAAACCTATATGATCTTATTAACCAATGTCACCCCAATAAATTTAACTAAAAAAATAAAATCATAAAAAATGAAAAGAAGCAATGGAGAGGGCTTGCTTAAGGTAAAGATAAATTTTTACTAAAAGGTATATACCTGGGGCATGACTGTTCACCATGACCTGTCCAGTTAGGAATTTATGATCAGATAGCCCTGTGAGGTTACTTTCCATAGAACCCCTTATTTTGTTCACAAGACCTGATATAAGCTAGTAAGCCAGGACAAGCAGAATAGGGAAACTGAGACAGATAGTTAAAGGCCAAGTAGTTTAAAACTATCTAGCAAATTGCAAACTCCTGTCTTCCCCAGTCAAGGACACTGCAGAGTAAATGGTTTACACTTCTCTCCACACAGAGGAAAAACAGCTTAAATCGCCCTACTCAGGGATATAGATAGCAGAAATCCAATTAGGGCCATTTTCCAACCACACCCAAGGACAAAGGAAGTTAAGGGAATAAATTGAATTTTGGCACATCAGCATAAAACTCATGAATATTCTATTGAGATCCTCCCCTAAGACCTCCCCTATACTCCCAGCCTTTAAAAACCCTCAAGCCCTGGCAGATGTGGTAAGTGGTTAGAGCATCAACCAGTGCACCAGTCACAGGTTCGATTCCAGGTCAAGGGCATGTACCTAGGTTGCCGGTTCAATCCCCAGCTGAGTCAGGGCGTGTTCGGGAGACAACCAATTGATGTCTCTCTCTCACATTGATGTTTATCTCTCTCCTCTTCCTTTCCTCCCTTTCACTTTCTAAAAATCAATGGAAAAAAATACCTTTGGAGGAAGATTAACAACAACAACAAAAAAAAACAAAAAACACCCTCAAAACGAAGGACCCAGTGCATACTCTCCCTCCCAGAGCACTCCACCTTTTCCTTCCTTTTCTTACCCCACAGACATGTATCTCCTAAGTTTAAGGGATCCCATGAGACCTGCAACCAGTGAGCAATGGGCAGTGGTAACTCACCCCGGGCTAATGCCTGACCCTGTCCCCAAGGCCCCCTCTTCTCTGACTTCTTAGTGAACCAAAGCAGCCCAGCCCAGGCTCGTTTCCCCACCTAGTCCCTCTTCTGTTGCTTCTATCTTAAGCCCTTCTTTGTTTCACTGTCCCCAGTTTTAATAAATGTCCTCTAAAAATCACCTGATTTTTACATTTTGAAATCTTTGCTGCACAAAGTCAAGAACCCACACACTACCAGCCAGCCCTAGGCAGACCTATTCAGGGCCAGGTCCCTTTTCTGATAACAGACCCAACCTCTCTTTATTCAAGGGATCTGGGTTTGCAAACTGGTTCAAATCTAGAAATTGAGGGGTGCTCCTCTCTGTTTTAGTTCACTTGACTTGGAACTTTTCTGCTCATCTGTTTCACTTCTAGGAACACCACGATCAATTAGTCAACAGGTAGGTTTTTTCAAATCAGACTGTTTTGATCACTGCCTTGACTGATGTCTTTTATGGTAACCACACCCACCTTGCCTTTGACAATTAAGAGCTGTCACTTGGCCTTTGTTACCCCAGGATTCATTATCCCCATTGCATTTAGGTTCCTCAATTTAGTAATAGCAATTTCCACTGTAATTTCTCACCTACAGAGAAGAAGGATCACAGAACTCTTTAAAGATGCTGCAGCTGCTTCACAAATTTATTTCTCATAGTCATGATGAAAGGAGTATCGTTCCAGGGTGGTGAGCAGATCTTAAATGACAAATCCACTCTAACATGCTAATCTACCTAAGCTTTTGGATTCCTTCCTTTATAATAAACCAAGGCAGTTCTAGCATTTCTACCTCATTTACTGTTGGCCACCTTTTGGTCCACAGCTCAGCTAAGCAACCAAACTGTTAGAGCCCTTTTCCCCCACCCAACCCCCCAAGCTGCAACATTAAGTCCAGAATCTCTGTTTAGTGAACTCATATCCTCTTGACCCAACTTGGTATTCCTTCCACCATGATTTCACCCCCTTTATATCCATTCCCACACATGTTCCTTGGATTTCTGTTTGTACAAATTTAAAAAATTATGTAATTTTGGGAGGTACATTGGACCTTCTCATGGGTCACACTTTGAACCTCACTTCTTGGGGCCTGTTGGGACTTGAGTCTAGTCATAAATCTAGAAGCAAAGAGGGGTGGGGTCATTACAGGTTCTTCAGGTAAAGGAGGGCTAACTCCTCAGGCATGGGTAGGGGGGCTCTTCTGGCAAAGGTGGCCTAGCAGAATTTAGAGATTCCAGGTTCCCAATTTCATTGGGATATTTCCATGTGTGTGCCTTCCAACTTTCAGGATCCCATTCCTTCCCAATCAATGCCCTCACTTAACAGCAAACACCATACAAGGCTGGGACTTCAATGTGCTTTGTTATTCAGCCACTCACGGGATGAGATTCTGTGTTTGGTTTACAGAAATCTCAGCCTGGAAATACATAGCAGGTAACTGTTCACTAATGTTTAAAACACTGAGAGGCAAGTGATGCAAGAAGACTTTCTTGGAACTACTTTTGCAATGTGGCTAAACCATCTCTTTTCTGCGGTTCAAAATGCAATAGGCACAGAAGATTATACAAGAATATCCTGTCTTCCTACTCTGGGCCACTTCCTGCATGTTCCTCCAGAATGTCTGTATGCACAGACATCATTTTATCTATATATTATTTTCTTTTTACCAAATACTGTCTGGTTGCACAAACGGTTGTGCCTTTGTTTTCCTTCGCTAGTCCCTCTTGGAGAGAGTCCTCGTGAGCATGAGGTTTGCCCTTGGTCTTTCTTAGAAGGCTTGCCCTCATTTTCTCCCCCTTTTCCTCCCCATTCTTGTCTCAGAGTCCTTGGAAGACAGGGCCAAGGACAAAGCCCCAGCAGTCCTGTCACCCACCTGAGACCCTGAGAGCTCTGGGGGAGACCGGAGTCTTCCTCAGATGCTGGGTTCCTTCGCCTTCCAGGGTGGAGCTAGACACAGCAGGGAGAGTGAGGGAAGGAAATGGGTCCAGCCTGACTCAGAGCAGGAATGACAATTTCCATCCTGCTCATGGCAGCCCCACTGTGAGGCTGAGAGTCCATCCAAGGGTGCCTGGGCAAGATCTGTGACCTCCCACAGCTCCAGGAGGGGAGGAATGCTCCTGCACATAGCAGGTGAAGAGAGAGACAGGTGTGGGAAAAACAAGATCTGGCCCACATGCTCAAGGTGGCAAGTGACCTGATGCCTTGCAAGAATTGTGGAAAACACTTCTCTGCTTTCATTGCTCTTGGAGAACATAACCATCCAATTCCCCTGCCAATCCCAGGCTTTGGGATTTGACAGTCCTCACCTGTGTCCTGACCCCACTCCTCAGCAGAGGTGCATCCCTGGGCACCTTCCTTGACCTCCCTGGGCTGCAGTGTGCCACCTGGGACATGATTCTGCAGCATGGGGATTTGAAGGCAACTGGACAGTGCCTGGCAGGCCCTGCATTAAGAGGAGATTCTAATCAAGGATCTGATGATGCAGAACCATGTTTATATTTCATGCTGCCCTGTGGTGTGCTTGTCTCTTTGCTGTTTGCTTTGACACATTTCCATTATGACTCATCTGACTTTAGATTAAGATTTAGAGGTTCATAACAGAGTGGTTATGTGTACTATTGAGCCCTCTTTGTTTGAACCCTGGCTGATACAGATGCCCACACTGTAAATGGCTCCAGAGAAACAGACTCTTAAGGATGAACTCTCTGCATTGGCTCTCAGTCTCTGAAGTTGCTAGATTTAAAGGCACTGATAACCCTGCTTTTAGTGCTAAAGAAGATAAAGGAAGTCCATGTCAAGATGTAGGCAACAGGTTACTTAGATGATTGTTATTGGGCATTTGTAATCAAATACCTACAGAAGGCAAGTGTTTCAGCAGCCAAATATTTGCTACTTTAGAAATTTTTAGTTAAAATAAGGAGTATAATACCATTGAGTGGTTGCTCCTAAGTGAGCTGAAGAAAGTGGAGAAATTAGAGGATGTGTTCAGGGCTTCAAATCCCAGCTCAAACGCTGCATTAATGACCCAAAATTTTCTACATCTGCCCTGAAACACACCAGAGCTCCACAGCTGTGGTCTCTTGGTTCAAACTCTGGCTCCACCACATATCAGCAGAATGGCCTTGAGCAAATCACTTGGCATCCCTGGGCTTCAGGTGTCTCCTGTGCAAATGAGAATATGTGTAATGTCAGCCTCAAATGGTCACCAATGAGTACAAAAAGTATGTCCCACACAAATAACAAAATAAAAAAATAGGTAAATTGAATCAAAATTATAAACTCTTTTGCATCTAAAGACACTATCAAGAAAGTGAAAAGACAACCAACAAAAATGGGGGAAAATATTTGCAAATCATATATCTAGTAAGGGTCTAGTATCCATAATAATCAAAGAACTCTTACAACTCAACAACAAAAGAGCAAACAACCCAATTTAAAAATGGGCATGGACACAGGAGAAAATGCTCAACATCGCTAATCATCAGAGAGATGCAAATTAAAACCACAATGAGGTATCACTTCACACCTGTCAGAATGGCTCCATCAACAAATCAACAAATGACATGTGCTGGTGAGGGTGTGGAGAAAGGGGAGCCTGGTGCACTGCTGGCGGAAATGCAGACTGGTGCAGCCACTGTGGAAAAACAGTATGGAGGTTCCTCAAAAATTTAAAAATGGAGCTGCTGTTCGACCCAGTGACTCCACTCCTAGGAATGTATCCTAAGAATCCTGAAACACTAATCAGAAAGAATATATGCAGCCCTATGTTCCTAGCAGCACAGTTTACAATAGCTAAGATCTGGAAACAGCCCAAGTGCCCATCAGTAGATGAGTGGATAAAAAGCTGTGGGACATTCACACCATGGAATACTACGCAGCTGTAAAGAAGAAGAATCTCGTACCCTTTGGGACAGTATGGATGGACCTGGAGAAAATTATGCTAAGTGAAATAAGCCAGGCAGAGAAAGACAAACATCACATGATCTCGCCTATATGTGGAATCTAAAGAACTTAATAAACAGATGAACAGACTAGAGTCAATGACATGGAGGCATGGATCAGACTGATGAATGTTAGAGGGATGGAGGAGGGGGGTGGGTGGAGGGGGAGAGAGTAACCAAAGAATTTATGTGCATCTATGCACAACCCAAGGACACAGACAATGGTGGGGAGAGGGACTGGGGAAGGGGATGGGACAGGGTGGAATGGGTCATTGGGGAGAAAAAGGGACATCTGTAATATTTTAAACAAAAATAAAATTTTTTAAAAATGGGCAAAAGGCTTGAATAGATGTGTCTCTGAGGAAGACATTCAAATGGCCAACAAGCACATGAAAAGATAATATTATTAATCATATGAAGAATGCAAATCAAAACCACAATGAGATACTACTGCACACCCACCTGTGTGGCCAGATTTGAAAAAAAGAAACAGAAAATACAAGTGTTGGTAAGGATGTAGATAAATTAGAACTCTTGCATTGTTGGGTGGAATGTAAAATGATGTAGTCAATGTGGAAAACAGTTTGGTGTTTCCTCAATAAATTAAACACATGACCCAGCAATTTCACTCCTGGGCATGTAATCCCCCAAATTGAAAAGAGGTGTTAACTAAAACTTGTAGACAAATATTTATAGCATCATTTTTCTTGAAAGCCAAAAAGTGGAAACAACCCAAATGTACATCAGCAGATGACTGGATCAGCAAAGTGTGGTCTGTCTATACACTGCAATATTATTCAGCCATAAAAAGGACTGAAGCATAGAAATGACACATGCTGCCCAGCCGGGTGTGGCTCAGCGGTTGATCGTCAACCTAGGATCCAGGAGATCAGGGTTCGATTCCCGGTCAGGGAACATGCCCGGGTTGCGGGCTGCAGCCGATTGATGACTCTCTCATCATTGAGGTTTCTATCTCTCTCCCTCCCTCTCCTTTCCTCTCTCTGAAATCAATAAAAGATATATTTAAAAAAAGAAAAAAAAGAAATGACACATGCTACAATGTAGATAAACCTCAAAAACACTATGCTGAGTAAAAGAAGCCAGACATGAAATCCCACATATTGTAGGATTCCATTTATGTAAAATGTCCAGAAAAGGCAAAGAGGCTGACTAGTAGTTGCCAGAGCTGAGGGAAGGGGGGACTGTGGGAGCCACAATTTAATGGGTACTGGGTTTCTTTTGGGGGTGATGAAAATATTCTAGAACTTGGTAGTTGTGATGGTTGCACAACATTGTGAATGTACTAAATGTCACCAATGGTAAACTTTATGTTATGTGTACTTTACCACAAACTAAAAATGAAATAAAAAATTTTAAAGGCTTTTCCTCAGCCACCCTCCCTACCCCAAATTAGGTGACCTTTGTGACAACACCTACCCTACTCCAGCCAAAGAGGAAGGAAAGCCTGAACCCACCCCACCTCTGCGACTTCAGGGGGAACTGATCAGGAAAGTGACCTTCCGTTGTCCACTTCAGTGGAAGCAGAAAGCAGTGATTCCATGCTCTCAGCAGGGTGGTTTAGGTAGGGTTGAGCGGCTGCTCACCTTCCACCCCTCAGCCAGCAGAAGCAGGTGGTGCTCAGGTTCTCCTTCCAGGTCCAACAGCAAGCTGAGCCTCAGTCACCTCCAGGAGACTGAACAGAGCGATATAAGTCAGAACTAATAAATGCTTTCCTTCCTACTCCCTGTAACCAGTGGGCCTAGCAGGGAGCTGATCCTACAGCCCTACTCACAGATGATGAGGTGGCTTGTATCAGCAGGGCCAAAGAGGGAGCTGAACATACACGCCCACCTGGCCCTGTGCTACACCTGATAGGGAGGCGCCCTTATTAGGAGAAGAAGAGGAGGAGGAGGGGGAGAAGAAATAAAATCCAGAGTTTTATGATATAACATCAAAAATGTCCATGATACAATAAAAATCAGCTTGTCACATGAATGAGAAAAGACAATCAACATACATCAGCACTGAGATAAGTCAGATGTTGAAATTTCCTGATGAGGTGAATAGTGAGGCCAGCATTGCCCGGATACCAAAACCGGACAAAGACGCCACAAAAAAAGAAATCACAAACCAGTATCTCTCATAAACTCAGGTGCAAAAATCCCCAAGAAAATATGAACAAAATGAATCCAATAGTCTAAAAAAATTATACACCAAACCAGGTAGGATTTATTCCAGAAGTGCAAGGCTAGTTCAATGTCTTGAGATCGATCAGGATAATCTACGGTACCAACAAGTTAAAGGAGAAAAATCATATAGTCATATGAATCGATGCAAAAAGCATTTGACAAATTCCAAAACCCATTCAAGATAAAAACATTAGCAAACTAAGTAGGATCAGAAGAACTCCCTCAACTTTATAGTGTCTACAAAATTCCTACAGCTAACATCACACTTACTGGGGAAGGACTCAGTGCTTCTCCTCTGTATGTCCACTCTCACCACTCTTATTCCTCATAGGAATGGATGTTCTAGCCACTGCAGCAAGGCAGGTGGAAGGTGAGGAAAACACAGATTACAAAGGAAGAAATTTAACTGCCTCTATTTACAGATGAAATGATTGTCTATGTAGAAAGTCCAAAGGAATCTACTAAAAAACAACAAACTCCTAGAGTTCAACAAGGTTACAAATATACAACAATTAATCGCATGTCTATATATTAATAATAGAGATGTAAAAATTGAAATTCCAAACAATACTATTTACACTCTCTCCAAAGAAAATAAAATACTTAGGTATAAATATAACAGCATATATAGGATCTGAAATGCTGACAATTACAAAACCATTGTATGAAAAAAATCAAAGAAAACCTAAATAAATACCATGTTTATGAACTGCAAGACTCAATATAACGTGGTAAAGAAGTCAGTTCTCCTCAAATTGATTTACAGGTTCAATGCAACTCCTACCCCAGTCCAAGAGGGTTTTTGTTAGCCTTATATAAGCTCATTCTAAATTCTATATGGGAAAGCATGGGCCAGAGTAGCTAAAACAATTTTGACAAAAAATGGATGAAGAGGGAGGAGTGACTCTCATGATATTAAGGCTTCCTCTGTAGCCACAGCAAAAAAGACAGTGTGGTGCTGGTGGGAAAGAAACACCAAGATCAATGGGACAGAACAGAGAACCCAGAAGACCCACCAAGCACAGCCAACTGGTTTTCAACAAAGGTGCAGAAGCAGTTCAAGGGAGGAAGGACAGACAGCCTTTCAACAAATGGTGGTGGAGCAATAGGACATTCATAGACAAAATGATGAACCTTGATCTAAACCTCACAACTTACAAAAAATTAATTCCAATGATCACTGACTTAAATATAAAATGTAAAAGAAACAAGAAACACTTTTAAAAAGATAGAAAATCTTTAGGATTTAGTACTAGGCAAAGAATACTTAGGCTTGACAACAAAAAAGACTCATGAAAGCTACATTGATATATTGGACCCCATCAGATTAAAATATTTTGCTCTGTGTAAGAGTCAATTAAGAGAATGAAAAGACAAAGGCTGGAAGAAAATATTTACAAACTACATGTCCAAAAAAGGACTACTATCTAGAATATATAAAGAGCTCTCAAAACTCAATAAAAAATTCCCAACAAACTAATTATAAAATGGGCAAAATCTACAAACAGACATTTCACTGAAGAAACTGACTGGCAAATAAGCACATACAAAGATATTTGACATCTTTAGCCATTAGGGAAAAGCAAAATAAAATAATTGGCTACATCAGCACCAAATGCAGAGAGGCTGTGGAGAAACTGGATCTCTCACACATTCCTGGTAGGGATGTGAAATGGTACAGTTTCTCTGCAAAATACTTTGACAGTTCTTTTTAACCTAGAAATGGAATTACCAGGAGATCCAGCAATTGCATTCTTGTGCCCTTATCTCAGAGAAATGGCAATAACATTCACACAAAAACTGGTACATGAATGTCCATATTGGCTTTAATTGTAATAGCTAAAAGCTGGAAATGGCCCAGATATTCTTTGATGAATGTATGGATAAACTGTGGTACATCTCTACCACTGAATATTACTTATTAGTAAAAAGAAATGAATGGCTGATGTACACAAAACCGTGATGAACCTCCAGGGAATTATGCTGAGTGGGGAGAAAAGCTGATCACAAAAGGTTCCATACTGTATGATTCCATTTAAGTAGCATTTTTGAAATGAGAGAAGTATTGAAATGAAGAGACCAGTTGCTAGGCTCAGGGGCCGGCGAAGGAGGGAAGAAGATGGGTGAGGCTGTGAGTGTTTCACATTCCTGTGGTGATGGATGTTCTGTGGACCATACTCACATTATTATCCCGGCTGTGAAACTGTGCTACAGTTTTGCAAGATATTACCACTGGGGGAAAGGGGGAAAGGACACACAGGACTTCCTTGTGTTGTCTCTCATAATTGCTTGTGAACCTACAATTATCTCAAAGTAAAAATTTAATTTAAAATATCCAACAATATAGCAATATGATGCTTCTCCCTGGCCAATCCGTTCCAGGTCCTTCCCTCAGCCTGGAGCCTGGGCTCCACTCTTGTGCTGGTGGTCTTGCTCCCTGCAGGTCTGCTCTGCTCTTGCTCCAGTGGTTCAGCTGCAGCCTGAAAACGGTCTTCAGTCTCCAGTGGAAAGGGGAAGAGTGCTCCCAGAGCCAGGGGTAGCTGACATGTAACCGTAGTCTCTGCTCCTGGTCCCTGATTGGTTCCTCTTCATCCAAATGATGACTGCAAGTCTTTACAGTTTGACTGGTCAAACTGGCACTGTCCTGATTGGTCAGCTTAACCTCACTCTGATTGGCCAGTGATGACAGGGATATAGTGTGCAGCTTGATGGGATGGGGAGAGCCTCAGTCCTACTGGTTGAGTAGGATTCCAGGAGCTCCTTTCTAAGGGCTGGCTCAGATGGCAGGACACAGTGCAGGCAGGCAGGCAGTTCAGGCAGGCTTTTCCCTGAAGTGCAGTTTGCACGAAAAGCCCTTGTATAGAAATGGCTGCTATGTTCTGTGTGTTGTTTTTATTGTTGTTTTTGTTTTATTTTAGTCCAGTTAGCCACCAGGAGCCCTTCTTAGTCGGTGTCTTCTTTCTCAGGGTCCACAGAAAGATAACAGTGCACCATGAGGAAGGGGACCAGAGGAGATAATATACAGTGAAACCAGAGAGCAACAGAGACCACAATTCAAAAAGCAAGCCCCTGACAAGCCCAGCTCCCTGTCACAGAGCAGGGTTTCCATCTTTGCTGGTAGCCTCCTCCATGGTCCCAGTCCTGAGCCCTAAGGCCCAGAGACAACAACAGGCATAGACGCTTCTGGTCCTGTTCTTGTTGGAGCCTAAACCGTCTTCCTGGATGCTCCTTGATTTTCCATCAGAAGGAGTATGCAAGGCTGTGGCTGAGAGGTAGGCCTGGGCAGGGGGAGAGTGACAATCACACACTGTGTTCTGGCCTCTGTCCCGTTCCGGTCTGTTGGGTGTAGTCAGGAGGTTCCTGGTTGTGATTGTATCCAGTTTCAAGGCTGCTGCAACTAAGCCTGGCTGGATTCTATCCTTAGACTCCCCAGTAAGCCTCATTGGGAGGGACACAGAGTGAAACTCCAAAATGACCACCCAGCACTGTCCCAGAGGCTGGCAGAGGCACTGGGGGGGGGGGGGAGTGGTGGGGGTAGGGGCAGTATCTGATTTATGACTGGAAGGCACATGAAAACCGCTAATTTCCAGGTTCACAGAGCAGGGGCAGTGTTGACTCCTCTCCCAGCAGTTCCCCAAGATCCAGAAGCAACTTGGTCATAGGCAGCCAGAGTTGGTCGGGCCACTTGAGGGCCAACAGCCAGGGCAACTGAGGCCTCAGAAAGGAGCCAGAGAAAGCCAGATCTGGTAATCACAACAACTGGTCCACTGGCCCACAAGAATTGATGCAGTGGCCTTAATGCGGTCACAAGCAGTAGGATGGTGGGAACATGGCACTCCCCAAACTTCTGGGACCACAGCCTTTGTTTTCTCTCTTCGGAAGACATTTATAAGGAAAAGCAATTCCTTGGGAAACATGAAGAAAGAACGGTAATACCACTAATAATGATCACTTCTGTATCCCAGACTCTGTCCTGCTCCTGTTATATATACCATGATGCCCTCCAGGCTTGCTATAATGTGTTTGGCACATAGTATGTGCTTAATATCTAAGAGTTTCATCTCCTTTCCTCATGGTGATGGTTTTCTCAGAAGAACTTCACAAGCCCTGGCTCAGAGTCACTAGTTCTGTGATTATCTCTTAGGAGGATGTTGCCAGCATAGGGCAGGCAGAACAGTGTCCCAAAGCACAGAGTGGGACCACTGAACACTTTTCTGTCTGGTAGCTGGGTAGCCCCATCAAGAAGCTGGTACCAGTGCAAAGAATGCAACTTCTGTTTTAAAATATGGCTGCATACTCTCTGACACTCCCACATCAAGAGGTGGGCCTGTGCCCCTCTTTGAGTCTGGGTGGTCAGTGGTTGCTTTGACCAAGGAAAAGGGGAAGTGACACTGTGTGACTTCTGAGACTGGGCCACAGAAGCCAGTGCTGATTCATCTTGATTGTTGGAATGCTCATCCTTGGGGACCTGGCCTGCCATGTAAGAAGTCCCATTATTCTGAGGCCACCATGCCGGGAGGAAACCCAAGCCATGAATGAGCTCTCCAGTTGACAGTCTCCACTGGGCCTGGGCCCTAGGCATCCAAGCACTGTTGACAGAGCAAAAATGCCCTCTTTAAGTGGACCCTCCTGCCCCAGCTATTACAGCTTCTAGCCATTTGATTCACATAAAACCTTTTGAATCTTCTTAGCTGAAGCACTAGGCACTGCAAAAGAGAGATGCACTATCTCTACTGTGCCCTTTTGAATTTCTGACACACAGAAACTGTGAGAATCATAAAACTGTTGTTGATTTAAACCACAAAGTTTTGGGGTGTTTTTCTATATGGCAATAGATAATCAGAATATAGGATCATTGGGCATTGGGTTCTGGGTCCAAGGTTTAACTCTGCCATGAGTAAGATATGTGAATCTCTTAGTTTTATTTCCCTACACACTAAAGAATCTAAGTTGGTCATAAAACAGATACAAATATAAGGCCCATGCCCCTTCCCCAGCCCTTTATGGGCACACATTAGAAATCGTTAGAGTACAGCATTGCTACCCACACTCATCCTCTGTATCCTCAAGGCAGCCCTTTGGAAAACACAGAAATCACTTGGACTTGCCCAGTGGGTAGCCATAACACTCATCCCCAGAGTTTCTATAGTGACCAAATGCACTTAGAATACTTCCTGAGCCTGGTACATAGGTGCTCTGTAGAGAGGGTCCCATTCTGTCTCACTGTTGAACTGGAACATCCCACCTCATGTTCTCTAGTCCTCAGACTGGGATTACACCATTGCCTCCCTTGGTTCTCAGGCCTCACACTCAAACTAAATTATACCAATTGCTTTCTTGGGTTTACAGCTTACAAAGGGTAGATTATGGGACTTCTCAGCCTCCATAATCACATAAACCAATTCCTCATATTCTCCCCCCACCCTGAACTGGAATTTAAAAAAAAAAAATTCATTAGAGGGGTTCAACACCAGATCTGAGCAGGGAGAACAAAAAATCAGTGAACTTGAAGATAGGGCAATTGAAACTATTGTTTCTGATAAACCAGAAGAAAATTCACTAACAAAAATGAACAGAGCCTAAAGGAGCTATGGGACATCATCAAGTAGACCAATATATGCATTGTGGGTATCCCAGTGTTTTGTGGGAAGACTTAAAGACATCCACAATGAAGCATTTAAATTAAACTGTCAAAAGCTAAAGGCAAAGAGAAAATTTGGAAATTTGCTGGAAGGCAGCAAGAGAGAAGTAACTTGTCATGTACAGGGATTTAAAATAAAATTATCAACTGATTGCTCATAAGAAAACTTGGAGGCCAGAAGATAGTGGGATAATATATTTTAAATACTGAATGAAAGAAAATTGTCAGCTGAGGTTTCCATATTCAGCAAAATTGTCCTTCCTAATGAGAAAGAAATTAAGACATTCTCAGGTAAACAAAAGCCGAAGGAGTTTGTTGCCTCTAGGCTAGCTCTTCAAGAAATTTTAAAAGGAGCCCTCCAGGTTGAAGTGCAAAGCAATAAATCAAAGCCATATAAACAAAGATCTCTGGTAAAGGAAAATACAAGAAAATATATAAATGTCAGTATTATTTTACTTTTAGTTTGCCACTAGACTTTTAATTTTCTAGAAGATTTAAAACAAAAATACATAAAATTATGAATCTGTGCTATTGGGCACACAATGTGTAAATAAAGATGTAATTTGTGGAATCAATAACATAAAAGGGGTGACAAAGTTGTACAGAAGCAGAGATTTATATACTATGGAAGTTAAGTTTGGTATCAATTAAAATTATATTGTTATAAATTTAGGATGTTAAGTGTAAAGTTCATAGTAACCACAAAGACAATATGTGTAGAATATGCACAGAAGGAAATAATAAGGAATTAAAATGTTTCACTTTAAAAAAATCAACTAAACCCAAAGAAGGCACTAATGAGAGCATGAAGATAAAAAGCTATAAGACAGACAGAAAACAAGTAGAAAAATGGCAAAAGTAAGTCCTTTCTTAAACAAGTAATCACTTTAAATGTAAGTATATTAAACTCTCCAACCATGGGCAAATTGACAATACATTTTTAAAAACATGATCCAACTATATATTGTCTATAAGAGACTCACCTTAGACCTAAAGACACAAATATGTCAAAATTAGAATGAAAGTATATTCCATGCAAATGATAAACAAAAGAGTTGGGTTAGCTATACTAATATAAAAATAGACTAAGTTAAAAACTGTTACAAGGGACAAGGACATTGTATATTGATGAAATGGTCAATTCATCAAGAATATATAACAATTGCCCTGGCCAGTGTGGCTCAATGGTTAGAGTATTGGCCCTCACACCAAAGGATTGTGGGTTTGAGTCCTGGCCAAGGGCACGTACTTGGGTTGCAGGTTTGATTCCTGGCCCCGGTCAGGGTAGAGCCAGGAGGTAACCAATCGATGTGTCTTTCTCATATTAGTGTTTCTCTCTCTCTCTCTTTCTCCCTCCCTCCCTTTCACTCTCTCTAAAAACTCAATGGAAAAAATATCTTCAGGTGAGGATTAACCAAAAAACCCCACACACAAAAAAATATATATTCTATAACAATTATAAATAGATGCACCAAATGACAGCCCCTTCCCCCAAATATGAAGCAAACATTGACAGACTAAAGGGAAAAGTAAACAGTTTGACAATAATAGTTGGAGACTTCAATACCCAACTTTCAATAATGAATAAAACAATAAAGCAAATCAATAAGGAAACAGAGAACTTGAACAACATTAAAAACCCATTTGAACTAAAAGACATACATAGAACACTTCACCCAACAACAGCGGAATATATTTCTTCTCAAGTACTCATGGAACATTCTCCAGGATAGAGCATTTTTTAGGCCACAAGACAAGTCTTAATACATTTAAAAAGATTGACATCATACAAAGTTTCTTTTCCAACACAAGAAATGAAACTAGAAATCAATATTACAAAAGAAAAACCGGAAAATTCACAAATATGTGAAAAATAAACAACACTCCTAAATCAATCAATGCATCAAGTAAAAAATACCTAGGAAGTTGAGAAAACATCTTGAGATAAACAAAAACAAAAAAACAACATACCAAAACTTATGGGACAGAGAGAAAGCAGTCTTAAGAGGAAAGTTTATAGTAGTAAACACATACATTAAAAAAACCCCTCAAATTAATAACCTAATTGTATACCTTAAGAACTAGAAAAAAAAGCACAAATTAAACCCAAATGCTAACAATAGCTATAGAAAAACAATAGATAAAAATTAATGAAACCAAATGTTGGCCCTTTGAAAAGACCAACAATATTGACAAACTTTTAGCTAGACTGACAAAGAAAATAAGAGTAAAGATGCAAATTATAAATTCAGAAAGAACACTATGAACAATCACATATGAGTGATTAAATAAAAGTGAGGACATAACTACAGATTTTTAAAAATATGTTTTTATTGATTTTTGGAGAGAGAGGAAGGGAAAGGGAGAGAGAGAGAGAGAAACATGAGCCCACAATCTGGGCATGTGCCCTGATCTGGGAATTGAACTATTGGCCTCTTGGTTCATAGGTCAATGCTTAACCACTGAGACACACTGGCCAGGCCATAACTACAGATTTTACAGAAATAAAAAAGATTATGAAAGAACACTATGAACAATCACATATGAGTTAGTAGTCATAACTAACCATTGCATGAGCTTCCTCCCATTGTAACTAATTCTCCCATGTCATGAATGGGGGGTGGGGCTTGCCCCCTGTTATGAACGAAGAACCCCTGGCTCACAGAGGCACTGGATTTGCCCCAGGTCTCATGGTTATGATACATAGAAGAGTCTACAGTGGAATCCAGGTCTGCTTGAATATTTCCTCCCAATTTCTAGGAATACAAAGGTTTAGGCTTCATCTGGCCAGAGGCAGAAGAAATGCTGTCTTTGGAAGCAGAAGTTTAGTTCCAGTCTTTGCCCCTGGACAACTGTATATCTTGGTCCAGTAATGCCATCTCTTTGAGCCTTGTTTTCCTTGCCAGGAAAAGGAGTATCCAGATCCCTGCCTCCCAGGGGGTTGAGATCTGCTCCAGACGAGTGCTTGAGTTTTCATGATGTACAGCCTACATGACTGTCTGGGGGGCAGTTTTGGTGGCTGGCCTGATTTCTTCTGTGTGCTTGAGGTGGATACCCTGAAAAAGGTGTGTTCTCTTAGTCTGATTTTTTTTTTTTTTTTTCCCAGAAATGTTAAGATGAACGTCTAATGAAGTAGGATCCTCAAAGTGGAGTGAACACCCGCAAAGGTGTGGAACTTGAAGCTGAACAAGCAGCCACTTGGTGGCAGTGTACAAAGGTGATTTCTCTTCTGGAGAGGAGTAAGACTTAACTATTCTTTGAAGACCTTAGGAAGCCTGAAGACTTTTGAGGAAAGGAGCAGAGAAGCAGGAGAGCTTGATTTCCCTCCGAGAAGCCACATGAGAAAATCCTGTGAGCAAATGTAGGCACTGGCTTTGGGCCAGCCACATCCTCCCTGCACTAGCTGTGTGACTGTGATCAGGTTACCTCCCCTCTCTGAGCTTCACTGGCTTCTTACTCCAGGTCCCTACCACCTTATTCTGAGCCCTTTGGATAAAATCCTCCCAGTCTGGCAGACAGAAGCAGAGTAGATGGCCCTGAGTGTGGTCAGACTTTCATGTGGGGCAGCTCCCACTCACTGATAATGTCATTCCTTGAATGCAGGGGTTTGTTAGCAAATGCATTATGAACGCCTACCATACCTAAGCTTGATGCCTCGTGTTGGATACAAAGGTCCCTAGTGGGCAGCAGAGCCTCATACAGCAGGTGGCTGAGTCTTAGAGCCTCTCCTTGGGGCAGGAGTTCACAGTAATGGCGAGACTCAGAGACAGAGACCTTGAGAGGTCTCTGGGGACAGCAACTGCTAATGCCAGAGTGGTTTCATGAGTGAGTGAATGCACAAGGGCAAACTGAGGCAAAGTGGAGAGGCCCTGCCCCCAAACAAAGCTGCCACTCAGCCCATCCACTGGCTGCCATGTAGGATTTTGGGCCTCATGTGGCTGGAGCCCCTAATTTTTTCTAGAAAACCAAAGATCCAGATTCTTGTGTGCAATACCTCTAGCAGTCAGGATCGTCTAAGTTCTGCTATAGTAGAAGCAGCCCCAGCTCACAGTGGCTGGAAATAGCAAAGATTACTGATTGTTCATTCATACTCTGTGTCCCACATAGTCTGTAGGAGCCCCTCGTCACTGGTGTCATTTACTGTGATTTATGTCCTATGTGACTCATGGGGAGGACTTATGGGAACTGGCCTGATTCAATGTCAGCTGATTCAATCCCAGATGCCTCCATGCCAAGGAAAGAGATCTGGAGGGCCTCCCCGTCACAGTCGAATGCTCAGTACCGAAGGGACATGGCACCTCTGTTCATCTCAATGGTCAGAGCTGTGCACAAGGCCCACGTGGCCCCATGAAATCCTAGGTGTGAGCTAACCATGGCCTTGAGAGGAAATACATCCACACAGCCAGCCACCCCACCTCCTGATTAGTGAATGCTGGGAACTGATGTTAAACCACTTTCATCAGTGTGCGGGCCACACAGAAACTGTCTGCTGGTAGGATG
Organism: Miniopterus natalensis; assembly: GCF_054644295.1. Taxonomy (NCBI): domain Eukaryota; kingdom Metazoa; phylum Chordata; class Mammalia; order Chiroptera; family Miniopteridae; genus Miniopterus; species Miniopterus natalensis. The sequence continues at coordinate 7,442,751 of NC_142092.1, read as the reverse complement.
TGGCCCAGGTGCCAGGGTCCTGGCCTAGGACTATGAGCTGGATAGCAAGAAATGCTGGAGACCAGATGTGACAGAAACAAGCTAGCTTGTGTGCGGGGACTGGCAACGCCATCACCCACACTGCCCACCCCTTCCTGGAGGTGGTGCCTCTGCTGAAGCCTCAGCCCCCTTGCTTGGCCCCTGTGTGCTCTCTGCCACCTCATTTCTGCCCTTTGGCCTTTGTGTCTACAATGTCTCATTGCTGCTGTTCCCCCACCCAACCTGCAGCCCCCAGGAATCTCTGGGCCCATCCCAAGTCTAGGCCCACAAGATAGGTACTCAGATTATCTTAGAAGAAACAAACAAGTGAAGACACTGGACTCCCACTTTTCAGATAAAAATGATTTCAGCCATCACTGCTGCCCAGTTGCGTGTCAGGCACGGCAGCAGGCACTGGCCTAATGAACAGTGGCAGGTGCGGGGAGCTTCCTGTATAGCAAAGACTTCTCTCACTCAGCTCCCGTGGCAGCCTCTGAGGCTGGCACTCAGGAGTCATTGCCCTGTCTACAGAAACGGAGGCATGGGAGAGTCTGAAGCTTGCCTATGTCCACCCTGGGGGCCGTGTCCCTCCCAGCTCCAGGCTCAGAATTCCACCTGGGTATCAGACTCCCTCATCTCCTCTTGAGAGCGCCTGATGCCCTGGGTTCCTACAGGAAGAACCTTGCTCCTGGAAGTCAGGCTGGTCAAGAGAGGGTGTCTACCCAGCTTGGCCCCTTGCTGTCCCTATCAATTTCCCTAATGGCCACCATGCCCTGGATACCTGTTGGAGGACACATTTGCCTCATGCTGGGGAGAGCCAGCATCCCCTTCTGTGGATGAGAAACCAAGGCCACATGGACAGGAGACGTGGTTTGTCTGGGTCACAGCTCCCAGGGGAGACCTTTGAGTAGGGCCAGTGCACCAGAGAGGACAACTGATTTAGCAAGGAGGGGACAAGTATCTGTTAGTTTTTTTTTAATTGTGGTAAAATATACAAAACATAAAATTGATCATTTTAACCATTTTTCAGTGTACAGCTCAGTGGCATTAAGTACATTCACATTGTGTGTAACCATCACCACCATCCATCTCCAGAGTTCTTTTCATCTCACAAAACTGAAACCACACCCATTAAACACTAACTGCCCACCTCCTCCCCCAGCCCCTGGTACCCACCACTCCACCCTCTGCCTCTCTCAGTAACTACTCCAGGGACCTCACGTAAGTGGAACCATACAGTATTTGTCCTTTGTGACTGGCTTACTTCATTTAGCATCATGTCCTCAAGGTTCATCCATGCTGTAGGCTGTGTCAGAATTGCCTTTGCAAAGGCTGAGTTATGTTCCATTGTATGAATTTACCACATTTTGTTTATCCATTCATCCATCGACGGACACGTGGGCTGCGTTCCCATTTTAGCTATTGCGAGTAATGCTGCTGTGAACATGGGTGTACAGATATCTCTTCAAGTCCCTGCTTTCAATTCTTTGGATATATATCAGAAATAAAACTTTAGGCCATATGGTAATTCTACTTTGAAATTTTTGAGGAAGAGAGAGATATATGTTTTAAAATGACATTTTCAGTAACTTATGTCGATTGGAGGAAAGTGGAGTAAGGACAGTCAAGAAAAAAAGAAAACCAAAAATTACTGTTTTCAGCACCGCAGAAGAACCCTACTATTAACACATGTGTGTGGTTCCAGCCTGAGGTGTGAACATGCTTCCTCCCCACCCCTCAGGTTCGTGTTCCTGCCCACTGTCCTGCTCCCAAGTTAGGCACCCCAGACTCGGCTGGACTCTGGGATGGATCCGCCCCATGAGCGGACATTGGGAAGAGCACTCCCTGGCTGCAAGGTGCCAAACCAGGCCCCCGCTAGGCAGAGGCCAGAGCCCACTGGCATGCCCGCAGGCCCAGGCCCCAGGGCCCAGCAGCTTTCTCCTCCCCCTTCACCGCCCCCTCAGTGAGGCGCCAGGCCCGGTGCCTCACAGGTGCTGGGGGGCCCAGCAGCTCGGCCTCCCAGTGGCTCCAGAGTCATCTAGAGAATGTATTTGAGCTTCGTGTGGAGTTGAGTTTCTTTTGGCAAACACTGGAGACTGACAAAAATACTCACGTCAAAACATTTCTGGGGCAAAATTTATGAAAGCATTTGAATTTGGCCTGGGCATTTTTTTCCTTTTTCCCTCTCCCCCTCCCCTTTGTCCCGAGTGGGAGGCAGGGGGAAGAGATAGAGTCCAGATGTTGGTGGGAATTACTTTCTCTCTCCCTCCCCCAAGCCCCTCTGGCCAGAGGGACGTCGGAATCAATGGCCGCTGTGTGTCCACCAAGCACAGAGGCCATTCGCCGAGCCCAGGGCTCTCCCGTGTGAGCACCGAGGAAGTGCCCCGGCCTGGAGTTTGCCCCCTAACCTCAGGGTCTGGGGTAATTGTCTGCAGAGGCAGCCTGGGGCTGGGCGGGCCATAATGATTTAGGCAGGATCTATTTCACTTCAAGCCTTTTCTACTCCGAAGAGGCCTAATCGAAAGTAATCTGAAAATTAGAGAAAATAAAAACCATGCCCACCGTTACATAAATACCCATTTCCTTGCATCGGCTGCTCGAAATCACCTCATTCCAGAGCAATGTGATGTTTCCCTGATGGCAAGGCCGAGCCCTGGGGGCCTTTTGATCCACACCGCTGGCCCACTGCTCCCTGACAGGACTGGAGCAGAAGGTGGGGGACCCAGAGCAAAGAGTGGGAGCAGCAGGGGGAGAAGAGCACTGCCACAGGGCTGGCCTTGGCACTAACTAGGCGAGAACTTGCACACCTTGAATGTGCCCTGGTGGTGGGTAGGGAGGGACAGCTGGGTCTGAGATGGCCTCATGGGACTTTCGTTTACTCTTTAGCTCCATTTCCTTTTCCTGACACAACAGGCCATCATGGCAACTCCAGGTGACCTCTCCATCACACCCTTTCCCTCTCCTCCCTAGTCGCTCCTTTCAGCCTCCAGACACTCCCAGCTCAGTCCCACCCCAGGGCCTTTGCATTGCTGTTCCTGCTGCCAGGAGAGCCCTTGCCCAGGTCTGCACTCATCTTAGGTCTTCTTACCACTGCCACCTCAGACGGAAAGTCACTTTCTCAGAGGGGCCTTCTCTGATTCTCCTTGTCATAGAACCCCCTCCTCGCCACACCTTCACTTCAGCTCACCCAAGCCTGGCAGGTCTTTACTGGTTCTTGTCTCTTGGGCCCCATCCTGTAGCTCCAGGAAACAAGGTTACATCCAGCTTGGTCACCTTGACTCAATAAGCATTTGTTGACAGAGTGAAGTTTTTATGCAACAAGGAAGTTCAGTGGTTTACAAAAGAGGAAGCTATGGAGCCAGGAAGGAAACCAGGTCGAATTCTGCCTGCACCACCCTCGTGCCTCCTCATGGGCCAGGGGTAGCAGTGTCGTGAGAAAGTTTAGGGATGGGTAATGGGGGGAAGGTGGCTGGGTAAAGCTCCCAGGCCACTGTTTAGCACAGTAAAAGGTGGTGTTCAGCATGGCTGCAAATCCTCGGGAGTTCCATCAAGAGGTAGAGTCTCCACTTGGATGTTCTGGGCCTATGATGAAAAAAGCTTCCGGATGGTCCTGAAAATCCCCTGCCATTAGAGCCTCCAAGTCAGGCTCCACTTAGAATGTATGGACACCCTCCGTAGGCCAAGCCAAATGCCGGTAGCAGATATGTGCCAGAGATCCAGATTCTGTATCCTCAAAAGACTGACTGTCTCTGTTTCCTGCCTGTGTGAGCCACTCTATCCAGCCTGGGACCCTTTGGCGAGCCTCTGCCTTTACCAAGAACATGGGACTTGCTGGGATGAAGTGCCCTTGGGAGCAGTCCCTAACCAGCTGCTGACAGGAGCGGTGAGTAGAGGCCTCGGCTCACTCAGGCCGGGAAACCAAGGTTTAAGTCCTACACAGGTGCCTCCAAGGGTGGCCGGCCCTGTAATATTCGCTTCACCTAGCTCCTTCCTTCCAAGCCTCACTTCCTGCCGCTACCCCTCAGCATGTCCTGGGGCTCCTCCCAAACACACTGCTGCATTTGAGCTCTTGTCCTGGGTCTGCTTATGGGAGAGCCAGCCTCTCTGGACTCCTCATTGGAGCAAGGGACAACTGTTGATGGTGACAGATGATGGGACCTTCACTGAAAGGTGAAGGACAGGGACTGCCACAGCCACTCTCCTCCATGTGGCCGGGCGATCAGCTATTTGTCTTCAGCATTTTCTCTCAGCAACATTTATAACAAGAATGGGGTGAATGAGACTCCCCATGGTGTGGTCAAGGCTGCTCTGCAAGCTTCATGGGCCCCAGGCTGCAGAGACCCCAGGGGCTCCAACCCCCAGGGCCTCCAGGCAGGCCAGTCTCTGCATGCAGAGTGGAGGTGAGCTCCCACACCTCAGACGGGGTGCTGCTGGAACAATGCACACTGCTGGCGGTGTCCATGGCTTTCAGGCTATGTCCAGGGCTGACTGACCTGGGGGCAGCACCTTGGCTAAAGAGTACAGAGCGCATTCTGGATCCATAACTGTGCCAATCACTCATGTCCAACAGAGGAGTTAAGAGTTTCTCAGACATTGCTATATTTAACACACCACCCATCTGCGGGTTCCAGAACACCCCCCGAGTTTGTACAGTCGAGGACACTGAAACACAAAGAGGTCCAGTGGCTGTCGGGAGCTAACAACTGGCTGAGTGTGCTTGCATGAAGCTCGGTGCTGGCAGCTTCTTTTCTGCCCCACAAGGACCTGTCTCTGCACCACCATCCCCTGCTGCCTGACCAGTCCAGACCCCTGGTGACACAGTGTGAGGCCGTCCTCATGGTGGGTGCTCAGCTGGATGGAAGGAGATGCCCGGGAGGCGGGAGGCCTCATCACAGGCGTGTGTGCAGGGAGAGGCAAAAGCTTCCAGTTTTGGGTGGAGGCTGGACCAGGCGGCCGTCAAGCCCCTGAGCCCAGGGTCCCTGGGCCTGTGTGCCACATGGGGGATGGAACTGGTTCAGAGGCCCCTGCCTGGGCCACTCAGTCACCAGCCCCACTGCTGTCATACCCAGGCTTTCGTGTTGGCCCCACCAGGAGCACATTGTCGCCCAGGAACATATCCACCATCTCCCACCTGGCCAGCCCCTGGCGGCCTGTGTGGTGCTATGCTCCTCCCTGTTAGCTCTCCCCGCCAGCCCACGGCCCCTAAGGACTCACCATCAGCTCAGAGTGATGCTCAGCACTGGGCTTGGGACCAGCAGATGCTGGGGAAGTGCCAAGTGAATGAATGAATGAAATGAAGGAGGACATGGCATGGGCTGCACACACCCTCCTCTGGGTCTTGGCCTCCAGCTCTTCATGGCATGTAGGGGACATGAACGCATGGCTCCTGGGAGGCCATTCAGCCCATGCACACTTGCCCTGCTCTGCCCGTTTTCATGTGCTCAGTGGTCCCTGTGCCTGCCTGTGATGGACGCCAACTCACCCATGCTTCCCCACATCCATCCTATAGTCACTCACGTGTGATCTCGGGAAAATGATGCCTGTGTTCAGTTCCAAGCGTGGGATCTGTGGCAGGGTGTCATGGGCTCCGGGACACTGAGTGTGGCGCCTGCGCCAGTCGCTGCCCTGGGCCTAGAGATGAATGAGGCTTTGTCCAGAGGTTCCTGGTGGTGCTGCCTCTGCTCCTCCAGGCCAGGGACCGCTCAGCAGCAGAGAATAGCCCCTGAGGGTCCCACAGAAGTCCCAAGCCCTCTCCCTGGACCTCGCTGGGCTGAGTTACATGGTTTGGAATCCACCTCCGGAACGCTCTATCTACTGTGTCTGGGGGTGTGGGCTAAAATGTCCATGTCAACACCCTGCCCCAAGCCAGTGCTCCCCAGAATGGCATGGACCCCAACCCAGAGCCAAGGCACAGTCCAGTCTGGTGAGGGCAGGGGGTATACACACCCCCCTCTGAGGATCCAGAAGCTTGTGAAGCCAGAGAAAATGACCCTGCTGGGAGCTTTGGGAAGGCTCCTGTCACTTGTCCAGTAGCACCAAATAGGAAGGCCCAGGTAAAAGCCTCCTAGGAGAGGGGTCAGGTATGCTGAGCAGGCTGGGGGTATCATAGTAAAGGCTGGCCCATGTGGCAGGAGGAGCAGGTCCATCTGGGTGGACCAACAGGAGTGGGGGTGGAGGATGGGCACCACTGGGGAGCCAGGAGGGACAGGGGCTGCTGCTCATACCTGACTGGGGAGTCTGGGAAGGCTCCCCAGGACTAGACCTCAAGGATCAGAGCTAAACAGGAGAGACAGTGAACCCGAAAGCCAGAAGCCCCAGGAAGCTGGGAGCTCTGTTTCCCCACAGAGAAAACCCTGACAGAAGCCCCACCTCTCTGTCTGGAATGAGGGCCCAACCAGCATGTTTTAGTAGTCCCTTGGAGCTTTGGGGGGTGGGTGCTGCGGGGCAGGCAGGGGCTCCCAGGGGCAATGTGTGTTTACCCGCAGTAGTCGGGGAGGGAGGGCCATGTGAAGGCTCCCCAAGCAGGGCTGGTGTTCTGTTGCAATTACCCCTAAGCCTGGTGTTTACACGGGGGTTTTACAGAGAATTCAAAGCATATCTTCCTGTTGCTTTGGCAGTGAAGGCATATCAAGTGAGTGTTCAAAAGGGCCGAACCACGTTTGCAAAAATAAAAACCAAATGGCTGAGTAATTTCCACCAGAGAAGGACTTACTCTTGCAATTGCACGGTCTATTTAGCATGTTTTCATAAAACCTTTAACGAATCAGCCCTGAACCCTGAGCCAGGCCCACCCCACCTGTCAGGCTTGCATTTCCTGATGTGTCCAGGTATGGTTACTGGGGAGACTGGATGCAATGTTCTGTCCTGCGCTGAGCAGAAGTCCCGTGTCCTTCAGGACAGCCCTGGGGAGGTGAGGAGTCCCCTGTGCACAGCAGCCGTGATGCCATGCTAGCCGCCGATGGAGGTCTCCCCAGAAGAAATCCCCAGGGAGCAAGGGACAAAACAACAGGTCAGCTCTGTGACACCATGGGAATACCAAAGGACGCACAGAGACTCAGTTCAGTCTGGGAATCAGGGAAAGCTTCCTGGAGAAGCAAGTGCCTAAACCAGAGACTGGAAGGAAAAAGTAGAGGTGGACAGAGCAGGGTGAAGGAAGGCCTGTGGGAGAGTGCCCTGCAAGAAGCCGCACGTGGTCTGAGGAGATTCTGTGGGTTGAAAGTAGCTGCCCAAAGGAGACAAGGGGAACAATTCTTTCACATGGAACATTCCATTCCAGAAGCCAATGGGGAGCCATTCAGCCAAGCAGAGCCATTGGTGGGTATTAAAGGGGCAGGACTTCAACCTCAGATGAAGTGGAGACATGGAAGATGTTTTTAAGTCAACCTTATTGATTTCCATACTATAACACACACCCATTTTTCATGTAGAGCTGGATGCATTTTGAACCTCACCTAAGGGGAGCATCTCCATCACCCTGGAAAGATCCCTCCTGCCCCTTGGTCCCCACCCCACCCACACTGGCCTCAGGCAGCCAAGCCTCTGGGCACTGTTAGGCTGGCTTTGCCTGCTGGAGAACTACACACACCGCGTACTGAAGATGTTGGGTTTCCATTCAGGAGAGTGGCTTTGAGATCCTTGCCTGGGACTGCGTGTGTCCTGCTTCACTCCTCTTATTGCTGAGAGGGATTCCATGGTGTGGGTGCACCAGAGTTCACGTGCTCATTCACCTGGTGCAAGATACTTGAAGCTTTTCCAGGTTCAGAAAATCATACCTAAAGCTACTGTGGCCAGGTCTGTGGCCATAAGCTTTCATTGCTCCTGGACAAGTACTAAGACTAGGAACCTTGGTTGGGTGCTATGTAACTGTGTTTGGCTTAATAAGAAAGTACCGAAACATGTGACCCAGGAGGCCCAATTTATTTTCTTTTTTATTTTACAATTACAATTTACAATCATATTATTTGGTATCAAATGGCATAATGGTTACATTGCAAAGTGGTCCCCCTGATACTTCAAGTAACCACCTGACACCATATATAGTAATTACAATATTATTGACTATATTCCTTGTGCTGTACTTTACGTCCCTATGACTATTTTGTGACTACCAATTTGTACTTCTTAATTCATTCACCTTTTGCACCCAGACCTCCAAGTCCCCTCCCCTGTGTATTGATGAGCCTCTTTCTATTTTGTTTGCTCATTTATTTTGCTCTTTAGATTCCACATATAAGTGAAATCATATGGTATTTGTCTTTCTCTGACTGACTTATTTTACTTAGCATAATACCCTCTAGGTGCATCCATGCTGTGGCAAATGGTAAGTATTCATTTTTTATGACCGAGTAATATTCCATGATATATATGTACCCCAGCTTTTTCATTCACTCATCTATTGATGGGCACTTGGGTTGCTTCCACTTTTGGGGGATTGTAAATAATGCTGTAATGGATATAGGAGTACATATACTCTTTCAAATTAATGTTTTGGGTTTCTTCAGATATATACCCAGAAGTGGAATTGCTGGGTCATAAGGCAGTTTAATTTTTAAGTTTTTAAGGAACCTCCATACTGTTTTTCATAGTGGCTGCGCCAGTCTGCATTCCCACTAGTACACTAGGGTCCCCTTTTCTCCACACCCTCGCCAGCACTTCTTGTTTGTTGATTTATTGATGGAGTGATTCTAACAGATGTGAAATATCTCATTGTGGTTTTAATTTGCATTTCTCTGATGATTAATGATGTTGAGCATCTTTTCATGTCTATTGGCCATCTATATGCCCTCTTTGGAGAAGTGTCTATTCAGGTCTTCTGCCCATTTTTAAATTGGAGTGTTTGGGTTTTTTTGGTGTTGAGTAAGAAGAGTCATTTATACATTTTAGATAGTAACCCCATATCAGACTTATCATTGGCAAATATCTTCTTCCATTCAGTAGGTTGTCTTTTCATTGTATTGATGGTTTTCTTTGCTGTGCAAAAACTTTTTAGTTTGATATAGTCCCATTTGTTTATTTTTCCTTTTGTTTTCCTTGCCCAAGGAAATATATTAGAAAAAAATATTGCTAAGAGAAATGTCTGAGATTTTACCCCTATATTTTCTTCTAAGAGATTTATGGTTTCTGGTCTTATATTAAAGTCTTTAATACATTTTGAGTTTATTCTTGTATAAGGTGTAAGAAGGTGGTATAGTTTCTTTTTTGTTTGTTTTTTGTTTTTTTTTGCATGTATCTGTCCAATTTTTCCAATGCTATTTATTGAATAGAATGTCTTTACGCCATTGTATGCTTTTGCCTTCTTTGTCATATGTTAACTGACCATATAGTGTGGGTTTATTTCTGGTCTCTCTGTTGTGTTCCATTGATCTATGTGTCTGTTTTTATGGTAGTACAATGCGGTTTTCCTTACTTTGGCCTTGTAGTACAGTTTGATATCAGGTGGCATAATACCCCCAACTTTGTTCTTCTTTCTCAAGGTTGCTATGGCTATTCAGGGTTTTTTTTGTGGTTCAGTATAAATTTTAGGATTATTTGTTCTAGTTCTGTGAAATACACCATTGATATATTGATAGAAATTGCTGTGAATCTACAGATTGCTATGGCTGGAATGGTCATTTTAATTATGTTAATTTTTACCACCCATGAGCATGGTATATGCTTCCCTTTATTTGTGTCTTCTTCAGTTTCTTTCTTCAGTGTCTTGTAATTTTTCAAGTATAGATCTTATACTTCCTTGGTTAAATTTATTTCTAGATATTTTATTTTTTGAATGCAATTATAAATGAGATTATTTTCTTATATATCCTTTCTGATAGTTTATTATTGGTTTATAAAAATGCAAACAATTTCTGAATATTTATTTTGTGTCCTGCTACTTTACTGAATTCATTTATCAGTTCTAGTAGTTTTTGTGGAATCTTTAGGACTTTCTATATATAGTGTCATGTCATCTTCAAATAACAGTTTTATTTCTTCCTTTCCAATTTCAATGCCTTTTGTCTCTTCTTCTTGTCTGATTGTTGAGGCTAACTCTTCCAGTACTGTGTTGAATAAGACTGTTGAACATCCCTGTCTTGTTCCTGATCTTAAGGAAACCACTTTTGATTTTTCGCTGTTGAGTATGATGTTAGCTGTGTATTTGTCACACATGGCCTTTGTTATATTGAGGTATGTTCCCTCTATTCCCACTTTCTTGAGACGTTGATTTGATCACATAATTTTTATCCTTCATTTTGTTTATGTGGTGTTATCACGTTTGTTGATTTACAAACATTGTAACAACACTGTATCCCTGGAATAAATCATACTTGATCATGCTGTGTTATTTTTTTAATGTTTTGCTGAATTTTCTTTGCTAATATTTTGTTGAAGATTTAAGCATCTATGTTCATCATGGATATAGGCCTATAATTTTCTTTCTTTGTAGTATTTTTTATCTAGTTTTGGAATTAGGATAATGCTGTCCTTGTAAAATCAGCTTAGGAGTCTTCCCTCCTCTTTAATTTTGTGGAATAGTTTGTGATAGGATAAGCATTAGCTCTTCTTTGAACTTTTGATAAAATTCACCTGTGAAGCTATCTAGTCAGGACTTTTATTTGCTGGGAGTTTGTTATTATTGCTTTAATTTCATTAGTTGTAATTGGTCTGTTCAGATTTTCTGTTTCTTTTTTATTAAGTCTTGGAAGATTGCATATTTCCAAAAATTTATTGATTTCCCCCAGATTGTCCAATTTATTGGGATATAGTTTTTATATTTTCTTTTAAAAAAATTTATCTTTATTGTTGAAAGTATTACAGATATCCCCTTTTTCCCCCCTCTCTCCACCCTGCACCCCACCCCCTGGCCTTCACCACACTATTGTCTGTGTCCATGGGCTATGCATATATGCATATAAGTTGTTAGGTTAATCTCTCCCCACCCACCCACTAACTCGTGCCTTCCCTCTGAGATTCATGGTCTGTTCCATGCTTCTATGTCTCTGGATCTATTTTCTTCATTGGTTTATTTTGTTCATTAGATTTCACATATGAGTAAGATCATATGAAACTTATCTTTCTCTAACTGGTTTATTTCACTTAGCATAATATTCTCCAGGTCCCACCATGCTGTCTCAAAGGATAAGGTATCTTTTTTTCCCCCTTTTTTTGCATTGTATTCCATGGTGTAAATGTCCGAGAAGATGCTTGATATAATTTCAATCTTCTTAAACTTGTAGAGACTTGTGTTGTGTGGTAATATGTGGTCTATCTTTGAGAATGTCCCCTGTGCACTTGAACAGAATGCATATTCTGCAGCTTTGGGGTGAAATGTTCTGTAAATGTCAATTAAGTCCATCTGATCTAGTGTTATTTAGAATCACTGTTTCCTTGTTGATTTTTTGTCTGGAAGATCTATCCAGTAAGGTCAGTGGGGTGTTAAAGTCCCTTACTACGACTGTGACTGTATTGCTGTCAATTTCTCCTTTAAAATCATCCAGAAGATTTTTTTGTTGTTTGTTTTTGTTTTTGCTTTTTTTGCCTATGTGAGTCTTTTGTTCTGAGGTGGGTCTCTTGTAGACAGCATATATTTGGGTCATGTTTTCTTATCAATTCAACTATCCTATGTCTTTTGATTGGAGCATTTAATCCATTTACATTTAAGGTAATTATTGATAGGTACTTATCTATTGCCAATTTAATTCTTTATGCCTATGTTTCTATATATCTATTTCCACTTCTTATTACAGCAGTCCCTTTAACATTTCTTGCAATGCTGGTTTGGTTGTGATAAATTCCTTTAGCCCCCCACCTTTTTTTTTTTTTTTTTCTTTTGGTCTGGGAAGCTTGCTATTTCACCATCTATTTTGAATGATAGCCTTGCTGGATAGAGTAGTCTTGGTTTCAGATCCTTGTTTTGCATTACCTTGAATACTTCATGTCATTCCCTTCTGGCCTGTAGAGCGTCTGGTAAGAAATCAGCTGACAGCCTTATGGGAGCTCCTTTGTAGATAACAGCTTGCTTTTCTCTTCCTGCCTTTAAGATTCTGTATGTGTCTTGGATTATTGGCATTTTAATTATGATGTGTCTGGGCATGGTCTTCTTTGGATTCTTCTTGCTTGGGACTCTCTGTGCCTCCTGAATTTGTGTGATTTTTTTCCTTCACCAGGTTAGGGAGCTTTTCTGACATTATTTCATCAAACAGGTTCTCTAACCATTGCTTACTTTCATCATCTTTTGGCACTCCTATGATGTGAATATTGTTATGTTTCCTGTTGTCTCACAACTCCCATAAACCGTCCTCCTGTTTTTTAATTGTTTTTTGTTTTTCAGTCTCTGGTTGAGTGATTTTTTCTATCCTGTCTTATAATTCACTGATCCAATTCTCAGCTTCCCGTAATCTGCAGTTTATTCCTTCCAATGTTTTTTTATTTTTATTTCTACTATGTCATTCTTACTTTCCTTCATAGTTTCCAATTCTTTTCTCATACTGTTGAGCATCCTTATGATCAGTATTCTAAACTCTATAACCGATAGACTGCTTATCTCCATTTCATTTATTTCTTCTTCTGGAGAATTATTTTGTTCTTTCATTTGGGACTTGTTTTTTGGGTTTTGTTTTGTGTTTTTTTTGTCTCCTCATTTTGGCTGGCTATTTGGATTTGTTTCTTTGTGTTAGGTAGATCTGCTAGGACTCCCTGTCTTTTGGATGGTCTCTGGTGCAGGCCAATGTCAGAGGCTGTTTGTTAGTGGCCTTGTGAACCCTGTTTGAAGCTTTCTGTACTCCACAGCTTGTGGTTCCCTCTGCTGGGGCTGGATGTGTTTGGACAAGACCCAGATGCTCACCAAGGTCTGCTTTTCCAAGCCTGGGTCCAGAAGCAAATCAGGCAAAGACTGAAAGGACTCAGAGGCTGGTTCTTATTCAATTTTTTAATGAGCCTCAGGCTGTAGACACTCCACCAGGTGGGGCAGCTGATTGCTCTCAGTCTCTTAATGAGTCTCAGGCTGTAGAAACTCCACAGGGTGGGGCCAGAGGTTTTCCAGCGGGGTGGGCAATTGCTTCCCCCCAAGGCAAAAAGTGCTTGGAAGGTAAATGTCTGCCTGAGAAACATGCCCTCTGCCCTTTGGGGGAATGACTCTGCACCAGGGTCCAGATGGATGTCCTCTGAGATCTATTTCCCCAGCCAGCCCTTCTGGAGTCTCCTCACACTGCTCTAGTCCACTCCGCCTTCCCTCTGCCAGAGCCCAAGTTGAGTGGCTGCACATAACACTTTGTGTGTTGGCCCTTTAAGAAGTACATGCATTTCCAGCCACCTCTCCCTGGCAGACAGAAACCTGGCTTCTTTTCACAGCCAAATATTATGTGGGTACCTTTCTCAGTTCTGGTGCTCTGGGCTGAGAAGCCCAGCTTGGGGTTTAGACCCCAGAGTTCTCAGTGGGAACCTCCCACAGCTGAGATATTCCTCCAGACCTTCGGCTACTGCATTTGGGTGCCCAGCCAGCCCTCTCTCACCTCCGCACCTCCTACCAGTCTCTATGCAGTCTCCACTTTAGGTCCTTGGTTATGAGGGTGCTCCCCAGCTAGTCTTCTGTTGCAGTTGATTATTCAGGGTGGTTTTCCTATATTTTAGTTGTAATTCCAGTTTGGTCCTTTAGAGAGTGTCAGTATAGCTTCCATTCAATATACTGCCACCTTGGAGTCTCCTGGTTTTCTTTTTTTAGCAGCACAGGGTCCTAAGGCAGGTCAGCAAACATTCAGACTTCAAGGAAGATGGTGGGTGTATTCCCAAATTATTTCCCTGTCCTTGCCCAGCTGAGTCCCTCTTAAGCAGGCTGGTGGGGTCTACCAGAAGCCAGGAGTTTCTATCAGCCCTCCCATGAGAGGGAAGCACCAGCCCGGTTCCCAGGGATGTGGGGAACATGTCCCTGCCCCAAAGCCAGCTGCTGCCGCCCCCTGAGACTGCTGCCTCCTCCTTATTCCATTGTAATTGGCTGTAGAATCTCTTGTAATACCTCCTGTTTCATTCTTGATATGGGTAATTTGGGTTTTCTCTCTGTTTACTTCAGTCTTAATAATCAACTTTACTGATTTTTTGTTAATTTTCTGTATTATTTTCCTCTTTTCAATGTCATAGATTTCTGCTCTTTATTATTTTCTTCAGATTCTTTTGGTTATATTTTGCTCTTCTCTTTCTAATTTCTTGAGGTATAGATGTAAAAATTATTATTTTGAGAACTTTTCTGATTCTTAATATAAACATTTAATGCTATACATTTCCCACTCAGTATGGCTTTCACTGTATCCCACAAATTTTGATATGGCATGTTTTTTTGTTTTTTGTTTTTGTTTCTTGTGGGGTTTTTTGTTGTTAATACTCACTAGAGGGTTTTTTTTCTATTGATTTTTAGAGTAGAAAGAAGAAAGTGAGGAGAGGAGGAGAAAGAGATCAGTGTGAGAGAGAAACATTGGTTGCCTTGCGCACAACATGCCACCACCGGTCCGGGAATATAACCTGCAACCCAAGTACATGCGTTTCACCAGGAACCAAACTAGCAACCCTTTGGTGTGTGGGCCAATACTCTAACCACTAAGCAACACTGGCCAGGGCTTGAAATGCCATGTTTTGATATTTATCTAGTTCTATTTATTATTATATTTTCTCAGAGACTTCTTTTCTATCCCATAGATTATTTAGAAATGTGTTTATTGTTTCCCTAGCATTTGAAGATTTGTCTTTACCCTATTGATTTCTAAGGTAAGTCAATTATGGTCAGACACATTCTATGTACGATTTTAATTATTTTAAATTTGTTAGGATTTGTTTTATGGCCCAGAATATAGCCTATCTTGGTAAATGCCCCATGGCTGTTTGAAAAGAATGTTTATTCTGCTGTTGTCTGGTGGAGCATTCTGTGTTCTCTCAGTTGCTAAAAGTAAGGTGTTGAAGTCCCAATCATAACTGTGGCTTTTTCTGTTTCTCCTTTCAGCTCTATCAGTTTTTGCTTTATGGACTTGGAGGAGTTGTTGTTTAGTACTTAAACATTTAGGATTAGGATTGCTATATCTTCTTGGTGAACTGATGCTTCTATCATTATGTAATCTCTTTCCTTTTCTCTAGAAATTTTTTTTGCACTAAATTCTGCTTTATGTGATATTAACATAGTCACTTCTTTTAAAAAGTAATTCCTGAAATGTATATATCTTTTTCCATTCTTTGACTTTCAAGCTATGTCATTATGTTTGCAGTGAATTTCTTGATGACAGCCTTTAATTGGAATATTTTTAAATCCACCAATCTCTGTCTTCTTATTCATGTATTTATATAATTTACATTTAAAATAATTATTGAGATTTTAGGGCTTACACCTGCAATTTTATTATTATTTTCTGTTTGTCCCTTTTGTGTCTATCCTCCTGTTTCTTTTTTCTTGCTTTTTTGTGGATCACCTGAACATTTTTGAGGTTCCACTTAGATTTCTTATAATTTTATAACTAGATATAATAATTTTAAATTTAAATATAAATAAAGTCTCTCACTTTGAGTGGTTGCTCTAGGTGTCATCATACACCAACATTACTTTTTACAGCTGAGTGTATAGTTGTTTTACCAGTTTGTGTAATGGGTAGCGTAAACTGATGGTCACTGGCACCAATTCAACGCCAACAGGAATCCCCAACTTAGGGTGTGGTGAAAATGAAACTTTATTCATTGCAAAAATATCTCAATTGTAATATAACATAGTTGTAAAGACAGCACAGCTGTGGAAGAGTTCAATTTTGATACAGCACAGCTGTGAAAACAGCACAGCTGTGAGGCAGCCCTGGGGCTAGACCCCTCTGGCTAAACAGCTCTGCTCTGCTCCATGCCATTCTGCTTTGTGCTGCATTGGTCTGCTCTGCTGAGACATCTTCAGTGTTTCAGCTCAGCCAGGAAGATGCAGGCTTAGGTTTTCAGTGCAAAGGGAATTGTGCTCCCCAAGCCAGGGAACTGGCTTATATGGACAGCTGTCTTCACCCTTTGTCCCTGATTGGTCTGTCCTCATACAAATGAGGACTCCAAATCCTCACAGTTTAATTGGTCCAAAAGGCACTGCCCTGGTTGGTCAGAATAGAGCTCCTTTAATTGGCTGAAGCTGCACAGCTCCAATTGGATGGGGAAAGCCTTAGCCCAGTTGATTGAAATAGGATTGCAGGAACTCCTTTATAAAGGCTCAGATGGCAGGACACAGTGCAGGCAGGTAGTTCAGCGCAGAGGCAAGCAATTTAGTGCCAAGGCAGCTAGTCCAACACAGGCTTCTGCATGAAGTGCAGTTTCCATGAGTGGCTCCTGTGCAGAAATGGCTGCTAGGCTCTGTTTTTAAAAATTTGAGGCCAGTTAGCCACCAGGAGCTCTTCTTAGTAGGTGTCTTTTTTTCTCAGGGTTCACAGTAGAAACTTTACTTCCATCTAGATATTTTTTACCCTCCCAACTTTTAAAGTATAATTTTATTAATTATTTTATCTACATATGTTGAGCATTACATTTGTTTCAACTACAAAATATGATTAGAGAAACTCAAGATAAAGAGATTACTTCTGTTTTACCTCTATATTTACCTATCCTGTTTGCTTTTATTTTTACTTATTGCTTCCTCTTTTTTTTTTCATCTATTCTGTTGTTCTTGCCTTTCTTCTGTTGTCATTTTATTTATGCTGGAGAGCTTCCTTTAGCTATTTTTAAGATTAGGTGTGCTAGAAACAAGTTATTTTAGTGTTCAATTGTCTGAAAGTATGTTTATTTCCCCTTTAGTTATGAATGGTAGTTTTGCTGAATATAGGATGTGAGGTTGACAGTTTTTTTCTTTCCTCACTTAAAAATCATTCTACTACTTCCTTGTAAATACAACAGTTTCAGATGAAGAATCTGCTGTCACTTGAATTGGTGTTTTTTTGTAGATGAAGTGCCATTTGTCTTTGAATTTTTTATTAAAAGATTTTTTTCGTTGTCTTTATCTGATTTTTATTTTGATGTGTCATGGTTCCTGTGGATTTCTTTGGGTTTATTTTACTTGGAATTTGCTTAGCTTCTTGAATTGGTAGGTTCACATCTTTCATGTGGCTTGCTTTTTTATCATTTATCAGAAATTTACTAAAAACAAAGCATTTTTATTTTGATGACTTTCAATATGTCAATTTTTAAGTTTGTTTTGTTCTATTTTTTTTTAATCTTCACCCAGATATATTTTTCCATTGCTTTTCAGAGAGAGTGGAAGGAGGAGAGAGAGAGAGAGACATCGATGTGAGAGAGAGACATTGATTGGTTGCCTCACACCTGCACCCCACCCAGGACTGAGGGTTGAGCCTGCAACCAAGGTACATGCCCTCGGCTGGAATTGAACCCCCAACCCTTCAGTCTGTGGGCTGACACTCTAACCACTGAGCAATACTGGTTAGGATAGTTTTGGGGGGTTTTGTGTATTCTAAGAAATATTTGCCTACACAATTTCATGAAATTTTCTCCTATTTCCCCCCTCAGAAGATGTATAGTTTTAGCTTTTAAGTTAAGGTCTCTGATCCCTTTAACCTTAAGTTTTGTTTATGAATGAAGTAAAAGCCAAGGCTCTTTTTTTCCCTAGCCAGATATCTAATTTTCCCAGCACCATTTGTTGAAAAGATTTTTCTTTCCATATTGAATTACCTTGGTACCTTTGTTGAAAATCAGTTGAACATATACATGTGGATTCATTTCTGGACATTCCACTCAGTTCCATGTTTCTGTATCTACTACATTGTTTTGTTTTTTAGCTTATTAACTTTGTGTCAAATCTTGAAACCAACCAATGTAGGTCCAACTTTGTTCTTCTTTTTATAATATTGTTTGTCTTGGTTGTTCTAGGTCCTTTTCATTTCCATGTCAATTTCTACCAAAAAGCTTGCTAAGATTGGAATTACAATAAATGTATAATTTTAGTTGGGGAATATTGACATCTCAATATCAATCCTCTCAATCAGTAAACACTGTTTATCTCTCCATTTATTTAAGTATTTAATTTCTCTCAGAAATTTTTATAGTTTTTAGTGTATAATTCTTGCAAATAGTTTTGTTGAATTTACCTGTTTCATATTTTTATGCTATTTTGCAAAGTATTGCTTTATAATTTCACTTTTCAGTTATTCATTGCTAGAATATAGAAACACAATTGATTTTTTAATACTGATCCTGTATCCTGTGACCTTGATAAACTGGCCTTTGCCAATATGTCCAGTCTTACCATTTTTCCCTACTACTACTCTTCTTTGGTCACTATACATAAAACTCATATGTGCTCTGGATCTTTGCTCAAATCAGTTCCAGTATCTTTTAAAATCTTTAGAAGTTGTTATGTGCCCAATAATGCCATTTGTGAATGTCGTCTTATTTATAGGCCTTTTGTTTCTCTTTCTTTACGGCACTGGCTAAGTATACTATTGTATTGAAGTGCTAAGAGTGGGTATCCTTACCTCAATTCTGTTCTTGAGGTAAAATACCCAGTTTTCTCACTATAAATAGATGCTTTTGATGAGATATCAGATTGAATATATTACCTTCTATATCCAGTTTCTTGAAAGTTTTTGTTTTAAATATGTGCTCAATTTTATCAAGTGATTGGTTCATTTATTTATTTTTAGTGTATTGAAATTGTCATACGCTGTCCTTCTTTGCTTAATATGGTGAATTACATTGATTGATTGATTTGAGAATGTTAAACCAACCTTGCCTTTCTGAGCTAAACCCCACTTAAACATGATCTTTCTTTATATTGCTGGATTTGATTGTCAATTTTTTTATGGAGAATCTTATGTTTTTATTCATAAGAAATAAAGATTTACAGTTTTATTTGTAATTTCTTTATAATATCTCTAGTTTTCATATCAAGGTTATGCTGGCCTCATAAAATGAGATAAGAAACATTGTCTCATCCTGTATTTTCTGAAAGAGCTTATATATTACATCTTTATAAAATGTTGGCCAGAATTAACCAGTAAAGCAAACTGGTCCTGGAATTTTTGTGTGTGGGGAAAGGTTTTTTCATTATGAATTTTTAAAAATGCTTTGTTAATACAGAAAGAGGGCTAATCAGATTTCTTATTTCTTCTTGCATCAGTTTGGTTATTTATGTCTTTCAAAGAATTTGTACATATTATCAAAGTGGTAACACCTATTTGCATAAAATTGATCATAATATTTTTGTTAGTCTTTTAATGTCAGCAGGATCTATAGTAATGACCACTCTTCTATTTGTGATATTGGGAATTTGTATCATCTCCATTTTTTTCTTAGTCTGTCTAGATAGAGGTTTATCAATGTTATTGATCTTTTCAAAGGACCAATTTTTGTGTTCATTGATTTTCTCTATTGTTTCCCTACTTCATTGATTTTTTATGTGACTTTTTAAATTAAAATTAATTTTTTAAAATATATCTTTTTTGATTTTAAAGAGAGGAAGGGAGAGGGAGAGAGAGTTGAAACATCAATGATGAGAGAACCGTCATTGTTTGGCTGCCTCCTGCATGCCCCCAACTGGGGATTGAGCCCGCAATCCCGGCATGTGCCCTGACCCGGAATCGAACCTCGATCTGGATCCTAGGTCGATGCTCAACCACTGAGCCATGCCCAGCTGGGCTAAAATTAAAGTAATTAAAATTATATAAAATTAAGAATTCAGAACTCAGTCACACTAGCCACATTTCAAATGTTAATTGCATTATATGAACATTACCATCTTTGCAAATGATTCTGTTAGATGTCTTTGTTCTTGGAGGTCGGAGGTCTTTTTCTCAGTTGGTCCCATTTCTCTTAGCTAGCCATTTTCTCTAAGCTTCAAAGGAGGGCCAAGAGGCTCTCAACTCCATCCTGTCCTCTTGAAGACCCTGGTCTTGGATCCAGCTCGGAAATTATGGCTGCCTGCCTCCCTTCTTCCTGGTCCCTCTGCTTCCTTTCAGTCTGGGCTGCTTTTTCCCCACCTCTGCTTCCAGAGGGAGAGTTCACCACAGCTATTTTCCCCTGCACCACCTGCTCAAATCGAAATGCTCCTGTTACCTCGAGTCCCATGAGATGTCCCAGTAGGACATAATTTGTCTCCCCCACAATCCTGATCCATGGTTTTATTGATTTTTTCTTTTTTATTGAATTTGTTGAGGTTACATTGGTCAATAAAATTATATAGGTTTCAAGAGTACAATTACATAATACATCATCTGCATATTGCACTGTGTGCTCACAATCCAAAGTTTAGTCTCCTTCCATCACCATTTATCCCTCATTTACTCTCTTCCACCCTCCCCCACACCCCTTCCCTTTGGCAACCACCGTACTGTTCTCTGTGTCCAGGAAGGTTTTTTGTTTTTTTGTTTGCTTAATCCCTTCAACTGTTTCACCCAGCCCGCCAGCCCCATCCCCTCTGACAGCTATCAGTCTGTCCTCTGTATCTATGAGTCTGTTTCTATTTTGTTTGTTTATTTTGTACATTAGATTCTACATGTAAATGAAATCATATGGTATTTGTCTTTCTCTGACTGGCTTATTTCATTTAGCATAATATACCATCTAGGTCTATCCATGCTGTCTTGAAATGTAAGATTTACTTACTTACAGATGAGTAATCTTCCATTGTATAAATGCACCACAGCTTTTTTATCCACTCCTCTCCTGATGGGTCCTTCCACTTCCAAATCTGGGCTATTGTAAATAGCGCTGCAATGAACATAGGGGTGCATATATTCTTTTGAATCAGTATTTCAGGTTTTCTCAGATATATTCCCAAAAGTGGAATTGTTGGGTCATAAGGCAGTTCCATTTTTAATTTTTTGAGGAAACTATATAATGTTTTCCATAGTGGCTGCACCAGTCTGCATTTCCACCAACAGTGCATAAGGGATCCCTTTTCTCTGCATTTTTACTCCCACTTGTCATTTGTGGATTTATTAATGACAGCCATTCTGACAGGTGTTAGGTGATGTCTCATTGTGGTTTTAATTTGCATTTCTCTGATGATTAGTAATGTTTCGAATCTTTTCATATCTATTGGCCATCTGTATGACCTTTTTGGAGAAGTATTTATTCAGGTCCTTTGCTCATTTTTTAACTGGATTTTTTTTTTTTTGGTGTTGAGTTGTATAAGTTCTTTATAGATTTTGGATATTAACCCCTTATCAGCTGTTTCATTGGTGATTATGTTCTCTCATTCAGTGGGTTGTCTTTTCATTTTTTTGATAGTTTGCTGTGCAAGAAATTTTTAGTTTGATGTAGTCCCATTTGTTTATTTTTTCTTTTGTTTCCCTTGCCTGAGGAGACACATCAGAAAAAAATATTGCTCTGAGAAATGCCTAAGATTTTATGGCCTATTTTCTCCTAGGGTTTTTATGTTTCAAGTTTACATTTAAGTGTTTAATCCATTTTGAGTTTATTCTTGTGTATGGTGTAAGGATGTGGTCTAGTTTTATATTTTTGCATGTATCTGTCCAATTTTCCCAACACCATTCCTTTTTTAAAAAAATATGTTTTTATTGATTTTAGAGAGAGAGTAAGGGAGAGGGAGAGAGAGATAGAAACATCAATGAGAGAAAAACATTGATTGGTTGCCTCCTGCACCCTCCCCACTGAGGATCGAGCCTGCAACCTGTGCATGTGCCATGACTGGGAACCAAATGGTGACCTCTTGGTGCATGAGATGATACTCAATTCACTGAGCCACGCTGGCTGGGCCCAACACCATTTATTAATTAGACTGTCTTCACACCATTGTATGTTCTTGCCACCTTTGTCAAATACTAATTGACCATAAAAGAGTGGGTTTATTTCTGGGCTCTCTATTCTGTTCCATTGATCTATATGTCTGTTTTTATGCCAGTTCCATGCTGTTTTGATTACTGTGGCCTTGTAGTATAGTTTGATATCAAGTACCATGATTCCTCCAACTTTATTCTGCTTTCTCAAAATTACTTTCACTATTCGAGGTCTTTTGTAGTTCCATATAAATTTTTGGCATATTTGTTCTAGTTCCTTGAAATATGCCATTGGTATTTTATAAGAATTGCATGGAATCTATAGATTGCTTTGGGTAGTATGGACATTTTAATGATGTTAATGCTTCCTATTCATGAACACATTGTATGCCTCCATTTGTTTGTATCTTCCTCAATTTCCTCTTCAGTATCCTATAATTTTCCGAGTATAGGTCTTTTGCCACCTTGGTTAAATGTACTCTTAGGTACCTTATTTTTTTAATGCAATTGTAAATGGAATTGTTTTATTAGTTTTCTATTTCTAATAGTTCATTATTGATGTATAAAAATGCCACAAATTTCTGCCTTGGCCATTCTGCCTGTGGCTTAGTTGGTTGAGCGTCATCCTGTGCACCGAAAGGTTATCAGTTTGTTTCCCAGTCAGGGCATATGACCAGTTTGTGGATTTGATCACAAGTCAGGGTATGTGTGGAAGGCAACCCATTGATAGTTCTCTCACACATTTTAGAGAGAGAGATGTGTATGTGTGTGTGTGTGTCTCTCTCTCCCTTCCTTGCTATCTAAAATCAATAAAAACATATTTTTTAAAATGCCACTGATTTCTGAATATTAATTTTGTATCCTGCTACTTTGCGGCATTAATTTATCAGTTCTAGTAGTTTTATGGTGGAATCTTCAGGGTTTTTAATATAAAGTAACATGTCATCTGAAAATAATGACAGTTTTACTTCTTCCTTTCCAATTTGGATGCCTTTTATTTCTTTTTCTTGTCTGATTGCTGTGGCTAGAACTTACAATACTGCGTTGAATCAGAGTGATGAAAGTGGACATCCCCTGTCTTGTTCCTGATCTTAAGGGAAACTCTTTTGGTTTTTGCCCATTGAGTTTGATGTTGGCTGAGTGTTTGTCATATATGGCCTTTATTATGTTGAGATATGAAGACTCTATTCCCACTTTGCTAAGAATTTTATTATATAATGGGTGCTAGATTTTATCAATTGCTTTTTCTGCATCTATTGATATGACTATGTGATTTTTATCCTTCATTTTGTTTATGTGGTGTATTATGTTTATTGATTTGTGAATATTGTACCAACCTTTGCATCCCCAGAATAAATCCCACTTGATCATGGTATATGATCTCAATGTATTGCTGGATCTGCTATTACTAATATTTTGTTGAGGAATTTTGTATCTATGCTCATCAGGGATAGTGGCTTATAATTTTCTTTCTATGTAGTGTCTTTATCTGGTTTTGGAATTAAGATAATGCTGGTATTGTAAAATGAGCTTGGGAGTCTTCCCTTCTCTTGAATTTTTTGGAAGAGCTTGAGAAGGATAGGTGCTCATTCTTCTCTGCATGTTTGTTAAAATTCACCTGTGAAGCCATCTGGTCCAGGACTTTTGTTTGCTGGGAGTTTTTTTTTAATTACTGCTTTGATTTCATTAGTTGCACTCAGTCTATTCAGATTTTCTGGCCCTGGCTGGCATGGCTCAGTGAGTGGAGCATCAGCCCATGCACCAAAGGGTTGTGAGTTCGATTCCCAGCTAAGAGCACTTACCTGAGTTGTGGTTCATTCCCTGCCCCTGGTTGGGGCGCATGCAGGAGGTGACCAGTTGATGTGTTTCTCTCACATTGATGTTTCTCTCTCTCTCCCCCCACCCTCCCTACCTCCTTCCACTCTCTCTGAAAAGCAATGGGGGGAAAATCCTCAGGTGAGGCTTAAGAACAACAACAATATACATATACATATACATATACATATACATATACATATACATATACATATACATATACATATACATATACATATACACATTTCTGATTCTTCCTGATTCCATTTTGGGAGGTTGTATGTTTATAAGAATTTATCTATTTCTTCCAGGTTGTCCTATTTGTTGTCCTAAAGTTGTTCATAATATTTTCTTATAATTCTTTGTATTTCTCTGGTGTCACTTCTGACTTCTCTTTCATTTCTGATGTTACTTATTTGGGTCCTCGCTCTGTTTCTTGATGAGTCTGGCTAAAAGTTCATCAATCTTGCTTATCTTTTCAAAGAACCAACTCTTGGTTTCATTGATATTTTGTATTGTTGTTGTTTTTAGTTTCTATGACATTTATTTCCACTCTAATCTTTATTATTTCCTTCCTTCTACTTACTTTGGGCTTTGTTTGTTGTTCTTTTTTTAGTTCTTTTAGGTGTGAGGTTAGATTGTTTATTTGAGATATTTCTTGTTTCTTGAGGTAGGCCTGTAATGCTATCAATTTCTCTCTTAAAACCACTTTCACTGCATCCCTTAGACTTGTGGTTGTTGTGTGTGTTTTTTCACTTGTCTGAAAGTAACTTCTGATTTTTTTCCTTGGTCTCATTGTTGATCCATTCATTGTTCAGTAGTGTGTCATTTAGCCTTCATGTGTTCGTCTTTCTTTCAGGTGTTTGTTTTTTTCTTATGATTTTTAGTTTCATACCATTCTGGTCAGAGAAAATGCTTGAATTTAAGACTTGTTTGTGTCCTAACATGTGGCCTATCCTAGAGAATGTTCCATATGCACTTGAAAAGAATGTATATTCTGCTTTGGGGTGAAATGCTCTGTAAATACCAATTAAATCCATCTGATCTATTACATTGTTTAAGGCTGCTGTTTCCTTTTTGATTTTTTGTCTGGAAGATTAATTCATTGATGTCACTGGGGTGTTAAAACCTCATATTATGACTATAGTACTATCAATCTCTCCCTTTAGGTCAACCAAGATTTTAATTATATATTTAAGTGTTCTTACATTGGGTGCATATATGTTTACAAGGGTTACATCCTCTTGTTGGATTGATCTCCTTAGTATTATATAGTGTCCTTCTCTGTCTCTTGTTATGACCTTCATTTTGAAATCTATTTTGTCTGATATAAGTATTGTTACTTCAGCTTGATTTGTTCCATTTACATGGAATGTCTTCTATCCTGTGTGTATATTTTGCTCTAAGGTGAGTCTCTTCTAGACAGTGTATATATGGGTCCTTTTTTCTTGTCCATTCAACTACCCTATGTCTTTTGATTGGTGCATTTAATCTGTTTACATTTTAAGAAATTATTGATAGGTATTTGTTTATTCCCATTTTACTCTTTATACCTATGTTCCTCTCTCTCTCTCTCTCTCTCTCTCTCTCTCTCTCTCCCCCCCTCCCTCCTTCCTTCCCTCCCTGCCCCCCTTTCTTTTAGTTAAACAATACCCTTTTACATTTCTTGTAATACTGGTTTGGTAGTAATGAATTCCTTTAACTTTTTTTTTTTTTTGTCTGGGAAACTCTTTATTTGCCCTTTAATTTTAAGTAATAGCCTTGCTGGTAGAGTAACATTGGTTGTAGGTCCTTACTTTTAATCACTTATAATATTTCATGCCAGTCCCTTCTTGCCTGAAATGTTTCTGTTGAGAAATCAGCCGACAGCCTATGGGAGCTCTTTTGTAGGTAACTGTCTCTGGCTGCTGTTAAGATTCTCTGTCTTTAACCTTTGCCATTTTAATTATGATGTGTCTTGATGTGAGCCTCTTTGGGTTCATCTTTTTTGGGACCCTCTGTGTTTCCCGGACTTCTATGTCTTTTTTCTTCACCAGGTTAGGGAATTTTCAACCATTATGTCCCTAACTGTTTTTTGATCCTTTGGTCTCTGTCTTCGCCATTTGATAGCCTTATGATGCAGAAGTTGTTATGCTTGATGTTGTCCCAGAGGTCCCTTAGGCTCTCCTCAGTTTTAAAAATTATTTTTTTTCTTTTTGCTGTTCTACTTGGGTGTTTTCTGTTGTTCTCTAAATTGCTGATTTGATCCTCTGCTTCATCTAACTTGCTGTTGATTCCTTCTAGTGTATTCTTTCTTGTTGTTGTTGTTAACCCTCACCTGAGGATATTTTTTCCCATTGATTTTTAAAGAGAGTAGAAGGGAGGGGGATGGGAAGAGAGAGAAAGAGAAACATCAATGTGAAAGAGACACATCAATTGATTGCCTCTTGTATGTGCTCCAACTGGGGCCGGGGATTCAACCTGCAACCCAGGTACATGCCCTTGACCTGGAATCAAATGTCACCCTTCGGTGTGTGGGCCAATACTCTAACCACTGAGCCATGCCAGCCATGGCATTCCTTTTAGTGTACTCTTCATTTCAGATATTGTATTCTTTATTTCTGTCTGGTTCTTTTTTGTTGTTTATTTTTATGTCCCTTTTATGTTTACTCCCTCTTTATTTAAGTTCTCACTGAAATCAATCATTCTTTCTGTAAGGTTCTTGAGCATCTTTATAACCATTGTTTTGAACTTTGCATCTGGTATCTTGGTTGCTTCTATTTCATTTCATTCTTTTTCTGGGGATTTCTCTAGCTCTTTCATTTGGGACATGTTTCTTTCTTTGCCCCATTTTGTCTGCATTTTTGTGTATTAGGTAGATCTGCTATGACTCCCAAACTTGTTATAATGGTTTTATGTTGTAAGTGTCTTGTGGGACTCAGTTGCACAATCTTCCAGATCACTTGAGCTGGGGGCTCCAAGAATGTCTCTTGTGTAGGCTATGTGTGCCCTCTTGTTGTACTTGGGCCTTGAATGCTGTTGGCCTGTTCATGGGTAGGTTTAACCCTCAGGATGGCTGACTATAAAGATAGACCTCGCCCTAGCTGGTCTGACTTAGTGGTTAGAGCATCAACTCTCAGACTGAAGGTTATCAGGTTTTATTCTGGCCAAGGGCACATATCTCAGTTGCAGGCTCAGTCCCAAGCCCCGGTCTGGGCATGTGCAGGAGGCAACCAATTGATGTGTGTCTCTCATATCAATGTCTCTCTCTCCCTTCCACTCTCTCTGAAAAGCAATGGAAAAAATATCTTCTGAGGATTAAAAAAAAAAAGGGGATAGACCTCAATCACAGTGTATAAACTGCTGTGCAGGGCCGCCCTCCAAGGCACCTCCCTTTGGGTGTACCGCTTGTGTCTCTAGTTAGGTCAGACTTTGGTGTGGTCTGAAGTCCTCCATTAGTTGTTGGTTCTGAGTCCATGTGGGCAGGGTTCTGGTATAGGTTGATGTCAGACACTGCCTGTAACCAGCCTTGGGCTACCTGCGTGGATCAACCATGCAATATGCTGTTTGTGGCTGCCTCTACTGGGCCTGGTGTACGTGGGAGGGGCCATGGTGTGTACAAGGGTTGGCTTCCTCCAGCTGTGAACCGGGGTGGAATAGTAAAAGCTCCAAGGCACCCTGAGGTTGCCTGGTCTTTCTTTAGAGCCTTCTATGTAGAGTGGGTTCAGGCTGACCACAACCCACAGACCCTTTCACAAGGGTGGTGTGACTGGTGTCAGAAGGATGGGGCTAGTGGGTCTCCTGCTTGGGGGCAGCATGGCTAGACACTCAACAGGTAAGTGGCCCTTACTCCAGAGCCATACCACTCAGTCTCTGCCTGAACCTCTCACCCTAGCTCCCCCAGAAGGAGTATACTACAGGTTTAGTTTGGTGCAGCCAGTGGCCCCTCTGTAGGAGAAAGCTCAGCAGGGCAGGGCCTTTGGGCATTGCAGGAACACCTCAAATAATTCTCCTGTTGGGGCATGGTGTAAGCTGAGCTCACACAGGAGATAAGAATGCTGAGCCATGGTTTTAGATGGGCCATTGAGGACACCCATGTCACTTGTGTCACTTGGTCTCAGTCACCCACTGGTATGCATTCCCATTTCTGTTGGGCCTGGTTTGTGGCCTAAGCCCCAGAGCCAAGGCACAGAGAAACCTTCTTGTCAGACCCCACAGAGCCTCGGAGGCTCCAGCTCTCTGAGGCCAGCCAAGTTTGGGGTGAGGCAGAGTGTCTGGGAGGGTATAAGCTCCCTATCAGTTGGTGTATGGGACTGAGGTCTGAAGGCACTCACCTGGAATGGCTTAAGGCTGTGTCAGGGGCCTTGTACCCTGCCATCAAGGCTTCTAGATGCCTCAGGCCTGCAGGAATGGGTTACTCCAACCCACCACAGAGGAAGTGGTCAGCCCCCATCTTGGCTGGCTTAGCCTTGCCCCTGACCCCTTGCCCATCAGCCCTTGCCATGAATCAACAGACTCACAAGAGGAAGCAGTGATAACGTCAGGACCCAGAAGGGCTCTCGGATGCTAGTCTGTCCTGATCCACCCTGCAGGGCAAGGATCAACACAGCCCCCACTCATTACCCCACCTTTGCAGCCCAGGGAGCCCAGGCTCTGCCCCACACATACCATGTATCCTCTATGTGGAACCCCCTTCTTCTCCCTGCTTTGGGGACACCATCTCTTCTCAAAGTTCCACTTGTGCTTTCCCGTCTCCTTCCTGTTTCCTTCCCCCTCAGGGGTCCCTCATCTTTCAGTGCACCCTGCTTTCCCACCATCCACCAGGTGCCCTTGCCTGCCCAGAGCTGGGGCTCCTCATGGCTCCAGGGCCCAGTGTAGGGTCCCACAGACACTATCCTGAGGAGTAAAATGGGCCAGGATGAGCCTGTTAGACCACTCCTGCTGGGGCTGCAGGAGTTGGGGCACAAGAGGCTGGAGGGTCCGGAATATGAGGATCCCATAGGCAGTTAGTGAGGAGTCACAAAAGGTGGCTGAGCTTCAGAGTTACCAGAGGAAAGGTGTTTGGGCTAAATTTGGGGACCGTGAGGAAGAAAATCAGAGTGACAGAGCTAGGGCAAGGTTGGTATAGGAGGTTCCTGGGAAGAGTGGTTGTGGTAGCGGGTGCCAGAGAGGGAGGGTTGGGGGTGCCAACAGGTCCCTGAGATTTGACAAAGCCAGACCAACCCAGTCTAGGCTCGTGGGGTTAGGGCAGCAGAGAAGGATGCCCAAGGCCTAAGGAGCCCAGGAGTGAAGGTTAGAGCCGCAGAGTGGATGTGGCTGTGCGGCACCCCACGGGAGGGCCCAGAGTTTTGGGGGTCCCGGGAAACTGTGTGGTAGAGACGGGGGAGCTAAGTCCAGAGAATGTCTGTGCTTGTGGAGGGAGGGAGGGAGGGAGGGAGGGAGGGAGGGAGGGAGGGAGGGAGGGAGGGAGGGAGGGAGGGAGGGTTGGACAGATGAGGAGGCTGCTCTCCTGCCTGAGCAGAGACTGTAGCTGGAGCACGAGGCCCTTCCACTTGCCTGCAGAATTCTTCAGAGGCCCTTCCACTTGCCTGCAGAATTCTTCAGAGAGCGAGTGCAGCCCTCCATTCCGGGAGCACACGGAGGAGTCTGCAGATGCAAACGGATCCTAAAATCACAGTCAAAACACAATATAGGGCTGAGTCTAGAACAGGAAAAAAGAAAGGGAGAGAGGGAGGGAGGGAGGGAGGGAGGGAGGGAGGGAGGAAGGAAGGAAGGAAGGAAGGAAGGAAGGAAGGAAGGAAGGAAGGAAGGAAGGAAGGAAGGAAGGAAGGAAGGAAGGGGAAAGAAGAAGGAAGGAAGGAGGAAGGAGGGAGGGAAGGAGGAAAGGAGGGAAGGAAGGAGGAAGGAGGAAGGAAGGAGGAAGGAAGAAGAAGGATCCTCCGAAAGTGTCCTTATTCACGTCTGCCACGAGCCCAGGATGCCTCCTTCTCAAGGAGCCCCCATCCCACGGAGCTCCTAGACACCCCGGAGGAGCAGAGTGAAGATGCTGATAAACTTCTCTAGAGCTTAAAACACAGCCACCAGGAGAAACCCCCCATCTGTCTGTGTGACCCTGGCCACGGGCACCTGGGTGGATGACAAACTTGGGCCCTAGCTCTCAGCTACGAATTACAACACATTTCAGGGATTAGAGTTAGGTGCTTTAAAAAGTAACAAATAAGGAAGTAGACTGTTTCCCCCCAGATTTACAGGTGAAATAAATGACTTTCTGAGCAAAGATACTGATCCTAATACACAATGTGCGGATGCACCTGTGAGCAGGCACTGGTTTGTCCCTGAATGGAAGATGACTGTCCCCGTGTTGCAGCTCACAGGGGCGGTGTACCTATCAGATGAGGGTGCAGAGCAGCGAGACCCCTGAGGGCAGCCATAGGCAAAGTCAGGTATTTTCGTAAATTCTGAGGAAAAGGTCTTATTTGTACACATGTACACAGGAGGTATCACTGATTCCAGACAACTTTCTAGAACAGCATTCTAGAACAAATCCTCTCTCTTCGGGGTAAAAGGACATCAAGGCAGCCTTCCCACTTATAAAATCCACCCAGTTGCATGGAAATGATAAGCTGTAGCGCTGGCCTGCTGGGCACATGGTGGGAGCGTTGTGTGGCTCTGCCAGGCCCTGACCCACTCCACGGGGCAGCCCAGAGAGCATGCCAGCCAGTGTGAGTTGCTCAGCACCTGACCCACTCCACCGGACAGCTGGAGAAAGCATGCCAGCAGGTGGGAGATGCTCCGGCTTGGCCCATGCCAGGCATGTGGACCCTGTTCTCACGATCACTGGGAGGCCAGGGTGATGGCTCCATTTTACCAGAAAAAAACTGATGCCCAAAAGTTGAGCCAGGAACCCTCTCTGTCCTTCCTACAAGAGCCGGTACATCCGCTGTTTGGTAAGTGCTGTTTGTGGGAGGCGAGGAGGAATTGCAATCTTGAAATAACACTGGCTGGGCCAGCAGGAGGACAATTAATTACGAGGAATCCTCTTTGAGCCAGCGAGGGCCTGGCCAGGCCGGGTGTTTACATGCACGCTCGTCTGTTTGGGGCCTGCAAATCCGTGTCAGATGTTAATGGAACAGCATCATTTTTCTGCCGAGGTGGCATCCCCAGGGATGTTTGGATGAGGCTGCCGGCAGGACTCAGCCTGGGAAAGGCGGGCTGGCGGCTAAGGAGAGAGGCCATTTGTCAGGCCGCCCGACAGCCTGGCCTGGACTCCCCTCCTGCCATCAGTCCTCTTGAGACTGGCTGCCCCACCCAGCATCCCTCTGTCCACTGGGTTGTGGGGACACAAAACTGAGTTTTGAAAAGTAAGGATTCTCTTCTAAATATGAACATTGGAAGTGGGTAAATGTTTTATTGAGCATCGATACAACCAAACATGCCAAGGGGAGCAGCCTCACACCCCTGCCCCTTGGGGTACGGCACACCTTTGGAGACCTCTCAGGCCAGGCCAGGCTGCCTAAGGCCCGACTGAGTCCTGCTGGACCCACCCCCAGTGGGGGAGGGAGTCCTCTGCCGGCCATGGTGGAGAGGATGTGGGCCAGGTTGAGCCCCCTTAGCTCCAGTTGCCCCCTCCCCTTAATGCCTCTCTTTTTCACCTAGAAGGCAGGCAGGAGAAGAAGCCCAGAAAGAAGTGGCCTGCCAGAGATCACACACCGAAGCCCTTAGGGCAGGCTGGGGAAGAGCGGGAGTGCCCCAGCAGAGGGCCTAATAGGAATGCAGGCCTGCAGGGAGGAGTCCGCCCTGCAGCACCTCTGTGTGGGGTTGCAGCCACTGCCTACCAGCTCTGCAGATGAGGAAACGGGTCACGCAGCCAACCTGGGCAGGAGCCAGCCAAGAGCTCTTTGAGCCAGCAAATGCAGCCACTCACATCAGGGGATACAGCCTGAGCACGTGCCCAGAACACAGAATGCCCTCAGGAAGTGTGGCCACACTGGCAGCACAGTCACTGCACAAACTCGTGAAATTCAGCACTGCTGTCTAGTGCCTTTGACATGACTCGCATGCACCATTATTACTGGGAGTTACTGTTAAAGAGACTTGCTCATAGGGCTGGGAACACAGCCTAGATTTTTACATCAGCAGCGTCTTTTTTAAATTCTTGATGAGGAGCCCTCTTGATTCTCCTACACCCTGTTCAGACTCTCAGTATTGTGGACAAAGAGGGGAGACCTCCCTGCAAATGTGTCCTGCACAAAACCTGCCTCAGTGTCCACATCTCCAAGAGGTCTCCTTGCTCAGGGCTGTGCACAGAGGTGGGTGCGCAGGGCCCAGAGGGGGAGGAATGGAGAGAGATGGTTGGCTGGAAAGAGGGAGACCCCTGTGATAAAGGGGAGTGCCTGGTGCAGGGGTGCTGCCCTTTAGAAAAGCTTCACCTGCCACAGCGTGGCCTGGCCTGCTGCCCTGTCTCACCTCACCACCTCCTGCCCTGAGCACAGCGCCTCATTCCAGTTGCCTCCTCAAAGACAGACACTTCACTTGGCCCCACCTCAGGGCCTTTGCACAGCGGCTCACTTTTCTTTGCTCAGGCACAGCTCCTCCTCTTGGGGCCCTGGGGAGCTGCCCATCTGGCCACTTTCTATGGGAAGGTCTCCCTGGGGGTCTGTCTCATAAGCCCAAGGGCCCTGGAGCTGGCCTACTTGACCTTGAACCCCAGCTCCACAAGCTGTTAGGCTCTGTGCCTCAGTATCCCTATGGTAAGATAAAGACCACCGTAGGCCTTTCCTCAGAGTGCGCTAACGTGCCTGATGCTAACACAGATCCTGGCACACCTGACACTTAAAGCTTTCAGGACGAAGCTGATCTGATTGTTACTATCTGCTTGCCAGCACTTGCTGCCGGCACCCTCCTCCCTCCAGCCTGCCCCACACCAGGCGCTGAGCGACCCGGAGCTCCGCTCCTGCGGTCCCAGGCCTGCTCGTTCCCGGCCCTCCCCTGCCCTCTACTGGTCAATCTCAGTATTGCCCCAGGGGCCCAGCAGGACCCTTTCCTGCAGGTTCTGGGACTGGCTCTGTTCAGAGAGCAGTCCATGCAAAACAGGCCAAGCTGCCTGCAGTGCTGAGCTCCCCACCCACGCAGAGACCATGGGGATATGCTGATGGGGCACAGGGCAAGGGGGAGAGGGGGCCCCCAGTGAAGGGAGCCCTTGTCCTCCCTCCCCCCCAGTAGGCTGCTCCCCAAAAGAAGCACTGCACCTCCTCGCTAGCATGCTGGGCCTCCCCAGGGCCCACCACTGCCCCCGTGTGTATGCCCTTGGTCCTCACTGTGCTGGCTGTGGCCTCACCTTGTACCATCTTAGCACCCTGAGTCCTGACTGCCTGCCTCAGGGCCTTTGCTCACATTGGCTGAAGACACTTTCATCTCCCATGGGTGGCTCCTGGGACATCTCAGACACACACACCCCTCCCACACACACACTTGGGATTTTAGAGGACACCATATGTCCTACTGTCCAAGGGAGCAGGAGATGGTGGGGGTCCCAGAGCTGGCAAGGCCTGGGCTCCTTGTGAGGTGCAGGGCAGCAGGTGTCCTCCTGGGCAAAGTGGGCTTGCTGTCGGCTTTGATGAAGACTGGGAGATTCTCAATGGCCCAGCACACACTAGCTACTCAGAAAATGACTCTGGAATCCAACTGAACTTTGGAAAGCTGAGTTAAGGGCCATGTGTTTCTTTATGCAATGTTCAGTCACAGGCTGTGGCTGCACGTGCATCCCTGTCAGAGCCTGCGCATCTCTGAGGCCTAACACGCAAGTCTTCATGTTTTCTCTGCAAAGTTCTCTGCTGGTCAGGCAGCTCTTCTCGCAGAGGGAACTCCAGGACCCCAACCACTGGCATCCTGCGGCCCCTGGGGCAACTCAACAAGATAGTGGTGCTCCAGTCTCACACCAGTCACCTGCCGCCAGGGGCTGCAAAATGATGACGTGCAGATGGCCAGGAGACACATGAGAAAATGCTCGCTAATCATCAGAGAGACGCAAATTAAAACAACAATGAGGTGTCACCTCACACCTGTCAGAATGGCTCCATCAACAAACCAACAAACGACATGTGCTGGAGGGGATGTGGAGAAAAGGGAGCCCTGGTGCACTGCTGGTGGGAATGCAGACTGGGGCAGCCACTACGGAAAACAGTGTGGAGGGTCCTCAAAAAATTAAAAATGGAGCTGCCTTTTGACCCAGTGATCCCACCTCTAGGAATATATCCTAAGAATCCTGAAACACCAATCAGAAAGAGTATATGCTCCCCTATGTTCCTAGCAGTGCAGTTTACAATAGCTAAACTCTGGAAACAGCCCCAGTGCCCATCAGTAGCTGAGTGGATAAAAAGCTGTGGGACATTCACACCATGGAGTACTACGCAGCCGTAAAGAAGGAGGATCTTGTGCCCTTTGGGACAGTATGGATGGACCTGGGGAGTATTATGCTAAGAGAAATAAGCCAGGCAGAGAAAGACAAACATCACATGATCTCACTTATATGTGGAGTCTAAAGAACAAAATAAACTGATGAACAGAAATGATTCAGTGACATGGAAGCAGGGATCAAACTGACGAATGTCAGAGGGACGGGGGAGGGGGTGGGGGGAGGGGGAGAGAGGAACCAAAGAACTTATATGCATCTATGCACAACCAAGGACACGGACCATGGTGGGGACAGGGACTGGGGAGGTGTGGTATGGGTCACTGGGGAGAAAAAGGGACACCTGTAATATTTTGAACAAGAATAAAAATAAATTTAAAATAAATTTTTTAAAAATGATGGCGAAGAGACCCTGCCGCGCTCGCCCCTGCACCCGAGGGCCTGGCACTGTCAGGGCACCTGTGGGCCGGGCTGGTGAGCAGCCTGGGGAGGAGAGGTCTCAGCTCTGAGGCCTCAGGGCCTGCTGCCCTGTGTCGGTCAGCGTGCTGTGGTCCTGCTGTGCTGGGGACGCAGCTTTGGGTTTGGTCCTGAGACCCTGAGAGTGGACTGCGCCCATGATGGGTCCAGGTGCCTGGAGAGGGCTCCAGAGGGGCTTCTCCTGGCATCGCAGGGAAGCCCGTGGTGAAGGCCCAGGTGAAGGACTGGCCTGAACTGAACTCCCTGGGGAGCCTTGGTGGCTGGGCTTGCCAGGCCCCTCCAGCTGGCCCCCAGCCTGCCCTTTGAGTGGGACACTATCAAGGAGGAAGGAGTTGGAGCTGTTACTCACCCGTGGGCCATGCCCGGGCACATTCAGCCCCTCCCCTCCCAGTTCACAGTCATGGGGCCCTCAGCCTCGAACTGATAGACCTGGGCCCCTCACTGCCCCTTCCACAGACACACCCAGAGATATGAGTCTCAGGTTTTTGCGCAGATACACCCAAACACCTTGCAAATGGGGCCACAGTGAGGTCCCAAGGCAGGGCCAGGCCACACAGGGCCAAGGTTGCGTGGGCGCAGACCAGAACAGGGCCTGGAACAGGGGGGACTGTGGGCAGCCTCTGGGAGCCCTTCCCTGGGCTCCAGGCCTCCAGCTCCTTTACAGCCTCTGGAGGTCAATACCAACAGCCAAGGAACCCAAGGAGCACAGCTAGGCCTCCAAGACCCGGCTCAGGGGCCAACCAGCCTGGCATGGTGGGGGGTCCAGAGCTGGGCCTGCAGGGGCTACAGAGAGCAGCCACAGGCCAGGCCTGGTCCCCTCGTATCTGTGAGGTGAGGGTGTCGGGAGCCACAAGGCAGAGTCTGGCTGGATCTGAGTAGCGATGGGAAGGCTGCCCGGACAGGTTGAATGCCTGGCCTGGGGATGTGAAGAGGCCATACCTCTTGCGGGGTCCAGTGGGATGGACTCGAGCTGTGGGCACGTGGGGAGAACATCCTGTGCCCAGACCCAGTGGTGCCCGAGGTGGCCAGCAGCCAGGCAACCCGTGCTCTGCCGCAGCAGCCCCTCCAGCCAGCTGGTTCTCCTTGACGCCCGATCCTTGATGATCAGTGTGCCTGCCCCACGTCCGTGGGGGGGAGTGAATTCTGCCTCTGTTCATTTGCTGTGAATGTCAGATTTAGACTGAAACCCTGTATGGCTCCTGAGTGCCTCCAAGGGTTGGCCCCGTGCACATTGGACTCAGCTAAGTTGTCCACCTGTGAACCGTAAGGTTTTATTTAGCTTTCGAGGATGCTTGGGGCCAGGGCTGGTGAAGTTGGCATCTCAAAGGCTGCCTGCCCTGGGGGTCTCTTCTGCCCATCCCTGCAGGCCGGCCTGGAGTGCAGGGCAGTGTGTGCCCTATAGGCAATCCAAGGAATTCTGAGGGGAATAGTGGCAGCCCTGGTGTGGACAGGGGCCTGGCCTGACTGCCCACCCTCACACCCAGCCCGTGGGGTGCACAAGACCTCACCCCCAGACCACAGCACCCCCCACCCCACTGAGGACCCCTACCACCCTCACTGCCAGGATGGGCGTCGGTGAATGAGGCAGAAATGACACAGACATGGTTCTGTACAAAACCTGAAATATCTTTACTCTTTTAAAACTTTGATTTAAGTTGCCTTAGACCTCATGGACTCGATACAAGAGTAATATGAATTGGGAAATAAAACACTTTAATAGCCACGATAAACTTTGTTAGAAATGTACATGTTGCCAAAATAATAATAAAATTAAAAAATAAGAGAGAGAGAGAACAGTTTGATGGCTGGGTTAGATTATATAAATGTTCAACAATGACAGGCAAGGAAACCTTCAAAACGCTGGGTTGGAATAGTCGGGTCCATGAGCGCCGCCTGCCCAGTCTCCAGGCCCGGCGGCCGCGCCCGACAGGCTGAGCCGGGGCCGAGGCCTGCACGAAGCTGCCTCTCTGCATGAACAGAACACCCAGGGATGGGCATATAAACAAAGCTCATAAGAAATGTACAAATATAAAAAGCTACAAACATTAATAAATTACAGCATCACAAAACACAGAACACTTCACAAGGTGCTAGTAAAATAACTGTACCCCACCCCTTCATCAACAAGAAGGAAAGAAAGCTGGTATTCAAGTTGAAGACTCATCTTCAAACAGGTCTGAAAGAGATCTTTTGTGTACTGTTTGCTTCTGTAAAGACAGATATAAGGCTGCACAGACATCACTTGTTTTTCAGGCAATACCTTAGTCCCTAAAAGAAAAAAAATAACTGTAACAATAAAAAAAAAAAAGAAAGAAAAAGGAAAAGCATTGGAAACCCAACTGTTCATCAGACTCGGCAAAAAACTCGTATAAATGTTAATGAAGGACTCTACAAAGAAATTCCTAAAGATACTTTTACTCTTATAAAAAAGAAGTTTTTTAAAAAGCTATTTACACGCTACATTCTATGAAAAATATGCTTCAGGAAATACATCTAAAATTAAAATACAGGATTGCCTGAGAAACAAATCCAGCCCCTCCGTGACCATGGGTGGACTCTCGGTCCAGGAGCCACCCATGCACTCGACACCAAGTGACAGGTGACAAGACAGGAGTGCCAGGCCCCCCACATCCTCGGGCCACCCAGCCACCATCCACCTCGCCAGGCCTGGGGCAGGGAGCCTTGGCTAACAAGTGCTTTTGGGAGTATAGCCAGTGGGGCTGGACAGGACCCACCCATGTGGCTTTGCCTGGGCCCCCTGTACCCCACATCAGGGCTGGGGATCCCACGGTGGCTCCCCTGCCCACAAACACACTGACCCTGCTGCCGGCCCCAGTCGTTCCTAGAAATGCCCTGGGCATTCAGAGGGCGACACCCACCATCTGGCCTGCCACATGCCGGCCAGGGAGGCTTGGAGGCCCCCCTCTCCTGGCCAGAATGAATGCTCTCTGGACATGTCGGAGAATCACGTGGGAAGAGATGGGGGGCACAGAAACACCCTGCTTTCTCCTCCTCTTCCTCTCTAGTGTTCTTTGCCTTTTTTTAAGCCTCTGGAGGCTACCAGCCTGTGGCTGGCTCAGACGCTGGGCCTGATGAATGGTTGGCTCACTCCTCCTTCCTTGAAGGACTCATGCTCCCAGCAGAGCTGCAGATGCCCTGCAATCACAACCACGCTCGGGGGTGCCTAGAGGCTTCCTGAAACTGGAATGGTCCTCAGACTGGCAGGGCCGAGTTTCAGGAGCTGGTCACTCTAAGCAACTGGAAAAAGGACATCTGTCCGCATTGGTGAGCTCCGCCTGCTAAAGCAACGGGCGCTTGCTCGTGTGTGGGGAGTGGTGGCTGGGAGGAGGCCAGGCCCTCCCGGGGCGAGGCAGCATGGCCACCCTCCTGGGGGCGGATGCTGTAGCGGGGCTCCGGGGTCCTGAGCGGAGCAGAGGATCCTGGCTTTCCACACTTTAAAGGAGCAGTTTTCCATTCCGATGAATTTTCAAAATTTTCCCAAGCCTCTGCTTGGCGGTGGCCATGCCCTTTTTTGTACGTTTTCCTAGGGGTAGAAGAGGGGACACAAAAAGGAAGATAGATGTGTGAGAGGGTGAGAGGAGCAGCATGGGGGTGAGGAGCCTGCATACCCCCCCTTAACACTCCCATCAGCTGTAAAATGGGCCTGTGACACCCAAGCCTGGGGGCTCCGTGCCCTCTAAAATCACAAATCTTCGACAAAGTTCCCAGCTCAGAGGTTACACTGACAAGGGGGCGGTGATGAAGGGGTGGGGCTGAAGCCAGTGTGGGACAGGGCAGGACAATGGCAATGTGATGGTGTGAGGCCCCTGCCCCATCTCCTGG
Source organism: Miniopterus natalensis (assembly GCF_054644295.1). Taxonomy (NCBI): domain Eukaryota; kingdom Metazoa; phylum Chordata; class Mammalia; order Chiroptera; family Miniopteridae; genus Miniopterus; species Miniopterus natalensis. The sequence continues at coordinate 7,404,489 of NC_142092.1, read as the reverse complement.
CAGCAGGGCCACCTGGAGCCACATTAGCCGCATCCACAACTGGCTGCGTCTCATGGCCAGGATGAAGGACACTGATGGGAGCACAAGTCCTCTGAGGAAGAAGTGAGCCAACCACTCACCAGGCCAGGAGGCTGGGGGCCAGGGGGCCAGGGGGCCAGGGGACTGACAGTGGAGATGCTGAACAGCCGTGCCACCCCCAATTCACACAGAGGGTCCCGGGTCAGTCACCATAGCCCCTCCCAGAGAACCCTGCAAACCATTTACCACACCCTGACTCCAAGTGGGGTCTGAGGACCACACCACACAGGTAACCAGACACCCCTGGTGTGTGATGCTGCCCCTCGACCTTGAAAGAGACCATTTCCCTCACAGACACAAGTGGCTACGGTGGGACAAAGGGAACCTGTGGTCATCTACGGAGACAGTCTGCAAGTCTAGGCTGCTTAGGGCTGGCAGGTACGGTACCTTTGGCAGCGGTGTTGTTGGGGGACGATGCGGAGGGCCGCCTCTGTGTAAGGAAGACCCCAGGGGCCATGGGCTGAGAGGCACGGCCTGCCTGGGCCCCAGTGAAGGCACCGGCCACGGTGTATTCATGGTCGGCCAGGCTGCTGCTGTGCGCCTCGGGCGGGATCTCGGGCGAGCTGCCCTCCTGCGAGGCCTGGCTGCTGGCGGTGCTGGTGGAGGCGGTGCTGGTGGAGGCAGGGGTGGTGGAGGCCGAGGTGGTGGAAGCCGAGGTGGTGCTGGCCGAGGTGGTGGAGGCCGAGGTGGTGCTGGCAGAGGTGGTACTGGCAGAGGTGGAGGTGGAGGTGGTGTTGGGAGTCAGCTTCCTCTTGGAGTTCTTTTTCTTCCTGCTTTTCTGCTCCTCCTTTGAACAAAGCATGTGGGCAAGTGAGCCGGCAGGGCCAGTCAGGCCTCAGGTGCCGGGCAGTCAGGGCTGAGAGCAGCCCTCACAACCTTGGACCAGGGGAGGCAGGTCCCTGTGCACAAGGCCTCTCCAGTGGAGCTGAGCTGCCAGTGCCCTGGGAGCAGAAAGCGCCAGGCCAGTGCCTGAGCCCCTCAGAGTAGGACCAGGGCCCGAAGAGGGACACCACACTTGTCCCCGTGCAGGGGGATGTCCCGCATACAGGACCGAGCAGGATGCAGCACTAGCACCCAGCCCCCAACCTCCCTCACCCTACTCTGAGCTGCCTTGGGACTCTTGGTTCTAGAATATTCACTTTGGTCCTATTAACTTCCTCTGGTGCCCAGATGGGGTCGGGCTTGGTCTGGCTGGCACCTGAGAGTCCAAGACCCTCTCTTCTGGGGGACCTGGGACCAGGAGGAGCTGGAGTGGCAAAGGAAGTGCACGTGAGATGGAGCAGCCATTTCCAGCTCCATGAAGACGAGGAAAATGCCGGATTGCCAGGGACTAGGGAGGGCCCCCCAGAGGAGCCGCTGCCCCCACACCTCGGACAGCTATCTTCACCATCAAGACAGAGTTAGTGTCAGGGGCCCAGGCAACCAGTTCCCCACTTCCCCACCCCCACTTTAAGGGCTTGGGGGTCTGGAAGAATAGGGGTCACAATACTCAAATTCCTCTAAGCCTGTGCTAGCCCCTGGTCTGGGTGGTTTCCACATCAGGTAAGAGGGCCCGCTCCTCACCTGCTGGGATAGCTTGGCTGCCGCGGCTGCCAGCCCGGTCTCGATGGAGGCCACTCTGGTCCCTTCTCGAACGGGCCTGTCCTGCCTCGGCACCGACGGACCAACCCTCGCTTTGGGAAAGAATATCAGCCTGCCTCAGTTGGCCACCTGCCACTGTGGGCATCCCTGGACCCACCCCAATCTGTCCCTGAGTCCCAGGGGCACCCACAAGTTGGGGAGGGTCAGTGAGAGGTCCAACAGAGTAGGGGATCCCAACTAGCAAGACTGTAGTGGGCAGGAGAGGTTCACATGGAAAGTGGACAAGGCCCCCATCCTACTGGCTGCCACAACGAGGGCCAGGTGCAAAGATGACCCTCCCAGGGCTGCTCACTGAGGAGAAACTAGGAAAAGAGCTGGCCCACCTCAGGGGCACCACACCAGCCCACTGGTAGGAACACCTGGGCTCCAGGTCCCAGGAAGGAAGCAGGCCAGTGACACCCCACCTGAGCCCTGCATAGAGCCAATGTGCCCATGGTTGTCCTGTGAGGTGTGGACAGAGCCCCTCCCGCCCCAGCATTACCTGTTGGGCTGTAGGGAGCATCGTCTGAGGCTTTCCTCTTCTTGGACCGGGACTTGAAGACTGGGCTGTCCTCGTCAGACTCCAGAGAGGGGTACACTAGAGAGGCAAGGGGGAGAAAGGGCTGAGCCGCTGGAACGGCTGAGGGGCATGGGTGCTGCAGACCTGGTCACTGAGCATCAGGCATCGAGTGCCCCAGAAACTGTCCATCCCAGGCCCCCTTTAGGTTCAGAGAAGGGCAGCAATTGGGCAGCCAAGAGGCCCCATCCAGCCCCCTGGGGGGGGCCTTAACAACCTCGCCCACCCCAGCCTGACTGCGGCACCCACTCTTTGTTCGCCCAGTTCTGAGAATCTCTAGCTCTCTGCTTCTACCAGAAAAGAACACATTAAATGTGCATGGAGCTGGGTGGCTCTGAACATCCCCAGACACACCTCAGGGAGTCTCTGGAGGAGGCAGCCTCAAACTAGCTCTAGGTGACTTGCCACCCCTACCTCCCACACTATAGGTTGTGATTCTTGACCAAAAGGAATTGTGGCACCTGAGCGCCCAGGACCTACTCCATGCCAAGAACATGGAGCTCTGTCCACTGTCCATCAGACCAGGGCAGACCCCACAGCGAGGCATGAATGTGCCTACCAGGTTGGGCAGGGCCAGCCTCACTGCCAGAGGGCTGTCTGGGGAAAGGGGCATGGACACATGGCCCTTGGACCATCAGGACTGTGCTGAAGGCAGGCCCTACAGCATGGGGGCAGTGCACTCCTAACCCTAGAGAATGGTAGGCCAAGGGGACTGAGATCTCCCTAAGCAGCTCCTTGCTTCCAAGTCCCCTCCCATGAGGCTGACAGTTGGATCTTCTAGAGCCTGGAAGGGCCATACTCCCAGGAGGAGACTGCACCCATGGCCCAGCCAACTCGCTGCGCACCTCAGACGCAGGCCACAGAGTCACTCTGAGTCTGTTCCCTCTACACGCAGACAGATAGGGAAGACGCAGCCTCAATGCATTTACTAGTGTGAAATAGTGCAGTGCATGGAGAACAGTCGGCCAGGCCCTCAGAAGGTAAAACAAGCTATAACCTTCGACCCAGCAATGCCCCTCCCATGTACCTGGGGACACTGCAGCATAGGCCACACAAAGCCCTGCACACCAGTGTCACAGCAGCACTGCCCACAGTCACCAGAGGTGGACACCCCCAAGTGTCACAGGTAGATGAAGAGATACACAATGTGGTGTGTCCACATTGTGCAATGTTCAGCCATGAAGTGATGCGCTGTCACGTGGGTGAACCCTGAAGAGCTCATGAAGAAGCCAGACATGAAGGAGCGAGCATTGTTGGACACCATGAACAAGACACGCCCAAGATATCTGGGTGACAGCCGTCACCAGGGGCTTGGGGAGCGGTTTCCTCTAGGGATGGTGACATTCTCAAACTGGCTGTAGTGATGGTGATGCACCCTCTAAATATACTAAACACCACTGAGCTGCACACTTTGAAAGGGTGACATTTATGGTCTGTGAATTCTCTCATAAAGAAGGGCCAGCTCCGCTGTCAGAGCTCTCCCCGCGCGGTGCTCACCATAGTCCGAGTCCTTGAAGCAGGCGTCCAGGTGGTCCTGCTCCTCCTCATAGTCATCCAGGTCCACGCTGTTCTTGGCCACTCTCTTCAGCAGCCGCTTACCTGCGCCCTTGCTGCCAGCCCCGTTCTTCCGGGCGCCATGGGCCGCCAGCGAGCTGCCCTTGGCCTGGCCAGTGCCCCACGCGGTCTGCAGGCACGAGTCGGAGGCCTGCAGGTTGGCCATGGATAGCATTCCCTGAATGGCTTCCTGCGTGCTAGGGGAGGCTGGGGGCTGGCTGGAGGCAAAGAGAGACAGGCACTCAGGCCGACCCACAGCCCATGGCCACACAGCCTCTGTCCCAGTGATCAGTAGAGCATGTGCGAAGCATGGTGGTGGCTGATGACCTCTCCGTGGAAATGGCCAACCACTCCCCATTCCCTACCCTCTGCTCCCACCACCCTATTCAAAAAGGAAGGCTGGAGGCCTCTAGATAGAGGGTCCTGGAGAGGGAACACAGGGAGGGGAGATGGAGGGAAGAGAGAAAAAGGGACAGAAGGAGATGGTTGGCAGACTGAGGCCACAAGCCAACAGACCTCCTTCACTCCAGCTGGCTCTGTGTGTCCAATGTGCCCCCATGCTGCAATCCCACCATGGACCCCTGCCCTCAGACACCTCTCATGTGCTCTTCCCACAGCACCTTTGAGGGCACCCTTCCGTCCGGTACCCTGACATGGTGGTGCCACAACACTCTTGCCCATGGCCTATGCTCTGCCCAGGTGACACTAAAGTTCTCTCCATGACCTGCAATCACATCTGCACTCAAGTCTACACTTGATCCTATACACACATCTAACCTATACCCACACCCACACCTGCAACCATATCTATACCTGGACCTACCCCACACCCATACCTGCAACCACATCTACACCTGGACCTACACTAATACCAGCAACCATATCTACACCTGGACCTATACCCACACCTGCATTCACACCCTCACCTGCACCTACACCATCGGTACCTGCATCTACACCCCCACCCCCACCCCCACCCACATCTGCTTCTCCACCTCCACCTGTATCTACACCCCACCCACACCTGTATCTACACCCCTACCTGCACCTGTACTCCCACTCCCACCTGCACCTGCACCCACACCTGCATCTGCTTCTCTACCCCTACCAGTATCTATACCCCACCCACACCTGTATCTACACCCCCACCTGCACCTACATCTACTCCCACACACACACCTGCACCTGCATCTACATTCACACCCACACCTGTCTGCATCTGCACCTCCACCTACATGTCACCTGACAGCCATAGCCACACTCAGCTCAGTCAGAGTTTAGTCCCTCTTAGCCCCAGAGATGCACAGGCTGAAATGAGGCAACTTCTGGATGCCACATTCCCCTCACTGACCCCACCCTGCTGCCCTCCAGGTCTGGGCAGTGTTGTCCCCCAGCACCAGCCTATGTTTTCCTGGCCGTGTCCTTGTTCCCTGCCCCATGCTTGAGCCTCTGCTGCTTCCCCTTGCTGCTCTGGCTCCCCCTCTCCAGAAGGACCTGCTCTGGCTTCTGAAACACCCAGTGCAGCCAGCACCACTGCCCAACACCTTGTTATGTGCTGTCCTGGTTCTGAGGGGCAGGCGAGTGGCACCTTTCCACAGAGCCAGGTCCAAAGAGCTCTGAACAGCCGGCCCCTCCAGGCTGAGTCCTAGGTTCCTCCAGCAGTTTCCCTCCCCTCCTTGTCACTGCGGACCCTCCCATAGGGTCCTGCCCAGCCTCCTCGAGTGTCGGGGAGCTTCTCTGCTCCATGCCCTTCCCCTGCCCCACAGCCCATCCATGTCCCAGCCCACATCTCTCACAGCCAGTACCCCTAGGGATTCCATGCACCAGAATCCCTGGGTATCTTATAAATGCTAATACCCAAGCCCTGCCCAGAGAGTCTGGTCTGGCCTGGGCTCCGGGTACCCCTGCAGCCAGGACAAAGTGCCCTGCACTGTTTACCCTCCACATCCCCAAAAAGCATAGCTCCCAGCCAGGCAGCTCCCAGGGGGCCCACCCCAGTAGGGTGTCTCCCTTCAGGGCACCAACTGGGACAGAATTGACTGACCCAGCCTGTGGGGGCCCAACCACACCTGTCACTGCATCAGGGCCTGATAGAGGAGGGTGACTCTCTCTCTGCTCCCTGGAGTCCTGGGAGGCAGGGCCGGGAGCCTGGCATGGGGTTGGGAGAACCACAGCCCCTCCTCCTGTCACAGACCCAGGAGTCCCATGAGAAGGCAGCAAGAGTCCCACCCTATGTGTCTGATGCCCACTCCATGTGCCCCCCTAGGGGACGAACCTGCCCGGAGGGGTGCTGTGACCCCGACGCAGCGCTGGTCCACGAGGCCTCCCTAATGGTTCTGCACCATCCTCTCTTACACTGCCTCTCCCCGCCCCACCTCCACTTCCAAGAAGCATCTGAAGTACATTCGGTAAGACAGTTAGAACGAGAAGGGGTCAGGAGTACCTGCTCAGAAACAAGAAGTTCCCAAGACTAAAGCTGGAGTGGGGTGGAGAGATGGAGCTGCCACAAAGGGCATAGACACAGGACAGTCCCTGAAGCCCCGGAGCCACCTAGGCAAGTGTGGACAGAAGCCATCCTGCGAGAGGTACTGCCGGACTCCAGGCTGAGCTGAGGGAGGAGGCGATGGGCAGCCCTCCCCCAATACCACTTTTCCCGCCCCACCCAAGATGTACTGGACCAAAGTGTTTTAGGGTTTCACTGGAACTGAACAGGATTATGTTCCTAAGCCGCAAACAATGGGAAAATCAAGCAGAGTCAGACCACCCTGGGTCTTCTAGAACCCCCAGCTGGCCCCTCTTGTCTGCCCAGTGCCCATGGCCCCAGTACTGGCCCCACAGCACCATGACCTGCCTTGCCCATAGAGCACGAGCAAAGGGCTGCCCAGACCCTACTGGGGGCATGCAGCATTTGGGTGTCTGCTATGCCATTGTCACTGACGCTCTCTGAAGCAGGGACAGTCCCCTGACCCAGTGCGGGGGCTAGCAAGCCCATAGCTGGCCCTCTACCCTCTGCACCAGGCTCTTGTGGAGGGAGGGCACAGTATGGCCACCACTGAAGGTCTAGGCCCCTTACTCAGCCTCAGACCATACAGACCCCAGGCTTCCAAAAAGGATGGGAAGGTGGAGGCCAGGACACCCACCTTGAGGGTTCCCTAGAAGCCAGCTGCCTGCCCGTACCAGATGGAGCCTGAGGTCAAGCTCAGCTGCAACCCAAGAGGGGGGCCATGGAGCCCAGGGCTACCGCCAGTCCTCAGCAGGGGCAGATCAAGGAGCAAAGTCTAACCAGTGCACATGGAAAGTAATACCTTAATCCTCCAATTATCATATCAAAATCCTCCCCGTTCCCCCCAGCAATAAACACTAAGCAAACCATCCACAAGAAATTAACATATTTTCCTCCGTTTTCTTCAGCTATTTTTTTCCAAATGGTGAATACTTAAAACAGAGCAAATGGACCATCAAACACTGACCTACGCTCCAAATGGGAGACTCCAGAGAGGAACTTGTGGTGGGCTGGGGGGCGGCCCAGCAGGCACATGTGCAGTGCGGGGGGGGGGGGGGGGGGTGAGGCACACGTGTGCACGTCTGCAGAGCACTGCACCTCCTGGAGGGGGCCTGCCCAGCCGGTCAAGAGCCCCAGCCAAGGCACCTGAGATCCCAGCTCCACAGGCGTCCTGGGCACCTCATCCTGGGGGACCCTCCCTGGGCCTTGTAAGAGCCCCGGGCATCTAGGGCTCCTCTCCAGGGTCTGAGTGTCAACAAGGTACTGAGGTGCTGGCTAGCCACAGTTCCACTCAGAAAAAGGCACCCCAAAGGGGAATGGAGCCTACATTGGGCACTGGTGCCCTCCAGGAAAGGGGCTCACAGCCAGACATCTCCTGGCAAAGGTCCTGGGCATCCCTGCAGTGAGGGCCTAGGTTTCACACCCACAGACACCACTTCAAGCTGACAGGGAACTTGCTCCCACTCCCATGAGAGGACATAACACTGCACACAAATAGTAACTTATGAACGAAAATACAGCCATTTGATTAGCAGGAGTCCCTTTCAATCAAGCCCCAATCTGCCTCCCGAGAGCCCCTCTGTCTAAGGTGGGCCTGGTGTGTGTCCTCCATGGACTTACACAGCCCCAGAACCTCAGTCCTAGAAACACAGACTCAGAGGCAGAGGGGGCTGTGTGGAGGGCAGATCTGGGGGACAGAGAGGGCATCGTGCAGGCCACATAGCTGCTACATTCCTCAGGCCAAGTCACTCTAGCCTGGATGTCTACCCCCATGGTCAACCTTCCTGGCCCCTATGTTCGGGTTCTGCTATCAGGCAGATGGAGATTCTGGTCCTCCCTCTGCTGCTTCCCAGCACTGTGGCCTTGAGCGAGTTGTCTGAGCCTCAGTTTCCCCATCTATGCTGCAGCAATCTGCTGCTATCTTGAGTACTAGAAGGGGAGACACCTCCCACGGTGGCTAAGGTCCGAGTGGGAGGCTGTAGGGGGCATAGGCCACAACACCTCAGTTCTCCGTCTGCGGTACGTGTAGAAATTCCATGTGGGGAAAAAGTTGGCTGAAAATGCTTAAAAACAGTTTAACTGGGACTGAGAGAGAAACAAGCCCTAGCCCTTCATCCAATGAAAAGCCCAGATTAATCCATTTCTCTTGAGTCAGAGGACTGGGGCACGTCAGGCCTGGGCAGAAAGGGCCACCTGGCCTAAGATAAGTGGACACACACCCTGGACCATCTGCTCATCTGCCCAGAATCTCAGGGCCTCCAGGACAGAACAGCATCCACACCCACATGAGTGGTCTCCTGACCAGCTGTACAAGCCGCATATCCGGTCTCAAGGACAGTCTGCCCCCCCTTGGTGCCAACCCAGCCCCTCAGGGTGCAGTTCTCACTCCCCTGTGCTCTGAGGCCACTGTCTCCTGTGCCTTGGGGTGAGGTCTCTGCATAGAAGGCAGCCTTGGGGTCTCAGAGAGGTTCACCAAATGCCCTTGACTTGGACGCAAGGTACATGCCATGAAAATTTTCTTACATTATTTTTATGGCATTTCAAGACAGAGATGGCTGGAAGTCCCAATCTGGAGTAGACCTGACACCTGGCAGGTCCCTGGCCTGGCACTGCTTCCCCACAGGGACCCTGAGGTACAGCAGTCTCTGATTTCTCCTGCCACAGTCCCTACCTGCAATCACTCCTCAGTCACTTCCCTGCCCAGGCACCTGGAACTATGGAGGGGAAGAGCCTCCATCCTTGGAGCTCTGTGCCCTTGATCAGGACTTCCACAGACATGCAGGACCCTCATGGCCAGCAAATACACACCTCCGTGACTGCCCAGTACCACCTCTGCCAGGTAGGGGTCCTGCTCTGGCTACCTGGCCCCTGGAGAGTGGGACCCTGAGATGTGAGCCCCTGCATGCACAATGCCATGGCCAACAGAGCCCTACCCCAAATACCCGCATGGCTCAAGTGGAAGCACCCACACCCCTGGCCACTGCTGGGCCAGGCCTACCTGTTGGGATTGTAGTCAAGTGCGCCCACCTCCTCGCTGGCCTGCAGCAGGTCCAGGATGCCCGCAGCTGAGCCCCCGCCATCCTTCTTCACTTTGGCGTTGCGGGTGGGCTTGGTGTCTGTGTCGATTTGAAGGGAGCCTTCGTCAGAGGAGTCATCACTCGGCTGTGGGGATAGGGAGCCAGTCAGAACAGAGCTGAGGGGAGGGACATGGCTACCATTCCCCTTGAGAAGAAAAATAAGTTTTTAAAAACTAAAATAAAAAACATAAGAAAGCAAAAATTGAAATTTTAAGATCCCAACCTGTGATAAGCATGTGGGACTGGCTGGCCAGACACGCCCTGGTGTGGGTACTAGAGCTCTCCACTGGGGTGGTGAAGCCCCGCCCACAAAGGACTGAGTGCCACCATGCCCAGTGCTGTTTTCCAGAGGAACCATGGTCCCCAGGACCTTAAGTGAGAGCCTCAATATTGAATACAGGTACAAAGGAGCCAGCATGTTCAGAAGAGTGGGTGGGAAAATGAGCCCACACCCAAGGGCCCCAGTTAACAGCCTCTGGCAGGAGGCTCTGAGGGGACACCCCAGTGCTCCCTAGGCAGCATGTGACCCTCATGGAGTCCACCAGTCTCACTGAGACAGCTATCACACTGTGGTGGGATGAAGCCTGACCAGTTATCTAACCTAATCCCCCAGCAGGTCCACCCCTCCTTCCCCTGCACCAGATCCTCAGCATCAAGGAGATGCAGCATCTTCATGGCAGGTCTGGCTGGGCACTCCCGAGGCCCCAGCACTCCCATAGACCTGCAGACCCCCCACACCCCGCACCTTCTTTCATCCCTCCTGTGCAAGGCCCTGGCCTCACATCCCCACCCCGGAGCCCAGCTCTGCCTCCCCACAAAAACTCCAAGAAAAGGGTGGCCCGTGAAGACGCCCCTTTGCATTCCAAGCAGAAAGCATACAGGCCACATCCTTGGGGCCTCCAAAAAAGCTCACCTTGTAGAGTGCAGAGTCCAGCTTTGGCTTCGTAACGGGTGTGGGCAGTGGCTCTTTCTTGTCTAGTAAGACTGAGACAAAGCAGACAGGAGTTGGTGGTGACTTTGGGAAGATGGCTCTGGCCATGCCTGATACCCACCCTCTCCAGGATGGCCCCACAGGGCTGGGTCTGCCCCTCCATGTGTCCCCCCAACTCACAGGACAGGTCCCTCTTTGGGGCATTTTTCTTCCTCCTGATGGGAAACTCGTCAATCTTGAGCTCCCCATCATCGGACACGTATTCGTACTCGTCCCGAACAGGCTGTGGCTTGTCCTCCTTGAAGTTCTGCAAGGCCCCAAACACCCCCGGGCTCGGCTGCGGCTTGAGGGCCTTGGAGCTGGGACAGAAGTAGGCTGGTCAGTGGGGGTCCACATGGCCTGGCCAGTGCCCCCAGCACCCTGCCACAGACTTCAGAGGATCGGCAGTCAGGACGAACGCTTCCCAATCCCGCGGCTTCCTCCCAGACGCCACAGGCACAGGCCAGGACAGTGCACAGCCCCCTGAGGCAGGGCCTGGCCCTCCCACTGACACACGGCCTCCCCTCGAGCTGTTCCAGGGTGTGCCCCACACTGCCCCACCCTGGCTGCTGGACCAGCATGGCCTTGCTTCAGCCTGTTCCACAAGCTCCCCACTGGCTCGGGCCTGGGCATGTGCTCAGCAGTGGGGACAGCAGGCTGGAGCAGAGAGGTCTGCAATTCCCAAGGGTACAGCTCCAGTTCCCAACAGCAGAAACACAGAGGCTGCCCATTGGCGAGCCTGCTAGGCGTGGGAATGAGCCAGGTAACACCACACACACACACACACACACACACACACACACACACACACAAAACCATGTACATAACAGGCATGATGTGGTTATAGAGTCACGTCCACCTTTCTCCCCTCCATTTCTAAACTACACAACACAGTGGGTCAGAGAGTTAATGCCATTTAAAAGGTCTTGGGACCCCAGGATAACCCAGGACATGCTCAGAAGTCAGGGCAATAGGGCCCCACAGACCAAACCCACCCCACCTGCTCACTGAGCGGCCTCAGCACATTGCCATGAGTTCTTGGGAATAATGGGCCTGCCTACAGGCTCTGCCTGGTCACCAGATGCTGGCTGCCCCCTTTCTCCACACCTGGAAGTGGCCTTCTCCTCCCATCTCGCAGATGAGGAACCAGGCCCACTGCAGAAAAGTGGCCCCATTCCCACTGGGATGTATCTGCTTCCTGGCTTCAGGGCACCCAACCTGGACTTCTGACTCTGCTAGCAACTTGTAGGACCACAGCGGGTGAGAGATTTCTCAGCTGGCGCGAGGCTGCTTCCCATACACCTCGCATTGTTCCACAGTCTGGAAACCAGACATGCTCGCACACACCCCCTCACAGGCTAGGCACTCCAATGTCTCAGCCAGTTCTATCTCCCCTTGGAAGCCCTCCTAGCTCCCTCGGGCACATAAGAACCCACGGCCCCTGTCACAGTCATGATTTTAGGTGGATTTGAGAGTACCGCTTTCACGCTGGCCCCTCCCCACTGACCTCCAAGGACAGGGCCCTGACCCCCACTATATCCTGTGTCATCCCAGGAGAGTCACTCGACTAACATCCACCCAATCACACTCTCCCCTCCCTGCCAACACACACTGTCGCCCCTCTCCCCATCCACACAAGCTATTGGCTTGGGAGGCAGAAGAGAGATCTGCCCAGTGTGGCCCCAACAAGGTATTTCCAGTGTTGTCAGCCAGCTCAGGAAAAGAACTTCATCTGGCAGCCCTCCAGGTGTATGTGTGTGTGATGTGTGTGGAAGCGTGTGCGGGGTATGTACATGTGTTTGATGTGGGGGGGGATGTGTGTGTGATGTGTGTGGAGGGGTGTGCAGTGTGTGTGCATGTGCATGATGTGTGGGGGAGATGGGAGGTGCGGCGTGTGTGTCTGTGATCCAAGTGGGAACAGCCCCTCCTGCCGAGAGCATCACATACCCCAGAAGCTTCCTGTTGGAGAAGGAAAATGAGAATTTGGTGTCCTTGCTTCCAGACGTAGGAGGCTTCTCCAACTTCTGCTCTTCCTCCATCTTCAGTAGGGAGTCAGGTTTGCTGTTCTGAAAAGCAAACCAGGGACCGTCCTTAAGTCCCACACAGGATGTCAGAAAGTAGAAGCAGCGGGACCAGTCAGCCTCCTCCCTCTGAACACGTCAACAGGGGACACCGCGGCCTACAGGACCTGCCCTGGGAGTGTGAGCTCAGAGAGGGGCAGGGTGAAGGAGGGCAACGCCATCAGTCAGCTCAGAGGGCAGCAAGCTCAGCCTCTTAGGCCAGGTTGCTCCTGTAACACCACCATGGGAGGTGATCCCTCCAAGGCCATGTACATACCCACACCTTCACAGCTCTGCCTACTGGGGACAGGTGGACACACTCCTTACAAGAACACTCATACACAGCTGCACAGGTGTGTACCTCTGCTCACAACACCCAGCCCACACATGCCCCACACAACACCTTTCATGAACACTGCACTCCCTGAAAGTAGACTCCCTACCCGCATGCACACGCAAACACACAGGTGCACACACATGCATACCACACACGCACATCTCACCTTGTACTTCCACTTGGCCTCTGACTTGCTCTTAGTTTGCTCTCGGATTTCCAGCCTCTCCACATCGTTCTGTGTGCTGATCGCCTCCTTGTTGGGCACACTTAGGACACTCTTCGTGGCCTAGAAAACAGGAGCCATGATCCAGTGGTGGACATGGGAGGGCAGCAGAGCAACCTCAGGCTACAGGATAAAACAAGAACCACAGAGCCCCTCTCTCCTCCTAGCCCACATGCAGCAGCTCATCCACCCATCCACTATCCACCCCCCCACCCCACCCATCCACCCATTCTCTGTCCCCTACCCACCCATCCATCCACCCATTCTCCGTCTACCTACTCACCCACCCATCCACCATCTACCCACTTACCCATCCATCCACCCATTCTCCACCCACCCACCATCCATCTACCCATTCTCCATCCATCCATTCTCCATCTACCTACTCACCCATCTGCCCACCAATCCATTTACCATCCACCCAGCTATCCACCTATCCATTCACCCATCCATCCACTATCCACCCATCCACCCACCCACCCAATGATCCACCTACCCATCCATCCACCCACCTATCCACCTACCCACCCATCCATTTATCAACCATCCATCCATCCACCTACCTACCCACCCATTCACCCTACTTCTAGCCTCCCTTCCTCCCTCCCTTCTTCCTTACATCCATCTGTTCATTCATTCATTTATTTACTCTCTTTGCCTTGAGGAAGGGAAAACCATGTGGCCCACTGCAGCCCTGCAACACTGGCCCTGGTGGTCACCAACCTTCTGGAAGGTTAACAGCCTCCCACTAGCAGCAAATCACTAATGAGACCTGGACTCAGAAGCTTATAGTCCCCGAAGCCCATACTTAAGACCCTCTGATTACCCTATTGGGTCCTCAGGGACAGTCCTGTCTCTCTCACTGCCCACAGGGGCTCAGGCCCCCATTGCCAGTCTTCCTCCTGCCTCCCCACTGCCCTCTACTCCATGCCTCACCTACCTTCAGATCTCAGCCAATGCCTGGGCCCCAGGGAAGACAAAGCTAGCTCATTCCCCAGGTGACCCTCCACGATCCCACCCTGTCCCAGCACAGACTCTGCTGCCTTCATCATGGTCTCTCCCAGCTGCCCACCACACTAAGCTTGGGGCAGAGCCCATCTGAACTGGGTCTCAGGCACAAGAACATGGCAGCCGCAGCTCTACCCCATAGGTCTGGCCCCCAGAAGTGTCTGCAGGCTAACTGACTACAGGTGGGGAGGGCAGGTCACTCACCTTGCCCTTCTTGGGCGGCTCGATCTTGGTCAGTGCCTCCTTGGTGTGGGCCTCCAAGAGGTCCAGGTTGGGGATGGTGGGTGAGGCTGACCCCCTACACTTCTTTCCTTTCTTTTTGCCCCCATCCTTGAGCTTCAGCGATTTGGGGGGCTTCGGGGGCTTGGGGGGCTTTGGGGGCTTGGGGATTTTGGATGGCTTGGGCATCTTCATGGTTTTGGAAGTCTTTTTTTTGGACACTTTCTCCAGGAAGGAACGAGGAGGGCTGGCCTCAATGGGGGATGGGGGCTCCTCCTTCTCTCGGTCCCCAAAACAGACCTCATTCGAGGAGATGGCAGAAGTCACTTCCGGTCTGGCAGCCTTGGAGGCATTCTGAGAAAGGAGAGGAAAAGGTAACCAACCACCTCTTGTCAGAAGGGGATCATGGCTCAGCTGCGAGAAACACTCAAGCAGAAAAGGAGCATCTGTCTACATCACCGTGTGACACGCTCACACCCATTTGCACCACTGTGTGACACACTCACACCCATCTACACCACTATGACACACATCCATCTACACCACCATGTGACACATTCACATTCATCTACACCATGTGACACCCATCTACACCAGTGTGACACTCACATCCATCTACACCACTATGACACACATCCATCTACACCATGTGACACACTCACATTCATCTACACCATGTGACACATACCTATCTACACCAGTGTGACACACTCACACCCATCTACACCACTATGACACACATCTATCTACACCACCATGTGACACACTCACATTCATCTACACCGTGTGACACATACCCATCTACACCAGTGTGACACACTCACATCCATCTACACCACTGTCTGAGACACATCCATCTATACCACTGTGTGACACACGCACATCCATCTACACCATCGTGTGACATATTTGCATGTCTACACCCTCTGTGTGACATGCACACACACCTGTCTACACCACCCATGTGCCATGGCCACATTCATACACCAGCAGCCACTTGACCCCTCTACGTCCTTGGTGGGGAGTGCTGGCTGAGCTGGAATCATCATCACTCACCCCACAGGGAGCTGCAGAGGAGCCTCCATTCCACCTCTCACTCCCTAAACTCCCACAGGGGACTCCACAGGGGCCTAGGAATTGAGCCCACATCTTGCAGGTGACCCACATGGCCATTCCTGGCAGGCAGCTCTAAAGAGGGCCAGAGGAAAGAGGCCTCCCATGACCAGCGTCAGTGGGCCCGTGCTCAGCCTACCTCACTGAGCCGGATCTCTTTGGCGAGGTCTTTGATGAGCTGCGAGGGTTTGAAGTGCTCTGGGAGCTCGTCTTCATGCTCCGCCAAAGCCTGCAGGACAGCCATGCACAGGGCAACGGGTCAGCCACCGAGTCCAGATAAGGATGCCCACCTCCACTCCCCCTCCCACCTACAGGGGCCCAAGCATGCCCAGCCTCTGGGATTCCTGACCAACCCTCTCTGTCCCTCCAGGCCCTGCCCTGCCTACTGACCCAGGACCCACCACTACCCAGACAGGCACAGGGCAGGGGCTGCCATGGGCGTGGAATGGCTGCATGGGGTCCTGCAGAAATCAGCCCACTCCAGTGAGACACTGCCCCAACAAGAAAGCTCTGCCATGACCCCACTCTATAGATGGAGAAACTGAGTCCCAGAGAGGACGAGGTACCCAAAGCCACCACCAGCTATGAAGTGAATGTGGGCTGTCTGTTCTTCCTGAGCACAAGGCTGCTCCTCCTGGCCACCTGGCTGGGGTGAAGTGGGAGGGACACTCTGCACTGCTCACTCCAAGCCTTAAGGCCAGTAGAGATGTGGCCACAGGACAGCATTGGGAGGACACTGGCCCACCCACCAACCAGGCCAGCCCGTGAGAGAGGCAGGAAGCACACAGGTGTTCCCCTCCTGGCCCCTACCCCCAAAGCCTCCTGCAGGGCCTGCTCAGACAGTGCTGGCTCTCCTGACTGGGAGAGGGGACACTGCCACAGAGAGTGCCCAAGGATGAGTGGCACCCACCCCTCTCTCTGTACCAACAATCTAGGCAAAATGCCAAGAGAAGTCTGAAGGGGCTCCTCTGGGGCCTCCATTGGAAAAACAGTTGCTGTATGGGTGCTAGTGAAGCGTTAACACTCAGCTGCAGGAGCTATAGGACAGTGATACTGTGGGGGACATGAGGGGGCAAAGGATAGTGCTACTGTTGGGGACAGGGGGCACAGGACAGTGGTACTAGGGGAATGGGGGGGACACAGGATGTGTTACTGTGGGGAAGGTGAGGGGCACAGGATGTGTTACTGTGGGGACACGGGGGGGGGGGCACAGGACAGCGGAACTGTGGGGGGCCTTGGGTGGCTCAGCAAAGCCAGGAAGGGTAAGAGGGAGTCCCTGCTCCCCTGTCCAGAGCTCCACACTTAGTCACTGGCAGCAGCTGCTCTGAGTCCTCCTGCTCTGTGACCTCAGGGTTCACTCAGCACTGTCTCCACCACCAGCCGTCCTCATACCGCATCTCCAGCCTACCTGGCCCCACCTTTAGGCTAGGCTCCAGGATGAAGGGCTCACTCTTGTTTCCACACCCCTACCCAGCTGTCTGCCCTGCTGCTGGCTCCCTCCTGCTCTTCATACACTGGTTCCCAGGATGGGAAGGAGGAGCCCTGGGTGGCTCGCCCCTGCCACCCTCCCCCACCAGGGCCATGCCTGGCACTCCCTACCTGCTTTTTCGTCCATGATCTGAAAGCACCATTGAGAATTTTAGCTCCTTGAACTAAGTGAGGGGGCAGCTGCTTCCCGGATTTGTGAGAACCTGGGGAGAGATGGAGAGGTGTGCTCAGGTGGGAGCCTGCCTGCCCTCACCTGCTGCCCACAGGCAACTTCACACCCAGGGTGGGGTGGAGGGTGGAAATGGGGAGACCACTCAGGGCTGGACCTTCCAGAGGCCCCCGCCCATGGCCACCTGCCCAACTGCCAACGGTTCCTCTTAGAACCTGGGGGACACTGTCCAGGCCGCCCTTTAGGGCAGAGCTGGCCTCCCACCATCCCTACTCCAGGCCTCTCACACAGCTGGCCTGGTTCCCCCCTCCCCCTGGTTTTCCGCCCACCTGAGCAAGGGGTCAGAGCTGTACCCAAACCAAGTATCCCTAGGTGCTTTCTGATTCCCACCATCACATCATCCCCTGCACAGCTGAGGGACACCAGGGAGTGGGGTCTGGATCCCATTGGGCCCATCTCAAAGATGCCCTTGGGGGCCAGGGCCAGCCCCATAGAAAAGGGACAGAGCACTTGCCACTCCTGCAGGAGAGCTGACACCACTAGTGACTGTTTGCCTGGCAGGAGGCAGCTCTCTGGGTCCTATTGGCCCCAAACAGCTGTGCTGTCACCATTCACAGAGGAGGGCCTGAGGCAGAGGCTGGCCGGCTGGCCACAAGTCCTCCTAGACAGTCAGTCAGTGTGGGGCATGGCTCCACCCACACTCCCCACCCCACCTCCACTGAGCCCCCAGGGCAGGGCACTCCCTCTGCCAGGGTATATAAAGCTCCCAATTTGGGGCTCAATGACAAATTTCACTGAAACCTGGCCAGCCCAGATTAAGAACCATTTTCAGCTTTCTCTTCTCAAACTAAAGCCAAAGTCCTGAGGGTCCCAACAGGTGGGCTCCACTCTACTCAAAAGAGCAGCTTCCAGACAGGCACCGCTGAGAAAAGAGCACCTGGAAGCAAAGCTCCTCAGGTCGCTCAGAAGCTGTGGAAAGCCTGTGGACCTGAGAGAGGGTGCCAGAGTGATGCCCAGGGAGTGGCCAGCAGGGCCTGGGACTGAGGGCACCATGTCCTCGGAGGTGAGGGACCCAGTGGAGCGCCCCTCAAGGGCCCCTCATGGGACCTTGACGTGCACACCCAGCCCCACACAGCGGGAATGCCTCAGAGGTCCCTCAGCTGGTGGTGCAGGGCCAATCAGACCCCAGGCCTCTGCATGTCCCAACTGAACACTGTCAACATCCACATGATGCCACGGACATCAAGCAGAACGCAGGACATGGCCCTACAGGCAAGAGTCCAGTCTGGACTCTTTTCGGCATAAATCCATGGAAACCAGGCCAGGGAGCTGAGGGAATGTGGACACCCTCCTGAAGGCAGTGCTCAGCCAGCCCCAGGGTCTGGCTGCCCTGCTGCATGAGGGCAAACCTGTCCTCCTCCTGGAGTCCCTGAGCTCCACAGACAAACAAATGGCCCAAAGCTGTAGGCCAGACATAGGGACGTACCTCTGAAGGCCTCCAACAGGTGCTTTCCCATGTACCAGCAGGCAGTTTCAAAGTTGGGGAACTGAGTCAGGCTGCCCAGTTTCAACCTTCTTTCCACTTCATATGCTCTGGAAGCCACAGCAAAGAATTGTTCAGGCACTGAGTCCTGAGCAGGTGACACTAAAGAACGGTGGGCCCATGCCACAACTGTGGCCAGACACAGCCACACTGAGGCCATGCCCACTCAGCTTCCCTGCTAGGCACTCGTGGTGAAGTGAACCAGGGATCACTTTGGGACAAGTGTCTGAGGGTGAGTCCCACTGGCCGTGGCTTCCAGACCTCTGGGTCAGTGCCTAAGGAGAAGGCAGCTCGGCCTTTCAGTTCATTCAAACCCACCACGGGCCATGGAGGGTGTCTAGATACTAGGCACCTCAAGGGCCCATCTTTTCCTTCCTCCCACGATCATGGAGGCCCAGCCACTCAGGGGAGGTGGCATCACACTGATGTTGGGGACCCTGCCTGGTGGAGCCCGGGGGCAGGTGTGGCCCTACCTCATCTGCATCTCCACACTCAGGCTGTGGAGGAAATGTCCCGCGAAGGCCAGGCAGTCCACGGGCGTGAGTGTGGCATAAATCCAGCCTGGGGGAGACAGATGTGGCTAGCCCTTCACGGCGTTCTCACGCCAGGCTTGCAGTGGCTGCCTGGCTAGTCTCTGGCCAGCATGGGCTCAGGGCCCCTGCCCACCTGATACCCCTGGAAGGAGCTCTGGCCTGGCCTCGTGTACTGAGTGGATGGGCCCTCCAGGAAGGAGACTGTCTGAGCTGGCCCAGTCTGTTCAATCCAGCCCTGAACAGTACAGATGGGGAAACTCAGGCCGGGAAGCTGAGGGGACGTGCTCAGACCACCCAGGGTCAGGTTGCCTGTCATCCCTGATCTCCACATGCAGGGGCAGGAGACGACGCAGGGCTACCACGCCTCCTTAAAGAGCTGGGGTCATCCCTACAACATCCTCAGAAACGGAGCCTGGGCCATGCTGGGGGATACAACTGATTGTGGGGAACCAGAGGTAGGGGTGGACCTAGATCAAGAAAGACTCAGAGGCAGATAAGTCAATAGAAATATGAGGCCTCTTAAGAAAATCTGAGCATCAGTCGGCTATTTGGTGAAACTAAGGGCTTGTTAACTATTCATTGTTAAGATATGATGACAGTATTGTAATCATGTTATTTTTAAAAGGAAGCCTCTCTGAGATGGGGAAATGGTTACAGGTGAAGCAATGTGACACCTATAAAAGATGTTCATTTGTTCACGCCCTGCTTCCTCCTGCTATGTTTGAAATGTCAAGATCAGCAAACACCCATCTCAAACGGCATGGCCGGGCTCTTGGGAGCCCATGGAACCCCGTGTCCCCAGCCCAGCTTCTGTAAGCATAGCCAGGATGGAGGCTGCTGGGGCTCTTGGCTTGAGGTGACCCCAGAGGTGACTGCACAACAGGCCTGCCCCAGGACAAGGCAGCAGACAGCCAGGAAGTGCCCTCCCAGGGAAGACCCCAGTGGTGGTGACGTGGCATGAAACAAGGCACTCACCTGAGGGGATGAAGAGCGTCTGGCCCTGCTTGAGGGTGCACTTGTAGCATTTGTCTACCTGGTCGGCAAAGAACATCTCGCTGTGGTTGGAGGCCGACTGCCAGCGCTCGTACAGGGAGATGTTGGCCGAAGCTGGCTTGATGAGATAGAAGATCTTCTCCCCCTGCCAACGAGAGGCCATTGACAGAGCTTGCAGTGCAGTGGGGACAGAGCCTGCCACACCCCAGGGATGCTGGGGGCACAGGCAGAGCCCTCCATGTCTTGGAGATGCTAGGGTCCTGGAGCTCGGTCCTGGCTCAAACACCATCCTGCCTAGGCCACCGTTCCCCAAACACTGGGGCCACACATATTTTACAGATTGGAAGTCAACATGTTCAGAAGGTTCTAAGCACAGGAACCCCAACATGGCTGGGGCACCCTCACCCTCCCACATACAACTCTGCAGCAGTAGGAACACAGTGTGTGCCAAGGGGAAACAAAGCTGTGATCCTGTTTCCTGAATTAGAGGAAAGCTTTACTTTAGAGAGAGGCTTGTGTCCTGCTGGAGATGGAAGGAGGCCCCACTGCTGGGCCCTGGCCGACCCCACCAGGAGACATGGAGCCCCTTACTCTCAGCAAACAGACTGAGGGACACGCAGTTTGGGACTTGCTCGTTGGGAGAGACTCAGAGTAGCTGAACCCAAAGTTCTGGGTCTCGTTTATTGTTTGTTTTCACACCTTCCTTTCCCCCCAGCTTCTCTATCTGCCCCCAGCCCAGACCCCAGCCCTTCCTGCTGCTCAGATGCACCTGAAGGCCACCTCCATCCCTTGGCTCACTCCTTTGGGGGTGGCAGTGGGGCAAGCTAAGTTCCCTTGTCCCCTCTTTCAGGAATTCTTTCCAGCACTACTCTCCCTTCCCTGGATAAGAGCGGCTGCTGAGCACTCAGTCCACCCCACGGGGCTGCCTCCAATGGCCTCATGAGTCTCAGTCTTTAGAAAAAGGCAACACATGCCTGCTGCCCCCCACACCTCCAGGGGTGGATGCATCTTGTCCCGCATCCTTCCCAGTGTTGGCCACAATTAAGGCTCGAGAAGACTGCAGACCTTCTTGAAGACCCACAGTGACCTGGTCAAAGACGGGGTGGGCCCCCAAAGCTCACCTTGAGCACGTGGTACCAGGCGGAGGCGCCGCCGGAGTCGATGTGGAAGTCGGTGTAGCTGTCCTTCACACAGATCAGGCAGTACTTAGTCACCTTGGGCTTGGCCAGCAACGCATCATCAGGCCAGTAATTTTCTACCCAGGACAGTTTCTTCACAATATCAGGCGGCTCCACGAAGTTGGACATTCTGGGGGCAGGGATAGGAAGAGGGTCAGCAATGGTGGGAAAGTGTCGCCACATTTGTTATGCCCTAGGTAGGCAGGGAAAGGTGCTCTGAGATGCCTGTCCACACACATCTCACTTTGGGCTATATGGCATCGTTCCCATCTTACAGATATGCAAACTGAGGCTCACAGAAGGCAGAACAAGCCTCGCCAGTAGGTGTGGCTGTGGAAAATGTCTAACACTGGTCTCCCCACTGGGGAGAAGGCCTGAGGACCATCCGCCCTGGAGACAGCCTCTTCAGGGAGACCCAGAAAGGGAGTTTTCCTGGGCTGGTCCATGCTGTGTTGGTGTGATGGGCTGAGAGTATCATTCTTCATGCACAGCCTAGGTGCCTCCTGGCACTGCCTGAAGAAAAGTCACTGATCTCTAGTGCTGACAATGGGTGCCGAGAACCCTCTGCCACACTGGTCTCTGTCAGACCAGCCAGCTTACTTCCAGGGAATGTGCAAAAAGGTGAAGGCCGCCTTTGCTTCAATTAAATGTCCCTTCTGGATAAAATGCACAATACTGCATTAGGAACACCCAGCTCAGAAGCACCTGCTCAGTGACACTTCAGCTGCCCCAAGGGCCATCTCTGTTTTCTTGGTGCCTCGGGCAGGAGGGAATCTGTACAACTCTGCACTGAGGGCCATGCCACCCATACAAGCCTATCACAAATCAGAGGTCAGGCCACCTTGAGCTCAGTGGCCTCAGTCACTGGCCCTCCTCTTTAAATCTCTGGCTTCTTCCAAACTAGAATGCCTCTCCATCCAACATGAGAGCCATCTTTGCCCATCTGTGCCCATATCCGCCTCCCAGACCCTCCACAGTCTAGGCATAGCACTGCCACAGGAGAGGGCCCTGCCCCACCAGCTTGGGGCACTCATAACCCTCCATACACCACACACAGCAGTGGGACCACTGTCCCCTCCCCACGTGGCTCCAAATGTCCTTCTTTCCTTGCTTGTTGGTTCCTCAGGTACAAAGCCTGCTGCCAATGCCAGAGGCTCTTTGAAGCCTTTTGGAGACTCTCAGAGAGAAGGGAAGGTAACACAAGACCCCTGTGGATGCCTTGAATGCAGCCCCAGACAGCCCACGGAGTTAGGCCCTGCCTTTTAGCTCCAGAAGACATCTTCAAGGACAGACTGCACCGATGAAGCAGAGACCATACCTCCTCCCTCTCGGATGGTATAGAACATGATCTCAGGGCATTTGATGGCTCTGGCACCAAGACCATGAACAGCCTGGTTTGAAGTGTTCATGTCCCCCCCTGCCCCACTGTCCTTGGACAGGGCCAGAGGAAACCAGAAGCACCCATATATTTTTCTGCCAGCAAAGTAATGGCAGTGAGAGTCCCAAGGGGAAACCCCAGGCCTAGCTCCATCACCTAAACCATCCCAGTGTCACTCTGTGAAGATCCCTCTGGCCAGGGAGGCCAATCAAGTTGATGGCAACATGAGTGTGTTCTTTGGTACCACTCATCAAAACTCAGCCTTGGAGAATATCTTCTTGTACACACACAGATAAGAGGCTGTTTCCTCCAGATACCATAACCCTCATTCCCCTTTTTGCCTTTGCTGTCAGGAAGCTCAAATAAAACCCATCATCCAATTACATTATTTTATTATGGCTCCTGGTAGTGCTGTATTCTATTTCTCAATATGGTTTTTGATAACTCTTTTTTTTCCTACCTGTCTTTTTTCACCTGGTCTATTTTGTTATCTTGTGTGCTTTCTAGAATTAGTAAGGTGAAAATAATCCAAAGACAAAATTGTTCTTAAATTAAACCATCATCGACTCACACCTTTTGGGGAGACAGTGCACTGGATCTTTCCCAAGGCCAGCTGGAGAGCAGTGGGTATTTGGAAAAGGGGGCAAGAGGGGCACCGCTGTAGGTGGGCACAGGTAAGCAGATGGTCCTGAGAAAACAGCGTCATAAAGACATGGGGGAGAGCCAGAGTCTGACCAACCTCTAATAACAGAATCCTGGAACTAGGTGGGCCCAGACAGCCATGACACCTTGTGTCGGGACCTCGTCCTGAGAACAACAGCCAGTAGGTCAGGGCCCCAACACGGGGGTGGGGAGGATGACAGTGGGGTGGCTAAGGCGGGAGGCTCGAGCAGCTGCTACGGCATGATCGCACTGTGCTAAAGACGCACACTGAAGTGTGTGTAGGCACAAGAGCAAGTGTGTAATGGCATGTGTGCACGTGTCCGTGGGGCACGGGCAGGTGGGAGTGTGTACGCTTGTGTGTGAGCGGGGGTCAGTGCTGGTGTCTCAGTGAGTGTGCGTGTGATGTGTGTGTTTGAGTGCGTCGCGCATGAGAAAGTACTGTTGCCAATGGTTCTCTCCAGAGGAGGGGTTGGCGTCTTATTCTTTATTTTCTGTTTGAATTGTTCACAATGAATAACTTTCATACTTTAGCAGAGAAACACAAAATAACGCTGTGTGTGGAATTTTATACACTCCGAGACCTGCCCCGCGCGTGCCTCCCTGGAGCGAAGGGCCCAGCCGCACCCCGCGCACCCGCTCACCTGGTGTCAGAGAACTCCAGGCTGGTGAGGCTGAGGACCCGCCTGCGGCTGGTGCTGTAGTAATAGTCCACAAACTCCTTCAGCTTCATCTTGCAGTCCTTCTGCTTGGTGACGTCGGTCACATCCACGCTCCGCTCTGGGCCTGGGGAGGCAGTGGAGGAGGGTGGGTGCCCCAGGGGAGAATGGCCTGGCCTCCGTGAAGCTGGGCCAGGGCAAGCAGACGGGGGAGGCTACTGAGGGGAGGGCTGCACGCCAAGGCTCTGGTCTCTGCTGCCCAAACCCTCCAACTGTCAGAAGGACTCCATGATACAGTGGGGCCTGCCTCAGCTAAGGTGGCCAGATCAGCAACTAGAAGTACAGGACTCCAAGTAAATTTGTACTTGAAATAAGTAATGAAGATGTTTACCGTGTATGTCCCAAATAATGCATGGCACACACTTATACTTTAAAAATTTAAAAAATCAAGCAACTTCTGCATTTCTAGGGTACCAACTCATTATTCTGAAAACTGAGAAGTAGAAGGAAAACATTTATGCTGCTTCCTACAGTTGATGAGGGAAAGTGCAGGTAAATATCGTTGATGATGAAAAGAAAGTTCAGCACAACCAAGTGACCACTGACGAAATTCTTCGGATAAGACTCACAATGAATAGAGGGAGAAAGGACAGGATTAGCCAATTCTTTCTCCCAACAGCCCTCCACAGCTGCCCAGACCTCAGGCTGATAGGCTGACAGAAGGCTCTGTGGACAGATGGCGCTGGGCTGCTGGATCACTGCCTAGAAGTGGGTGGCCAGGTACCCCCCGGCCTCCAGCTGACTGAAGCACCCCAGTGGGAAGGATCCTGCCGACAACCTGAACACAGACCTGAGCAAGCTTCTCACCATGTGTGCGGGAGTCACTGGGGACAGAGGAACATGCTACATGATACCACAGGGATGCCATCAGCCAGATCCCCAGTATAGGATTTTCCTCAATTCTAATGTGGGAGATTCTCCAGGACCAACAATCCCATTTCTCCAACATACCAGGGGATGGGGAAGGGAGGGGCTGTTCCAAAAGAAAAGAGACTTGAAGGGATATAAAAACCCAGTGCAGTGTGTGGTCTTGTCTAGGTTCTCATTCAAACAGCCAAACGTAAAAGGGTGTTTTTGAGGCAACTGGGGAGAATTTCTGTGGGCCTTAAGATGATATGAAGGAATTATCATTTGTGTTATAGAGTGCAAGAATAGAATTGTGATTACATTTTTAAAAAATATGGTCTGTTAGAACTGTGTACTGGAGTTGTCATGAGTGACATGATGGATGTACCAGAGTTTTGCTTTAAAATACTCGGGGAAGGGGGAAGTGGAAGAGACAAAAAAACAGCCAAAAGCTGGTGGTTTTTGTGGTCAGTACTGGGCAAGTGGGGGCTCACTGTTGACTCCTCTTGTTTTGTGTGTGTGAAAAGTTTTATAATAAAACAAGAGGGGAAAGAAAGGCATTTACAATAAAAGTCTCTAAGACTGCCTTCCCTTGTGGCATAGTGGTGGTGCAGGGGGCAGGGCCTAGGCAGACCCAAACCTGGGGCCTGGAAGACAGAGCCATGGGCAGGATGACACTAGCTCATATGTAGGGAGAGTCTAGAAAAAAATGTGGCTCTTGGGAGGAATCCACTAGATGTTGGCTATTCTTCTGGGTGCTCTTATAGTCCCGGACAGTCATTACCAGACTGGAAAGTGATTCCCTCTCCCTCCCTGCCACAAGTAGGCCAGTCCCTGGGGACCCAGCTCCAGAGAGGAGTGTGGTTTCTGGTTCTCGTACAGATGATTTCATTTAGGTCCCGTGCCCACCACCACTGCAGGCTTTGCAGATGTAGAGGGTCAAGCTTCAGGCAATGGAACAACTCCTCTGTAGTCCCAGCATGTGGCCAGCACTGGCCTGTGCATTTGCCATTTCAGGGAATCTTTGCTTTTCCCCTCACTGGCCACTCAGGCGTCCCCATGAACATACCAAGCCCTGGCAACCATGCGAGTCTCAAACCCAGGACAGTGTGGCCGCCAACCCTGCTAGGGTCAATGCCAGGTGTGTGCGCCTCTCCATGCCAGCTGCCTCATGGATGACGCCTCAGCACACATGGGCACTTCCCTCCACACAGAAGTGTCCTGTCTGAGGGTGTCTACAGTGCTGGGAACTGCCAGGGGACACAAGACGGAGCTGCTGACAGCATCAGCTAGGACCCAGGGGAGCCCAGGAGAGAGGTGGCCCTGGGTCATGGGCAGGTTCATCCTGGGGCAAATGAGCTGGGTCAGCCCCCAGGAGAAGCTGAGGGGGACAAAACGCAAGCCCAGGGGAAGGGCCCTGACCCGGCAGAGCCCTCCTAACATGACTGTCACTAGAGCCCAACAGTAATGGAATTGGCAGCCAGCAAAATCAAGGGGTCTCCAAGACAGACCCCGCTTTATAGCTGGAATAACTGAGAGGGGGAGGAGTCAGGGTCACATGCCAGTTAGGTGGATGTGTGGTCTAATACCAAGAGTGCCCACAACAGAGAACAGAGACCCTGAGTCACACTCAACTCACATGGCACAGGGAAACAACCAGGGCTCCAGACCAGCAGGCCCAGATGCCCACGGCCATATGAATGGGGTGGGGGGCACTTACCCACGTAGTTCTCAACATCGCTGACATAGAAGGTGGGGGCTGGGACCGCCAGGCCCAGCCCATCTTTCTTGGGGACAAGAATGGGCTCCGTGAAGCCATGCTCCTCCATGTAGCCCAGTGTGAGCTGGCTGCCTGGCACACGGGCCACTATGTCTTCCGCACTGTGGGGAAATGCAGGTCAGAAGTCACATCAGCACAGGTCCCAGCCTCTATGCACCATGACAGGCCTGGAGAGGGCCTCAGGGCTTGAGACATGGAGCCCGAGCTCCTGCCACCCATCTCCCAAGGCTCCAAGTGGAGAACTCCCCACAGCCCCATGCCCCGGAGTCACAGGGCAGCCACGGCAGAGTCCTATGCACTCCTCACATATGGAAACCTCAAGGACCAGGAGGCCTGGCTAGGGGTGAGGTGAGTGGTGAGTGGGGGATGGGGATACAACCATCCCTCCTACCAAGGCTGAGATCCTCACCATCTCCCTTGTTCTCCTAGCCCCACCCTAAGCCCCTTAATGGGTGAGTAGACCTTGCACAGGATGGGTTTGGAGTCAGGATACAGCAGATGGAGACAAAGCCCTTCTCAATGATAAATTGACACACAGATTCCACACGTTCCCTATCAAAATACCAGCTGACATCTTTGCAGAAACTGACAAGCTGAACTTAGAATGCTGAAGGAAAATGCAAGGTACCCAGATGACCGAAATAGTCTTAAAAATGAACAACAAAACTGCAAGACACTTCTTAATTTCAAAATTCACTACGAAGCTACAGTAATCAAGACTGTGTGGTATGGGCATACGAAGAGTCCAGAAATAAACCTAAATATATATGGTCAACTGCTTTTCATTAAGAGTGCCAAGACAATTCAATGGAGAAAGAACAGTCATTTCAGTAACTGGTGCATGGGAGAAATGGATATCCACATTCAAAAGAATGAAATATACAAAAATTAACTCAAAATGACCTAAATATAAAAGCTAAAACTATAAAACTTTTAGAAGAAAATACAGGCATAAATCTTCATGACCTTGAATTTAGCACTGGTTTCTTAGATTAGACACCAAAAGCACAAACAAAAGAAAAAACAGATACATTATACTTTATCAAAATTATAAATTTTTGCGGTTCAAATGAGCACTATCAATAAAGTGGAAAGACAATCCACAGGATGAAAGAAAGTATTTGATAAGCGATGAGTATCCAGAATATGTAAAGGACTCTTACAACTCAGCAATAAAAGGACAATCCAATTAATGGGAAGGGGTTAAAATAACAGGGAACCAGACTTCTGGTTTCAAATCTCACATGTAAAGACCTTGGAAGTTGTCACTCCTATCCTCACAACAAGAAAAAAAGTTGAAGACTTAGATTCATCAGGTAATTGGGATTATAGGGAAAAGAGCCACCCCAAAATCTGGAGAGACAGGCATATACAGAAAATCACAGCCAAGACAACCTTACCTGAAGTAGAAGCTGCTGGAGGTAGTAACTGGTAGAAAAAAATACTTAAATGGTAATTTTTGACAAAGTATGGAACTTGAGTGTGGACTAGCTTAACAGTTAAAAACTTGTGGGGGCTCAGTCTCAAAGGAGACCCATACTTTCATGGATTTTACCTTCAAGAACTCTACCAGGTTCTCATAATAAAGACCTGCTCCTATTTCAGGCAGGGGGAGAGGAAAAGTAACTATGTTTAAATACACTCAGAGTGTTCATAACAAAGTTTACCTCCAAGAGAACTTGCTTTACCAGATCCTTATCTGACAGAGGAAGGGCAAGTAGCCAACTGTAGCCCCACAGCCTTCCTGTCTCCGGTAAGGAGAGAAAAAGAAAAGGCCAAGAAATACTTCTCAAGGTGACAGACCAGAGCCTCAAGCCCACTAAAACACTGAACTTTAATCATTAAATTATAGAACACATCCCCTCTCCCAAACCTTATCACCGTATAACAGTATAATAACAATTAAGTATAGTTGAGAGAGCTGCAAGACACTGGCTATTTAAGAAGGATTTCTTAGGGAAACCTGAAGAGAACAAAACGGGGAGAAAAACAAGGAAACTAGAAGAAAGTGATGCCTCTGGCACCCACAGCTACAGCAAACACTAACAGCCCAGCTCCTAGTCAGGCCAACGTAAAACCTCACACTAAATGCCTAATTACCTCAATTCCTATTACCTAGCTTTCAACAAACTATTACAGGGCATGGTAAATGCAAGAAAACCCATAGTCTGAAGAGACAAATCAAGAATCAGAACACGACTCAGGTAAAGCACAGAATTTGGAATTATCAAATAGGAAATTTAAAATAATTATTAATATGTTAAGCACACTAACAGAAAATGTGGACAACATGCAAGAACAGATGGGTAATGTAAACAGAGAGATGGAAACTCTAAGAATCAAAAGGAAATGCTAGAAGTAAAAAAAAAAAAAAACTAACAGAAATGAAAGAAGCATTCATCAGTAGACTGGACACAGCTGAGGAAAAAATCAGTAAGCTTGAAGTACGCCAACAAAAACTTCTCAACCTGAAAGGCAAAGAGATAAAAGAATAAAAAGGGAGGATACAGTATATCCAAGACATGTTGAATAATTACAAATAGAGTAATGTATGCACATGGGCATACCAGAAGGGAAAGGGAGGGAGGGAGGGACGGAGGGAGGGAGGGAGGGAGGGAGGGAGAGGGGAATGTTTGAAGTAATAATAATGGCTGAAAATTTTCCAAAATTAATGATAGACATGTAAGCACAGATCCAGAAAGCTCAGGCAGCACCACCAAGCAACATAAACACCAAAAAAACAAAATATCTTAAAAAAATAAAACTTCACTTACGCATGTTATATTCAAACTGCAGAAAATAAAAGAAAAAGACACTATCTTGAAGGAAGCCAGATGAGAGAGATCAACTCCTGGCATGACAGAGTGAAGAGCTCTACTGACCTGCACCCCAGTGAAATGGGTGAAAATTATTTTAAAAGCTATTCAAGCCTCTGGAATTGGTCCTAAGAGCAAACAGCAAAAGAAGAAACATTTATGCAAGAAAAAAATCTATGAAAGCTTGGTAAAAGAATGGTAAGATTATGTGATATTTGGCCCAAAAACACGCCTTCCCTATACTTTTCCAGCTCAGTGAGGAGCAGGCTCCACTCCAGAGGCTGCAGCCAAGGACAGAGGAATGCTGAATGAAAACGTCCCTCAAGGTCCCAGGTGGAGGGCTTTCTTCCTGGAGGAGCAGGATGTCAATCTTTCTTATCCTCCCCCGTCTGTCTATTGCTGAGGCTAAGTCCTGAGCAAGGTCTGCTAAAAGGTAGGGGCTCCCTTCTTCCACCTAGCCCACACTCATGGAACTGAGGCTCTGCCCTGAGTGTGGCACCCTGAGAAAACTGGGGCTCTGATCACCCTTGCCTGGCCACTTCTCAGCATTCTGCTGGAGGTCCTGGCCAAAGCAAATAGGCAAGAAAAATAATAAAAGTAACCAAGATTGGAAAAGGAAGAAGTAAAACTATTCAAAGATGATTATGATCTTGTGTATAAAAAAACACAAGGAATCCACTAAAATAATTAGAATAAACTAGTTCATCAAGATTGCAGGATATAAGCTCCATAGATAAACATCAACTGTATTTCAGTACAGTAGCAATGAACAATCTGAAAATAAAATTAAGAAAAAACATTTACAAGAGTATTAAAAAGAATAAATTACTTAGGAATAAATTTAACAAAGGAAGTGGAAAATTATACTCTGAAAACTATAAAACATTATTGAAAGAAGTTTAAAAGATCTCAATAAATGGAAACATATCTCATATTCACGGGGTCAGAGACCTAACATTGTTAAGACGGCAATACTGTGAATCTACTTATCTATGGATTCAGCACAATCCATACCGGAGTCTCAGGTGACCTCTTTGTAGAAACTGACAAACTGATCCTAAATTTCATGTGGCATTGCAAGAGACCCAAAATGACCAAAACAATCTTGAAAAAACCAAAACAGAATTAGAGGACTCACACTTCTCAGTTTCAAAACTTACTGCAGAGCTACAGAGCTACATCAATCAAGGCAGTGGAAGACTGGACTAAGGATAAACAGATCAGTGGGACAGAATGACGTGTCCATAAATGAGTGCACAGATCTACGGCTGAGAGATTTTCAACAAGGGTGCCAAGGCCATTTAATAGTGAAAGAATTGTTCTCTTCAACAAGTGGTGCAGGGACAAAACAGACAGCTGCAAGCAAACGAGAAAAAAGAAGTTAGATCCTCACCTCACACTATGTGCAAAAATTAACTAAAAATCAAAGGCCAAACTGTAAGACCTAAAGCTATAAAATTCTTAATAGAAAACATGGGGATAAATCCTCATGATCTTGGATTTGGCAAAGGATTTTTAGATATAACAATAAAAGCATAAACAACAACAAAAAAAGATAGATAAAATAGACTTCATCAAAATTACAAAAAGTTTGTGTCTCAAACGACACCAACAAGAAAAATGAAGTCAACCCATAAAATGGGATAAAGTATTCAGAAATCATATGTCTGATAAGGGACTTGTATATAAAGCATATAAAAACTCCTAGAGCTCAACAACAAAAAGACAAAAATAATTTAAATGGGCAAAGGATCTGAATTGACATTTCTCCAAAGAAGATATACAAATAACCAAAAAAGCAAATGAAAAGATGCTCAATATCACCAGCGATTAGGGAAACACAAATCAAAACCACAGTGAGAGAACACTTCACACCTGCAAGGGTGATTAGAATAAAAAAGTCAGATATCAAGTGCTGGTGAGGCCCTGGCTGGTGTGGCTCAGCTGGCTGGAGCGGCGTCCTGTACACCTGGAGGCGGGGAACTCGATTCCCGGGCAGGGCACATGCTCAGGTGTGGGTTCGGTCCCCCGTGGTCGGGGCTCATAAGGGAGGCAACCTATTGATGTTTCTCTCCCATGGATGTTTATTTCTCTCTCTCTCTCCCCATTCCTCTCCTTTCCTCCCTCTCTCAAATCAATAAAAAAACACGCCCTCAGGTGAGGATTAAAGAACATTTCCTAGAAAGTGCTGCTAAGGACATGGCAAAACTGGAGCCTCCATATGCTGCCGGTAGGAATGAGAAGTGGTGCAACATTTTGGAAAACAGCCTGGAAGTTCCTCAAATAATTAAATATAGAGTTACTCCTAGAATATGAAAACATATGTCCACACAAAAACTTGTACAAGAATGGTTATAACAGAATTATTCACAGTACCTCCAAATCAGAAATAACCCAAATGTCTGTCAACTGATTAACAAATAAACACAATGTTGTGAGCCCACACACTGGAATATTATTCTGCCATGAAAAAGGAATGAAGTGCTAGTGCATGCTATGACATGGGTGAACCCTGAGGACATTATGCTGAGTGAAAGAAGCCAGACACGACGGCCACATATGTATGACTCCATTTAGAAGAAATGTCCACTGCAGGCAAACCCAGAGGCAGGATGCAGATTAGTGGTTGCTTAGGTCTGGGGACAGGGGGAGCAGGGATGGGAGTGATAAAGTTACAGGTTTCTTCTGGGTGATAAAATGTCTAAAATTGATTAACGGTGGTGCACGTATCTGTGACTATACCAAAGACAACTGAACTGTACCCTTTAAATGGCTGATTTGTATGGTATATGAATTTTATCTCAATAAAGATAGAAAAACAGAAAAGAAAAGAAAATGAGCCAGAGGGGGAAAACTGCCTTGTCTATAGAGAACCAAGGATAAGAGTTACACGGGATTCTCATTAGAAACCACACATGAAAAAGAGACTGGGGTGACAGAAAGTGGAATTGTCTGATGACAGCACCATCGCTGAGCGTGGAGGGCTGAGAAGTGGCTCAGAGCAGGTCCCATGTCACCACGCCCCTTTCTTACCAGAAGCCATTCGCACAGCCCTAATCCTGCCCTCTGCCCTCAGGCAGGACAAGGGTGTGGGCAATAGGGAGGGTTAGAAGAACACTAGGGACACCAGGGATACCCATTGACCCTGACCTGGGGGCCAGGACGCACGTCTGGAGAATGGTCTTAGGCTGGACGCTGGCCCCACTCCTCTCCCTTAAGAAGGCCCCATGGGAAGGATACAGCCGGTGGGGACGTGGGTCTCTTGCCTCCCACACCCAGAGGTTCTGAGAAAAGGGGGGTCAACCCCCTGCCAGGGACTGGAGTTTCAGGGAACTATGCTCTGAGTCCCTTTGGGGGTGCACATTGGGCCTAGAAGTGAGCGAGCGGCAGGGGGACATGCTGCCCACCTGGGGAAGGTCCGACTCCGCAACTCCTTGATGAAGAGCTGGCTGCCGTTCTGCACAGGTTTCACATCGGGCGTCTGTCCTGGGCCATGTTTGTGCCAGGTCCGCTTCTTCTTCACTGCAGGGGACACGGGCTGGGTCAGCACCCGCGCAGGCCCCCTCCTTGCATTCCCCTCCCCATGCCTCCAGACACCAGCCAGGAAGGTGGCCAAGGAGTCAAGAATGCAGCCAGACTCAACCGTCCTCAGGCAAAGTCCTTGGGGTCCCTGGGCCCGGCGCACCCAGCCTTCCACACCCACCATTACCCGGCGCCATCACATGATCAGGAGCCCTCACCATCCTCGGCCTCTGGTTAGACCCCCAATCCCACGCCCATCTCATACCTCCCAACTCTGTGGCTCAGTCAATGGCACCAGAAGCTGGGGTCTCCCAGGACCCCTCCCTACTCAGCACCCAGTCTGCTAAGAACTCCTTAGAGGAATCTCCTGCGGTCCCACCAAGGTCGGCCTTCAGGACACCTCCCCACGAACTTGTCTTCAAATAGCACAGACCCTGTCACCACGCTGCTGAGACCATCCTGTCTCAGCAGCCCACAGCTCACATACAGAAACAAGCTGACCACCTCTGCCCTACCCAGTCCTGGGCTGTACCCACCTCATACCCTTCTGCATAGCCACCCTGTCCACGGCACCCTGCCCACCCTCTCAGGCAGCCCTGTCCTCAGGCATGCTCCCAGGGCATTGGTACACACACTTTGGACTTTTTACATGTGAACATGTGCATACATACCCGCTGGACTGTGACACAATTGCACACATACATGTGCACTCACACACATATATGCACATACATGCACACACACCCTACTGGACTGTGAGCCCCCAGGGAGGGAAGTGATTGCCCTGGTTCAGGGCAGCCACAGGTAACTCGGTGAGCAAGGAGGACCTGCTCCTTAGAACTGCTGAGGGGGTCTGAAGGAGGTTGCCCTCCACAGAAATGAGACCGGATATGAGGGACTGATGGCAGGGCCTTCAGGGTGGCTGTCCTTCCCAGATGAGGGTGGGGAGGGAGCTGCAGGGGTGAGCCCTGGGACTCCTGCGCTTCTGAGGTTGTGGGCACGAAGGCAGCTGATGACAGCCCAGTGACGGTGCCTGTCCGAGGACTTCCCTAAAGCAGAAAGGGAACAGCGCGGGTGGCTGGTGGCTGAGCTGGCCTCCATTCCAAATCACCAACCCTTCCCTATCTCCATCAGTCAAGCTGGAGTGATACTATGTCATGCCTGTCTCCATGGCCAAGGTGCGAGTGGATGGTATGGAAACCTGGCAGGATGCAGGCTATGACTTCCAGAGGCAGCACCAGGCCCAGGCATAGATGGGAGATCCAAAGGCTCAGAGTCACCTGCCCAAATCTTTCTTGCCCCACCATGTTGGTGCTGTGTGACCTTGGGCAAGTTAGTGGGCATCTCTGTGTCTTATCTTTAATAGAGAGACACTAATCCTAGCCTCCTGGGCTCCTTCTGAGATGTAATAAGGGAATGGTACTTGGCACCATGCGTGCTCTGGGAAGCTCTGCAGGGCACAAGCTTAGGCCCCTTTCTCACAGCTGCTTGGTCCACAGGCAAACTCAGCACCTATTCTAGACCCACAGGCTCTTCCCCATGTGCCCCATTGTGCCCCTCTGTCCAGAGCCTCTGGGATGGGGGATGAACCTCAGAAAAGAAGGGCTCAGTCCCTACCCCTGCCCATTGATGCCCACCAGAACTAGGCAGTGTCAGGGTCAGGGATAAATCCCCACCACCCTTTAGTTACCCCATCTCAGTCTTTTCTCCCCAGAAGTTTGTAAGCACACACCAAGCAGCTCAGCTCTGCACAGGGGTCACCAAAATGACCCAGGACGATGGCCTTGGGTCATCTCAGCTTCCTAAAGAGCCCAGGGAGCTGGGATAGGGTGCCCATGGCAATGGCAAAGGCAAAGCCCTGGGGTGGGGACACCACCCCAATCACAACCTGGGTCACTCTGATTCTGAAAATAGCCTAAACATCATTGTCTTTTCAACTGGGCCTGTAGTTGCATCAGGAAGTGACCCAGGGACATCCAGTGTGTACAAGGCTTTAGAGTTGACAAGGCACTCTCCCCTCAAAGGGCCTGAGGGGAGGCAGGAGGAGCGGAGTGGAACTTGGCGCACCTGGCCTCCTGAACCCAGGCTGTCCACACAAATGGGGGGGCACTGCCTGCCCCAAGTAGAAGGTGAGCCTGGCTCTAAGGGGGCTCCCACCTATGAGAGGTCCAGTGCATTCAGGGATCTGCGGTGGGATGAGAAGGGAAGCCCAGGGCACACTGGCACCCACGACACTGCAGAGAACAGAGGCTGACTGATGAGACAGGTAATCCTAGTGCTGCATGGGTCAGGCAGGGGGGTGGGGGCGGGTGCAGGCAGGAGAAAGAAGGTGCTGAGGAGGGGACTCCATGTGAATCCCTCTAGGCTGCAGGGTGGGGGTGTTCCCATGCTCCCTAGCCACTGTCTTCCCAGCAGGGCCTGAGGGTGCCTGAGCTGTCGCCTGCATCTGTCCCTCCCTCCGCAGGCAGCGTGGTCCCAGGGAAGCCTCACTTCTAAGGAACAGATTGAGGCTTGAGCCATGCCAGGGTTTTCCCTAGGAGGGTATGCAGAGGCACAAGGATGCACACTACCGGGCACTGAGTGCCCCGCCCCGAGAGGCCACATGAGAAAACTGAGTCTTGGAAGGGGCATGGGGCCAAGTCACAGGGTACAGTGGACAGAGGAGAAATAAGCAGCACCTCCACGTGCCCCCAGGAGCTGGGCCTGAGAAGCAGGTGCTGACCGGCAGTCCTGGACCATCTGGCATTCTAGATCCTCTCTCACGACTGAGCAGCTCCACCACCTCATGGAGAGACTGCCCTGCCTGATGCTATGGCTGGAGCAGGGGGGCTGGGACAACAGCCACAGACAGAGCTGCGAGGCCCGATCTGATCTCTGCAGGGCTCCCCCTGCAGCCCTGGCCAGAGGGCTCCTTCCCTCCCCAGGGCCCGTGACATCCTGAGCCCAGAGGCTGAGAGTACTCCTGCCTATGGCACCCCAAGATCTCTGACAATGCACACCCTAAAGAGAGTTGCCCAGTGGGACACCTGGAGTGTGGGGGCAACACCTCCATCGCCGGGTGTGACACCGAGGCCAGCTCAGGGAGGGTCAAAGTGAGAAGTTAGTGAGTAAAGTAACCTCATCAGCAGTCACAGAGCTAAAGAGAGACAACACTGGGATCAGAGCCACTTTGAGGGTATGCCACCTGCTTTCCATGAGCCTTCATGTCAACTGTCAATGGGGATTCCTTGCCGAGTTCCCATTGGGACCACTAGGCCCTGCACCAAATCTATGTCAACAGGGAAAACCTGTGGGCTTCCCCTCCTCACCTTGCCATGCCCGCTACAAAGCCCACTTAGGGAAGGGAAAGAGGCACAGCCCACGGGTTTGGGGGCTTCCCTGGAAACACAGTGACATAAAGGGGCCTCCTGTCCCCAAGGGGCCTTGCTGTAAAAGGTGTGACTGAGTTGATTTGGCAAAAACCCAACTGGTGTGTCACAGACAGGCTCCAGACAGAGCACAGACTCAGTTCAAATAAAAAGTGATAGCCAATCTGGAATGCACACTGGTGGAAAGTACTAAAACCTGTGCCTTTGTTCTTGATGCCAAATGGCCAACAATAACATCAGACAGGGAAAGCACATATTCATGCACATACATATACACGTACACTTATGCACATGCGTGCAAATACTCACGCACACACATGCTCCCACACATGCACACAGAGAGAACATGCACACACATATATACATAACCTCCACACACACACACACACACACATACATATGCACAACCAGGGAAGGGCTGCTGGGTCCCACTGGGCTGCTGTCCCACAGGCCCTGGGAAGCTGTCTGTAAGTACCAGGAAAAGGTGCCTGCATTTGACTTTAAGTGGCCATAACAGGCAGCTGGGGACCACCCAGCCTCTGCCCAAACCCAGGAGCACAGGAACAGGGGCTGGGTGAGGCAGGCACACATACCTCAAAGGTAGGCAAGCTGTCATCATCAAGGAAGGGTGCTTCTGGGGACACTCAGGGACACTGGAGAAACTGCACTGTGTGTGCACACCAATGCCCACCTCGCACCCTGCTGTAGCCCAATCCCAGCCTCAATTCATGCAATAGCACCCCCCAGAACCACACAGAAGTGTGGCCCCACCCTCCCTGAGCCCCCTAAGACTGTGCCTCCCCAGGACACTGGTGTGTGTGGGGGGGGTGGAGGAGTCAAGAGGGGTCTCTGATCCAGCCCTGCTTTGTCCCTGGCCATGCCCCAGGGTCATGTGGTATACCTCCCCACCCCCACAACAAGTCCCCACCCTGTTCATCTTTCCCAGGCCCTGAGCCTTCCCAGTGGCTCAAGAGGTGCCAGAAATGCCACCAGTTAACCCATGGGGAGGTAGTCACCTCCTGTATCTGCTGAAAAGCAGTGACGAGACAGTCAATGTGGTAATTAGAGCAACACCAGTGCTGCCAAGTCCCCAGGGTACAAGTGTAGGTTAGAAACTGCAAACTTGCTGCCACCAGCCAAGGCCAGTGTCCAGCCTCCACCTTCTTTGAGCAGCCCTGACCCAGGCTGGAAAGCAGAAGCCACATTAACACCCTCATGCCATCTGCCTTGTTCCCAGGCTGGCCCCTTCTGTGGTCTCTGCAGACCATAGCACCTCATCCCCTTTGAGTTCAGCCTTGCAATTTGTCTTTCAGCCATGACATGGGCACCCCTGGAGCCACCTTGGATGAGCCTAAACCTTTGGGGAGCCCCCAGAGTAACTGCCACACCCCCAAGAGACCAGAGGAAGGTGGGGATAAAACCCTTGGGATTGGCAAACAGCAGGCAGTTTGGGAAAGGAAATCGACTGATTCCCTGAGGGGTGGAGAAGGGAGGAAGAGCAGATCCCCATGATGCAAATTTCAAGACCCCAGCAAGGCAGAAGTCAGCTGGGCAGGGGTGGGCTGAGCAACCCCTTGGATAGCCCTGCAGCACATCCCCGTCTCAGGCCAGCTTGGCCCCTGCAGGTGCTGGAGTTTGCAGCCCCTGCTAAGGCCTTTGAGAGCCAAAAGAGTCTCTGCACAGTGGCTATGAGTGCGGGAGCCGATCAGGAGGGGCTGCAATGGGTCTGGCAAGGCCATAGGGGTGGTAAAGGAGGCCAGAGATGGTCCCCAAGCACGAGGGTGTGACCACCCAGAGAGTTTTACCCCAGCAACCCAGGTCAGGAGTCCATCAGAGCCGAGCTGCAGCGCGTGGTGCTGTACTTACGAGTGGACTTCCCGTGGGTTTTCTCGCAGTTGGGGCAGTGGTATATGTCGATGTCTGGGGCCTCCTCCTCTTCTACTCCAACACAGCTGAAACGCAGGGAAAAGGTATCACTGGCGGTCAACAATTCCACGACCACTTCCTGCAAAGATTCCCGCAGCTCTTGCTCACCGCTTGGGAGGGTCCGGGCAGTGTGCACGCAGATGGGCAGAGTGTGTGCGGGGACACTGGCCCACGGGGACAAGTCAGGCAACGAGGAGGGGGAAAGGAGGGGTAAGGAAGGCCTTGCCAATGCATGACCAGGAGAGGAGACAGAGCGGGTGGTCCAGCAGGCCTGCCTCCATGAAAGCTGTCACTGCCCTGTCACCACGGAGCTCAGGGAGGCTAAGGGGGTCACTTCACTAGGGGCAGCTCGGAGCCATGGTCAGGGTCCCTTTGGACCCCAAGAGGGACTGCATAAATCTCCCCGGGAGCAGCAGCATGGTGCTGAGACAACTAGATATCAAAAGAATAAAGCTGAACTCCTATCTTATACCATATACAAAAATTAATTGAAAACAGGTTAACAACCTACATATAAGAGCTAAAACTGTAACACTCTTAGAAGAAAAGAGAGATAAATCTCCACAGCCTTGGATTTGGTCATGGATTTCTAGATACACCAAAAGCTCAAGCAACAACAGAAAAATAAATTAGATGTCATTAAAAACTTTTGTGGCCTGGCCAGAAGTGGCTCAGCGGTTGAGCTGCAGCCTATGATCCAGGAGCTTGAGGTTCGAATCCTGGTCAGGGCACATGCCCAGGTTGCAGGCTCGATCCCCAGCAGGGGGCGTGCAGGAGGCAGCCGATCAATGACTCTCTCATCATTGATGTTTCTCTCTCTCTCTCTCTCTCTCCCCCTCTCCCTTCCTCTCTCTGAAACCAAAGATATATTTTAAAAAAACAAAACAAAAAACTTTTGTGCATTTAAGTACACTATCAAGAAAGTGAAAAGACAACCTACAAAACAGAAGAAAATATTTTTAGGTCATACACCTTGATAAGGGCCTAGCATTCAGAACAGGATGGTTAAAATTTTTAAAAGAAGGAAAAAACCCAGAAACTAACAAGCACTGGCAAGGATATAGAGAAGTTATAACCCTCTTACCTGGCTGGTACAAATGTAAAATGGTGTGGTTTCTATGGAAACAGTATGGCGATTCTTCAAAAAGTTAAAGATAGGATTACCCTATGACCTAGCAATTCCACTTCTATCTATACACCCAAAAGAACTGAGACAGGCATCAAATCCTTTTATACAAACGTCACAGCAGCATTAGTCACCGTAGCCAAAAGATGGAAGCACCCCAAATGTCCATCAGCTGACAAATGGGTAAAGAAATTGTGGTGTATCTATACAACGGAGTAGTATTCAGCCATAAAAAGGAATGAAGGGCTGACACATGCTACAACATGGATGAACCTCAAAAAAGTTATGCTGAGTGAAAGAAGCCAGACATAAAAGGCCACATATTATATGATCCCAATTATATAAAATGCCCATATTAGACAGAGGATGGCTGGTGGTACTGGGAGTAGGGGGTAGAGGGGAAAGGGAAGTGACTGTTTAGTGGGCATGGGGTCTCCTTTAAGATGAAATGTTTTAGAACTAGATGGAGGAGATGGTTGCACAACACTCTGAAATGTTCAGAAATATTCACTAAATGGTTGATTTTATGCTATTTCTTTTTTATTTCAGGAAAAGGACCACTCGCTCTGTGTCTGGCAGCAGCAAGAGCCCTGCAATAACGGGGATGATTGTTACTAGCCCTACTGTGCAATGAGGAAACTGAGGCAATAGAGGTGGATGTCTCCTCACTGTCCAATGGGACAGTCCTCCCTCACCACAGGCAGCTGCCCAGCACTCAACAGATAAGGCGCACTGCAGGCCACCAAGGCCACAATCCTGCGGTTCTGGGAAGAGACCTGCAGCCCAGAAGGTCCTTGACACCTGTTTTTGAAAACAGTAAGTCCACTTTTCATCTCAGAACATAAACTGAAATAAAGTGTAAGGAGTATGAAGAATCGACTGAGAAGCAGGACGTAAGGAGAGGTTTGCTCTCACCATGCAGGTAACTTTCTAAACAAACGTATGAGAAATGGGAAAGGAAATCATCAGTGTTTGCTGATGGACTGAAAGTGCTCCAAATCATGAAAACAAACTTTCAAGGGAAAAGTATAAAAAACACTGACAGCAAATACAGCCAAGTATTGGAAGGGCCTCTCCCCACAGGAGACCAGGGCAAGGCCAGAATAGAACAGGCACCCTGCTGCTGTGGGAAACAGATACCCTCGCCATCCCATGAGAGGCACACTAAAATCACAACACCTTATGGCTTTCACCTGACAAACTGATCACAACCAAACACATCACACTGGTGACACCATGTTGGTGAAGGCACAGTGAGGATGGCAACCACAGCCAGAACACTGCTGGTCTGTCTCCACAGCACCACCCTGGGCCGGCCAGCCTCTGTTTGCTCATCCATCAAGTGGCCTCATGATATGAGTGATCACACTGGGATGGAGATGCTTCACATGCAGTGAGATCCCATAGCCCACACCCACCAGGAGCCATGGGCCAGAGCAAGAGGCAGAGCAGAGCCCTGCGCACCTAGTTAGGATGGGCTGGGTCCAGAAACTGGACAGAGAATTCCACACCCCTGTACACACCCCAGGTCCACACTCTATGTCCATACCTTGAATTTACATCCCACATCCACACCCTGTGTCCACATCCTGAGTCCACATTTTAGGTCTCCACCCTGAGTCCACACCCCACCTTCACATCCTAGGTCCACAACCCAGGCCACACCCTAAGTCCACACCCTCCATCCACATCTGAAGTCCACATCCCACGTCCACAGCCCAGGTCCATAACCCATGTCCACACCCCACGTCCACACCCCACCTCCATAGCCCATGCCCACAACCCACCTCTACATCCCAGATCCACACCCCAAGTCTACACGCTGCATCCACACCCTAGGTCCACATATCAAGTTCACACGCGGCAGTAGCTCCAGGTGTCTCCTCACTGGCAGTTCCTAGAGCAGACAGACACTCAGGATAGCCCACCTCCCTGATGAGTCTCCATCCCTGCAGGGGCCATACATACCCATGGTTATCATGTAGCGTTTTATGCCCAAGCCACAAAAGGCCTGGGGACCTACAAGGAGGGTCTACCACCAGGTCTCTATGTGCCACCCCAACCCAAAGGCCACATGGAGGTTGAGTTCCAGGTCAATCAAAAGGAAGGATATCAACATCCCTTAAAATACAACCCCCCAGTGGGCGATCCTCAGCCCTTGTTACCAGGACAGGATCCCCAAGCACTGCTGCTGGTCCCACATGTCCCTGAAGCCCTATTGTACTCTGGCAGGTGGAGGGGACCATCACACATGACAGGTGGGAAACTGAGGTCCAGGGGTCATGACTGTGTGCATGCCAACACCCCACCCCCTGGGGCTCCTTCTTCACCCACCATCCACTGAGGGTACAAGTCTCGCCTGGGTGGAATGGTAGCCCAGGATTGAAAGGAAAATTAAGAGGCAGGGATGGTAGGTCTTCTGTTCTGCCCCAAACACCTCGGAGCTACCCCTCACCTGAAAGAGACACCCAGGGTCTGAGCCATAGGCAGGGGCCAAGGCTGCAGCCAGGGCTGCCCACCAGGGGGTAACGACAGGCAGGCCGGCCCCCGCCTCTAATGGGGATACAGCAACACCCCCAGGGCTGGCCTCTCAGCCCCAGCTGCCTGTGCCTGCACCCTGACAAGGGTCACCTGGTGTGCTAACGCCCTGGAACTAGCTCACTGGCTATACTGTGTGCAGAGGGGACAGCCCTAGCTCCTGCCCAGGGCATTTTGAGGGTCCAGGGACCCCACTGTTCAGTGTGAGCTCCTGTGCAGTGAGGGCTGGACCTTGTTGTGGTCAGCTCCATTCTCGCTGGGCAGGCATTCACTGAAACTGCTCATTTATGTTATTATCCCAAAGTGAAGCCCTTCTGAGCTGCCCTTAAGAAACTATTTAGAAAATTATCCCAAAACACGAGAGGAGAACAACAGTGACCCAAAGTCAGAAGCATTTCCCTGCACTGAGCCAGGAGCACACACTGCCGTTGTGGAGACTGTCCTCGGGCCCCCGCCCTCGGTGCGTGTGACCAAGGCTGTCCACATGCACTAAATACAGCAGCCAAGTGCTGAAAGAGCATCAGTTTGAAGAAAATGTCAAGCCTGCACACGCCCATGGGCAGATGTCCACACTACGCCCCCTGCAGGAACCCTGGCGAGGGCCACCTGCGCCCAAGTGGCTGGATCTCATTGATGTGGAGGTCTCCTCCCGGATGGAAGGCCTGCTCGAACCCGTGTCTGCAGCAAGTGGCCGAGGCCTTGCCTGCCCCAGGGTGTGCCCCAGGGACTGTGTGGACAAAAGTTTGGTGAGGTCCTGGATGTTCGGAGGAGGAGGATGGTCCTCACAGCACCGGGCCCCAGACTCAGGACTCGGGAAGGAAGGTGCGCACCACCTCCCGGGAAGCAGGCATTAGGGCCCGCCCCATGCTTAGGCCCAAGCAGGGCTTACAAGTTACCTGCTGAAGGTCCAGGTACATGGGGAGGATGAGGGGCGCCAGCTGGATAAGCCAGGCCCTGCTACACCTGTGTCCCTGAGATCTCCACCTCTGTACAAGGCTGTCCAGAGCCAAGACGGGCCACACAGGGATGCAGCCCAGGTGCTTGCGAGAGGCCGAGGGCTAGGAGCCAGGTGGGCACAACTGTGGGGACAGGGAGGCCAGGAAGAGGGTGAGAAAGAGGGCACCGAGCCGGGCAGTTAGCTCAGGGCAGAGTGGAGAAGCCAAGGAGCTGGGAGGGGTGTTTCAGGGCCACAGAGGGGATGGGAGAGGACAAAAGCCCCCCAGGTATCAGTTTGAAACAGAACAGCTACCACTTCAATGGCTCTGACACCTCAGCAGAGACACAGCCAGATACCTGCAGCGGCCTCATGGGCTGCAGGCCTCCCGGGAGTACAGGAGCTTCAGGAGCCAAATCCAGGCCATCTAGCCTCAGCGTCCCTGGTGGAAAGGCCATGGCCACTCTGGGTGGTGGGCAGCAGATGAGGCCACAGGTCACGGGGGCCACCTAAGACATCTCCTTGGGTCTTTGCTGACCCTGTACTCCCTTTCCGCTGCCGAGAACCCAGGTCGCCAGCACCCAGGGCCCTAGGAGACAGACTGAAATGAACAAGTGATATTCCCATCAACATGCGAACCTCCCAAGGGCCTGGCGATGGTGCTGCCTGTGTGATAATCACGGGAAAGGCTGGGATGGGACCAAGGATGGAGCCAGGCCTCATGCAGTGAAGGAGAAGTGAGGACCACCAGCTGGCCCAAAGACACGTGTGGGGAGTGGTACACTATAACCTAAGCAGGGGGAGACACTCAAGTGCACCTTGGGCCCAGGGGACGAGGCCCCACACACCACGGAGAGTGGGACATGAGACAATGGCTGGGACCCACAGCTCTGTGTGGGTGGCCACGAAATGGGGAAGCAATCGAGAACATTAAAGCATCCTGTCACCATGTACGCACCATAGGACACACAATGCACAGTGCTCTGTGTGGCCAGGATTCTGCTAAACTAATTGCAAAATAAGAAGAATAAAGCAGATTTCACATACTGACCTGGAAAGAAATTCCCAGTATATTGTGAGGTGAAAAGCCCAGGCTATAGGAGAATGTGTACAGTACTATCCCTTTAGATGGAAAACCCAAACCAGAGATGTGGTTTGTCGTGTGTGCATAAGTGTGGACCTGCATCCGCCTGTGTGCTCTTGTCAGTGAGCTCACTCAGTGGACCCTGCTGAGGGGGCCCAGTGGCGAGAACAGGGGAGGGAGGAGACTGAGTTTTTAGGGGCTCACAGCCCTGTGAGGCCTGAGATGGGTTTGATCTTAGCCACTGATGACCCTGGAACCTGGCACTGAGTCAACCTCAAATAAGGTTATAAAGCTAACTTAGTGCCCAGAGCCCAGGAAATATAGAGATAACAGAAATCTCAAAAGTAGAGGTGGGATGGGGAAGGGAAATGAGCTACCAACGAAAATGGCCAAGAAAAAGAAACTGAAAGGGGCAGAACTCAAGCCGCTCACAAGGCCACAGGAGTGCAGGGGAACTGTGTG
Organism: Miniopterus natalensis; assembly: GCF_054644295.1. Lineage (NCBI taxonomy): Eukaryota > Metazoa > Chordata > Mammalia > Chiroptera > Miniopteridae > Miniopterus > Miniopterus natalensis. The sequence continues at coordinate 7,360,087 of NC_142092.1, read as the reverse complement.
CTGAGCAGCCTGGGTCTGCCCCTCGATGAGACCCTCATGGCACCAAGGACAGAGGCAAGAGAGGAAGGCTTCTCACAGGAATCCCTACTCTGCCCTCCTGCAGGGAGCTGTGAAGGGATTTTAGGACAGAAGCTCCTCCAGGGCACAGGCTCCCAGGGTCTGGCCTGGTCACCCTACACCACACTGTTTAGCGTTTGCAAATCAAGGGTAAAATTATGTCCTGATTCCACAATTAGATTATACAACGTGTTTTTTCCTAATGTTGTCAAGGGTGTTTATTTGATGTAACCTAAAACTTCTATAACCCTGTTCTGACACATTTTATAATTAAAGGAGGAGCCTCAACAAAAGGAAGTGGCCCCTTCCAATCCCAGAGTAGACAGGCAGAGCCTCCCTTCACGTGGCTGGCCCTGCAGCACTGGGGGGAGGCACCCAGGAGATCAGTGGTGGCACAGCTGATCTGTCAGTAATGGCCATGATACGGATGGGCTGCACAGACCGGGGGCTCATCCTGCTCTTGGAGGGACTAAAGTGGGAAGGAGCCTCCCGGAATATAGTCATGTGGGCCAAGAGCTTTAGAAAGGTTTTTATCCTACAGGTCAGTAATTCTACAAACCTATTCTAAGGCAAAAAGTAGAAATGCACACAAGGTTTGTGTGCAAGGTGGATCATCCTAAGATTTCTTAAAATAGCAAAAATTAGGAGAAGCAAACACCTCCAGCCAGGAGGTCAGGTCTCCAGGGCATGCTGCGCTCACATGGTGGATTGACTATTATGCAGCCATTAAATCTCAGGTTGCACACATTTTTGAATTTAGACATTTAAGATCTATAGACACTAAAACTACAGCCCTGGCATAGAGCAACACCCAGAAGGGCTCTGTGCTGGTGCTAGACGATGACATGCTCATTTTCTCTTTATACTTTTCTGTATTTTGCTAAGTCACCAAATAGGCAGTGTATTCCCTTTGAAATAGGCAGCTTCAGTTTGAAGGTTGGAAAGGTCCCCGAGTGCCCCTTCCCAGTTCACTTCCTTCTTTTGTCTTTCCTGGGTGCTGGCACTCTATGAAGAAGCCTTCTGAGCTGGACCTCTGATGCAGCCAGGCCCTCAGAGGACAAGTCACAAAAAATGGGCAGAAAACGGAAAAGAGGAAACATCCAGGAGAGCCTGGCCGACCTGGGGGAATATGTGCAAGGGGTGATGGGGTACCTGCCACAGCCCTGGGACAGCAGGTGACACTGTCCAAAGAGGAGGGGGCTTACTCCCTCCTGGAGGGTGGCCAGCCTGGGGAATCAGTGCAGCAGGGTCACATAGATCATCTGGCTTCTACCTGGCCCTCATGGAGGCCCAGCTACAGAATGATGACAGGGCTTTGGGGGCCCAGATGAGGTCCATCTGCTGAGTTCAAGATGCAGACTCATGGGAAAAAACAGTGTGATTATTGTCAGAGGTCACTAGGCTTTGGGGTAACTATTAAACAACCATAGATAACCGAGACTATGGGGAGGAACTAGGTGCTTAGAAGAGATGAACACAGGCTCTGAAATGCAAAGGACAATTGTCCTCCCAGCCCTTGCCGGTGAGACAGGTAAGCTCAAGATGGGTTGTATGTACAATACCCAGCACCATATCTGGCACACAGCAGGGGCCTTTGAAGAAAGTTTACTGCTCATCACATCCATCACCATCACATCATCATCATCATCACCACCACCATCAACTTCACAGCATCACCACCACCACCACCATCACCATGACCATCACCATGACCACCACCATGACCACCACCACCACCATCACCACCACCATCACTACCACCATCACCATCACTGTCATTAATACCCATCACCAGTTCACTTCCTTCTTCTATCTTTCATCAGCACCATCCTCCTCCTCCTCATCATCACCATCATTACGATCACATTATCATCAGCACCATCACCATCACCATCACCATCATCCCATTACCATCATATCATCACCACCACCATCACATCATCACAATCACTATCAATCCCATCATCATCATCATCATCATCATCATCATCATCATCTTTTGTCTGCTGGGCTGATGGACCACGACAGATGCTATCATTCCTGGCAGCTAGTGGCTGAGAAAGAACAAAACTCCAGATGGAATCACAGAACCTGTATGAGAAGAATATCAAATCCATTCACACCACTCCTCTAGGCCTCTGAGGTGAGTGGGCCCCTGCTGAGGCCCTTCCATCTCCAAAGAGATGATGGAGGGGCTGGCAGCCTCTGATCAGCTGAGCCCTGCCCCACCTCACCCAAAGTTTTTCCTCCCTGGCCGGGACACTGTTTTTGTGCTTCTCTACACTTCTCTTCAGCAGGATGGAGCATCCAGGAGAAACGAAAGCCATAGGGGGACAGAAGCCAGGGTGGGGGTGGGGGATGGAAGCCACAGGTAGGCTGGCTGGAGGGGAGCCTGCACCATCCTCCAAGTCATCCCTGGGAATGCCGCTCATGAGAATATGGAGAAAGCCCAGTCCTAGGGTGAGGATAGCAGGGCCCAGAAAGCCTATGTTTCTTTAACGTCTCAGTTTACCACAATTCACAAGAGAAACACATGCATCCACACCTACAATAGAAGCACAGGTTCCTGGAAGTACCCTTGTGGGGCACGTGGAGTTTGCTCCTCTCTCCTAGTTCAATAGTTTGAACAAGGCAGGTCATGACTCTATAAACTGATGTTGCTCACTCTAGTGGAAGGAGGTAGAGGTAAAGGTCCCTGACATCCATGTGCCTCTCCTGCCAGCTGCCCTGAGGCAGGTGACTCTCATCTCTAGTCCCGGTCCTTCATCTGGAAAGGGTCACCAAAAGTGGTGTGAGGGACAATGTATGGATTAACTGGACAAGAGAGAGGCAGGGCAGGGGGAGCCAGCATAGGTCCGAGGGAAGGGTCCTAAGTCCTGAGTCAGGCGCAGTGCAGCCCTGAGATGTCTACAAGTGGTTGTCTCTAGGGCACAGACAGAACCCAAGCCCTTCCCTCGCACAGATGAGGGACTCAGGCAGAGGCAGGCAGGTGACAGTTCTCTGTCTGCTCAATGTCACTGTCACCTGAAAGGGCTCTCCCCACCCAATTCCTATTTTTAAAATTTTAAATTTAAGAAATGTTGACGGATTAGTACAATGGACACCTGTGTTTGTTTCTCTCATTCTCCAATGGTTGGCGATTTGCCTCATTTGCTTTATATCACTGACCCCCTAATTCATCAGCTTGAAGTCTCCCCAAAACAGCGCCATGTGCACCATAACCACAGCACCAGAGTTATCCTAATGTAGGTGTCTACACATTCACATTTCCCCAGTTGTCCCACCAGCATTCTCTGCAGCTGTCATGAACCCAGTATCCTGTGGGGTACCACAGCCAGGTCTCTGGGATTCTTAAAGGGGACGGGCTTTTTGTCTTTGGCAGTGTTGCCTTTTGAGGTGTCCTGGTCAGTGGTCCCTAGAGAGACACATTCTGGACTGTCCAGCATTCCTGCACAACCTCACTAGAGCTGTGTTTCCGGTGTGGGTACCCCGTGAGTGGTGCTGGTGTGGATCACAGACACAGGTCAGCCTGTTCCTCCCAGGCACAAAGACTGGAGTCTCTTGGCCAAGGCAAGTCCCCTGTTAGCTGATGAAGAAGGGACTCTGTGAGGGGTCACTCTGCTTCCCTACAACTTTTGACCTATGGCCTCAACATCAAGAGATGATTCAGCAGGAATCAGTTATTGCCCTGGGAGGTTTCCATTTAGCAATATGTCCTGGCAACTAGACTGTCTTGGCAATAGGTGCAGGCTGGAGCACAGAGCTGCTGGGAAGGTTGTGAGTCAGGCCCATTTCTAAACACAGCCAGGACCAGGAGCTGCTGCTGCAGGGTCTGTTTTAGGCTGTGCCCCGTCAACCCTCGACATCTGGGGCTAAAACTTCCTTTTTAGGGGGACACAGAACCCCTTCCAGAAAAGCGGCAATATGTGGAGCCCAAGACTCACTTCTCGTTAGCATCCTCAGTCCTTGGCCACAATCGGTGCTGAGGTGCCAGCTTTGCCTCGTTATCTAGGAATTCACTACTCAGCTACAATTCTGAATTATTATTTGCTACAGGAAAACCCAAGCATGACTAGTAGAAACCACAGACTAAGCCAAGCCCCCCATTCATGGGGCGCAAGTCAGTTATCTTTGGAGCCCGTTACTCAGTTCTAAGGGAACTGTTCTTCCTGCGTGGTCTCCAAAGTCCTGGAGGTTCTAAAGCTCTGTGATGGAGAAACCTAAGGGCACCGCCCCGTCCCAGAGGAATCATGGAAGTCTTTGATTTCCCACTGGCACACTCAGTCTGGTGGAGAATGCAATAGAGCTGACACCCCACCTGTGAGCAAACAAGAGCAGGACGGACCAGCCTGGCCGGTGTGGCTCAGTGGTTGAGCATTGACCAAGAGGTTGAGCATGCACCAAGAGGTCACAGGTTCGATTACCAGCCAAGGCACATGCCCAGGTTGAGGGCTCAGTCCTCAGCAAGGGGCATGCAGGAGGCAGCTGCTTAATGTTGATGTTTCTCTCTCATCGATGTTTCTATCTCTCTCTCTTCCTCTCCCTTCCTCTCTCTCTCAAATCAATTTTTAAAAATGTATTTAAAAAAAAGGAACAGGAGGGACCAGAGTGGAGAAAGCACACCAGGGGGCCCAAGTTGCTCACGCGGACGTAGCTGAAACAATGCATTCCTAAGGGCTGCCTTCTTAAAATCTTACTCCTAGAGCATTTAAAAGTACAAAACCCATCTGCAGGTTAGTTAAGTGTTCGTTGGAGAGAAGTAAGAAGGTGCACAGTCTCGTGGCTCTAATTAACCAAGGCCACATCATGGTTGGCTGTGGACGCTGAGGAGACCTCGCTTTTCCTTCCTGCACCCCACGGAGACACAGCCCAGGGGGACAACACCCCGTGGCCCTGCCAAGGCGCTCTGTTGCCAGCCTCACAGATGCAATAATCCCAACAATGAACAGCGGCACCAGAAGTAAAAAATACCAAGTGCCCAAATCAATGACTGCTTTCCGTGGAGTCTTATATGCCTCTGGGAGACCCTGTCTGACTGTGAAAGGCACAGTAAACAGCAGGGAGACTCTTTCACAGGAGAAAACATAATGAAACTGCCTGACCACGATTTAAATCGTGACTTTAAGTATACAGCTTACAGTAAAGGACATAAATGGTTTTTCAACATATGGAAAGCGGTGCAACACCATTTGTAAGACGCTCACCTATCGGCTGGCACAGAACGAGGAGGCTGGAGAGCATGTGGTGTGCTGACACTGCACACACACGCACTCCCACGTGCCCTGGCCTGTGGCCCTCTCCCCAGAATGCAAGGGAAACTGGCACAGGTGTGCACAGGACACTTGCTGAAGCAGCAACCGGGGTCCATCCACGGGAGACCTGGGCAAACGCATGGAATGCATTTGCAACAAGTACAAACCCCACACCTGCTGCTCTGGAACAATCTCCAGGATGTACTGTTTAGCAAAGAGCATGCGTTGCAGAAGTGCACGCTCACTTTTTGTTGGGCACTGAAGGAAATGCATACACATTCTCCTCTGTGATCAGAATGTTCTGGAAACACTCAGAAACCAGACCCCAGTAGCCACCTCTGGAGAAGCCTGGTCGTCAGAGTGGAGGGAACAGACTTGTCACTGAAGACAAATTTTTTTGACTGTTGAATTTTTTTCCTGTATGTACATATTGCTATCTACCTTCAAAAATTTTAAAGAACAATTAAAGGACAATTTTAATCCTAATAAACTGATTTGATTCAAAGCAGAGCTATTTGCATTTTTAAAAGTATACACAAATAGAGTTTTAAGACAATACTCTTCTGATTCTCAAAAATAAATCTGTATAGCATGCAAATCAAAATCAAGCATTTATGGTAAGAGCTCAGAACTTTCTGAGAGTGCCTGAAGTAGGCAGAATTTAAGGGTCTTGCAGCATCAGAAATGAAAGGACTCTCAGCAAAACTCCATCCTGTCCAGCACTGTCGTTTGTGAGATAAGAATACTAAGGCCAAGTGTGGACAGGAAGGCCTGCCCATCATACTTTCATTCCTTCAGTAAGTCATGCTTCGTGCTGCTCTGGGACAGCGGGACGCGAGAGGCCTGATGCGTAGAGAGGGCTTTCCCCGGTGCCACTCTAAGGAAATGTGGAAATGGAAACAGTAGAAGCCCCAGTGGTCACAGGTCTCCACACAGCTGGGCCCTCAAAGACCCACCATGTTTCCACACTCAGAGACCTGGGGGTCATCTAGAACAAGCCACCAAGTGGGCCTGCATGTGCAGTGCTTGGCCCACAGGGAGGGAGTGGGCAGGTGTGAGGGGTCAGAGGTGCAGCCCCTGCTCAGCTTAGTGAGAATGGGAGATAGGAGATGGCTGCTGAGGACTGCACAGGCCATGGGGGCGCATTGTGGATGTGCACTGAGCACTGTCAGGTCTCATTTTTCAAAAAAACCCTGAAATGCACATCTTTAGGTGAAATCTCCTGATTTTAATATATTGCAGCTAATGGAACTATTTTTTGAAAACCCTGTATGGATCAACGTCATAGGCTCAGCAGATGGCTGTGGTCTGGTGTGCCCAGCCAGTGGGCAGTTTGCAACCTCAGCCCCTCCCCACAGTCAGCATGTCCCCTCTTGCTCTGGGAAGCGGAATCCACCCAAGGCCCTCCTCCACAGCCCAGCATCAGGGTGGTGAGAGATCCCACCACCAGCCTCTGGGTCCCCCGGTGTTGCCTCTGTGACCAGGCCTCAGTGGTGATGTCTAGGGCAGCAGCCCATCCACCCCTGTCAACACAGGGTCTGCACACACCCTGACTGAGAGGCAGTCCTGCAGCCCAGGGACCACACCTTTGCTAAGAGACTCCAGGACTGGGGCCGCTCTGAGTTATCCAGTGCAGGCCCAATAGCACACTGGCATGCAGTCACAGGACACTGAGGTGCCAGGCTCCCTTGGACAGTATCAGAATGACCAGGAAGGAGAAGGCCAGCCTGGGCACTGCCCTCTGGACCTCCCTCAGCCTCCTTGTCCATAAACTACAGCAAGAAAACCTGCCCTGTAGCCTCCCTGGGCCAGGGAAGACTAAAAAACTCACAAGCCAAAGCCCAGCATTAGGGGAGCTAGTAGGTCAGTATCTACCTAATAGATCATCATGCAGCCAAGAGCTGTACTGACAAGGGCACATTCCTGGGATGCTGTGGGAAACAGCACACTGAGCCATCCCAACATCCACACAGAGAAGAGGCAAACGTGCAGAGGCTCCAGGTGAGCATCTCTGGATGGTAGCATATAAGGGGGACAGTTGTCTTGTCTTTAAAATAGTTTTTTGCAACAAAAAATAGGCCTATGAAAAGACAAAAAAATACAGTCTGGAGAGACACAAAAGCATGAGATATGCTCTCTCAGCTGTGGCAGAAATGATGGAATTGTGCCAGGAATTAAAATAACTATGATTAGGGGACAGCAAAATGGCAGCAGAGTAGGTCAAGTTACACTCACTCCTCCCAGAACCACATCAGAGGAGCGACTAAAGAACGGAACAATCAACCTGAATAACTATCTGAAGACAAGCTGAACAGAGAAGTCTTATACTAAGGAGTCACGGAGGAAGCCACACTGACACACGCAGAAAGGGCAGAGCGGAGAACAGCGTGGGCCCCGCCCCCACGAGCAGTGGGTGAGAATCCAAAGGGATATCTTGGCTGAGAAGGTTCCCCCTGGAGGAGCGAGGGGCCGCAGCCCCAGGCCAAGCTCCCCAGCCCAGAGTACTAGAGCTCAGAAGAGGAGCCCACACAATATCTGGCTTTGAAAATTCGCAGGGATTCCACCAGCCCCGGTTAGAAGGGGTCAACTCTCTTGAAGGGCCAGTGCAAAGAATCTCAGGCACAGCACTCACCATGGGCTCTGACGGAGCCACAGCAGCTGGCGGCTCGGCGTGGACCAGAGTCATGAAGGGAAAAACTGAGTGGTGTGGCTGCAGGAAGAGGACTGGAATGATAGTAGCAAGCACCCCTGCGACAGGTCCCTCTCCCACACTGCCCACAGAAACCATGTTCCCTGAACCTAGCTTTCCCCTCCACACATCAGCCTGGGGAGTGGCAACAGCCCTTCCCTGCTGTCTCCTGGAGGCTCCGCCTTTCTTTGGCAGACTCCAGCCTGTGCCCATGGTGTGAAGCTTACTGAGGGGCTCTCGAGGAGGCCCATGCAGGCTTGAACAGTGCCAGAATCACACAGGAAGAGACTGAGCTGTGAGGCTGGAGAGGAGGACCATACCCCCCCAACACACGCCTGTGCACCCGAGTGGTGCCTCTGCTATTGTGTGGAGCCTTCCATCCACATGGCCAAATCTTGGTCTATTTTAGCCTAGTGAACTTTGCTGGCCTCCCTGAGACCTCACCCCACCACAAAGGACCATGGAGTTGGGTGTCACTGGCCTTGGTGTGCCCTGAGACTTTTGCTGAGTGGCCTCAGACCCAGCATTGGCACAGAGTTTGAATCTGTACCAACCTGGTGAACACCACTCGCCCCTACCTGGTGACTTGCTGAGAACCAAATCCATGCAACTTGCTGTACAGCCAGAGGCTCCTCCAGTGTCTGAGTCTAACAGGAAACTGGCAGGCGGAGGTGGATCTTGGACCTGGGGGTGCCTTTTGCCAACCTGCCCCCAGGCTTGAAGCTGGTATACAGCCTGGCCACTCCCACCTGCACCCAGACCCAGCAGAGGCAGCCACAAACAGCAGATCACATGGTAGTTCCAGACAGGTAGCCTAAGGCCACTTACAGGCAGCATCTGACATTGACCTGTACCAGAGTCCCTCGAAAGAGTCCCCAGAACCAATACACCCAGTAGCAGGCTTCAGACCACACCAAAGTATGACCCAGTTAGCTCCAAAAGCAGCCCACCCAAAGGGAGATTCCGACAGGCAGCACACCCTGCTGGGCGAATTCCACTTTTTGGGGTCAGCCTCCACATAGCTGCTTGTACAATGTGATCGGAATCAATCCCAATAGTCAGCCAGCCCAAATGTCAGCAAGTGAATGACAGTTACCAACACGGAAATTCCCATAAGACTGTCAGCTTATTTCTCAACAGAAACATTTCAGGCCAGAAGGGACTGGCATGGAATATTCAAAGTGATAAAAAGCAAGGACCTACAACCAAGACACTTCTCCCAGGCAAGGCTATCATTTAAAACTGAATGAAAAATAAAAAGCTTCACAGACATGAAAAAGCTAAAAGTTATCAACAACGAAACCAGTATTACAAAAAATATTACAGAAACTTTTACAAAGAATAAAACTAAAAGTGGTTCCCTTAAGATCAAGAACAAGATGGGGTGTCCACTCTTAGTACTTTTGTTCAACATAGGAGTGGGAGTCCTAGACACAGTAATCAAAAAAGAAGAAGAAATAAAAGGTATCCAGGTTGGAAAGGAAAAGGTAAAACTGGCATTAGTTGCAGATGACATGATACTGTATACAGAGAACTCTAAAGATTCCACCAAAAAACTAGAAGAAGTGATAAGGGAACTTAGTAAAGTAGCAGGATACAAAATATGCAGAAATCAGTTGCACTTTTATACACCAATAATAAATCATCAGAAAGAGAAGCTAAGAAAACTATAACATTTACAATTGCATCAAAAAGATACCTAGGAATAAATTTAACCAAGGAGGTAAAACACCTGAACTCAGAAAATTATAAGGCAATGAAGAAAGAAATCAAAGAAGATACTAATAAATGGAAGGACAAACCGTGCGCATGGGTAGGAAGAATTAACATCATTTAAATGTCCACACTACCCAAAGCAATCCATGGATTCAACACAATTCCTATCAAAATACCAATGTAGTTTTTCATAGAACTAGAACAAGTAATCCAAAAATGTGCATGGAAACATAAAAAATCCTGAATAGTGACCGAAATCTTGAAAAAAGAGAACAAGATAGGAGGTATCACACTATCTGATATTCGACTACAGTACAAGGCTACAGTAATCAAACCAGCATGGTACTGCCATAAAAACAGACATACAGACCAATAAACCAGAAGAGAGAGCCCAGAAGTAAGCCCACACCTCTATGGTCAATTAATGTATGACAAAGAAGCAAGGATATACGTGGGGTAAAAACAGTCTATTCAATAAATGGTGTTAGGAAAACGGGACAGATACATGAAAATAAATGAAACTAAACCACCTTCTTACATCATACACAAGAATAAACTCAAAATGTATTAAAGACTTAAATGTAATATCTGAAACCATAAAACTCCTAGAAGAAAGCAGACAGTTAAATCTCTGGCATTTCTCTTAGCAATATTTTTTCTGACATATCTCCTTGGATAAGGAAAACAAAAGAAAAAAATAAATAAACAAGTGGGACTACATCCAACTAAAAAGTTTTTGCTCAGCAAGAGAAACCATTAATAAAACAAAAAGACAACCTATTGAATCGGAGAACATATTTGCCAATGATACATCTCATAAAGGTTACTATCCCAAATTTATAAAGAACTCATACAACTCAACACCAAAAAAACCCAAACAATCCAATTAAAAAATGGGCAGAGGACCTGAATAGACACTTCTCCAAAGAGGACATACAGATGGCCAATAGATATATGAAAAGTGCTCAATATCACTAATCATCAGAGATGCAAATCTAAACCACAATGAGATACCACCTCACACCTGTCAGAATGGCTCCATCAATAATCAACAAACAACTAGTGCCGGCGAGGGTGTGGAGAAAGGGAACAGCTCTGGTACACTGGTGGGGGAATGCAGGTTGGTGCAGCCACTGTGGACAGCAGTATGGACGTTGCTCAAAAAATTAAAAATGGAGCTGCCTTATGACCCAGCAAATCCACTTCTGGTGTATATCTGAAGAAACCCATTAACTCGAAATAATATATGCACCCCTATGTTCATTGCAGCATTATTTATAATAGCCAAGATATGGCTATTATCAATCCAAGTGTCCATCAACAGACAAGTGGATTAAAAAGTAGTGGCAGGTATATTTATACAATTGAATATTACTCAGCCGTTAAAAAAAAGAAATCTTACCATTTGCAACAGCATGGATGGACCTAGAGGGTACTATGCTAAATGAGATAAGCCAGAGAGAGAAAGACAAGATATCATTTATATGTGGAACCTAAGAACAAAATAAGCAAACAAAATATAAACAGACTTATAGATATAGAGAGCAGACTGATGAAGGCCAGAAGGGAGGGGTGTTGTGGAACAGGCTAAAAAAAAGATGATCGGATTAAAAAGTACTAATTGGTAGTTACAAAATAGGCATGGGGATGTAACGTAAAGCATAGGGAATATAGTTAACAATACTGTAATAACTATGGTGCCTGGTGGGCACTTGAATTATTGGAGGGAATGCTTTATAACTTATATGAATGTCTACCCACTGTGCTGTACACCTGAAACTAACGCAAAAAAGTATGGAATGCAAACTAATCAAAAAATAAAAGTAACAAAATAAAATAACTGATTAATATGATAAGGGCTTTAATGAAAAAAGTGGACAACATGTAAGACTAGATGGGCAACGTAACACAGAGATGGAACCTAAGGAAAAAATAAAAGGAAATACCAGAAATCAAAAACACTATAAAAGAAATATGCCTTTGGTGGCTTCGTCATTAGACTGAACAAAGCCAAGAAAGAATCAGTGAGCTCGAAGATAGGTCAATGGAAACTTCAAATATTAAGAGCAAAGAGAAAAAAGAAAAAAAACAAAACAGAGTAACCAAGGACTGTGGGACAACTACAAAAGGTGTAACATATAGGAATACCACAAGGAGAAGACCAAAAAAAACCCAGAGGATATATTTGAAGTAATAAATTGCTGAGAATTTTCCAAAATTAATGGCAGACGCCAAACCACAGACCCAGAGACTCAGAGAACACTAAGCAGGATAAAAAACAAACAAACAAAAAACAACAGCAAAAAAAACCGGCACCTAAGCATATAATATTCAAACAGAAAATTAATGACAAAGAGAAAATCCTGAAACAAAAGCCAGAGTGAGGATAAGAATTACATTAGACTTCTCTTTAGAAAGCATACACACGGAGTAGAACGAAACACTTACAGGCTTGAAAGAAAAACCATCAACCTAGAATCGTATATCCTGAAAAACTACCCCCTAAACAATTGAGGAGAAATGAAGACTTTATCAGACAAAGAGAAACTGAGGAGATTTTTCACCAGTAGGCCTGTTTTGCAAGAAATGTTGAAAGAATGTCTTCAGAGAGAAGGAAAAGAGCACACGTCAGAAACTACAACCCACATAAAAAAGAAAGAACGTTAGAGAAGGCATAAGTTAGGAGACATAAAGTCTCTTCTTTTCCTCTTCTTAAGTAATCTAACAGATAATAATTTGTTCAAAAATAGTAATAGCAACAATGTACTTGGTGATTGTAGTTTATGGATGAGGGAAATGAACTATGGCAATGTCACAGGAGGTGGGAGGGGACGTCTGGGGTGCTCCGTTACAAGGGACTTGTACTGCCCATAAGTGGTAACAGTGTATTAAGCAGTAACAGTGTATTGGAAAGTGGACTAGGCTCAGTTGTGTGTGTGTGTGTGTGTGTGTGTGTGTGTGTGTACATATATATAAACTTCAATGGCAACCACCAAAAGTTTTAAAAGAAGAATAACTGATATACTGAAAGTGGAGGAAAAAAATGAAATCATAAAATGCTCGATGAAAACCAGAGAGCAGAAAGAGTGAAAGACAAAAACAAAAAAAAAAACATGGGCAATAAATAGAAAACAAAAACTAATACTGTTCCTATTAATCCAACATTATCAATAGTTTCTTTAATGTCAATGTTATACAAATTAAAAGAGACAGTAAGACTGGGGGAAAAAGAAGAACCAACTATACATTGTCTATAGAAACCCACTTTAAATATAAAAACACATAGAGATTAAAAGTAAAGGGACAGTGTAGGGGTAGAGGGAATATGGAAACTCCCTCTGATTTCTACTCAATTTTGCTGTGAACCTAAAACTACTCTAAAAATAAAGACATTACAACCCTTAATGTGTCTGTGCCTAAAACAGAGCATCAAAATACAGGAGGTAAAAACTTATAGACCACAAGGAGAAATAGATGAATCCACTGTCATACTGAAAATTTCCACATCCTCTATCAATAACTGACAGACAAAGAAGACAAAAAAAATCAGTAAGGACATAGTTGAACTGAACAATATCATCAATCAACCCGATCTACTTGGCATAAGAGAGTTAGTATTTCATCCAACAAAAGCAGAATAAACATTCTTCTCAAGTTCACACAGAACATTGACCAAGAGAGATCACATTCTGGGCAATAAATCACACCTTAACAAATTTTAAAATATTAAAATCATACAAACGATGTTCTCATATCACAATGGAATTATACTAGAAATCATATAGAAAGATCTCAGGATAACTCCAAAATACTTAGAGATTAAACAACTCACTTCTAAATAACACAAACACAAAGTCTGAGGAGAAATTTTTAAGTATTTCTAACTAAATGAAAATGAAACACAACTTAAGAAAATTTGTGGACTGCAGCCAAAGCAATGCTTAGAGGGAAATTTATAGCTACAAAAGGAGATCTAAAATCAATAAACTCAACTTCCACCAGAGGAAACTAGAAAAATAAAAGAAAATTAAATCCAAAGTAAGCAGAAGGAAAGAAATAAAAATTAGAGCAGAAATAAATAAAAGTGAAAACAGCAAATAGAGAAAAGTCAATGAAAGCAAAAGATGACTCTTTGAAAAGACTAATCGATAAGCCTCTAGCCAGGTTAATAAGGAAAAAGAGAATAGACACAAATTACTAATGTCAGAAATGAAAGAGATCCCATGGACATTAAAGGGACAATAAAGAGATATTATTAGCAATTATATGCCCACAAATTTGATAACCTGGATTAAATGAGCCAATTCCTTGAAAGATTCAATCTATCAAAACTCACACAAGGAGAAATAAAGAATCTGATTAGGCCTCTACGTACTAAGGAAACTGAATCAAATATTAATAGCCTTCCAAAACAGAAAGCAGAAGGCTTAAATCGGTTCTGTGATGAATTCCGCCATAGATTTAAGGATGATATTATACCAATTCTCTACAATCTCCTCCAGAAATTAGAAGCAGAGGAGATACTTCCTAACTCATTCTATAGGCACAGCATTACCTTAATACCCAAGACAGACAAGGACAGAGGAGGAAAAACCAGACAGACAGGAAGACCAGACAGGCAAAGACAAAAGGAAAAACTACAGACCCATATCCCTCATGAACATAGATGTAAAAATCTCTCATTCAAAACTTTCACAAATCAAATTCAATACTGCATAAAAAGAACTATACATCATGACCAAGAAGATTTTATTCCAGGTATGCAAGGCTGGTTCAACATTCGAAAACTAATTAATGTAAATCACCGCATACACAGGCTAAAGAAAAAATCATATGCACGTATCAATAGATGCAGAAAAAGTATTTGACAAAACCCAATATTCCTTCATGATAAAAATTCACAGCAAACCAGAAATAGAGGGGAACTTCCTCTACTTGATAAAAAAAACACAAACAAACAAAAAACAAGTACAAAAACCTACAGTTAACATATACTTAGTATGAGAAACTAGGTGTTTTTCCTGTAAGATCAGGAACAAGGCAAGGATATTCACTATCACTATTCCTATTCCACATGGTACAGGAAGTCCTAGCTCATAAAATAAGACAAGAAAGGGAAATAAAAGATGTGTAGATTGGAAAGGAAGAAATAAAACTGTCTCTGTTTGCATATGACATAATCATCTATGTAGAAAATCCCAAGCAATCAACCAAAGACCTCCTGGAACTAAAGGTGATTATAACAAGGTTGTGGAATACAAGGTTTATATACAAAAGCAAATTACTATCCTATATATCAGCAATGAACAATTGGAATTTGAAATTAAATACACAATAACTTACATTAGCACCCCCAAAAATGAAATACTTAGGTATAAATCTAACAAAGTATGGAGAGATAGTTTATACTCATAGACAGAAAGAGTCAATATTGTCAAGATATCTGTTCTTCCCAACTTGAGTTCTAGAGTCAATGACATTCCAGTCAAATCTCAGCAAGTTATTTGGTGGATACTGACAAATTGATTCTAAAGTTTACATGGAAAAGCAAAAGGTCCAGAACAGCCAATTCAATGTTGAAGAACAAAACTGGAGGACTGACATTACCTGACTTGAAGACTTACTACAAAACTACAGTAATCAAGACATACAGTACTGTGGTATTGGCAAAAGAACAGAGATAGAGATAAATGGAACAGAATAGAGAGCCCGGAAATGAAGCCACATAAATATGGTTAACTGATCTTTGATAAAAAAGCAAAGGCAATACAGTGGAGAAAGATAATCATTTCAACAAAAGGTACAGGAACAACTGGACACCTACATGCAAAAAAAAAAAAAAAAAGGATCATAAACCTAAATGTAAAATGCAAAACTATAAATATCTCAGAAGATAACATATAAGAAACCCTAGATGACTTTGGTTTGGTTATGACTTTTTAGATACAATAACAAAAGCATGATTCTGAAAGAAAAAAAAATTGATAAAACTGGACTTCATCAAAATTAAAAACTTCTCTGCAAAAGACATTTTTAAGAGAATAAAAGATAAGCCACATATAAAACTTTTGCAAAACATATATGTGATAAATGACTAGCATCCAAAAATACACAAAGAACTCATAAAAACTCAATAAGAAAACTAACAACCCAATTATAAAATGGGCCAAAGACCTAGCAGACACCTCCCCAAAGATATGCAGATATCAAATAAACATGAAAATATGTTTCACATCTTATATCATCAGGAAAATGCAAATTAAAACAACAGTGAGGTGCCATATGCATCTAATAGAATGGCAAAAAACCTGGAACACTGGCACCACCAAATGCTGGTGCGCGTGTGGAACAACAGGAGCTCTCATACACTGCTGGTGCGAATGCAGGATGGTACAGCCACTTTGGAAGAGAGTTGGTAGCATCTTACAAACTAAATGTACTCTTAACACATGATCCAGAAATTGCACTTCTTGGTATTTGCTCAAATGAGTTGAAAACTTATGGTTGACTACACAAAGACCTGCTACACATGGATGTCTACAGCAGCTTTATTCACAATTGCCAAAATGTGGAAGCCACCAAGCTGTCCTTCAGTGGGCGAATGGATAAAATGTGGTACATCCAGACAATGAAATATTACTCAGCGCTAAAAAGAAATGAGCTATCAAGATTTGAAAATACATGAAAGTACCTGAAATGCATATGACTAACTGAAAAACTGTCAGCCTGAAAAGGCTACATGCTATATGAGTTTAACTATATGACATTCTGGAAAAGCCGGACAGAAACTGTGTTGTCAGAAAAAGCTCGGTGGTTGCCAGGGGTTAGGTGGAGGGATCATCTAAGATTTTTAGGCAATGAAACTATTCCGTATGATATAATGATAGAAGGAAGCATGTCATTACTCATTTGTCCAAACCCACGGAGTGCACAACACAGAGAATGACCCTAATGTAAACTATGGACTTCAGTTAATAATAATGTATGAATATTAGCTCATGAACTGTAACAAATGTACTCACTAATGCAAGATGTTAATAGTAGGGGAGGCTGGGCGACGGTGAATGAAGGAGTATGTGGGAACTCTGCACTTTCCACTCAATCTTTCTGTAAATCTAAAACTACTCTAAAAATTAAGTCCATTTTTTTAATCAGAGAGGAAAAGCTCCATGTGAGTCTGCACACTTACTAACTGAAAGATCCTAGAGAAACATGCGGAGTCATCTGGTGAGAATGCTGGAGAAAAGCTGCCAAAATGGGAAAACATTATGAACAAAGCACTAAAAAGACGTATAGAAATATCTGTCTCAGACAACATTTAAAACAAGTAAAACATGAGCAAGCAAATGGACAAGGGCTAGGACATAAGAAATGCTGACGTACTGGGTAATGAGATCCTGAAGCGTGCTGCTATTTCACTTTAGAATACTAAATGTACAGAGCTGTCAGCTCTCTAAGCTCACAAGCGAGGTCTCCTGCTTCCCTGCCTCCCACCAAGCCCGCTCCTCTCCTAGTCCTTGACACCAGAAGCAGAGGTCAGGTTCCAGGCTAGGAGGTGCTCAGCCCCTGGCAAGTGCAGGCTTCTGCCCCCCAATACATCCCCCCGCACTCCTACTCAGCCCTGGCCCACCAGTCCACTGCTTGGTCTGGAGCGCCATCTGCTTTCGCCAACCCCTCAGGGTCTCCTTATCTCAGGGTTCCCCCTTGGTCCTCCCAATGCTCCCGCATCTGCTCCTGGTCTGGGCCAGGGTGATCCCCTGACTCAGCAGAAATGCCCCTTGGCCAGCAGGCATCTGGGACAGCCACAGATAGGCCTGGCCTCTTCTGGGGAAACCGGAGGTGGCTGCCAGCTGCCTCCAGGTGCTGACTAATGAATGTGTGGTATCAAGGTGAGTTTTAAGGTAAGTGCACTATGCCAGGTCCCTACACAACCACATGGGGATGCTAGCGGGGCCGCATTTGAGCAGCACCCAGGAGCTCTCAGAGAAGGATGAGGCCCCCTTCCACAGGCAGGTGTGCCCGTAAGGGGCACTACTGGTCATAGGTGCAGGGGTACCAGTGGGCCCAGGTGGTCCTGGCCTTACAGGCTGGTAGGGGCCTGGGGTGCACCCAGCATGTCCAGACCCAGGCTGAGGTTACCACTTGAGTGTGCAGATAACGGAGCATCCTGGACCCCATGGGGTGAATGTTCAAGCAGTGGGCGCAGACATGTACCAGCTGCACAGGACCCTGAAGCTGAGGTGAGGGCTGGGCTTGGAGGGGGTTGGGGGAGGGGTCCGTGACCCAGCTGTGTGGGTAGCAGGAGTCCAGCACCAGCAGTATTTTTGAGGAGCCCACAGCACCTCAAAACACAACCACAGGACAGACTGTGTCCACCACCTGAGAATGATCTGTGCTCTGTGGCTGGAAGTGCCAGCTCTAGCCAGGAGCCACTGTCCCTTCCCAGACCTGGCTGTTCCCACCAAGAACTGATGGGCCCAGGGGAGGGGAGCAAGTATTTAGGTCGGGCCTTGTCCTACCTGTGCACTGAGAACCAGGGCACCAATACTGCGCCTGTGAGGTTCCCACACAAGCACCATCATCTGGGCCAGCTGCCTCTGCAGCTAGGGCCCCCAGGATGGGAGGCTGCAGATCTGAGGGTCCTTTTCCACTTTTTGGCTTCCTTCCCACAGCTGTGCCCCAATTGGTCCAGGTGACTCAGGGGCCTCTTAGCTCTGTGTCATTCCCTCCCTGCTGGAGAGACTCCTAGGGAGGGCCCCAGCCCCAGGCTCTGGGAGAACCAGAAGGTTCCATCTTCCCATGGCCTTGCCAGCCTGTCATAACCTGGGGCCACACCTGAGAGCCCTGGGGGACAATGTTGCCATGAGTGAGCCACACAACCAGGTCCTTTGACCAAATAACCTCACTGCAGGGACTCTGCCGACAGGGAGTCCAAAGAACAGAAAGGTTGGCTCTGGGGATTTCTGATTCACCCGGTGCCCCATAAAGGGAGGCCTGAGTCAGGATGCCACCAACTTAGGGACTGACGGGTACCACGCCCTGGGAAACGTGAGGCTGTGGGGAAATGTGGAAAACCTTTAGTACATCAGGACATGCCTCCAGCTGGGTGAACATGGCAGGTGCACCTGAATGCTATGGAGTAGAAGCAGGGCCGCAGACCACAGAAGGGCTGTGGGTGGACGTGTGCTGGGCCTCATATCCCCTGACCACGATGCAGGTGGCTTTACTGATCAACCCCACTTTTCACAGTCCCATACTACTCATCGTGGTACCAAATCCTTGAATGCCTTTAGGGTACTGTCCCAGAAGCTCCGATGCCCCGAGAAACGATGCTGTGGGGCAGGTACGTGGGAGCTGTGCTTGGGCAGACTTGGGTCAGGACGGTGGCCCTCTCCCGAGTCACGAATTTCCAAACACAAGATAATCTACTCTGAGCAAAAGTAGGGCTAAACCTCCAAGCACATCGCATAATAGTGATTTAATAGAGGAAATAAATTTGTTTTAAATAATTGCAGAAAAAATATTCCAAAATGTGGAACAAACACTAGAAAAAACGATCAGACAAATCTGGAAAACCAGAACTTCTAGAAATCAAAAAATTACATTAAAAACTAAAACTCCACCAACAGTTTAAGCAATACTTGTGTAGTATTTCCATCAAGATCAGAGAATTGGTGACCTGGAATCACCCAGAATGTAAGGGGGGGGATGGGAAGGTGGGAAAGCAGAGTTAATGGCCATGAAAGAGCAGCAGGAAGTCCAACACAAGTGAAAACAGCTCCAGGAGGTGAGGAGAGCAGTGGCCAAGAGCTATGTGGAGTTGAGGAAAGGCCTGGCTCAGCTCCAGAAGCACAGGCCGGGCAGGATGAGTGTTACCACCACCTTATCACTACAGGCCGGGACCAGGGCCCTGTTCCCATTCTCCATGACACTCCTGCCATCACTGCCCCATGTTTCCCGGGGGGAGGGGGCAGCCTCACTACCTGGAAACCACTGGGAACAACACCCCTTCCTCCTCCAAGAACAGCACATGGGCCTGGCACACCACCTCTCGAGAACCTTCCTGGAGTGGCCATTAGGTGCCGGGGCTGATGTGCCTCCAGCATTGATCGTGCCAGGGCCAAGGAGGACCTCCAGGCAACAGCGTGAGTAGCCAGGGTGCCAGCCCCCCTGTCAAATGCTGAGTAATACGAAACACTGACTCTAAGTATACAGTCAGCTCCTTTCTCCTGTTTTCTTCACCAAATAAAGACAGTATGGGGGAGGGGGAGGATTGGCCCGCGTGTGCTGTGCTTTCCCAGCCAGAGCCTGTCTATAAACTCAGCACTACTCTGCTATGATATTATTTTCCTCTCTCAGGACTGAGCTATTTTACAATAATTTTTTTTTTTTTTTACTTTAGAATGAACTATTTTACAAAGTGAGGCTACTTACAACTTCCCTCTGACAGCAGAGCAGTCCCTTCCCTGGGCAGCATGTACATGGACAGCCAAACCCAGTAAGGCTGTGCTTGGGGCCAGGCACTGGCCAGTGTGCACGGTTTCAGCAAAGTTCTAGAAACACTTGAATGCAGCTACACAGTTACTGCAAGAGGGTTACTTCTCTGAGGTCACAGTTCGAGTTCTCTCATAAATTCCCGAACACACAAGTCACTGCTCCTCTAACGCAGCAGATGAGCGCTCCTATCAGGTCCAGCTCCCCATGGAGCCGAGTCCCCACTGGTCAGGGGCTGGGTACAGGCTTCCCTAAGTCTCTCACCATCTTCTCCAAAGGCGCACCCCTGGCAGTGGGGCAGAGGGCTGAGGCCTGCCCACCCCAGTCTGCAGCTTCCTGCCATAGCATTGGGACTGATGGGGGCCAGGATGAGACCACAGAGAGGCCATTGGCCTGGGCCTCAGTCCTCCTGGCAATTTACAAAGTGGGCCTGTCATTTTTACCTTACATGTGATGAAGGCAGAGACTGAGTGGCCACTGGGATCTGAGGTTGCAGGAAGGCTGGGCAGCCTCACATTAACAGAGCAGTAGGTCTGGGGTGGCTGGGGCTCCCACAGTCTGAAGAGATTTCAGACTACGAGAATCACAGGTAAAGCTCTAGAAAACTCAACCCTGCCCCTCCCAGTGCAGCTGCTTTCCTTTCAGGAGAAAGCGTGTGCCACCAATGGCCTTGAGGGCTCACGAGGGCCTCCCCAAATTCTCCTCCAAATGCTGAACACAGGCTGCTACACACATTACATGTATCATTCACACACCACAAATACATACACACCACATACACCACACACCACACACATTACACATCTCACTCACACACACACTACAAATACATGCACACCACATATACCACATCACACACATTACACATACTGCTCACATACCACACACACAATACATACACCACACCACACCTATGCACACACATGTACCACACACACATACACACACACACACTGTAGGGTTCTCTCCCACAGAAAGAAGTTTGGACCGAGCTCAGGGGCACAGGACTTCCCAACAGCCAGATTCCCCCCTGAGAAGTGCTGGGACCCTGGAAATCCCACCTTTGTGTCATTTTAATCATCTTATTGACAAAGATACGAGGATAGTCTACACCAAGGGTGATCAGAGTTAACAAATAAAAATATCAGATACCCAGTTAAGTTTGAATTTCAGGTAGACAGAAATTCAAATTATTTTTATCTGGTACCGCGATGGGCATATCTAAGCCCTCTTCCAGCTCTGACTCCCCCATGTGTGAGATGAGGGATGAGCACCCTGTCCCAGCTATGACATCACATGCTTTAGGCCAATCCAGGGAAGCTGAAATGCAGGGATGGTCAGCGAGTGTCCTCAAGGTTAGCAGGTCCCCCACAGCTGTTCACTGGCACTGGCTCCCATTTCAAAATATAGACACCCTTCACTTAGTTTTTTTAAATCGCTGCTTCCAACCTCAGGCACCCCACCTCCTTGCACAATCTCCATCACCACCAACTTGGAATTTGTTAGAAACCCCTCCTTGGTCCACCGGGGTCCTACTTCTTGACTTGCTGGAGGGGCTGACCTGGGGTCATGGGGGGCTGGTGGCATCATAGTGTGGTGGTGCCATCCTGCTCTGGTATGTGCACTTCCACTCTCAGGCCAGGCCAGTGCCACCTGATCCCTGCCCGCCCTGCCACTGGCAGGTGAACATGCTAAACACAAGAACTAACCCTGAGCACAGTCCCAGGCCCTTGAGTGCCCTGGAACCACCCTCAGGAGCCTCTGCAGGGTGTATGAGGGCAGGTGTCTGAGGGGGCCCCCACCTCCCACAGAGGGATGGCTAGCAGACCCCACCCCTGGGGCCCATGACAACAAGGGTGTCCAAAGGGAGGGCTCACTGAGGCCTGTGTTAAAAGGGAAGAAAGGCTGCAGAAAAACTGGAGTAAATGAAATCACTCATGAAGAACATGCACAATAAAAGCCATTTTCAAGGGCAAACTTGTGGAAAGATTGGGGCTTGGGTCAGATTGGGGCGAGGCAGTACCAATGGGACAAAGTGGATCCAGCCTCTCAGGGAAACGCTCTCCTGAGTCCCCCTGGAGGTGTTCAAGTTCCCTGCATGAGGACTGCTGTGCCGGACTCTCTTACTGGGGTCCTGATGGCTAGTCCATCCAAATGTGCTCCCAGGGCACACGCCCCTGGGGGAATCCTCTTGAGAAGGACTGTACTTCCCAAGGCTTGGGGCCAACAGGACGCCTGCTGGGCTCTGGCTCTGGACCACAGCCTGGGGCAGAGAGACCCAGCCACCTGGGCCAGCTCCAGAGGTGCTGTTCTCAGGGACAGGAATGACCTGAGCACTGAGAACAACCACTTGGAAGCCAAGACCCTTGCCCGCTGTGGAACTGCCCCACCCTGGAAGGCCCTCCCCAACCCATCTCCCCGACCAGCAGGACCCTCTCCCAGCCTCAGGGCCAGCCTCCTGGGCCTTCCCACAGTCTGCAGGGCAGTGGGCCCTTCCAGGAGGTGCCAGGACACCAAGACCCTCATCCAGCAGGCGAGGTGATGGCTGCGAGGGCTGGGACAGGTGGGCACTGCTACTTCTAGCGCCCCTCCCCATAGCCTTTCCAGTGGGACAGGGGTCAAGTCTCAAGGTTCTGGAGACAAGGAGTTTGGCAGCCGCCCCACAAACATGGGGTCACATTCAGGGGAATCATGTCACCATGGACACAACTGATTTCACCTGTCAGGATAGGCAGGAGCCGGGTGAGTCAGGCTTTCCTCTCTACTCTTAGTGGCATCTGGACTTCTCCTGGACCCCAAGGCTGGTGGTCACCACGGGAAGCAGGCCTCCCGCCCAAGTGGATGAGCAGCTGGGAGCTGCAGGAAGAGGAAGTAGAGCGCCCAGTGAGCTGAGCTGGGAGGTACCAAAACTAAGAGGGGGTGCCAGCAGATGCTAACTGCAACTGCCCCCTTTGTTCCAGGCACGGGGTCCTGATAGAAACAAGGGAACCTCTGTGACACAGTTGCCCACTGGGACAGTCACTCACCTGACCTTAGGCTTCAAGTGCCCTATAGCTATCTCAGTGAAGAACCCAGACCCAGAGAACAGGAGAGGAGGAGCCCTGCTAAACGGGCAGGTCAGGAACGCGGAGCCAGGGGGCAGCTTGCCCAAGAGGTCGGACGGTTGGTAAATGAGCACCTGGGAAAATGCGCGGTCCTACTGGCCATCGTGGGCATGACCACTCAAACAGAGATGAGCCACCAAATCCGAAACACTCCAGCAGGACCCGTCCTGTGAGATGGCCGTAAAACCAAGTTAATACAACGCTCGGTGAAACAAAGAAACTGGTCAACTTCAGGACCCTGACCTCCTGTTTGATGGAAACCCCTATAGGAACCCCAGGTCCGCCAAGAATAAGGGACCTTTGTGGGGAGGGGAAATGGGGGTAGGGACAAACTTTCAGCTGCCAGGCACGTAAGGTCAGAGGATCTGGTGGACAGCATGGGGACCAGAGTTCATAATGCTACACTATATACAGAGCACTTAAAGTCTGCCATGACAATATGAGTTCAGCATCCCCATAAAAAAAAAAAGGGTGAGCAAGTGAGCTGATGAATCTGGTGGTGGGAATCCTTCCACAATGTACAAAGACATCAAATCATCACACTTTACATACGTTACAATTTCATTTGCCAATTATACTTCAATAAAGCTGAAAAATAAAACTAAATCTTGTAAATTATGTAAGAAAAATTTTAAAAAAAAGGGCCTCTTTGGACAAGCACATATGTGGTGCAGACCAGCCACGTGGCCACGCACAGAGTGAAGCACCTGTGCCCGGCGGTGCACCTGCAGCCACGTGCATCCTCGTGCAGCGCAAAGTGTGTCTGGCACACTCAGGAAGGGCGTATGCACAGACAGACACCATGTTCCCAGGGCATTCCAGAATGGGTACTGTGAAAATGAATGGTCACATTATGAATGTGCTCAGAAAATATTCTGCGACACAAAATTCTAAATTTCCCAAGGCTTCCGTAATATCTTCAGAATTCTTTACTGTCACTCCTAAAGTAGCTCCAGTTGGAAGTGGCTCCCCATATTTTGGCCTTAGGTTGCTCTACTCTCCACCTCCAGGTGGAGCATCTGTAAATAATAATTTAGTATCTGTAAGTATCGAATATATATGAACAATCATTTGGTATCTGCAAGTAACGGTTTAAAGGCCCCTGCAGGACTCCCATTTGCAGAGCAGTTTTAACATCTCAGCCTGGAACTAACCTACACTGGTCCATGCCCTCAGCCTGTCTGGTGAGGCTGATGTCTGCTCAGCTCTCTCCAAGGGCCCCCACTGGGGTTCCCTCGGCCTTGCAAACCACACATCCTGCAGCAAGAGGCCCCACATGCTCTCCCCTTGTGTGGAGAGCAGTAAATTGGAGTTTAGTGGCCGATCTGCAGGTCTGCAGCAGGGAAATGTCAGGACACACCAGAGGGAGCTTGACTCAGGAGCTGTGGTGTCCTCCAAAGCTGGCTGTGCACCTGGGTCCCCACTTAGGGTACAACTGTTGGGAGTGAGAGTAGCTGTGGCAGGATGGCTCTGCTGCCCTGGGAAATGGGCATGGGGCCTCGCTGTTCCTCCTAGTGCAATGGTGGCTCCATCCAGAACCCATCACCCTGAGGCCTACTGCCTGGGGTGGTCCTCAAGGAGGGGAGGGGGCTTTGACTGGACAGGGCCCTGGGGCTTAAAACTACACCTGTACAGGGACCCTCAGGGCAGCTCTGGCCATGGATGTTGATGGGCCCCTTCTCAGCAGACAGGCTGCAGGCCAGGCTAATGTGCATTACTGGAGGTCACATCAGAAGGGGGTGCCAGAAGGGCAAAGACACCCCCATACCAGCCTTTAGAGCAAGGAGTCCTGAAGTGGACATCCCCTTCCTGCCCCTGGTGGCTGTGAGTGGGAGATGCTCAAGCCATAGTATCTATAAAACCCACAGTCACAAACCTGTGAGTGGGAAGCTGGACAGGATGACCTCTATACTCTGACAATATTATTTTTTATTATAAAAGTAATTTTATTCTCCTGGAAAACAAGATGGAAAGTAAAGTATAAAAGCTATAGGAAAAAATACTCTTAGCCCTTTTAACATGTTGGCATCTTTTCTTCCAGGCTGTTTTCTGTTTCAACTACTTAACACCAACTATCATATTATATAATGTTGACTCTTGCTTTTTTCCCATTCAGTGTCATAACAAACATTTTCACATATCACTAAAACCTGGTTGTAACCATCATTGTTGATAACTGCATAATTTTCTATTGTGTGCGTATATCATAATTTATTTAATCATGTCCTCAACTCTATCATCTAAGAGTCCAGAATCCTTGATATAGTAAATAAATGTTCAAATGTCTCTTTCTATGTTTTTAAACGTTTTCCACTGGATTTTTAACAGATATTCCAGATAGAGAAATAGTTGCTTTAAGCATCAGAAGCAGGTTTTGGAGCACCTGTTCCAGCAGTTTGTAGGGAAATCAGTTGTATCCAGATGTACAACAAATGCCTCTTTCTAGAAGCCCCGGGAATTACAGTCCTCCACCTGGATTAACAATCCCAAGACTCACAAAGTTGCTGGAAAAACAAATTTGACCTGAGAGCAAATGCAGTCCAGGTCATATAAACAGAAATACTGACTCTAGACCAAGGGAGGTGAGGCCTCTGTCCATAGGTTCCACCACACCCCTGAGAGTATCAACCTGGTGGGTGCTTAGAGTGGGACCTGGGGGCCAGCTCTATTCTGCGACCCTCCAGGGGGCAGCCCTAGAAAGAAAGGTTGGCAGGCTCTCCACTGCAACAGCATCTGGAGGAGGGAGGGACTGGTGCTCTCCAAGGTCCTGTACTACTGGACCATTTTATGATCTGTTCTTTGACTCCCCCGCCCCAAAAGGACAAGAAAAGGAAAGATTAGGATATGGAAACCTCAATGGGCTCTGGCTGGTTCTTGCCCTAGACCCCCAGAGGCCACAACTGCAGGGTGTGGGACCTGGAGCAGGAACAGCACTGTGGCCCCCTGGGTTGAGTGCCTTCTGCTGGGTCCCCAACTCCAAGGGCACCGGGGCCATGAAGCTAGGATGGCACAAGCTGGGCCTCCAGGGACACTTCAACAGCAGCCAGCACAGGCCAAGGGGCAGTGAGTGTGGTGAAAGGACATGGGCCATGCCAGATCACCTCCAACCTAGCAGCATGCCTGTGGCTCCTGAGCTGCTCGGAGCACCTGTGTTCCCATCCCTGTTTCGGGACCCCACTGGCTCACAGAGCCCCCTGAGGACAGGATGAGGTGCACACACAGACCTCACGCATGGGAAGCACCAGGTCCTCCATCCATCCGAGAGACACTCACTGACAGACACTGGAGACACAGAAGCCTCATCCATAAGTTCCAACCTGAAGATGGGACACTTCTCAAAGGGCCTGGACAAATGCTCTTGCTGAGCAGAGGGTAAGAAGGACAGATGGCCAAGTGTCGCTGGGTGACTTCACCAAGAGCCCTCCTTCACTACCTAGGTGCATGCCTTCACACTGACAGGCCAGTGCCAGGAGTGACTATACCTCCCAGGAGCGGGCATGCAGCCATGTCCTCCTGCATCCACTGGGACAGACTGGCAGTCTCTGCACAGGGATTCCTCAGGAGCTTAAGAACAGACCAAATCCTGGAATACCAGAGTGTCTGGAGGGACGTGAGAGCCAGGAAACAACCTGGCCGGCTCTGCGGCCCCTTAGGTCTCCAGCGACCGGGTCGAAGGGAACTGGTGATAGGCTGGCTCCTGACCCATAGTTTCAATGGGGGAGCAGGCCTTGGAACCTCTGAGAGCTGGCCAGGCCCCAGCATGACACAGAGGCCCCATGGAGAACAAAAACAGGCCAGCAGAGAAGGAGGCCCAGCAGAATGACAGGCAGGCTTGTACTCCAACAGGTATCAGGGCACCTCCTCCTTTCCCTGGAACCACAAGTCCAGCTGGCCGCAGCCCCTTGCTGCACATGGGCAGCCAACCCACACACTGAGGGTCCAGTCCTTCTGTAGGGACACCTCAGGGTCCACAAAGAGCACCAGGCTGAAAGAGGACACTGGTGTGCAGCCTCTGTTTCCTGTTTGTGAAAGAGGGGCTTGGACTAAGTGCTCCCAGGGACATCCCACTAGCACATCCTGTTCCAACAGTGCAACTGGAGGGCAGGGGCCAGAGTGGACAGCGTAACACATGATCCTGGATTAGTGGGTGGAGGCCAGAGTGGTCCCACATCCTGCCAGCAGAAGCCCTAGCCTCAGTGTCCACACAGCCAGGCTGAGAAACCCTGATCTAACTATACATTAGTGCCCCTGATGCCAGTTTGATGCCAGTTTCAGTTATTAAAGTTATTTCTCAAACTGAACCCAAATCTGCCTGCCTCCTTCTCCAAACTTTAATCTAGCACTAGGTTCCTTCATAGCCTGAGGCAGGGATAGCTGCTGAGGGCCAGCAGGAGCAAAACCGCGTGGTGCTCTGTTCCCACCAATGCCCACTTCTACTCCAGGGGAACACGGCATCCACAGAGAGGAAAGGAAAACCACGTGCCCTGGAGAGCTGAAGAGAACATGCGGGCGTGGGGCTGGCGTTCGGAGTTGGGCCCCAGGAGAGTGGCATCACAACTGCCTGCTCCAGGGTCTCTCGCTCTCTCCCCACCCCACCCCAGATGGCCAGAGGGACTTCTGAACTGAATCCCCTTGGTCACCGCCAGAGCTGCCTACAGGGCCCCACAGAGATTTTAGAGAGTTGGGGGGCAGGGGGCCGTGGGAGTCAGGGGGAACCACACAGCACACATTGGACAGATCTGGGCTGAGAACAGAGGCATTTCTTCCTGTCCTTTGAAGCAGGTGCCAGGTAAAAGGTTCTTGAAGCCCTAGTCCTGCACCAGTTGCAGCTCAGAGAAGGGGGAGATGTGGCTCAGACCCTAGACACGTGGTCGTGCACTGCCTCACCTAGGGCCAGGACTGAAACACAAGTGCCTGATGTCTGCGCAGTAGGCAGGTGGAAGGGATCCTGAAAGGCAGGGGCCCAGGTGAAGCCCATGGCAGTGCCAGGACCAGGCAGCGCCAGCTATACAAACCCCAGGCTGGGATCACAGGGTCACCATGATGACATGGACCCTCGTAACCTTGAGGCTAAACAGCAGGTGATACGTCCACCCTCCAGCAACATGGGTGGAAGTCAGGGCAGGAGCAACATGTGGTTGACTCTGACTTTCCCAAGGGGCAGGCAAGGTGGAGTGCCAGACACTCCGCTGTTGGCCTTCCATCCCAGGCCCCCTGCTGCCCCTCCCCCAGGATTCCCAGCTGGCGTCTGGTCTCTCTTCATCCTGCCCCTTCATACAGGGCACACAGCACTCTGAGAGAACTTGGTAAATTAGAGAATGTCCCACTCCTGTCTGGATGCTGCATTGAGGATAAAAGAAGAACTCCCACTCCTGGCCCAGGTGCATCCCCACCACTTCTGCCCTCCTGCACAATGTACTCTGAGTCACCCGTGGCCATCACCCTGCTGCCTCAGCCATGAGGGTGCCCAGCACTGCCTGTGAGGCTGGCCGCTGGCATGTGCCACCCAGTGGTGCAGGGACCCAGTATCTTCCTCGGTGCTGTGACCAGATGCTGAGACTGGAGCCCTGAACCCCAAGGTAGGCTGGACAGACTGATGGGCTCCCTCACTTGGCAGGCAAGTGCCAACCCCACGACTCCCACTGCAACCTGTGAGCAATGCCCTGGCCTTTTAAGACTGGGGATTCCCGGCTGCTTTGGCCTCGAATGTGAGCACAGTCTGCAACCACAACAGGAACCGCACAAAACCGTCACAGCTGTTCACTGTGGCTGCAGCAGAGAGTGGGGCAGGGAGGCTCCCCAGGTCCAGGCAAAGCCCCACAGACCACTTGTCAGCAGTGACCTAGGCCAGCTGCTGGGCCTCTCCCAGGCAGATGCTCCTCAGCAGAGCCAGGTGCAGTGCCCTTGGGAGCCGATGAGAGAAGAGGAGGAGATGACAGTTAGAAAGTGTCTGGTGCTGGGTGCAAACGAGCGGCAGGAAACACCCCTCCTCTTTTTTATGAGCTGCAACTCCACAACAGCTGGGCAGACTAGCCAGCGCTGTTAGAAATGGAAAGAGACTCCACAGCACCAATGGCAACTAATCCTCCAAGTTTCACAAATGTAGGCCAAAGGAAGTTTAGGGAGAACCCAGCTCCTGTCCAACATGCCCCTCTATGTTACCTCAAGTGGTACCACAGGGTCCCTCTCCCCACAGGGTCTGGGAAGTTCTTAGGAAGCCCCACCTGCCCCTCCTCAGCCTTGCTCACCTGGGAGGCAGACTGGATCCGCCTCAGTTTCTAGAATTTGTCATGATGCCAAGTGTCACACTGCACCAGAACCTCAGGCCTCAGTCTCTCTTGCACGAAAATGGGGCCTGAACCCCCAAATCTGTGTCATCTCTCCAGCCAAAGGCAGCCCAGGAGATGAGGCCTAGGTAGGGAAGGGCCCCTTGCCCTGCTGGGACACACTCAGGTTCCACTTTCTCACTACCCTTCCTGCTCAGCCCAGTTTCTTGGTGATTTGCACCCACACTCTGACTTAACAGGGTTTCTAAGGGGAAAGCAAAACAAGAGGTGAAGCTGCAACATTACACGATCTTCAAGTACCAGAGCTCACACAGCCAGGCTATGGGCTACCCATAGGTTGCTCTGGGATTGCGGGTTGCAGGCAGGGTCAGGGACCCAAGCTGAGACTGGCTGCCCCAGGGGTCAGTGTTGATGGGCTCAGACCTCTCCAAGGCCCACCCAGATGCTCACACTGTCCCATGTGCCCAGCCCATGGTGTGCTGGGTGTAGGAAAAAATGAGGTTCACTCTGCACCTCTGTGTGAAGCAAAAAATAGCACCCCACTTGGAGGACTCAGCCTGGGGTATACACAGCCAGAGGCTGCCCAAAGCTTTCTTGGGGACACAGCTCACCCCAGGGAGCAGTGCTGACCCATTCTGCAGGTTAGGGCCCCTGGGACCAGCCTGCCTTCTGGGGTCTCTGGCACCCCGCCATCCTTCTCCTCAATGAAAAGGCACTGGTGGGGAGCTCTTGAATAGACACACCACTGCCATCCCAGCCCATCATGCTGTCCTGTTGACCTCCACAGCTGATCTCTCCAGCCATGTGCAGCACACCCAGACGTGGTCCCTGACCCACCCCATCATGGCTTTCTCAACGGTCAGGGTGAAAGAAACAGGGACCCATAAATAATACAAGGAGTCCCCACATGTGGAGGGAAAATGCCTAACCCAGGATATGACAGAGGCAAGGCTCAACAAACACATATGGTTAAAAGGGAAAGCAGCACCCCTCCCCAGGCATGTAGACACACTCTGGTCGCGGGGCCTCCGCAGGCGTTCAGCTGAGCATGTGCACACCCCAACACGTGCACGAACACCTGCACCCTGAACGTGTCTGCTTCGGGAAATTCAGTCACCACACGTTAAAAGGTGATGTTTTTTAAAAGGGTAAAAGTACCAGCAATAAACAATCCAAAAAGGAAATTACAAAAATGATCCCATTTATAATTGCATCCAAAGGAACAGAATATCTAGGAATAAACTTAACCAAGGTATGAAAGGCTCATACAATAAAAGCTATAAAACGTTGCTAAGAAAAATCAAAGACCTAAATCTAAATAAATGGAAAGACATCTCGCGCTCATGGATCAGAAGGCATAATATTGTTAAGATGTCAATACTACCCCAAATGGTCTACACTGCAATCCCTTTCAAAATTCAACAGCCTTTTCTGCAGAAGTGGAGAGCAATTCTCAAAGTTATAGGGAATTGCAAGAAGCTCCGAAAAGCCAAAACAATATTTTTAAAAAAGAACAAAGTTGGAGGTCTCACATTTCCTGATTTCAAAACTTACAAAGCTACAGTAATTAAAACAGTGTACTACTGGCATAAGTAGAGACAGACAGATCAATGGAATGGAAGAGTCCAGAGCTCATGTATATGGTCAAATGATTTTCAACAAGGTCACCAAGATTTCAATAGGGAAAGATAATTTTTTTCAACAAATGGTGCCAGGGCAACTAGATACCCACATTCAACTAAATGAAGTTGAATTCATACCTCAAATCATGTACAAAAATTAACTAAAAATAAATTTAAAAACTAAATATAAGAGCTAAAACTATAAAACTCTTAAAAAAAAGCAAAGGGGTAAATCTTCATGACCTTGGGTTTAGCAATGGATTCTTAGGTATTAAACCAAAAGCATAAACAACGGAAGAAAAATTTAAATTAAAAACTTTTATGCATCCACGGACATTATCACAAAAGTGAAGAAAGAACCCACAAATGGGAAAATATTTGCAAATTGTGTTTCTGATAAGGTTTTAGTGTCCAGAATATATAAAGAGCACTTACAATTCAAAAATAAAAAGACAACCCAATTTACAAATGGGCAAAGTGTGTCAATAAGCATTTCTCCAAAGAACATATACAAATGGACAAGCAGCACCGGAAAAATGCTGACCATCATCAGCCATCAGGGAAATGCGAGCGAAAGCACACTGAGGTCCCACCTCACACCCACTAGGGTGGCTGCGATTTTAAAAATGGGGAACACCTAGTGCTGGTGAGGATGGGGAGGGATCAGCTCGCTCCTACACTGGTAGTGAGAATGTAAAACAGTGCAGCTGCTGTGGAAAAGTCTGTTGGTTTCTCAAAAAGGTAAACATAGAATAACCATATGACCCAACAATTCCTAAAAGAATTGAAAACAGGTCTTCAAACAAATATTTGTACAAGGATGTTCACAGCAGCACTACTGACGACAGCCACAGGTGGAAAAAGCCCAAGTGTCCATCAACAGGTGAATGGACACACAAACTGTAGTCCACCCATACATGCAACACCATCCCGCCACAAAAACCAGTGACGTCCTGAAACATGCTACAACATGGATGAACCTAAAAAGCATCATGCTAAATGAAAGAAACTAGACAGAAAAGGTTTCACATTGTATGATTCCATTTATATGAAGTATCCAGAATAGGTAAACCCATAGGGACACAAAACAGATGGACGGTTGTCCAGGGCTATGGGGAAGTGGAGGGAAAGCTGTGATTTAATGGGTTTGGGGTTTTCTTTGGGGTGATAAAAATGTTTGGGAACTAGACAGAGGTGATGGTTGCACAGCATTTTGAACGCACTAACTGCCATAAACTGTGTACTTTAAAATGGATAATTTCATGGTATGTGAATTTCACCCCAAATTTTTTAAAAAAACAAAAGGCTGGTTTCTCCACTTGCCTGGACAAATGCCACGGAGACCTTTAGTTTTTATGTGCTGAGGTCCACGCCAGACATCAATCGGAATTCTATGCTTTTCCATGGATGACCCACCACTTTGAGGGGAAGTGAACAGGCACTAAATTCTTTTTTTTTTTTTTTTTTCTCACTCAAGGATATGTTTTTTATTTTTTTATTTTATTTTATTTTATTTTATTTTATTTTATTTTATTTTATTTTTTACTGATGAGAGAGAGAGAGGAAGGGAGAGAGAGAAGAAGAGAGAAACATATATGGGTTGCCTCTCCTACGAGCCCTGACTAGGGATTGAACCCGCAACCTAGGTACGTGCCCTGACTGGGAATGGAACCCACCACCTTCTGCAACCTTTTGGTGCACAAGACAATGCTCCAACCAACTGAGCCACCTGGCCAGGGCCAGACACTAAACTCTTAAAACACAGGGCCAAGCCATTCCAAAGTGTGTGGTTAGGGTTGCCCACCAAGCCAGGAAGCTGAGAACCAAGGCACGCATTACAGGGGAATGACAGAGGAGCAAGAGGAGCAGAGGTGCAAAGATGGAGACAACTCTAAGCAAGAGGCTGGTGGGACCCGGGCACACCAGAGACACAGAGGGCGCTACAGAGAGCCTGGCATCCTCACCTGGCGAAAGATGCCACCTTCCTGCTGTAAAGAGGTTTCCATACACATAGCATTTGTGAAACCATGTACATGAATGGGGTTGTCAGTAGCTGGTGTTTGTTCAGGTCAGAATAACTTAAGCCAGATGCAATCCCTGCCCCTGTACCTCGGCAGAAGTGTCCATCTCCAGAGGGCAAGGAGGCAGGACTCCCCCTCTCTGCTACAAGTGGGAGGACAAGGTGGCCCTCCTGGACTACCACCCAGGTCACTGTGGGGACCAATAAGAGGACGACTGTGAGCAAACCCTGAGGCCATAAAGGCCAACCCCAGTGTGTGCTTTTATCACGTTGGTCATTTAGAAGCCAACTGACCACTCTGCTTTCCCCACAGCCAGAATTTAGGAGTTAGATTCTTCCAGCACATTCAATGTGAAACATTATTTTCTGCCTGATACTCCCAACAGCAAATCTCCACATTCTTTGAGAATAAGGCCTTGCCCTGTGACCAGGTGCCACTAGCATAGAGGTGAGGGGGTGGCCCCAGAGGACAGGGTGCCAGGGGTGGCAGGGTCCATACCAAGACCCCCAAGCCTTTGCCCAAATTCAGGCCATCAGCAGCCACACCTGAGACCAATTGGATCCAAACAAATGTGGATGCATGGAAAAGGCTCACACCAAGCATGTTTCCAGCCCAATATTTTCAACAAAAGCAAACATTCTGCCAGTTACAATGAGCCCAACTCCAAGTGACTCCCTTGGAGACACCTCACTTGGAAAGGGTCGGCGGACAGGGGCCTCTGCTCTGCCCTCTAGAAGCTGGCATCCCCCACCTCTTCCAGAACTTCTTAAATTCACACAGTAAGAATTCCTCGTTTTAAAGTGATGGTTATCTCTAAACACGTCAAACAGGCCACACTCCATCTTCCCCTGGTATTTAGGAATCTCAGGTTCTAGGATTTAACTGTCAGATCTAATCACCCAGATTGCAACACTGAAGCTTGACCCCTGGTGAGCCCTCCCTTCCGTCCAAGCACACACATGCTCCGCTGGCCAACAGAGCTGGCCATGAGCCCCACTGCGTCGCCAGGAGCCCATGAGAGCCAAGGACCTCTAGATGTGGCTCTGCCCCAAGAATCTTACCGCTGGGTGGGGTGGGGACATGGCGAAAGCCCACAAAGGCGACAAGTCCTGGAGGCGATGGGCACAGAGACAGGGCCCTGGCAGGGAAGGCAGGCAGAGCCCAGACAGCCTGAAGAACACACAGGGATTGGGGGGGGGGGGTTTGCGCCAGAACCTGACCCCTTCTCACCACCCCACTTCCTCCCACCCCCATCCTACCCTGTACCTCTCACCTGGACAGTGGCTCCTGCCCCTGCCCTTGTCACCAACTGTCCCCATAGCAACCAAAAGGACCCTGCCATGTCCTTAGTCCCCTCCCACCACTCCTTTGCTCAGAGCCTCTGACATGGCTCCTGCCTCCTGGTCCCACTGCAGGCTGTTCCTGATGTCGTCCCTTTGCTCTCACCCCACTCCCGCCCCCACAATGTTTCTTCGCAACTCTGACAGGGCTCCAGGGTGGCCTGGAACTCCCAATCTACAAGTCTGACTCCCACAGTAGAAACCCCACACAGGCAAGGAATCTATCTTGTTATCCCAGGAACCCACAGCCAGTACGGCACCCTACAGAGAACATGCCCCCCCCCCCATAAATGTTTACCGAGGACTAAATGAAACTTATCTCTGAAGGACTTAAACACAACTTCAGCTTTCAAACTCTTTAAAGTCAATTTTACTTATTTGCCTCCCCGAACCCTTCAAATTCAATAGAACAGGTGACTGAAAGAGGGCCAGGAAGCTTTAGGACGTCAGCTACTTTAACAGAATCATGTCCATTTCCCAGAGACAGATACTCGTCACATCAGGGTGGGGACAAGATGAACACCTGGGTCACTTCATAGAGCAACTAACTGGTCCACAGCGGCTGGACACCTCACCACAGGCCAGAGTGGAGGGCACCTGGGGTCTGGTGGAAGACACAAGAAGCTGTCCAGTGCTTGGCACAGGTGGCTTTGTGGCAACCTAATTGGGGAGGAGGGTCCTCAAGGCCAACGTGGTGCCACACCTCCCTACCAAACACACAGACAAGATAGCTCACAAGGCGACTGGCTGCAAAATCCATTCCTTCCTCATCACAGCCAATTCCCAGGTGAGGCCCAATCAGTGCCAGTGACAGCTGAATGGGCTGACAAGGTGCCCCGACTCAAGAGTGACCAGCCACGGTCAAGAAGGGGTGGCACATGGACTCCTGGCTTCCTGACTAAGCACACTTCTAGCCCAATCCAGCAGAAAGGCCTCCCCAGAGAACATGGGGAGGGGTGCTTGGGGTGCTGAGGGGATCGTACCCTGGGAGCAGGCTCTGTCCCTACAAAAGAGCTGTCCCAACCATGTTCTCGGCTGGTGCGTTCCACTGGCATGAATGTGGGTAACCTCAGAACCCTGTTCCGGTTCCCTCAAAATGTGGTGTGCCGGAGAGATGTGGTAGATCACAGAGGGACAAGACAGGGCCTGTCACTTTAACAGTTATGTTTATTTTTACAGGTACTATCTATGGCAAATGATACTAAAGTTCCACTTCAGGGAATGATACCAAGCTTCCCTCTAAAAAAAATATTCTGGAGAGTAAGGAGACATGAGCGTGAAAGGCACTGTGAGTCCTGGAACAAGAAATGGACAGCAGAGAGAGAAAACTTGGTGAAACAAATCCGCTGACGCCTGTGGTCTGGATGACGTACTGCCCAGTGCTTCTGCCTCAGTTTCCACGCTCGCAGAATGATCTAGTGAGATGTTAACTTCAGGGGAGGTGAAGGATGGGGAAAGGGAAACTGTACTGTTTTTGTAACTCTTGTAAGTCTAAAATTCTCTTAAAATAAAAAGTTACAATGTATTCAAACTTTTATAGAGTGAGTTGAGCTGTTTCATACTAAGTAAACAACAGTACAGATGGTAAGTGGACCTGGAAAGAGCACCGGTCATCCAGGACTATCTAGAGATTGGGAGCCACAGCATCATGTCACACCCCCCCTGCTGCAGAGGAGGAGGGCCTGGCCCCAGGGCTGTGAGGGCCCCTGGTGTGTGGGTGGAGGGGGAGGGAACTACTGCAGGCCCGAGCCCAGGGCTCACTTCTGCAAGTGACCCTTGTTTAGATGTAAAGAAGCTGTGTCCCTCCGCAGAGGGAAGTCCCTTTCAGACCCCAGGGCCACTCCACATAGGTGGACATGAATCTGTGCTGATCAAATGATCTGTGCCTGTGTGGGATCAAATCAAAGACCTCAGATGAGAAAATAGAAATAAGGAGATAAGGCCTCCCCAAAACAGTCCCTTTAAGGTGTCAGGAAGCACCTCTCTCCCAGCCTCTGCCCAGGCCAACAACCTAGCAAATGCAACCAGCCCCTAAGGCCAGCCCCCAGCCCCAATCCCCTGCCTAGCTCAGACCTGGCTTTGCCTTCCCAGGATGAAGGAGAAGGCCCTGGCCAGCCAG
The DNA here is from genome assembly GCF_054644295.1 of Miniopterus natalensis. Classification (NCBI taxonomy): domain Eukaryota; kingdom Metazoa; phylum Chordata; class Mammalia; order Chiroptera; family Miniopteridae; genus Miniopterus; species Miniopterus natalensis. The sequence continues at coordinate 7,323,386 of NC_142092.1, read as the reverse complement.
ACAAAGGTCCTCCCAGGCCCTCACACCTCCCCAAACCTGGGCACCCTGGGAGCTCTGCAGGCCCAGGTGGGCCTAGGGAGGAGGGAGCGGCCCCTTCACTCTCAGGGCACTGAGGGCCACCTTCTCGGCATCTCCGAAACTGAGGCGACCTGAGGGGTCAGATGGCAGCGCTCGCCCTTGGTCTGGCTAAGAACTTTGAGAGGATGCCCGTTGGTGGAGTGCATAGCCCAGTGTCCACACCCCAGGCTCTCATGCTTGGGGGGGGGGATGGGGGGGGTGTCCTGCAGCCCTGGGCTCCCAAGGAAGGCAGCCTGGGAGGCCCAGGAGATTTCAGTGGGCCTGCCCCAGAGTCCCACCCCCTCCTCGCTGGGGTCCCTGTCACAGGGACTCGGGCCTGGCGCTGACCAGTTGAACAGGCCCTGTCGCTCGGGGTGCCTGGCGCCCCACATGCGAACCGGCAGGACCAGACCCCACAGCCACGGGGGTCAGGGGCCAGCCCCCAGCACAGACCCCTCGGCCCAGCCCTGCTCCCCGCGGCCTCGGAGGGCACGGCGCTGGTCAGCCCGCGGTCCGGTCCGCAGAGGCCCAAGCCCACGGAACCTGTTGGAGCGGTCTGGGCGGCGGTGCCACCGCTCCCCCTCCACTCACTTCTGGGTGGGAAGGGACCTCAGCTCTGAAAACCGGGCGCGGGGCCAGGTCACGGCCGCGGGCAAGAGGAGCTTCGCCGCCCCCACCCATCCTCCGGGAGCCCAGGGTTCAAGTCGGAAGGGGCGCCCCGCCTGGAGCAGGGAAGACGGGCGCGGGGCGCGGGCCGGGCGGGCGGCAAAGCCACGACACCCACCGGCGGACCGCCTGTCACCCTCCCGACCGGGGACAGCGGGCCACGGGGCCAGAGCCCGCGGCCGGAGGGGTCCCGCCCGCGAGACGAGGCCCCGAGCCCCGGCCACGCGCGGTGGGCGCGCCGGCCGCCCCCGCCCGGGCCCGCGTCCGCCCAGCCCGCGGGCGCCCGAGCCCGCCGCTCGCGCCTCCCCGGGCCGCCGGGAAAGTTCCTGCAACTTCGCGGGGGAGGCGGCGGCCGGCCTGGGCCTCGGAGCCGGCCTGCGCCCCCGTCAGCCGCCAGGCCGCGGGCGCCCCGGCTCCCGGCCGGCCCGCCGGCCCCCGGGCCCGCTTTGTGCGCGGCGGCGAGGGGCGCCCGCGGCCTGGCCCCCGCCCGGGGCACAAAAGGGCGCGCGGCCGCGGGCGGCGGGCCGGGCCTGCGCGGGGCGCGGGGCGCGGGCCGGGCCGGGCCGGGCCGGGCGGCCGGGCCGCGCTCACCTGCCGTGGAACCAGTCCTTGCAGGCGTCGCACTCGATCATGAAGCGGGTAACGTCGTAGGGCAGCCGGCAGACGCAGTACACCGGCACCGTCGCCATGTTCGCGCCGCCCGCCCGCCCGCCGCCCGCGCTGCGCTCCGGGTCGGGCCGGGCGGGCCGGGCCGGGCGGGGGCCGGGCGGGCCGGGGCCGGGGCCGGGGCCGGGGACGGGCCGGGGGCGCACGACAGCCCGCGCGCACCCGCGGCGCGTCCACACAAAGGGGCGCGCGCAGCCGGGAGCCGCCCGCCGGCCCGGGCGCTGGGCGCGAGTGTGCGCGGGGCGGCGCGGGACACAAAAGGGAAGGGACGCGCGGGGGCGGCGGGCGGGCGGCAGCCGCGGCCCCACCGAAGGGACCCCCGGCCGCCGAGCGGCCTCTACGTCAGCGCCCCGGGTGGCGCCGCCTCCGCCCGCGGCCTGGCGGCCGCTCCCGCGGCGGGAAGGCGGGCCCGGGACCCGCGGGAGGAGACGGGCCGCGACCTGCGGGCAAAGGCGGGTCTGAGGCCCCGACGGGGCGCAGGTGGGCCGGGACCCTCCGGGGGAGGCGGGCTGGGGACCTGCGCAGAGGGCGGCCGGTCCGGCCCGGGGCAGGCGGGCCCGGGAGCCCTGCTCGGGGACGGACGGCGGGCAGCGTGCCCTCCAGGGAAGAGGGGCTCGGAGACCTGCCAGGGCAGGGGGCTGGGGTCTCCAGGGGAGCTGGGGACCCTCCGGGGAGCAGGTGGGCCTGGGCCCGCGGGGGGCGGGGAGGGGAGAGCGGCGCCCAGGGAGACCCCTGCGCGAGAAGGCGGGGGGCACCCTGCCAGGTGTCGGGGTGCGGTGGGGAGGAACACGGGAGCGCCGCAGGGGAGGGCTGAGGGTGCGCCGGGGCCCGGAAGCCTCGGGCGAGTGGGACCCGCGGCTGCCCTTGGCGCTGCGGGGCGGAGGCGGCGGAGCTCGGCTGACTTGGCGCCGACCCCGCGGTGCCCGGGGGCTCCCCCAGCCCTTCCTTCTGCTCCCCTCGTTCCTCTTGTTCGCACGGCCCCTGGACTTCCCTGATGCTCAGCCCCCAAGGGGGCAGAATTCAGGGGCCCAGGAGACTGGCACAGTTCAGCTCGGTAAAAAGAGAGCGATTATCTAAAACGGCGCTGCCCGGGGCACTGGTCAGAGCGCCGGCCTGGGTGGCCGAGGGCTGGGAGGCAGCGGCCTGCCTTCCGTCGGTGACCCAGGGCACCGAGCCGCGCTGGTGGCTGGGCAGGCGGGGCTGCAGAGGTGCTGTGACGCCCTCTGGGCCCCGCCTTTGCCCTGAAGTCGTCCTCCCTCCTCACCTGGCTGGTCTGGGTCTTTGGTGTGTGCAGGTGGGCCGGTCGCTGGCAGGGAGCTTTTCCCAGGGCGCCCCTCGGCAGACCCCTGCCCCTCCCAGCCGCTGCTGCAGCGCACTCGGTGCTGGCCTGGGCTGCAGACTGGAGGAGGGTCCTGTGTGTGCTACCTCCGCTGTCCCACCTTGGCCACTGCAAACTCAGAATTACAGGCCCCAGGCAGGAAGCCTGGTCCAGACCACCTCCCAGCAGCATCCTTGGCAGGCCCTCAGCTGCCACCAGCAGCCTCTAAGGGCCACTTGCTCCACTTACAGGCAGCCCAGTTGAAGTCCTCGCTCCTAACTGAGTCAGAATGTGCCCTCACGTAGCCAGCCAGCCTCCCCTAAGAGGGCACCACCTCAGCAGTGTCAGCTGGGAGGTACCAGCGTGAGGAAGATGAGGGGGAAGGAAGCTGGAGAAGAGGGAAGGCAGCCGGAGATAAGCTGCCTCCCCACCCTTGCGCACCTTGGCGAGCTGCTCAGGATCTGAAGCTAAGGCCTTCTTCCCGAATTCCAGCTGTCACCCTCACCTCCCGAGTCCTTCCTCCTGGAGACAGCCTGTAGGGCTTTGAAAAGGGAGTAACTATTGACCCTTGACACCATGGAGTGAATTAGGGCAGGTACACAGTGCTCAGCCTGCAGGTCAGAGTCTGGGAGGAGGCCCCAGAGCCTGCCTGGGCACTGCTGTGACTCACCCCCCCCCCCCCCCCAGCAGTCCTGAAGCACTCAAACTAGCGGTGTCCACCTCAACGCGCAAGGGGTCCACTGAAGCCAGAAACTTCTGGAGGCTACTGGGTTCCTGTCTTGCTCCCCCATCTCACCAGCAGCTGATCTCCTTCATGAGGCATTTAACTCCTTCGAGCCTCAGTTTTCACTTCTGGAAATGGCACCAATCCTGCCCAGTTCTGACACCTATCCAGATATGTATCTCTTAAGTGGCAGCACTAACACCTCAGGTGTCAGCGCCATCCCGACTGGGTGTCCTCACCCCTGACACTTTCATTTCCTTGTTTACAATAATGATAATAGTTACCCAGCATTTATCAAATGCACTGTGCTTAGTTCTTCCCCAGCCGGACCAGCACTCACCAACTGCTTCTAAAGCTCGCAGAATATCCCGTGGATGGCGGTCACATACTCAGCCCTCACATCGACACCTGAGGTGTTAGTGCTGCCACTTTAGAGATAAGTATCTAGATAGGTGTCAGAGCTGGGAAGGATTGGTGCCATTTCCAGATTGAAAACTGAGGCTCAAAGGAGTTAAATGCCTCATGAAGGAGGCCAGCTGGCTGGTGAGATGGGGGAGCCAGACAGGAACCCAGACTAAATCCAGAGCCAGAGTCTATGCAGCACCCCTTGGCCACCCTCAGGGCACCCTAAGCACACCCAGTAGCCTGGGAGCCTGTAATTCCACCCCTGTCATTCACTGCTGACCTTGGAGAATGGACCTGGATCTGGAAGTGTGAACTGAGGCTTTGCTGTTATTTGGAGCTCTTCCATGGCTGCCTGCTGACTACAGACTCACATAAGCCCAGACATGGGTCCCCAACTCTTCTATTGGGCTTCTTTCTATGACTTCCCTGTTCTCTCCTATCAGAAAGCCTTCCTTTTCTCCTTGTCCACCCTCTGTCTCATTCATTTACTCAAGCAGGTGTTGAGCACCTGCTCTGTGCCCAGCAGTGTTGTAGCTGCTTGGTAGCCCCTTTGGAGCACTGAACAGTCCCAAGTCCTGTGGAGCTGGTTCTTGAGTAAAGGGAGACAGCAACACATATGCAAGTTCTAATGGACTGGGTGCCACAGTGTCCTGGGGAAACAGGCGCGGGGTTGAGGGGGTGGACAGAGGTCACCTGGAAGCAGAGGCCTGGACCAGGCAAGGCTGCACAGAAAAAGGAAGGACAGCAAAGGGGGCTTCCTCAGAGGGGCCCAGAAAGGAAGGGGCTGGTGGCTTGAGGTCCAGGTGTCCTCTCTGGCCATGGGTATACCTGGAACTCTGCTGCCCCGAACTTGGTGGCCTCTGCACATGATCTGCCATTCATTGCTTCAATACCTACCCACCATGTTTGCCCCATTCCCCAGAGAACAGCATCCAGGAGTCTGTGAGCATCAAGACCTCACCACCCTCCTGGCCAGGCTTGGCTCAGTGGTTGAGCATCGACATAGGATCCAGGAGACCACTGTTCGATTCCCAGTCAGGGCATATGCCCAGGTTGCAGGCTCCATCCCCAGTTGGGGGCGTGCAGGAGGCAGCTGATCCATGACAACTCTCTCATCATTGATGTTTCTATCTCTCTCTCCATCTCCCTTCCTCTCTCTGAAATCAATAAAGATATACATTTTTAAAAAATGATCTCACCACCCACCCCAAGTGGCCTGGCCTGTTGCAAGGGTAAGCAATGTGGCCCCCAAGCTGCCCTTCACCCTGGTGCTCCAATGAAACACAACTGTAGCACTGTGCATCCAGCTGTGAGCATCTGAGACCAAGACCTGTTATTTACCTTGTTGCCCAAAGGAAAACAGCATTTTCCAGTACTTGTTTATTTGGTCACTCAACAAATTGCACTGAATGCTAGTGCAGAGATTTTTTAAATTGTGGTAACATACCATAAAATTTACCATTTTAACCCATTTTTAAGCATACTGCTCTGTGGCATTGAGTACATTCACTCTGTTGTGCAGTCATCACTATCATCTAGTTCATCTTCCCAAACGGAAGCTCCTTTTCTTTTAAACACTAATTCCCCATTACCCCCTCTCCCTAGCCCCTGTAAACCATTGACTCTCTATGAATTTGACAACACTGGCTACCTCATATAAGCGGAATCGTACACTGTTTGTACTTTTGTGACTGGCTTATTTCATTTAGCATAATGTCCTCAGGTTCATCCATTCATAGCATATGTCAGAACTTGCTTTTTAAGGCCGAATAATCCTATATTGCATGTATATGTCGTTTGGTTTATCCATTGACTATTGATGGATACTTGGATTGTTTCCACGTTTTGGCTCTAGTGAGTTATTCTATGAGCATGGGTGTACCAATATCTGTTCAAGTCCCTGCTTTCACTTCTTTTGTGTGTATATACACCCCAAAGTGGAATTGCTGAATCATATGGTAGTTCTATTTTTAACTGTCTGAGGAACCACATACTGTTTCTCACAGCAGCTGCACCTTTTTACATTCCCACCAACAGTGCACAAGGGTTCTCATTTCTCCACATCCTCATCAACACTTATTTTCTCATTTTTGGTTTGGTTTGGTTTGTGTGAGTGTGTGGGTTTATTTTTTATTATAGGCATCCTAATGTGTGTGTGAAGTGGTATCTCATTGCAATGTTTTTATTTTGTTTTGTTTACTGGTTCCACAGAAACTCCATGATCATTGTAGTTTTGACTTACATTTCTCAATGATTAGTGATATTAACTTTTCATGGGCTTATTGGCCATCTATGTACCCTCTTTTCTCCCCCCCCCCCATTTCCTTCTAAGAGTTTTATAGTTTCAGTTCTGAAATTTAGGTCTTCGATCCATTTTTAAATAATTTTTCTATATGGTGTGAGGTAAGGATACAGCTTCATTCTCTTGCATGTGGACAGACAGTTTTCCCAGCATCATTTTTCAAAAACACTGCTCTTTCCCCATAGAATGGTGATGACACCCTTGACCATATGGCCAAGTGTTTATTTCTGGGCTCTCTATTGTATTTTATTGGTCTGGATATCTATTTTTATGCCAGTACCACACTTTTGATTATGGTAGTTTTGTAGTAAGTTTTGAAATCAGGAACTATGAGTCCCCTAGCTTTGTTGTTCTTTTTCAAGATTGTTTTGGTTTATACTTCCATATAAATTTGAGGAGTGGCTTCTCTATTTCTGCAAAGGACTATTGGAATTTTGACAGGGATTTCATTGGATCTGGTAGATGGCTTTGGGTAGTATTGACATCTTAAATATTATTTTATGACTCATAAACATGGGATGTCTTTCCATCTGTTGTGTCTTCTTTAATTGCTGTCAGCAATGTTTTGTAGTTTTCAGTGTATAAGTCTTTTGTCTCCTCAGTTAAGTTTATTCCTGGGTATTTTTTTGATGGTATGGTAAATGGAATTGTATTCCTAATTTCCTTTTGGGATTGTAGTGTGTGGAAATAAAACAGATTTTTGTATTTTGATGTAGTACCCTACAACTTTGCTAAACCTGTTTATTCTTTGTGGAATCTTTAGAGTTACTAAATCTTGATGATTTTATGTGATCTAAGACCATGTCATCTATGAACAGAGATAATTTTACTTCTTCCTTTCTAATTTTAATACTTTTTCTTTCTTTTTCTTGCCCAATTGCTCTGGCTAGAACTTCCAATACTATGTTGCTAGAAGTGGAGTATTTTTCTCTTCCTGATTTTAGGGAAAAAGCTATTTTCTTAGTCTTTCACCATTATGACATTTGCTTAGGGTTTTTCACATATGTCCTTTACTATGTTGAAAAGGTTTTTTTCTATTTTTGTTGAGTATTTTTATCATGAAAGGGTGTTGAATTTTTGTCAAATGCTTTTTCTCCATCAATTAAGATGATCATGCTTTCGCCCCTTTCATTCTGTTAATGTAGTGTATTATATTGTTTGATTTTTATTGATTTAAAGGATATTGAATTATCCCTGTATTCCAGGAACCAATTCCATTTGGTCATGGTGTATGATCCTTTTAATATGCTATTGGTTTCCTGGTATTTTGTTGAGGATTTTGCATCAATATTCATAAGGGATATTGTTTTGCAGTTTTCTTATAGAGTCCTCGTCTGGCTTTTGTATTAGGGTAATATAAGCTTCATAGAAAGGGTTAGGATTCCCTCCTCTGCAATTTTTGGGAAGAGTTTAAGAAGGATTGATGTTAACTTTTCTTTATGTGTGTAGTAGAATTCACCAGCAAAGCCATCTGGTCCTGGGCTCTTCTTTGTTTTTTGTTTTTCTAAATATGTTTATTGATTTTTAGAGAGAGGAATGGGGTGGGAGGAGAGAGAGGAGAGAGACAGAAATGAGAGATAAAGACATTGATTGGTTGCCTCCTGTATGTGCCCGAACTGAGGACCAAACCTGCAACCTAGGTATGTGCCCTGACTAGAAATCGAACCCATGACCTTTCAGTGTATGGGATGATGCTCCAACCAACAAAGCCATACCGGCCGGAGTTGTGTGTTTTTTTATTATTATTGCTTCAATTTCCTTAATAGTTATAGGTCTATTGAGGTGTCCTATTTCTTTATGATTCAGTTTTGGTAGGTTGTGTGTTTCTAGGAATTTGTCCATTTCATCTAGGTTAACCAATGTGTAGGTGTATAAGTAGTGCAGGTTTTATAGCAGTGAACAAGGCAGACACATTTTCTACTCCAAGGAGCTCATATGCCAGAACAGAAGACAGCCAATAACTGGGTGGTGGGGAGTGATGTCAGAAAAGAGATACTAGGTCAACGCTGGATGTGTGCTTTTGTAACAGATGAATCTAGCAAATACAAAGGGAATTCTAAGAGTGGGCCCTTCTTGGGGTACTGGGACCAAGCTGGTCTGATCCAGAACTGATTGAAGTAAACAGTGACCCATGGGAACTTTGGAAGCCTTCTGTTTTTTTCCTGATAGGTTTAAAAGTGTGCCCTGTGTTGTTGACCATCTCTAGAATGGCCCTGTGGTGTTTGGAAGCAAAGTTTATAGACAAAATCCCTTCAGCTGGGTGATCATATAATTTACAATCCAAAAGGGTGCTGTTAATAAAATACCAGTACAGGGGCAAACAGGCTTTTCCAGACAAACTGGGACCAGGATGACCCTCCCACAGTTTATACTATGGTCATGTCTGCAGGGATGGACATGCACAAATACCAGGAATGGACATCGTGTGATGTCTGGGTAGGTCTGCCAAGGGTGCCTCCAGCTGTTTGCTTCATGAGCTGCCAAGGCCAAGGCTGTCCTAGGCACCTGCCCTTAAGTGGCTCAAACTCTGCCTGGGTAATTCCCACCCCACCTCCTGGTCATTACTCAGAGACTCCCTGACACCTCCCTCTATCCCTACCCATAGGAAGTTCCTTCTTTTCTCTGCATTTTCCTTCATAGAACTTATTACCATTGCTGCTGCATTTTCATGTATATTTCTTTTCTCTTGTGTGCTTTTCATGTGACTGTTTCCTGCTCGAGTGAAATGCTGCAGCACAGGGAGGTCTCTGTTCTGCTCATGGTTGTCTCTCCAGCAGCTATCACATTGCCAGCCCTAGCAGACCCTCCTGAAGCGGGTTTGGGAGTACCTGGTTAAATACGAGGTGAGGGTGAACCTTCAGTCTGATATCAGCCTCTACTGTTGGAGAAACAGGACCACAGTCCTTGCTTACTACCCAGGCAGTTTCATTCCACTTGGGACTGTTAACATTCAGATCAGCCCAGGTCACTTGCAGTCACCCCTCTGTGTATCAACAAAAAGAAATGTGCAACCAGAGCTAAGTCACACCCAGCTAAGGTGTGGCAGCCTGCCCATGGGTTCAGAGACAACTGGGCAGAGCACAATCAGCACTTACCAGGAGGGCAGCACACAGGGTGTATCAGCTTCCTGGGGCTGCCGTAACAAGGTACCACAGACCAGGTGGTTTAAAACAACAGAAAAGTGTCCTCTGAGGGTTCTGGAGGCCAGAATTCTGAGATCAAGGTGCCAGCAGGGCTGTGCTCCCTCAGGAAGTGCTAGGAAGGGTCTGCTGCAGGCCTCTCTCCAGCTTCCAGCACTTTCTTGGCTTGTGGCAGCACCACTCTAATCTCCACAAAGCTGTTTTTGTCCCTTTGTGTGTATCTGTGTCCACATTTCCCTTTTACAGGGATGCAAGTCCTGTGGATTAGGGCCCATCCCATTCCAGCCTGACTTCAGCCTAATTACACCTGTGACAACCCTATTTAAGGGTCTAAGGGACCGGAGTCAGGACTCCGATGTGAATTTGGGGAGATGCAGTCCAGCACAGGGTGAGGTGCCTACTGCAAAGCTTGCTTTGGCCCTGTCCCCAGGTCTGTGGCCCAGGTCGTGCTAGGGAAGCTAACAGGGCAAGACGGGAAGCCCTGCATCCCACAGCCTGGGCCCATGTGAGGAGAGCAAAGGTGACTCCAGGTAAAGTGGCCTCTGCAAGGTTCACTGTACCAAGTGGGGAGCAAGGAGTAAAGGGGGGCAATAAGCTAGACATTTGCAGAAGAACTGAAGGTAGAGTAAGATCACTGGAAGAGAAAGCCGCTCCCAAGGATGCCCACATCAGGAAAGGACTGGCACCCTCCCCACTGTGTCCTTGGATGAGGGGACAGAGAGTGAATTCTTTCTTAAAATCCGTGTCTTGGGCTGGGTTTTTAGAATCATAAAAGAGCCAGGATATTAGAAGTTCTGTCAATTGAAAAATGGAGAAACTGAAGAGACATAGTAAACATAAGAGGGGAAATGCCAACCTCACTAGCAATGGAAGCTTGTGAAAACCAGAAATCATTTCCCCATCATCCTGGCAGAGGTGGGAGGGTGCGGTCAGTGCTGAGGAACCAAAGGCCCTTCCCCACGCCTCCCACCCTCCTGTATACCTTCTGGCAAAACGCTAACCACCTGCAGGGTGCAGGGCATCCCCTTCCTTGACCAGCTGGAGCCCACTCACAGCCTTCCAAGGGCCACCAGCATGCCCAGCATGCTCACCCCTCACTCTCCCGCTCTCCCCGGCCTGACTCCCACCCCTCTCTGCACAGACCCTGTCCTTGCGGCAGCTGGTCCCATCGGGCCTCCCTGCCAACGGCCCTAGCACCGCCTTTGATTTTTCGCGTCTTGTCTGAGTCATGTGTCCACACGTGTGCTGCCCCATGTGAAGGCCGTGACGGCATGCTCCCTGCGCCTGGGCCCTAGAGCTGGGCTACACGGACCCTCGATGCCGGGAGCGCTGGAATAGAGCCGCGTCCAGCCACGCCGCTGGCAGGCAGGGCAGGTCGGCCCTGGGGCTGCGGGCGCGGCCCAGCGCTGGAGGAGAGACCAAAGTGCTGCCAGGCGGGGAAAATGCCACGAAGTATGTACGGCATTGATTACTTTCTGCAAAGAAAATAAAAGCCATTTATATATACTGCTCAGAAAAAGGGACGACCAAGAGCAAATACTAACAGGTGTCTCAGGATGGGAGAATTACTGCTGATTTTCCTTTTTTGTTTATATTTTTAAAAGTTATTACAATAAACATTACTTCTGAAATGAGAAAAAGAATCCACAAAAGCCATTTTTAAGGAAGGAAATAAAGGGTCAATGCCTGGGCAGAATTCGGCCCAAGCCCCTGCAGGCCCCACCGGGCGCGGGCGGAGCCGAGTGTCCCAGCCGAGCGCGGTGCCCGCACGTCCCTCTGCGCCGCGCGGGGTCCGACCGCGCTGTTCTCCCGGCGGGGACCCGCCCCGAGGCACGAGCCGCCGGGCCGCGGCGGGGCGGCGCCGCCGGCCTCGGGAGCAGGGCCGGGCACCGGGCGCACGGTGCACCACGAGGGCCCGCAGCGGACACCGGACTGAAGGAGTACAGCGCGGACCAGGGCGGTCCAGCCGGGCTCCGCGGTGCGAGCGCGGGGTTTGCCGACACGGCGCGGTGCGAGCGCGGGGGTGCGGTCCCTCCCCCTGGGCGGCGCGCGAGCACCACCCCTGACGGCGCGGGTCGGGGGGGCGCAGCGCGAGCGCCGGCGGACAGCGCTTCCGGCCCGCGCGAGCCTCCCTCCGGGCCCGCTCCCTCCCAGGGGCGCGGGGCTCCGGCCTGCGGGCGCGCTGCCCGGGGGGGACGGTGTGCGGCTCCGGCGGGGTCTTCCGCGGCCCGGTTCGGGGAACCATGACTTGCGCACTGACCGTGCAGGGAAAGCCCTGGTCGCGGTGAGGACGACGCCACTGCCTCCGCCTGCGGGCCTGGGCGGCGGCGCCGGAGGCGCTGGACCGCGGACCTCCGAGAGGGGGCGCGCGCGACGCCCCTGCCGGGCGAGGGGAGCCAGACGGACAGCCCTACCCCGCCCCGCCCCGCCCCGCCCCTCGCCCTGAGCGAGGCCCGGCTGCACAGTACGCAAGTACCCGCCCACCTTACGCAGGCCCCGCCCTACGTGACTGCGTCCTCCGCCCACCGGCAGGAAGCGCGGAGCCGCGCCCACCCTGCATCTTCCCCCGACTCCCACAGCTTGGCTGGCGGAGCAGAGGCGTCTCCCAATCATCCGGCGCCGCCAGGTTCCTCTTCCGGCCCCGGACCCGCGCAGTCGGCGCCGAGCGCGCGCGCAGCCCGTGCGGCGGCGACGCCGACAGCGCCCGCGGAAGAGCGCAGGACGAGCGGAGGCCGGCTCTGCAGTGCCGCGGCCTCGGGCCGGCCGCCGCCGCCCCCTAGCCGTCACCCCCGAGGTAAAAAAGCGTCTCTGGTGGTGATAAGTGTCGTCCTGATAGGACTGTGTGAGGATTAAATGGGTTAGACCCCCAGAATAGTGCTCCTAAAGTAGCATTTCCTATTTTAGCACCATTATTGAAGTGGTTGGAACACGAGAGATTTATAGTGGGTTCTCAGAAAACAGATACCAGTAAAAACGTATTCAGTCACCCCGTCTTGTGCTAAGCACCCACAACTCACTGATGTAAAAACATGGTGAAACGGGGGAGAAGACAGGACTCTGCCTTGCACAGTAACTCCAAATAACTTATGTAAGTACTTAAGCGTAACTCCCAGCTCCTAGGGGCGGTGCAGAGTGGCCCTCCCCCAAAAGCACACAGCAGGGGGGACGACCGACACAGCCCGGGGACCAAGGCCGGTCACGGGGATGGTCATGCTAACTCCGTGCCCCACGTGCCTCATGAGAAAAACAGGCCAGTTCCAACCGAGGGACGTTCGGCACAGGGCCCTCCCAGCCCTCGGCTGCCGCGGGAAGGCCTGACGCTGTCCCGGCAGGAAGGGCGGGGAGACAGGACAGCTCGGTGTAACGCAGTCGATCCCCGGACAAAAAGGGACACTGTTTGTAAAAACTAAACAAATCCGAGTAAAGTATGGGTTTGGCTAATTAAAAAAAGGGGGGTTAATCAAAATCAAATTTATTTCTTCCTTGGGCTTTTTTAGAAAAATAAATTTCTATTTCTAAGCCTGCTCTCAGGTCTTTTTTGTAACTGAAACTCAGATCAGCATAATTTTCATATTAACCATGTATGTAAGTTTCTTTAGAGCTGGAAATCTGGAATTATTTGCAAAGGACAAAATATTTCTCAGTCTTATTTATTTGACCAAGTTCTTCAGTAGCTGTTTCAGTTTGAATTAAACCTCAGTAAAATACAAGGAATTTAAAAGCCACGCCATACTTTATACTAAAAGAATAAAGATTTTTATTAAGCATTGTAAGTTGCATTCAATAGCCTTCAATACACCACACCACAACCCATCTACAATCAGTCAAACCCAACAGCAGTTCATTCTTGCACAATCCATGAGTTAGGGCAAAACTCCCTTCAACTTACAGTAAGATCCTACTCAAGTCTTGCGGGCAGGGATTGGGGAATTACATCTCGTTTCTGATCACTAATGTGTGATGAAGAGCATCAGGAGAATTATATGAAAACGAATAAGAAGTGATTCTGATTTCAAAGTACATTGTTTGGAAACATTAACAAAAACATCAAAATGATATAAGTATACCTGCTTCTACTAAATTCTTGATGGGAAAGTTCTCAAGAACAAGCAATTTGTTTCCTGCTACAGAAGGGGGGTGGTGTTTTTTTTTTTAAAGATCAAAGGGATTTTTTTTTTTGTTTTTCACAGAATTTCATATTTTGCTAATATGAAGGCATAAAACAGCAACAAAGAACAATAATGCATACAGCAGTGAATACACCAGGGTAATGTTGATATTCGAAACAGCTAGATAATTTTGGGGTGTTTTAGAATAAATGCAACAGAGGTCAATAATCACAAAATTTTAAGGTTAGAGCAAGATCAGTCAATGACTAAACAGAGTTAACATCTTTTATAGGACTATTACTGATTATTAGCATTTTTGTTTTGCAAATGGGCACATACTGGTAAGAATGGAAGAAAGGACAATAACATGCATAATATTAACTACACACTTTAAAAATTATGAACCATGCAGAAGTTTAGCTCAAGTAGTAGCACTAATGGTCTACGTTCGATTCAAAACCACATAGTTCATTGATCACAGATGCATGGTATTTAAGTCACAAAAAGTTTCAGAACACATTGTATTGATTTTGAAAGGTCATTTGCATCTTCTATGATTTCAACTTTATCTCCATTTAACTTGCTTGTAAAGTATGTATGATGTACTGTATATTTAAAATCAGCAGAACGGCAATATTACTCTATAATTTTTTGTTTTGATAGTTGCACTTTTTCTTTTAACACAAAAGAACCACATCAACAGTGATGAAATTTAAGTAAGAAAGAAAAACTGTGGTTGTGCCTTATTTCTTTCATAATCATAAAATCAAAGCCTTAAACAAAGCTTTCTTGTGAACAGTAATGCAAAATCAAAGATAATGGCATACATATGGTGCCAGATGCTAAAAATGATATTTTAAGCTATATATACTTAAAGACTGCCAAAATTTGTTTTCTTTATAGTTCAAGAAACACAACTATAGGCTTTTGTCATAACCAGTTTAAACTTTGTGTGTACTTCATTTTAAGAGTGGGAGTCAAATGCTCTTCATTTTCTTTCTCTTTTTGTTTATTGTAGCATTTTGACTACAACTGGTTAAAACTAAAAATGTGTTTTTTAAATCTCTGATATCAAAGAGGGATCCGAATTTCCAAAGTCCTCATTTTTCTCTTACGGAAAGGAAAAAATGTACATAACTGTAGGCTCTCTTTCTCTCCAGATATTCCTAAATCCTTACCCTTCCAGCATCCTTCACCCTCTATAAAAAATAAGTTTATTCTTCTTGCTTTAAGACAGCTGCCTCCAGAGCATCAGCTCCACGGCAAGCACTGTCTGTGCTTAGTGCATTTAAGTGAGGATTTGTATTGCACGTCTTAGAGTCATTGTTCAAGGCACTTTCCGAGTGGCTGGGGGCCCTGGTGTCGCCTGCACTCCCATTCATCTGGGAAGCTGGCTTCTCAGCCACCGCTCCGTTTTCAGCCAGGGACCCGTCTGAAGAGATGGCAGAGGACTTGGATTCCCCGGATCTTGACTTCAGTTCTTTGGCCACTTCCTCTGCTGAAGCAGCATAAGGAGGCTTGCCCTGTTTCAAATGAATTACACAAGCAATTAGGCAGCTTTTGATAAACAGTGGGAAAGAGGGGTGCTGAGGCCTGATGGCGCTTGCTGCAGATTCAGGAATAGAATAGAGTGTATGTACTTTCCACTCTATACATTCTATTATATACTCCATATACTCTATAAGTCTGTATACACTCTGTACATTCTGTTATATACTCTACGTACATTCTCTACTCATTCTCTAACATAGTGTCTTTGCTTCTGATGGACCTTCATCTGGCAAAGGCTTCTCCTGTCTCAGCAGTTGCTCCTGTGTCCCTGTCCCTCAGCGTCCCTGTAGTTAATGTCCTGATGATGAGGGACATCCACCTGAAGAGCCCTATCTAATCCTTTTGTGTAACATCGAGTCATTTACAGTAAAAAACGCCCCTCAGTAAGTCTACTCTGAAGTTTCAGACTACACCTGTCCCCCATGACCACCAATGGCACACCTGCCCGTATGAGGCAGAGGGACGCCCATTTTTTCTGGGAAATGAAGGAATGATGCACTCTTTGCTGGGAAACCTCAGCAAGAACAAAGTTTGCACTGATAATCGCTACATGTGTTTGTGGCTTATCTCTTCTGAATGGGTCTCCCCCTTCTAACAGATTTAAAAACAATTCTCTGGAAAAAAATGAATGTTGAGACTGATTCAACACATTTCCTGAAAGATAAGGCCTCTCTGTAAGGAACCATGAAGAAAGATCTTTCAGTTGCTTACATCTTAGAGCATGGGTTTTTCAACCTGGCATCATGACACAGTGGACCTCATAATTCTGCCACGGGCCGTGTGGTGCACTGTAGGGTGTTGAGAAGCATTAATGGCCTCTGCCCACAGAAGCCCTCAGTACTTGCAGCCCAAGCTGTGACAATTAACCATGTCTCCAAATAAAGCCAGTGTCCCCTAGGGGTAACAGTGCCAGGGCTGAGACCCTCCGTCAGAGACTTGTTGCTGAAGAAAATATTGATGGTCTTCACCTTCAAATGGTCATTTTTCAGATGAGAAAACAGGCTCAGAACAGGTAAGCTGCTTATAGATCTTCCAGCTCCACATCCCACCCCCTTTCAACACAAGATGGCGATGCATCTAGTGCCTTCTAGTCCTTGCTACTCTGAGGTGTTTTCCCAGTTGAAGGTGAAGGCCACCTGCTCAGCCCAAATGGGGCTGAAGGTGCCCATCACCCTCACCTTAGGGATGCCTTCTCCTACACCAGTGGTCACCATGTTCCCCTTTGGGTTCCATGTCAGACACGGTCTTCTCATTTTAGTTTTCAATCCTAGACTTCAGAAACACTAATGTAAACTTTTCCAGAAGTCTATACTACTGTCATTTTCTTGGAACCTTGAAATAAATAATATAAAAATATAGGAGGAATAAAATATAGGAGGGCCAAGAAGGGGCAAAAAATAACACTGAAGATATCAAGTACATGCTTTCAAACCTCAAAGGAAAAAGTACACTCGCTGGACTAAACAAATACCTGCAGCGGTACTGCCAGTGGTGGGGAGCAGCCCCTCACACCTGCTGCAGGAACTGCATCAGGGGCCTCTTTACTAGGAGCCTCCCCACAGTTACTCTAGGGGGGTGAGGGGTATTCATGGAGGATGCAAGAGGAATGAGAAGGAAAGCCAGCTTGCACCTCTCTCTACAGCCATTCTTCCTGCAAGCCTGGGCCACTGTGAGGCGTCCCTGCCACCCAGTGACCACAAGCACAGGGCGGCACTGCCTCCCCTGCACACATCCTCTTAGGACTGGCCCCACCAGGATGGGAACAACGTAGACAGGAGGACAGGTCAGAAACTCTCAGGAGACAAGCTGCCCTTCATTATCTGTCCTCAAGATACAAGAATACTAATGTAACCTAAAACTAAGCACAGCAAGTACCAAGGTGAAGCACATGTGACGCCACTATAGAAAAATAAGGAATGGAGTAACATTCCTGTGGTCTATGAACTATGTCAGAAAGTATGTCCACAGAAGACCAAGACTGCTTCCTCTGATTTCAAAACGGGTTATGATAGGACAGGACGTACACCAATCACACCAAGAAAAGCTAGAAAGTGAGGCGACAGTCTTAGAGGAGAATTCAAAAGAAAAAGATTATTCGAATGACAAAGACTAGGAGAAATACACCAAATAAGCATCTTAATACCTGAAGAAAGTGAAAAGAAACAATTTTTAAGATCAGAGAGAAACAAAGATAGAGAAATGCAAATCAAAATTATGCTGAGCGAAATAAGCCAGGCAGAGAAAGATAAGTATCACGTGATCTCACTCATATGTGGAATCTAATGAACAAAATAAACTGACAAACAAAAACGATTCAGAGACATAGAAGCATGCAACAGACTGACGTATTTCAGGGCAGGAGGCAGGGGGGAGATTAACCAATGAACTTATATGCGTACATGCCTAGCGTGGGAAAGTGTGGGGAAGGCCTGGGGAGGGGGGGACAATATTGTGTGGGGAAGGCCTGGGGAGGGGGGGAGCAGGGTATAGAGGGTCAATGGGGTGAGGAGGTACGACGGACATCTGTAATACTTTCAACAAATTAAATAACTACATTTGATACTACCTCATACTACCTGAGACAGCTAAACTCGAAGACAAATAACAGAAAGTGTTGGTGAGAATGTGGAGAAACCAGAACTCTGACATTGCTGGTAGGAATGGAAAATGGCACAGCCACTTTGGAAAAACAGTTTGGTGGTTCCTCAATTAGTTAAACTGAACTACCATGTGAGAATTCATTCTTACCTATATAGCCAAGAGAATGCAAAACGTGTCCACACAAAACCTTGTCCATAATGACTCTAGTTAATAATATTCTGTTGTACAGGGTGGGGTAAAAGTGGGTTTATAGCTATGAGTATGCAAAATACAGTTTATTCTTGTATTATTACTTATATTATTTTCCATACGAACTATAAACCTACTTTTGCTCCTCCCTATATTTGAAGGTTGCTAAGAGAGTAGATCTTAAAAGTCCTCATCACAAAAAGAAACTTTTAAAATTATGTAAGTTTATGGATTTTAACTAGATTTAATGTGGTGATCATTTTGCAATGTATACAAATTATGTTGTATACCTGAAACTAATATAACGATTATATCTCAGTAAAACTGGAGGGAAAAAACTGAAATTATACACACACACACACACACACACATATCCATTCATAGCAGCATTATTCATAACAGCCCCAAGATAAAAACAACCTGAACGTCCATGAACTGATGAATGAATAAACCAAGTGTGGCCAATCCACACAATAGATCGTAACTCAACAAAGAAAAGGAATGAAGTGCTGGTATGTGCCACACATGCACTGACATGAAAGGTACAGAGAGTAAGTCCACCAAGACACAAAGCAGATATGTGGTGGTCAGGGGATAGGGGTGTGCAGGGCAGGGGATAGTGACTGCTCTTGAGTATGTGGTTTCTTCCTGGAGTGATGAATGTTCTGGAATTAGTGGTAACTACTGCATGACCTTGAGAATTGTACACTTTCAACAGGTGAATTTTATGTTTTGTGAGTTATATCAAAAAAAGAAAGGAAAAGAGAAAAAGAAATCAAGAGTGAAGACGGACCCAGAAGGACTAGGAAAACAGGAGCACCAGAGATTACAAGCAAAGAAAAAGCACAGAAATGAAAAACTGGTAATTCAAGAAAACTTCCTGATGCAAAACAAGATTTGAAACCGTGTTTAAAAGAGCGTGTCCAGTACTGAGTGCACTGACCCAGAGCAACCAGCAGCAGGGTGCATCACTAAACTTTGATAGAAAAACGGAAAACAATTTGGGCATTTAAGTCAAAACAGCAAATGGCTTTAAAGGGAAAGACAATTAGATTATCGGTCTTTGACAGCAAAGCTTTATGACAGAAGAGAATGACATAGATGTAAGATACTTAGGGAGGAAATGTGAGTCAATGTTTTCAAGAACAGACAGACATACCTTGCTTTACTGCTCTTTGCTTTACTGTGCTTCACAAATGTTACATTTTTACAAACTGAAGGCAAGACCCTCCACCAGCAAAAAGATTACAACTCTCTTTGTTGTGGTACTCACTTTACTGCAGTGGTCTGGAAACAAACCCACAATATCTCCAAGGTATCCCTATGTTAGGAAAACAACTTTTCAAACAGAGTATTTTTTCCAAAAGTCCTCCCTGAGGAATTGAGTCGAGAAATAGCCTCAGAGGGACAAAATGGACCTCCAGACATAGGCTGGTGAGGCCTGGGATGCAGAGATGTACAGAACCTAGACAAATGAGGCTAAAGGAAGAATGAAGCAGGTCACTGCTGTATGCTTGGACAATGCAGACAATTACAACACTGCTGTTGTTGCTTTTTTAATGCAAGAAATGGGATGGGGGAGGCATATACCAACATTTTACCTGTCCTCAGTGATGGTGCTGGTGATGGCAATATTAATGTTCTGAGCTGCCTGTGTGTACAACATAGGACATTCTAAGTTAATTATTCCCTGGGTTCTTAGGAACCAAGATCCTCAGGATGGAAGCATATGCAGATATAAACAGCAAAGGTTAAGTAAATTTCTGAGGTGGTAAATCTGAATTGAGTCAATATAAATAAACTCTTGAGGTTTTCACTGAAAAGAAAAAGGCAGCAGTATGCATGTATACATGTGTGCACACAGCATACATGATGTGCATACCATCCCCTCTAGCTCTTTTCTAGGAAAAACCCGTAAGTCATGACGTGGTGTGAAAAAAGGACATCCAGACAATGAAGAGGCCAAGTGAAAGCGCCTAGTCCTCAGTTTGAATTGGAAACACTGGTATGAGGACTCCATCTTAACAATATATATAGTAGAAAACATACGTGTGTGTGTGTGCATGTTCATGTATGAAGAAATGGAGCTGTGCTTGTGTACACAGAGCGCCAGGGACAGTGACCACCCCATGGCAGTCAGAGTGTATCAGTGCCTATACTATGGTCTTGAAAAGCTGTTTCCCACTGAAGAAACCAAGAAACTAAGAGAAGTGGCAGTTGCAGGTCCCCTGGGCTGGGTGACACCCTAGGAAGAAAGCTACCAAGGTCCTCATGTCACAGCTAAAGGGCCCAGCAGCCTAGTACAGGCAAGGTGACTGCAGCATCACATGCAGACCTTGCCTCTCCTGTAAGGGCTATAATACTCGAGCACCAGAAGCATCTATTTATAAAAATACTCCAATAAATAAAGAAAAATAAATAATGGGTTGAGAACATCTTTGTTCTGCCATCCCTAGTGAATGAATGAGTCTAGACACTGAGACACTAACAGGGTCCAACACACAAAAATAGACAAGCAGACATGAGAGCACGCAGCCGCAGGGACAAACCCGAAAACAAGGCAGCACCCAGACCCAGCTACCAGTGGGTAAGGAAGATGTAAGCAGAGCCGCACGGGAATGGCACTGAGCGCGTGCAGTGAATCCAGAGCTCTGTCAGGCTGTGCCTGGGCTGTGCTTCCACAGATGAAGTAAAGGACAAGAAAGGGAGGGAGGCTGAGAGACAGCAAGCAAAGAAAATGCACAAAACTACCGCGGCCAGGGACACCACACAGAACAATGAGACCACAGAGATGGCACGAGAGAACCGAGAACAGTTCTAGGTCATGGTTATTTAGGTGGAGGGAGGCACTGGGATACGGAGCAAGGGCTCTCTGTATGGCTGGTGGTGCTGTTCATCCAGTGACGGCACATGGCATTGCCTGATAGCTAATTAAGCTATACATCTGTTTGGTGTGGTTTTTGAGAATTTATTGGATTGTTAAATTAGAATTCCCTTATGCTGGGTCACAGATTCACTGTATGCACTAACTTCTATTAATTACCAGTAGCCTGCATATGCTAAGGTTTTCTGACTTACCTAAGAAAATTTTCAAAGTATGTATGTTTTATATTAAAATAAAGTGTTTAAACTATGTGGGGCCACAGTCTCTACCACCGGCTCAGGAAAAGGCCTCGTTATCCTCTAAGGATGAGAGTAACACAAGGGCCATTTTTACAGGAAGGGTTCTGGGAGGGAGCCACAACCTTATTGTGGCTCCCTGTTCTAGACGTGTTGAGAGGCTAAGATTGCCTTTGGTTCAAAATGCATCTCTGTAAAGGCAGAGGAAGGTCAGGGTGGGCCTGGGGGGGCGGGGAGGTCAGGAGCCAAGTCCCATCCCTTGCCGGATGCTGTGCTGGGAAGGGGCTGCCTGCGCCCCACTTTCAGGGAAGGGACTGCCTCTGTACTTAACTTGATGTATTTTATTGTAACAAGTGACCAAGGTGCTAAGATCACCTGGTAAAGGCAGTTTTATCTTCTGTTGGCCAATTAAGTTTCTAAATATGGTTTATTAATATGAGTAACAAGAGTGCATGCACTCCTCTTAATGTTTACATGAATAGCATCGGAATAAACTACATTTTGATTAAATGCTGTAATTCAAGAAGTGAGACAACATACTACAGTGTTAAAGCTGACTGATAACATTCTTAAGAGGAAATTCACCAGGATCCAGGTCCTATAATGGTATACACAAAGTGGAAGAAAGTTCTAGCTCTTTTCTGAAGATAAGCACATGATTTGTTTCCTCTTGGGCTAATCCTTTCATGGAGAAGTTAGTCAAGATGGTCCAGGAGGAGAAACAGACATACTGTTCTAGCACTAAAAGTCATGATTTTCTTTTTAAATCCTAAATGTTATTTACTTAATAATGTTTCCTAATATAAACACCCTGGATTTATGCTCCAATGTTCCTGGATTATGCTCAAAAAATTTATAATCCAATGTCCCTGGATTATGCTAAGTAAATTCCTATAAGCAGCTGTGAACCTGAGTACAAACCTCATGGAAATTATTTGAGGGACTTAACAGCTGGTGAGGACCATCAAGTTAGATGTTCCACAGAAACGTCCCAACCCCCTCCCCCCCTCCCCCCCCACAGTAAAACACTAGCCTGGAAGACAAGACCACCAGGAAGTGAACCAGCACTCACATTGTGTCATGTTATTACCTGAATCACACCCTGGTTTTTATAACCTCTGCCATAGTACCTCCCACCTCTTCCAAATGTTCTGATCACAGGGGTGGAAATAACTCCTCTTGGACGCCTGAAGAGTAAGGACAAAAGCAGAGAGACTTGACTCTGTTACAAACAGCATTTAAAACATTTAAAATAATATCAAATGGATTTAAAGGTTTCTAATCTTATGCTTACAGGAAGCATTGAGTTGATTAAATCATGGACATGCCAAAGATCAATTCCAAGGAATCAATCTTATTTTTTTGGTTCACATCCAGTGCATGCAATTTGAAAAATAATACACTTGAAAAATGCTACTGTTTTAAACATTATAAAATAGTTAATTGAATAAAGTGTGGATAATTACTTAATTTAAATAATTACATATATATAGTATATATGTATATAATGCAATACTATATAACCACTAAGAACATTACAAAGAAGAGTGTATTTAATGATATAAAAATGTTTCTAGTAAACTCATAACTGAAAAAAAGCAAGTAAGAGGCTGTTTTTTAGTTTATATAAATTAAATACATTTTCATTGTTTAGCACTTACCCTCTTGCTGGTCCTCCAACAGAAACGACCTGTAGGGGGAAAGGCCCACGGCCCCCGCGGCCCCTTCTGCTCCCAGCCCAGTGGCCGACCACGGTGCCAGCTATTTCTAGCTTTCCTCCCTGAGAAGGTATAGGTTGGATTCCTACACAAAAAAATAGACAAGAACAAAACAGCACCTTTACAATTCCAGAATTAAGAATGGGAAAGAAAAATAGGGAAGTGTTTTCTTTTCAGCTGTGGTCTATGCTTTGCATGAAGCCCTTCCTCTTGCTTTGTGAAGGCTTGTTTATTATATGGAATATCTATGTGCACACCGTTTGATTTTAATGGGTTTAACTGTTGTTACAAATACACCTGACAGTAAGACCAATGTGTTGGCTACTCAAAGAATCCATGACAACTGAAATAGGTTACAACTGAAGTGCAAGAGATGGAGCTACAGTCCATCATGTACTGTCCTGGGTGCAGATGGCACCGATTCTACATATTATCTTCTCTTTGGATAATAACTTCTAAGTTTACTACCTTAACCAAACATTATGGAAATTTATTAGATTGTTAAATTAGAATTCCCTTATGCTGGGTCGTGAATTTTCTGTACACACTAACTTCTATTAATTACCGGTAGCCTGCATATTCTAAGGTTTTCTGACTTACCAAAAAAAAAAAATCTCAAATAATTAACTGTTAGCAAAATTTCTGATAAAAACAAAACAGAAAAGACTCTCAAGCATCTTATTTTCTGGAAGATGGCTACACTAATAAACTCTCATCACCAAGGTGTTAGCCATGGTGATTTAGCAGCCAGGTGGTGCTGTCCAACAAAATCTATGACAAGTCTTGCGTTTTTTAGTGGCCACACCATAAAAATACAAAGAAACATGTGAAATAAGTATTAACAATATCTATTTTCTTTAACTGAATATATACAATATAATTTCAACATGTAATCAATATAAAAAACTATTGAGATATTTTGCATTTTTTTTTCTGTATTAAGTCTTTAAAACAAAGTGCACTTTTCACTTAGGACACAGCTCAGGTTGGATGAGTGATAGCTCAAGTGCTTGAGAGCCACCTGTGGCCAGTGGCTACTACCCTGGACAGTGCATATCTGAGTTCCAGGCACAAATTGGGGGAAGTTAGAATGCAGGCTCCTCTTGTCATTTTCACCCTAAGATTTCCCCGACCCCCATGCTCTACCCCAACTGCAGGCTAGCAGGAGATTCCAGGCCAGGGCTGTGAGGAGCTGAGCCAACTGTGAAGCAGAACACACCTCACTGTGTACCGCATGACAGAGGGACAGGAAGAAGAAAGCGCTGACAGCCAGGAGAACCTAGGGGAGGCAAGAAAGGGGCATGCAAGTCCAGTGGGGAGGGATAAATGCTCCTGCGGCCACAGAGGGGCTGCACTCATCTGTGAGAGTCTCACTGCTACATAAGATTTCTCTCACAAGCCTCTGTAAGCACCCAAGTAAATGAGCTGGGGAAACATTCCTGGTTCAAAGAAAAAGGCCTGCCTATCCTCAAAGTTACTTAACATATATCTGAATAACTTTGTAATGTAGACTCGATGGCCTGGTTTAAATCTGCAATCCCCAAATGCAGGACTTGTGACAAAGCCACAAGTCACAGGCTTCAAATTACAGCAAAATCACAAGACATTATTTCAAAACTAAATATTAAGATTTTTTTCTCCATTGTAAGCCTAATACAAGTGAGAAGAGAAGCAATGGGAATTTAAAATAAACAAACTGATTTATATATCTAATATCAGATGTTTCTTTTAAAATGTTTCAAACTGTGGTAAGTTTTTAGCCAGGAATTCAACTGTGGCCTTAAATCTTCTATACCTGCATACTCCTCTTTACCAAGACAGGCTGTCCGGGAATAAAGTGGGAAAGACATATCACTGGGTATTACTGGGCAACGGGTTCTGTCACAGGAGGCTAGAGGGCCAGGTGCACACAAATGCTGTGTATGGACACATGATAGCCCAGAAGGCAGGCAGAGATGGGCCACAGCAAAGCTGCTGCAGAGACCCGGGCAGACAGGGGCTGGGAAAGGAGCAGAAACAAATGCCAGGGCAGGGGCCCCATGGAAAGAATGTGCTGCTAGAGTCAGGACAGAAGAGGAGCCAGAGGAGCAGGGAAGCTGCTGGTGGGCAGAAGCTCTAGGAGGAGGCATGGCATAATTACCACCCTGCGACTTGCTAGTCCTGCTGCCGTCACTGCCTGAGAAGGCTCCACAGTGTCCTGCTGCCGTCGCCACGCGGAAGGCACGGTAAGCGCCTGTTGCTACAGTTTCCCCATAGGGGCCTCCAAAGCCACAGACTCCTGTGGGACCCGGGTGGAGAAAGATGGGAGAAGCCATGAGCAACCAGGTTCAGGGGAGAGTCCCCGGTGGGCTTTCAGGCAGAGTGATCCCCATTTCCTCCAGTTTTTGTTCTTATACCATCAACTGCCAGGGAGGGGTCTCCCAAACCCCTCTTGTCAACACCAGAACACTGACATGTCACCTTCAACGATACTAAAGGAGCCTCCTGCAACCAGGCACTATCACATGGCCCAGTCAGTGGCCTTAGCAGAGGAGGGCTCCCCTGACCTCACATGAGAGAAAATCTTAAATCATAGTATAAGCAGAGTTTTCAGCCATAATGGCTGATTTTAAAATCTCATCTCTGCCACAGTTTCTGTAGCTCCCTTTCTCAGAATCTCTTCTGGGATCAATTTGCTCCTTCCATAACTAAGCCTGACAGTTAATTACAAAGTCTCAACATGACAAGACATGGCCCACCAAGGCCCGCAAGCTGTGTGTGCGTCTGTCTTCCCACACCAGCAAGGCCCTACCTGCAGTGGTGGACATACTCACCTGCAAAGCCCCGCCCTCGGCCCTGAGCTGGGGGGACAGGCCCGAAGTGCCGTGGGTACACAGAAGTGGGGTAGAAAGGCAGCGCAGAGGGCGGTGGGAAGGGGAGCGGGAGGCTCTGCCGGGAGAAGTTCAGCCCTTCCAGGATGCTCTGCCGCATCTTTTCTACCTTGGCAGCTTGCTCAGCCTGCAAGTCAAGCACCAGCATGTGATTCACAAGGTTCCAGTTGAATTGGAATGAACAGAAAAGAAATGACATAGGTTGCTGTGCCATGTCTAGTTATTTACCCGGAAACAGGCAGTCTGCTCAGCAGTACTTGTTTGCAGATTACAAAGATGACGACAAGAGCAAAATTGCAAAAATAAGATACCTCTTAATCTCATAAACAAACATGAATTCCTACTGTCTGAGCATATCTTTAGGTGAGAACCATTTACCCTAAAAGCTATTACTGAAACTGTGGATTTCGCTCTCAAAATCAAAGGCTAAATCAAGACATCTCACCCACAGTTTTCCTTCCTTCCACTCACGCACTGCAGGATAGATGATGCCTAGTTCACATCTTTAAAGCTGACTTCCTGCCTCTTTAGTATTAGGTCAGGTATTCACTGCATTTTACAGATAGCGAACTGCAGTGCAGAGTGATAGAGGTTTCTTAAGGGAAGCCTAGAGCTCTCTCTCCAGGATGGGACCAGACCAGTCTGCAAAGCTGCTCTGAGAAGACTATTCTATCACTACATGTTCATTAGGTCATGAAAAACAACAGCCTGAACTGATGAGGAATATACAAATTGCCTGTTTCATTGACTTCAAGGCCAGTAGTGCTATACTGCAGCCCGAACGAAGCTCATTTAGCGACCCAAACATTCAACTGGAGTGCCTTGTGGACAACCAATCTTTAACCAGAATCTGAAAATCTGCTTACTCCGTAGTAAATCTGCATGCTTTGCAGTCTAAAGTTTAAAGGCTTGAAGCCAATCTGAGCCTCTTTTAGGCAATGGGACAAAATAACCCGATAACCTACTTCACTTTATTTTTAAACCAGAATTTAAAAAAGCAGAGCTGATCCTCATTGTTCATGAGCTCCACATCCGTGAATTCACCTACTTGCTAAAATGTACTGGTAACCCCAAATCAGTACTGTGGCATTCTCACGGTCATGTGCAGACATGCAGAGCAGGGGACACTTTGGGCTGCCAGCTGAGGTTGAAGAAGGTGACGCTGCCTTTTTGTCTCAGCTTTTCCACTACAAGCAAGTGTCCTGTTCGCCATCTACTTAGTGCCGTTTTAAAATTTTTTGTGGGTGACTTTGCTGTCTGACATGGCCCCAAGTACAGTGCTGAGTGCTGTCCATGTTCCTAAGTGCCAGGCTGTGATGTGCCTCATGGAGAAAATACATGTAGATGAGCTTTGTTCAGGCTGAGTTACAGCGCTGCTGGCCTGAGTTCAATGTGAGCGAATTAACAATGTATATTCAATAAGATGTCTTTAAACAGAAACACACATAAACAAGGTTATGTGTTGATTGGTTGACAAAGATATTGTGACCAGAGGATCAAAGGAACCTAACCTTGTATTTCTCCTAAGAAGTGAGGTGCAATATCTGCTAATACAATGCTTGAGACAAATTCATAGAACATAATTATGGTGATTAATGAATATTGAATGGACTGTGTATCTCATGGACACTGAATTGACATGACTCACACAAGGGGCTGTGCCCAATCTAAAACAGAATCCTGTTGCATGGGGTCATTACAAATTTGATATGAAAGATTACCAATTAGCCAGTGAGCGGTATTTCCCTCTGTTTAAAGGTGGCCAGATGCTCCTCCCCACCTCCACCAGACTGTGGTCCTGCAACTGACCTGACCATCACAGAGGTCGATGAGTGGGGTCTTTTCCCGGCTTGCTTTGAGGAGCTTGGACTGGAAGAGCTTCCCATCAAAATACATCCAAGGACAGCAGTGTTCCCAGGGCACAGGCTGGCCACATGCGTCGTTTGCAAACAGGGCCATGTCCACGCCACTCATGAAGAGAGCTGACAGCTGAATGCCTCGAGGGTCGAGGTTCTCAATCTTTAAATGGAAAAGAGTGATTTCTATGGAGTAAGAGTACTGCATTACCAAGTTGTTGCAATGTCTGACTACAATTCTCATGGTTAACCAGGACACCCCTCAACCAGACACCCTAAGCAAACCTGTTAACCAACACCATACAGTGACCTAGCACTGGCCCGTTTCAACACAACGACTTTTATGTTAGTTAACAAATTTAAATTTAAGAGACTGTTTTATAAACATACTGAAACATTTCAGTTTGGAATGTGTGAAGGTTATACAAGCATAAAATAATATTATATTAAGGTTGACACATGATAAAGTAACAAATTATTAATAGTCTCCTCAGCAGCTAAGAAGCCCACAATTCATTTATGAAATAAAATTTTACACTGCAGGTTCTATACACTGGTAATGCATTAATAGAAAGATTGTAAAAAGGAACACTCTAATAAAATTATGCATTTTTCAAAGAGTTATATTTAAAAATTACTTGGTATAATTTCATTCTAAAGCTTGTACTTTGTTTACATGATTTTATATGTTAACGTTTTAGATAGCAACTTATTAATGAGACTGTCAAAATGTTTTAGGAGAAATGGATAGCTTATAAATGAAAGAACACAACAACAAAAACACTGTATCTGAACCATGCAGACTATCAGAATCTAGACTGTCTCCCTATCCTCTCACTGGTCATTAGCACTGGGAGCCCTCCTGTGTGCACACGCTCTCTCTCCTAGCATCTGATGTGCAGGGTGAGAAACATGGACAAATACAGTCAACTCTTGATTATCTGTCTGTGAAGGACCTAGTTTGTGGATTATCCGGGACTGAGTTTTAGCTGTCCTGGTTTCTGTCTTCCCACCTGGCATGCTTATTTTCTACAGTGATGGAGTCTCAAGAATGTTATCTTTGTGGCTATCAACCTAAGCAATACCTAATTGTGGCAGATAAACTGGCTTTTCATTAAAGAGAAAAAAGATCATTCTAAGCCAAATATTGATGAATCTATGAATATCTGTTTTATGCTGTCAGTCCCCATTATCAGTTAACATTATGTTTTCTAACCTTTTTTTTTTTTTTTTTTTTTTAAATTTTAAGTCAATGCAGTTCAGAACTTCCTGAACCTGGAAAAGTCTATCCACCCCACTGGGCCCAAGCTGCTGACTCCTGCTTCTCACATGCAATGTTGGGAAGGGGAAATAAACATGTTCAGTCGAGGGCAGGCAGGGTTAAGGTGATGGGATTAGATGCATTTTTATATATATGAGCAGAAAATGGAGAAAGAGAGGGCAGATAGGAAGTGAAAACTGTCTTCTCTGAGAGTCTAGAGCCAATAACGGGGTTACTCCTCCCTGAAAGCTGACATTGTGGGAACGTGGCACAGCAGCAACCTGGCCTCTAGCTGCTCTCTCACTGGGGGCTATGATGCTTGGGCCAGGTCAAAGATGAGGAAAAGGCCATGATAGTGATGGTGCTGCTCGAAAGATGTCTGCTTGCTACCCAAAGCTGTGACGGTGCCAGCAACAGCCTTTTGTGGAAGTTCGATGCTGCTCTCGTTTCTTTGTTGCTGGTGGTGTTGGTCATGTCGACAACAAACCCTTAGTTGACTAATAAAGCTCAAACCATTCTGGGCAGGTGGTTATCTGAGTGCTGAGGTTAAGAAAGGAAAGCCAGTGTGTGGAGCACAGAAGCACCCTATTTAGAAAGAGTAATCTCCTGTGAGCTGATAAGAGAAATAGAGAAGCCTACGTTATCCACACACACATAACTTATTTTAAATATTAAATAGCCTTACCATTAGTTGAGGAATTGTGTCTTTATGGGTTCAAAAAAATGATTTTCAAGTAATTTAGTTTCAGTAATAACAACTCTCATTAATTTAACAGAGAAAAATTCTGAAAACAAAAGTTGTCTAAATAATGGGAATAAAATCTCAATTTGCTGTGTAGATTTTGCCTCATATGACAATTTTTAAATTACATAGCAGTTTAAATGTTAATTATACAAAGAATACTGTCTACTATTTATGGGGAGCTTAACAAATATGTATCAGACACTGCTCTAAGTATTTTTACTTGTATCGTCTCATTTACATCTCAACAACCATATGATGCAGGTACTGCTCTTAGTACTCCATTTAACAGATGAAAAACTGAGTCACAGAGAGCTTAAGGTCACAATACTGGTAACTGGTAGCACCAGAATCTGAACCCTTGACCACAGAAATGGCCGAAATATTCACATTCCAATCTCAATTTCTTATACCAAGTAGTATAAAATATTCAACATTATCCAAAGTTCCTCAACTAGAGAAATGTTGACAACATTTTCTTACTTTATAGGAAATACAGATATGGAATTTAATCTCTGCCCAATTAGCTCAAGAACCAAATTCCAGTAAAGTGACTTTGTCTGACTTCTAATTACCGGGCAGCAGACTCTTATTGTGACTTGTCCTATTTACCTACATGCACAATAACTCCTACAAGTCCCACAGACATGCTGCAGCCCATAACGCTGTCTTTACAGCTCTTTGTTTTCCATCTTTACATTCTGCACTTGGCATATGAAACTGTTAGAAGAACGTAAGACAATTACAGGAATGTCAAGAGCATGGAGAAAGAAACTGGACAAAAACTGCAACTGTGCAGAGGTCCTGCTGGTCATCCTTTACCCCCCGCCTCCCAACAGCGTCAGTGCTGACTGCCTGAGTGATTTCATTCACGCTGGTGACCTAGAAGCACCTAATATGCCAGAGAAAAGTGAGGTGTCAGTCACTGCCCCAGGTCCTCAATGAGCCACACACAACACTCAAATGTTCATGGTTGGAGCGGCGGACAGAGCACGGACCAGATGAAACACTTATAAAGTCATTTTAACTAATGGATTCAACGTATTTCCCCACCAAGCCTCCCACCAGAAAAGCCAACCAGAGGCCAAATTGTCAAAATTAGGTTTTTTCTTTCTCTTTTCCTCTTTATTCTCAAAGTACATAGACAGAAGTGGGAGAAGAGAAACAGGGTCTGGGCAATCCACAAACTGGATAACGGCCCCTATAACACCACCAAATATCAAGAGTTGACTATATCCTACACAGTAAAATGGTTTTTTATAGGAAAGCACTATCACTGATTTTTTTTTTTTATATTGAAACAACTTTTAATGGTTTAATGAAAAAGTAGTTTTAAAATTTACTTTTCTATCACTGATTTTTGGGACCCTCTTCTCAGCTCTACATAGGAATTTTTATAGCACTTAAATAATTATTATTTCTATCAGTTCTCAATCTGATAGCTGAGAGGATCATCAATCTTAAAAAACCAATTACCTCTACCCCCAAGGAAAGCTGTTATTTTTTCTTCTGGTTCTTTCAGAATCTATACTACTCATGAACGGAGCACTAAGGTGCAGGCTGCCCTTGGTGAAGGGAACACAGACCTCCAGACCAGAAGAGTCAAAGGGACAGGGTGGGCCTGAAGCGCCTGCACTTTCTACCACAGCTCTAGAAACGCCTAGCTTTAGATGAAGAATAGGAGAAAACCATGAAAGCACTAAGACTTCAAAAGAACCAAAATGAAAGCTTAGAATGTGACTGTCTTTCAAAAGTTATATCCTATGTGTTGATCCAAAAATGAAAAGGATATGGGAGAAAAGATGAACTTTGAGTAAAAGCAACTTGATGGTGAATAAGGCTTGGTGGGCATACCTGATACCTGGCGGTCTGATTTTCAGAACTGGGATGTCAATACTGATGTAATAATCTAAATAAGAGAAACAGGAAGTAGAGGTAGAGGGATGGCACCACACTCTAGTAAAAGTATTTACAACACCCCTGAGCACAGTCTGGTGATGAAGATGGTGGTGATGGCACCACACTCCAGGACACAGGCGGTAGAGCCTGTGCTTACAGTACCAGCCTCTCGGGGGACACCCGGCCAAGTATTCTAGAACAAAAACTTAAATTCAAAACCATTAAAAATAATAATAATTTCTGTCTAACAAACAGAAAAGCTTTATCTACAAAGTAAAGAACACAATTTAAGGTAGATTCTCCTAAGGTTTGTTGTGTTATTTAGCTTGTGTCAAAGTCATCAGAAGCCTAAGGTGACCACAAATGACATGGGCTACACACAGTCAAGGGTCACTCAACACCAAATTACTGAATTTAACTCAATAATTTAGGGGAAACCAGAAATTTATTGAGCCCCAACTGTAGAATACTAAAAATCTATAAAGTGAGCCTAAAATGTTTCTGTAGGGAAAGACCGCCTTCATAAAGAATGGCACAAAGATCTAAAAGTGAAGGCGATTTCATCAAAAGAGATTACTTGATTACAAATCAAATTTTGTAAAATAAGTAAATAAATAACCAACGGCAAAGAAAACAACAAAACCCTATGCGTTAAAAAGAAAAGGCGGATTCACTAATTTAGCTAACTCTGAAAAGTCTTGAACTTTCTAAAATTTAATGTAGAAATTAGAAAGCAAGTATAGCCATGCGAACACAGCAACTAATAAAAGTGCACTGAAAAGATAAGCACACTGAAATATCAGGTGGCAACGTGGAGAAAATTAATACTGTTACAACAAAGGATAAAAGGAATCACTAGAAGGGAAAATTAAAAGGTATACGATGTTAATGCTGACTAAAAGGGTGCAGGAATGATGTACAACATGGTTCTTCAAGTGGCTTTTTAAAAAGGGATTTACAACACCAGGAGGACAAAGACCATTTTTTTTAGAGAAAACGAATGTTGCAATTA
This sequence comes from Miniopterus natalensis, assembly GCF_054644295.1. NCBI lineage: Eukaryota > Metazoa > Chordata > Mammalia > Chiroptera > Miniopteridae > Miniopterus > Miniopterus natalensis. The sequence goes on along the minus strand of NC_142092.1, from coordinate 7,291,180 downwards.
GGAACAACAGAACGAAATAAGAAAAAGATCCTGGCCAGATGTTAGGAAATTCTTAGGACCAAGCCCTCCCAGGGTTTGGGATCCCCACCTGAAATAAAAGGCAAGTTTATTTCCTGATGTGAAAAACAAGGATAAAACACCCATTGGTAAACGAGGGAGAATCTTTATCAGACAAAAGTAGACTTGACTGTGTCAACAGCTGGGAAGGAAATTCCCTTTGCCCTGAAGGCTCTCAAGTTCTTGTCCTGAGTGTTACTACTTTGGTGTACTGAGCAGCTGCCAGGTGAGGTGAGCTGTCCCTTGAGCTCCAGAGCAAAGCTCCAAGACAAGGAAGGAGGTGTCAGTTACCTTGAGTTCCTGCAGCTGATCAGGCTCGTAGAGTTTGGGGGACAACGCCTGAGCCAGGAAGGCATCCAGCTCCTGACGACGCAGTATCCGTGCTCCAGGCCACTGCACCATATACCTGCAGGGTGGACAGACAGAGAGGGCCTGCAATTAGGATGCAGCAATCACCAGTCACATGCTTCACTATTTTCAGTGAATGATGCCAATTACAAAAACCCAATAATCACCTGGCCAGTCAGCATTCTAGAGTAATTAAAAATAGCACACTAAATTTATACATACTGCAAACTAGCAGTATGGTGATTTTTAATACAACTTCACTTTTGTAAAGTGTTTAAATCCTGAAAACACATAACATGTGCCAAATTTATATTACTTATCTATTTTAATTCAAGACAGGCTACCCAGGAGGCAGACCCTAGGTCCAAATAAGACAGATGAATCCCTTGATGAAAAGTGGGTGTCCTGTGAACCATCTGCACAAGGGGCTCTGGCAGTGGCTGGTGAATGTACAGGGACTAAGTGGAAAGGGAGCCCGGGCCGAGAATTAAAACTGGTCTTCAGAATGCGTGCCTATAGTCCCTGGGAGCACAGACTTACTGGGGGCCAAGCTGGTGTGAGCAGCTGATAAGAAATCAATTTCCAAAGCAACAACTTCCATTCATCTGAGAACCACCAGGTGCCCATGGAATCCTCTTCCCCTTATGCACCTGGCAGTGTGTGCGCCCCAGTGACAACCTGGGGCACTAGGTAAGGGCACAACCACAAAGAGTGTTTGGGGTAAGAGCCTGAGGTGCTAACCACTATGAATTTGGTCAAAAGTAATGTTCAAGTCCAACAGTTCCTAATTCTCTGCATCCAGCAAACTTGAAGGATGACCTAATCAAGTTGCCAGGTGATCACTAAAAATAACTTCTGGTGATAGATTCATATGTCATTTCTGTGTGGCAAGCCTCACAAAGCTCTTTCCAGCCCCATCTGCCAAGGAAATTTTCTTGGGCTTAAAATCTAAGTCAACAAAAACAAGAATCAGAGTTGGTGCAAAGACCTGTCTCTTTTATAATAATTAACGTTCACCCACAGGACCATGACCTAATGGGAAAAGGAGGAGCCTCCATCCAGCTCATGAATAAAAGTATTTTCAATAAAAATTCCAACACTGCTCACTAGGTGCCAGGCACCGGACTACACATTTATTGCACTGGCTCCTCACGTGGTCACAGAAACTCCGAGAGGAACCATCACTGTCCCATTTGAGAGAAGGGGAAATGGAAGCACAAAGTTTATATACCTCATGGCAAAATTATGTAGCCTTAGTAGGAAGGAAATGAACTTCAAGGTAAAAGAATAGTGGATGTTAAATCTCTGTGGTATTTAGATCTGATCAGATATACTTAAAAGAACTATGTAAAAGGTTTATTCCATTAAATTGCCAATATTTGCAATGACAAAAATAACATCCTTTGCAACTGTTCAAGTGCCACAAATATTAAGTACAAATATTAAATCGTCTTACTGAGCTTTAATGAGGTCAATGTAGAGGGAAGAAGTGGAAAGGGAGCCCAGAACAAGAATTTAAACTACAGTCTTTAAACTATGAGTCCCTGGGAGCACAGAAAAAGAAACAGCAAACATGGAGAAAGTCCCTCCACTTGTGTCTAAAAAACACCATTATGGAAAAGATTGTGTACAATACATGATGTTCTTTCCCTAAGTATCCATGGCATACATCCCTTTTGTTTTTATTTTTTAAAACTGTGATAAAATACACAACATAAAATTTACCATTTTAACCATTTTTAAGTGGACAGTGCAGCAGCATTAAGTACATTCAGTGTTGTGCAGCCATCCTCACCACCCATCCCCACAACTCTTTTCATCTGCAAACCTATGAAACACTAACTTCCTTTACTTCTCAGCCCTTGGCTAAATGTTACTTTAAAAATTACGAATCAGAAAAAAAATGTCTTGGGGGAACGTTAGTCATCTCAAGATCTTTCCTGGTTTTCCTGGCTGCAAAGATTCCAGCACTCAGTTTAGCTGCAGCAACAAATAGTCTTTTTGGTTAGAATATCTGCTATTTCCTCCATTTGGCTTCCTATTACATTTTAAGTTACCATTTACTTCTTTCTCAGTGTAAGTCCTGGGAAAGCCTTTCTGCATGCAGAAGAGTATAAAATGTACATAAAGGTATGCAGGTATATAAATGCACAGCTTAAATACCATGAACACGATGGCACCTATGGTGCCCAGCAGGGGCTAGCTAGCACTTAACCCTCAGTTATCTCCTATGGCCACTGCTCCTAGCTGCCCACTGAGTATTCTCAGCTTCTTTATGTCGCTCAGTTTTCTCTAGACATTCTTTTCCATCCCTTCTCCTAGGGCCTCAAGTTTCCTACCATGGAGGTGTGAGGATACCTGCAGTTCCCTTTTCTCACTCTTACTGCCCTTTATAAGTGTGGTGCCAAGGCGGAAGCAGGCCCCTGTGTCTCTTGGGCAATAATGCTGTCTGCCTCTGTTGGCACAGGGGGAGCTGGACCCTGGCTGTGCTCTCAGGTGTTGGAACAGGCTCGGCTGGTTCTCTTGAGTCCTGTTTGGAGTTCAAGCCCTCCATCCCCTATTTTAGTTATTGATTTAGGTTCTTTCAAGACGTAATCCAGTCTGTCCTCTCAGAAGAATGTGAGCTCTCTTGGGTCAGGACCTCATTTATTTTTCTGGGCTGCACCCCAGGAAAAGCTGCCTCTGTTCTGTTCTATACACTTGCTTTATCCTCATGTGAACCTCTGCTCAGACACTGGCCCCTCCTGGTCTCTGCTATAAGAATCCTAGGGATTTGCCTGCCATTCTTTCCCCACCCTCCCATCCTCCAGAGTGCTGTCCTAACATCACATTTGGACATATGTGGCATGGGTGCTGACAACGCTAGTGAAAAGTATCAAGGAGCACGGCTAGGCGTGGCTCAGCAGTTGAGCATCAACCTAGGATCCAGGAGATTGGGGTTCAATTTCCAGACAGGGCACATGCCTGGGTCGCTGGCTCAATCCCCAGTTGGGGACGTGCAGGAGGCAGCCTATCAATGATTCTCTCATCACTGATGTTTCAACTCTCTCTCTCCCTCTCTCTGAAATAAAAAAATATATATATTAAAAAAAGAGAAAAGTATCAAGGAGACCACCACCTCCCTGATGGGGTGTGCCCGCCCCAGATGCAGAAATGGAATCCCACCCTAAAGGAACATGGACAAACCTATACTGAGAAGCAGCCTCCCTAAAGGTTGACAAACTGCAGCTGGGGGCTGCCACTTGTGTGTCAGCACTGTTTCCATTTGTTCATGTGCATCTACAGATCCCGGGTGTGCGGAAAATCAGGGCTCACTCTTCAGAAACATCTCTGCATCAACCCAGAGGAAGACAAGATGCAGTCAAGATTGGAGGAGACACGGCAAATGAATGCAAGCATGAGCCAAGATTTTCTGTTGCTAATAAAGGATGTTATTAGAACAAACAGCAAAACCTGAGATCAGTATGTAAGACGTACCAGTATTATTTTTCTGATTTTAATAATGCCTTATTTTTTAGGAACAAACCAAAGAGCTTAGAGTAAAGGGACATCGTACCCACAACTTACATTCAAGGGATTGAGGACAAGCAGAAAGGAGGAAAAAGCAACAGGAGAATATTAGTGTGGGGAATCTGGTGAAGGACAGCCACGCACACTTTGTATTAATCTGACTTCTTCCAGTTTGAAGTTATGCCAAAACAAACAAACAAAGAAACAAACAAACAAAAGATCAAAGAAAGGAAAGAAGTCTTTGTGGATGACAGTCTGGCCTTGGGATCACTGACCTTTGTCCCACCCCAGCCGTCAAGGCCAAGGGTCATGCCACAGGCCTCACCTTGTTCAGTACGCAGGCTTTGCCCTTCGCCCACCCCCCAACCTGCCTGCAGCTCGTCTGGACGGCCCCTCTCCGTTACCCAGCTGCAGCTCCTCCAGGGAATGGCCCCTGGGCCGCCAGCCTCAGCCCACAGCCTGTTCTCACTGGGCTCCTGTTCCTCATCCTGTTGCCAACCCTGTTGCCTGTCTTCATCCAGGCCCCCTCCCATGCCCCCCTCTTTACCGCAAGGCTTCGGACCTCCTACTCAGCCCATCCCCATGTTCTTAGCAGGTTATATCCACTGACAAAACAAAGGTCACACAGAGCACCCTCCTTTACCTGCTATCCTGGGGCCCCAAACACAGAGAGTAGGACGGATTCTCTTAGTGGAGTGGATCAACCCGTTTACGGTGCCCGCGCCCCTGGGACCTGTCCCAAGGGACACTATCCCTCATCTCTTCCCAAGCCCTTGGCCTCAACATGCTGCTCCTCCTCAGGATCTGTAACAGCCTTTCCAAGTGAGAAACACCCTTGGCCCAGGCACCGAATCCACACATGACAGTCTCCACACCAAGCACGTCATCTGGCTTCTGTAGGAGTATGGGAGTCTGCACTGAACTCACTCTAGCTTCTCAATGTCACACACACGAACTGAACCAGAGGTTCATTCAGACCTGAGATTATCAGTTACATTTATAAACCTTTTCAAGGCCTAAAATAAGTACCTTTTAATAAACAACCACACATACACAAAAACAACAATAAACAACCTTAAAAGCAGGGACTAGGATAGTCCTGAAATCTAAAAAGACTTTATGAAGGCCTTTTCTGGGGTAATAGCAGAGGAAGGTCCATGAAGAACAGGACACGTGAAAAGGAGAGTGGGCCTGAGCACCTGGTGACCCACAAGGCTGAATGCATAAACAGACAAGACACAAGACGCCACCACCCCACAGAGCATGAAATTAAGTGAGCGTTGCACTCCCAACAGCAGCAGCACATCCTACACTAATCAATGGACACCTGCATCCAAGGGCAGCTCCATGAGCCTGGATCCAGCAGACTCTTCAAATCAGGTATATGGTGGACAGTAGGTTGCCCTAGCAGGTTAAAGGCCACACATTATTTTAAACTTTAGAGAGAGAAATACAAAGTAATCAAATTCATTATTGCTAATCTGATTTTAAAGCACTCCTACCCTTACTCTTAAAATTTTGTCTAATATAAGGTGGTTTTTACTGATAAAAAACAGTCCGTAAATGAATTTTCCATGAGAAGAAACCGGAAGATTAAAAAACCAAATAAAGAACTGGTCTTTCTCACTAACTTATTCTCAATGGATAAGAAACTGTGCTCATTTTAGTCGACCTCAATTTAATTAAGGAAAGGCTTCTAAATAAGTTATTGGCCTTAAAATCTGAATTTAAGAAACTTTAGGAAATACACACCTGACTAAAGCTCTGCCCCCTGTCCTCAGTCAAGCAAGTGAGACCCAGTAGGGGGTCAGGAGCCTGAGGAGAAGGAGCCAGCTCAGGAGGTGGGACACACGGAGCTAAGGCAGGTTAGGGCCTGGAGGGCAGCTGGGCCCCAGGCTTTCTGTCTCTCAGGGTCGGAGGTCACATACCTAGGGAGAGAGAACTGAAGCAGGCAGGTTGGAAGTGCCAGAAACAGAAGTCCACAAGCCTGTGGGCATCTGTGTGCCCGTAAACACACCAGAAGGGCAGGGTATCCAACACTGTCCCACCACCACAACAACCAGGGCACCTCTGCAGAGAAGTCAGGAAGTGCTCACAAAATGACAAAGACAACTGTGGAGGGCCAGCCTGACAAGGCCCCTACTGGGTCCAACTGGTGATAACAAAGCACCAATTCAAAGATGGTGGCAGTGGACTAGAAGCCACCGAATGTTTAGTTTCAAACTGCCTCCCGTGAAATAAGCATGTTACAAAGGGAGTAGAACCTCACTGGAGACATCCCACAACACCGCCTTCACCACGTGGCCAGAGTACAGAGTCTGGATGGGACCATGAGGAGCAGAGGTATGGCTATGCCACTCCATCAGCCTCTGCCCTCTGGAAACCAATGGATTTCACAAAGAGGGTCTGAAAGGGACTGTGAAATGAAGATAGAAATAAAGTGTAGATGTAAATTGATTCCAAAGGCTATATTGTGATTATACGGGAAAGTGTCCTAGTTTGTTAGAAAATCATACTCAAGTATCTGGGGGGGGGGGGGGGGGGGGACACGACTCTCTGAGGTGTACTTGCAACTTTTCCTGAGTTTGAAATTGGTTTAAAAACAACGCACACCAAAAAACTAATAAACCTAATTCAGGTATGCATGCCAACTCAAGTGATCACCAAGCAGTGTCAACACAGGCATTCATGGCCCATCAACTGAGAGGGCCTAGAATCACACGGTGCCCAGATCTGGGTTTTCAATCGCTCTCTCCAAGGAGATGAGCTGGCCCCTTAGAGGCTGTTTCCAGGGCAAGGAAGATGCACATGAGCCTGGGCATCATGTGGTACCAAAAAAAGCAAAAACATGCTGGGGGTACAAAGGACACAGGAGCTCACTGAATGAGCTCCCAAGGCCTGAGCTGTAACAATTTGAGGAATCAAATAAACAAGGATACTACATCAGTTATAATGCTAGGAATAAATCAGATGATCTCAAGTCCATTCTGACCTACATATGGTTAAACAAGTGAGAGGGAAGAGACACACTTCCCTTAAAGAACAATCCCAAATAATATATAATATAATCTTCCCCAACAGCCTTTAAAACCTTTAATGTTTAAGAAATAAACTGTTTAAAATCATTATATTTACATAAAATATAATGTAATTATATTTTGTTCACCAAAATATAATTATAATTATAATTTGTTTGCCAAATATACCCATTCTGTTAACATACTATACAGCATCAGTTCAAACCCACATTTCATTTACATGGCGTATATTTCTGTAGTACATGTAAATATGACACGGGACAAATTTCGACAACACAGTTCATCTAGAATGACCCCCCACCCCCTCCCCACCTCCTGTGCTTCATACACACATGTCTGAGAGGCATGTACAAGCACCGCTGGAGGGCATGCAGCTGCTGGAGCGGCCACACCACACCTACCGTAGAACACAGCACAGCACCGTGAGATGAGTGGGCACGCTGGCTGGGTTGAGCATGGCTGGGGTGTCTGATCTCATGCAGGCCAGGAAGGCCCTCATCCTGCGGTTCTTGTCCTCCACTGCCTTCCCCAGCCAAAGCCTCTTCAGGTTGGGGCAGGTCCACTCCCTGAAGGCAAGAGCTTCCACCAGTTCCGGGGTTTGCGGAGATTTCCCTTTGTAAGCTGCCCACTCCTTAATGATCACTGGTGAAACTGCGAGAAGGAAACCAGAGGAGAACCATTTATGCCTGTCTCAGCTCCTTTAGGCCTAACAAAAACAAACTACTCTAGTAATTACAGCCTGATGATGTTCCCGTTCATTAACAATACAGCCTCTAGTTAGCAAGCCACTAGTCATCAGCTCTCCCATCTAAGACATTTGTTCTCTTACTCTATACACTTTAATCCTTATTTATATTTTCGGTGAAGCCACCAATAAATTTATTCTCAAGTCCAATCATTTGACTTGACTTCCCCATATAACTAATATATATAAATAAAAAATGTTAGACGAAATTTGTTTCAATATAAAAATCCATTAATAGCTTTATTAATAACAACTGGTATAATTCACAAAAGTAAGTGATTATCATGGAAGTCCATGGAAAATCCAAGTTAGATAGCTAATCTTTTTCTACATCTATAAATACTTCTACTAATTAGATTTGAGAAAGAGTTTGCATTTGGTAGTCACTTTACTTAAGGGCCTCTTACTTAGCAAAGGTAACAAAATGTTAAGCTCTATTTTAAGGATTAGCAAGGGCAAACCACCCTGTAGTGACACTGAAAGCCCAGGAAGGCTGCAAGCAGAAGCAACAGTCCATGTTAAGAAATCCGAGGTGACACCAGCATATAGACAAAGTGTAAAATATCCCATTTCACCTCAAAAAAGGCAAGAAGTTCTAAGTTGATATAACACAAAACAATGGCTTTAATTCACAGTTGTTTTACCCCTATTAGTGTCGTTAATTCTTAAAACACACAAATATGTACATTCTCCCACATAACTTCCAAATAAATTAAAGGAAAACTATGACAGGAGTACAATGAAGTCAAGGCACAATGCAGAGAAACGCGTTACAGTTTCACATCAACTGAACTGACTTAATTCAAGGTAAAATCTGGGTGTGCATTTCATAAGAAACACTGAGTATGAGAACTCGAGCAGAGCCCAGTGAGCTGCCAGCGGCTGACAAGGAAGCCTCTTTCGCACCGCAATTCTTTCCAAGTAACAGTACCCCACCGTGGCTCATTTTCCCTAAAGTAATGCCTGTGGCAGCTGAGAGACCAAGGAACCCAGATCCTGATAAAGCTAAATAATTAACAGGTCATCTCTAGCTCCATCCCAACTCCAAACAGAGTAAGGTGAGAAATAATCTCTTCAGAGGTCAGAAGAACGCCAGGAGCCAGGCACTTGGATACACCCAGTATGTGAGGACCAGGAAAGCAAGCGGAGCACATTGGATCCCAGGTAGCCAGGTCAAGGGCATGCGGCAGAGAAGTGCTGGGGCCACCCTCCTGCAGGGACCATGAAGGGGTGCAAGTCAAGGTAGTTCCAGAAAATCTTCCTCTTACAAAAGAGTTAGTTTTGTCCCTTTCATTTACATTTTAATATCTTCGTGTTTAAATGTTAAAAGAAACTTAAAAACACTTAAAATGCTTATTTTAAAGTCTACCAAGTCAAAACAAAGATACACATGTATATTAAAGTACATGCATTTTTGTGTTCATCAGTATTTTTAGGTGCCAGACACAAACCCAGTGAGCCCCACCATCCAGCAGTCCCTGTCCTCGGACTCACAATCTAGCCACCCCCCTCCCAATCCTACAGAACCCCACATGCAGTGTGGCCTACAAAATGAGCCATTAACCAGTTTCTATTAGGTTATACCACAAAATTCATTTCCATGCCAAAAAAAGAAATCTATTTTTTTCTAAGTAACACCTTCATTTTGGTGGCAAAGATTTATTTAAAGGAACTGATTAGATTTTATCTTTGGTTGTAGAAATAGTTAATCTAGGTTCTCTCACTCCTCCCCTAAAACACACACACATAGCACAAATTTCCTGAATCTTAAAAACCTCAGAGTATAATGTCAGAAGTATCCTTTGAGTTTTTTCAAGAGGCATTCTTATTAAATCTGTCTTCATTCATTTACTTCTTTCCCTTTCGTCAGCTTTGTTCCTGCCTCTATTAACTTAGCATCATTTTGTTATTTTATGTCGTTTTCATTCTAGAAATGAATTTTTGGTGGAGGACTTTCATTCTCAAGTTCAGAATGCTTAGACCTCTACATAGTTTATGTTCCAAGGTCCTACATCAAAGGTAAGTGAAGGTCAGAGATGTCTCTTTTAAGTGCCTGTTCCATGTGAGGCTTCCCTGAAGCTGTCCTAGATAGCTGTCCACACTAGCTGGAGCTCTGAGAGACCAAAGTGTCCCTGAATTCCCTGGCATGAGGCTCTGTGCTCAGATCCCACACACCCCACAGTGGTTACAGATGAGCCTCTCTACACACTAACGCCCAGGACCGCCGGCTGATGCTTGTGAAAAGACTGTCCAATCCTAGCGGGACACGCAGTCAGTGCCCACCAGGAGCGGCAGGGGAGGCTGCAGTTGTGAGGAAGGTATCAGATGTATTAATTTCCTCTCATCCTTCTAAGCATTCTTGTTGCCTAGCTGCACTATTTGTGACAAAAATGGCTCAAATCTAATTTAGTAAATACATGTCTTTATCAGACAAAATAAATGTGCAGTAACACAAAGCTTTGTTCCAAAGCAAAGCTGTTCCTGGCTTGCTTTATTTTTAACATGTGTGTGTCTGTGTTTAAACAACTGAATATTTGGAGATCTTCCATGTACACCACCACTTAATAGCTGTGGAACCTTTGGCCAATTACCCAATGGATAGTTATTGAGCACCTACTATGTGCCAGACAGGGATGAAACATGGATGAGGTAGGTGAGGTACCCAGGATTGGGGCACCAACTCCCATGTGCCCAGATGCGAATGAGGGTTTCCTTAAATTCTGAACTGGGCCCCTCACCGCCTCTTCACCTCCCCATCCCCACCTCTCCACCCTCAATCCTGATGCCAGGTATGACAAAGGGGACAACAGCTTACTCTGTAATGTGACCCTAATGAGGTAACACAAAGGCATCTTACATCCTTGTTGTGTGGTTACAACTGGCTCATTACATTAGATTAACTAACTGAAGATTAGTGTTTTATAGATTACTGAATTCCAAGGGATACCCCATCTTTGGGTTGACATGTGGTGGCCTCTGCTTTACAAGCTCCCAACATGGGGTGGCTGGCACACACAGCACCTCAGCTCCCTCTGGCTCCTGGCCTCTTCCTGAGTCCCTGCTGTTCAGGAGGGAGGGCTGGGTCTCTGTGATGCAGCTCACAGGAACAAGCAGATACAAAGGAGCCAGGTAATAAGTCATCCGGGCTCTTACCACTGGTTATACAGAGATTATCCAGGCAATGGACTTCAAAAACACCCTGAGTACATTTCAAGAACTCGGCCTCAGCCAAGAGCTGTGATGTGAAACCATTTCTGTGATGGCACCACTTTGGAAAGACAGATTCATGCTGCCTTGTTATAGCAGGACAGTCAGCTGATCCAGCTGCTGGCCATGAAAAATCTTGTGTGTCACCATAAACAAACCTTCATCCTGTCTTTTCTACTGACAGGAAAACTGACAATTGCAAGAAGTAGGCTATGTAAAAGATAGTGTTAGATCATTTTCCTTACCTTATACTATATTGAATTTTTACATTCACAACAACTCCAGGGTCATCAGTCTTCTTGCTACCAGAGGCTAAATTTATTACGCACTTTCTTTAAAGAAAATACCTCTTCCAAATACAATTTCAGAAGATAACACACTATTATACTTAAGCTCTCAGTAAAAACCTGATATTTACCTCCAGACATTAATCATATTCTACCTTGGAAATCTGCTATGATGCTGATTTTGAGATCCATCCCAGACCAGAAATAATGAACATGTTTCATTTTGTAGCCAATTTCAGCTGACTGGTAGTGGCTGCCTATAGTACCACATGGTGAAGTACATCCCTAAACTCAGTGCCAGGACACTGTAAGCAACACCAGTACCTGCTGGGAGCTAAGGAGTGACAGTGTGGCATGCACGCAAAGTGGTTACAGGTAAGAGGAAAAGGAAGGAAACAGACAACTTCCAAGACTGCGGCCAACTGGATCTTTGGTTTGTGTCCATGCATGTGTACACACATGGGTGTGTCTGTGTGTACATGGGTGTATTTGGGGAGGAGTCTTTACTTGCTGAGCTGTCCTGGGGTTATGGTAAAAAAAAAAAAGCCACATCACACAGAGAAATAAAAAACAACCTCCAGTTCTTTCACATCAGGGCAGAAACAGAAACATCGGCGCAACGACAGTGTGGCTCCTCTTTCCTCCTAACGTGAAAACTGCCAGTTAACTTGCAAGCAGTCTGCGTGCTGCAGGCGGGGGCCCAGCTGGCTCTACATCTCCTCATGCTGGCGACACATCTGCACACACACCCTCCATGACCCTCAGGGGTAAAGGCTGTGAAATTTTCCCTTCAGGCTTTTTATGTCTGAAGCTAAGGGCTGTCCTCTGTCCACAAAAACATACATGTTCAGGAGGCCATAAGGTACAGGGAAAAACGTGGTGTTTCAGACACACAATAAATGCTATTCTAGTCTTCACTTGCCCTATTAATATCACTCCTAGTATATCATAAACTCAAGTCCAACGACCTATGGCCTAAATATTAATCCAAGATCGCCCCGCCCCGAGCCAGGCCACCTTCCTATGTCTCTGGAGCTCAGCTGCTCAAAGTTCTGAGAGAAAGAGGCAGTTCGCTAATGCTACTCCTAGAAAGCTTGTAGAAAAAAGAAATTCAGATTAATATATATACGCAGTCTTTAGAAAACCATTGGGAAAATGTTTATGATAACCAATTTTTATATATTAAAACAGCACACTAATATTGGTCATAATGAAGTATTGTTTTGTAATATAATCCACAGTGAACAAATTTAATTATTTTAATAGCAGTCCCAATTATTTGGCACAGACAAAATTTTCAAAGCAAATTAGACCAGGAGTTCCTTTTGGCTTTTCTTGATAGCTTAAAAAGTAGAGAATAAATATGGGGAAATCCTTCATAAGAATAGTGCTCACAGTATATAAACTTGCTTCCTATTTCTATAAATTCAGTTCATGTTTACAATTTAGGTCTTCCTACTATCTACAAGCCCGTTTCTTTTACTTACTGAATTTTAAGGTACTGGGGAGACTTTTTATAGAAAAAAGCCAGTTTTGTTAAGAGGACAATATTTTAAAATGTGCAAATCCCTGAGCTTGACTCCCTAATTTTTAATTTTCAACTACAGCTAAGGCTACTCATTGTCCTGTTATCTTTTTAGAACCTGAGCCCTTTCTCCTGGTCCCTGCCATTCACCCATGGGGAGCGCGTGGGAGAATCCCAGTGCCCAGGAGCTGAGCAGTGCCCCAGGCAAAAGAGCCACAGAGGCAGCAAAGTCCAGAGCTGCCTCCAGGGCAGGAGCATGACTTAGAAGCAGCTCCCTCATCTGATTTCACGCACAAATGGACTTCAGGCCAGGGCTGGCTAAGATTGAATGCCTGTCTCCAGAACCAGCCTTTATTCTAGCAGCTGTAAAAACAGCTCCCTGGTCCCAACTCCTTCCAAAGCAGCTGCCACTGCCACCACCCAGCACATCTGGGCTAATCCACTTGTGCGAGGTCAGGAGTCTTCTGCTGGCCCCACAAGTGGGACATGGCATTCCACAACAGTGACTTCAGCAGCACACTGCCATCACAAACATGTATTCTGAAGCATTTCTTAAGAGCAATATCACAGAACCTAGGGATGGATAGAGAGCAATAGAAAATAAACCGCCAGCATATAATTTGGTGTGATTTTCAAAGGTTATAATTTTTTCAAGGGCTTGATTATAGATATCCTATTTTAACCATATAATGACTTTAAAATGAAACATTGACAAATCACACAAAAATTCATTATAGATTATGATCAATTTATCAAAATGGATACATGTCTTAAATCTAGTGAGAGTTAAATATTTTTAAGCAACCCTTTGACTAGTTCTTTCTGATGACAACCCTCTTAGGAAACTCCTGTCAGTGGCCACACAAGCAACATGCATTTCCATGAACAGCATGCTGAGCTGTGTGATATCAAAGCCCTCCCATTCAAAAGTGGATGCACCCCCCCACTTGAGTAGGAACCCACGCGGTGTGATTGTGGTTACCATACCACTAAAGTGGACAGCAAAGCCAGTAGGCATTTGAGGAGCAAATCGGTCCCAAGACCCCGCGGTGCACTTTCACGTGTTTTATGGATCTTCTGCAAAGTGCCACTGACTTCATTTCATCTACATATGGTCTAAGAATGATAGCAGGTAAAACAAGATTTCAACAGACTCATCTTCGAAATCATGTCAACCAAGAACTCCCAAGAAACCGTTCAAGGTCAACCTCTTTCAGCACAACCAGACATTGTCATTTTCCCATCTCATTCAGAGCATCAAGAAGCTACAGCAATTTCTCCTGAAGAACATAAAATGTGTGTCACTTAGATGTTCCAAGCATGGACACCTAAAGCTGTGGCATCATCAGAATCAGTGTTTAGAGTCAGCTGGAATGTGATGAGAAGTCCTAGGAAGCAATCTTAACACACTGCTAAGAGGACGTAGGGTTGCAGAGTATATAGTTTTGGTTTGAGCAAGTTGCAAGTGTTTAGGTTCAATACTCACAAAGGATTCCAAAGACAAAATTCAACCCTGTGGAGACCTGGTGTTCTAGTTGGTGAGATCAGCAGATGTGAATTACTATAGACAAGCCTCTTCTGGAGGTTGTTTTCCCCTTATTAAGATAACCAATGCATGAAAGAAGTTCAATTTTATCAGCTCCACCAAAAGACCAAGATTCTAAAGCCACTTATGTCTTACCCACCAAAATTACATGCTAACTAAGGTCTCTCAACTTGCAAATTCAGATCAAATACATACACCTTTCTATACAGAAGTAAAATTTATTTGTAACAGCACTTTAATAATACATTTCTCCAGATAACGTTTAAGTTCCAGGGCTAATTCAGCTTTGTCTAGGCAGTAGGCACCCCAGGTTTCATCTCTGCTTTAGTTCAGCCACAGTCCCTACCTAACACATCTTTCTAAACAGAAATATCACTCTTATCCAAACTTCAGTGGCTCCTCCTTGCTTACAGAAAAGTCAAAACCCACGTTCCTAAGTCACCTGAGCAGAAAGATTGCACTGTGTTTAGTCCCGACCTTTCCCAGACCCTCAGGAACTATGCACTCACACGGAGAGTCATTCTCAACACCCTACACTTTGGGTCTCCATTCCAACAAGCCATGTATCTACATCAGTTATTCATTCACTTTGTTATTGCTGCTGGACACCCCTGTAAGAGAGAGAAATACAGCAGTAACAGACATATATCCTACATGCCATTTAAGAAGTATTAAATGTTAAACTACACTTGGCCAGTCATAGTCTTGGCCCTCCTCCATCATGGAGGAGCACCCCATTCTAGTGTCGCTCATAAGTCCAGTCCCTTTTCCTTTTAACAGCTGGCTCACTTTTCCAAACCAAACCAGAGAGATCTTCAGTCTAGTTCTTGCCTTCACCAAGAAATGTGTCCGGAGTACAGGCCCCACCCCAACCCCTCCCACCTAACCCTAACATCACTCCTCCTCCTCCAGATTTCTATTCTCTCTGATAAATTCATCTTCCTTTCCCCACTCAATACTTCCCATTTGCCAAAAATAACACAACAATAACAAATGACTCCATCTCCTGAGCTTAAAAACAAATGAGAGGAGTGGGGTGGGGAGTGGAAGCGGGAAGGAAAGAAAAGAGACGCCTGCTGAGTGATCTCTGAAGCTAAGGCCTCTTGCACTCACCTCAGTCATGTCTGATGAGGAACACTGGTGTGCCTCCCTCTTCTCTTCCTTGTATCCCCTCTACCCTCGTGCCTCCCCCACCGGATCCAGAGCCTCACAGAGCCCATCTGAGTCATCCCAACTGTACCACACATCTCTCTTCTTCCTTGATCACTCCATCCCCATGCCCTCCAGCCCAAGCAGGAGCTGACCTGCTACCAGCAAGCTGACCCTGACATTTCTCTGCGAGGCAGTGTTGGGCCCTGCTGTGTGGTCTGCACACTCAGCCCTTCACCACACTCTGCCTCTCTCTTGCTTATGCTCAGAGGACGCTGGCCCATTTAGTGAATGCCCACCCCTGCCCTTTGCTTCCTCTACTGCCTGCTAACAGGACAACCACTCCCATGCCAGCAGGATACCTGCAGAGTACAAAATAAGTGACGAGGAGGGAGGGAGCACACTGCCTGTCGCTAGCTGGGCATTACACAGTGTTTTAAAATGGCACACTTGCAGCAGAGCTAAAGCAATCAAGACTCATTTCCTGAGAATGCCTGCAGCTCACCTGCGGCACAGAAGTTCCTGAACTGGAGGGGCAAGGACAAAGCAGATGTCAAGGATGGACACTGCCCACTGCTGAGGGTGAATGGAGCACGCCACTCACATCCAGGCTGCTGTGAACACTGCAAAGGGGAGCCGTCCTGGGCTTCATCTGAGGGACCCCATTTTGTGATCACTAAAAACTCCTAAGGAGTTTGCTGCATAAAGAACTATGTTTCTAGAACAAACAAACAAAAAAAGCCTTTCACCATGAAAGCCAAAATGGTGGTACGGTGCTGAGGACATGACAGGAAGTGGGGCTCCCTGGGACCCTGCAGCACACACATTCAAGGCCCAGCAGAGAACCAAAGGTGCAAAGCCAAGGTGGCCTGAGTGGGCCAGCAGGGAAAACTGACTGACCCTGTGCAAAATAAGAAAGGTTGTTCCTTTCTGAGCAAATGAATCACAGTGTGGGGAAAATGTGAGAATATGTACATCAGGAGCATACTGGGCCTCTAATAACAGTGCCCGCTGATAAAACTCAGTGTTCATGTGACTCCTTCGGCCCTGACAGAGGCAGCAGGAGCACCAGCCAGAGGCAGACGCCTTTGAGTCTATGCCACCTTTTCCAGCTACAGTTGCACAAACAGCCCAGCACAGCTCTCAGTATGGCTATCCTCAAGCAAGGGTAAGGACAGACAGATGCTTTATTTTAAAGGCTTATAAAATCATAATTTTGTTATAGTAATCAGAAACAGAAAACTTAAGAATCTGTGGAACTGGGTTTCCAGCATCACCAGGAATCTGTGGTTTAGAATTCTGAAGGTAAGACCCACTCGCAGATTCGTCCCTGAGCTAGTCAGTAGCACTTGTTGCCCAGGCCTGCACCGACCTGCCCCCCAGGTGATCTGCCATGATATCCCTTTCGTTAGGAGGGTGAGATAGTAGTCTACAAGTTCCACGGCTCACAATGTTCTCTTTCAGACTATAAGTTTTGGGAAACTTTTCTATATTGCCTACTAAATATACGATGACTTTCATATTCCCTACATTAGTAGGTAATATTACCTAGAATAAAAAGGCAGAGTTTTATTAGGAGATGCAACCGCTTTGACCTCAATGTTTGCCAACGTTTGAAACAATAGTTTTTGTGTTTGCACTTCTCCCTCCACTCCACAGTGAATCAGCTGGGATCTGAAGGAAACCATCACACACCTGCCCTTCAGCATCAGGGCTTTGTGCAGCAACACACCAGCCACACAGAAGTGGTGAGTGGACAGCTGGCAGGACCTCCTAGGAACACTGACCTCTGGAAAGCAGACATTGCCATTACCCTGCCAGGGACATGCTAACCACAGCAGGACAGTGATTGTCAGGACCGTTTGCACATCAGTTTAAAGCATTAACCTGCAGTGTTATCATTTTACCAAATAACCACCATTACTGGGATGTTACTGAGGGAAAAAGCCCATGACAGTCCTTCTTTCCTAAGAGCCCAGATGAAGCCCGCCTGAGTTACGGAGGGGTGATCTCAGTCACAATCCTTCTAAGGCTTTAGAAAATGCACAAGAGATTATGAAGAACCGAGGAAAACAAACAATGGATTTTACAGTACATACATTCTGGTGGAAGTCTGTTCTTTCTAAAAGCAAGTCTCTCAGTTTTCTTTCTGCTTTCTGCCAAGCTAAACAGGACTCCGTAAACATACTGACGAACTGGCCTATAGAGCAGGGCGGCGGGAGGCAGGTCTTTGCTGGCTTCATCTTCAATAGAAACAGCAATTTTGATTTCACCCTTTGCATGGAAGAAAGCAGAATAATATTGCACATTTTTCATGTTGAATTTACAATAAACTCAAAGAAATAAACTGCATTATCTCCAGTTAATGACATTGCAATTCTATTCCAAATCAATTACTTAACAACTTGCCTACATCAAGATGTTTAGGGAGAGTTCATTTAGTAGGTTGTAGTCAAAACATATGCTCAAAGAGTCAAAATAAAATCTACATGGTTTTATTTTCAATCTGGAACCAACAACAAAAGAAAACCACATAGATGATCCCAAAGTCTTTGAAACAATCTAGACAGATAACATCAGACAACAAATAGGATAGAAAATGCTGAGAACTTGCAAATTTTATTTGAGTCAAGACTGTCGTATGTAATGAAATACATAATTTTTAATGGCCTATATGAAATCCAAGAAACTAGTATCCTGAATATAAAATGGTCAATTTTTCTTTATCAGTCTCTTCCATAAAAAATTAGCACATACAAAATAATCTAGCTAAGAGAATTCTCTGAAGTGTTATTTATTCAAAAGTTTATGGCATGTCATTGGCCTCCACTCTAGTGCAGCAGGTACTCGAAAGATGTATCTCACTGAGAGAGAGAAGGCATGACAGCTGCTAGGGAGAGAAAATGACAGGAGACCCATTCTGTTCATGGTCAAAGGCCAGCATGGCAGGGGCTTCATTGTAGCACAGGACCATGCCTCCAGGAGACAAATGACTACTGCGACCACCTGCAAAAATTCTGTGGTCCAGTCCTGAATATTTTATGGCATTGAGGTATGTCTCAAGAGATTTTGCAAGAAATTGTATTTATATATATTTATAACATAAAAATATATTTATGACCTTTAATGTCTATTAAGTTTATTCATATATACTCTTTTAATAATAATTTCATAACACTTGCTGTTTCTTTCACATAAATGTAATTTCAGAATCGGTCTTTCCCCTTACCCTCAGTACCTTCATACTCTAGCATGGTTAACGCTCTCATCTAGGGAGTATTTACCCCTCAGTATGATGAGGTTTGATAACTCTACATTCCTACAAAGCTTCATCTCAGTGCGACTGTCTCAGCGTAGACAACTTGATACCAGAGGGGTTCAGCTCACAGAAAGCATCAGGCCTTACACTCTAAACTTTTCCCCAACACACTGAAAAATTTTAGGTGGCATTTTAAAATCTAAAAAAAAGTCAAGTTTACTTTTCTTAACCATAGTCATTTTGTCAAAATTTGCCCTTGAAATCAGTGAGTAATGAAGAGGACAAGCAGTTTGCAGCACTCATACTGATCTTCCAGAATGCCCAGCCACACCCACCAGCATGGCAGGGCAGACACAGCAGGGCCCAGGGACTTTACCTCCCAAACCACCCCAGGGGAAAGGGCGAAATCTTCTGAAAACCTTGTTTCCTTTAAACAGCAAAATCCTTTTCCATCAATAGTAACTTTTCACTTACCCTTACACTTTATGTTGCACCTGAAAAAAAATGTTTATCTTACAGTCATAATTTCAAAAGTGATACCATACACTCATACCCATATCAAATAATAGTTGAGATTTGGAGGCAATTACAATTTAAAAATAAAGGAGCTGTGTAAATAGTACTGGTCTAAATAAATATTCTTCATGTCTTTTAATTTATAAAAGTAAGCAATGTTTGAATTAGTTAACGGTCGAGGTCCAGCTGGGGGTGCTGTGGAACAGGAGTAACTTTTGCATTCACTGCCTCCATTTTACAAACCACAGGTGGATTGCAGAAAATAGAAAGAAAAAAGCCTGATTATAAATGGTGGTATATATGCAAATGAAAACATATTAAAAATACATATAGTAATGAACCAGTTCTACATGAGAAATCTAGTTACCAAGGTAACTTGCAAACTTGAGTCTGTGATAACAAATACCAAGATAAAGACTACAAATCACTGAAGAAATTTAAATACACACCGATCCATTCGAGACACCAAGATTCAAAACCAATTAAGGCCACACTGTGGAACTATTTAAGCACACATTTAACAAGACTAATAATATGAACTTATTACACTATGTAGAAAGATAAATCCGTTTTCTTACCCTGATATGTTACAACTCCTATACTCCATTTTCACTCTAAGTACTACAAAATCGTACTCAATGAAGTAGAGGGACAAGTCAAAATACACAAAGTGCTCTCAGCCACCCACAACGGGGCATGCCTGGGACAGATAACCATATGTGACATCAGAATTAAACCTAGCATTATGCCACAAATGCAGTGTAGGAAATTTTAAAATTAGAAATAAAGAGAATAAAATTACAAGTCAGAAAATAATGTGATGTGTCATTAACGAGAAGTTTCAAAGACATTTCATACTACATTGAAGGGGAAATGGAGACTTTCCCAAGTTCTTTCATTGTATTTACAAGTATAAATTTTTGTTATTTTTTCTCAAAGATTAAAAAGGGGGAAATGAATTTTCTTTCACATAATTTATAAGATAGAAAAACAATTCCAAAAGCAAGTAGCCATACGCCAGGAGTGACCACTGCACATACCTTTGTCAGGACATGGAAGATGTACGGGTACATCAGCCCCTTCTTGTGACGGTGCTCAGCTACTCTCAGCACCTCGGGCGCGACAGGGGGCAGAGGTGGGGTGGTGATGTCCATGTGGTTCCTGGTGGGCATGGACAGGAGGCACGGAATTGGCTGGACAGTGCCGATCTGGCTTCCCTTTCCTTCAGCAAGCTGGCTGCCTGAAGAGGCAGTGGACGAACCTTCTGCCTACAGAGCAATGGGTGAGAGAGGAAAACGGGTTCATGTCACGTTGTCTGTCCACCCGTGACACAAAGTCCTGTCCAGAGAGACACGATGAACACCTTCACCACGGAGGACAAGGGAGCACTGACCCACCCCTGCTTGGACATAGGGAGTGGTGAGTTGACGAATCCCCACCTGTCTGTCCTGGGGCATGGAGCTGGGAGCCTAGAGGACTTGAAGCTTCTGCTGGCTGTCCCCACCATGGCTCCTTCCTTGAGGGCCCTATGTGGAGACAGTGGCTTTCTATGCTTGCTAACCCCATGTGGCCAATTCCTGTGTTTACACTTTCCTGGAAGACCCTGCCTAACACCAAGTAGGCATGGTCCTCTCCACAGATGAGGAAACTAATGCTCAGAGAAGTCATGTCATTTGTCCAGTTATGCAACCAGTAAATTGTGGAACTAGGACTCAAATTTAGGCCTGACTCAGGTCTGCTTTTTGCCACCACAGCTGGTATCTAAAGAATAAACAAAAGCCAACTCTCTGGTCATTATAAAGCCCCAAATTAATTACACACAAGGAAGTGTTTATGAAAAATTAAAGCAAAAAATCAAGGCAATTCCATTAAAAATGGAGAGTCATATCTACATACACTGACACAGAAATCTGAGCCTAGTATATCACCAGGTGAAAAATACCCATTCTGTAATAATCAACTGTTAAAATAAGGAGCGTGCACTCATAAACAGGATCGAGAGTGGATCGCCTCAAGGCAGTGGGACCAAGGGAAGGCAAGGCAAAATGGACTCTTAGTTTTCTCTTTATAAACTTTAGCAAAGTTTGAACTGTTTCTCAAGAGCAATTGTTATTTGCACAATAAACTATGTTTTTCTTTCTCACAATAAATGTTGGAAATAATATTGCTTATTGTTTGATTCTGTGCCACCCCAGATATACACTTTTCTGTTATAAAAAAATATGCATTCTTTACAATGGTATGTAATTAAGTGCTTAATTTTACCCCTTAAAACATAAAGCGCCAAAATTAATCTAAGAAGAAGAACGCATGGCCCAGCCGGCGTGGCTCAGCAACTGAACATCGACCTAGGATCCAGGAGATCGAGGTTCGATTCCTGGTCAGGGCACATGCCCAGGTTGCGGGCTTGATCCCCAGCGGGGCGCGTGCAGGAGGCAGCTAACCAATGACAAACTATCTCATCATTGATGTTTCTATCTCTTTCTCTGTCTCTCTCCCTTCTTCTCTCTGAAATCAATAAAGATGTATTAAAAAAAAAAGCACATGGATACCACACAAGTGTTTTCTACAGTCCCCATTGTACAGAATGCAGACATACACTGGAAGGCGCCTGTAAATGGTAGGCATCCATGAAGCCTATTTATAGAAAAATCATTCAACATTGACAGTATTTCAGAGTCTTAAGTGTATTTCTGATATTTTGTCACCTTGTATGTAAATAAGCTTCTTCCAGACAGAGACCCTGTCATCTAAGTGATCATTCATAGGGATGGATGTAGCTTTGCAGTTAAAAAAGTATTTCTGTAGATCACCGTCAACAGGGAGAAGCAGAAAAAGGGGAGAAATGGAATGTAGTTTCTTTTCATTTTTACTGTACACATCCCAGGTGCTTTCTCACTTAATCCCCACAAAGACCCTACAGGAGACAAGGTTCTGGAAGGCTCTAAATGCTTCACCAGACTACGCAGCCAGCAGATAGGGTCAGATTTTCACCAGGCATCCACCCTGCCCTGTGAAAAGAGAACAGGCAGGTGGCAGAGCCCTGGGATCCCTCCTTCCCCTGTGCCACATGACTGTGATTCCTCCTCCTGCCAATGTCTGTGATCCCCTCCCCCCACCCCCCTGCCAACATTTGTATTTCACCCCATGCTTCAAAAGAGAGAGAGTGTTTTACTTTCAGAGAATCCCAACACCACATGCTGAAAGAGCCAGAACTGAGAGAATAAAAGGTGTGGACCTACTACCTTTGTTTGGTCTCCTGGATCTCCCCGTGCTTGTGGCTCCGAGTGGCTTCCTGTCTTCTCCCAGCCAATTTTGTTCCCACCGATATGGCTGAACATAAAATGCACAAAATTACTGTTAGTGTCGACCACTTCCCACACACGCTCGTGATGACAAGGGCCTGTGCTAAAGACTCAAAGATAAACCTTGTTCTTTACTGATCTTGCCGCCCCCAACAATCCATCTCTAGAGAGAACCCTACCCAGGAGCACTTTCTGCCTTGCTTCCAACAGGTAGGTGATAACCACTCACTGTGGAAGAGAAAAATTGAGTGCCTAGCCAATGCTGACCACTCAACTTAAAGATGGTCTAGGATGTGCTAGTGCTATGAGATACAAGACACAAATGCAGCCTTCCCTTTAAGAAGCTCAGTCATCTTGGAGAAACAAGATTTTAAAAACCCCACATTTATTTGACAATTATCAGGCAGCAGAATGTTAAATGTTATCTGAATCACATTGCTCATAATTTACAAATAAATATAAGGTACTCACTCCATGCCAAGTGGCAATACACAGGGAGTTCCAGCCTACTCATGGGGAGGGTCGTGGGAGGGAGCTAAGACTTGGGTGACACAAAGGCCACATCAGGCGTGGAGGGGCACCTTCCAGGCCCATGAGAAGAAATGGGTTTGTAAGCTCACAAAACAAAACAGGGAGTTAACTGAATCTTATTTGGGGAATAATTTTATTTTGCAAAGTAGTAAAAAAAGGGGGAGGAGAAAAGAGGTGGGGAAGATTATGGAGTCTCTAAAATGCCAGAATAAGATATTTCAATCAGCATTTTTTTAAAAACTGTGGGTTGTGACCCACTAGGAAAACAATTTAGTAGGTTTAACCAGCATTTTTTAAACACTAACATGGGAACAGAACCGAATGCAGTGAATGTGGTATGAGTGGTATTATTTCATAAAAGTCTTTGTTCATTTGCTCACTAAAGGTCACAATGTAAGAGAAACTCTAAGGTACTGGCAAGCTTTGTGAGAATCATCACCCTAGAAGAGAACCTGGAGGGGCCTGAACTGCAGCCCTCAGCAGATGGGAGGACAATGCCAATGTGGGGACAGCCAGGGCAGCTCCAGGTGTTGCCCCCCCCTTCACTCGGCCCTCCTCTGCAAGGCTCTAAGCCCAAAGTATCTTCTAAAACCAAAGCTGGAAACAGGAATGCCAGTGTAGAGAGCATTTCACTGACTTCCCTTTCTAATTGACCCATGTGACAGATGGAGAGATTTTAAGACCCACAAATCCTCCTATCTTCCAATTGACTTCATTTTAGTTCTATTATTTTAAAAAACAAAAAAACACCGCTGCTACTTGGCGAGATAAGAGCCTCTTCTATCTTAAACCAAAAACTGTGCCCCACACTGTGGTATCTCAGAGCCTTGTTCTAGCTCCTTGATCCCAATCATGAAATGGGACACCAGGATGGGACCACATGAAATACGGGCAGCCCAGCTGCCCAGTTACCCTGCATCCAGGCTCCTGGTCTTTAATGAGGACTCAGAGAAGCCACTGCTCTGTTCAAATTTGCTTTCATGCGTGTGATCTCAGGCTACAATTTTACAAAACTAGAGGAAGTGATGAGGAGGCGGCACAAAAATAAATGCAAATATTCCAAGAGTATAGTGGTTGGTCCTGTTTAAAATCAAAGAGAAGAGCAGCTACTATGGGGGGTGAAAGGTTCAGGAAAGGAATCTTAGTCAATTATTCACTGATCATATACCAGTCAGGACATGAATCAGTAAACTCATCATGTGATAAGCATGCCATGGCCTGTGCAATAGAGAAACAGAGAGTGGACAACCTTGTCAGGCATGCGTCAGAGTGAGTACTCCAAGAAACAAAGAGGAAAGGCTAGCGGCTCTGAAATGATCTAGAATGTGGTATAAATCAAGCTGCTCATGTACTTTTTCATAAAAAGGTCAGTGACATTTGAGAAAGTTGAAATTACTTGGACACTTACAAGTTTTATAAAATAAGAGACATAACTTCTATTACGTATAATTTTAAACATCTAAGTATAATAAAGCTACAAAAAAATGCACTAGTCACAGTGAACAACTTAGTAAGTGCCCAGAACTGAATATGCCACATAAGCAACCAGAGATGCAGGGCTGACACCCAGGAGCCCCACTGGATTCACTCCAGTGAATTCCTTCCTCAAAACAATGGCTATTCTCTGACTTCTGACAGCAAAGATGCCTTTACCTGTTTTTGAATGCCATATAAATGGAATAGTGCAACTGTACACTTTTCGTGCCCCACGGTCTGGGCTCACACAGTGCTGGTTCAGACTCATCACGGTACGCACCCCATCACTGGAGGACCCTGCAGCTGGGTCTATGGCCCTGCCCTGCAGGAGAATCCACGCTCCCTGCTTTCGGTCACTCTCATGTCAGTCTTTGAGAGGGAAGGCTGTGAGCCTCAGCAAGTCTGACGTTCACTTCTCTGATAACAATGAAGATAAGCACTCTCCACAGGTGACATCTTTTGTGGCATGTTTGTTCAAATATTCTGCACATTTTCTGTGATACTTCTCACAGAGAAGTCATATATGTTCTGATGCAAGTTCTTGGTCAGGTATAAGGATTACAAGTATCTTCCACACTCTGTTGGATTGCTGCCCCTCCCTCTCCATGGTAGACTGAAGCTTTTGTATGTCACACCTCATCTTGAAGTTCTTGGCTGCAATGTTATCTTAGTGCAACCTTCCCTGACCATCCCCCTACCCCCACTATTTTCACTGCTGTTTCCTTCATGGCATGTATCAGTTTGTCATTATTTGTAATTATTGTCTGTTTTAAGAACTAATTATAAACTCTGTGAAGATAAGACCTAACAGCCACCAGTGAGCAGGTACCCAACTACTATATAACCACATAACCAGGGCCTAAAGATATATGACAAAGAAGACATCTCTTATGTGACATAAAGCACGACAATTAAACTTGCAGCCCCCAAATGTGATAATCCTAGTGATCGGCCCCAGGGTCGATCAGCAAGCACATTGAGCAGTGTGCAGGGGGAACCTTGGCTTGTCCCACCTAAGATATCACAGAACTTGTATTTATAAACTTTAATTTTGTTCTATATAGATTAACACAAGCTAAAAACAAAATGTCATAGTCAAGATGCTCATGTGACCTTCTAATAATCACATTATAAAATCTGAAGTTCTGCCTGAAAAGCATCTTGACACCCGTCAATATTTTAAAGTCGAGAATATTGCAGTAGAATAACTGTCACTTCACAATGTAAGAAAGCACCGTTCTGAATATGGTGATAACTGCCTTGCCTTGAAGAGCAAATAAATGAGAGATTTTAGAGTGTTTCTACATGCAATTCAACCTATACAACTGCTCACACCTCACGATCACAACAGACACCGCTTACATAGACACGTTGTTTCACTGGCCATGCCCTGGGCAACCTGCTGAGACCTGGGCCCAGGTGGGTGGCCCAGGCAGGAAGCCACCATGAACTCTGTTGAATTCTCCTGTACACCCCAAGGCACAACTCTCAGCTGATAAAGTTCATGCTCAGGGACATTCAGAAGCCCCTTCACAACTACAGCAACAGTGACTGGATTCAGACCCTGACCCACCATTCCAGACATTACCGCATGCCGTTACAAGGAGAAGCCCAGCCTCAGGATGGGTTTTATACAGACACACCTGAAGTAGGCACTCAAGAGAAAACATTCTCACAATTCAGGAACAGGGGCGGGGAGAGGCCAGCACCACCCCACTGGGACCTATGGGCCCTCAGAGGTGAGCTGCAAGGCCTCACCTCACTCTAGGTCACTTGGGCTTTTTTAGTACTAAAGCGGGTTGAAGACAGCAAACTGTCCTAACCACGGATTCTCTCCTGCA
Organism: Miniopterus natalensis; assembly: GCF_054644295.1. NCBI lineage: Eukaryota > Metazoa > Chordata > Mammalia > Chiroptera > Miniopteridae > Miniopterus > Miniopterus natalensis. The sequence continues at coordinate 7,264,840 of NC_142092.1, read as the reverse complement.
CATTTTTCTAGTCAGCAGGCTGGTGATGCCAGTATGGAAATGGACTGGTGTACATTTACACCAAATGTAAAGGTGTGTGGCCAATCGGTGACTTTTCACTCCTATCTCCACTGCCATGGGTGCGGTCTGCCTTGATGGTGCAGAAAAGAAAGACAGTGCTGACCACGGCTGACTTACTTGTCAATAGAAAAGAAAGAGCGAAGGCAAATGAAAAACACATGAACGAATGGTAAAAGGTCAAATCCACAGCAGCAACACCTAGTGTGTGTGTAAAATCACTGATATGGTCAAACCGAGTGAAGCTGACTTTCTACATGTGTGCACACATTTTCCTTTCTGTTCGCTTCTGCACAGCTGTTCTCATTCAACAGACCCCCAAACCCCCTCTCCCACTAGAGGTCTGATGGAGGGGTCCAGTGGCTCCTACTACAGAGCATGAAAATCTGAGCTCCCGTTGTGAGAGAAGCTGCAAGATTCACACATACAAACACCTTCTAAGTACAGTCTTCTTAAGCTCCAAATTAAGCTAACACCACACATTCAGGTTATTTCATAAAAAGGACAGAGAAAGTACTGGTCCTGAATGATTTCCTACACAGCAGTCAGATGGGGCTTTTCTCCAGAGCTCATCAGGACTCCTCACACCATACTGGCCATGGAGCTGTCTAGTTCCTGCCCACCAGAGAGGGTTCAGACACCTGAGTGAGTCGGATGAAATGAATACCAAGTGCCTATGTGTTCTAGACAGCTAGAACACACACCAGTACAGAGGATTATTAATTTTTGCTAACACATACAAGTAACTATAATTCAGAATAGTTTTTATGAGATGTTAGAAATCTTGCCTTGTGTTAAAAATTCAAGATACAAATGTAAAGTTGCTACTTGTCTGGCACAACAGTGTAACAATCTGAAAGAAAAAAACCTGCAGCCCAGCTGGGCGTGGCTCAGCGGTTGAGCGTCGACCTAGGATCCAGGTGATCGGGGTTCGATTCCCGGTCAGGGCACATGCCTGGGTTGCGGGCTCGATCAATGACTTTCTCATCATTGATGTTTCTATCTCTCTCTCTCCCTCTCCTTTCCTCTCTCTGAAATTAATAAAGATATATTAAAAAAAAAAAAAAAAAAAGAAGAAACCTGCAGCTTATTTAGCCTGTCAGGAATTGGGTACCCAATAAGGCAGGTAAAATATAAGTCTTTGTAAACCACAGGGTTTCTCTGGAAAGGGAGCCTGAGAGGACTCAAAAATAGAAGAAAAACACCAACACCACTCAATGGAAAAACTGTGCATCAGAGGGCTATTTCCTGGGACACTAGATCAAAGGCAATGAATGAAATTCTTCAGGTATTTCACATTAATCAATAATATTGTAATAACTATATATGGTGTTAGATGGGTACTAGACTTACCGGGGTGATCATTTCATAAATTATATAAATGTCTAATCACTATGTTGTACAAATTAAACTAATATAATGTTAGCATGTCAACTGTAATTGAAAAAAATTTTTTAATTAAAATAAAAGTGCTACTTAAAAAAATGGTGTTTCATTGCATCAGTTACTTTTTTAAATAATAGTAATAACTATCACTTAGTGTGGTTACTCATCAGCTGATTTAACTCCCAAACCCAGCGACCTCCCATCCATGCTGGATGCACTGGGTTCAGTGGGTTCCAGGTCACACAGCACAAGTGGCAGTGGGACTCGGCAAGACCAGCCAGGGGATGTCAACAGAACTGGACCCTGCCAACAGTGGGTCTCCACGCTGGTCAACAGTCCTTCAGGCACTGACAACGACCGTCCACAACCCACACCTGGTACCACAGGAGTCAAGTGGGGGCCTGCAACGCTTTTACCACATTGCCACCCTGACACAACACCTCAAAACCAATGTGTATGTAACTGTACAAGGAAATGGAACAACTCTATACAAACTAAGTCAACAAAGTGGAGGAAAATTAAGTCTGTTTTCTCTCCTACTAGACTTTTTAAGTATCCATTTAGAAATGTCAGCAACAACAGGAAAAAACACTAAAGTGATATTCAGTGTACATACAGTTACATTTATACACAAATGAGAAAACATGCTTACACAGTGGAGTATGAAAAAGGAAGAAACGGAAAAAGGCAAGTTGCTCTTCCTAAGAAAAGATTCCATTATTGTAAAAACCAATGTTAGTTGTCTAGCAAAAAATAACTTTTGAATATTCACCAATCTTTTGAAAACAGTTATACCTCTAGAAGTGGAAACATGGGGAATTTCCTACATTCTATTTTTTAATGTTTCAATTCTATAACTTTGTATTGAGATATTAATTAGAAAAAAAGATCAAAGAACTAAAATCTTCAGCTTAACAGCCTCAGATCAGATTCAAATTCTAAAAGCCAATGAATCTAAAAGCCAATAAAATAAACATCTCTACAAGGATTCAATTGTAACTCTTAATTCAACCAAAACAGGATTACAAAGATTTCACAAAGATCAGGAAGAAAAACAAAAACACTGACAAGAACAGAGCGAGGAGTATATGTTGATTATACTCTAGGAAAAAGAAAAGGAGGAAAAAATTATTTAGTTAGAAAGCAGCATTTCTTTCTAATTTGCTTTAAAGTAATGGTCATGGGTCTGGAATAACTGCCCAGGTGCCCACCTGGTCCTCTGATAAGACACCGAACCACTGTGAAAGCAGGAGGCTAGGATTTTGCAGACATGAAGGGATACTCAGGACAGCTCCAGTGGCACCCATGCAGCTCATCCCAGCTCGTGCCCCTGTGTACAGGGTGCCTCTCACAGCCCAAGACTCCTTGTCCAGTACAGACTGCAAGCTGTCCAGGGACAGGTGTCCACTTCAAGATGGTAACAACCCAGGACATCCATTCCAGCAGGGTGGTGGGCAAGACATCTGAGAGGCTAAAATCCTGTGTTAGGTATCATAAAAGGGAAGGGGGGGAATACAGGACAGGGCCCACCCTGCACACACACATACATGTGTATATGCACACCCACAGTGAAGATGCCACTGTCTGAAGCCGAGGACCAGCCAGAAGGCACTTTCACACCCAGCTATTCCACAGGGCCCCTCAGCATGCACTTCCTTTCACATAGGAGCATTCTTTGGAGTTGGGGCATGTCTCTGCTCTTGCCAGTGTGGCTGTGATGCACCCCCACACCCAACTTTGAGCTCATGTTTCAAGTTGCATTCCTTTGATTTTCTTAGTGAGCGAGAACATCCTTTCATATCATAGTGACCATCTGTGTTTCCTCTGTGAACTGCATGTTTATATTCTTTGCCATTCAAAACACTTATCTTTTTAATTTGTAAGAAGCTTTTTCTTGGTGGGGAGGGGGACAATTCTCTTTTATTCTATAACAGTCCCATCACCCATCAGCACCATGCTTTAAGAAAGAATCATTAATTTCTGTTAGGGAAACGGTATCACTTATTTTGTGGACTCTACCACATTCTGGTATTGTTCACCCACCCGTGTGCAAATGCCAGAGGGAATCGAACAGGGAAAGGTGATGAGGGGTGATGAAGTGACAGAAAGGGACACACCCAGCTGGGTGGTGACAGACTCCCTTTACTATCGCACAAGTCAAGGTTGTAAGTACAGCAACTACAAACGTTTCTATAGTCAACCCGCAGAAGCTGTTATAAGAGGTGCTGGAGTCCGACTAAATGGCCTGGCCACTCAGACACCTGTCCATCCCAAGGACAACGACACCCAGATCAGAGAAAACTCATTTCCAAAGAAACATCAGATCTCTACAGCCGTGGGACCATTCTAAGCAAACACTGTGGATGTTCCACTTCACACTGATAATAGAGGTCAGACTCCTCACCATCCAGCCTCCACCTTGCTAGGCCTCCTGCTGGTCAAGCCACCTCTCCTTTCACCCTACATCTGTCCAGCTCTGTCCCTGCTGCCACAGCTCAAATCTCAACTCCTGGGGGAGTGCTCACACCTCCCGTCCCTCTTGTCCAGTGTTTTCTTTGTACACTCACCACCTGGGCTGTTCACGTCTTTGCAGACTGCATCACGCCTTGTCTGCAATGCCCGCCACCATGCTCACTGGCAGACACAAGTAAGTGCTCCAGTGTCGCTTGACTGAATGGATGGAAGATTTCTTTTCCTCAAGACCACCTGAAAGCACATTGTAGGTCCAGGGGCCTTCATTCACGTCCAAACCAAAGGTAGCCATGTCCTGACTTACTGCTCTCACCAGGTAATGAACTAGGAGAGCAGTCCTCTATCCTACCCATGGCCTGAAGTACACACACACAACTCATTCAACAGACTAGAATCCTCATCCTGCAATCAAGAACACAGCCCTTCTCTTGGCATCCTGCCACAAGCAAAGGACGTCTATGACCAGGGTTGACCTCATGTCCTACTTACTCTGCCTGGCTTATGACCCTAAAGCCTCAGGCACACACACACACGCACCCCATTTCATCTTCCTTCCCTCCTTCACCTCCATTTTAACTCTTCTGTCTCTCATTTGTTAAAATAAATGGGGAAGCAGATTCAAGAAACTTAAGACATTGCTACGCCTCTTTCAACTCCTAGTTGTGGATGTACTCCACCCGCTTCACATCACAAGAATGGCAAGATGTCCCTGGCAACCCCACACCAAGTCCACCTTCTAGAAGTTGCACCAGAAAATGCAATGAAAACACCAAGTTGGGGGTGTGGACAAGTGAGTGATAGAACTCAGAAGTGGGAGAGATGACTGAAATCAAGGACAGTTCCAGGGAAGGTGATGCTGGCCAGGACCTCTGGGAACAGGGTAGAGCTGAATCTGCATCAGAGAAGGGAGGAGCAGTCTTACCCCAAGTTCAGTTCACACCCTAAGTGGGCAGTCTGCCAAATTAGGCTGGCAACTCCCATTATCTCTGAATCCCTACCTGAAAGAACAAGGTTGCCACCAAACCTCCCCATGCCAGGCCTCTGCTAGCTCCCACATTCATCATCACACAGACTCTGAGGCACAGAGCACATGTGCTTCGTGTCTACCTGTGTTTCAGACTTGAAAGAATGTTTTTTATTAAGATGAACCTGGACTATACAAATGCCTTGATCTTGTTGACATGAGTCCATTTTTAAAAGAAAACTCATAGTGCCTTAGAATCCCAGAGTGGAAGGGGCACTGAGACATCTGTCAGCTGTTTTTAGACTTCTATGAGCTGAAGAATCACTGGGTGCTCTTTTACATACACAGATTTCTGAGCCCCAGCCCAGAAATTCTCATTCAGTAGGGAGGTCTTTAATATAGTTCCATTACAAAAGGTTAACTTAAAAGTTTGAATGCTATATTATGACTTTTCACTTCATTTTAGGATTTTAGGATTGCACACACAGTAAGAGTTTATGAATTTTATGCCCCTCTGCTCCATACAGTGCACAATCTCTGGAAGAGAGCAAACTCCTTGGTTACTGCCACTTGAGGTCAGCAGACACTAGTGCCCATTTTACAGATGGAGAAAAAGAGGCCAAAAGAAAAATCTCCAGCATCTGGTCACACACCCAGTAAAAACTTGAAGAATGGAAACTGTTGAAAATTTGTTACAGCAGATATCAATGTAGTATTAACTAGCCCTAGTCATCTACCTGTTAACTAGTGTTCAAACCCAGGAAAAGGAGATAAAGATATAAAGAAAAGACCTTTCTTTTCCTTTTGTCATTCTTTTAGGAATCAGGATTCTTAGACACATAAGGTGATTTAAGTGGGGGAGGACTATGCATTTAAGACTTCCTCAATCAGATTATAACTAATTATGTACTTGAAAAATTCATTTGCTTAGGAGCACACTTTTAAAATACTCCTCTCTGGTAGAACTCCAGCCTGGGACTGGCAGCTTTCTAGGGTTTTGGTTGGGTGAACAGTGTTATTTCATGAATAGTCCTACGAGTTGTTAAACTCAGGAGCAAAGGAAATTCAGAGTTCCCACTGTCCCAAGAGCAAGAGACCGAAAGCCACAGGTGTCTAACTGCAAGAAAAAACAGAGAGTAAGGGTTAGCAGCACTTGACCAGACAACGTCACCATGTTTGGTGGTCACATACACCAATTTTCCTAAAACTCTGCCCCAGCAGAGGAACGGGCCAAGGCCACAGACGAGCAGAGCAGACTCTCAGCCTGGGAAAATGTCTAACTGCCTCTCTCCTCCATGTCTGAGGAAGCCAGTCCCAGCACAAAGTGACCATCACCTACCTGCAACACACTGCACCTCTGAGCACAACACTAGGTGCCAAGGGCCAGCCAGCCAGCCAACCAACCAGCAGGCGGCTCCACGAAGGACAAGCTACACAAGAAACCCACCACTCACTTTGCAGCTCCTCCACTGCCTTCATCGTTGTCTGAAGATGATGACGTAGAAGAACCAGGAAAGTACGCCGAGTCCACATGATTGGGGCTGCCGCTCGGAGCTGGGTTGATTGGGGAGGACCTTTCATACAGTGGAGTATGTTTTCCTTCATGAGGAATGTTACTATAGTTGTTCTGCTCCGTCAGATTCTTTCCGCTGGTTTCCAAAGTGAGGGCCGGCTCAGCAAGGCTGTAAGGGTGTGGACCCTGACCCGGAGCACCTGGGCTGGGCCCCTGCGGAGCCTGAAACAGAGGGCAGAGGGCACAGGTCACACATGCACAAGCTGCCTACAGGACCTGGCTCCCATCAGCACTCTAGGTCTTGGCTAAGTTTGAATTCAACAAACACTGGCACCTGCTTCACATATCAATTCAAGAGCTTAAGACATTATTTTAGTATTCATTAAGATTTGATGCATATGCAGCTGTCAAGGCCAGCTGTCCCCCCAAGGCAGGCAGACCAGCTGCAGAAGGAAAGGAAAGGCCTTACCACAGGCTTGGCTTGCAGAGAGGTCTGTGGAATGTTGAGCATCTGGGGGGGGACATACGGTGGCACTATCCCAGGCATTCCAAATGGATTTGGTCTGGCTGTTTCATCAACACAGAGAGAAAACAAGAAAACAACTGTGAGCAGAGGACACTTCCCCAGGGCATCGTGGTGGCTAGCATGGGTCCCTTCTGTCCTGTACCTCTCAGGTACCAACACGCCACTGGTCCCACTTCTCAGAAACCTTTCGGAAATGTTTAACAGTAAAAAATACTTTATGATCAATTTTATATACTGGGGCCAGAATTTTAACTTTCAAGAATTTTCAGTTAACTTCTGATAGTGATGTTCCCTTGAATGCCTAGTTTGTTCACCTTTAACTGGCCAGGTGCTCTCAGCCACCCGATCTCTCTGCCCACTACTGACAAAGCTCAATCCCTGACACTGTAGCACTGGGGCAGAACAGGTCCCCTTTCATTTGTGAAGTGACAGAATTTCTCTGTTTAAACTCAAATCAGGTTCTTAGCTACTAGCAAGCTTTTAAATATAAAAAGTGAAATGTGGTCGTTGCTGCCTATACTTTGGGTTTTTCATTGTTGGCAAAACCATGATCAGGTGACACGCTTTAACACGAATTCCAGGGTCGGCAGTGCCAGGTTCTGTTCTCTCGGAACATGATTTTATAAGCCCATCTGAACGTCCGCTGGCATTTGCTCGTTACCCTCACGCTGTCACAGTGACGCACAGAACGAAGCCACACGGAGAAGCGGCTGCACACACAGGACTGGGCCCTGTGTCAGCTTTAAGATGTAAAAACAGATCAGTCAGCCTGGCCAACAGCCCAGATACCTCCACATCCACAACGCTCGGCCGCCCTGTGGGTCTGAGAAGAGGTGGCCGGGTGAATGCAGTCGGCGACACAAGCAGAGTCAGCAGAGTGATCTGCACCCATATATTCAGTGACAAGGAATGAGCGTGGCCTGATGTCAAAACCACTTTGCTCACTTCTTCCCACCCACAAGGACTCACGAGCGTCAGAAGCCACAATCCCTTGGAAGATCCCATCTCAAAGTAAGTCACACTCAAGCTCAGAGATGCTCTAGTCCTGTGACCTGGCTCACGGGAAGAGAATGGCCAACCCACGTTCCACTTCCCACCAAACGGAGACGACTGTGGGACAGTTAGCTGGGGACAGTTACATTGGCATGTCTACATGTGGGGCTGGCTGGTAGCACATGCACGCGCACACACACACACACGAGATGTTCCTGATCAAACAGTAAGTCTATAAAGATTCAAACCTCCGAGTGGAAGATACAAGACCCTATAACTGTTCAAGCCCCTTCTCAGGTAATTCTGAATCATAGCCAGATTTGGAGCCAAAAAATATCATGAAATCCATTCAAGCTCTAACACTGTAATTTGAATCACTGTAAAAAGTCTAGTTTGCAATCTCTTGTAGCTGACCTGACACATCTAGTTTCTGAGTAATACCAATGAAATTGCTGAGTGTAGTGTAGGCATTCAAATAAAGATGAGCATTTTTGTTTCACTATTTTGGGCCATTATATGCTACAAACTTTCCAAAAAAACCCCCACCCAAACTATATTAAAACTTCAAAGCAACAAATTCTAAGGAAAGAACATTTTCTAAAGTCCTACTGTAATCACTGACCTCAGATAAACCTTTGAAAACCCACAGAGCTAGTTACGATTCTATCAAAGCCTAGTCCAACTAGTGAACTAATATCTACATTTCTCTGAAAGCTGCAAAAATGCCTAATAATCCAGGGCCTGTCTGTGGGTACTTCGTGTCTTCTTGTATGTAAACAGTTCTCGTTCTCAAAACCCTCATGCAGTTAAGCAGAGCCACAGCCTGTCTTCCATATGACAGGGGATCTTTCTCAGAGCTGGCACCGGCCCTCGGAGGAGCAATTAGCACCACCCGTTCCTGGGTCTCCTCCTCGCACAAACACTAGAGACAGGCTTCTGGTAGAAAAGTACAGGGATGGAAGACAGAAGACAGGAGAAAAATGTTTAATATGAAAAATATTTTCATAATTCAAAAATTATCTTTAAATATTAAAGACCTCTTTGAGAATGAAAAGCATGCAATGCAACTCTTACAGCTGTGCTTAGCTAGCTGTGCACTCTAGTAGAAAAAACACAACATTCCATATCCGTTCCCTCAAATTACTTATTATGCTTGTATGAAGCTGTCCAGCTTTTCTCTTAATTAAAATAAGATAAATTTTTTTTAAAAAAGAAGGGTGCTGACCAAGAAGAAGCTCTTCTGAGAACTAGTCAGCCATACCTCAACCTAACAAATGTTCATCTATTACTTGCGCATATTATTTGCACATATTACTTGCACATATTAATGTAGAGGTGTTACATTAAATAAAACAAATAGTAACAAAGTAATATTTTTTTAAAGATCCTATCACGCAGATGAGTGCTGATGTATGATTTTGAAGTATTACTCAAAAAATATAGCTTTGAAAATTCAAATTCAAAGATTAAATAAATCAATATATTCCCTACCAACCAACCCTAGTTTTCCATGCTTACAAAAAACAAGGCAGAATTTTCCAACTACATTAACCATGTTGAAATGGATTTATAGTTGATCGTTGAACAACACAGCCTTGAACTGTGTGAGTCCACTTATATGTAGATTTTTTTCCATAAATACAGTCAGTCCTCCGTATCCTCCCAGTTTTCACATCCCCAGATACAACCAACCTCAAATGGAAAACAGTATTTTCAATCTGCAGTTAAAAGCCCACAGATCTGGTGTTCCAGGCCATTTTATATAAGGGATTTTGTTGTGAGGGTGGGGGTCTGGAACCAATCAATCCTTTGTATATACTGAGGGATGAATATAGTTGGGTTTCGGGGGAGTCAAGTTTTATGGGAATTTTCGACAGCACAGGGGGACAGCACCCCTAACCCTGCCTTGTTCAAGGGTCAAATGTATTTACTCAACATCAATATTCTATAGAAGTTAAAATACATGTAAAGTCATACTGCTACTGGCATTGGGGTTCTTGGGTTCCCCAAGATAGAAAGTGAGAGGAAACCACAGAGAAATTTCCAGACAGAGTTTATTAAGCTTATGCTCGAGCACAAGGGAGGCAGCACCAAGGAAAGGAAGGTCCTCGGAACTAGCCTGACAGCTCGCTCTGCTTGGCTGCTTTTATAAGCTGGGGGCAAAGTGGGCTTTTGGGAAAAGTCGGAGTTTTTGGAAAGGTAGGCATGCGGAATTTTCCATTTCAGGGTTCGGGTGAATTCCTTTTCCATCTGCTTTGCCTGGTAACTACTTCCCACCTGTGCTGTGTGGGCAAAGAGGGGGACTGCTCACTACCGCCACTCTAGGAATGGCGAACAGCGGTCAAACCTTGATCAACTGCACATTCCGGTCAGTAGTTTAAGCAGGCAGTTAAACAGGAGATAAAATCAGCTACCTCTGCGTTTTTGAGTAGGGGGTGAAAAGGTGGTGACATTTTTGTGGTCCAGCGTTCCTTCTGGCCATCTGGTATCCTTGGGGTCCTGGGCTCCAGTCACTACGCATTTCAACATAAAAGAAAATTTCGTGGCTGAATAGATTCTGAAGGCAGGCTGGGTGGGGGGCACAATGGGAACTGACAGGAGACTGGTGTGACCTACGGAGTACGGTCTGACAGGCTCAGCCAGACTGAAGGCCAGGTGGTTAAGGCAGAGGCAGGGAGGCAGAGGGCGTTGGGACAAGAGGACACAGAAGGCACTCCCAGCTTTTAAAGGACTGACACTTGTTGGTTTCCAGAGAGCAGCAACTCCCAGAAGACCAGAGCTGGGAGAGCAGGTGGCTGCCTGGAGCTACAGTGCCAGCCAAGCCCCGCAGGAAGAACCCTAGGCCACTGTCCAGGAGAGAAGCCCACCTGATGGAAGTCTCAGTACAGGGCAGAGAAAAGTGAGATCATGATAAAGCAAGCAGGCATACTGAGCGGCACCTGAAAGAACTGCAAGCAAGGGGAAAATTTAGTACAGGGAAGCACATCCAGGTCAATGTAAATAAGAACTTTCTGAGAACTAGGGTGGGTTGACAATGACAAGGGCTGCTCTGGCTGCTTGACTGTGGGTACAGGAACATTCCCTGGCCAGGAGGGGGCCTGGAGCTCGGACAAGCACCTCTTGCATCTCCTGACCCTAAGTCTGGATACCACACATGTGGACCTCACAAGATACAGTATCACTAAGTCCATTTGGTGCCTCAATCTTGAATAACAAGAGTCTGGGTAGTGACAGATTCATCCCAAATTTTATCTGACTCTATTCCCTTCCAGGGTTCACTGAGTCAGAAGTTGAATTGTAAGTGTTTAACAGCAAAGGAGTGTTTGCTTCCACCGATGAGGAAAGACCCAGAAAACAGAAGAGGAAACGACTCGCACTCAGCCACCTTCCCGGCGTCACAGCCTATGATGAAACGGCAGCTCTGCTCCTGTCCACCTGTGTACTTTGGAAAAGCAAACCTAAAACCACAGCCTAATGGCCGTTACTTGGAAGTCACTGGAGAGCTCAACTGGCATTCTTTCTCTAGGGAAGACACACCTTGCAGTCTTTTAAACCAGACAGCAGCTACAAGGAGGACATATTTTCACTTCTTCCAAAATGACTAATTTTCAGGTTCAAAAACACCAACCTTTCAAAAAGCCGTAAGACCAGACAGTCTGCACCATTTCATACCACATCAACTAAAATGAACTCACTAAAAACTGAATGAAAGGACACGGGAAGAGACTGAGAGAATTCGATGATCCCCAAATCATCTGCATGGGGATCTAGGAGAAAGAATACCTTTGCTTTCCTCTGGCAGAATCCACCCTGCCAGACCCTGAGGGCTGATATCAAAAACATTTGCATTAGCTTTAAAAAGATAAAAATCGAAAAAGATGAACATGGACACATCTTTAAAAAAGCAAGTATAGAATGACATGAATATCACAGCATTTTGTTAAAAATCAAAGCACTGCTATTTATTCTACATTATGAGGTTAGAAAGTACAAAAGCCTGTTTGAGGGAAGACACAGGACTTAGAAAAGCCTAATGTAGTTCTTTAAAGAAAGAAAAATGTAAAAAAAAAAAAAAAAAAAATGTGAAGCAAAAAAATATTATTTGTTAAACCTGTTCAGTGGGTACAATACTTCTCCCAATACTATTTTTTGTACTCTTTTGTTACAATACTTTCCTAAATAAAATTAAAAAATTAAGCAAAAATCTTGGAAAGGGTGAGTTTAGTATGCAAAGCTATTAAGACTATTACATAAATTTTAGAAGAATTAAATATCAAGAACTTATTAGTAAAGTGTATCAACAGTATAATATTGAATGTCTGGTGACAAATTTTTTTTAAAAAGTGCAACAGCAAAAAAACCCTGAAAATATTCTAGAAAATGACCACAGGCCATGGTTAAGTAGCTAACAGGATATCTGCAGTGTGGACTATTAGACACGCTTTGAGAACAGGAAGGCAAACCTAAGTGACATGACGGGGAGTCTCAAAGGTATACTGCTGTGTGGGAACAGAGCAAGTTACCGTGTGGGTAGTACATGTGCCATCCTTGCATGGTGAGCCTGGCTGTGTGGCAGGTGGATGAGGTCCAGAGGGTCAGTTTGAGCTGTAGGAGCAGGTGGTCAGTTATATTCTCTCTCACCCCAGCTCATCCAAACCCTACCCCTTCCTGACACATGTGTGCAAGCCATTGCCCTCTATTCTGAGCAGGTCACACTATGGATTCTGCAAGTGTCCCACTGTGATCCCACCTGGGCGACGTCGTTTCCTGAAGAGAAAGCCTTTGCAGGCACTGCCATTCTTCACAGTCTTCAGGTTCAGGGGTGACATCTCCTGACCATAGCCCCACATTACGGCAGGGCATGTTGTTGGTCAAGAAGTTGTATTTTCAAGAAGACTGTTATTAGGACATAGAGTGCTCAGTGACAATTGATGGACAGCCTGGTAAGCACCAGACGTGCAACTGATGGGGCTACAGGAATCCACCTTTCCAGTTACCAGAAAGTGACACCCACCAGCAAAGCAAGGGCCCAAACCAGAGCCGACTGACTGGCCCTGGTCTCTGCCTCCCATTTGCCAAGGCACCTTCTTGAGCTTTGGACCTGAGAGCTGGGGTCCCATCACTGCAGTTAGGATGGCAGTCATTTCTTTTCTCTTGTACTTGGGTCATTAGTGTTTAGCATTTTCTGAATTGGCATCCTCTGGTGTGGTAGATTGTGACCAGCCTTGGGGGCCTGTCAGGATGTGGGGCACCCCTGCCAGCATGCTGGCAGTTGCAAGATCCAGAGGTCCTTTCTTTGCAGTTGTTGTGCAGTCTGTTCTTTGCCCAGTGGCAACAGCTCCTACTTCAATAGGTTCTCTGCACAATTCTTTCTCTATTTGCCATGCAGTCCTGCTGCCTAGCAGCCTCCCTTGGTCCCCATCAGAACCCCCACTTCTGTGCTCCAAGGGACCAGAAGCACTGTCCCACCCCTCAGCTTTAATCATAACAGGTTAAGCCTGTTCAACCCTCCCTCCCATGTCAAGCCCCATGGAAGGGATCACAGGTGGGTTTGGTGGATTGTTGCTGGCCATTTATCCCGCCCTCTTCCATGTCTATCAGCACAAAGGAAGCTGCAAAGCTAAAACCTAGTTTGGGAGCTGTGAGTGCCACAGAAGCCTCCTTTTCACTTCACCTCTGCTGACAACTGTAACCAGGACTCCTCTTCTGGCTGCACTACTCTGAGCTCCTGGCTTCCACCGCCTCTCTCTGCTCTGAGGCATCATCTCTGAACCTCTCTCCGGAATGTGTCCTCCACAGAAACCCCCCTCCCCAGGAAAGCCTGCCTACTTACAGAGCTCCGATTAGTTTTCAGGGCTCAAACACAATAAAGAAAATGGCACAATTAATACAGAATTCAGGGTGCTGGGAGGGGAATGTGACAGGGAGATGGGAGAGGGCTCTGGAATTAGTAATGTTCCTCTGACGTTTATTTCCTATAGAAGTACATTGTGTGTATAATAGTTTCAAAATAACTTAAGTTTTTATAATGAAAAATCCCTCAATGAGATTTTGTGGTCCTAATAGTGAGTCTAAATCCTAAGGCCATGCATGGCCACTGAGCCCAGACAAACAAGCATCACCTGACCACTCTTCCCCCTTCTTCCTGTGCTCCAACCACATCCTTGTTTCTTCCACACTGTCCCCTCACCTCTACCCCTTTGCACATGCTGTCTCCTTTGCATATACATCCTCCCTACTATCTCCTTGCAAAATTCCTACCCTACCTCCAAACCTTACCCCAAACTATAATCAAAAGACAAACATAGAATGAAGCATTAGCTTAACAGGGCTGGTCCTCCTTGACCTTCCTGTTCACATTCCTGTAGGATCCCCCCTCACGAGTCTACAAGGACAAGGGTAACATCTGTCCACACTGTCTAGCACCCAGCACAGTGCCTGCCATGAATTAAACACATTAAGGAGCTCATTTACTCTTCTCTCTTTTTTTTTAAATTAATAAACTTTTTTTTTTTGAGCAGGTTTAGTTTACAAAAAACTTAGCAGAAAGTATACATTACTGTGTACTTGCATTACTGTAGTATATTTGTTATAACTGATGACTCAACATCAACATTATCATCAACTGAAGTCCATAGTTTACTTTAGGGTTCACTCTTGGTGGTGAGCCCTAAGGATTCACTCTAAGGATTTCAACAAATTTACATGGACATGTGCCTACTTTATAGTATAATAAAACATAGCTTCACTGCTCTAAAAATCCTCTGTGCTTCTCCTATTCCTGCCTCCCTCCCCCCCTTAATTCCTGGCAACCACTGATCGCTTTACTGTCTCCATAGTTATGCCTTTCCCAGAATGTAATACAGTTGAAATCATATAGTAGCCTTTCAGACTGACTTCTTTCACTTAGTAATATGCATTAAGGTTTCTCCACGTCTTTTCATGGCTTGACAGCACATTTCTTTTTAGTGCTGAGTAATATTCCACTATCTGGATGGACCACAGTTTATGAACCCATTCACCTACTGAAGGACATCTATGTTGCTTTCAAGTTTTGGCAGTTATGAATAAAGCTACTATAAGTATCCATGTGCAGGTTTTTGTGTGGTCCTAAGTTTTCAACTCCTTTGGATAAATGCCAAGGAACATAATTACTAGATCTTACGGTAAAAATATGTTTAGTTTTGTGAGAAACTGTCAAACTGATCCAGTTTGGCTGCATCATTCTGCATTCCCACCAGCAATGAATGAGAATTCCTTGTGCTCCACAAGCTTATCAGCATTTGGTGGTGTCAATGTTTCAGAGTTTGGTCCATTAGGTTGTGTGGTGGGAGTTCAGCTACTGAGGAAGGCGAGGAAGACACCACACATGCTTTTTCAGACTCGCTGGACCTTGTGTCCACTGGGATAGCTTTTTACAAATATACTATGATTAGCTTGTGCCTGCCTACAAAGTCTACATTCCCAGACCTGAGGTAGCCTCTAGCATCTTTGTTTTTTTACATTCTTCCAGTGACTTTGAAGCACAGCTAGGGTTTGAGAACTACTGATTCAACCAAGAAACCAAGTGCTGCTGACAGGTCAATTTTGACATATCCTACTTGTGTTTCATTGAGACTAGGGAGTCTCTGGTTAGATGAGATGGACGTTAAGTGCTGTGATGGGAAGGACAAAATTATAATCCCCTCTAGATCTCCAGTTCCCAGTTTCTGACAAAGTATGGATTGGAACACATCCTTTTTTTCACCCTGAAAAGGACCACATGCTGTACAATCAGGCCTCACAGCAATGGGACGGGGGCGTCTGTGTTCCTTCCGCAACGTCCACACCACCTGATTAGTGTGCAGAGATCTGAGGTTTTCTCAGTGCTGCAGAGGACCACAGGCTCAGAGGGAAATCACGAAGACAGAGTCATTCCCCAAAGGCAATTCACATGGGCCCAGCCAGGAAGGCTTTTCTTTTGAAAATATAGAATTCTGAGCCCAATGAAGATCTTGATATATCAGTTCCAGGCAGGTTTAGAAAACTCTGGTTATAGTCAGCTCTCCCCATTTTTATTCCCAATAGTCATACTAAGTTTCTAGTATGATTCTTTAAAATTTCTTCACAACACTACACATATTCCAATTTCTAAAGTGATTAACACAGAGAGGTTCTAATGAACAAGTTAGGTTCCAATACTGGTTGTTCAAAATTCTTAATGTGCTTTCCTATAGAATAATATAATCACTATGGTTGGCAAAAGCCACTTATGACCTATGTTCTACTTATAAGAGTATTTTTATGGAAAATACTGTCTCAGGTCCTGACTTGGGATGCCAAGAAAGCATTTCCCCCAAGTCCGTGTTGCTTCTAGACTCTGAATTTCCACTTCAGTCCTCACTGCCCACTGAGTTCCTATTAGCACTATTAGCACAGGCAAAAATCAAGGAGCTAGACCTCCAGAGTACTTCTGTTTCTTCCTATACTTATCAGAAGAAAAGCAACAAGTGATTTTTACATGATTCCATTTCTGCTGACTCCAAGTTATGTGTACATAACTTGAAGTAAACCTTCCCTCCAAATACTGCCCCAAGCTCTCTCCAATCTCATCCTGACCCTCCAGACCACACACAAGCCACCCTGAACTCCACCCTGCCCAACTCACTGCCTCTGTGGTTCTGTGACGGTGCTTAGTGAGTCCCTCGGTACAATTCAGATTTCTGCAAGTCAGAGCCTCAGGAAATGCTTTATAGGATTTACAGGTACTTATCGCCTACATTAACCTGCCTTAAAATGTCACTCTAAACAACCCAGATTTTTTACCAATTACACCACTGTTCTCCATAAAACACTAAAAAGTGAAAGTGAAACTGAATTTGAGGGTGTCAAATATGAAATATTTGAGGGTGTTTATATGAAATATATAATACTTACATTGAAATGCTGTTTGATTTAATAAAAATATGAAAGCATTTTATAGAACATTACATATTTTTAAGAAGCTCAAACTTAAACCTAATTAAAACTCAGCTATCAGCTCAGATCAATGCCAAATGTTAAGTGTCTTTCTCTATCTTTTTCTCCTAATTTTCTCCTCCTGAATAAGTGTTCTAGTCCCAAGTACACAACAATGATTGCTTAAACCATCTCTGTCACAGGACAACTAGACATCACTTAGATACAGGAAGTGCCAAGGATGTCCTATGAGCTGCTCCTTTCAGGCTTTCTAGCCATTTATTCAACATTAATCATTCACTGCCTTCTCCAGCCATTCCTCCTACAAGAATAACAGTGACAGTACTTGCTATGTAATAAGCATTCATTAAAGCACTCTATATATACTTTCTTTTTCATAGTCACTGAAGTATACCACTTTAAAACAGGACACCTGCAGCCAGGGGGAGGAATCAGGATGCCCACAGCCTCAGAACCCAGTCTCTCTCACCTGTCTCAACAGCATCTACTGGACATCCTTTGTGCCTGATGAAACCGAGACAACCTGATCCGTCTCCTTCATGTCTTGCCCTAACTAAAGTAATACATGGTATCGTGTGTCCCTCCTTCCAATACCCCAAGTCCCCCTTTCCAAGAGTAATCCTAAATCACATCCAATCATTTCACTCTCCTGATTCAACAACTTTTCATGATTTAAGTCATGCAGCCAAGTACTTTCCCACTGCAGGTACAGAATGAAGGTGGCAGGTGAGATCCTGGCTCCCCCAGAGTTGACATTCTTAGGAGTGGAAGGTGGGTGTGAGGAAATGTAAAGAAAATTAAAGTTAGGTGGCATGATGATGGCCTAGTGAACTGATATAGAGGAAAGACCCCAGAGAAGTGACAGTGAAGCCTACATCTCAGAAACTGGAATAGCCCAAGCATAGCCAGTCAGGGCAAGAGAGCTCTAGGCCCACAGCCAGTGCAGAGGCCCCAGGACTGGAGCCAGTGTGACACATTCCAGGCAGGAATGAAGCCAGGGCCTGGAGAGTGAGGGGCAGAGGGCAAGAGGAGTCAGACCACAGGGAAGCAAGTGGGAAGTCGGGAGCTTGTTTCAAATGAGATGGGAGTAGCATGGACCGATACATTTTTAAACACTACTCTGGCTGCAGGAAGAAAATGAATGGTGGCAGGGGGTGGGGGGAAAGCAACAGAAGAGCGAGCACCTGTTCCATAAGGAGGCCTCTGTGAGAACCACAGTCTCAATAGGGGGCTCAGCCAGCAGAGGATAAGGCCTGCACCCGCTGCCCCCACCCTCCTTGGTCCCATGGCATCAAGACATCAGTTGTCCATCACCCACCCATAGAGACAGCCACCAACAGCCAGCACTTGCCTTTTATCTCTGTTCCCCCACGTACACAGCACACAGTAGCACTGTGCTTGAAGAAGCGAAAGAACATGAAGGACAAGTATTAGGGGCATTTTCAATCCTGGGATTAATCTTCTGAAACCAGTAAAAAGTCTTCTTCCTCTGACAGCATTAGGAACACGCTGTGTCGTATATAAAGTAAGCACACCGGGACACCAACTGGCAGCACTATTTCTCAGAGCCTTACTGCTCTGGACCCCAAGAAAGGCAATCTGACTCTGGGAGGAGGCTAGTCCTTTACAACCTCCCAGGAGATAGTCACTACCAAGCAGTCTTCAGGCAAAGAGCTTACAATTGTGTTTATTCCCCAATTTTAAATCTCTTGAGTTAAATTTAGTCTTTTGGGGGGGGGGGAAGGGAAGGCAACAAAAGAGGAGACACACATCCATGCATTTGTGAAAACATCTATAGATGTGGCAGGTCTTCTATGTCCCCAGCACACTCTGAAAGAGGACACAGAGACTGCAACATCACCACCATCTACAACCTTGGTCCTCATGGCCCTACTTTTCTCCTTGACTTTCGTAAGTCTAAGTTTCCTCTTGGTCCTCATACTTTCAGGGATTACTATTCAGTCTGCCCCGGAGGTTCGGCTATGTTTATTTGAATAACTGTAGAAATCTCCTCTCAAAAGAAGCCCGCAGGGTTATCAGGGAAATATTTAAATCTCCTCTGTTACTGCATGGCCAGCATCCATCGCAGAGGCCTTGATTTACTTACCTAAGTAGTGTGGTGGGTGAAATGCCACAGGCTTACTAGTCGCTGAATAATATCCAATTGCTCTCTTAAATCGAATAACTTTGTCGTCTGTTCTAGACTAAAATAAACAAAGGAGAACCTTTGTAAATTAACATGCCACTGGTCATGTGTTTCAACAATATTTATAATTCAGTACATGTATAAAAAATCTGCAGCCTTTCAAGCTAGATAAGGATTTAGAATGACATTAAAATCTTCAAGGAAAATCAAGAAAGCAAAGCAGTTAACACAGAATCTGAAACGGCAGCAGAAGACATGGGTTCTGGATACAGCCCTCGACTTCTCCTTGGCCATATCTCTGGTGCTGCCAGAAGTTTCACTTTCCATGTTCAGCAAGTGGGGCAGCTGTTTTAGCTCTTCAGGGAACAGACAGAAGTCACACAAACTTCACCCCTTTTACTAACCCCGACCCCTCAAATTCTTCACTTCCCACAAAAGGAAGATGAAATCCCTGACCATCACCTAAAGGGAAGGACAAGTCAGAGATTCACAATTTCACTTGACTCACTTGATACATCTCTCTTCTTAGTAGAAATCCTACCAAATAAAACTCTAGGAGCAACAGACACCTCACCACTCATCTCCCTCACTCCCTCCTCTGTGCAGCCTAGAGGGGAGGCTGGAGGAGCAAGGTGAGGTGCTAGTCCTCCCAGCCAGCATGGAGGCCTAACAGCCCAAAAGTGCTCCTGGACATGGCCAGCCAGTGTGCTTCTCAAGCCCATTCCAAACCCGGCACACACCACTGTGCAGAGCACTGCTGGAGTCTACACATCTACCTGAGAATGCTGGAAAACATCTTTAGCTATGGCATCCAAGTCCGAGGTGTCCTGGATGTTGCGGACGTAGTCAGCCACAGCCTTGATCACCACATCACATGGTGGTAAGACCAGCTGGTGGGCCCGGACCTGAGAAAACAAGCACACATGTCAACACCCTAATTCCAAACATAGGGCCCAGAAACTCCAGGTGGTGTTTCCTTCTAAGGGCCCAATTACTACCAATCTGTGAGCTCTTGGTGGGACTCTGAGGTTCAAGGCATGATCTCCCTTTCATTTGTTGAAATACAGCCCAGTTAAGCAGCATCTGACAGCTTTTCCTTACTTCTGAGACCAGGTCTGTGACCTGCTCATGATCAGTTCCAAGCCTGAGACACTGAGCCCCATAATAGCCAGCACACAGCCATGGTAAAGCCCTGGGTCACAAGAGCTTCCTTTCTTTCAATGTCAGCCAGCAGGTCTGTGCTGGACAACCCAGTCCCAAGCACTCGAGTCCACTGCAGAAAGACTAGGGAGGAGGCTGGTATCCCTTCCTGTTGAGGGACATGACTGATGAAAGACACATGGAATCAAGCATAGGAGTATTATATTGTCTCAGAATAGTTGATACCAGGAAAAGGTAAGTAAAGAGAAATATAATTATAGCTATGCCCCTGTGTTCTTAGAAACAAAGATGAATCAGGTACTAACTTTGTTTCCAGCAATTAAAATGAAGTCTTTATTTCCTATTTTGTCATGAAGAGCATAAAGATAAAGGGGGCAAAAGGCTCTAAAGGCTTTGCGCCCCCAGAGCTGTGCACTCCTGTCACCCCGCCCCCCATGTGAATGTGGTAAGAGGGTAGCCAGCTGACCTCGGGCCCAGCCTGATGCCCTGAATTGTTCACATGGGCTCAACGCTGTGGAGTCCTCCAATGTGGAAAGGGAAGCAAAAAAGCTGTTTACCAGATGAAGTGTGAGAAGGACTCCACCAGCCACTGCTTGCTTTGCCAGTGCAGGGAGGGCCACAGTGTGCGGTGGCCTTTAGAAACCAGAAAAGACAGAAAACACTCTCCCTGAGCCTCCAGAAGGAATGAGGCCCTGCCGACACCTTCATTTTAGCTCAGTGAGACCCATTTTGGACTTGTGACTTATAGAACTGTAAGATAATAAACTCATGTTGTTTTGAGATACCAAAAAAAGGGGGGGGGGTTTCAGAAAAACTCAGGCTAACCAAATGGAATAGAAGAAACCACTGAAAAAAACAGGTATTTACACTTTAAGCTATTATCATGTACATTTTCAGGTGCACAATAGTACATTCAATTTCAAAAAAAAAAAATAGTTTCTTCTTGAAATGATGCTTTCCACGTATGAGCAGTTGCTCTCCTCTCTAGGAAGATACATTCCACATAAGGGACTGCAGAGGACTACTGCAATGTCTGTGGCTGTGGATTAGAAATACATTCCTAGAAACCCAAGTCCTCCCATGTGAAAATGAAAAACCTCTAGCGCACACCAGCTCCATGGTGAGGAAGTCCCTGGAACAGCACATTTTAGTCAGTCTGGAAGGCATGGAAGTTCTAACCACTCCCACTTGCAGGGTTTAACAGTCCCACAGCAGGGTGGATATTAGAGCCTGGTGGTGGCAGCCCTGGGAGTGGAGAGTCAGGACAGAAACCCTGAGTGTCCCACACTCAGCAGAACACGGCATTTTCCCCTCCATTCGCGCACACCCCAGGGATATGGCTCTCTACCTGCAGTGGGGCTAGCTGGCCTTGCATGTCTGGTGGCCTCTAAAATCCTAGAATCACCTAATCATGCTGCATACACTACTGGAAAGGCTGGTCACTTTAGAGGGATTTTATATACTGAACAAATAAGTGACAACTAACATGGTAAGAACAGAACAATGCTAGGGTCTGGGGAGCAAGGCAGAGTGAGGCAAACAGGACAGGTGACAGTGTCAAGGGCCCCAGGGAGGCTGAAAGCCATCTTCAAACCTGTCAACTGAGTCATCAGCAGCCTTGGACAAAGGCCCACTGTGGGGGCCCAAATTCAGTGCAGGAGTTAAACTGTTGGGGACATTAGGAGAGGCCGCCCTCGGTAGATTCCCAGGTAAGAAGGGAGCTAGGAAAATGAGGGAAGGACAGAACTGCATTTATAAACTGAAGGCCAAGAGGTGAATGAGGGGGCAGAGGTTCACAGATGCTCTGAGTGCCTTCAGCGACAACAGCTCCAGAATGTCAGGGTAGGCTAGTCGCAGGCGAGGAAAATAGGCATGGATGAAGAATGGGAACAGAGCTGGGGGCAGGGGAAAGGTCTCACAAATAAAGAGAGACCTGAAGAGACTGATGACTTTCCAGACAGACATTAGGAGAATAAAAGGATTAACTGCTGACACTAAGAGCTTGATTCAAGTCAGAGTACACACTTTTGTAAATCAGTATTACGGAGATTATTTTACATGCAAGAAAATAGGTCAATTTCAGGCACACAATTCACGAGTTCTGAAAAATGCACACATTAGTGTGACCACCACAATCATGAAATATAACGTTTCCATCACCCCAAATAATTCCCCTTCCCATCCCAGCCCTAGGCAACCACTAATCTGCTATCACACAGTCCTCTTTTCCAGGGTTTTACAGAAAGGCAATCCTAGATATTTCCTTTGTGTTTGACTTTTCACTTAAGATGACGCTTTTGAGATTCATACAGACGGCAAGATGAGCAGTTTGTTCCTTTCACTGCAACCAGCACTTCACTGCATGACTGTCCCACAGCAGCTCAGACAGATGGCTTGGTGTGCTTGAGGCTACAATGAATAAAGCTACTAGAACACTCAGGTTCAAGTCTTGTTTGAACGTCTGACCTCATTTCTCAAGAGTAAATGCCCAGGAATGGGTGTGCTGGGTTATATGGTGGGTATGTGTTGCACTTTGTAAGAACTGCCAGACTGTTTTCAAACTGACCATTCTGCCTCCCACCAGCCGCGTCTGAGAGCTGCTGGTGCTGGCACCTCCCGACACTGGGCATCATCAGTCTCCTCATTTGGCCCATCCTCGCAGTCACAGTGCATCTCCTGTGGTTTTAACTTGCATTCCCTAATGATGCGGAGCATCCCTTTACGTGCTTAGTAGGCACTCTTCAACGTGCCTGTTCAAAACTCTCCTTCACAGGTTTTGGTCGGGCTGTATCTTCTTACAGTGCTGTCCTTTACACATTCTGGATTTAAGTACCCAAACACTGATATATTCTGCAAACAGGTCCTCTCACTCCATTGCTTGCTTTTCATTCTGTAATAAGAAATCTTTGCCTAACTCCAGGTCACAAAGATTTTCGTTTACATTTTCTTCTAGAGTTAATTTTTATATTCTAATTTTTGCATTGGGTATACAGTTTTTATAAAAACTATCCTTTCCCCATTTAGTTACCTTGGGACTTCTGGGAAAAATGACCGACCACACATGTAGAGGTCTATTTCTGGACTATTCTGTTCCACTGATCTACACAACTACCCTTATGTTGGTACCACACTGACTTGATTATTATAATTTAAAGTGAATCTTAAAATTAGGTAACATTAAGTCCTACTACTCTGTTCTTCCTTTTCAACATTTCTGTTGCTATTCTAGTTCCTCTGCAATCCATGTGAATTTTAAAATCAGTTTTTCAATTTCTACAGAAAAAAAGCTTGCTGGGATTTTCATTAAGATGCAGTAAATCTAAATAACAACAGTCTTTTGATCCATGAACACAGCACCTCTCCATTTATTTAGGTCCTTCTTTAACTTAGACCATAAATGTGTAGTGGCATCCACCTGTTCAGCCGTGTGCTTCTCAAGAGGAGACGATGCTGACTCCAGCACCTACCTCGGGTGGAGGGGTTTGCTGCGCAGGGGGGATGGAGGAAGGACGAAGGGAAGAGTGACGCTGGTACAGCCAGTTCACGGGAACCTACCGGGAGGTCCCAGGCTGGCGCAGGAAAGAGAAACTGTGAGAAAGTGGGCCGAGGGCTCCACGGAGGGCCAAAGAGCAAAGTGTCAGCTTGTGAGAATACTAAAGGTAGAAGGCAACGGTGACAGAGGAAAGAAAGGACGCTAAGGTTTCAGATAGAGGAGGAGCCAGTGCATGACTCTGGGCATAGAAGGCTACAGTACAGTCAGTAGAGGGCAGAGCACTAAAGTTAAGGGACACAAAGAGCACGTTGTCAGTGGGCAATCTCCAATACACTGAGCTCACAGGATTCTGGAAGGCAATGGGAAAGACTGATAAGGTCCCCAAAGCTGTAACAAATGACAAAAGTGACTTCAGAGGAGTGACTAGGAGCAGTAAAAGGTGGTACATTTAGGTGGCCTGAGTCTCAAAAGAGTTATCCAGGACCCCATCCCATCAAGGAACGTGGAGACAACCACAGAAAGTATCTACAAATCACGTATCTGATTAGAGATGTAGATCCAGAATATATTTTTAAAAACTTTTACAACTCAATAATAAAAAGACAACCCAATTTAAAAATAGATAAGGGATATGAATAGACATTTACCCAAAGAAGACATACAAAAAATGGCCGGTGAGCACAGGAAAAGATGCTCGGCATCACCAGTCATCAGAGACAAAAACCAAATCACATCAGACCCCCAGGATGGTTAAAGACAAAACAACAGATAAGTGTTGGTGAGGATGTGGAGAAAGCAGAGCCTCGCACTACGCGGGGAGGGATGGGAACAGTTTTCCTCAAATGTTAAGCAGAGTTAGCACCTGACCAGCAATTCCAGTCCCAGGTATATGCCTGAGAGAAATGAAAACACAGATCTACACATGGACTTGTACATGAATATTCACAATAGCCAATAGGTGGAAACCACCTGAATGCCCGTCATCTGATGAATACATAGATTAACCGTGGGAGATATGTCTATACAGTGGAATATTATTTGGCCATAGAAGAAATGAAGTGCTGACACATGCTACAACATGGATGAACCTTGAAACATTATAATTAAAAACGGTAGACACAAGAAGTCACATAATTCCACTTATATAAAACGCCCAGAGGAGGCAAATCCACAGATTAGTGGCTGCCAGGAGTTGGGGGACGGGGAGAAGTGGGGAATGACTGCCAACAGGCACAGGGTTTCTTTTTGGGGTGATAAAAATATTCTAAAATTACGTAGTGATGATGGTTGTACAGCTCTGTGAACAATAAAAACCACCTGAACTGTATACTTTAAAGGGGTAGGTTTTATGATATGTGAATTATCTCAATAAAGCTGTCATAAAAACAGAAAAGCTTTCCAATCAAGAATGGCAGTTTTAGAAGTAACTGGCTGACAAGTATCAACTTCACCATATGTCCTCTGGTCCCAGATTTGTCTCAAGAAAGGGAATGTCTCAGGGTGAGCCACCTCAGAGTGCTCGGTGTGCAGGGGCCACTGGTGAGGGGCAGGGTGTAAGAGGACGGGGTCAGAAAACCACCACGAGAGCCCTATTCCAATATGAGCACTCTCTTCCCATCAGTGATGGAGAAGGCCTGGTTGCGGACAGTGCCAGGGATCTGGACCCATGGGGGAGGAAATAAACTAGAAATGTCTGCACACTTATTTTAAGGCTGAGAATACAATGCTAGATTTAACATAAAACTAGTAGCTTCCAGGTCATAAGAAGACATAGAAAGAGTAAAAGTGCCACTAGTTGAGCTTCCCTTTGTTTCCCTTTGCCCCCTCCAAGGCCTCAGAAGTCAGACACTGTAAGCAGTGTATTTTTCAGTCTCCCTCTCATGTCTCAGTTCTGCTCCTTCTGGATGGGCCATCCATTCCAGCTCACTAGGGAAGAATCTGCTGGCAGGCCTAGTCCCTCAGGGGAGGAGCCAAGCTGAAAGCAATTCTGCAACAACTGGGGAGCACAAATCCCTCCCAAGACCCTGCCCCTTTACCAGAAATGCTTGTGGGAACCCCTCCCCCATCTGTAAAACAGACAGAAAGGCTATACTTGAGGTTCTACCCGTTCCAGCAGATTCCTTAGAACTTCAAACTTTCCACCTTCACTTCAGAACCAATGGGGACAGGGAAGGAAACTCTAATGGAAAGACATAAATAAGTAAAACTCTTGTGAGTTCAGTTTTATAGTTTCCTTTTAACCATTCCATACATAAATTCAAAATAAAACTTAACTAAAAACAGGTTTTCACAAACTAAAAGCTGAGAGCTCAGTAAAAGGACTCTGTGCACTGAAGTCCCACAGGGACCACTAAGAATGTGCAGCTCGTGTGCATAATGATGGTGACATTATAAAAACAAATTAATAGGATGTACATTTTAAAAAAATTCTGGAGGATCAAACATCAGTCTATTGAAAGTGGTTGTCTTCCAGGAGTAGGAGTCTGAGTAGATAGCTCTCACCTCCACATTGCGTAACAGTTTATTTTTCTCAACCTTCCCAGACCCTAACTATTTCCTCTAGAGCCCAAAACATCCTTGGATTTCAGAAGTGCTGCTTCGTTCTTACAAAACTGTGGGATGAATTCCTGGGAAGGGAATACATTGAGTTAACTTCAATTAACACTAATATGCAAGCAGGAATTCCTTCTCTGGAAGGTCTGTAGTGCCCAAACTGTCACCTTCTACAATGCCTTAAAAGGAAGAACTAAGAATAAGTGAAACCCATCTTTCCATTTATGTACAATTTATACCCAACTTACTTTCAAAAAGGATTCCAGAAAGGATCTGATGGCCTACCTTGCTACAATAAGGTTGCATAGTATGTTAGATATACCAGAGACCAAAGTGCCTGAAATTGTGTTGCTCTTCTCTCTGGAAGCTAGCTCCATGTATGACGTGAACTCCAGAGAGGGCCCAGGCATAGTAGGTGTGTGGATCAAGGGATGGCCAGACACTGGGCAGCAGGTGCAGCCGCTGCCCACAGCACCTGATCAGGTAAGCTGAGAGGGAAGAGAACCTCTGAGCCTGCACTTCATCCTGAGGTCTGCCAAGGGCCCTGCCATGTGCCCCAACCTCACCCTTCTGTCCACTCCATGTTCCTGGGACCCTAACATGTTTCTCTTGGAACCAGCCTAGCTTCCTCCTCCCTGGGGTTGAACACACACTGTTCCTAAAGACACTTATTAAAAACACTACTCAGTGACTTTTGATGGCAGACAGTAAAGCATAAAAAAGTATAAAGTTAGGGATAACTTTGGACCAAGGGTTCCTGATGTGACCTGATAGGCTGTCCTGGTATCCCGCTGCCTAAGGAAAGGTAATGGTATTAAAGGAAGGTGAGTGACTAAAAATCAGGGAATTGGAAGGTAGAGTTGTAAACACTACAGAATATTTAAATCAGAAAGGGAGACATGCAAAGGCTGGGTCTTGGATGGAGCTCTGGAAGAAGCGTGTCAAAAGGCCACACAGAGGTGCAGGCCTGGCCTGGGCTGATGGGCTGATGGGCAGAGCTGTGCTGGGAGGTCTCTTCTGCCTGCTCCACAACTGGGCCATGGTGTAGGGAGAGCAATATAGAGACTGAGTAACTCTCCAGGAGACCAAGGCTTGCAGGAAGCCTGGGAGAGGAAAAGCTGGAATAAAACTGCAAGGTGGCTTGTCCAATAAAAAAAAGATGGAGAAGGGACTCCATGGCTGGAAATACTTGGGGGTAATGAACAACTCATGGGGATAAAACCTAGAAATGCATAACGTTTAAGAACACAAAAAACATTAAAATGAATACAAATACAATTAAAATTTTTTAAATTAAAACTACTCACCCAAAACAAGATTCCACAACATAAGAACAATAAAATACTGAGAAAGCTCCTTTTAAAAGGGTGCTCATTTAGCCCATGCTTATGGTCAGGCACTCCCACCACAGTCAGATGCTCCACACTCCTGAAGCCACCCCTTTCTATAATTTTATGTTACATGAAATGGCCTCCCACGGTCCAGAATACAAATAAAATATTCTTTACTTCCAAATCGAAGAAATTTGATACCATTTTACTGGCAGCTCTTAACATCAAAAATGAAGTACTGAAAAGCCTGAAACCTAACTAACCGCCCTACTTCTTCTTTTCCTACAGCCCTCATGTGATTTTAGGTTCCAAGTATGTCTAGCACTGCATTTGTGCTCCTAGCGGGCATGATTCCCTGATTAATAAGTAAGGCAGCACAAAACAGAATTATTTCCTTCTCAGCTTCCTCCTTTGGATGCCATCCCATGAGCTAGTCGTCTTACGTTTCTCCTGACCCTGCAGGTTCTTCTTGTACTTCCTAACACTCAGAGGCCCACCCCAGACATGCTCCACTCTTAACACAACCAGCACTGGGGATGGTGAGGTTGAAACGCTGAGAGGATGAAGGTCATGGTAATATGTGTTAAGGAGTGCTTTGAATTTGTTAGATAATGAGTTCATATAACACAATCCTTTGTGTACAATAATTAAGTAGATTTCACTTTGGCAAAATATAGTAGGATAAACAGAATGGACCAACGAAGACTTGAACTTGGGGATGCAAAATCAGATATCTTTAAAAGCTGTGTATACAAAGTACTGTACAACCAACAACTAACCAAATTTTCAAAAGATGTAGTTAGTTTCACAACTGGGAAAAAGAAGAGACTACAAAGCAGATGGGATGCAGACAACTCTACACAGCAGCAACGTTCATGAAAAAAAAAAAAAATCACATCCAATTTCCCATCATCTATGTTAAGATGACTGAAATGATGATCCACACGAAAATGTGTATATAAGGTCAAAACATAAAAGCACTGCAATTTTTAAACTCAAAGCCAGATGTGCTTGCATTTCATAATGTGACTTTAAAAATCCTACAACTTATCAAGTCACTGAAAAATGATTTTGGATTGCTTCTCTATTATACCATAATAGCACCGAGCTAATATTTAAAAAACTTATGATAATAATGCATAAAACTTGATTAGATTCTAATTTAAACAAGCAAACAATGTACAAATGATTTTCACAGAACTGGTAAAATTTGAATACAGACTTACCATTAAATGACATTAGGGAATTACTGCTAATTTAGTTGATGTGATAATAGTAATATGAATCAGTTAAAGATTATCCTTATTTTTTGGTGAAACAGTAGTTTTCATAGGTGAAGTATTATGGTATCAGCAACTTACTTCCAAATAGTTGAATTAAAAGACAAATATAAACATAAATACATCATAGCAAAATGTCAATTGTTGAACCAAGATGATGGATATATTGATAGACATTTTCTATTTCAACTTTTTACATAGTTAATACTTTTCTTTACAAAAATGTTAGGAAAAACACATGATAATGATGTTAGTGACCAGTCAACAGACTTAGTTTTTCTATAATTCTTCAAACAGCTCCTCACTTCTACCCTCTACACATTAAACAAGGCTAGCTCAACTTAGACTTATGCAGCTGGTCTGGGATCCTGGGAGTCTCTCACCCCACTATTCAAAAATACACAAACCCTGTAAGAAACAAGCCTTCATTTTGTCTCAACTTACAGAAGCATACTGCTTAACAAACCTAATGAGCACAATGCCTTTAAGTCTACCTGATTTAAGACTGTACTTTCCCCAACCTGCATTTAAATAATGGAATTGCCAGGAATTTGAATCAAGGTTACAAATTTGTAACACTTCATTAGTGTAAACAGCAAATAAAAAGTTTTTCCAGCCCAGCTGGGCATGGTTCAGCAGTTGAGCATCAACCTAAGATCCAGGAGATGGCAGTTCGACTCCCAGTGAGAGCACATGCACGGGTTGTGGGCTCGATCCCCAGTAGGGGGGGTGCAGGAGGCAGCTGATCAACGACTCTTTCATCATTGATGTTTCCATCTCTCTCTTTCTCTCCCTTCCTCTCTCCGATATATATATATATATTTTTAAAATATATTAAATATTAAGTGTTACGACACTTTATAAGAACAACATTAAGTAAAAATAACCCATTTCTCTAATGAACTTTGGTCTCCATCATTCAAAAAGCATTAAAGCCTTATACAGACTTTTATAGTTTTAGAAAATGCATAAGGACGTTACGAAATTTATCAAACGATGCTAACACATTGATCTAAGTTAGAGGTGACTCTACTGCCTATTGAAAAATGCATATTTGTAAGTAAGAAAATTAATACATAAAAACTTAAGCTAAAAGGATTCCATCTTCTAGGTACAAGGCATGAAGAATTCCTGTAAGGAATTTTTTTTTTTTTTTAATATATCTTTACTGATTTCAGAGACAGGAAGGGAAAGGGAGAGATAAAGAGATAGAAACATCAATTATTAAAGAGTTGTCATCAGCTGGCTGCCTCCTGCAAGCCCCCCACTGGGGAATAAGTCCACAACCCAATCTCCTGGATCCTAGGTCAATGCTTAACTGCTGAGCCATGCCTGGCCAGGCTAAGGGAATTTTTAAGGACATTTATAATTTCTCTAAAATACAGGTGTTGGGAATAAGACAAGGTAGATTGTTTTCTAAGGCAGTGCAGATCCTGAAGTTAGAGGAAGGCATAACACTGCTAACTTTGTGGCATTGTTCCTTCTACAAAAAAGGAACATGACCTACATTAAAATAAAAACAAAATCAGCAGCTGATTACAAATGTTGGAAATGAAATTAATTTGTACCTTAAGTGAGGCGAGTGGGTGTTCTGGACCAAGTAAACTCCAGTGAAAGGAAGCCAGGTCTTCATCAGGCAGAATGTGATTTCCTGGAATGCAAACATGGACACTATAAAAGCTATCACCATGAGTAACAGAGGAAAACTTATCACTGCATGTTATAATCTGAAGATTACCTTTGTTTGTTTGTGTTTCAGACTTTACAATATGACTTTATAGGACCATCTCATTTGACAAACCACATAAAACTTCCACATAGAAATTAGGAATATTTTTTTCATCTTTTAATACAAAGCAGCATATAGCAGGCCGACTTCTTGCAGCTGCCTCACGTACAATGTGAATTTGCAGTACACTTCCAACAGCACTCACACTGAGTACACTGCGTAACAACCTAAGCAACTTCCCAGCACAGGACTAAGGTCAGCCTGATAGTGCCAACTTGATACAAGTTTTCACTGGTTCAAGAGAAGACTACACGCTGTAAACTAGTTCAACAGCAGCTATAAAATCTCTCTATGCAAGGCTAAGTGACAATGACTACTGCTCATGGCATGGATCAACACCCTCCTCCTGTAATTTCCATTGCCACCCACAAATAGATGTGACAAAGAACAGACCATAACACCACCAAGCAGTATCACTCAGCTGTGCACCCTATGGCCAAGCTATGTCACAAACGAGAACTGTATTCAGTTGCGAAGCTACATTTGGGGGAAATATTCTCCCTTCACTATAGTGCTTGCTGCCTGATCTACTGATATCTACTGATATCAATGTTAGTTATCTCGATGCAACTTAAAAGCAGTAATTTCCTAAATAATTTTGTGATTTTTATATCATAATTTAGTCACCACCACAGACAGCAGGTTCATTAATTAGCTGCTACCAGAAAACAAAACAAAGTGAGATCATGTGCAACATTCCTGATCATAATATTCTAAACACACAAAAACACCATACAGAAGTACTGAACTGCCATGATGCACAAGAGCATGGCTACATTCTGTCTAGTCACTGCTCTGCACTGCTTTCCTCTTTTCATGGATTGCACACAACTTTACTGAGAAGTATGAGTGTCTGAGATTTTTTAAAGCTTCTATATAAAAAAATATTCAGCCAATTCCAACATCAGTAATACTCTGTTAAAACGTGGGTCAAATACATTTTAAATGAATACTCCACTCAACTTTTCTAAAGCAAACCACTTATATAGCTATACTTTCTGCTACAAAAAGGAAAGAAGAAAAATAATCTTTCTCATTTGAGGAAACTGAAACTTTTACACAAAATCTAAAATAAAGATGCTTTCCCAATTAAGAGTTTGCTTATAACCTAAGTTTTTTGAGTTCCAAGCCCTAAATTAATTCATTACTAAATTATTATAATGTTACTGATTGTTTTTCATTTATTTTAAAATTTCACAAAATAACTTAGCTAGAAGAGTATGAGTTGGCATTATATCCCAAGAAATATACTCTATGTTTCTTAAATAAAATAAATATCCTTCCACATCTCAAACAAACTAAGGCATTTATATTCTAAAGGCATACAATTTTTCCAGTTCATTAAATGTCCATTAATATCCCCAACTCATTTTGCATAATGTTTAAGTAAATATGAAACTGTTTGTAATGTGACCATCTACATAATCACTTTTAACATCAGAGGAATATAACTTTTATATTTTAATATTTGAAAATAGGAAAGAATATTTAGAAAACTGGTTTTAATCCTCCAAATCTCAAGTCACAGAGTTGCCTAAGAAGATGGACAGAAAACAGCCAAATACAAACTTAAAGACACCTATTTGAGATTAGATCCAAAGACAATTTATGAAATCAGAATTTTGATGACTGATTGTGGTAGTTATACAATTTGAAATGCTATCACCAAATAAACTGAAAATTTGCTTACAATAATTTCTAATTGTGTATAACACTATTGAAATGTTTATAAAACTAGATAACTAGAAATTTCTAAAAAACAATCCACAATATAATTCCCCTCATAATACAACCAGATTGGGCCATTAACCTCCACAGATACAAACTGAAAGAGTACAACATGATCTCACTATCTTGAGCCCACCTATCTCTCAAAAAGGGTTTGTGTATTAGAAACAGCCCTCAATCCCATCACTGCCATTCATGGGTTTTAATCACAGTAGGGCCTTGCTCAAAACATGTTTATTTATATTGTGGACACAATTCTTATACACTCGCAGCAACCTAGAGGTGGATATTCAAGTAGCTACAGACATGCAGAAAGAGGAGCTGACAAAAGAGAAAAGAAAGAAAATAACTATAAAATCCAGACTTAAAGTGATAGATGAATTGTAAAGTTCTTTTTAAGCAAAACAATAAATATATAAAATCTTAGTTAAAACAAGACTTCATCCTTTCTAGGAAATTCCTCCAAGGGAGTTTTTAAAGACATTTATATATTTACTTAAAATCTAGGCATTATAAACAAGGTAAGATAGTTTATTTCTGTTATTTTTCTTTTAAAGTAGTGAGTATCCCCAAAATGAGGGGGGCAACATGACAGTATTAAATTCACAGCATATTTTCTTCCATAACAAGCATAATTTACACCAAAGGTTTAAATGTCTAATTTTCATAGTGAGACTATTGTTAACACTTGTGATTTTTTTAATTGTCATTTTCTCCAAAAAATTAGTTTTTCGGCCTGGACAGCACAATACATAAACAAACACGTTATAGCAAAAGCAGCACATTATCAGCAACACCAAAAATAATACTAAGAAATGGTTTTGAGGAGAGCCTATTCCCTGGTTCTTTTCAATTTAAGATAGAATCCGAAACATCCCAGCCCTAAAATATAAAATATCACTATGTTCTTGCTACAGAACTCCTTTATGACTTGAGATAGATTTCACACTGCCCACCTACCTAACAGAGCGGCAAAGATAGGGAAGCGATTTGGGTTCAGGTCCAGCTGCTTGGCTACCTCATGCATCAGGTATTGGCTTGTGGTGAGGCTTTTCCCATTCCGGCTCAGTTTTAGGGCATGGGCACTGAAATAGTAGGGGATGTTGCACAGCGCGTAATCAGAGTCGTATGCAACCAAGCCATGAAAGCCATTTTCTCTGCAGAAACCAATCACTTCTTGATGGTGGTCCTCGATGCTCTGCGCAACCTGTGCAAGTGAGAAGACACTTGGTCAGAGGCCAGGCACCACGGCAGCACGTGCTCAATGTGCAGACACGTCTATACAGAATCCAAACATTTCAGATACGGGAATTACCCAAGAGAGCCTAATGGCCCAAAGTGCCTTAGTAAAATGTGCAGCACGTTGCTCAAACAGGAAATAATCTCCTGGTCAGTAACATGTGATCCCATCCACACTGTAAAGTAGGTTTTGATTTCTTGTCAAGGTCAAAGATCACCTTGCTTACAAATATACAATGCCCTCCCCCCAAAAAACCCCCAATATTTTGAAGGAAAAAGAGAGTGATGGCGGAAAAAAAGAGACAAAACAGGAAAATAAAGAAGTGTGAAGGAAGATGACAGAGAGAACACAGCAACCCTGAGTGAAATCAAAAGAATTTCTTCAAAGTACATCAAATGTATTAAATAGGCAAAGTAATCAGACGGGTTTAAAAAAAAAAAAAATCCAAGTATATCTGTCTATTATAGTTATCATATACTCTGAAGCATCAGCATATGGGCATAATAATAAAAATGAACACATTTACCCCCCAAATAACTGTCACATGCTTATTCTGTGCAAAGACTAGGCCTGGTGGTGTGGCACCAGGTTCAGAACCACCATGGGGACTAAGTCTAAATTTACTGCCTTTTTAGTGATGAAAACAATAGTCAAAGCCTCTTTGCTCCTACAGGTTCTCCCACCACAAAAAGTCCCCACCTATCTTGAGAGTCTGTGACATACTAAGGAGGGGCTTGAGAAGTAATTCCCAGGGAAAAGTAAAAGGCGCCTGAAACCTCTGTTCCTAAACACACACCAAAAGGGACTAAAAAACATTTTCCTAAAATATATAAAGTTAAAAACAATCGATTCCTCTCCTGCTGTTTCCCAAACTCATTCACCCAACTAAAAGCTGCAGTTTTTTTGCTTCTATAATA
Organism: Miniopterus natalensis; assembly: GCF_054644295.1. Lineage (NCBI taxonomy): Eukaryota > Metazoa > Chordata > Mammalia > Chiroptera > Miniopteridae > Miniopterus > Miniopterus natalensis. The sequence continues at coordinate 7,230,333 of NC_142092.1, read as the reverse complement.
AATAAGGTATTTTAGAAAACATAATTTTAAACTAAATCAGGTGATTCAGCTACCTGTGGAAAACTTACTCTCCAAAGAGCCCTAATGGTGAATACAAATTTCTACAACTCCACTGTCCAATATGTGGCTATATGGAATTAATATTAAATTACATTAGAAATTAAGCTCATTGTTCAATGGTCACTTACTGAATATCACTGTGGAGTTACTCTCATTTCTCATTGATTCTCTTACCAGAAGCGGACACCAAACTTTGTTGGAAAGTTAGTTACAATGAAATCTCATTTAGAGGCAAAGCAAACCTCTTAAAGATGTATATTTAAAGGAAAAATAAATTTTCTGTATTCTTGAGGTAAAGTTTCTAATAAAAATATTTTAGTTTGTAAGAAAAAACCAAAAACATGCAATTGGTCAACTAATGTTCTATTTCTTAGGAGAATCTTGCTTTATTTTATCCCTTAATCTAAAAACATTGTATATTCCACTAAAGTAGAAAAGTATAGTTAAAAAAAAACCCCTAAAATTAGGCCAGTTTCATCTTCTCACATTCTAAAAAGGATATCAAGTTTAAGCTCTCTACCTCAAATCACTTATTACACAGAACTTTATATTTATAGCGATGTCTTAAAGCATTTTTAAATCACCAGTGGGTCCTGGGTGTTTTGCCAACATCTTTAACAGTAAGTCTGTACAGTCTCTTAAAACTTAAGAGGCCCTGAAATGAAAGGGTGTGAGCTACCACACCTTTGCTTCCCAGCTCTCCAAGGACTTCTAGAAAAGACTGCATGGCTGCTTGCTCCATAGATCAGACATCTTGCAGAGAAGATAAGGCAGAATTAAACATATAAGTTGAGTATTGCATACTCAATATTTATATTTTGGGACAAGAGTTTACTAACCCATTCTTCAGGAAACTGCAGCTGGGAGCAGTTCAGAGCTGGGCTCTGCCCACCTCTAGAGCAGTCCAGAGGTGACGTGGCTTGTTGTCCCTGAGGACCAGCTTGCTGCCAGTCACTGGGCAGCATGTCTCCTGACATTATTACCACATTATCCTCACAACCACCTGGAGGCAAGAGAGGGGGCCAGCCCTTCAGGGACTGCCCAGATGGGTTCGATCATAATCACCAGAAGAACCAGGTTGCAAGGCCTGGAGGTGAGCATGGTGTGTGTCCAGCCCCACCCTGCTGACCCTGAGGAAGGTGGTAGGTGCAGGCGGCAGAGTAGGAAGTTTATCAGTCTAATCTGGCACGATTTCAAGGAAGGCTGTTGGGTTGTAAAACAATAGGCAATGTATTTCCAGAATTGTAAAATGGTCATGCTCTCTGACCCAGTAATCTTACTCCAGGAAATAGAGCCTAAGAAACCAACGCACCCAATAAAAAACGTTGGGAACATAGAAAGGGTCAGGGTAGACTGCTGTGGGGGAAAAAAGTTAACATTAAGGAGCTGGGTAAGTACAGAAGCTACCTGGTGTTGTGAAGAAACCTGGGAAAACCTTATGAAAAAATACTAAACAAAACCATTTCAGAATACAATATCCTGTACATACAACCATGTAAAATACATACAATCATGTAAAACTATGAGAAAAGACGAAGGAAAAAGGCAAAAACCAACATAGTTGTGTCAGAGTGGTACAATTATGCTTATAAAAGACTTTTTTAAAAGAAAAAAAAAATCCAAAAAAAAGCTGAAGCAGCACTAGTATAAGAAATGCTCATGCTGGCCACCTCTGTGCCACCAAATTGGGGACAAATGCTCCCCCTTTCACATGCCCCTATGCCCCTCTCTTGCCAGATGAGCAGGTACAAAGCTTACTCATTTGAATATCAAGGGTCTAGCTTAGTGTCTGGCACACAGTAGACACCAAAAGAATGAAAAACACTGGAGGGTCCCATTTCAGGGGCCCCCAAAGAGTCTTTAAACTACCTATAAAGATTAATAAGATATACTCTGTTCAGTAGAAGCCAAATCCAGTAAAGACTTCTAGAGAGTTTTTATCTGCCTCTAGAGAATAGAATGTGGAGTATTCCACAGTCACCTCTTTCCCAAATATAATTCCTTGTTCATTCAGAACATCTGGTTTTAGACTGGCATTAAAAAGCAAAGTGAATGAATTGTTAATAATTCACTACAATACTAATCAGCAAGCGATTAACAATACCTTAAATCCTCCCCCAAAGCTCACCCATTAAATAATACTTGCCTGTTAGAATTAACCTCCTAAAACAAAAAGTAAAGAAATCACACCCATAAGCACAGACTTCAGGCCTAAATTAAAGTGAGGCAATCTGTGCCCTGGTCTTGACAGTGATGGGGAGGAGAGCCAAAATGTCTAGGTTCCAATTCTGGCTTGATGCCCAACCTGCCCAGCTAAGAATGTAAAATCAGTGGATCTCAGGTTCCTTCAGCTTCTAAAATTCTCATATTCTTCCCCAAGGTTAAAACCCATTATGTTTTTATGTGAGAAATGGCAACATGGCATTAAAAACCTTAAGATAATAGGAATCCTCCCCAATGGGCGAACAATGGAAGTAGGGTACAGTAACACTCACTTAGGAAAGAAAAAGAAAAACTGCAAAAACCCTGAAAGAGTTCAGAGCTAATTGTCTGAGTGGTGGACATAGTATGACTCTATATATCTGTACAAGCTCAGGCGACTGTACATCTCATATAGAGAATGAACTTCAATGTACACAAATTTTTAAAACATCCACCAGGTCGTCAGGGATGCCAGGACAGAATGCAGACTGACAAATGTATCCAAGTGCATTATAAAATGTCTGAAATAATCCCACTGAGTGGGGTGGGAGAAGCGCCCCAAAGTAACATTGGAAAACAATGTTGTGAGTGGAAGTGTGAGGCCTGAGGAAAGAGATGGCACACAGACACTGAACACTTCTTGGTAATCTGTCTCCTGGGGTGCACGCGAAGAGTGCAGAAACCACTCACGTGTAAGGTGGGAGTAAATAGAGATGGATGAGCTGGTGTCTTCCCGTCAGAGAATGGGATAAGAAATGTGCAAAGGGAGGAAGCCAGCATGGCCCTGTGGTGCTGGGTTAGCCATGGAGATGTCCATAAGAACTGGTGTGCAGGTAACAACACAAACAAGCAGGCACAGAAATCATACAAGTTAAGTGTGTACGTGTGGGTTAGTCTTCATAGGTACATCTCTCAGCTGTCAGCCAAGGGCTGAGAAGCAGCAGCACCCCAAAAGTGAGAACATCTGAATCCAGGTCTGGTTTCTAAATACCATTCTCCATTAAAAAGAACCACAACCATTAAGAAAAATGGGTGATGCTGGGACAGGAAAACCTAAGAAGAGCCCAGAGCATCTACTTCACGGTGCCAGAAAGAAAGGCAGTGTTCGCAAACAAAGGATGGGGTGTGTCAGAGGGACACAGAAGCCCACCTGAAAGATACCCAATGGCCAAAGCTGGAACAATTTGTGCCACAGAATAAAATAGCATGTACTGGGTTATAACCCAAAGTATACAATGAATACGCGAGTACATACTGGTATATATAAATGATGAAATAAATACAGAGGGAAGTTGACAGAAATCTTCCCTAAAGAATTCAAATAATGTAAAATCCCTCCCCTCCCTTTGAATGTGAGCTGGACTGAATAAAGGCTTCCAAGAACCAAACCAGCAAAGGAGACAATAGTCACATCACAAAACAGAGGCCCAACAAACCAAGTGACCAGGGTCACTCACCAACTCACCAAGTGACCAGGGTTACAATCAGCCAAGTCCTGCTCACATAATGCGACCCACGGTACAGCACGCTAAGACAGGCACTGCACCTCTGGGTCTTTTCCCCAAATCATAAGAAAACATCAGACAGCCAAAATCAGAGGCCAGCCTACAAAATACCTGATCAGTCCTCCAAAGTGTCAAAAGAAGCAGAGGCTGAGCTGTTTCAGACCAGAGGGGACCAACGAGACAAGACAGCTTCAGGCTACAGGGTACCCAGGATTGGGTCCTGGAGCCAAAAATGACACGGGTGGAAAACTGATGAAATCTGAATAAAGTACATAATGCAGTTAAGGGTACTGCACCAATGCTAATTTCTCAATTTTGATAATTACAACAGCTTCTGGGATGTTAACATGCATGGAACCTGAATGAAGGATATTCGAGAACTTTCTGAACCATCTTTGCAACTTTTCTATCAATGTAAAATTATTCCAAAAAAAGCTTATTTTAAAAGAAAAATGACAATATTCTATAGGACACCAGCTGAAAGACTGTTTTCAGCTACTTCATCAGGTGAGCGGGCAATGTCTCCAAAAGACTGTAAGAGAAAACAACTCTTCCACGATAATCCAACTAAGGGAGGTAGAAGGCCTTCCACAGATGGGACTGAATTAACTACAAACCTGTGAGTGAATGAATGAAGTCCAACAGTCAAGAGTCAAAGAGCCTGATGAAGAGCTGGGTGCCAAGGACTAGATGGGGCAAAAAGGCGACTTTGATGCAATTTGGGTAGGGACAGGAAAAAGTTCTGAGATGTGTCAAAATACACCTTGAGAGGCAGTTATTTAACTAAAAATAAAAATTAAATTCAGAGCTGAAGCTTTGGTAAGCAGGATCTGACAAGGCCTCAGCTGTTCTTTTTCCTTCGAGTGTCTTTTCTTCTGTCTGAATGCCTTTACTCCTGTTTCCCATCTCGTGTCTAATCTACGATCCCACCTGTTCTGTTGCTCCAGTGCTCTGGCCTTCCAGTTCCTGGCTTGAGCTGGGCACAATACAATGCAATTGGTTTGTCTAATTCTTCATTCTAATTTTAGAAGTGCGCAAAACTATTAAATACAATGTTGGGAAGGTTATTTCAATTTGAACTCTCAAAAACTAAAAGTGAGCTTAAAAAAAAAATTTTAAAAAAAAATCAAGCCCCAAACTTACCTTGTTTCAGGTGTTAACAGCAGGGAATATAGCCTCCCACCCACAGAGTGAGCCAGACTTAGAATCATGTGTGGCCTCCTTTCAGAAAACACTATGCTGGTTGGTAACCAGAGACCACCTGCCACCTTAAAGGTAGGAGGCCATGATTTATTTTTGCTGTGGCTGCCATCACACTGTATCAAAATGCAATTTCGGACCAAGGAGGTGAAATCCTGGAGCTCCTGCGTGCAGAGCACAGAGCACATTATTCTTAACCACGTGCTGTGGGAGCTGCAAGACCAGGAACCACCAAGCTCCTTGCCTCCCCTCTCCACCCATCTGTCCATAAGAAATATGGTGGATGCAGTCAGCATTGACGAGCTTTAGTAGCTGGCAAAATGCCCTATTTTTGGTCCTAATGAAGTACTTTGTACTAAGCAGGGGAAAATTTTTTGCTACTATTATATTTACCAAAGAATCCTGGGTAAGTTTTTATTTCAATAGTTTTAAGTTTCATCATTAAAAAGGCAGATACATCAAAAACTTTTACAAGGAATGATAACTAAAACATTTCCAAGTTTACTTTGCAAGTGTAATTCTTTATTTTAATGCTGAAAGCAGCTATGGGGACAGTCCTGTAAGAATGAAAAGGTAACAGTTACTTACTCCTAATCTCCAGTGAAGAAGCACTTGTACAGTGAGGTTTTGTCTCTGGCACCAGGTGAGTGAACTCCACTGCCTACTTTAATAATTTCTGTACTTCCATTTCTTCATCTGCAAAGATAATAGTATTCCCCTACCTCATAGGGTAGCTGTCGTGATTAAATGAGTTACTATATGTAAACAGCTCAAATCATTCATAAATAAAAATTGCTTGATAAATGTCAGCTACTATTTATTTTTAAGTAAGTTATGTAAAAAGGGATCTGCTTCTTCATACATTTCACACAGGACCTGAAATACTGAGCTGTCATATATAGATTTTCTGACACAAAGAAAAAATACTGTATACGGTTCTTCTTTTTCTCCTCAACCAAGGATGTGTTTTCCATTGCTTTTCAGAGAGTGGAAGGGAGAGAGAGAAAAACAGATGTGAGAGACATTGATTGGTTTGTCTCCTGCATGTGCCCTGAGAGGGACTGGGGACTGAGCCTGTAACCAAGGTTCGTGCTCTTGGCTGGAATCAAGCCAGGGACCCTTCAGTCCGTAGGCAGACGCTCTAATCACTGAACCAAACTAGCTAGGGCTGCGGTTTTTCTTTAGAATAATTTTACACCACCTCAAGGAATAATGTGACACATCCTCCAGCCAGCTATCAGATTTAAAAAATATGTCAACCTAAACATAAGAGGACATTTCTGGGTATATACCCAAAAGAATCGAAAGCAAGAACTCAGACATTTGCACACCCATTTTCATAGCAATATTATTCATAATAGCCAAAAGGTAAAAGCAACAGATAAGCAAAGCGTAGTACATACATTCAAGAGAATATTATCCAGCCTTTAAAAGGAAATTCTGACACATGTGAGCACATGGATGAACTTTGAGTACATTATGCTCAGTGAAATAAGCCAGTCACAAAGGACAAATACTGTGTGGTTCCCCTCATATGAGGGACCCAGAGTCATCAGATTCTCAGAGACAGAGAGTAGAACAGTGGGTGCAAGGGTCTGGGGGAGGAGGAACAGAGAATTAGTGTTTAATGGGCACAGGGTTTCAGTTTGAAAAGATAAGTTCTGGAGATGAATGGTGGTGATAGTTGCACAACAGTGTGCATGAACTTAATTTCCACTGAACTATACACTTAACAATGTCTAATATGGTAAAAATTTTGTTATGTATAGTTAAGCACAATTTTTTTTAAATATATTTTTTATTGATTTTTTTTGAGAGAGAGGGAAAGGGAGAAGGGGAGAGAAAAAGAGAGGGAGAGAGAGAGAGAAACATCAGTGTAAGAGAGAAACTATATGTATCCTGACTAGGGATCAAACCCACAACCTGGGTATGTGCCCTGACAGGGAATCGAACAGACAGCCTTTCAGTGCATGAGACGATGTTCAACCAACTGAGCCGCAGTAGCTAGAGCAGTTTACCACAATTTAAAAAATAAAAATGTATAATAGCCCAGCTGGGCATGGCTCAGCGGTTGAGCATCGACCTCGGATCCAGGAGATCAGGGTTCGATTCCCGGTCAGGGCACATGCCCGGGTTGCAGGCTGCAGCTGATCAATGACTCTCTCATCATTGATGTCTCTCTCTCTCTCTCGCCCTTCCTCTTTCTGAAATCAATAAAGATATATTTTTTAAAAAAATTTATAATAATGAAGAGTGACACCCACTCTCCCCATCTTCTCAGGAACTCAGATGCTGGACTCCATGATTTAACATCCAACTTGTCAAAAGATAGAAGTTTTATTTTTCCTTTGGATAATGACATTGGCATGTATGTAATGGACTGTATCTGCCAGGCTATATAAAAGGGTGAGATTTCTCTTTTCCTTTGCAATCTCTTTAGCAGATTGTCTGTAATGTGATTGTAGTATGAGTTCAATACTTATTCAATAATAAAATTGTTTTCTTTCTCTGCTAAAAAAAATTAATAAGCCCTGGCTGGTTTGGTTCCGTGGTTAAGCGTAGGCCCACAGACTGAAGAGTGAAGAGTCTCGGTTCAATTCCCAGCCAAGGGCACATACCTTGGTTGCAGGCTTGATCCCCACCCCCTTTTGGGGCAAGTATGGGGAGGCAGCCAACTGATGTCTCTCTCCCATGTGAAAGTTCCCCCCCCTTAAAAAAAAAAAAAAGTCAATGGAAAAAATATCCTCCAGTAAGGATTAAGAAAATAATAATAATGAGACAGTGGATGTCATAAAAGAAATGCAAATTAAACTTTATAAACTTTAAAAGTAAAACATAAAAATGGTAAAAGAATAGAACACCTATATTATTTGTATTCAGTGTCTATTTAGCCTACTATATTAATTTCATAACTCAGCTAACTCCTAGAAATAATATTGTTAAAAACCTAATTCCAAAATACAATACAGTAAAATTTAAGTTCCAGAATTCAGGAAAATGAATCTCAGATGGATACAATTTATTTCAAGATGGTAACATCTTGCAAACTCTTTATTGAAATATTTTGTGACTCACATAGGTGCAGGTGAATAAAACACCACAGTGCTTGCACTTTTCCAAGCAGTGCAGTGAGGTGGCCCCCATCTCGACTGGTTGGCAGTTCTGCTGCTGAGATGAACAATGCACTGTAGACCTACAAAAGTCAACCCACCAGCAACACACCTTCCTCTATACTTTTCTACACTAATTGGCAAAACACCAATAGCATGGTAGGTTCAGTCTTTCCAAAGCAGCCAATTCATTAACAGAGACAAGCAGGAAAAGCCAAATGACTGGGGCACAAAAGGATAGCATTTCTAGATCACAGATCCTTAACTACTGCACCTTAACTAGTCACCTTTGCAGATAATTCAGTGTATCAAGTTCAACTCTATACTGGCCCTAAGATGCCTAGAAACAATGTTGATAGAACTAGGTAAAACAAGGAAGAGAAGATGGCTAAATTCAGCCAACTTCCCTAAGCAGTTAACTCTTATGTCTTCAATACAGCTCCAAGATTAAGAAGCATAAAGGGCTTATTCAAAGATAATGCCTTTAAAGTGGCAGGTGGCCAGGCTGAGACTACTTATCAGTGAAATTGACTTCACTGGGTTTGACCACAAACGTTCTACCATCTTTCTGCCATAATACTGCCTTGCACAAGGGGACTGATAGCTGGTGAGGCTGGAACTGGTTTACATATCCATTTATCACATGTATTGTAAAGACCTACTACACAGATAATGCTCTAAGAAACAGGTAACAGGCAAGGTCATCAAAGGACTTACTACAGAAAACATAAGCATAATTAAAAATAAAACAAATGATGCCAGCTATATAGAGATATTTGGAGAATTTTAGAATATTTTTATCTAAACTGATTCCTTTATGTCTAATTGTTTTATTTTTTAAATTTTGTTTATAAAGCCAGTGGAAATTAAAATTCTAAAGAATCTCCTCTGCAGGGTGAGGGGTGGGCAAAATAGGTGAAGGTGTTCAAAAGGTACAAATTTCCAGTATAAAGTAAGTCTTGGGGATGTAATGTAGAGCATGGCAACTAACGTTAACATTAATAGTACGGTATTATATATTTGAAAGTTGTTTAGAGAGATCTTAAAAGTTTTCATCATAAGCCCTGGCTGGGTGCCTCAGTTGGTTGGGCATCGTCCTGTGCACCAAAGGGTTGCAGGTCTGATTCCTAACCAGGACACATACCTAGGTTTTGGGTTCAATCCCCAGTCAGCGTGTGTACGACAGGCAACTGATAGATGTTTCTCTCTCATATCAATGTTCTTTCTCTCTCCCTCTCCTTTCCTCTCTAAAACAAACAACAACAAAAGTTCTCATCAAAAGAAAAAAATTTTTATAACTATGTGAAGTGTTAACTAGACTTATTGTGCTGATCATTTCACAATATATACATATATTGAATCATTATGTTGTACACCTGAAAGTAATGTAATGTCAATGTTATATCTCATATAACAGTAATGTAATATCTCAAAAGTTTTTTAATAAAATAAATAACTTCCTCTTCATATTACATGATATTTGGCTTACTGAGGCTGGAATGTGTAGCGTGTGCTAATTAGTTTCTTTCCACTGTATAAATCCCCTGTACAAAAACAAAAGGAAAGAGCAATGTAGGTCTAGAAACATTTTAGAAATGGGGTATGTATATGCGCATATTTTAATTTAGAAAACTAAGTTGTATTTTTGATTACTCCTCTTGCTGGTATACTTAGAAACCTCTATTTCAAACAGTTATACGGCTTTGCTAAAGGCCCAAACTTTAGAATTCTTTGATTTGTTCACACCAGGATATCCTAGCCTCTGAGACACTACAGATACTTGGGGATGGATACTTCTTTGCTGTGGGATTGTTCTGTGCATTATAGGATATTCAGCAGCATCCTGGGCCTCTGTCCACCAGACAGATGTCCTCAAGTTGTGAATACTAAAAATGTTGCTAGACATTGTCAAAACCACCCCCAAACCCAAGAGAACCACTCACTGGCCTTCAACGACTAAAGAGATTGTCCTAAGGCATCAAAGGAAGTTCCAAATGATGATATAGAAAAATGATATAAATGAGTCCCCTGCCCCCACTAGACTAAGCTCCTTAAAAGGAGTCCTTCTTTCCTACTATAGTCACTCATGCCTGGCCAATAGCAGGCCTTCAATGTTTGCTAAAGGGAGGATAAGTCATCACTGGGAGCCAGTTAGAAAACACGGTATAAGAAATTTAAGGTAAGAAACAATCTTACATAATGGCCATTGATCCAGGTGTTAAAAGAAAATAATTTGCCTGGCTATGTAAACAGAACAAAGCAAATATTTGATTTAAAAGTTGAGTGCCTACACTAAACATATCGGAGATACAAAGAGTAAAATCAATTCCTGGCCTCAAGCAGCATAGAGTTAGTGGGGGAGATACATATGCAGGTAGTGTGAGAAAGCAGACTGCAGGAACTACCACTGCAAATACAGATGAGCTCCATGTGTGTCCCTGGTCCATCTTTGGGAACATTAGAAGAGACTCTGTGAAGGAAGCTGGCATTTGAGATGGGCCTTCAAGTATGAGTAAAATACTGACAAGCAAAAATAGGGTAGTTAGACAAAAGGGAGCAACATAAGCAGAAGTTGGGAAGTTGGACATTTCTTGGGGAAACGGTGAGCAGTTTGGGAGCATTTAAAAAGTACAGTAAAAGAACTGTGAAACATGAAGGAAAGTGAAATGGGTTCAGACTGCAGGAGGGTCTAAAAGCCTGAATAAAGGGTTTAGATTAATGGTTTGTTCAAGTCATTGGCAGGAGAGTGGCCCATCAGAAATGAGGTTCACTGGTGAGACACCAGGTGTGGGAGCCCAGTCAGATCCAGAGGCAATTCTGACTACTCCCCATTAGTAAGACATGGTTTAATGAAGTGGTACTTACCCTTAGTATATGTCCTGCATTCTACTTTTTGTTCTATTTTATTCTTTATCATTTTTTTCTAATTGCTAGTAAACACCCAATAATTTGATGTCACAACCCACCAATGGGTTTGCAAAGCACCTGTTAGACCTTTTGGGTATATTTGGTAAGTTCAGGTGTTGGGGTTATTAGAAATGATGAAAAAGGTAAGGGAGGGACTGCTGGGCTAGAACTGACACGACACATTGTAGGGCCTAGCAGGATGGGATGATGAAATGCCAAGGATGACTCTAGGGTGTTAGCAACCTAGTATGTGTGCATATCATTTGAAAGGGTTGGATAACTTATGGAATTCTATGCAGGCATTAAAATGAATTAGAACTGTAAGTATAGACATGGAAAGATTTTTTTACATACTTACAAAAACCCAAAGTCCTGAATAATATATTGTGACATCACATTAACCTTAAAAAATTAAAACTACATTGTGATAATACATTATATAATATATAAAATATATGTAGGCAGCTGCTGTGAAAACCAGTATGGTGATTCCTTGAGAAATTATAAACATAAAAACATTAACTTTATAAACATAAAACTACCAACTGACCCAGCAATTCCCCTTCTGGGTATACATCCAAAAGAACTGAAAGCAGACACCTGAACAGATTTTGTACACCCATGTTCACAGCAGCACTACTCATTATTCACAACAGTCAAAAGGGAAAGCAGCTCAAGCATCTGTGGAGGGCTGGGTGGATAAACCAAATGTGAGCCATCCACACAATGGAGTATTATTAAACCTTAAAAACAAAATGAAATTTAACACAATTTTACAACATGGATGAACCTTGAAGACATCAGGCTAAGGAAATAAGCCAGTCACAGAACCGGTACACTGGGAAGTAAATATTTTAAATGGATGACTGGTTTGAGTTACAACACTGTCAACTTTGAAGCCTAAGTATTCCCCGATCAACTAGAGGTGTTTAAGAATAGGGTATATTGCAAGTTTTCAGTGTCTCACTGGTAGGAACTGTGTCGTTCCTATTCTAACTGAAAAAAGCAGTAGGGGCATTTTGCTATCAAATCTGACCTGAAAGTGAACTGCAGGTAGGCACATCCCCAAAGCATTCTTACACAATAAAAATGAACCTTGATTTCAGCAGGGCATTTCCCTCTTGAAGAGGTTACTGGTTACCTATTCCAGGTGTCAATCAGCAAGCCCACTTCTTCCCATATAAAATGGGGTAACAAAATGTTGAGGGTTAAATGAGGTGCTGTGAGAGAGTACCTACCAAAGGCCTGGCACCCTACAAGTTAGTCCTCCTACCTCCATCAACTACACAGAAAAAGAGATCATTCCAAAGCCTCAGGCCACAGTAGAATCTCACATTCTTCTGCTGACTTAAAACATGAGCACTGCTTTATGTAAGATCTAAGTAAATACACCAGAGCACTGATTCAGGACGAGATCTGAAGAACTTCATCATAAACCCACACACTGACACAAGTCTTGTGACAGGAACATTTAGGAAACCTCCAAGGATTTAATGCCACTAAGATTTTTAAATAAACATCAGTTCCTCACTAAGTGCCAAAGGTTACGAAAACTCAAGACACAGAAGAGGAAATGCTCCCAGTAACTAGCAGAAGCCAAAATCAGGCCAGGCAGTTTAGTGACCTGAACAATTTCTAATGGCTAAAGAAATACAATTATTACTGTATTTCTTTACAGCAATAATTGTACTTAATCAGACATACTCTTCTAAGTCAAAAAAGATTTCTCTAAGCAAAGCTGACAGGAAATTAAAATCTTTCTTCCCATTTACAGGAGCCTAAAGACCAATAAGATAGTATATTTTTTATAGGAGAAATACCTCATATGCCCAGCATTACACATAGGTGTTCATGTCAATTTGTTAATTTTTATATAACTTTTTTTGAAAAGTACTAATTATCGCACAGTAAAATTTACTTTTTATTTATTTTTGATGTATAGTTCTATGACTTTAAAATATTGCCACTACAGAACAATTCCATCACCCCAAAAGCTCCCTCCTGCTGTCCCTTTGTATTCACACCCTCCCTTGCTCTTCCCCACTGGCAACCACTGATCTGCGCCCATCACTACAGTCTACCCTTAAGAGAATGCCATAAAAATAGAGCGTTATCTTTTGAGCCTGGCTTCTTTCACTCAACAAAAAACCTTAAAGATTCACCCAAGTTGTTGCATGTACCAATACTTCCTCCCGTTTTATTGCTAACTAGTACTGCATAGTACAGACGTATGACATCTATCAAAGGATAGATCTATTAAAGGATATTTTGGTTGTTTCAAGTTTGGGCTAATATAAGTAAAACTACTATGAACATTCATATATGGTTTTTGTGTGAACAAAATTTTCATTAGGTAAATACACAGACGTAGGATTGCTATGGTAAATGTACGTTCAATTCTATAAGAAATCACTTAATTGTTCTCCAGGGTGGCAGTGCCCTCCTGCATTCCCACCAGCCATGTGGAACAATTCCAGCTGCTCAGCGTTTCTGTCAGCACTTGGTATTGTTGGTGTTGTTTATTTCAGCCCTTCTAACAGGTATGCAGTAATATGTCATCGTGGTATTAATTTACTTAACCATTTTAACGGGTATCTTTGAAAAATAGCACTCACTGCTTCACTCCCTTAGAGAATGCTGAACATAAATTCTTCTGACTCAAAATCATCCTTATTAATATTGTACCAACCCCTTAGGAGCTAATGAAGTACATAGAGCTGTTTTTCTAAGTAGCCCCAAAATTATGTCTTTTTAAAGTTTTTTTAATCTTCTCCCTTGTGAAGTGTCACTTCTTGCTATTAATGGTGCTCCTGTCTCTGGCCAACTTCCCTCTGCACCCTTTCTCAAGATGAGTTCAGAAACAGATAACTAAGTTTATTAGAATTACATCTGAAAAGGAGAGGAGAGTCTATGAGGAAGAGAACTTGATCCTTCAACGAGGAAAGAGATAACTTTTTTTTTCTTTTTGGGTCACTGTCCCCAAACTTCCTGACCTCTCCTTTGGTTGCTGAGAAATTTCTAGTAGCTAAATTTCTTAGGCATTTTCCAAAAAGGTGAAGCTGCCAGATAGGTGACCACCAGGTAATATGGTCATTACTATTTAATCTGTGCCATTAACACTATACTATGATTCTATAGAAGTTTAAAGTTTATCCAAAGCAAAATAATTACAGACAAAATTATCTTCTATCCATAAACCTAAGCGGAAGAAATGATCTCAAATCTAGTTTAAATTTTGTTTCCACACACTTATTCACACATTGGTCAAAATTCTGAGTGCCTAGTAGGTAAGCGAGACATTAGCAGGGACCATCACACTGATTTAAATGCTAAAATTTATAGTGTTCTTTTGAAAGTCACTTGATTAGGAAGTTCATGCCGTCTTTCCAGTAGTAGTTTCCATCTCTGCACAAGACAAAACTCTTCACATTCTATGACATCTCCTAGAGGTATGGACCACCTCTGGGGATCTTGCCTTATTTCTCCGAGAGCTCAGGCTCCAGAGCAGAAGACGCCAGCAGCAGCCCCTCGCTCTCACCCGAACTTCCCCAGAGAGAAACGCTGCTACCTCGATGCCCTGCTCACAGGCCAATAGCTGTTCTGCCAGCAACTTCGACCGCAGGCTTAGAAACCCTGTCACCAATTGCAACAGGATCGGGGTGGGACTTCCGCTATCACTTTCGGCTTAACCACCACCATCTCAGCTAAGGCAGTAAGGGACAGTCAGGAAGAGTTTGAATTTCACAAACTTTGGGCTTCGAACAGTTTCAAGGAGAAATAAAGGAAGGGAAAACAAACTGGAAGACAGAGGAACAAGAACCAGAAAACCAACACAGCCCACACAAAAAACTTTAAAGAAAAACGGTGAAAAAGAAAGCAAAATTCAAGTGAAGTCAGTGATTTGCATGTTATCTCTGCACTCGGTGCTGGTCCTGAAGTTCTCCAGGCCCAGGTTCAGCCAGGCGCCCTCTGCCAAAGGGACCGCAGGGCAGCCACAGCCAAGCTCTAATTACCTGGGTGCTCGGCCCAAAGTGGCGGAGTCCCCACAGCGCAGAGAAGTCGGTGCTGGAAACTGATTCACACGCTGTTTCCTGACTGGGAACTACTTTCACAGCGGACACACAGAACCCGAGACTTTGTTCACACAGACTCTAAATCACAGAACTGATAAAATTTCATCGTGTCAAATGTTACTATACTTTGAAATCTAACACAAAAATCAGACTTCTCTACAACTGTCAGCTTACGGGGAACCCGGGCATAGACCTGGGTCCTCGAGGCGGGCCAATTCCGCAGGCCTTATCCAGGTCACTGCCTGGCTGAGACACGGTGACAGCTCCTGGCAGTTTCCACCCACCCCCACTGCTGGGGACCCCTTCTCGCCGCCATCTAGCCCACCTACCCCCACGAAAAACCTGTTGCTGTCCAAGCACTGCTATTCGGAAACAGGTACCTCGTCCAAGTTCAGGCTAGTCAGCCTGCCTCAAACAGTTGGGGGAGCACTCCGGGGTATCCAAGAGAGGGGCGCTGCACCCTGCAAGCCTGGTCTGCACCTACCCGCTGGTCCCGAGGGTCTCGAACCGCCTGGGCAGCAGGACCCCCGGGCACTCGCAGCCGCCAGCCGGGTTCCAGGAGGAGCGTCCATCTTGCGGCCCGGCGGACGGGAAGGGACGAGGGGCGCCTGCGGCCCACACCTCAACCCTGACCCCCGGGCTCGAGCGACCCTGGCCCATCCTGACCTCGAGCCCCCGACCTCCCTGACCCCGGCCCCAGCACACTCTGACCCTGGTGTCCCCTGACTCCGAAATCCCGCCGACCTGCGGTCTCAGCGCCGCCCCCACCCCCGGACCCCCCAGGCCCAGGCAGGCTCCGCCCAGGGTCTCCCAGAACCCAGTCGGACCCCGGCCCAGGCCCAAACCCCGGCCCAACCGGCCCCAGGCCGCCCGGACCGCCGCCCAGTCCGGACCCCGGCTCCCGCCGCGCCCGCCGGCCGGCCGCACCTTGACGTGGAAGCGGATGAGCGCCAGGCGGATGCAGTGCGCCATGCAGACCGGCGGCAGGAACCAGACCTTGGGCGGCGGGGTGCCCTTGTTCTGGACATGGCTGACGATCTGCTGCGCCGTCTGGCGCTCGTTGCCCTGCCGCTTGACCCACTCGTGCAGCCGCGCCTTCTCGAGAGCGCCGTTGAAGAAGACGAAGAGCTCGATGTTGCCGCCGAAGCAGGCCTTGGCCAGCGCGGCCAGGTAGCCGAGCATGTGGTTCCACTGGCCGCCGCTCACCCAGTCGGTGTAGAAGCCACCGTAGAGGCGGTGCAGGCAGTTGTCGGCGTCCACCAGCAGGCGCAGCGGAGTGTGCGGGGGCCGCTGCCGCCCGCCGCCCACCAGGCTGCCCCGGGCCAGCTTCTGCAGCTCCACCGGCACCACGGCGCTCGGGCAGTGCTTCTCGATGTAGTCCTGGAAGCCCTGCACGCCCATGGCGGCGGCGGCGGGCGCGGGGCGGCGGGGCGGCGGGGCCGCGGGCGGCGGGGCCGGGGGCGGCGGGGCCGTGGCGCGGCCGGGCGGCGGCGGGCTCTAGGGGGGGCCGGGGCGGGCCGCGGGCGTGCTCATGGCCGCTGCGGCCGCCATGTGCTGCCGCCTCCCAGGGCCATGGCGGGGAGGGACTGCGCCGTGCGCCGCTCCAGGCCCAGGCCAGGCAGAGGCGGCCTCTCGCGGGCGGGCGGGCAGGCGGCGGCGGCGGGGCGGGGCGGGGCGGCGGCGGGGCGGGGCGAGGCGAGCTGACGTATGCGGCCGGCGGAAGGGGCGGGGCCGAGGCCTGCGGGGCGGGTCCCGAGTTTGGGGGCAGAGGCGGCCGCGCGCCTGGCGGAGGAGCACAGCCGGGGGAGGAGAGCTGGGCGTGCGGGCCCCGGGAAGGGCGCCCGGGCACCCGCGGCGACGCCGGGCCTCGCGGCGCCTGGGATCTCCCATGGAGGCGGCTGCGTCCCCATCCCTGTCCCAGGGACCAGTCAGGCGGCCCTGTCCCCGTCCCCATCTCCTCCCGGGAGCAGTCATCCCAAGGAAGCCCGTCCCTGTTGTCGGGTCCAGTCACCCCAGCAAGGCCCGTTTGTACCCAGATCCAGTCACCCCGAGGAGACCCTTTTCTGCCCCGGATCCAGTTGCCGCGAAGAGGCCGCGTCTTGTCTCTGGATCCGGTCACACTGAGGAGGCCCGTCACCGGGAGGTGGTCACCCTGAGGAAGCCCTTTCCAGTTCTGGCGTCCGGTCACCTCAAGAGGCCCATCTTGTCCCCCGGGTCCCGTCACCCCAAGGCGGCCTTGCCCCGGCCCTGGCCACCCTGAGGAGGCCCAGTGCCGTCCCCGTGGTCGGGCCTCCCGAGGAATCGGGCGCCTCTCTGGGCGGTTAGCGCCCGCCCGCGGTGCTGCGGCGGGAAGGTGGGCCGGGCGGTCGGGAGCTCGGCCGCCGGAGCCGCGGGAGAGGAGCGAGCGGCGCCACTGTCCGCGCGGAGAAGTCGGTCGCGTCGCTGCACTTTGTCCCCGGGAGTAGATACCGAGCTTTGGAAGTGATCACCTGCTTCCCCAGCTTAAGCGCGATGATACCTTTAACTTGGAACACAGCCTGCAGACCTCCAGCGTTCGCAGGAGCTGGGGAAGCTGGAGAGGTGCCCCGGGCCGGTACGCGCCGCCTGTGGCTCCGGGAGCTCCCTCTCGGGAGCAGGGTTTCCCACAGGTAGTTCTGCCCTACGCGAGGCTTCCCTTTATCGTTGTTTTCACTCCGGTGACAGGTTTCCTGGCCCAGGCCGTGCAATGACAGACACGATAGTATCTGAGTATAAAAGAAACCTCAGTGTCAGATACTCACAGGAGACTTTTAAAACGGTCTGTCGGAGCATGTGAAATGCCTCCGATTTCATCGCCTCGTGAACAGCGCCGTCCCGAGCTCCCTGCCCCAGGCCGTTGGGCCCTCCTAAGAGGAGATTTAAATCACAGCCCGGGAAGGAGAGCCCTTCATGACTTGTGTCCCAGAGCACTGCAATAATTGCTTTTAAAGTGAGGTTAAAAGTAAATACAGGCTGTCCCAGAAAAACGTTTACACGCTTTGAATAATTATAAAGGCAGTGTTTATTAAAATACATTTCATTTTCAGAACGTAAGAGCTATCAGCTGTTAAATCGTGTCCCATTTTGGGGGGAGAACCCTGTATATTATGCTTCGAGAAAATGTTTATAAGAACAGAGAAATGACTTGTAGAACAAAGCATTTAGAAACTCAGAACTCAAAATTTTTAAAAGTTTGGAAGTGGCATTTTTACTTACCTCCAGCCCTCTCCCATCTGTTTTTTTCTGGAGAAACCTCTCCAGAGGATCGAGCTCAGACACCAAGTACAGAGCAGATGGAGCCTGAGCAGGTTACAAGAAGCCCCCATACTCTTTGTCCCTGAAAAGGCAAGTTTAATTTTTTAGTTTCTTATAATGCCACCTGAAATACAGGCCAGTGTGGTGTATACATAAATAAAATACTCTTACTATTTTGAAAAGTATATTTAAAAAACAACAACAAAAAACTGTGGCCTGCCGGCTGGGCGTGGCTCAGCAGTTGAGCATCGACCTAGGAGCTAGGATCCAGGTGATCCGGGTTCGATTCCCCGTCAGGGCACATGCCCTGGTTGTGGGCTCAATCCCCAGCTGGGGGCATGCAGGAGGCAGCTGATCAATGATGAGTCATTGGTGTTTCTATCTCTCTATCCTCCTTTCCTCTCTCTGATCAATAAAGATATATTTAAAAACACACACACACAAAAAAAAACAACCTGTGGCCTTAGCCAACTTGGCTCTGTGTTTACAGCATCAGCCTGTGGACCAAAGGGTCCCAGGTTCAACTCCTGCCAAGGACACGTACCTGGGTTGCAGGCTCACTCCCTGGCCCTGATCAGTGCTCGAGTGTGAGGCAACCAGTCGGTGTGTCTCTCACAGTGATGTTTCTCTTCCCCTCTCTTTCTCCCACTCTCTGAAAAGCAATGGAAAAAATATCCTCAGGTGAGGATTTAAATAAATAACTGTGGCAAGTTAAGTCACTTACCCATGCACAAAATTAGTGATAAGCCAGGATTATATATTATGTAGGCATCTAACTAGTCATTTAAAACCAAGGTTTAAAAATGTTAAGTAATATTTGCAAGGGCACAGAGTTAAGACGACAGACTACCAGGTTTGGTAGTCTGACACCAGAACCTTAGTACTCTACACTGTCTTAAGGTTAAAATAAATTTATTTCCAGAATCCCAGATACTGGCACTAATGCATTTAACAAACTAAAAGCAAGCACGTTTTAAAAGAAAAAATGTACATAGTGAAGGTAAATATTGATGCCCCAGAAGTATCCAAACTTCCTTCTATTACCCACGGCAGGTTCACAAGATTAAGTAGTGGTTTTAATCATTGTATTTTAATTTATAGCATTCATTTCACATATTTACCTTAGAAATGGAACTGATCATAGAATTAATAAACAGGAAAATTGACAACAGTTATTATGACTGTATTCCATATCCGAGAAGATAGAGGAAATATTAAGCATATTTAATGCAAAGTTGGAAAATTAAAAAAATGCAAATCAAACTTCTAGGGATGAAAACTACAGTGTGTAAAATAACACAATGAGATTAATGAACTAAGCATTGCAAAACTCAGAGATATTGCAAAGGAAACTCTCTGAAGTGAATCAGCAGAAAATTAAAACAACATAGCAACAATGTGTGAAGCAATATTAAGTTGATAACTATACATGCAACTGGACTCCCTAAATGGGATGGACTGAAAGAATATTTAAAGAAGTAAATTTTCAAATTTGATAAAAATTATAAACTTCAGAATAAAAAAACTAAACAAATCCCAAACATAAGAACTATGCAGAAAACTACACCATACACACAATACAATAAAATTGCTTACAACCATGAGAAAAATAAATTTTAAGGGTGTCCCTCCAAAAGACACATTACCAAAAAGATAGAAATCACGTCAGATTTCTCATCATAAATAATGGAATCTAGGAGACAGTGGAGCAACTTTCTTAAAGTACTAAAAAACAAGAAACAAAAAAATACCCTATCAATGAAGAATTTTTACCCAGCAAAATATCTTTACAGAATGGACATCCCAGACATAGAAAAGATCTTTACTATAAGAAATATCAAATGATATCTTTACCAGACAGAAGCCTAGACCTACACAATGAATGAAGTCCACCAGAAATGACTACAAAGTTAGATGTAATTTTCTCATTATTTAAATCTCTAAAAAATAATTATTTGTTAACTATAGAAAATGTAAATCACACTAATAACTATGTACATTAGTTAACTGGAGTCGCCATAACAAAATACCATAGGTTGAATAGCTTAAAGAATGGAAATCTTGCCCTGGCCAGTATGGCTTAATGGTTAGAACATCAGCTCATGCACCGAAGGGTCACAGGTTTGATTCCCAGTCAAGGGCACATACCTGAGTTGTGGGTTTGCTCCCCACCCCACTGTCAGAGCGTAGTGTGGGAGGCAACCAGTCGTGTCTCACATCGATGTTTCGCTCTCTCTCCCTCCCTCCCTTGCACTCTCTCTGAAAAGCAATGGAAAAAATATCCTCAGGTGAGGACTGAAAAAAATAAGAGAATGGAAATCTATTTCCTCACAATTCTGGAGGCTGGAAGTCCAAGATTAGGGTTCCTGTGTGGTTAGGTTCTGGTTAGGGCTCTCTTCCTGGCTTTCAGACACCCACCTTCTCACTGTGTTCCCACAGGGCAGAGAGAGAGAGAGAGAAAGCACTTTGGTTTCTCTTATAAGGAAACTAGTCTTATGCTATCAAAGCTCTATCCTTATGACCTCATTTAACCTTAATTACCTCCTTACAGGACCTATATCCATATATAGTCTTATTGGGGGTTAGAGATTCAATATATGAGTTTTTTGTGGGGACACAATTCCCCATAGCACCATGTATTGTGCAGTTTATAATATGTATAGAAGTAAACTTTCTACATATGTATGACAGAAATAACACAAAAATCTTAGAATGGAGAAATGAAAATGCATTGTCATAACTTTCTTCCACTATGTGTAAAGTAGTACAATATCACTTGAAGTTAGATTGAGATGAGTTAAAGATGTATACTATTACCCTAAAGCATCCACTAAAATAAACAACAAAGAATAATGGCTACTAAAACAACAAAGGAGATTAAATGGAATCATACAAAATATTCATTTGATCCAAACAAAGGTAGAAAATGAGGTAAAAAGGAAAAAAAACTAAATAGAACAAATAGAAAACAAATAGCCAGATGGTAGATTTAAATAAAATCATGTCAGTAATCACATTGAATGCAAATGGTCATGAACATTTACTTCAAGAAAAATAAAGAAGTACTTTTTGCTATTTCTCCTGCTAAGTAGAAAAACCTACAAATATTATAGATAGATGCCCCTGAAAGATGGAGAGGAGAAGACAGGCTGGCTAGGGACTTCCTACGCTGGGAACAAAGTGGTGGTGAGTTCCAAGGATTTTCTTTTTGTTCATAAAGCCAAGACTCTTTGGGGAATCTGGCAACAGGGAAACACCAGGAGGCACAGGCTAAACAATTTAAAAAGCCTCAATTGAAGGCAGCTTTCTCTGTAACCAAAGGACCAAAAAAGGGGAAGCCTAGAAAAACAGAAAAAATGTAAATAACTGCTATACTCAAGCCAAACACAAAGTAGAAACAGGAACCTGAACTGCAAACCCAAAAGCAAAGGCTCTGAGTAGGGTCTAGTCTTCCACCTTTGTCAGGCAGTAAAGAGGATTCCCAAGTCCTCTGTGAAAGTGGTTTCAGGGAAGACCAAGTGGAGCGGGGACTTTCATACCTACCCTATGTTGTCACATCGGACTACATGGGGAACCTGGACTTCTAGCTCAACCCAGTGGTTATGAGGCAACCCTCAACCGCCATGCGGGAATGGAGTCAGAAGAGGACCAGTGGAGAGTCACCACTCATTGAAAATGAGCTCACTTCTCTGCTGTGAAAGTTGAAGCCATGGGAGGAGCAGTAATGGAGTAGTCCTGCCCCTAGTAGCCAGGGTGTCTCAGAGAAGAACTAGAGGGGAGCTGGAATTCCCATACATGCCTGCTAATAGCAAGGAAGCTGAGAGAGAATCTAGACTTGTTACTTCCATGTGGAAGTAACAAGACAGAGCTCCACCTTACCTCTGCCAAAGAAGTGTCAAAAGAAGCCAACTAAGAGAAGATTTAAGTGAGACGCAGGGTCTTGTAATACAATATCAAAAATTCCTAGGTTTCAATCAACTATCACTTGTCATACCAAGACATAGGAAAATCTCAACTTGAGTGACAAAAGTCAATCAACAGATGCTAATACCAAAATGACAGAAATGTTATAATTATCTGGCATGAACTTTATGCAACCATCATGAAAATGCTCAGGGAGTAATTTGAGCATGCTTAAAACAAATGAAAAATAGAAATCTCTACAAAGAAATAGAAAATCTGAAGAACCATATGGAAAATTTAAAACTGAAAAGTATAATAAAGAAAACAAAAAACTCAGTGGATAGACTCAATAACAAAATAGAGGAGAGAAAAAAATAGTGAATTTGAAGATATTACCCTAACTGATGAACAAAGATAAAATATACTGGGTAACAAAATTAACAAACACCCAGGGACCAGTGGGGCTATCACGAAAGATCTAACATTTACATCACTGGAGCCCCAGAGGAGAGGAGAAACAAAGTAGGACAAGAAGAAGAAATAATAGAGGAAAAGTTCCCAACTTTGGCAAACTCAATAAACCTACAGACTGAAGAAGCTGAGCGACCCTCGAATATGATAAACCAAAAGAAATCCACAATAAGACACAGCATGGTAAAACTTCTAAAAACTAAGGAGACGGGAAAAATATCTTGAAAGCACTGAGAGAAATGACACTTTACCTAAAGAGGGAAAACAATTAGAATGACAGTGTGCTTCCCAGTAGAAATTGCAGAGGCCAGGAAGAAGTGACAAAATATTTCTCAAGTGCTAAACCAAAGGAACCATCAACCTCAATATACTTAAAGGAATAAAGGAGAAATCAAGACATTCTCAGAAGAAGGAAAACTAAGAGGATTTGTTGGCAGCAGATCTACCCTAAAAGAATGACTAAAAGAATTTATCTAAACTGAAAGGAAGTAAAAACAGAGGAAGTCAAAGAACATTAAGAAAGAAGGAAGAAAAGTAAAAGTAAAAAAATGAGGAGAGGTAAATACAATACATATTCCTGCTCCTCTTGAGTTTTCTAAATTATGTATTGTTAGATGGGCCAGGTGCATAAACCCAGGTTCAGAAACTAGGATAAAGAAACTCACCAGGGCAGGAGGCCCTACATGACTAGCAAGGGGCAAAACTGGGAAAACAAGAACTTTGTCCCCAGGGTAACCTATCCTCCCCCAGCATATCACTAGTCATGGGGTTTAGACCCCCTGAGCGTTTCCTCCCTAAAGATAACATCTAGGCCTCAGCTGTATTTCAGCTCCAGGCCCAGAAATGCGGCAAAACCAGACAAGTGGCTCCATGGCTGCCTCAGGATCAACTTCATTGACTAATGACCCCCTGCCCTGGCACCCACCAACCAGTGAAGACCATGACCCTAAAAAAGCCCACCTGGAAAGCTGATGAATATTCTATTGAGACCCTTCCCTGAGACCTCCCTAAGATTTCCACCTGCACGAGAGAGACAAATATGCTCAGGACAAAGGACCCAGTGTGTGCTCCCCACCAGGGGTGCACATCAGTGCCATCTCCATGCTCCTTTCCTCTGAGAGGACCCCATGAGACTTACAACCAGGGGTGCAATGGGCAGCAGCAGCTCATTCCAGGCTTACTCCCTGAACCGTCTCCAAGGCCCCCTTCTTTCTCTGACTCAGTGGCCAAAGCAGCTCAGCCTGGGCCCTCCTGTTGTTTCTCCCATGCTCTTCCTTGTCTCGCTGTCCCAAGTATACCTTTGCTGCCATCGTGGGCCCAGTACCCTCTGACTCAGTGTTCTGTAGCCCTTCTCTTTGGACATTCCCATCCCCCAACCCCTTTTCCTTAAATAAATTCAATTTTTCTTTATTTACCGTCTCAGGTGGCTATTTAACTGCCACATACCATGGACCCTAACCTCTCATATATGATGGTGAAATAAAAAATAACATGAATGAAGGCAGTTTTCAGTATATGTAGAGGAAATATTTAAAACAGTTATAAATAGTGGAGGGTAAAGGGACATTGAAGGATATAGTATACTCTACACTTTAATAAGTAAATATTGATGCAAGTGGATAGTGATAACCTACATGTAATACTTCTAGACACCATTAAAGCAGATATACAAAGACATACATTAAAAACATTTTAGGTAAATCAAAATAGAATTCTAAAAATTATCAAGAAACCCATGGGAAGGCAGGGAAAATAAAACAGAAAAACAAAATTCAGAACATACAAAATAAAAATTAAATGGATGACTTAAGCCTTAACATATCAATAATTACATTATATATAAAGGGTCTAAATACACCAATTAAAAGACAGAAACTGGCAGAGTAGTTTAAAAAACATGACTCAGCTATCTGCTATCTATAAGCAACTCATTCCAAGTGGAATAACATTGATAGAGTCAAAGTTAAAGGATGAAACCATGTAAACAGTAATCAGCTAAAGCAAGAGTTGCTATTTTAATATTAAAGTAGATTTCAGAAGTAAAATTTCCAGAGAAAGAGAGAGACATTATATAATGCTAAAAGAGTCAATCCACCAAGAAGACATAGCAATCCTAAATGTGATGCACAAATGAACAACAGAGCTGCAAAACATGTGGACCCAAAACTGACAGAATTGAAAAGAAAAACAGACAAATGTGCAATTATAGTTACAGACTACCTCTCTCAACAATTTGATAAACTAGACAGAAAATCAGCAAGGATATAACAACTCAACACACCATCAACCAACAGTATGTAAACAACATTTAGTGAACTCCACCCTATAATAACTGAATATACATTTTTTAATGTATTCACAGAACATATATCTAAATTGGCCATTTGCTGGGCCATAAAACAAGCCTCAACAAATTTAAAAGAAATGAAAACACATAGTATATGCTCTTTGATGACAATGAAATAAAACTAGAAATTAATAATGTAAAGATAACAAGAAAATCTCCATACACTTGAAAACTAAACAACACATTCCAAATAATCCAAGGGTCAAAGAAGAAGCCTCAAAGGAAATTTAAAAATACATTGAACTGAATGAAAAGTAAAACACAACAATCGAAATGTGTGGGAATCACCCAGGGAAGTGCTGAGAGGGAATCTACAACGTTAAATTCTTGCATTAGGAAAAAAGGAAAATTCTCAAATCTAAGCTTGCATTTAAAAAAACTAAAAAAAAACCCCAAAAAACTAGAGCTAAATAAATCCAGAGTAGAAGAAAAGAGAAGTAATAAAGAAGAGCAAAAAGCAATGATATTGACAATGCCAACAAACCAGAGATAATTAATTAAACAAAATCTGGCTCTTTTAAAAGTTCAGTAAAATTGACAAGTTTCTATAAGGTTAGTAAGAGAGAAAACAAAAATTACCAATATCATAAATGAAACAGGAGATACCACTACAGCTCCTACACACATCAAATGCTTCCAAGGGAATGCTGTAAAAACTTTACACACATAAATTTCAAAATTTAAATGCCATCTTGAAAGGTATGAACTACCACATTTCACCCACTGTGAAATAGATAATTTAAATATCTCAATAACTATTGAGGATAACTTTAAAACTGCTGAAAAAGAAAATCTGTGGGCCCAGATGATTTAAGCATAGAATTCTACCACACATTTTAAAAACAAGTAACACCAATTCATACAATCTTTTCCAGGGCATAGAAGAGGAGGGACAACTTCCTAATTAGTTTTATAACCAGGTATTATTATGATAAGAAAAACCAAAGACAGTACAAAAATAAGAAACCATAGACCAATATACCTCATGGATACAGACACAAAAATACTTAATATAATAATAGCAAATAGAAACCAACAATATAAAAAATAATTATACACCATAACCAAGTGCATCCCCCTCACCCCAGAAATAGATGACTAATTCAAAATAGGGAAATAAAAATCAGGCTAAAAAGGAAAAATTATGTAATCATATCAGTTGATTAAAAAAAAAGTATTTGACAAATTAAGCCCTCGTTCATGAGAACTCAAAAAATAGGAATAGAGGGAAATTTCTTTGACCTGATAAAGATCTACAAAACAGACAAGCAAACCCTACAGTTCCCATTATATTTAAAGGTGAAAGACTCAGTGCTTTTCTCCTAAGATTGAGATCAAGGCAAGTACATTCAGTTTCACTGCAATTATTCAACAAAACACTGAAAGTTCTAGCCAGCACAATAAGGCAATAAAGGATATAAAAGGCATACAAATGGGAAAGGAGAAATAAAGTTGCCCCTATTTGCAGATAACAAGATTATTTACATAGAAAATATCAAAGCATCTCCTAAAATCTCCTAGAACTAAAAAGTGAGTTCAGCATGGTTACAGAATACAAAATCCACGTACAAAAATTAATATTTCCATATACTTAGCAGCAAACATGTAGACACCACAATTAAAAATAAAATACCATTTACAATTACAAAATAAAATATTTAGGTGTAAACCTCACATAACATATATAAAATTTGTATTCTCAAACCTTCAAAATGCTGATGAAAATGATCATGAAAAAAATCTAAATAAGTAGAAATATACCATACTCATATAAAAATACAAATAACCTTCGGAGCCAAAATAACCTTGAAAAATAAAGGTAGAAAACTCACATCAAATCTGATATTGAACACCTCTACTGAGTTTTTCATTTCAGTCATTGTACTTTCCAGCTCCAGAATTTCAATTCACTTAAAAAATAATTTATATGTCTTCATTGTTTATTTTAATTTGTATTCTTATTTTGTACAGACATTGTTTTTCTGATTTCCTTTGGTTCTTTGACATGATTTCCTTGAACTCATTTAACATTTAAGAAAATTGATTTAATGTCTTTGACTAATAATTTAAATGTCTGGGCTTCCTCAGGGGTGGCTTCTGTCAATTCTTCTGTTTCTATGAAGAAGCTATACTTTACTGTTTCTTTGTATGTTTTGTAATTTTGTTGAAACTGAAAATTTTGAGTTGTGGTAACACAAATTACAATTCTGTTGAAATTCTGAACTTGTAATTCTCCTCATCAAGGATTGCTGGGTTTGGTTTGTTGAAGGCTGAAGCCATCCAATTGCAACTTTTCCAAACTATTTTTGGGAAGCATACGCTCTCGTCGGGCACTGTCACTGACGTGTCTGCCCCATTGTCCTTGTAGTGAACCAGCAACCTGACAATTTCCTTAAACATCAGGCTCCCAAAAGGGGAAAAATAGGTGCTCTCTTTTTTTATTGAATTTATTGGGGTGACATTGGTTCATAAAATTATGTAGTGTACCAAGTGTACAAGTGTACAATTCTATAATACATCATCTGTATATTGTATTGTCAAGCCTTCTTCCATTACCATTTATCCCCCCTTTACCCTCTTCTACTTCCCTCACCCTGCTTGCCCTCTGGCAATCACCATACTTTTGTCTGAGTCTATGAAATTTTTTCTTAATCCCTTCACCTTTTTCACCCAGCCCTCCAAACCCCCTCCCCTTTGACAGCTGTCAGTCTGTTCCCTGTATCTATGAGTCTTTCTATTTTGTTTATTTTTTTATTTTGTTCCTTAGATTCCACGTATCAGTGAAATCATATGGTGTTTGTGTTTCTCTGACTGACTTATTTCACTTAGCATAAGGTAAGATTTCTTTCTTTTTTTACAGCTGAGTAGTATTCCATTGAGTAAAAGTACCACAGCGTTTTTATCCACTCATCTACTAATGGGTGAATATATGTACCTTTAATATTCACTGCAGATATTGTCTCTTTACATTTTCCCCTAGCCAGGAAGACATTTCAGCCCTTTGAGATGCAAACAGTGGCTAACTTCTAAGCCAGTCCCTCAGTGATCAAAAGCGGGGATCAACAATCAAAAGCCAGGATCCCAGTTTTTAGAGAACAAGGAATTTATTTCCCATCCTAGCTCCAGCAAGCTGTTCCAGGAAGTAGGGTGCTGGGATATACAGTAGCTGAAATTCTTCAAAATTTAATGAAATTTATAGACCTCATCATCTGGATGCTGCAAGAGTTCTATTAGACCAAAGCTGCAAAATAGTTGCTCAGTTTCTGATAGCTAAGATGTTGTTTCTGCATATAAATGAATTCCTAGAGTTTTCTGCTCTACTCTTTACCATGATATCACTTTATTGTATTTTTAATTTACATATCCCTAACTAATAATGCTTAGCATCATTTCATGTGCTTATTTGTTATCTATATTTTTCTTTTCCTTTTAAAAAATATGTTTTTATTGATTTCAAAGAGAGGACGGGAGAGGGAGAGAGAGAAACATCAATGATGAGAGAGGGTCATTGACTGACTGCCTCCTGCATGCCCCCTACTGGGGATCGATCCCAAAATCTACACATGTGCCCTGACAGGAAGTTGACCCTGTCATAGGGGTCCTTTTGGTTCATAGGCAGATGCTCAACCACTGAGCCATGCTGGTTGGGCATTTGTATATTTTCTTTCGTGATGAGTCTGGTGAAATTATTTGCTCAAATTATGTTTTTGGTTGGTTTTCTATTGTTGAGTTTTATTGTATGTTATAAATACAAGTGCTTTATCACATATATGATTTGCAAATATTTTCTCCCCCTGTACCATGTCTTTTCATTACCTTAACAGTCTTTCTAAGAGCTCAAGTTTTTAATTTCAATGAAGTGCAATTTTCCAATATTTTGTTTTATAGATTATGCCTTTGGCACAATTCGAAGTATCTTTAACTAACCAAAGATCACAAAGATTTTTCTCCTATGTTTCTTTCTAGACCTTTCAAAGATCTAGGTTGCACATTTAGGTCTAAAATGTATTTTGAATTAGCTTTTGTGCACTGTGAGGTGTGGATCAAATTTATTGATTTATTTTACTTGCATATGGATGTACAATTGTATGAGTGCCACTTCTTGAAAAGATTGCATTTCTTCATGAATTCACTTGGCATCTTAGCTGAAAATCAATCAACTACAAATGTACAGACCTATGTCTGGACTCCTTATTTTGTTACATTTATCTCTTTCTTTATCATGATGCTGGTGCCATACTGCCTTAATTACTCTAGCTTTATACTCAGTCTTTACATTATTTAATATGAGTCATTGGAATTTTGAGATAGATTTCATTGAATCTGTAGATCCTTCTGGTTAGTATTGTATTCTCAATAATATTAAATCTTTGTTTCTGAATATGGCATGTTTTCCCATGTACTTAGGTTTTAAAATTTCTTTCAGCACTGTTTTGTAGTATTTATGTACAATTCCTTTGCCTCCAAGGTTAAATGTACCCCTAATAATATTATTCTGATGCTAATTTTGATGCTATTGTAAATGTAATTTTAAAAATATCCTTCCCAGATCATTCATTGCAAGTATATAGATAAACAACTGATTTTTTGTGTTTTGATTTTGTATTCTATAACTGCTGAATTTATTTATTATGTCTAACCATATTATTGTAGATTTTTAGGGTTTTTTTTACTTATATATAAGATATTTCATCTGCGTAGAGATAATTTTACTTCTTTCAAATTTTAAAAAATAGTTAAATTGAATTTGTTTTCTTTCTTTTTTTCCTTTTTATTGAATTTATTGGGGTGACACTGGTTTAAAAGATTATACAGGTTTCAGGTGCACAATTCTACAACACATTATCGGCACACTGTATTGTGTGTTCATCACCCCAAGTCAAGTCTCCGTCCTCACCATTTATCCCTCCTATACCCTCCTCCACTTTCCTGTACCCCCTTCTTCCTGAAATCACCACACTCTTGTCTGTGTCCATTAGTTTTTTCTCCCGACAGTAGTCAGCCTGCTCTCCACCTATGAGTCTTCCTCTAATGTGCTTCTTAGTTCATTTCGTTCACTAGATTCCACATATGAGTGAAATCATATGGTACTTTTCTTTCTTTGACTGGCTTATTTCACTTAAGCATAATGCTTTCCAGGTCCATCCACGCTGTCCCAAAGGATAAGATTTACCCCTGCCCTTTTTTTTAGCCAAGTACTATTCTATTGTGTAAATGTACCACAGCTTTTTTATCCACTGATGGGCACTTGGGCTATTTCCATATCTTGGCTATTGTAAATTACACTGCAATTAACATAGGGGTGCATATATTATTTAAAGTCAGTGTTTCAGGTTTCTTCAGACAAAGTCCCAAAACTGGAATCGCTGGGACATAAAATAGTTTCATTTTTAATTTTTTAAAGTAACTCCATACTGCTTTCCACAGTGGCTGCACCAATTGGCATTCCCCAAAACAGGGTACAAGGGTTCCCTTTTCTCTACATACTCATCAACACTTGTTGTTTGTAAATTTATTGATGATAGCCATTCTGACAGGTGTGATGTGATATCTTATTGTGGTTTTAATTTGAATTTTTCTGATTATTAGTGATGTTGAACATCTCTTCATATGTCTATTGGCCATCTGTGTGTCCTCTTTGGAGAAGTGTCTATTCAGATCCTTTGCCCATTTCTATATTACAAGAAGACATCTGAAAAGCACACAAAGGCATAATGGCTATATAACATGTTACTAAACAATGAATAGGTTAACAGTGATACCAAAGAAGCAATCAAAAGATACCTTGAGAAAAATGAAAATGAAAACACAAAGACCACAAATCTATGTAACACAGTCAAAGCAGTTTTAAGGGGGAAATTCATAGCAATATGGCCTACCTCAAGAAACAAGAAAAATGTGAAATAAACAATCAAAACTTACACCTAAAGAAACTAGAAAACAAAGAACAAACAAAGTCCAAAGTGAGTAGAAGGAAGGAAATAATAAAGATCAGACAATAAATAAATAAAATAAAGTTTTAAAAACAATGGAAAAGATCAATGCAATGGAGATGGTCCTTTAAAAAAGACAAATAAAATTGATAAGACTTTAAGCAGTCTCATCTAGAAAAAAACAAGAGGACCTAAAATAAATAAAATCAGAATGAAAGAGAAGTGACAAATGACACCATGGAAATATAAAAGATTATAAGAAAGCATTTCAAATAATTATATGGCAACAAATTGGACAATATGATAAAAAATGGATAAATTTGTAGAAACATACAATCTTTCAAGGCTGAATAAAAAAGAAGCAGAAAATCTGAACAACCAATAATTACTAATAAAATAAAGTCAATAATCAAAAAATTCCCAGCAAACAAAAGTTCCAGACCAGATGGCTTCACAAGTGAATTTTACCAATCAAAGAAGAATTAACACCTATCTTTCTGAAACTATGGCAAAAAATTGAGTAGAGAAGTCTCCCAAGCTCATATTATGAAGACAGCATTACCCTGATTCCAAAACCAAACAAAGACATTTAAAAAATACTTTAATTATAGGACAATATTCCTGGTGAACATACAGGCAAAAATTCTCCACAAAATATTAGCAAACTAAATTCACCAATACATTAAAAAGATCATACATCAAGATCAAGTGGGATTTATTCCTGGGATGCAAGGTTTGCTCAGTATCTACAAATCAATTAACATTGTACAACACATAAACAAAGTCAAGAATAAAAATCATATGATTATATTAATAGAAGCAGAAAAAGCATATATCTGATAAGTGATTCATATTCGGAGTATATACAAACCTCCTACATTCAACAATAAAATACCCAAACACAATTCAAAAGTGTAAAAAGGATTTGAATAGACATTTTTCCAAAGAAGATATATACTAATAGCCAATAAGCATGGAATATACTCAACATCTTAACCATCATAGAAATGCAAATCAAAACTAAGTGAAATACACCCACCAGAATGGCTACAATTTAAAAAATGGAAAATAACAAGTGTTGATAAGAATGTAGAGAAATTTGAACTCTTAAATAATGCTGGTGGGAATGTAAAATACTGGAAGCCACTATGGAAACAGTTTTTCAGTCTCTCAGAAGGCTAAAGGTAGACTTACCATATGACTCAATACTTTACTCCAATGTATTTAGCAAAATGAATTAAAAGTATGAAATCAAACAGATATTCCAATGTTTGTAGCAGCACTATTCACAATAGCCAAAAGTTGGATACCACCCAAGTATCCATCTACAGATGAATGGATTTACTAAATGTGGTATATAAATACAATGAAATATTGTTTAGCCATAAAAAGGAATGGAGCCCAGCCAGCATGACTCAGTGGTTGAGCATCAACCTATGAGCCAGGAGGCCCTGGTTCGATTTCCGGTCAGGGCACATGCCCCAGGTTGCGGGCTCGATTCCCAGTGGAGGGCATGCAGGAGGCAGCCGATCAATGACTCTCTTATCATTGATGTTTCTATCTCTCTCCCTCTCCCTTCCTCTCTCTGAAATCAATAAAGGTATATTTTTTAAAAAAAGAGGAATGGAGTATTGAAACCTGCTAGGACAAGAATGAAATAAGCTAGATACAAAAAGAAAAATATTACATAACTCCTCTCACATGAAATATGAAGAGCAGACAAATTCATAGAGAGAAATTACCAGGGGGGTTACCAAGAGCTAGGGGACGGAGAATTGGGAGTTATTTCTTAATGGTGCAGAGTTTCTGCTTGAGGTGATGAAAACTTTTAGAACTAGATAGTGGTGATGGTTGCACAACATTGTGACTGTAATTAAAGTTACTTAACTGTAATTTAAAAATGGTTAAATGGGGAATTTATGTAATATATATTTTACCATAATTTAAAAATTAATATTGTAATATACCAAAACCCACTGATTTGTACACTTTAAATGAGCTAATTGTATGTGAATTATGTATTAATAAAGCTTTTAAAAAACCACAAGGTTCTACTACATGGCTACAAGAATGGCTAAAATTAAGAGTGCCCATAACTAAGTGCTGACAAGGATGTGGAGGAAGCGGAACTCTAACACTGCTGATGAGAAAACAGTCTGGGACTTTCCTCTGGCAGATGCGGCCCCTGCAAGCCAGAGGGTGTGGCAGTAATTTCTGTTGTTTTTTTCCCCTTAATCTTTTTCCTCTCTCAGCCTGGACCTGAAGTCGACCTTAGACACAGAGAAGCAGTGCAGAGGCCGACACAATGACACAGTCAACGTAACCCCGGGAGAAAACCCGTCTTTCCAGCCAGGGGAGGCAGCAAGTAGTGGCCCTGTGGTCTGAAGAATGTGGAAGAAATTCATGTTCATTTTGTTTGTTTGTTTTCCCTCCTCTCTTTGCCTGAAAACAGTTTCTTTTCGCAAAATCATAGGGCAGGCTATGTAACAGAGAGACACCCCATCTTTCTAGCCAGAGCCACAGGAACAGGGACCACTGGGTGCCAGAGAGTCTGGGGGACATCTTGGAGGGGAGAGAACTGGAAAGGGGGCTCCCCAATTCTATGTATGAGCAGACATATGTCCTTGCTCAGCCCTCTTGTTTGTGCCTTTAATGTGAAATGTCTGAAGTTCCTTTAATGTGAGGTTTTGCTGGTGGCCCTTCCTCTGGCATGCCTTCACCCTTTTGTCACAAGCGCTTTCCTCATGCATTTGATATTTTCGACTTTACTCAGTCACTCTGGCTGCATGTCTGAGTGTCTGGAATGGCAGCAAAGTTGACGTCCCCACAGTCACCCGTTTCTTTGGTGGCTCCATTTATGTTTGATTTGAATTTTGTTTTCACTGTTTTCAGTTTTCATTTCTTTGCTGCACTTTTACCTTTGTTGGCTCATTCCCTTCTTCAAGGGTCCATTGTTGTAAACTGTCATGTGGGTTTATCACTAGGAGAAAAGAAGGCAACACAATCGCATTCTTTGCTGTCTGTGTGTGACCTACGAGATGCTTGTGACCATTGGCCAACAGACTCTGCAAGAAGGGACATCATTAGTCACTGAGCATGATGCCACCTGTTATTTATGCAGTAACTGGTGGACTGAGGAGCCAGCAGCCAGTTTGCATTTCATGTAATTACTCATAGTTAACATGCTGTGGTAACTAAAATTGGCACCATAGTGTTGGTGTATTGGTGTCAACTAAACTGTGGTAACCAAAATCCCAGAATCATAAAATGTCACTTCTACCATATTCTATTAATTAGACATGAATCACTAATTCTGGCTCACTCCTAAGTGGACAGAAATTAGGTTTCAACTTTTAAGTGGATGAGTGTGTTGTTTCTCTCTGTATGCTTTTAAGATTTTTTGTCTTTGATTTCTGGAAGTTTAGTTATATTATATTAGGCATCTTGTTTAGATTTTGCCAAGTTTCTTGAACCTGTAAATTTATATTGTTCAGCAAAGTTAGGAAGTTTTGAGCAATTATTTCTTAAAAGAATTTTTTGAGTCAATTTTTTTCACTTTCTGGGATTCCAATGACAAAAATATTAGGCCTTTTGATATTGAGGCAGGATAGTAAGAAGCTAGGAAAATTCCTTGGCAAGTGGAATGGGGAAACTGAGACAGATAGCTGAACAAACTGCTCTAGCAATACATAGCCAGATACAAAAGGTCACTCCCCTGGAGATAATATATAGTCTTCAGTTGTATTTTAGCTCCAGGCCCAGAAAAGCAGCAACACCAGGTGGGCAATGCCAGTACCAGCTACAATGACTAATGACCTCGTGCTGACCAATCAGTAGAGACCACGACCCTGAAAGGGCACACCTGGAAAAGCTGATGAATATTTTATTGAGGTCCTCCCCTAAGCTCCCAGCCTCAAAACAAAGGACCCAGGGTGCACTCTCCCTCCTGGGAGCACTCCTGAGCCTTTGCGGTCCCCTTCTTCTTTCCCAACAGGTGTGTAATCTCCTAAACTCTAAGGGACCCCGTGAGACTTGCAACCAGGGGAGCAGTAGCCAGTGGCGGCTCACTGCCTACTAATATCTAGTTAGTGTAGGTAACTAGATATTAATAAAGGGAAAAAGCAAAGGAAATTGGACATTAAGAAGTCTAATCTACTAGGGAGCTAAATCGGACAATAAGCCTGCTTCACTAGGAAGCTAGAGCTTCTCACACTCCACAGGGCATTCTCCGTCTTGAGGACCTAATCCCTGAAGCGGGCAGGAAGGATTGTTACCAGTCTTTAGTCAGGAGTACTGAGGGAGAGATAAAACATTGAAGGGGAAATTTCTCTGCTGGGCACATGCCAAGTACAAGCTGAGATGGACAATGAGGCCTGAGCAGTAGGAACTAAGAGGGTGGCCACAAGAGGCTGAGCTTAGCCTGGGGAAAGGATTGGATTGGATACGGGACAAGGAACCCTGAATGACCTAGAACCTGTCTCAATGCCCCCTTTTCTCTGATTTTTTTTTTTTAAATATATCTTTATTGATTTCAGAGAGAGGAAAGGAGAGGGATAGAGAGATAGAAACATCAATGATGAGAGAGTCAATGATCAGCTGCCTCCTGCACGCCCCTGACTGGGGATCCAGCCGCAACCTGGGCATGTGCCCTGACCAGGAATTGAACCCCGATCGCCTGGATCCTAGGTTGATGCTCAACTGCTGAGCCACGCCCGGCTGGGCTCTCTGACTTTTCAGTGAGCCAAAACAGCCCCATATAGGCTCTCCTGATGCTTCTTCTAGCCTAAGCTTTCCCTTGTTTCACTGTCCCCAGCTTTAATAAACTTACTCTCAGAATCAACTGGACCCGATCTGTGAAACCTTTCCTGCACAAAGGCAAGAGCCCACACACTGCTGGCATACCCTAGGCAGGCATGCTAAGCCCCCCCCCCCGCCCCCCGTGACACTATTGTCTCTCACATCCCCGCCTCTGTTTGTTTTATTTTATCCTTTATCTCAGTGTTCCTCAGGTTGGTTCATTTCTGTTGATCTGACTTCAATTTAATAACTCTTTTTTCTGTTATTTCCATTCTGTCATGAAGACCATTCATTACATTTTTTTAAATATTTTTTAGTTCTAAAATTTCCACTTGGAATTTTTATAAATTCTAGGTCTCTGTCAAGCACTCCTGTCTTGCCACAGTCATACCTCAGAGCTATTGTGGGTTCCATTCCAGACCACAGTAATAAAGCGTGTATTGAAATAAGTGAAATAAGCAGGGCAGAGAAAGACAAACATCACATGATCTCGCTTATACGTGGAATCTAAAGAACTTAATAAACTGATGAACAGAATAGATTCAATGACATGGAAGCATAGATCAGACTGAGAAATGTCAGAGGGAGGGAGGAGGGCTCGTGGGTGTAGGGGGAGAGAGTAACCGAAGAATTTATATGCATCTACTCACAACCCAAGGACACGGACAATGGTGGGGAGGGGGATGGGATGGGGTTGAACGGATCATTGGGGAGAAAAAGGGACAGCTGTAATATTTTAAACAAAAATAAAATTAAAGAGAAAGAAAAAGAAAGAAAGAAAGAGAGAGAGAGAGAGAGAGAGAGAGAGAGAGAGAGAGAGAGAGAAGAAAGAAAGAAAGAAAGAAAGAAAGAAAGAAAGAAAGAAAGAAAGAAAGAAGAAAGAAAGAAAGAAAGAAAGAAAGAAAGAAAGAAAGAAAGAAAGAAAGAAAGAAAGAAAGAAAGAAAGAAAGAAAGAAAGAAAGAAAGAAAGAAAGAAAGAAAGAAAGAGAAAGAAAGAGTTGTATGTAATCTTTCTGCTGGTAGAGGGTCTTGCCTTCAATTTATAAAAACCACAACAGCTGTGAAGTGCAGGAAAGTGAAGTGCAGTTAGATGAGCTATGCCTGTATCTGTCTTAAGAACATGGTTATAATAGCTGCTTTCAAGTTTTTGCCTGATGACCAACATCTGTGTCATTTTTGGCTGGATGTGTGTTGATTGCCTTTTCCCATGTGAATATGTCATATGTCCCTGGGCCCTTTGTGTGTCTAGTAATTTTGTATTTTGTCCTGGACATTTTGATTATGTTGTGAAAGTCTGCAACCTGTTAAAATTCTCTGAGGATATTGTTTTTAAGCAGGCAATCAACCCAGTTAGGTTTAGACTGCAAGTTCTGTTTCTCCTTCTGTTGGTTCAAGTTTCAAAGCTTATGTTCACTTCTTTGAGTAGAACCATGCATGTCATTACACCTGAGCCCAGGACTTACGCCATTTTATATGCAGTCGGGGTTGCACTTGTCCAGCTCTCTCTTCTTTAAGATTCCCCAGCACACACTGTTTGGCTCACAGGAACTTCTTGGAACTTTTGCTACCCATTGTACCTTTTAGTAGTACCAGGAGTGGGGTCCCCCTCAAGCTGGGCTGGGAATAAAAAGCAAGATGTATATATATTTATGTCTACATCTATATCATCATATCTCTATCTATCATCTATATATTTAAACTTTCACTGATTTTAGAGACAAGAATAGAGGAGAGCGAGAGAGACATCAATGTGAGAGAGAATCATCGATCAGTTACTTCCTATGCTTACCCAGACCAGGGGATGGGGGATTGAACCCACAACCTGGATATGTTTCCTGATGGGCAATTGCACCTACCACCTTCTGGTGTATAAGATGACACTCCAACCAACTGAGCCACACTGGCCAGAGCATATATCTATTTAGCAAGAGAGAGAGAGAATACACAGGGATTTTCCCTGCAATCTTTCTGGCTCAGAGAGACCCAGTTTCATGGTCCCCTCTGGCCAGAAAGACAGGATTTTCTTGGAGTTTTTGTTGCATGTGCTAACTGGGGAGTTCTGTGACGGGGGCCACCTACATGTCAAAGCTGGCAAAGTTAAGAGAACATCTGGGAAAC
Source organism: Miniopterus natalensis (assembly GCF_054644295.1). NCBI lineage: Eukaryota > Metazoa > Chordata > Mammalia > Chiroptera > Miniopteridae > Miniopterus > Miniopterus natalensis. Next base: position 7,192,434 of record NC_142092.1, on the reverse strand, counting down.
TCATTCTTGTACACATCACTTCTTCAGATTTTTACTTCCCCACCAATGTGCCTACCAGTATTTACTTTTCAGAGTCTACAGGATGTTGATATATAATTTTGTCCAGAAATTGTAGTTGTAACGATGGGGAGAAATAGGCCGTAGTGTGCTAACTCTATCTTGGCCAGCACAAGAAGTCCTAATACTTTAAAAATCTTATAAAATACAAGTTCGAGTTTATTTTATTTGTTAAGATAATCATGTGTGTTGTTTTCAAGAGGCTTCAGCATTCTTTTTTTCCTTCCTTAGCAACAGGAAGCTTTAGAACAGTTGGTTTGGCAAATGAATCCAATACATTATGGTCTTTTGTTACCAAACGAGAAACTTCCAAACTGTACCTTTGCTTCACTTGCTCCCTGATTGAACAGAACTTAACTTTAGCATTTCTTAAAGATGTTTTTAAAAGATTTTGATTCTCAAAGTATACTACTGCACTTTTAAATCCCAAGTTGGCTTCTGCTGTATATTTAAATTTGGCATAAAGTTATAAGGATAAATTTGTTAGTACTCAATTCAAAATACTATATGATGCAAAATTCACTAAGAAAAAATATTTTGAAGGAATTTTGATAATCAGCTTAAAATCATGTCTATTTTCTTTGGTTTAAATGTAAGGGGAAATATTTTGCTTATTTCAATTAAAAGGAATCTTCATAAGCAAAATGATTATTTTAAAATCAAATCAAACAAGTATGCAAATGTTCATAGGTAAAGTTTGATGTAGAAACATACATTTTCTATCTTGCTGCAGTTTAAAGACAAAAAATTATACAGTCCATCAGTAATACAGCATAAGAAACTCTATCTGTAGTTATTTGATGAGTAAGAGTGTGTGGAGGTTCCGATCAACTCTTTTTTAGTAGCCATAGAAGGAAGAGCTAGTTAACCTGTTGCCAAGCAACAAAGCCTCATAGACCAGAACTTCTGGAAACCAAAGAGAGGGTTAGGGGTATGAATTGTCCAAATTCACAAAGAGAAAGAGAGGATGCAGTATATAAATGAATAGAGATCCGGGAAACTACCTTTTGAAAACTAAGCAAAGGCAATTCAAGTGAGTATTTGAGAAATAAACCAAAGGCCCAGTTCTCAAGTTCCTCCATGCACACAACACACACTGAACTCTAAGGAGTTTTGCATGAGTAAGGGCCAAAAGATTAACCCCCAAAGAGCTCAATAAAATCAAAACAAAAGATAACAGTAAAGTGAATTTTTATTAGCACACTTAAGGCACTTTTATAAAAAATGTTGCCTCTCTTGGGTAATAAAAGAAAATCAACACTAAAATTTTACTAATAGATTGTTGAATTTGAAATCTGAAGCATAAAGAATTCTGCAAAATCAAATGAAAAGGTTAACATTTTAACAGATTTGAGAATTGGATTTCTCTGAAATTAAATTGCTAATAGTATAGAGAGAAAGTGTTTAAAGAACATATGGATGGTGTGTTGTGGAATTGTGCACCTGAAACCAGTGTCACCCCAATACATTCAATAAAAAAGAGAAAAAAAATGAACATTTCTGTTTTACATCACTTATGAAGAGATTAAAATTTTTATCTCTCTTTAGAAAATCTTACTTATATAAATATAGCTGATTTCAAGCAGAACCACCAACTAGTCCTTTGCCCACAGTCTTCCTAAACCTGGAGGAAATATTGAATTGAAAACCAGAAGAACAGTTGGAATGGGAGATGCCGTTATCTCAAATTCCATGGTTGCCAAATAGTTTTCTTTTCTTTGGTGGTTTTCTTTTCTTTTCTTTTCTTTTCTTTTCTTTTCTTTTCTTTTCTTTTCTTTTCTTTTCTTTTCTTTTCTTTTCTTTTCTCTTCTCTTCTCTTTTCTTTTCTTTTCTTTTCTTTTCTTTTCTTTTCTTTTCTTTTCTTTTCTTTTCTTTTCTTTTCTTTTCTTTTGGTGGTTTTATTAAAAAATTTTCCAGGTTTATTTACATAAAGTTGACAGATAAAGTTGCAATATATTTAAAGTGTTCAACGTGATGATTTGATGACTTGATATACATATATATTGTGAAAGGGTTCCCACAATCACATCCATCACCTCACATAGTTACCTTTTGCGGGTGTGTGTGTGTGTGTGATGTGAGAATGCTTAAGATCTACTGTCTTAGCAAATTTCAATTGTCCAATACAGTATTATCAACTGTAGTCACCATGCTATGTATTAGATTCTCAGAACTTATTTATCCTATAACTGAAAGTTTGAAGCCTTTTACCAGTCACCCCCCATTTCTCTATCCTCCAGGTCCTGGCAACCACCATTCTACTCTATGCTTCTTTGAGTTCAACTTTTTTTTAAGATTCCATACATAAGTGATACCATGCACTGCTGGTCTTTCTCTGCCTGGCTTTTTCACTTAGCATAATGCCCTCTACGTTCATTCATGTTGTCAAAAATGGCAGATGTTCTTTTGTAAGGCTGAATAATCTAGAAAGTAAACTGTTTTCCTGAGGTCTATGAGCTGCTCTAGCAAATTAATTGAATCCCAGGAGGGGTTTGTAAGAACCTCCAATTTATAGCCCAAAAGCCAGAAGCACAAGTAACAACTTGGAGTTGTGATTGGCATCTGAGGTGGGTGAGGGGCAACCTTGTGGGACTGAGACTGTGGGATCTGATGCTGTCTGAAGTGGAGGGTGTCGGAATTGAGTTAAATTGGGGGACACCAAGTTGGTGTCCCAGAATTGATTAGCGTGTGGAAAATCTACTCATCTGGTTGCTGAAGTGAGTGATGGTGTAGTGAAATATTGAGAGTAAAGGCGACAAGCACAAGAAGCAAGTTTTACCTCTGGACCTTATGTTCATGGGGGCCTTTAAATGTCTTGAGTTCATAAGAGTCTCATCTCTGGGTTTTGTAGGGGCCTCAGCTGTTCTATTGCATTCCTCAATAAGGAGTCTCTTTCCCCAGATTGTAGACCCTCGAGGATATCACAGCCAAGCCTCCTGCTTCCTGCAGATCGCCCTAACCTGAGATGCAGGCAGTGTTGCTTTCGGCCGTCTGTGCTCTAAATTCACAAGCAGTCCCAGCAAGTTGGATCCTTTCAGAGTCAGTCTGCTATGCTCTCTCTGAGGAGAGTTTGTATGGCTGGAAGGTATAATTCATCACTTAATCTATTTTAGTGTGTTCTCTACTATTTACCATTAACACTTTCTAAATGTACAGATGTTTCCAGGGAACTCGTGTAGAAAATTAATTACACGTTAGAAAATTAAGTAACTGAAAGTGGCTGGCATGTAGGTAGGTTCACATGCAGATTCAGATGAAGTGGCAGGTTTATTACAGTAAAATACAGAGTTTCTTTGTTCTCATGTATTTGGGTCTTTCTTCAATGTGCATTTATTGCTTGCCTACTGTATAATAGGTACTGGAGATAAAGTATTGACAAAGTGATACAACCAACCCCTCCCACATGAAGCTTACAGTGAGGAAAGACAGACAATACACAAATGAGGAGGAAACTTGGCATGCCAAATGCTAATGAGAGCTGCGAAGAGAAATGGGGCGGGAAGGTAGTAGGGGGAGGTGACATGTGGGGGCATCATTACTATTCCTACTTGGTGATCCCTGCAAGGGATCTAGGTGACCTCGTTGACAGGGAGACATTTGAGCAGAGACCTGAGGAGAAGGAGGGAGGTTACCATGTGCATGTCACAGGCAGGGATTCAAGGTGAAGAAACAGAAAATGTAAAGTCCTGTGGCAGGAGCGTCTTGGCACATTTGAGAAGCAGCCTGTGAAGTGGAGCAAGAGAGAGTGAGGGTCCAGCTGTGGGGTTAGATCAGAGAAGTGACCAAGGTCAGACCATGTAAGACTCACGGGAGATGCATTTTGAGTTGAACTCTGATGAGTAGAATGCTATCGCAGCTTTGAGCCAAGGAGTGACTAGACTGGATCATCTGGTACCAGGTCGAGAGCAAAGTGCAGGAGTGAGGGCAGGAGGAGGGCATGGCTAGGAGATGCTACAGTCATCCTACCAAGTGGTGATGGCAACTCTGAGCAGACAGAGAAAGGGGAAGCACACAGGGTGGAGATGGAGATGGAAAGATGAGGGCACTTTCTGAAGCTGGATATAGAAGTTTTGCTGATGGGGAGGAGAAGAGTTGGGGAGAGGGGAGAAGTCAAGAAAGACCACAAAGCTGGGGCCTGAACACCTGTCAGGATGGAGTTGCTGTCATGGAAAAGAGGGAGACCATGTGAGAGCAGGTTCAGGGGGAAGTCTGGTTGGTTTGGGCACCTTAGACACCCTATGGAGATATCATGCTGGCAGCTGGGTGTGAATCTGGACTGTGTGGAAAGGTCTGGATGGAAAAGTAAATGTAGAGTCATAACAGTATAGATGCCATTAAAGCCATGAGCCTGGATAAGGCAGGCAAGGGGATGAGTTGCTGAGGAAGGAAAGCGTTGCAAGAAAAAGAAAACACCAGAAATGGAGAATGAACACCAGAAATGAGATGGAAATCTAGTGATGTGAGAAAACATACACACACACACACACACATGCACACACACATACACACACTCCAGTAGAATGTATGGAGGTGGAAATTGAGTGATGGAAGAATGTCAGGGAGAGAGGGGAGGACTGTGCCAAATGCAGCCAATAAGGTAAAGGTTGAGAGATCTCTTTGGGTTGATGGAAATGCTGTGCAACTGGATTGTGGTGACAGACACATAACTGTATATTTACAAAAACAAAACAAAACAAATCAAGAAATTAGGTATTTAAATGGGTGAATTTTATGATGTATAAATTACAAGGACATGTTAACTCAATAACACTATTTCAAATGAAAGTACTTAGCATATAGCAACCAAGCATTTCTCCCTCCAAAGAAAGTGAAAACATGTGTGTTAAATGGTCCAGGTACAGAAACCCTGGAACAGAAACTAGGATACAGAAACTCACTAGGGCAGGAAGCCCTGGATGCCTAGCACGGGGCAAACTGGGAAAACAAGAACTCTGTCCCCAGGGTAACCCCCAGCAAATCGCTAGTCATGGAGTTTAGACCCCCTGAGCATTTCCTCCCTAAAGATAACATCTAGGCCTCAGCTGTATTTCAGCTCCAGGCCCAGATAAGCAGTGAAACCAGACAAGTAGCAATGTATCTGGCTAAGGACCAGATACATTGACTAATGACCCCCTGCCTTGGCACCCACCAACCAGTGGAGACCATGACCCTGAAAGAGCCCACCTGGAAAGCTGATGAATATTCTATTGAGACCCTCCCCTGAGACTTCCCTAAGATTCCGGCCTGCAAGAAAGAGATAAATACTCTCCGGACAAAGGACCCAGTGCTTGCTCGCACCAGGGGAGCATACTAGTGCCATGTCCATCCACCTTCTTTCCTCTGAGGGGACCCCATGAGACTTGCAACCAGTGGAGCAATGGGCAGTGGCAGCTCTTCCTCGGACTTACCCTCTGAACCTGTCTCCAAGGTCCCCTTGGCTGACTCCTCAGTGAAACAAAGCAGCCAGCCTGGGCTCCCCTGATGCTTCCATGCTCTTCCTCGTTTCACTGTCCCAAGTATGCTTTTGCTGCCATTATGGACCCAATACCCTTTGACTCAGTGCTGTGTAGCTCTTCCTTTGGACATCCCCATCTGCCATAGCCTTTCCTTAAATAAATTCAATTTTTCTTTGTCTACTGTCTGAGATGGCTGTTTAGCTGCCCCACAGCACCACCATGTTAACCTTTCAACGTGTGTGTAAAAAGAGCATGCCCTTCAGTGTCCACAGTATCTTTATCATAATACCGCACATTTGGAACAACACAAATGTCTAATAAATATTTTGTGGTATATTCATACAATGTCAAATTACTCAGACCTAAGCCAAGCGAACTGCTTATTCATGAAAAAGCATGGGGGGAACAAAAAAACCCACATCATTTTGAGCAAAAGCAGCAGATATCCGAGTGCGCATTTTGCCCTGTTCCATTTCTACACTGTTCAGGAGCTGACCAGACTGATGGATATTAACAGGAACCCAAACAGAGACTGCATGTGGTGGGGGAGGGGTGGGTATTGATTGACAAGGTGCAGGGGGACACTTCCTGTGTTAATAGGCAAGACCCACGCACAGGCGTACCTCGTTTTATTGCACCTCACTTTATTGTGTTCCCCAGATGCTGCGTGTTTTACCAATTGAAGGCCAGACTTTCCGCCCTCAAAAAGATCACAATTCACTTGGTTGTGACACTGGCTTTGTTGCGGGGGTTCACAGTTTCTCCAAGGTAGGCCTTGCATAGGTAGGGTTGTTGGATATCATAGGGAGTATAAAGTTCTAAAAATTTATCAAGTCATATACTTGAGATTGCTATTCCTACTATATTTTAATTTATACTGATACAAAAGCTACAGATAGAGATGAAGGAGAATGTTCATTACCTAGTAACGCAGGCGAGTACCTTTTACTGACAAATCTCCCCCATCCCAACCATATCACTGATGAGCAGTCTGGGTCACCAGTTGCTGGCCGGGTTCCATATGGAATGTTGGGGTGTCCCCGGGTTTGTCATGGCCAGAAGCTCCACTATGGAGGGACAGTCCCTGTGCGGATGGTCCATGGAGGGGCTGTGTCCTCTGTGGAGCTGGGCTTTGGGCCCATCCTTGGGAAGCTGGGCGAGGTGGCAGTAGAGCTGCTGCCCAATGTCCTGAGTCCACGCCTCACTGCCCGCATCCTCCAGTGGGGGACCGTGGCTTGTCCAACTGTCTTTGGCTTTTTTTTTTAGTCAGACTTGTTGGATCTTTTCGGAGTGTAAGATGTGAAGCACAGTTCACAAAAGCTCTGGCTGCACAGGTTGAGGAGAAATGCCAGCTCCTTGACAAGTTCAACGCCAGGGAGACCAGTAGGCAGGGACCCATCATTCTTAGATGATGCCAGGCAAGAAAGAGTATTAAATACACCCATGGGTGGGGGATAGTAAAGGGTAAACAGGCCAAATATACGGTGACAGAAGCTGATTTGACTTTGGGTGGTGGGCACACAATGCAATACCCTCATCATGTATCACAGAAATGCACACTTGAAATCTATGAGATCCTATAAACAATGTCACCCCAATAAATGTAATAAAAGTAAAAAGTAAATAAATACACTTGGCCTTACTGATGCTTACAGAAAGGTGAGCACAACCTACTCGATGCTGAGGCAAGAAATTTCTTCCCTGGCACAAGAACTGAAGGAAGAGAGATCCAAACACGAGAAGAGGAGGAGATGGTGGAGGCTCGCAAGACGCTCGAGTCCCGAGAGGAGGTTATGAAAATCATCACTTCACAAGGAGCTTTTCCAAACCTGCCAGGAGACGGAGAGTCAAGCCCTGGTGGTCCCCTCCCGAGGAGGGGACCTGGGTCGTAAACAGTGCTGTCCCCTCCTGTCCAATCAGGCCTCCCCCGCTGCCAGGGGCATCCGCCCACGTCCACCTGGCCATCGAGCCGCCTCCTTGGGCGGAGGCCTCGTCCTCCTCATGCACACAGCAGTCAGCTCCTGCAGGGACAGGCCCCAATGTAAAGAACATGATACTCCTGGACACACCAAGAAATGGGGGCTTCTTTATAGTAACAACCTTTGGGTTCTTTCTCGGTAGCAGTGAAAGAAATGCTGCACGTAAGAGATGCATCTTTTACTCAAATTGAATCTTCATGAAACTACATTTCTCAGTGTTTTTAAGCATTACCTATATATTAATCTTTTAAGTAAAGTACTTTTAAGTACAACTGAAAGTACTTAGCATACAGAAACCTAGCATTTATATTTTGTTCTCTCTTTAAATATTGTATTGTAACTTGAAAATATATGCAGGTTTGCAATAAAGACTTTTAATAGTCAATGGCAATATTCTTTTCATGGCTTTGTACTCCCAGTACTCAACAGTCATATGCAAGAGCAGCTGTGTTGTGTAAGTATTCTTTTTTAAAAAGGTATCAGATGTCTTTTGGGATTAGCTAAATGACAGGCATAGATAGAAATTTGTATTATTTAATATTTATAATTCAGAATAATAATGTCTAAGTAGTAAAGTAATACAACATTAAGTACGTCATGACAGTTTTTTCCCCTACAAAAAGTTTTCAGTGAGAATTTTTTGACCAAGAATAAGTCCCTTTGGCCCTGGTCAGTGTGGCTCAGTTGGTTGGAGCGTCATCCTGTGTGCAAAAGGTGGTGGGTTTGATTCCTGGTCAGGGCACCCATACCCAGGTTTCAGGTTTGACTCCAGGCCCCCGCTGGGGTGGCAGCCGATTCATGTTTCTCTTTCACATAGGTATTTCTCTCTCTCTCTCTCTGCTCCCTCTCTCCCCTTTCCTCTCTCTAAACAAATCAATTTAAAAAAAGAATAAGTCCCTTTGGACAATTTCGGGGAGCTCTGCATCGCTACTCCTTGTCCCTATCTCACTCACCAGCTAACACTCCTCAGTGAAAGCTGAGGGACATCTCAGGGGATTCTCTCCCACATAAATAAGCCAGGATCCCCTTAATTAATTGCTTTTGTCACAAATTATGTCCCCTCATCAGGTGATGAGCACAAACTGGCAGTTGTCATGGTGGAAGAGAAACAACAAGAGACGCTTTGATGACTGGAGGTGGGTGAAGCACAGGAGCTAAATGAGAGAGACAGCATCACAATAAGATAAATGATTTCTGCAGAATTCCCACCCTGGTCCCTTTAAGAACACCTCAGGTAGTCACAGAGCCCTGAAGAAAGCTGAAGAATGTGCTCTGTATCATCCCACAGCATCACGGACAGGGAGCGAGTGATGCTCCTGTCCTTGATTCTAGAGAGATGATGCCAACCAGGTGTTTGACCTGGAGACTCACCTGTGGTTGGGTTTTAATTCTGGGAGTTGCCTCCCGCTCCCATGTGCAACTCATTATCAGGTGACTGACCTGGTATGGTAAGGCATCTTTCCAAGACCTCCTACTTTTCAGGCCATTTGAGCCCTTATATCCTAAAAACCATTGGATTCGTCCCCTCTCACCGCTCAAGGCTGGCCTTCTTCATTCCACATGAGCCACATTGGTCCTTCAAAGCTTGTCTGGAATTTAGGTGGGGGTATTGGAGTAGTGGTGCATCACAGCCTCTGCCAAATATATATAGCTATATGCATACATATACATACATGCGTACATACATATATACTTAAACATGCGTATACATACACATATACACACATATATACATAAACACATCTATAAGGTACATAGATAGATCTTAATGGTTACAACTTCTCTAACCACATTAAAGACATTAATACAAGTATATCTGAGGTTTTCCTATGTCTCTGATTTTTTCCTGTTCCTTGGTCCCTTGTTCCCCTGTGTGTTTTGCCCTCCATTTTTACTGCTAGAGGATGTCCTCAGGTATCAAGTGGTCCTCGCTGCCTATTCCTGCATGTGTGGTAGAGAGGAAGCAGCTGAGTGGAAGCTCTGTGTGCCTGGGTGCATCTGCCTTTCAACACTCCTCTCTGGGTTAACTATGTGAGGATGCATAGGAACCTGGAGGTAACTAACCTGGGTAGCTCCAGATCTCCACACGAGTATTTTGTATTTTGAGGCCTCCTGCCTGGTTTCAGTGAGTGGCTGCCAGGATTCTGGATGTTGAGCAAAGGAATGGGGGAGGGAGGGTTAAGTTTACAAGGTTTCATGAAGACTCTTCAGTTCACCAGTGCAATTTACCCTTCTACGTCACCTATGCCCTCAGCATCACTTTATGAGATTCAACCATTTTTCTGTATTCATAAAATTTTCTCCCATTTTAATCCTTAGTAATCCATTGTATATTAAATTCTTATGAAGCCCCCAATTTTTTTCCAATATGATTGTACCATGACAGCCTCCTGTCACTAATGTTTAAGAGCTCTAGTTGTTCCACACTATTGTCAGTACTGTTTTTCTTAGTCATTCTACTAGGCTTTGTTACCATTGTGATTTAGAATAAAATTCCATATCTCACTAGGTTTTTACTGTGCTTTCCTGAATAAAAATGTTTTGAAAACTTTTTCATGAGTTTATTGGCCATTTTTCAACTTTCATTGTTCAAGTGTCTAAGTATTTTACCCAATTTTTATTTGGCTGTATTTCTTCTTCTTGAATAGTAAGAAATCTCTCCCTTCTGGATAGCAGTTCTTTGCCAGTTATATGTCTGAATATTTTTGCCCAGTCTGTTAGTCTTTTATTCAACATGTTGATGGTGTTTTTGAAATTAGCGTTGTCTCATTTTTATTTATTTATTTATTTATTTATTTATTTATTTATTTATTTATTTATTTAATCTTCACCTGAAGATATTTTTTTCCATTGATTTTCTAGAGACAGTGGAAGGGAGGGAGGGGAGAGAGAGAGAGACACCATGTGAGAGAGACACATGGATTGGTTGCCCCCCCTACATGTCCTGACTGAGGCCGGGGATCGAACCTGCAACCCAGGTACATGACCTTGATTGGGAATTGAAGCTGCGGTCCTTTGGTGCATGGGCCAATGCTCTAACCACTGCGCATACCAGCCAGGGCTTTCTCATTTTTAATTATTAGAACTTCCTCTGATCAGAAAAACTTTTGACAACTTGAGGTCAACAAGATGGTCTCCAATGTTTCCTTTCAGAAACTTTATAAAGTTTAACCTTTATGGTAAGGTCCCTGATCGATCTGAAGTTATATTTATATGTTGTGAGGTTTTGGTGGGCTTTGGGCTATAAGAATAGTCCTTAGTTGCCAAGCACCTGACTCTGGATGTTTAAGTGCTAACATATCTTAATCCTGGGGGGGTTAGACCAGATAGGGGGCTATGGCTCTGGATGAGGGCCAGTCTCTCCCCGGCCAGATGGGTTTTCAAAATGTCAAATATGGAAGTGATGTCAATGTTGTGGCAGCAAAAGGCATTCCTCTTTCTCTCCCCTTCATTTAACAACTAATTAAACATCCAGGCATGAAAAATGCTCTTCAGAGAAAGGACCCAGGGAACTCTCGCCCACCGTACATTCAAAGATAAGGAGACCTGTGGAGGGCTGTGGATCAGAGGGAGCGGCAAGCTGGGCCCACCCAGGGTGGCGGGCGGGCGCTGGGGCATAGCTGGGGCGTGTTGACCTGGGCAGAGGCCCCTGGACGAGAGGGAATTTGGTGAAGTCCAGCCTGCCTGAGGGGAAATGCCAGCCTCTGGAGAGGGGCGGAGACAGGCCCAGGAGGGGAGGAAAAGCTAGAAGTCCAGAGGAGCTCGCCCTCCCAGGGTGTCCCTGCTTGGGGCCAAGCGACCCTGCGGCAGGGTGGCCCTGGCACAGAGGGGCAGAAAGCAGGGAGGGACTGCTTGGCTGTCCCAGTAGTGCGGTCACGGCCGAGAAACCCATTTCCTTCAGCGGCACCCTGACAGCTGAGGTCGGGCCTCCCTAACTGGGGTGGGAGGAGAAAGGAAGGAAGCGGATTCTACAGCAAAGGCATACAGATCAGGGTGCTGGGGTCTCCCTCAGGCCTCTGGGGGCGCCCACTCGAGGGCTTCCCGCCAGGCTGCAGGTGCTCCAGTGCCCAGGTGCTCCCACGCTTCGCCCACTCGGCGGCGGAAGTCCCGCGTGTGCGCCCGAGCGAGGCAGCCAGAGCAGGTGGGGCCGCCCGGGGCTCGCGGAAAGGTGAACCCGGTCCGAGGACCAGGGGGAGCCCCAGGCAGGAGCTACAGTGCCCTCTGCTGGAAGGGAGGAGAGGTTCCCTGTGGCAGGCTGTGCGCTGAGTCCAGGGGGCCCCGGGGGGCGCACCGAGGACGCGGCCCCATCTGAGCACAACCAGCGATGCCTCGGGCGCAAATGCAGCAACGCAAACACGGGGCACTTTAAAAGTCGGGAAGCTGGCCCTCGCTAAAGATATAATTCCCCCAAAACCAAACCCAAGACAGAACACTGCAGCCTGGCGGAGGAAGCGTCGGGAAGGGCCGCGCTGGAGAACCGACGGCCGCCGGAGGCAGAGGGGCGCGGCTCCCCGGGAGCGGGCGCCCGGCCGGGCGAGCGCCTGCGAAGGAGGCGGGGCCATGGCGGAGCCGCGGAAGCTGGAGCCGCCGAGCCCGGGGCGAGGGCCCGACGGCGGGCGGGCATCTGGGGCGGGGCGGCGGGGTCGGAGCGAACGAGCCGGCGGCCAGGCACCGCGGGGTAAGTTACCAGCGAGCAGGGAGCAGAGGAAAAATGAGCAGGAAGCACCCTTTTGGTCCGTGAGGTCCAATCAAAACGCCGAGCGACGGAGTAATCGGGACCCCGGCGGGGAGGCGGGAGCGCGGGTGTTCTCCCGGGAGGCGCGGCGCCGGCCGGGCGGACGCCGAGAGTCGGGCGTCCGAGGCCGAGAGGTGGGCGCGCACCTGGCCCGCGGGGCGGGAGGCCTCCCGGGACAAGCGCCGCAGCGCCGCGAGGTCGGGGGCTCGCTGCGCGGGGGGCGGGGCAGGGGCCCCTCGTCGGCGCGGGCTCCCGGGAGTCTCACGGGCCGGCGGAGGGCGGGCGCCAGCTGCGGGCGCCGAGGACGAGAACGGCCCCGAGGAGGCGCCACCCGCAGGGTCAGCCCCGGCGGGGCGGGCGGCTTTTCCGGACACGCAGCAGCCGGCGCCTGTCTCCACCCGCGCGGCCCGCGGAGCTGCCGACGGGCGTCTCCAGGCTGCGGGCGCCGGGGAGAGCGCGCAGCGCCCCGGGGGACACGGCCCGGCTCGGGGACCCCGCCCCGCAGGACGCCCTGCTGGCCGCTTGCCTGCACCGTGAAGGGCGGAAGAGCATTAACGTAATTATACCGACCGTAACCCGTGAATAAGTGCACAGCCTGAGAAGAGCTAAATTGTGACGTTGAAAATACGAAATGAGACTAAAAGGGCGGAGCCATTACTGGCCAGTGAAGGTAAGTCGCTGCCAGCACAGAACGCAGCTTCATCTACGATGTGTTTTGTATAAGCCTCGTGGGCCACAAGGCAGATCTCTAAAATGCATTTACAACACGTGAAAACCAAGGGGGGGGGGGCGGAGAGCACAGCACCCTGGAAAACGACCACGTTACAAAGGTTGGCAGAAACAAGGGCAAAAACCATGAAAACAGAAATCAACAGAAGGCAAATGACAAGCTGGCAGGAGTAAATCCTTACACACCAATAATCACTCTAAATGTAAACGTATTTAATTGACGGATCAAAAGGCAGAGAGCGGCTGGATGGGTGAAAACATGGGACTCAACTACGCTGCCTACAGGGGACTCACTGCAGCTCTAAGACACGCAGAGGCTTCAAACAAGGGATGGAGGAAGATCTGCCATGCAGGCAGAAACTAAAAGAAAGACCGACAGCCAGACTTATGTCAGGTAAAAGGCTGACGGCCAAAACGGTGGTGAGACTATGAAGGTTTTCATATAATAACGAAGGGTTCAATACCTCCAGAAGGTATAACCACCAAAAATATATATGCACATCAAAGCACCTAAAAACATCAAGCAAATATTGAAAGAACTGTAAAGAGAAATAGACAACAATTAAATAGTAGTAGGGGACTTCAATGGCCCACTTTCAGCAATGGATAGATAATCCAGTCAGAAAACCAACAAGGAAACATTGGAATTGAACCATACTTTAGATCAAATGGACTTAACAGACTTGTGGAGAACATTGTATTTAACAGCAGAATACCAATTATTTTCAAGTGCACATGGAACATTCTCTAGGATAGATCATATGATAGGACACAATTTTAGTAAAGTTACAGGGTGCAAAAAATACAGAAATCAGTTGCGTTTCTAAACACTAAGGATGAAACATCTGATAAAGAAATAAAGAAAACTGTCCAATTCACAATAGAATCAAAATCGATAAATGCCTAGGAATAAGTTTTACCAAGGAAATAAAAGATCTGTATAAGACTTTGTTAAAAGAAATCAAAGAAGACACAGACACATAGAAAGACATTTCACATTTATGAACTGAAAGAGTTAGTATTGTTAAAATGTCCATACTACTGAAAGCCATCTATAGATACAATAAAATCTCTATCAAACTTTTAATGACATTCTTCACAGAAAAAAAAAACAACCTAAAATTTGCATTGAATCACAAAAGACAATGAATACCTAAAGCAATCTAGAGAAAGAAGAACAAAGTCAAAGGCATTACACTTCCTAGTTTCCAACTAGACTCTAAAGCTATAGCGATTAAAACAGTATAACACATAAGAATGGACACATAGATCATCGGAACAGAATAGAGAGTCCAGAACAAAACCCCACATATACAGAGTCAACTAATATTCAACGAAGTGCCAAAAATACACAATGGGGAAAGAATGGTCTCTTCCATAAACGAAGGGAAAACTAGATAAGCACATGAGGGAAAATGAGTCTAGACCCCTGTCTTACACAACTCACAAAAATTAACTAGACACAGATTAAAGACTTCAGCATAAGACCCTGTACCATAAGACTCCTAGAAGAAAATGTAGGGAAGAAGCACCTTGACATTGGTCTTGGCAATAATTTTTTTTGATATGACACAAAAACATAAAAACAAAACCAAAAATTATCAAGTGGGACTTTATCAAATTTGAAAGCTTCTGTTCAACATAAGAAACTGTTAACAAAATGAAAGGCAAGCACAGAATGGGAGAAACTATTTGCAACCATAGATCAGATAAAATGTTAATATTGAAAATATATGAAGAATCCATACAACTCAATAACAAAAAAAAACCCCAAACAATTTGATTTTTTTAAAAAGAGCGGGGGAACTAAAAAGATATTTTTCCAAAGACATTCAAGTGGTACATGAAAAGATGCTCAACATCACTAATTATTAGGTAAAAGCAAGTCAAAAGCACAATGAAATACCACTTCATACCTGTTAGTATGCTTATTAAGAAGACAAGAGAGAAGTATTGGTGAGAATGTGAGGAAAAGGGAACCCTTGTTAGTGGGACTGTAAATTGGTGCCGTCACTATGGAAAACAGTATAAAGTTCCTCAAACATTGAAAATAGAACTACCATATGATCCAGAAATCCCACTCCAGATGTATACCTAAAGTAAATGAAAACAGGATATTGAAGAGATATGTGCACTCCCATGTTTACTGCACATTATTTACAAAGCTCAGGATATGAAAACAGCCTAAGTGCGATCAACAGATAAATGGATAAAGGAAACGTGGTAGATATACACACACACAGCGGAATATTACTCAGCCAGAGAAAGGAGGACATCCTGCTTTCTGAGACAACATGTTTATGTCTTGAAGACATTACACTAAGTGAGTTAAGTCAGACAGAGAAGGACAAATAGCACATGATAATACTCATCGGTAGAATCTAAAAAAGCCAAACTCATAAGAATGGAGAGTAAAATGAGGGGGCTCAGTTTGGGGAAATGGAAATGTTGTTTAAAGGTACAAACTTGTAACCAGTTTTACATCTTATGCATAGTGAATACAGACGACATTACATTATAATTATCAAACTTGCTAAAAGGCTAGATCTTAATTTTTCCCACCAGAAAAACTGTGATGTGATAAGAGTTGCTATCACCACAATGACAATCATATTACAATATGTAAATGTATCAAATCAATATGTTGTGCATCTTAAATTTACACACTGTTACATATCAAATATATGTCAAATAAAAAGGCAAAATATAATATGCAGAAAATAAAATATATCATTAATATGAGATATTCCTTCCATTTCTTTCAACTGGCAAATTGAAAAGCTTTATAAGATCCCTTGCTGACTATGATGCAATGAAAGGACTCATGCATTGCTGATAGAAGTGTCTGAAATTAAAGGCTTTTGGAAAGCAATCCAAAAATAATTATTTTTTAAAAACAATCCAGAAATTCTATTCTTGGAGTTTTATTCCATACAATTCAAAGTGCCAGTACCTGCACCTGTGAGCTAGAATATTCATTGTAACTTTATATACAGCAGTAGCAATAAAAAAAAAATTAAACATTAAAAAAATAAAAAGTTAATGCTCATGAATAGGGAAATGACTAAACAATGATACATTCTCCAAATTGAACACCACATGGCAATTATACAAAATAAAAGAGAATTACACCAGATTAATAGAAGGATTTCCACAAGGTATTGCTAAATATGAAACTCCAATTGGAGAAAACTTCATAGAATTGTATGCTGTTTATAAACAATGCCAAATGTGTACCTATTCCTAATGTATGTGAATATCAATCTATCCATTATTTATCTGAAGTGTAAGATTAATATATAGAAAATATGAAAGGACAAACACTGATGCTTTAATACTGGTTTCTTGTGGGAACAGTGACACGGGGAGACAAAACAATCAAAAAGAAAAAATAATATATTAAAAAACTAAGTTTTGCCCAGCCGGGCGTGGCTCAGCGGTTGAGTGTCGGCCTAGGATCCAGGCTATCATGGCTTGATTCTTGGTCAGGGCACATGCCCAGGTTGTGGGCTCAATCCCCAGTCAGGGGGCGTGCAGGAGGCAGCCGATCAATGACTCTCTCATCATTGATGTTTCTATCTCTCTCCCTCTCCTTTCCTCTCTCTAAAATCAATAAAGATATATTTTTTAAAAAACACCAAAAAACCCCCTAAGTTATGACACTTTAATAGCTATGTAAAATTATGGACTGTTTTCAAACTTGTATAAAAATTCAAAGCAAACATACTAAAAATATATTCACACTTGCATACTTCCTGTTTAATAACTAGGGAGTGCCACCCAATACATTAAAATATGACTTAATCTTCAGAATATGCTTTTCACTTGCTGGATAGCATATGGACATAGCATTGAAATGGTCACCATTGCCCCTAGGTATTTGGTAATCACAGAACCCAGTTTCTAGCATTGATGTTGCACTAAAGTTATGTGAAATATAATCACTGGGGAAAGAAACTGGAAAGAATTTAAAGTTATTTTTAATTTTAATTATAAATATAAATATTTCATAAATATATCATTGTAGAGGACGGAAAAAGAGGGGAGAGAGCGAGAGAGTGAGAGTGGGTGCATGTTCGAGGGGTGGCGAGAGGAAGATATGCTATGTCTTTTATTTGTGTATTTATTTTTGGCCTACCATCAAGAGTTTGAAGCAGGCTACCGTGATAAAGGCATGAGATAGTCCTTCCCCCCGTCTGTGGAACCCAAGGAGTCTGCCTGAGGCCGTGATCCTCTCTGGGGCCCTCTGCTGTACTGAGAGGAGCCCCACTGCCTGTTGCCAGGGGAGCTGAGCCCCTCTGAAATGGCCTGAAGGATAGACGGGAGCGCCACAAAATTTTACACGGTATTACAGAAAACTGCTTTTCTGTGTTTCTAGTGAAGGGAACCAAAGTATTGCCACTCCAAAGCTGCCTTTTGGGGTACTGATTTTTTTTTTTGAATTCTCACCTGAGGATTTTTTTTTACTAATTTTAGAGAAAGGGAGAGGGGAGAGGAGAGAGGGGAGAGGGGAGAGGGGAGAGGGGAGAGGGGAGAGGGGAGAGGGAAACATTGATGTGAGAGAGAAACATTGATCCCTTGCCTTCAGTATGTGCCCTGAGGATTGAACCTGCAACCTAGGCATGTGCACTCACCAGGAATTGAACCCACAAATTCCTGGTGTATGGAGATGAGGCTCCAACCAACTGAGCCATGTGGCCAGGGTGGGACACTGATTTTAAGCCATTTATTGAGAACACAAGTCTCAGAGGGAGCCTTTGACCCTCCCCGCTTTCCTGCCCAAGAGATTCAGACAGAGAAACCTCCAGGAAAGAGATCTTAGGATGTCACCTGGGCCTGTTTGAATTAAGTGTGGTAGACAAGAGGGTTTCAGGCAGGGGCCTGCTACCCAGGTACCGTCTGTATCCCACCGTTTGAGTTGCCTAGCAGGGATTTTCCTGCCGTGTATGTTCCCATATTCTTCAGCTGCCTGGACACTGGCCAGTCTCACTTCTGAAATCTAATACCCTGTTCCTCTCCTTTTCTCCTTTGTCCAAAAATGCCTATATACCTAATGTTGCCTCACTGTCTCTGGAATTTTCATGCCTATGTGCATTCCCCACGTGCATGTATTAAAATTTGATTTTCTCTTGGTAATCTGTTTCCATCAATTTGCTAATTAATCAGCTAGAGGAACTTAGAAGGTGGGAGGAAAAGTACTAATATTTTTTAAAGCCCCCACACCAGAAGCCTGATGATTTGACTTTCAGAACAAAACAAAACATTGTGGGAAGACACCGCCTCCGTGTCTGGACATAAGGTAGTAATCCCAACCTGTTGAGAGTATGATCCTGACTAGCACAAACATTTCACAGACGTGAGAGTTAAATGTTTCAGCCAGTCCTAACAGTAGGTACCAATAATAAAAATGTCAGAAATCTGTGAAGATCGTGCTGCAGGGGAACTGCTGTTTATGCTACTTCACAAGAAAGTTCAGACTGAGAGCGAAAGAGTAAAAACGGAGGCTTGAGAGTAAGAAATAAACGAGCTATTTTGTAAGCAGACCTCTTACAACAACCAAACCATATTCTAGGAACTGTCCTGAACCAGGATATGACCAAGACTCCTGTAGCAGTGCACGATAACTGGGGTGCTTGCACCCCGTTCTGCTGCGGCGATCCTGGTTCATGTTTTTATTCTGGAGCGTTTATTAGGATGGCCCGTTTCACTGTCTAAAGTGTGCTGCTTTTATCACGCTGATATCACTACTGTGCTAGTTAGCGATTTATTACCTCTCAGCTCCAATCCGCCTACACATTGTCTGCTTGGTGATAATGGACTGGACCCTTTAAGCGAGCGGGATGCTGAGCTTGTCAGTAGAGGTCATTGCTGGAGGGACACACAAGAAGAGACTTCTCCTGGTGGTGGTACTTTCATTTCTCTTCTTCTTGGCTCTGTTGTGCCGCTTCCAGCGGTGTTCCTCCCCAGGTGTGCCAGAGCGCACAGTCCCTTGGCAAGCTTTCAGGTCCTGCTGCAGCCCACTGGCCATGTCAGTGTGGTCGCTCAGACTTTACCACCTGATGAGTGGGCTCCTGATGCCACAGTTTTCTCTGTGTGCCCACCCACCCTTCTCAGACTGCCAGGTGGGTGTTTGCTGCTTGCCCGGCAACTAGAGGCCAGCTCTGGCCCAAGACATCCTGTGACATGTATCTTATAGCGTTACCTAACCGTTAATACAGCTGGCAAGCTGTCCCTATGTCTTTTACATAAAACTGTATCTTCTCCATTTCTCAACATTAGCAAAGGAAACGCAATATAATTTTATCCAACAGGAATTTAATGCCAACTGTTTTCCAGGTGCTGAGCTAGTCACCACGATACAACGGTGAACCAGAACATTCCCTACTTTCATGCTAGCCAGGTCTCCTCTCCACCAAGCAATAAATGTGTCTCAAGTTCACCTACACCAGAAACTTTTGCTTACTTATCTTGATTGTGGAAACCTGATTCCAAGCATGTTTCTCAAAGTACAGGTACATTTAATCTATGCAAAACATACATCTTTGCATGCCTGGAAGAGACGGTGGCGGCAAGCTTGGGTCATCTGGCCTTTATTATTACATCTTCAGAAAACTTACTTTTCAACACATTATGACAAATTCCATCCTTCAGGAGCAAACTCATATTGACAGCGCTCATGAGACTGGCACATTTACCAGAATGCCATCCTAAATAATGTATGAAATGGGAGTGAATGGGGTAGGCATCCCAGTCCTGGGACACCTACTCCTGCGACTGTGCAGACACAGGCTACGTGGGCATGACCTGCCATTCCTGAAAGACTCATGCATTTGCTTGCTCTTGTGCCCCAGCTCTGTTTTCCTTCCTGTTGTGCTGTGTGTGTGTGTGTGTGTGTGTGTGTGTGTGTGTGTGTGTGTGTGCGCGTAAAACATTGCACTCTAAAAGGCAGATGGCAGTGCTCATTTGCTTCTTTATAGGGTCGGGAACCAAGCTATGGATGTCGCCCTGTCCCTTTTCCATTTACAATTATTTTGAAGATTAAGGGAGCCCATCATCTGTAGATGTCAATCACATGCTTTGTATTTGGCGAACCATTTCATTGTACAAATGAAAGCAGTAGTTAGGTTATTGTCAACCGATGGTCATTGGGGCCAATTCAACACCAACAAAAATCCCCAATTTGGGGTGCAGTGAAGGAGGAAACTTTATTCAATGCAGAACAGCTCAACTGTGATACAGCAGAGCTGTGAAAACAACTCTGCTGTGGAACAGCTCTGGGGCCCCGCGGCCCTGGGCCCAGGCCCCTCTGCGACGGCTCCGCTCTGCTCTGGCAAGACATCTCTGAGCCAGGGAGACAGTCTTCATTCTTTGATGGAAAAGGAGAGTGGGGTCTCACAGTCAGAGGGGAGCTGGGTTACAGGGACAGCAGTCCCTGCCCCTGGTCCCTGATTAGTTTGGCCTCATGCAGATGAGGGGTTCGAATCCTCTCAGTTTGATTGGTTCAAAATGCATTGTCCTGATTTGTTAGAATAGAGCCACTCTAATTGGTGAGGGCTGCACAGCTCCAATTGGATGGGAAGAGCTTCAATCCTATTGGTTGAAATAAAATTCCAGGAAACCCTTAAAAGGGGTGGCTCAGCTGGTAAAAACAGTGCACGCAGTTCAGTGTAGTGGCTCAGGCAGGTCAATGCAGGCTTCTCAGCGAAGTGCAGTTTATGTGCAGAAATGGCTGCTAGGCTGGTGTTTTTTTGTTTGTTTTTAATCTGAGCCCAGTTAGCCACCAGGATCCTTCTTAGTAGGTGTCTTTTTTATTTTTTTCCTGAAGGTTCACATTATGAATCAGAACAAATTAAGAACATAATTCTTATAAATATTTCTTTTCTTGCTTTTAATCTAAATTATTTTTTATTCTTGTTTCCAGAGTATTTAAGGATTTTTAAATTCAACTTTAAAATTTTCTTAAAGAATAGTTGGTTTGTAAAATGACTTATTCTTTTGAATATGTGCTTTTATTTTAATTATTTTAAGTTAGCAAAGGGTAAATTTCTATGTAATTTACAAATATTTTACAGCACAATTATTGGATAATAACAGATCATTTAGGGAGATTAAGTTAGTACATTTCAAGCATTTACTGTTTTGGAGCCAATACTGAAAAAAGAGTTTCTAATTTAATTTTGTTTTAATTCTGAAGCTCAGTTGTTCTGGTTTTAAAAAGAATTATATATTTCTGTAGCAAGTACAATTCAGAGCTCATTTCTTTGTTTTACTCCCTGAGATCTTTTACTCTATGTTTCAGAATGCTCTTGCCACTGATACAAATATTTACCTAAAGAAAATATAATACAAAGGGCTACAAAATTAATGTCACTAGGTAAAGTAACAGAACCTTCATATTTACTGCAGTGCTTTCTTTCTCATACTAAAATGTGCCCCATTTTATTTGACTAGATAATTTCATTTTCTTTAGTGATAACAAAATTTCATAAAAATACATTATTTTTTCTTCTAGCCAATGCAAGCTAATTTTATGCACATTAACAAAAATTGGGTTTATGTTTTAAGTTATATTCAGGTATTCTCTTGACAGGTAACATGTATTTTATGCTAGTAATTCACAATTTAGAATATTTTCCCCCAATTGAAAATGTTGAAGAATTTGTTCTATTTCCCCCTTTCTGATGGACGATGTTCTCCTATAGCTCCCTATGAGCAGCCTTGAGAAGCCCAGAAGCACAGAGAGAATTCTTCAGGGCTTTATCTATGCAGATGAAAGTGACCAGGAAATCATTTTCCGTATATTGCAATATGACAGGCATGTTAATAACTTTTTGTGTCTATATTTCTGCTGTTATACACATGATCATAATAAAGCTAGAGAAATTCACATAATTGGCAGCTTTGATAAGATGTGCATTGTGATTTTAAAACTGATAATTCAAAATTATGCCATTATTTTCTGTTGTACTGTATTTGTGGAGTAGCTAATAGAAGCTTAATTTTTTTCTGATCAGAGTAATAAACATTACAGTCTTTGATTACTATTTAATTTTTAAATGTATGGAAACATGCATTTTTGGAAACCTTTATATGCATTTACATAAAGAATAAAAAATAAGTCCAATGAATATGTACCCTTATTTGTATAATTAATATGTTCTTGCACAGTTGTGAAGTTTTAAAATGTTTTATTGATTTTAGAGAGAGAGAGGAAGGGAGAGGGAGAGAGAGAAATATTGATGTGAGAGAGAAACATCCATCAACTGACTCTTGCATGCTGAGGATCGAGCCAACAACCCCGACATGTGCCCTGACTAGGAGTTGAACTGGTGACCTTTTGGTGGATGGGACTATGCTCAACCAATTGAGCCACACTGGCCAAGGAAGTTGTGCATTTTTGGTAAGTCAAACCCTTTTATTTTTCCTGGAAAATAGATACTTCATATTGAAACTAACTGTGTAGGCACACATATATTTGGAAACAAAATGTAGGTACTGCATTGCTAAGAAATTATTTTAACTTTCCTGCTCTTTTAAATATAGAAGCCTTAATAAGATTGGTATATATTATTTATGTCTCTGTTAGTCTATATACCTCTATCTATAGTTTTGATAAAAACTTGTTATTGCATGTATGTCTATATATCACTGCAATATCTCATGTGCATCTCTTCCATGCTATGATAATACTCTAACAACCACAAAGAGATTAACTATTCTTTTATGAAGATGCTTCTGTTACACAAGTAGAATAAAAATCATGCAGTACTTTAGTATTTCTTTTATCTCATTGTCATTTATCCCATACTTCTTACTCATAGTACTCTTGTTGTGACAAGATATTATCCAAGTTAAGTAACTGTTTTTCAGATCTTCAGGATAATAAATTTTAGTTTCTTGTAAATTATGTCCATAAGCCACACATTCAATTCATGTTGTTTTAGGAAATGTTCTACAGAACCAGTGTCAGTAGACAACACTACTATGACTTTTTACTTCATACTTTATAGATTTATTTCCATGTTAACTCTATTTTTTCTAGTTTCCCTGTGCATGCTTACTCAGGCAGTTACATTTTCATTCATTTATTTAATTCATTCAAATGTTCCTTTATTCAGTGTCAGTTATCCATTTAGTCATTCTTTCATTCAATAAAATACCTATGTATTTTATTTTTACAGAGTGCTAGATTATGTTGATAAGTAGACACTATTTTCACACACAAACCTTAACATTTAATAAGGTAAACTGAGAATGACTCAAAAAAATAACACGTTGTTGTGTGGTCACAGTAATATGCGTTTTAAATTTGTTCTTTTAGACAAATAATTAACCTGGTGAGAAATATATGTAAAGAAAAGCAACAAGACCCCAGGTGAAGGGGATGAAAACATTCCTTTAACCACATTACACTTAGGATGGGTAAGTGTCACATCCTTTATGCTCATATATCATTCACAATTAACTTACTCTCCACCTCCCTTTGGAAACATGAGATTGTCAAATATGTATGGCACCGGTGTGTTTATGTTTTATGGTCATTTGCATTAGGAAATAGTTGCTTACAGAAAAATAACATAATTTTGAAAGTTAGAATCTCTCAGGAAACACATATATGACCTGCTCTTCGGACATTTTCAAACATGATTGCCTCTATCTGGAAAGAGTTTCTCCTTCTCTGACTTATGGACATCGCTCTGGCTTAGCCTTCTATACATTTTAGGAGAAAATAAGCCCTACAGCTTGTATGATTTGGGGTAGGGCATGCATAGCAATGCGAAATCCTTATTGATTTCTCCCAAAAGGAACAAGTACGAATGCTTCAAGCAGGCTAATCCCACTGCTCTTTCCTAAGCTACAGCATGTCTCATGCTGTTTCCCAGATGGCATCTGTTTGCTACTAATCATGGTGAGTGGTTTGCTAAAAACAAAAACAGAATTTCAGTAAGATGTTAGGATAATAGCTGTTCCTGAATACTGGCTTTAAAATCTAAGAGCCAAGATTAAACTGACTGGAATAATAAACTGTCAGCCTTTAAATATCGCCTAGACCAGATTCTTCACTGACCAAATATGGAAAATGAAACTCAGAAAATTTAAACTTTGCCACATTCACTGAGGCAGGCCAGAACTACAATCCTTGTCCTTTTGAGAAAATTATTTTATCATGCTATGTAGAAAGCTGAAATGCGAAGGGGAAATACATTTTTATATCTATTTATATCTATTTGTAATATTTAGTAACAAGGACTATGCTAAGCCTTTGAATATATAATTTCAAGAGAATACAATTAATATGCAATAAGATCACATCTCTGTTCAATTATAAATTACCAAATTTATGAATAAACAGATGTACAAAAATATTGTAATATGACATATTAAATGAAGAGTGTGAGGCTATTTTGGATATTTTATTACAATTCCAATAGAAATAGAAATATATGGGAAGGGAAAATTGTGAAATAATTGCAAAATAGATGTAGCATTTATATTCTGCTAAGAAATGGGAATATTTGATGATAGTTTAAGGCATTTTCTTGAATTTAAAAAATATTAAAGCAAACAGTGCAGGGAAGTCTGGGGAGGGGGCAGGAGTGGAGTGAAAGGAGTCAAACGGGGGGGGGGAAGGGGAACATCTGTAATATTCTCAACAATAAAGATAAAAAACAATAAAGTTTATAGGGAAAAGTAGGCAAGAATGGTAAACAAGCAAAATGGTACTGTGCAAAAATATTAAATCAAAAAGAAAACACACACACAAAAAAACCCCAGACACTGACCTTACACTTCTCACAAATATAAACTCAAAATGAATTAGTCTAAAACTTCTAGATGATAACATAGAAGAAAACCTAGGTGACCTGAAGTTTTGCATTGAGTTTTTAGATACATCATAAGTGTAACCCATGAATGGACGAATCAATCAGTTTGACTTCACTAAAGTTAAAAACTTTTGCTCTGTGGAAGAATGTCAAGAGTATGAAAAGACAAATCACAGACTCAGAGAAAATATTTGCAGAAGACATACATCTGGTAAAGGAATTTTATCCAAAATATAAAAAATCTCTTAAAACTCAGCAATAAGAAATTGAAGAATCCAATAAAAAATGGGTGAAAGGGTGGAACAGAAAGACATCTCACCAAAGATGATTTACTTATGGCAAATAGGCATATGAAAGAAAGCCCGGCATCAGATGTTATCACAGAATTAAAAATTACCAGTACACACCTTTTAGAATTACAGAAATCCAAAACACTGGCAACACTAAATGCTGGTAAGGATACGGAGCAGGAGAACCCTCTCTCACTGCTGGTGAGAATGTAAAATGATACATCCACTTCTGGAAGATAGTGTGGCAGTTTCTGCTAAAGCTAAACCTAATCTCCACCATGCAATCTGGCAATTGTACTTCTTGATATTTACTCAATTGATTTGAAAACTTATGTTCACACAAAAGCCTGTACAAAATATGTTTATAGCAGTTTTATTCACAAATTGTAAACACTTGGAAGTCAACAAGATGTCCAATAGATGAATGAATAAACAAACTGTGTACATCCATACAATGGAATATTGTTCATTGATAAAAAAATGAGCTATCAAGCCAAGAAAAGATGTGGAGAACACCTAAATGCATATTCAGGTGAAAGAAGCCAGTCTAAAAAGGCCACTTACTATATGATTCTAACTCCATGACATTCTGGAAAAGGTAAAATTATTGGGACAGTAAAAGATGAGTGGCTACCAAGAGTTCAGGATGAGAAAGCAAGAGGGGAGAGGTTGAATAGACAGAACCCAGGAAGATTTTAGGGCAGTGAAATTATTCTACATGATAATGTAATGCTGGATAGTATACCAGATTACATTATGCATCTGGTAGAACCCATAAAACTGCACTATGTAAAGAGTGACTGCTAATGTAACCTATGCGATTTAGCTAGTAATAATAACTCATTAATTGTACAAAATGTACCACACTAATGTAAAATGTTAGTAATAGGAGAAACTGGTCTGGTGAGTAATGAGAGGCGGTGTATGGAAACTGGGCTTTCTGCTGAATTACTCTTGTGAACCTAAAAGTGCTCTAAAAAAGTCTACTAGAAGAAAATTATGTTATTGTATCCATATGTCTCTAATTTGATGTGTGCACATATTTAAGGTTCAAGGAAGGTTTACTTATGAAGTGCAAAATTGATACAATACTTATTGGGGGTTGTATGATTTTCATGTATTATTTATGTAATTTGAACAGCTAGATTATTGCTTCCTCCCCAACTCAAATCCTGCTGGTCACAGATATCACTCTTTTCGGTTAATGCTGGCTGTTTTCTAGATTTGTTGTTTCACAAGTGTGAAAAAAGATTCTTGTGTGTACCTTTACTTGTCTTGGCAGCTTGATTTTAAAAGGTACACTTCTCCAGGGGAAGCAAACTCCCTAATCTCCCTCCACCCACCCCCCCCCACCCACCCCCACCCCACCCCACGTCTTTTACTGTGTATTAAAGAGAAATTCAAACACTTGGAATAGCAAAAACAGTAAAATGAATATCATATATACATACTGCACAGATTATTTTTGTTTTTTTTATCTTCACCTGAGAGTATTTTTCCCATTGATTCTTTAGAGAGAGTGGGAGGGGGAGAGACAGAGAGAGAAATGGATGTGAGAAAGACACACCAACTGGAGCTGCAACCAAGGCAGTGCCCTTGACAGAATCAAACCTGAGACCCTTCGGTTCCCCAACCAATGCTACAACCACTGAGCCAAACCGGCTAGGGCCATACTACACAGATTTAATGATTCTTAACCTTTAACATATTTGATTTCTCTAATTGTTTTGCTTAATTTTTAAAAGTAAATTATAAATATATGATTTTTTAAATTGTAAATTTATCTGTATCTTTAAAAAATAACATTTTCCTACGTTGTCCCAATATAGGCTAGGCAAAAATCGGTTTACAGTGGTGAGTACTGGAAACAGAGTTTATTCTTGTTTTATTATTAATTATTGTATTTATTATTAATCTACTTTTGCCCGCCCCTGTATTATCACAAAAACCAAGGTAATGGTAATTTTCCTTAATATTTCTAATATCTAGTTCATAGTTATGTTTCCCAAATTGTTGTCCCTTGCAGCTGTTGTCTTTCCAAACCAGATCCCATCAAGTGCAGCACTTCGCAACGTGTTGTCGGGACCTAAAGTCTAACCCCAAACCTCTGCGGCTTCAGGGGTCAGGCCCAATTGGCTAATAAAGCGGAAATACTTCAAAAATCACTTCCTTTGGTCTCAAGGTTTCATGGGAAATGTAGTCTCGAATGTGTGGGCCTACCGCGCAGCCCCCTGGGAACGGGTCTTCCGCGCACAGTCTGCGCATGTGCGCACTAGCCCCGCCCCCTCTCGCCCGCCGCCCTCTGGAGCGAGAGAGAGACGCGCTGGGTTTGTGCCGGAGCAGAGGCTGCGCCCGGGGTGAGGGCGCTGAGCGCCTGCGGGTCAGGTAGGCTCGAGTCTGGGGCGCGGGGGCTGGAAGGCCCGGGCACGTGCAGGCGGGCCCGCCCTCCCGCGCCCCTCCCCCTCCCCCGGCCCGCGTGCGTGCCTCGTCCCCCGGCCGGCTCCCGCAGCGCTGGTGGGGCAGAGCCCTTGGCCGGAGAAGGTGCCGGGCGGCCTGGGGTGGGGACTGCAGGGGGGAGGCGAATGCACCTTCCTAACAGTCACGATGAACAAGAGGCTGCTAACAGTAGTTGGTGCAGTTATCCTGAGAATTAAATAAGGTGTCATCTGCAAAATGTTTTATCAGATGCTGTGTAATCGCTGTGTAAACGTCTCTCAGAAGCCACTTTGTTCCCTCCTTTTGCTTCTCTCAGCGCTGACAACAAGCCTACTTGTCGGTTTGAACATGCATTTTAAAAAGTGAAAGGACTTTCCGGGGGGTGCAATGATATACCTCAGGGCGCAAGCTGGTCGTTGAGAGAGGTAGGATGCAAATAAAGATTTTACTCCCTGTCTTCCTAAGAATCCTCCCTGCCCCAAACCCAGAGTTACAACCTCTGGAGCACTTCGCAGAGTAGCCTGTCCCCAAATTCCCAGAGACACGACTGTGAAGTGAATGTGGACAGAATCTCACCACTTGGTAAATACGCCTGGGATTTGTGGGCTTTCTCCAGAGCCCCCGGGTCAGACTGAGGCTCTTGCACCTTCCTGCAGTGTCCAGGCTGCCTCCATCCTCACAGGCCCAGTCTAGTAATCTAATGAAGTGCTGGCCAGTAGGAAGATAGTGCAAATATAATATAAAAATGTCATTTTAAAATTTTCAGTAGTAATAGTAAAAAGAAAAGGAGGTAAAGTTAATTTTACTGATTTAATTCAGTACAGTCAAAATGTGATTTTAACTTGTGTCAGTAGCCACACTTCAGGTGCAGTAGTTGCATGCAGCCAATGGCTCCTGTACTGGATAGTACATTTTTAGTGAATTTCAAAAGGGTCAGGTTTAGAATGTTAAAGGAAGGTTTCAGATAAAGTGAATTTGTTTCTCAGGCTCAGGTCCCAGTCCCTCTGGAGCAAAGTAACTCTTTGACGTCAGAAAAGGGAGACCCAGAAACAGCTGCCACTTGGAAAAACAGCTATTCTGACAGACCCCTCACCAGAGCTTCAGAGCAGAGGTAGAAGTTTCTAGAAAGGAGCAGATCTTGATTTGCTCCACTAGAAGCAGGTCTTCATACCTGTATAGCATGAGTCAGACTTGGTGATGTTGTGACATCAAAAAGCCATCACTGATTGTGTGACAGTGGAAACTGTGGACCAACTTGCAGAAGGTGGGAATCTGGTATTGGGAGGGACAGGTGACTGTCAGGCTGCACAGGAAAAGGCAGTTCAGTGGATGGCTGGTGAGGACAGGTGTCCAGGGAAGGTGTAACCAGCCAGAGCTGACGAAAACCTGAACGCCAGGTTTCCTTTATTCTGCCCCACTCTAGATTCTGAGCTGCTCTCACACCATGGCTATCACTACACATGGCATCTAGAATTATGCAGATGCTCCCTCTTTCCTGAACATAGATAACAAAATGCTAGTAGGAGGGTTTTCTATATTGGACACTTTTGGAAGCCCAAAAATATTGGTCCAAAATGAATGATTTTTGTACAGTCACCCAGGGCAGAACCAAACAGCAGCAGTACAGTACTGTTTACTCACACAACTAAGTACTATAAATATCTTAGCAAAAGGTCTTTTTTAGAAACTGCAACCAATTTAGAACAAAAAATTTAAGAATATATTTTTTACATGAAGTATCCCATCCTTATTTCAGAGTTTTCTGGGGAAACTCTAACTCAAAGTGTAAAGACAAGAACTTGATTAACAATCCAGCCTGAGTAGTTTTTTGACATTAGTTTTAATGAAGGTAGAGGGTTTCACCTCTGGTGTACCTGAATTTATTTAACTAATCCTTTGTTTTGTGTACTTATTTAAATATTTTTTTGTTTTAGAAGGGGGCATAAAGTGTTAATTCATTGACAAAAAGCAGTTTACCTTCCTCAGTGGAAATGCAAGATTAAGCCCACCTGATCACCTCAGAGGTGCACTTATTCAGGTGGTGCTACTTCTGTGGTTCTTCCTGCTCCTTCTCAGGAATGTCAAAGGGACAGTATCCCATAAGGAAGCCCTTTCTCCACCTGGTGCTATGAGATTTTTAGGCAGATGAATATAGGAATTGTAAGGCAGACCAGGTTTCTGATGACCCTATTTCTGTTTCTTCCTTTCCAGCTGAACACTCAACAGTTTTTACCTTCTTGCAGGAGCAGCAGAAAATGAACATAGCTCAGGTGAGTTCAGTTTTTAATACCTATTTATTTTAGAGGATTTTATAAGGGCTTAAGTGTCTTTATGTTAACATGGGAAACTAGAGATACAAATAGATCAAACTTATTCAGAGAAGATACAGAAATACAAATGAATAGCCGAACAAAGTTGGCATGTGGATATATACAGATCCTCTGATATTATAAATTTACCAAATTTATTTCTGAGGGTTCTGATATCTGTATTAGAGTGTCAGACAATACTTCTTTAAAGGCTGACATTGGTGAGAAGGTAAAGCAAACATTCCCCATAGAATGTAAAGATAATTGAAGATAAAAAATATCTTTGTTTTCAAGGAGGTGATTTAGTTAACAGCTTTCTAGTAATATAACCCTAAAATAATGTAGAATGTTGCCTCTACTTGTCAATAGAAGACTTAGTGCTATATGTAAACTCAATCAATACTAATTTTCAGAAACTCAAACACAGGGGTTGAATTAAGGCATTTTTCTGAAGAATCAACTGAATAGCCTCAAAATTACTCTGCATAAATATGTATTTCAAGTATTTATGCATGTATGTGGCCTTCTAGATTCTCAGGACTACATAGGAGCTTTTCATAATCTTTATTGACATTTCATTACCCAGCATATTCTTTTAAGCTTTTTGATTGGCCATTGTTTGCCGCTGCTGTTATACAGCACCTAAGTTAAACAAATCATTTTAAATGTTTTGACAGTGCCTCTGAGGATAGGTTATTCACACTATGTAAGCTCCAAGTTAGCTCAAATAAAGACATCCTTGTAAGCGGGGTCTTTCAGAGAACCACCAAACAGACCAAATGATGACAGTTTTCTGGGAGTGAGGTTTTTTTTTTGGTTCTTTTTTTAAACATGTCTTTATTGATTTCAGAGAGAGGAAAGGAGAGGGAGAGAGAGAACTGAAACATCAGTGAGGAGAGAGTCATCATTGATCCGCTGCTTCCTGCACGCCCCCGACTGGGGATCTAGCCCACAACTTGAGCATGTGCCCTGACCAGGAATCGAACCATAACCTCCTGGTTGATAGGACAACAACCATAGCCACGCCAGCTGGGCACGGGAGTGAGATTTTGATGGAACTCCAACCTTCTTATAGTTGCCAGGCTGCTGGTTGCAGACTGTTGGTTCTCAAACTACTACAGAGTTGGAGACAGAGGGATAGGAACAGGGTAAATTAAGAGGACACAGTATCATTGTTCTTGCTGTGATTCAGCTGTTTTTCTTATATATTTCCACAGATTGCCTTTGTTAACTTCTATAATTTTTGCCATTTTTTTCATTGCTTTAGTGGAGGAGAGAATTTTCTGGGATCCCTACTTCAACATTTTTACCTAAATCACTTGTTAGCTTAATTAAAAAAAAAAAATCCAGCTGATTTTTATTAAGCCAGATAGTAAAGATTGGCAAAAATGAAAAAAGCCACTTTTCTTACTGAATTTTTAGTTTGAAAAATATAGTTAAATTTTCTTTATTTCTTTTAGATTAAATTTAATGAGAAGTGTTCGTGTTCTTTTACTCATTTGTTTTAGTTCCCAGCTACTAGTACTGAGCTTCACAGAGGAGGTATTCACTCAGTAATGAAGACATGAATGAACATAAAATTGTATACATAACAGTGGCGGGGGGGGACTTGTTTCTGTCCTCTTATCTCTTAATCAACTTCCCTTTGTATTTTTTAATTGTGGTAAGATCTCTCAACAAATTTTTATGCATACAATTCAGTATTGTTAAGTAGAGGCACAGTGTTGTATAGCAGATCTCTAGAACTTAATGGTTTTCACAAGTGAAACATTATGTTCCCTAAATAGCAACTCTCCACTTCGCCCTCCGGCCCCTTTGAAGTCTTGTTGTGGAAATTTCCTTTTTTCATTTTCCAAGACTGTTCTCTCATAGTTCTATTATTACTTTTAAAAAGTTCTCTGACTTTGTTGCCTGTACTTTTTCTGCCAGCCTCTTTATTTATTATTATTTTTATTTGTTAATCCTCATGTGAGGATATTTTTTCCATTGATTTTTAGGGAGAAGAGGAAGTAGGGAGGCGGAGAGAGAGAGAGCGTAACACCAATGTGAGGGAGACCCATTGATCGGTTGCCTTCCACACCCGTCCCGGCTGAGGATTGAACCTGCAACCCAGGTACATACCCTTGACTGAGAATTGAACCTTCGACCCTTTGGTGCAAGGGCTGATGCTCTAACCACTGAGCCACACTGGGCAGGGCTCTGCCAATCTCTTTAATATTCACAGTTCCTCAGATGCTGTTTTTGGTACTTTTCTTTGCTCAATTCCTACATGCTCCAGTTGCTGTCTGACTGCCTCTTCAGTTACCACCCAAATTGCTAGTAACTCCTTAATGCTTATCTTCATCCAAGACCTTCTTTCTTTGTTCTAAAACCATGTTATACTGGTTTAAGGGACAGTTCCAGCTTTATATTCCATAGACCCTTCAGTAGCAACATGAACAGATCTGTCACGTTAGAACTTGTGGCACATTTTTTTCTTTTTGTGTCCCAAATCAATATTTGGCACCAGCATTCAAGAAGCAGCTCATGTTGCTAGACTGGGTAGCTACATGAGAAAGTAGTTATCAGACTGGTTGTTGCTTCCGATCTGTGATTCTATCCCGATCCTTATAGCCATTGCTGTTACTTCAGTGTAGGTTGTCTTCTCTTATACTGGTCTCTGTGATTCCAACTCCTTGGTAGGTTGTTCTTTGCTTTTCATGAGCTCTAGATTTATATATCTTTATACATTTATTTATACATAAGCTTAATCATGTATGATATCTCCATAGCTTACATGTATCTCTTCCTTGGCTCCCATTATTTTTGGTAATGCTGTCCAAGGAGGCTTGAACATCCTAGAATTCTCTAGGATACCCAGGATAATCCCTTGGGATGTAGAAGAAAAGTTGTAGGAAGTTGCTTTACTTTGGATTTTTTTTTGGTCTTAAAAAACTATAATTTGCCCTTCCTGGTTTGGCTCAGTGGTTAGAGCGTTGGCCCGTGCACCAAGGGTCGAGGATTCAATTCCTGGTCAAGGGCATGTATCTGGGTTTCAGGTTCCATCCCCTGCCCCAGTCTGGGCATGTGCGGCAGGCATCCAATCTATGTCTCTCTCACATCGATGTTTCTCTCTCTCTTCCTTCTCCCCCCTCCCTTTCCCTCATTCCCTCTTTCCCTCTTCCTCTCCTCTCTCTTCCCCTCTCCCTCCCTCCCTCCACTCTAAGAAATCAATGGAAAAAATATCCTCAAGTAGCCTCAAGTGAGGATTAACAAAAAAACAAACAAAAAACCCAAACTGTAATTCATAAATATAAATGAGTTATGGTACATTAAAAACCTTTTTAA
The DNA here is from genome assembly GCF_054644295.1 of Miniopterus natalensis. Classification (NCBI taxonomy): domain Eukaryota; kingdom Metazoa; phylum Chordata; class Mammalia; order Chiroptera; family Miniopteridae; genus Miniopterus; species Miniopterus natalensis. Next base: position 7,159,291 of record NC_142092.1, on the reverse strand, counting down.
CTAATTGAGTAACTCCACAGTTAAATTAGGTTAAAATTAAGACAGCCTTAAGAGTAAATAGGAAAACAGTAGTTCTCAGAGGTATTTTCTTTGTCACATAATTCTAAACTTTTGAACAAAATATGTTACTACAGGGATCAGTGTCATTTGAAGACGTGACTGTGGAGTTCACCAGGGATGAGTGGCAGTACATGGGTCCTGCTCAGAGGACCCTGTACAGAGAGGTGATGATGGAGAACTACAGCCATCTTGTCTCCATGGGTGAGCAGACCTTCCCCTGGGACTCCCTCTAGAATACACTCCTCTTTTTTTTTTTTAAATATGTCTTTATTGATCTCAAAGAGAGGAAGGGAGAGGGAGGAACATCAATGATGAGAATCATTGATTGGCTGCCTCCTGCACTCCCCCTGCTGGGGATCAAGGAGCCCGCAACCTGGGCTTGTGCCCCGACCGAAAATCGAACCCCGATCTCCTGGATCCTAGGTCGACGCTCAACTGTTAAGCCACGCCCAGCCGGGTTCTCTCTTTTTTAAATTACCAAAAACACATGGACCCTTTATAGAGATTAATGTTTAGGCTTTTGATTAGAAGGCCTAAGTAACTGAAACCTTTAGAGAAATAGAAACAATGTTTGTGTCATTACTTTCCCATTAAAAACTGCAAATGGGTACTTCTATTTTGTTCTTGCTGTTGTATCTTTCTCCACCTTCAGAAACTAAAAAGCCTATGGATCTGTTCTATATATACCCTCAATTGTTCACAGGGTATTGCATTACCAAACCCCAGGTGATCTTCAAGTTGGAGCAAGGTGAAGAGCCCTGGTCCTTAGAGGAAGAATTCCTAAACCAGAGGTCCCCAGGTGAGTGAGCACAGACAGAAGGAAACTCTTGGGGTAATTAGACCTTAAAGGGAAACACTTTTAAAAGTTGTTTTTCCTTTTAAACAGCTTTATTGAGATATAATTCGTGTATCATACAGTTCACCCATTTAAAGTATACAATTCAGTGGCTTTTATTATATCATAGTTATATGTAAACACCACTGTCAGCGGTCTTCACTTCTTGAGAGAAACCCCATACCATTTAGCTATTACCTCCCTATCCTCTGGCCCATCCAGCCCTAGCAACCACTAAGCTGCTTTCTGTCTTGATGGATTTGGCTCTTCTGGACATTTTGTATAAACAGATTCACACATTATGCATTCTTTTGTGACTGGTTTTTTTCACTTTGCATTACAAGGTGCATATTATAGCATATATTAGTATTTCATTCTGTTTAGGGAAAGAATAATATTTCGTTAGAGATACCACATTTGTTTGTTCATTCACCAGTCAGTAGACATTTAGGACTCATAACTTTGTTTTTTAGAGAGAAGGAAGGGAGAGGGATAAGAGAGAGAGAAGCATCTAGAAACATCGATGAGAAAGAAACATTGATCGGCTGCCTCCTGCACACCGCCTACCAGGGATCAAGGCCAAAACCTGGGCATGTGACCTGACCGGGAATCGAACCAGTGACCTCTTGTTTCATGGGTCAACTCTCAACCACTGCGCCATTGGCCGGGCAAGATTCTACTTTTTGGCTATTACTGAGTAATGCTAGTATAATCATTCATTTACAACTTTTTGCTTGGACATACGCGTTTATTTCTCTTGAGTGTATAGATAGGAGTGGAATTGCTGGGTTATAGGGTAGGTCTGTGGAACTGCTAGACTGTTTTCCAAAGGGGCTATACCATTTTACATTCCTAGTGACAGCATTTGAGAGTTCTGATTCTTCCACATCTTCACTGCACTTACTACTTGACTTTTTGATTGTAGCCATCCTAGTGAATGTGAAGTGCTATATCATTGAGGTTTTGATTTGCATTTCTGTATTAGTCAGCTGGGCTGACATAACAAATATCATAGCCTGGGTGGTTTAAATAACAGAAATTTATTTCTCATCATTCTGGAGGCTGAAAGTCCAAGATCAAGGTGGCAGCAGGGTTGATTTTTGGTGAGGCCACTCTTCCTGGCTTGCAGATGAGCATTTTCTCATTGTGTCCTCACCATGGCCTTTCCTCTGCACCTATGGAGAGAGAGAGAGCTCTGATGTCTCCTCCTATTTTTATAAGGACACTAGTTCTGTAGAGTTAGGGCCTCACCTTTATGACTTCATTTAATCTTGATTACCTTCCTAAAGATTTTATCTCTAAATACAGTTACATTGAGGGTTAAGGCTTCAAACTGAATTGGGAATATGGGGTGGATGCAATTTAGTCCATAATAGTTTCTCTTATCACTAATGTTGCCAACCATCTTTCCATGTGCTTATTGGCCTTTGTGTAAACTAATAAATAATTCTAGGAATTTCAGAAGTTATAGTTTCAGTATAGTTCCTCAAGCAAAAAAAGTAAAATCATCTTAAGTAAATTTTTTCACTGAAAGTTTTTGTTGTGAAGCCATTTAGACAGGTAGTGTAACATAAAGGCTGACAGAGTTTCAATCAAGCATATTTCCCAGTCTCTAAATGTAAAGGATTGGATCATACTGATTGGCTAAAAAAGATACCCTTAAATAAATATCTTAGAAAGGTTGTAATAAAAATGCTGACTCAAGAATAATATAATTTAGGGTTTAATTTATTATTCAGGTTTCAATGTAGACAATAAATTCATAAACTTAAAAGAAGGCCCTCTATCACAAGAGCACAGGTTAAAGTAAATCTTTAAGCATTTGACTGCTCTAAATAATGTGATATCAACAGTCATAAAGCACAAAGTAGATTTTTAAGAACTTAAAGTTCACTTGGATTAGGAGATCATAGTATACAGCAAGTCTTTACTTAACATTGTCGATAGGTGCTTGGAAACTGACTTTAAGTGTAATGACCTAAAATGAAACCACCTTTAATCATAGGCTAATTGACATAAGTTCCCACAGCAAAAACATCACCAAATTTCTAAATAAAGATCTAAAACACTTAAAATTTTAAACATTGATATGTGAGCTATACATACACTTAGGAAAAATTAATCACTGTTTTCCAACCCTCTTTTTCCAGTTTATTGTTGCAGGCGATTGGAGCCTATCAAGGCAGCTCAGGGCTCAAGGTGGGATGCCACCACAGGGTGCACTCTTACACATCACACTCACTCAAATTGGCCATGTGGACACGCCAGTTCGCCTAACATGCATGTCTTGGGATGTGACAGGAAACTAGATTACCCCAAGCGAACCACACAGACATGGGGAGAACATGTTAATTCCACATAGACAGTGGTCCTGGCGGGGAATCAATGTTATAATGAAATGACATTTAATGGAAGGAAGTTTTTTGAGGACCTGCTGGACCTCATCTGATTAAATAATAAATACTGTGGACACCAAATAAGTATGCCTACAGAGGGTATAAGTGATACTTGATTAAAGTGAACCATATGTGTGTGTGTGTGTGTATGCTGAAATCAAAGGACAAGCCTTTCAGGTTCCCATAGGATAATAATAAGATAGTGAAAATACAGTTTCAGTCAAAAAGAGCACCAATAAATCCAGCAAGGTAGTATCACCACAAATGGCATTCTCAACATTGTTTGATAAATCTAGAAGTTAATGATAAAATGAGTTAATAAAACCCTTGATTAGGGAATTTTAAAAATTCTTTTAAGCAATGTATAAAAAGAAATCCAAAATTGCATGACATTTATAAAATAATAAAAATGTGCATACTAGAAACCTTAGGATGTAGCTAATGTAGAGGTAAATTTGTGGTCTCATATTTATATTAATAAATTAAGCAAGAACAATAACTAATGAAAGAAGAATTTAAAAGTGAATTAAAATTAATAAACTGGAAAACAGAAATCGTAGAATGTTTCTTAGGATAAAAAACAAATAAATGGATGAAGCTAGCTAATACTAACAGAAAAAATGGAAAGATAGTGAAATTTTATATAAAAATGCACATGGAAATATTTTTGTAAAGACTTAATATCAAACTAAATCCCATTGAGAAAAAGATTGATATGGGAGGACTTGCTCTACCAGATATCAAGTATATATGGAAAGGTCTGAGTAGTTAAATAATATGCAGCTGGGGGTGAGAGAGTTTAACAAATTAATGAAACAGAAAAGAAAGCTCAAGAAAAAACTTGCTTTATAGACAGTTGGTCTTTAACAGATGGCACTATCCCCACAGAACAGTGGGGAACAAAAAATAGGATTCAGTTCGCTTAAAGACCTGATTTTCAAAGCAAAAGAAATATTCTGTATGATAAGGAAAACATGCTCATGACTGTGGTTAGGGAAGGAAGGAATAAGATATAAAAAGCATTAACCAGCCTGGCCGGGTGTGGCTCAGCGGTTGAGTGTCGACCTGGGATCCAGGCGATCGGGGTTCGATTCCCTGTCAGGGCACATGCCCAGGTTGTGGGCTTGATCAATGACTCTCTCATCATTGATGTTTCTATCTCTCTCTCCCTCTCCTTTCCTCTCTCTGAAATCAATAAAGATATATTTAAAAAAATGAAATAAAATAATAAAAAGCATTAACCAGGGGAAAGATGGAGTAAATATATTCCTTTCTACTTCACTCTTTAAGTACAGTTAAATATATACATACATACATATATATGTGTGTGTATATGTATATACATATATAGTCTATATACACACACACATATATTCAGATTCTGAAAGATGGAAAGAAGAATGAAGATGAACACGGGGCATTGGCACCTGATAAAATAACAGGGTGGTTACTATTACAGAAGGCTAGTGGGGGCCAGATCTCACCCCTGCCAGGTGTTAATGTAGCAGCTTTGTCTTCCAACTCCCTGGGATGTTGACAGAGGTTTCATGGGTTACCGGGACTTCTTTCCCCACTTAGCAGTACTGAAGCTGCACTCCATTCTTCTGTTGGCATGGTTTCAGAGGAGGCTGGTTAAAATTGAACATTAATTTTGATAAAGTCCATTCTTTAATTTTCTGTCAGGACCATGCTTTTGTTGTCCTGTCTAGAAACATCAGAACTCTAACACAGATTTATTCCTGGGATTTTTTTTTTCTAGAAATTTTTAAATTTCACATTTTGGACTTTGTGATCCAGTTGGTGTTAATTTTTATAGAAAGCATGAGGTATATGTCGTGTTTAAATTTTTGAAAAAGGTATTCAGTTATTCTAGTACCATATATTGAAGAGATTATTACTTCTCCATTCAGTAGTACTTGAATGATTTTAGAAAAAGAGATGAGTACATATTTGCATATTTCTGTATATGTATATATATTTGATTGTATATTTCTGTGGTGTCTATTTTTCATTCCTCTACTATATTATAGTAGCTTATTGTTGAAATCAGGTAGTGTGAGTTCATCAACTTTCTATATGAATTTTAACATGAGCTTCTTGATATTTATAAAAAAGCATGCTGACATTTCAGCTTGAATTGCATTAAATCTATAGATCAAATTGAAGAGAATTAACATTTTAATAATATAGTGTATTCTAATCCCTAAATAACATTTACCTCTCCGTTTATTTAGGATTTATTTCATCAGTAGTTTTCAGCATACAGTTTTTTTTGTTTATTTTTGTTTCTGGGGTGTGTGTGCGTGTGTGTGTGTGTTTTGTGTGTGTGTTAGTACTATGGTAAATTATGTTGTATATCTAATTTCAAATTTCAGTTGTCATTATTGGTATATTACTCACTTTTGCATATTTGCTTTGTAGTTTGCCTTTGCTGAAAACACTTATTAGTTAATGGAGGTTTTTAAAAGACCTTTTTTTGATTTTTCTGTGTAGACTTTGTATCATTTTTATTCTTGCCTTATTGCATTAGGTTGGAATTTTCATTACAACCTTGAATAGAAATAAACACTTTTTACTAACATCTTTTACTACTTTTGAGAGTAAACACCTCTTTCTTTTTCCCAATCTTAGGGTTAAAGCATTCAGTCTCTATTAAGTGTGATGTTAGCTAGAGGCTTTTTGTAGATTTGTCTTATTAGGTTAATGATTGGATTTTGAATTTAGTGAAATATTTTACCTTAATTGATGTGGTTGTGTGATATTAACTTTTTAGACAATTAATATGATGGATTACATTGGTTGATTTTTGACTATTGGCAACAGTTTGCATTCTTGAGATGAATTCCACTTGGTCCTGATTATTTTTATATATTGCCGTGTTCCTTTAGCTACAGTATTTTAGTATTTTTATATTTATGTCATGAGGGATATTGGCCTGTAGGTTTCTTTCCTTGAACTGACTTGGTTTGGTTTTGCTTTGAGGATGAAACAGACCCCAAAATGATTCAGGAAATATTTCTACATATTGTATTTTCTTGAAAAGATTACATAAAATAGGTATTATTTCTTCTTTTAATGTTTGGTAGAATTCACTAGTTAACACCGTCTGGTCCTGGAGCTGTTTTTTCTGAGCTACATATTTTTTTACCGCATTTCTTAAGTAGATCTTTTTGGGATTTTTTCATCCTTCATGAGTGAGTTTGGTAGTTTTTTGTTTTTAAGAAATTTGTCCATTTCATGTAAAATGTTAAATTTATGGACATAGAGGTTATCTCAATATTCTTTTATTATTTCTTTAATGTTTGCTGTATCTGTCGTTATATCCCCTCTTGAGTTTATTTCTGATATTGATAACATATCTTCTTGTTTTTCCTTGGTTGGTTTTTATCACTTAAAAAAAATATTTTTAAAGAACTAAGCTTTGGTTTGATTTTTCTCTGTTTTCAGTTTTTGTATTTGCTAACCTTTATTATTTTCTTCTTCCTTTAGATTTAACTTTTCTTTGCGTAGTTTTTTTTAATCCTTACTGAAGGATACGTTCATTGATTTGAGAGAGAGAAGAAGAGACAAAGAGGGAGAGAGAGAGAGAGAGAAAGAAACATTGATCAGTTGCCTTCCATATGTGCCCTGACTGGGGACTGAACCCCTAACCTAGGTATATGTGCCCTGACTGGCAATCAAGCCTGCAACCTTTTGGTGTACAGGACGATGCTCCAACCAACTGAGCCATCCATCCAGGGCTCTTTGTGTCATTTTTAAATGGAAGCTTGGGTAACTGGTTGGAGGCTTTTTTTATGCTAATATAAATTTTAAGCTATGGATTTCTCAGTACTACTTTAGCTTCATCCCACAAATTTCTGTTTTGAACCAATTTTTGTTTTCATTCATTTTAAAATACTTTAATTTTTGTGAGACGTCCTTTGTGACCCATGTTTTAATTAGAAGCATATTAGTGTACAAATATATATATACACACATATATATAATTTTTCAATATAATTGTGTGTTACTAATTTCTAGTATAATTTTCCTATGGCTTGAGATCATACTCTGTGATTTTAAAAATATTCGTAAAGATTTGTCTTACAGCTCATAATGTGGCCTGTCTTGATGAACGCTCGTGTGCATTTGGTGATAATGTGAATTCAGCTCTTTTTTAGTGTATTTGTGTCTTTGGGTTTTGAGGGTATGCTTTTTGGAAGTGTTGCTTCATTTCTTCTAGCTGTAATATTGGATCTACCATGTATTCTTGCCACCTCCCCTCCTTTTTCTATACTTTTTTGTTTACCTTTTTTTTTTTTCCTCCTGCTTGCTATGAGTTGTCCACTGGTGCCCTGAACCAACAGGTTTGTTGCCATTGCCCACCCAACTTTTAAAGAGAAGATAGAAATGTGGTTTCAGGTGGAATTTTGACAGTGGTTGCTGCTGCCATCTCCCAGAATATCTTAGGAGTGGAAATTTCTCAGAATTCTTCATGATCTTTCCTATGAACTCTTCGTTTGGCTCATGGAGGAAAATTTTGCAAGAGTGTGAAAATGCTTTACATCTGTGGTAGAACCACAGGGAAGTGTTTCTTTTTTGGGGGGAGGAGTGAGGTGGCTGAGTATAGTGGATATTGTCAAAAAGTTTTTCCGTTCAGCCAGACCACCTTTTTCTCAGACCTTTTACTAGAAGCTATACATTTTTGTTGGAACTCTTTTGTCTCTGTCTATTGTTTACTTTGGATTGCAGGCTTCTCCAGCAATCCAGCACCCCATATAAGATAAACGGGAAGCAGAAAGAAAATTTGGGAATTTTCTACCATGTCATTGTTTAAGTCTCAAAAGTCTATCTTCTTTTTATTTTGTAGCATCTTCATTTGTATGTTAATTTTTTTCCCTAGGGATTTTTAATTGCAAGAGGTTGTACCTGGAACATTGGGGCTTCTCCATTTTGGCTAGCACTGGAAATAATCCTGTTTTTTAAACAACTTGGATGAGCAGAGAGAGAAAGAGTGTCTTGTGTTTCTGTATGTGTGCATGAATTATTAATCTTCGGAAACATGACCAGGAACAGTACAAAGCATAAAAAAACATGATTATAAGCTCCTCACAATAAGAAATGTAAGATTCATAATGTGTTTTCAATTTTTCTCATTTTAGGATATTACCAAGTTGATGTCCACATTGTGGGGAAACAGGAAAAACAAGAGAAACCTCTGTGGCAAGTACTATTAATTGATAACAAGCCATTGAGTAAAGAAAGGCAGAAAATTTTAGGAAAACCAGTTAATCCGGATATAACTCCAAATTTTTCAGGAAAAATGCCCAGTAAATGTGAATCAGGTAGAATGAATTTCCCACTTGTTTCTGACTTAATTATTAGTGATAGGAACTATTCAAAAAAGAAGGTTGATTACATGAATTTATGTGAAAAGTTGCAGCTTGGTATTAAACATGAGAAAACTCATACTGGAGAGAGGTCTTACAAATATAATAAAAATGTGAATGCTCTCAGTCATACGAAAGATCATCAGAAATTTCAAACTCTGGAGCAACCTTTTGCATGTAATGAATTTGGAAAAATTTTACGTGATAAAACTATGGTCTGTGTTACAGTTAAGAGTTCTCTAACAGGAGAGGAATCCTGTAAGGATGATGTATTTAGGAAAAGCTGTGATAAGGCATCTCTATTTACCCACATGGGAACTGGCACAAGAGAGAAATGCTTTGATCTTAATGAACGTGGGAGATCCTGTGACAGAGCCACCATTGTGGAATACAATAAAGTTCACATGGCTATGACACACTGTCAGTGTAATGAAAGTGGAAATAACTTCAATAGGAATTTACCCCTCATTCAGCCTCAGAGAACTGTTACAAGGCATGGTGCTTTTGAAAGCAGTAAGTGTGAAGGAAACTTGACCCAAAGCTCAGCCCATCTAGTACATCAGAAGACAAAAACTGGAGATAAGGTCTGTGTTTTAAATGGATGTACAAGTGCCTCCTACCAGGACTTAGAGCTTAAAATACATCAGAGAACTCAGACAGAAGAGAAATTCTACCGATATGATAAACATGGGGAATCCTTACATCAAAACTCACTCCTCAGTATACATCAGGAAAGTAACACAGAAGAGAAGTCATTTGAAAGTAATGAATTCAGGAAGTTCTTTTACCAGAAAGTACACCTCAATAAGCATCAGAGGGACTACTCAGAGGAGAAAACTTACGAGTGTAAGGAATGTGGGAAATTGTTTTGTTCAAATTCACACACTATTCATTTTCCTGGAACTCATATGGGGGTCAGTCTCTATGAGTATAATGAATGTGAGAAAACTTTCTGTCAAATGTCAAACCTCAGTGAACATCTGACAATTCACGCAAAGGAGAAACCTTATGATAACAATGGATGTGGGAAATCTTATAAGACGGCTGCCCTCTTAGTACAACAGAGAACACACAAACAGATTAAACTCTATCAAAGTAATGAATATGGGAAATCATTCTCCAGGATGACAGAGCTCAGAAAACATCAGAAAATTCATGCAGAGGAGAAACTCTATGAGTGTATTGAATGTGGGAAAACTTTCTCCAAGATGTCGCATCTTAGAGCACATCAGAGAATTCACAGAGTCAGAAAACCCTATGAATGTATTGCATGTGGGAAATCTTTCTCTAACAAGACACACCTCAGTTCACATCAGAGAATTCATACAGGGGAGAAACCTTATGAATGTAATGAATGTGGGAAAACCTTTGCTGATAATTCAACCCTCAGAACACATCAGAGAATTCACACAGGGGAGAAACCCTATGGATGTAATGAATGTGGGAGGTCCTTCGCCCGTAATTCAGCCCTCAGAGTACATCAGAGAATTCATACTGGGGAGAAACTTTATGAATGTAATGAATGTGGGAAAACTTTTTCCCAGAAGACACACCTCAGTACACATCAGAGAATTCATACAGGTGAGAAACCCTATGGATGTAATCAATGTGGGAAAACTTTCTCCAAGAAGTCGTACTTTAGTGGACATGAGAGAATTCACAAAGGAGAAAAGCCTTATGAATGTAAAGAATGTGGGAAAACCTTTGTCTATAAAGCAGACCTCATAGTCCATCAAAGAATTCACACAGGAGAGAAACCCTATGAATGTAATGAATGTGGGAAGACTTTTTCCCAGAAGACACACCTTAGTACACATCAGAGAACTCATACAGGTGAGAAACCCTATGGATGTAATGAATGTGGGAAAACCTTCTCCCAGAAATCATACCTCCGTGGACACGAGAGAATTCACAAAGGGGAAAAGCCTTATGAATGTAACGAATGTGGGAAAACCTTTGGCTATAAAGCAGCACTCATAGTCCATCAAAGAATTCACACAGGAGAGAAACCCTATGAATGTAATGAATGTGGGAAAACTTTTTCCCAGAAGACACACCTCTGTGCACATCAGAGAATTCACACAGGGGAGAAACCTTATGAATGTAATGAATGTGGGAAAACTTTTGCTGATAATTCAGCCCTCAGGGCACATCAGAGAATTCACACAGGAGAGAAACCCTATGAATGTAATGAATGTGGGAAATCTTTCTCCAAGACCTCACACCTCAGAGCACATCTGAGGACACACACAGGGGAGAAACCCTATGAATGTAATGAGTGTGGGAAAACTTTCTCCCAAAAGTCATATGTTAGTGCACATCAGAGAATTCATACAGAGGAGAAACCCTATGAATGTAATATATGTGGAAAACCTTTTGCCCATAATTCAACCCTCAGAGTACATCAGAGAATTCATTCAGGTGTAAAAGCCTATGAATGTAATGAATGTGAGAAAACTTTCTTCCAAAAATCACACCTTAGTGCACATCAGAGAATTCATACAGGGGAGAAACCCTATGAATGTAATGAATGTGGGAAAGCTTTTGCCCAAAATTCAACTCTCAGAGTACACCAGAGAATTCACACAGGGGAGAAACCATATGAATGTAATGAATGTGAGAAAACTTTTGTTCGTAAGGCAGCTCTTCGAGTCCATTATAACAGAATGCACACCAGAGAGAAAAACCTTCCATGAATTTGGGAAGTCCTGAAGAAACTCATGACTTATTAGACAACACATAATGGAGTAGGTCATGTCACATAGACTGACAAATTGTTTGCTTTAACTATTTCCTTTTCTAATAGGCACAAGCTTGTCTAAATTTCCCAATCTGTCCTTCATTTGGGTGGGGCTGGTCATGAATTATGATGCTAGTACATTTCAGCAAAGTTTGACCTTAAAAAGTCACCTTACATCCTTCCTGTTCTTTGTTGTACTGGAATGGAGAAATTTCCATGGCAGACTTGTGTGCTGTGAATTGAACATAGAGTACAATGTGAAAGAAGTTAGATTCTGAATAATGGTGAAACAATTTCCCATTAACAGATCTTCCCGTTATTTTTTTCCTAAAGCAGAAATTAAGTTTGTACTGTGTTGAGCTCTTAAAGATTTTGGTTTATTGGTTAAATGCATATAGTTTAGCCAATTATGTTAGAATGGGGTGAAACCTTTTAACCCTGGGTCATTGGTGCCAATTCAGCACTGACATGAATCCAGTTTGGGGTGCAGTGGGGAAGGAAACTTGACTCAGTGTTAATAGTGGTACAGCATGGTTGTGAAACCAGCACAGCTGTGAGGCTGCCCTGGGGCTAGGTCACCCTGGGGGCAGGACTCTCTTCTGCTAGGCAGCTTTGGTCTGCTCTGGGACCAGAGACATTGTCCCTGTATGGATGGATAGAAGTCCCCACCCTGGTCCCTGATTGGTCTGTCCTCATGCAAATGAGGAATACAAATCCTCAGTTTGATTGGTCCAAAGGCACTGTCCTGATTGGTCAGAATAGAGCTGCTTTAGTTGGATGGAGAAAGCCTCAATCCTATTAGTTGAAATAGGGTTCCAGGAAATATTTATAGGGGTTGGCTCAGATGGCAGGCAGTTTAATGCAGAGGCTTCTCCATGAAGTGCATTTACAATGAGTCCTCTGTGCAGAAATGGCTGCTAGGCTCTGCTTTTATTTTAGCAGAGTTAGCCACCAGGAGCCCTTCTTAGTGCCTTTTTGCCTTTCAGGGTTCACAAACCCTGTAAATATAATAAATGTCAGAAGACCTATCAGAATTCAACTTGTCATTGTACGTTAGAGACTTCACATGAGGAAGGCAACTTCTGTCAGTATCCTGAATGATCAGATAACCTCATTAAAAATGAGAGAAATCTCAGGGAAAACACAAAAGCCTTTACTTCCAAGTGAACTTCATTAAACATCGAATAATTAAGATTAGATTAAAATTTTATATTTTGATAAGTGACATTTTTAACACATTGAGTTTGCATCAGATAATTTTTTTCTAAGAAAATGTATCAGTTTCAGAATTGGTAAAATCTTCACCTGGAACTGATATACTAAAACATGTTTTATATGTAATATTAAGTTTTATAGAAAATATGTAAGAAAATATTTACCTATGCACAAACTCACTGTGGATATTTTAAAGATAGAAGAATAACTTGAATTTTGTGGACACCACAATAAATGTTTGTGACCAGTCTCTGAGTTATGTGGTACATCTGTGAGTCTATGTAACAAGAGAAGGCAGTAGCCAAACCTGGTCTGGACCTTTTCTCTTTTTTGAGTGACAGTCTATGTGCCCCTTCTGTTGGCTTCCCTCAGCTTGATGCTGTTAGATTTTGGCCTGTCTGGTATGTTTGAATATTGGTCTGGCCCTGTTTTCCTAGAGCCATAAGGTTTCTCAAGGATTCTGTGTGTGTGTGTGGTGGGTGTTGATTCTTACATGCTCTTTTGGTCTTCATTTTATACCATTGTAGTGGTTAATTTTGCACTGAGTAATTACAAAGCAAGCTGTCTTAGCTCTCTTGTATGCATGTAGCCTGAGCATCCTGTATAGGATCTTTTCCCAATCCCATGATGCTTGCTTATACTGCAGCATTGCAAACTAGTTGATTTCTGCCCTGCTTGGATAGCAGGTTTTAGAATTGGAAGGAAATCAGGCCTACTTCCATGTCAGAAGCATCACATTGGTATTGAAAATAACTCATTTTTTGGAGAAACAATATAGTATAGTCTTAGCTAAGAAAATTCTAATGAATCTGTCATTTAAATCTAAATCTTCAAGCCTATTCTGTCTCATAGGCATAATGTTCTATGAAATGAGAATCAAGAGACAGCCACATTGGTATCCTGAGCTCTGATCTGTTTATTGATTAGGAAGGAGGACACAGATAAATCCTGAAAGTATGTTTATTAGATTCGCCATTGTACAGCTCCATTTAGTTAAAAGTGGAGGAAATTTTGGCGGTCTTTTCTAAGATGCATCTGAGTCTAAGCTAAGAGCGTATTTTTCACTTGTTCTAAGTCTCTATTAAGGCACTAATGTTATCTTAGACTTTTTGCCTTTGTAACACCCATTTTTGGCTCCCCTCCACTCAGCCACAATCTCACTATTGCCCCCATTTACCATTAATTGTAAAATCAACTTTTCTTCCTGCAGTCACTGATAGTAATGGTAACAAGATGAAATGACCAAGGCTTCCTCTTTGGGCCATTCCCAGTCATAATAGGGTTGAATTGGAAAAGTGCAGAGAAATACTGCTATATCCCATCTACTAGGCAACAGAACAATTGTATGGTCAGGCCCAACTTGGTGAAATACAGGGAGATTATCCAGCCCATCAATCCCTTTGGGATTCTTACCAGTAGTCAAAGTAATAGACAGAGTTTCTAGTTTGGGAATGTGTCTAGAGTCTTGGACTTAATTTTAGGCCCATTAAAGGGACTTCCAGATCTGGTATTGAAAAAGAAAATTGTTGTGAAGTAGGGATGAGTTGTATGTGAATTCCTTTTTCATTCCTTGTCCTATAGGCTGAATGTTGGTGTCTCCCCAATCTGCATATTTTGAAGCCCTAGTCCCCAATGTGATGGAATTTGAAGTGTGGGACTTTTGAATATTTATTATAATGAGCACTTATTAAACACATACATAACAAACATGATACAAGGTATTGGTAATATGCTCTGCCCATGTGGAGCTTATAACCTACCTGGAAAAATAGTATGAATATATATGCTGGTTGTCACAGTGGAAGAGATACTTCTCTCAAATTGAATAGAATTTGTTGTATTTCAGTACAACAACAATGGAGTAAAGTTAGAATCCAGTAACAGAAAGATCTCTAGAATTTCTTCACAAACTTGAAAACCAAGTAAAACACTTATAAATCACTCATGGGTTGAAATAGAACCAAATAATTACAAAGTATTTTGAACTGAATGAAAATGAAGTATTTCAAGATTAGTGGGATCTCCCTCATTGAGTACTTAGAAGTTTATAGCACTAAATGATTATGTTAGAACAGAACATTTTGAATCAGTGACTTCAGCTTCCACCTTAAAAACCAGAGAAAGAAAAGCAAATATAACCAAAAGGGTGCAGAATAAAGAAAATAAAAAATTTCAGTGTGTCCCACATGAGTGAAATATGGTTTTGACTTTTTCTGACTTACTTCACTTAACATGACATTCTCAGGATCCATCCATGTCACACATGGCTGAAAGCAAATGAACAAATAAGAAAAACAAAAACTCATAGACACAGTATGGTGGTTACCAGAGGGAAGGGGGTGGGGATAGTAAAGGGTAAAGGAGGTTAAATATACGGTGATGGAAGATATTACTTTGGGTGTTGAGCACACAGGGCAATATACTGATGATGTATCATAGAATTGTATACTTGAAACCTATATAATTTTTTAAAAATCCTCACTCGAGGATATTTTTACCATTGCTTTTCAGAGAGTGTGGAAGAGAGAGAGAGAAACATTGATGTGAGAGAAACACATTGGTTGCCTCCTACACTTGTCCTGACCCTGACTGAGGATCCAGCCTGCAACTGAGGTACGTGCCTTTGTTCAGAATCGAACCCAGGACCCTTCAGTCTGTGAGCCGACGCTCTAACCAGTGAGCAAACCCAGCTAGGGCTGAAACATATAATTTTTTTAACCAGTATCATTCCAATACATTTAATGGGGGGGGGGGGAGACTAAGGTAAAATCATACTGACAAAATACCAGTGTGGAAATCAACAAAATAGAAAAGCAAAAAAAAAATACAAAAAATAATGAAACTCTTTTTTGAGAAATTCGATATTATTTATAAACATCTACTCAGGCTGATCAGAAAAGACATAATAAGTAACATAGCAGATTCTACAGGTATCAAAAAGATAAGGTAATTATAAGCACATTATGCCAACAGATTTAATAACTAAGATAAAATGGACAAATTCCTCAAAAGACAAAACTACCTAGTTTCACTCAATAAGAAATAGCCAGCATAGCCCCGTATCTATTAAATATGTAGTTTAAAACCTTCCCACAAAGAAAACCCTAAGTCTAGATGGCTTCATAGGTGAATTGTACCAAACATTTAGGAAGAAATAATGCTAGAAAAGATGGAATTTGGAAGAGATGGTACTGCTTACCAATTTATGAAGCCAGCATTATCCAGCTCCTAAAACCAAAGACATTAAAAGAAAAGAAAGCTGCAGACCAGTATCCCTCATGAATACAGGGGTGGGCAAAAACAGGTATAGTTTATTTTTGTATTATTATTAATTATGGAATCATTTGTTTATCCCACCTACAAACAACTGTAAACCTACTTTTGCCCACCCCTGTATAAATGGAAAAGTTCTTAACACAATTTTAGCAAATCCAACAATATCTAAAAAGGCTAGTACGTACACAAGTGGTGGTTAGGAATTCCAGGTTGGTTTGATCTTCAAAAATCAATGTAATTAGACTTATGAATAGATTAAGAAGAGAAACAATCTGAGTAAATACACAAAAATCATTTGACAAAACCCCATATCCATTCCAAATAAAAACGTTTAGCAAATTATAAAACAGAACAATATATTATTTGAGCTGATATTTAGTTGGCACACAGAAGTTGTGAAGTTGTAAAAAATTACAGCACTTTTGAACTGGTTGGTAAAGAGCTTCTTCCCTGAGCCTTGAGTGCTGCTCCCTGCTGCTCTGTTCACTCTCCTCTCACCTGGAACTATCTATAACCTTCCTACTCTCCAGGTAGCTAAATTTCTTTAGAACCTACTCCAGCCCTACATCAATGTCTTATTGATTACTGCTTATTCCATACTGGGGGTTAAATGTTTTGAATATCACCTTATATCTATGTCCACCATAACATTAAGTTTTGAGACAGTTTAGAACTAGTTATTAGTTTGTCAGAAAGCTTTAGGGTAATGAAACCATGCCTAATGCTGTTGGGAACAGAGCCACATTATGGGCCCATGTGCTGAGGCCTTATAACCCAAAAAAGCCGGGGGAGGAGGGCAGCATCCATTCTCTCTGCTGAGACTTGGCCTCTTATAAGGACGGAGGTTTTGATTGTGTATCTAGGGAAAGTCATGGGTCTAAATGGCTCCTCCAGTTTTTGAAGCAGGGATGGCTTATGGAGAAGATCTGGGCAGCCTAAAGCCTGGAAAGGCTATAGGTTGGAACAATTCCAAGGGTAAGTCACTGTCTTTGAGTCTAAGTGGTTGGGTGTTTAATGCATGTAATTGGTTTTGTGTACAAAATTGTAAACATATATGTGGAATATAAACCATGCACCACGTTAAAATTTATAACCAATCAAGAGAAAAGTTGTTCTCTTGTTATAATTCCAAAGAAACTGGTTGAAAATGCAATACTAATTGTATCTACTTGAACCAGTTTTATGTATATAGCACTGTTCAAATTGTTCAGTAATAGTAATCAATATTCTTAAAAGATTAGAGATAAAGTATTTAAATAAATATTCACTATACCTCTCTCTAAATTAGCCACCACCAGCACCCCAGAGCAACAACAACAATCATCTAGAAAAGACTGCATGTTGGCTTGTCAACACATCAACACTGTTGAATAAAATATCATTGTTTTATCAGTTGAAGATGTGAGGAAAATTATCAATAGTGCTAATAACATTTATCTCCCAAAACATTGCAAAAATTTGTAAAAAGAAAAATGCAAATAATTTTACTTTAAAAAGAGAATAAAGAAGATTAAAAAATAAATACCTTGGGATGTTGTACATCTTTATTTTTTAAGTTTTCTTTTTAAAAAATATGTCTTTATTGATTTCAGAGAGAGGAAAGGAGAGGGGGAGAGAGATAGAAATACCAAAGATGAGAGAGTCATTGATTGAGCCCACAACCCCTGATGGGGAATCGAACCCTGATCACCTGGATCCTAGGTCGATGCTCAACCACTGAGCCATGCCCGGCCGGGCTGTACATCTTTAGATCTGCGAATGGCCATTTGCTCAATCCCATACTCTCTTAGGTGTATAAGAAGAAATATATGGTGAGAATTTGCTCTGTCACACTACCTGTGAACTGTCCTGGGCAATGAAAGGATGGAAAACTGTTCCTTTAGGCTGGAGAAATATGTGAGACTTTTTTTTTTTTTTCATCAAAGGGTGCTTCTACTTTATTTTCAACTTTTACCATAACCAGTTCTTACCAATACCAAGTATTGGATTCTGCAAGAACATAGTTAAAACTTTGGTGAGGGATATCAATTTTACACACAGGGGTTAGATAAAAAAAATTCAAATTTTGGCTCTCTGGTATTAAGTTAAAATTTATATGAAGCTTGAAACTTAAAAAACTACCTAAATGTAAAAAGTTAAGACAGTTAAGTATTCATTGGTATGTCTATGTCCTTTATCATAAACAGTATATAATTAAGAATTCAACTATTTTTGAATTTGCAAGTCAGATCCAGTCAAGTAACCAGCCATGTATGATCCATAATCCTTTTAATTTTTAAAGACAAATAAATTTAATCTTGCAAATGTTCTCAGAAAGAACTGTCAGAAGTATCCTTCAGTAATAAAACAGCGGGATCACCCGTTTACCGAGACGGCCCAGCTGCCGCGCTGGGGCCGCGACAGGCCAAGGCCTGTAAGACGGCGCCTGGGAGCGTCCGCGCGCAGCCCGGAGCCGCAGGCCGGGCGGCCGCCTTGCAGCACTGCACCGACTGCTGGAGTTTCCGTAGTATTTTAAATGCCCGGTCTCAGGGGCACACAGCAGTGCCAATATTCATCGTGAAAGGCATCCTGCCCTTAGGCAGAGGACAGGAACTCCAGCCGCGCTCGGGGTCGTCCGCGGCTCCCCGCGCTTTGGAGAAGCTTCCCAGCCCCTGCGGGACTTTGCCTCCGCTGGTGGTAGCTGCGCGGTGGCTGCGGGGACTTCACGTTCTGCTGCCGAATCTGACCCTGTGAACCGCTGCTTTCGGGAGCGCAGCGCTGTGTTCGGCTGCGGGGGGGCGGCGGCGCGACCTGAAGGGAAACCTGCCCGGGGCGGGGGCGCCCGGGGGCGGGGCGGGGGCGCCCGGAGGCGGGGCGGGGGCGCCCGGGGCCCCTGGCGGTCCCAGCCCCGCCCCGGCGGCCGAGGGTCTCTCCACTTTCAGTAATAAATGGCTTGGGGGCGGGGGCCCAGGAGCACGCGAGCCGCCGAGGGGAGCACGGGCCCTGCGCCCTGGTGGACTAGCCGGGCAGGAGAGGGGCCCCCTGGCCACCTCGGAGCGCGGATAACGCGCCAGGTCCCCTCCCCTTCGTGCCCCGCAGGGCCCGAGCGCCCCCCCCCCCCCCCCCCCCCGGGCTTCCCCGCCCCGCCGGGCTCCAGCCACGAAACTGAAGAAAAGATGTAGTCTTCTGTCTTACCTAAGGCAGCATTTTTATTATATTCCCCAAATCAATTGTGTTTGTGATGATATTTCCAATCCAGACACATTTATTGATTAATAAAAAAAATGCTTCAAGGGATTCTGTTGTTTGAAATATTGATGCAATTTTTTTTCTGTTAGGAAATGTAATCAATATATTTTGAAACATCAAGAGTTACTTCAATTGAGCACTTGGCGACCTTTATCAGAGATAAAGCATAAATACAAGTGAACATCCATTTCACAGAATTGTATAATATGTTTAAAACTACAGTGTAATTTAGAGTGTGGTACTGACGTGAAGACAGACAGACTGAAACAGAGAGCCCCCAAACAGACCCTTGACTATATGGTCAAATGTTCTTCAACAAGGGTGCCCAGACCACTACACGGGAAAGGACAGGCCCCTCAGCAAATGGCTTGGAAAACAACATCCACGTGCGAAAGGATGGATTTGGGCCCTTCCTCAAACCATATACAAAAAATAACTCAAATTTGATTAATAATCTAACATAAGACCTAATACTATACAACTCCTACAAGAAAACAGCAGGCGAGCCTCATGACGCTATTTGGCGGGGGTTCCTTGGATATGACACTAACAGCACAGGCCGCAAAGCAAAAATCGACGGAGGAGGCCGCATCCCGCTGGAAGCTGCTGGCGCATCCGTGAAACCATCAGCAGAGCCTAAAAGCAGCCTGTAAAACGGGAGGAAACATGTGTAAATTGTATATCTGATACAGGGTTAATATCTAAAATATATAAAGAACTCATACAAACCAACAGCAACAGAAAACCCAACTTAAAAATAGGTAAAGGACTTGAATAGACATTGGAATAGAACTTGGAGCCTTTGTTCACTGTTGGGGGGAATGTAATCTGAGGCAGCTGCTATACAAACAGTATAAGGATTCTTCAAAAAATTAAAAATAGAATTACCATCTGATCAGAAATTCTGCTTCTTAATATGTACCAAATAATTTAAAGCAGGATCTTCAGGAGTTGTTTACATACCTGTATTATTTGCAGGATTGTTTATAATAGGAGATGGAAAACCCCCAAATGTCCACTGATGCATAAATGGATAAGAAAACGTGGTCTATGCATATAATGGAACATTATTTAGCCTTAAAAAAGAAGAAAATTTTACATGCTACAACACGGATGAATTTTGCAGCTGGCTCCTGGCCATATTTGCTTTATTTACACAGTAATTCCAAATGTTAGTCCAAGGACTAGCAGAGATCTAGGTCTACAGGGTAATGGAACAGTAAGGATGATACGATAAGTTTCTCTTAAAATTTGTTCAGTTAGAAAGGACTGTTTAATTCTGAAGTTATGCACATCTTCAATGTTCTTTGAACAACGTACTTTTTTTCTTAAAGAAATGAAAATCATGATAGAGTTTTTAAAGCCTTCATTTGAAAAAAGAAAGAAAGAGAGACAAGAGAAAAGTATGAACTTAATTCTGGAGAACCAAGAGTTGTTTGTTTATTGGCCTGACAAACATAAACACTGAGATTACCCCTCCAAGGCAGAGGTGAAGTTATTTTCACTGTGGTTTTAATTTTCTTTGATGACCAATAATGCTGAGCATTTTTTCATGTGCTTATTGACCATTCATGCATCTTCTTTGGTGAAGTAACTTATTAAAGTTTTGCCCAATGTAATTGAACTGTTTACCCATTAAGTTATAAGAGTTCTTTATGTATCTGTGGTGGCCGAGTAAAAGCCAGGAGGAAAAGCATAAGGAAACAAGCTAAGTGTCCATCGATATGCGACTGGATAAAGATGTGGTACATATGGACAATGAAATATTGCTTAGCCATAAAAGAATGAAATCAGACCATTTGCAAAAAACAAGGATGGATCTAAGTAACAATTTTCAATCTTTTCATCTCATGGGACACAAACTAATTACTAAATTTTGTCCCACCAATATAATATATATTGGTAAAAAATTATCTATCTGACAAAAATTGTTATAATTTTGATTTATGCACACCAGACAGCTAGTGTTGTGTTGGCTGTTGTCATTTTTAAAAAAATATGTTTTTATTGATTTCAGACAGAGGACGGGAGAGGGAGAGAGAGGTAGAAACATCAATGATGAGTCATTGACCAGCTGCCTCCTGCTCGCCCCCTACTAGGGATCGAGCCCAGAACCCGGGCATGTGCCCTGACTGGGAATCAAGCCCTGACCTCCTGGTTCTTGGGTCAGTGGCCAACCGCTGAGTCCTGCCAGCCGGGCTCTTGACATTTTTTTAATTTGAAAAGCTACGGGAAAAGAGGTCAATGCCCTGGACTCAATAGTCAGGTATTGCAAGTTTTAAAAATTCTTGCGGCACACTGGTTGACAATTGCTGACCTAGAGTGTTTTATGCTAAGTGAAATAAGTCAGATAGAAAAAGACAAATACCATATGATTACACTTATATGTGGAATCTGAAAAAAAAAAAAATGAACAAACAAAATGAAACAAACTCATAGATACATAAGATAAACTGATGGTTGCCAGGTGGAAAGGGGTTTGCAGGGCTGGGTGAGAGTGTTGGAGGGATTTAAAAGTACAAGTTGGAAGTCACAAAATAGCCACAGTGATGGAAAATACAGCATAGGGAATACAGTCAATAATATTGTCATAACTTTTATGGTGCCAGGTGGGTACTAGAATGATCACTCTTGATAATCACTTTGTAAATTATATAAGTATCTAACCACTATTCTGTACACCTGAAGCTAATATCATATTGAATGTCAACTTTAATTAAAAAATTGAAAAAAATAATAAAGTGATAGCACTTCCTGCACCATGACAGTGGCTACTTTTCTAATCTTTGAGGAATAGAAAACATTCTCTGCATCTCTCTTTGAGTTTCTTTTAACAAAATAAGAGGAACTTGTAGTTTTCTAGTTTAGTCTCTAGAATTGCATCAGCACTAAGTCAGGAAAAACATGTAAGTGACCCAACTGTGCATGTGGGAAAGACAGGGCCAAGGGAAGGTAATTATCAAACGGCCCAAGAGGAGGCGGACTTTCCATCCTCATGCACCCTGTAGGGGCTCCATGTCCACCCTTTACCTGGATGTGACTGCTCCTGGGATATTGGTCCATGACGTCCCAATTCCTTTTCCTGCATGTTTCTTATCCCGGGAAATGATTTGTGATGCAGCTGTTAGGGCGACAGCTGGGTCTCGTTCCACAAACATGTATGTTACCTGTGAACTGGGATAGTCAGCCTCCCTGCCCTTCCTGGTATAATTCTCTTCAAGTTAGAAACTCCCTAGAGGCCCCAAGGTACATTGTGGCCATGCCTCCCTGCCTGGGACCTGACAGATCAGGGATTGGTTCTCATTTGACAGAATGTGTCCATATCCTTGGCCAAGGAAACCCCCTTGCTGATGAAGGTAAATTCTGAGGGGGGGGGGGGTGTTTCTGAAGCTCATGCTCTCAGATAATCACCAGTTTACACATTCACTCATGTTGTTGCTGACATGTCTAGTCTGGTAGCTGGCCCGAGCCCACAGAGCTCGTAGCCCGGCTGTGGCTCTGCTGTTTTCCACAGTCATGTGCTGTGGTCATGGCATGGCGGCTATGATTTTCCTGTTAGCAGCTTTGATAGATGAGACATGAGAGGGGCAGTGCAGGGAGGTCAGTGGAATGTCATAAAACTGATGATGCAGGGGCATGGACACAGCCTTACCTGTTCTAACACTGAAATGCTCCCAGCCTGGGTGGAAATGGACACTGCTCTGAGCTTGCCCTGAGGACCCACTCCATGATCAGGAGCTAATGGGTTATAACCTGGCCTTTTGAACATATTCCCCCATAAACACTCTATAAAAGCAAGGCCAGATGAATGGCTTGGCAATTGTGAATTATCCCCTCTATTCAAAGCCTGTGTCACTGAGACACAGCAGGCTGGCCTCTGCCAGGGTGGCCTTCTCGGTGGAGCCAGGAGCTGAGTGTGATCCTGATTCCTGACATCCCAGGCTTTCCCTGGCATGGCTCAGCCTTCTGGGGTTGTGATTTGCTAGAGAAAAGAGAGGTAAGACAATATCTCCAAAGAGAAAGAGACATGTCAGTTTCCAGGGCGAATCAGGGCTGTGGGAAACGAGGGTGCCCAAAGGATTTCCACTGCAGGACTGTGAAGCTCCTGAGGCCCACTGCAGGACTGTGAAGCTGCATGTAGCGATATGTAATAACTCTTGTGCCTGGTGACATAGCCCAGGAGGAACAACTTAATGCACTTTTGGGCATCCATTTGTCTAAACTGCTCTGACTGTCATCCAGAAGAGAACCACATTGGCAGCAGTGGTCACATGTCACTCAATCTTTGCTTTCTTTAGGTTAGGGGTAGGGTTAGAGTTAGGGTCAGAGTCAGGGTTAGAATTTGGGGTCAGGGTTAGGTTAGGGTTAAGGTAAGGGCCATGGTAAGAGGCTTAATGTCAGGGTCAGGATTAAAATGGTGTGGTCAGGGTGAGGGTTAGAGTTTAGAGTTTAGGGGTCAGTGTCAAGGGTCTTGGAGTCCTGGGTTAGCATTGTTAGAGTTTAGGGTTTGAGGTTAGAAGTTAAAGGGCTTGGGTAGAGATTAGGAGGCTAGGATTAGAAGGTTAGGATTAGGTTTAAGCTTTACTGACACACTTCCCATCTCCCTTCTCCATCTATCTGAGGCCTTCAGGATGGACAGGACTTGCCCAGAGTCACACATGAGTCAGGGGTTGAGCTGGACCATTGGCTGTCTGTCCCTCGGTCTGAATGCTGATAGTAGAAGAATAAAATGCCTGCTTTGGCCTTTGTTTCAAATCCAACTCAACCACAGTACACGGCTGTGGAGGGCCTCAGAGGTCACAGGGTTTTCTTCTGTCCTAGCACCTGGGAAGGGTGGTGCTGGCCCCACTGTGTCTAGACAGGTTCCAACACAGCCCTGACACACGAGGGCGCTCAGTAGACAAGTGTAGATTTATACAGGGTGCAATGACCTGCCACCCCCCAGGTACACCTTCCGAAGGGCAGACGGGGCCCTCCCAGGACTGGCGGGATCCTTTGTCCCATCTGAGTGGCCAGCAGTACACAGTCAGGACTGAGACAGGACAGCCCTTGGCTCCCTGCCATCCAGGCAGGCATATGTGCTCCTTCAGCTCAGGCCAGCCTGGACCCAGTCGACCTCCGTGGCCAATAACTGAGCTGACCGTGCTTCTGGGCGACTGAACTGCTGCCTGAGCAGCGTCAGCAGCCCGTTGGGATTTTTCAATTTTCAACATCCATGTGGATGAGACAAGCACCACCTCCCTCAGGGCCTCTTAGCCTTCCAAGAGAGGTATTAGCCCCGCACACAGCCACCAGCCAGCAGACTGGACCTGCAATCCTTTGACCCTTTCCCGTTGTAACAAACCTTTGCCATTTTCACTCACTGAGAATCAAAGATTGGGAGCAACTGCATCTCCCAACAGGCTGTTTCACGTGGAGGCTGCGTGGACTCAGAGAGCCACACGTGTCCATGGTCCAGCCCCTTGGGTCTTCAGTAAGTGGACCAGTTGTAGGTTCCCAGGTATGGAATAACCACTGAGCCTCACACTACTTCACTGGCAAGAATTTTCTTACCACCCTCACATTTGGTCTCTGCTCTTTGTAAAGAAGAGAAAGAAACTGAAAAATGAGCCACTTTGTTCTTTGGAGATGGCTGGTTAATGTGGCCAGGGGCCAGATAGGACTCTTGGGTCCCACCTTCCAGGGACACTGATGAGGTCTGGGTGCCACCTAAGGGCACATGAGCTATTCTGGGCCAGCCTCTTTGATGCAAGGACCCAATGCCCAAGGCAGGAGACGGTTTACCACCAACAGCAACGCTGTCTTTTTAGCAAGTGGAATTGCTTCTTGCCACTGTGTGAGGACAGCAAGGGAGCTGGATGGTTGGCTGCAGCCCCTCATCTGAAGTAAAATCCTTCCTTCCTGGGCTTCAGGTCTGCAGCTGTGCAGTGGGCCATTAGTGCTGTGAAGTCTGCTGGTTTCCCTGTTCTGATGCTCAAGTCC
Source organism: Miniopterus natalensis (assembly GCF_054644295.1). NCBI lineage: Eukaryota > Metazoa > Chordata > Mammalia > Chiroptera > Miniopteridae > Miniopterus > Miniopterus natalensis. The sequence continues at coordinate 7,134,190 of NC_142092.1, read as the reverse complement.
TGCACCTCAGCTTTCCTTTGGGAACTACATCTCATCTGCTTCCAGACCAAACAGTTGCAGAGGGCTGGTCCCACATGTAGCCAATCCTCCTGTTTCATCTTCCGGCGGCTGGGGGGGGCGGGTGTTCCAGGGTGAAGACGTGACCCAAGCCCAGCCACAGGCATTTAAAGCTGTGACTTTTGACAGAACCCTCAGGAAGGTGAAGCCCTTCCCAGTAGAATGGTTGGTGAGTGGTGTCAATCTGGAATTGCTGGAGGCCCCAAACGCAGTGAGAGAGACTGTGCCCCTGAGTGGAGCTCCCCAAAGGCACTTAGCAGGATGGGGAGCTGGAGAGGGACCAGGTCCCACTTTGAGAGTATGAGCCCCTGGATCTGCCAGGTACAAACCAGGTTTAAGCTTTCCTCTTGCAAGTATTCATTTATTTCTACCACCTAAAAATGATTAATGTATTTTACCTCAGTAAGTGTGTCCAGTCCCTTGCAATCAAAAACTCCTGGCCGCCCAGCCAGGTGTGGCTCAGCCGTTGAGCATCAACCTAGGACCCAGGAGATCAAGGTTCGATTCCTGGGCAGGGCACATGCCCAGGTTGCAGGCTTGATCCCCAGTCAGGGCCGTGCAGGAGGCAGCTGATCTATGGCCGACTCTCTCATCATTGATGTTTCTATCTCTCTCCCTCTCTTTTTCTCTCTTTGAAATCAATAAAGATATATTTAAAAACAAAACAACAACAAAAAACTCCCGGCCAACAAACACATCAGAATCAATATCCCTGAGAGCCCCCCTGCAGGGTGCCCACACTACATGGGCATGCCTGGGGGAGATGAAGACACTGGATGGGGTCAGGTACCAGGAGAGATGCCCAACAGCTCTGTCCCTGTTCTTTCCCTGCTCAGTGACAGGAAAACCCCAGAACAGTGAGAGGAGACCCAGCAGGGAAAGAGGTCCCTGGATGGCTAATTAGTCTGTTTGAATTTTCCTTATCTTAGGATTCATTTTATTAATGTTTATTTTTAGTAGGGAATCACCCATTTCCTCTAGGTTTCCAGTTTGATGCAATAGATTTATATTAATCAACTTTTAATTTCCCCTCTCTTAGTGCTCTTCACTGAGGAAGAACAGATTTTAAAAGGCTGGGGACAGGCAGGGTGCAGAAGTACAGGAGTTACTGTTCCAGGTCTCTGCTTCTGGCTGTACTCCTGTGAAGGGCTAGGCTCCCTCCTCCCTCCCCCACCCCCACCCCCAGCAGCCTACCTAAGTCCTACCCCCTAGAAGAGCTTGGGTGAGTGCATGGCAAGCTGAGCATTAGGTAATGTGTAGATTTTATTCAAATAGAATGACCAAGGTTCAACCCAAAGCTGCCAGGACTATTTGCATGACTACTTGTCCAGAATACTGCGTGTGCATGTCCTTCTGGCCCATCCTGGTCCATTTAGGCCTCAGTACAGGACTCAGAAATGTGTTAGCATCAGTCATCAGTTTAAATACCTGTTTAATAGAGATACGGGTATAACAATTAGAGATAAAAATTGTCCCTGTCTCACTGGCTAATGAGAACTGTAGGTGAGATAAGAAATGTGAAGAGCCTAAAACTGGCTGCATCTCAACGTGAGGTTAGTATTGGGTCTGGATTCTCATTAAATTTTAATTCCATGTGGGCAGAGCCCTTGGCAGAGACCCTCAGGTCTGCTTGTCAGGAACCAGCCTGAGAAACGAACAAACCTGAGGTCGAGCGGTGGGAATGAAAGAGACAAAGTCAAGGGATCAGGGGGACTGTCCTCTGACCAGGAGCAGCTCCAAAGGGCTTCAATGCCTTTATTATATAGTAAGCGACAAACTCCAGAAAAACGTGAGGTTACCAAAAATGCTTTTCTCTGCTGCCCTCTGGTGTTCATCATGGGAATAACATCTGAGGGGAGACAGCCAGGAAAAGTTCTTCTCTGTTGCCATCTAGTGCGCATCTTGGAAATAACACCTAAGTGCAGGTCACCAGGAAAGGATTTTCTGCTGCCATCTAGTGAGCATCTTGGTAATAACACCTAAATAGCACCTCGGAAAAAAACTCCTCTGTCAAGTGGCTTCTGAGCCAATAAAGAATGAGTGTGCCCCGGATGTGGTCTTCTGTGCCCTGGAAGCTGCCCACTGAAATGTGGAGTTCTCAAGGTGAATCCTGGTGCATGGTTTTGCAGGCTCTGAAACAGCTGCCTTCCCACCTGGCTCTTATTTATGCATGCTTCATGCCACCCTCCTCTTTTGCCTGCCTACCTTCCTCAGGGCAGTTTTGAAGTAACAATATGCTTAGAGAGCCTCTGTAGGTCACCACACCTGGGTGCAGTGGGGTGCAAACCAAAGATTTATTCTGCATGTAGAAAAGGTAGCCCAGAGGACAAGGAACCCAGGTCTGACAGCAAAGATCTTGGGTACGGAAAAACCACACAAAGGCCTCAGGAGCCAGATTGCAGTGGCAGGGAGAGCTTTGGAGTCAGGCTGCGGAGGGATCCTGGGCTCTGGCTTGGGGGTTGGGGCTGGAGACACCTTGGGGACTTAACTCCAGATGCTGCATTGGCAGGAGGAGCTGAACACCAGGCTTCTTGGGAAGCTTTGCTGGAACCACCACACCCCTACAATCTGTAGTAGCAGGACCTGCCCTGAGGGTTAGTGTAGAGTCTCTCAGCCCTGCCCTTGGGCCATACTCAGGTTCAGGAGGCTGACCTGGTGTGGGAACTTCAGGACCTGGGGTCCTAAAGGCACCTATAGGAGAACTGGGGATCAGTGAAGATTCAGTGAAGGCTCCCCCAAGAAACCCCAAACCCTTAGGCCTTGTATGCAGCCAGCAACAGGGGCAGGCGGCAGGTCAACACCCTGCACCCTGTAGGCAGAAAACAGCCAGACAACAGCCACGCCTGTGGTCACAGCAGAGCTCGGCAGGAACACTGGCTACATGTGTGAAAGGCAGCTAACGGCCACCTACCACCTGTAAACCCCAGCCATATACTGGCGAGGGCTTGTGGAGGTCCCACATTAGAGGCCGAGTACAGGGTTTCTTGAGAAGAGGGAAGCAAGCTGTGCTGCCAGGCTGCGGGCCCCTTCAGGAAGGCCCTGGTTATTGATACCTGGGGCGGGTGTTGCACGAATCAGAAAAAGGAAGAAAAGCGTAAAAAGGCAATAATGTTAACAGCTTCCTCAGCTCCTGGGGTGCATGAAATTTGGGAAATAATAGTTTTGGGGTAAAGTTGTTTCCTCAGAAGGAGCCAGGAACAGTTCAGGAACTGGGGGAGGGGGTATCATGTGAAATAATACATGATGCAGGAAGGTCTTTTCCAGAGGTGGATGAAGAACCCTGTACTCATTTTTTCATTTGAGTATTTAAAGTCAAGCATTGTTCTAGGCACTGGAGCTACAGAGATAAATAAGGCAAACGCAGGCCCAATATCCCCTTTTTGGGAAACAGTGAAACAACACTAATGGTAATGACCATGACCACAGCTAGCCTTTCTAGCACTGTTACACCGCAGACATGTGTTATATCCTTATTTCACATGTTACCCCATGCCTATGACATGAGGAGGTACCCAATGTATGTGGAATAAATGAATAATGACATTTCCTCAAGGCAGGATAATAGGATCAATTCTCCCAAGAAGCTGTCCTCTTTGCATCGAGGCCCTCTAGTTACTCTAGGTTTCCAAAGTCCCATTTCCCTTAATCCAGCCCTGAAAGAAGAGAGCTGGGGCTTCCGCAGAGCAAGATGCATAGCCAGTGTCCAGAGTTTCCATTCCATGTTGGAATTGGGTCCAGTAGAGCATCAGGCTGGTTGCAGTCAATTAGTTCATTACGTGTGGGGTCCACATGGCTGTGGGCCATGTGGGTAAATGCAGGGGAGCCAAGAGAGCACACTTCCTGCTACAAGAGTCCCAAGAGAACCAAGAGCAACCAAGCAGGCCAGGAGCCAAGAAACCAAGAAACCAAGAAACTCCTTTCTTTGGGGATTAAATATTCCAAAGCTTCCTAAGCTTTCAGTGGGCATGCTTACTCTGGCCAACGACCTGTTCCCAGGTGTGACAGACAGACAAGTACCTTCCCTACATCACCCACACTTTACTGGGCATGAGTCTATCTCCTTCCATCCTGTTCCTTCCCCCAGCGATCTGTGGGGAATAGACAGGTGGCTTCCTGGGGAGTGTTAAACTGCAGCTTCCTGGTAAAGCTGCACTAATGACATCCCTATAATATTTGGCCTTCCCTCTGCTCCTTTCCTGTCATTAACAATTAGGTTAATTAAAATGGTATCAGTACTAGAAGCAGGATTTATTATACATTAGTCACATTGCTGGAAAATATTTTTGAAAAAAATCTCTTTTTTTTTTTTTCCCAATCACCACTTATCCCCCCTATGCCATCAACTCCACCAATCCTCCCCACAGATCTGTGTGCCTGCTCTCTGTCTATGAGTCTGTCTCTATTTTGCTGGTAGTTCAGTTTGTTCATTAAATTCCACACATGAATGAAATCATATGGTACTTCTCTCTCGCTGACTGGCTTATTTCACTTAGCATAATGTTCTCCAGTCCAGGTCTATCTATGCTGTTGACAGGGTAAGTTTTTTTCCTTTTTATGGCAGAGTAGTATTCCATTGTGTAAATGTACCACAGCTTTTTTATTATTTTTTATATCAAATGTGACTTTTATTTATTTATATTTTTTCAGGTGATTTAAAAATTTTTTATCTTTATTGTTGAAAGTATTACAGATATCTCCCCACAATGGTCCCTTCCACCCCGAATCCACCCCCTCAGGCCTTCCCAACACTATTGTCTGTGTCCATGGGTTATGCATGTATGCATATAAATTCTTTGATTAATCTCTCCCCACCCACTCCCCTACCTCTGCCTTCTCTCTGAGATCCCTCAGTCTGTTCCATGCTTCTATGTCTCTGTATCTATTTTATTCATCAGTTTATTTTGTTTATTATATTCCACATATGAGTGAGATCATGTGATACTTGTCTTTCTGTGACTGGCCTATTTTGCTTAACACAGTATTGTCCAGCTACGTCCATGCTTTCCCAAAGGGTAAGAGATCCTTCATTTTTACAGCTGCATAGTACTCCATGATGTAAATGTACCAGAGCTTTTTTATACATTCATCTACTGATAGGCACTTGGGCTGCTTCCAGATCTTAGCTATTGTAAATTGTGCTGCTATGAACATAGGGGAGCATATATTCTTCCTGATTAGTGTTTTGGGTTTCTTAGGATATATTCCCAGGAGTGGGATCACTGGGTCAAATGGCAGCTCCATTTAAAATTTTTTTACATTCTCACCCATGGATATTTTTTCCATTGCTTTTCAGAGAGAGTGGAAGGGAGAGAGAAAGAGAAAGAAACATCAATGTGAGAGGGATCCATCTATTGGTTGCCCCCCCCCCCAATGTGCCCCAACTGGGGCTGGGGGTGAGCCTGCAACAAGGTATGTGTCCTTGGCTGGAATCAAACCCAGGACCCTTCAGTCTGTGGGCCGATGCTCTAACCACTGAGCCAAACTGGCTAGGGCCCATTTTTAATTTCTTGAGGAAACTCCATATTGTTTTGCATAGTGGCTGAACCAGTCTGCATTCCCACCAGCATTGTATTAGGTTCCCTTTTCTCCACACCCTCACCAGCACTTGTCGTTTGTTGATGGTAGCCATTCTGGCAGGTGTGAGGTGATACCTCATTGTGTGTTTTTTTTAAATTTATCTTTATTGTTGAAAGTATTACAGGTGTCCCATTTTCTCCCCCAATTGACCCCCTACACCTCGCTCCCACCCCCTCCCCAAGCCTTCACCCCATTATTGACTATGCCAATAACTTCTTCGGTTAATCTCTTCCCACCCTCCACCCCCTTTCTTCTTTCCTCTGAAATATGATTGTCTGTTGCCTGCGTCATTGTCTCTGGATCTTTTTAGTTCGTCAGATTCTTTTGTTCATTAGCTTCTTCCTAAAGAAGACCCTTCAACATTTCCTGTAGTGCTTGTCTGGTGGTGATGAACTCCTTTAGCCTTTTCTTATCTGTGAAGCTCTTTATCTGGCCTTCAGTTCAAAATGATAGCTTTGCTGGGTAGAGCAATCTTGGTTGTAGTTTCATGTTTTTCATCACTTTGAATATTTCTTGCCACTCCCTTCTGGCCTGCAAAGTTTCTGTTGAGAAATCAGCTGACAGTCATATGAGTGCTCCCTTGTAGGTAACTAACTGCTTTTCTCTTGCTGCTTTTAAGATTCTCTCTTTTTCTTTAATCTTTGGCATTTTATTTATTTTTTATTTTATTTTTATTTTATTTTTTTTTAACATATCTTTATTGATTTCAGAGAGAGGAAAGAAGAGGGAGAGAGAGAGAGACAGAAACATCAATGATGAGAGAGTCATTGATCAAGCCCACAACCGGGGCATGTGCCCTGACCGGGAATTGAACCCTGATCGGCTGGATCCTAGGTTGAGGCTCAACTGCTGAGCCACGCCCAGCTGGGCATAACCTTTGGCATTTTAATTATGATGTGTCTTGCTGTGGGCCTCTTTGGGTTCCTCTTGTTTGGGACCCTCTGTGCTTCCTGGACTTGTAAGTTCATTTCTTTCCTCAGGTAGGGGAAGTTTTCTGTAATTATTTTTTCAAATAGGTTTTCAACTTCTTGCTCTCTTTCTTCCCCTTCTGGCACCCCAATAATGCAAATGTTGGGCCACTTGAAGTTGTCCCAGAAGCTCCTTATAGTATCTTCATATTTCTGGATTCTTTTTTCTTGTTGCTCTTCTGGTTGGGTGTTTTTTGTTTCCTCATGTTCCAAATTGCTGATTTGATTCTCAGGGTCCTTTACTCCACTGTTGGTTCTCTGTAAATTATTCTTCATTTTAGTTCATGTAGCCTTCATTTCAAATTGGTACTTTATTATGTCATCGATTTTCTCAGTTGTTTTCATAATATTCTTACTAATATGGTTGAGCATCCTTATAAACAAAATTCTGAACTCTATCTGTTAGCTTGCTTGGTTCTATTTCATTTAGTTCCTCTTCTAGAGATTTCTTCTGTTCTTTCCTTTGTGGCATATTTCTTTGCCTCCACATTTTGGCTGCTTCCAGGTGTTTGTTTCTATGTATTAGGTTGAGCTGCTATGTCTCCTGGAATTTGTAGAATGGCTTTGTGTAATAAGTGTCCTGTAGGGTCCAGTGGCTCAGCCTCCCCAGCCACCAGAGCTGGACCTTCTAGGTGTTCCCCTGTGTGGGCTGTGTGCTCTGACTTGTTGTAGTTGAGCCTTGGTTGCTGTTGGTGTCACTGGGAGGAATTGACCCCCAGGCCAATAAGCTGTGAGGACCAGCTGCAACTACAGCCAAAGAGCTGCTGTGCTGGAGACACCTCTACGGAGCAGGATTTACTTCAGTGGAGGTTTGGTGTTCTCCAAGTGCTCCCCTTGAGTGTGTCACTCACGGATGTGGAAGGGTTGTAATCCAGATTGGTCTAGTCTGACCACCAGGTGCACTGTCTCTGGGGCCTCCTAGGAGGTGCAAAATCAGCCTCTGCCTGTGCCTTGCCCAGGGCCACCCAACATGAGCTACACAGCAAACTGTAGTTGGCTGCTACTTGTGCTGGGCTTTGCGTTATCCAGGAGAGGCCAAGCTATGGACCAATGCAGGCTACCGCTAGTGCCAGGCCTGAGGCCACTTATCAAGATGTATGGGGCACACTGCTGCTTGTTTGAGAGGTTTTAGGAAAGTCCTAAGCATAAGGCTTGTGAGGCCACTTGCACAGAAAAGCTACTGGAATTGACTTGGATGAGCTTGCAGGTAGGGAGGGGCAGGGTCTCTGGGAATCACCAGGGTGGGGCCAAAGGTGTGAGTCAGGTGCTGGTGATTCAAATATGGCTCTTGCCTGCCAGCTGTGTGGGGGGAGGGCTTGCCAAAGGAGCAATGGTTCTGCCAGCTCCTCTGTCTGGGAGAAAGCTGCACCTCCACCTCTTGCCCCAATTTCAGGCAACTAGTTCCTCCCCAAATGTCCCAGGTTCCTTTCAAGCTGCTACCCAGTGCTGGAGCTCAGAGGGAGCACATCTGAGTGAGTCAATTCGTGGGCCTTTTAAGAAGAAAGCCTGGGGCTCCTGCACCCTCTGCATCCTTCAGAGACAGTCCTTGCTAATTTTCACAGCCCAAAGTTGTGGGGATTTCTCTTCCCGGCCCTGGAGGCCTGGGCTGGGGGCGCTGATGTGGGGCTGGGACCGCTTGCTCCTCCAGGAAATCTCCACCGAGATATCCCTCCTGGGTTTAAACCACCACACCAGGTGTGGGCCCGCAGCCACGTCTCCAGGATTCAGCCCTGATCCACCCGTGTTTCTGCACCTCCTACTGGTCTCGATACTCCTTCAGTTCCCCGGTTGTGGGGCTTCTGTTCAGCTAGATTTCAGGAGGTTCTGGGTGCTAGTTGTTCTGTATTTTAGTTGTAATTTTGATGTGGTTGTGGGAGGTGGCGGGTACAGCTCTTACCTACACTGCCATCTTGCTTCTTCTCATTGTGGTTTTAATTTGTATCTCTCTGATGATTAGCGATGTTGAGCATTTTTTCACGTCTCTTGGCCATCTGTATGTCCTCTTTGAAGAAGTGTCTATTCTTGACCCATTTTTGGATAGGATTGTTTGTTTTCCTGGTGTTGAGTTGTATGAGTTCCTTGTATATTTTGGAAATTAACTCCTTATCAGATGTATCATTGGAGAATATGTTCTCCCATTCAGTGGGTTTCCGTTTATTTTGTTGGTCGTTTCTTTTGTAGTGGAGAAGCTTTTTAGTTTGATGTAGTTCCATTTGTTTTTTGTTTCTTTTGTTTCTCTTGCCCTAGGAGATGTATTGGCAAACATATTGCTTCAAGAGATGCCTGAGACTTTGCTGCCTATATTTTCTTCTAGGATTTTTATGGTTTCACATCTTACATTTAAGTCTTTTATCTTTTTTGAGTTTATTTTTGTGTACAGTGTAAGTTGGTGGTCTAGTTTTATTTTTTTGCATGTACCTGTCCAATTTTCCCAACACCATTTATTGAAGAGACTGTCTTTATTACATAATATGTTCTTGCCTCCTTTGTCAAATATTAAATATAATGGCTTGGGTTGAATTCTGATTTCTCTGTTCTGTTCTATTGATCTATACGTCTGTTCTTGTGCCAGTACCAGGCTGTTTTGATTACGGTGGCTTTGTAGTATAACTTGGTATCTGGTATTGCGATCCCTTTAACTTTGTTCTTCTTTCCCAAGATTTCCATGGCTATTTGGGGTCTTTTTGGTTTCATATCCATTTTTGGAGTATTTGTTCTAGATCTGTGAAATATGTTGTTGGTATTTTAATAGGGATTGCACTGAATTTATAGATTGCTTTGGGTAGTATGGACATTTTAATGATGTTAATTTTCCCAAACCATGAGCATGGTATATTCTTTCACTTGTTTATATCTTCCTTTATTTCTTTTTGCAATGACCTGTAGTTTTCAGGGTACAGGTCTTTTACCTCCTTGGTTAAGTTTATTCCTACATATCTTAATTTTTTTGTTGCAGTGGTAGATGGGATTTTTTTAGTTTTTCTTTCTGAGAGTTCATTATTAGTGTATAAAAATGCCAGCGATTTCTGGGTGTTAATTTTGTATCCTGCTACCTTGCCAAATTAATTTATCAAATCTAGTAATTTTTTGGTAGAGTCTTTAGGATTTTCTATGTACAATATCATGTCATCTGCAAATAATGACAGTTTTGTTTCTTCCTTTCCAATTTGGATGCGTTTTATGTTTTCCTCTTGTCTTATCCCTGTGGCTTGAACTCAGTACTATGTTGAATAAGAGTGGTGAAAATGGACATCCCTGTCTTGTTCCTGTTCTTAGGGGAAATGGTTTTAGTTTTTATCCATTGAATGCGATGTTGGCTGTAGGTTTGTCATAAGTGGCCTTTATTATGTTTAGGTATAATCCCTCTATTCCCACTTTGCTGAGAGTTTTATCAAAAATGGGTGTTGGATTTTGTTGAATGCTTTTTCTGCCTCTATTGATATGATCATATGATTTTTATCTTTCAATTTGTTCATGTGATGTATCACATTTGTTGATTTGGAAATATTGTACTAGCCTTGCATCCCTGAAATAAATTCCACTTGGTCATGATGTATGACCTTTTTAATATATTGCTGGATCCTATTTGTTAGTATTTTGTAGAGTATTTTAGCATCTATGTTCATCAGCAATGTTGGCCTGTAATTCTCTTTCCTTGTAGTGTCTTTATATGGTTTTGGAATTAGGATAATGCTGGCCTTATAAAAAGACCTTGAAAGTGTTCCCTCCTCTTGTATTTTTTGGAATAGTTTGAGGAAAATAGGTGTTAGTTCTTTGAATGCTTGTTAAGACACTCCTGTGAAGCCATCTGGGCCAGGGCTTTTGTTTGCTGAGAAGTTTTCTATTACTGCTCCAATTTCATTGGCTGCTATTGGCCCATTCTGGTTCTCTGATTCTTTCCAATTCAGCTTTAGAAGATTGCATTTTTCTAGGAATTTGTCCATTTCATCAACATTGTCCATCTTGTTGGCATAGAGTTTTTCATAGTGTTTTCTTACAACCCTTTATATTTCTGTTGGATCAGTTGTTACTTCACCTCTTTCATTTCTGATGTTGTTTATTTGGGTCCTCTCTCTTTGTTTCTTGATGAGTCTGGCTAAAGGTTCATCAATCTTGTTAACCTTTTCAAAGAACCAGCTCTTGGTTTCATTGATCTTTTGTATTGTTTTTTTAGTCTCTATGTCATTTACTTCTTCTCTGATCTTTACTATTTCCTTCCTTCTTCTTACTCTGTGCTTTTCTTGTTTTTCCCTTTTGAAGTGTTTAAGTTGTAGGATTAGATATTTTATTAAGTTTTTCTTGTTTCTTGAGGTAGGACTGTCGTGCTGTGAACTTCCCTTTCAAGACTGCTTTCATTGTGTCCCATAGATTTGGGGTTGTTGTGTGTTCATTTTCATTTATTTCTAGGAAGTTTTTTATTTCTTCCTTGATCTCATTGGTAACCCATTCATTGTTTAATAACATGCTATTTTGCCTCCATGTGTTTGAATGTTTTCAAGTATTTTTAATGTTGTTGATTTCTAATTTCATGCCATTGTAATCTGAGAAGATGCTTGATATGATTTCAATAATCTTGAACTTGTAGAGACTGGTTTTGTGTCCCAACATGTGGTTTTATCTTTGAGAATATTGCATGTGGACATGGGAAGAATGTATATTCTGTTGTTTTTGGGTGAAATGTTCTATAAATGTCAACTAAATCCATCTGATCTAGTGTGTCATTTAGAGTCACTGTTTCCTTGTTGATTTTTTGTCTGGAAGACCTATCCAGTGAGGTCAGTGGGGTGTTAAAGTCCCATAATTTGACAGTATTGCTCTTGATCTCTCCCTTAAAGTGCTCCAGAAGTTTTTTATATAGTTAAGTGCTCCTATATTGGGTGCATATATGTTTACCAGGGTTATATCCTTCTGTTGGATTGATCGCTTTAGTATTATGTAGTGACCTTTATTGTCTCTTGTTATGGCCTTCAGTTTGAAGTCTATTTTGTCAGATATGATATTGCCACCCCAGATTTTTTTCTTTTCCATTTTCATGGAAAAATTTTTCCCATCCCTTCACTCTTATCCTGTGTGAGTGTTGTGTTCTGAGGTGGGTCTCTTGTAGACAGCGTGTATTTTGGTCATGTTTTCTCATTCATTCTGCTATCCTATGTCTTTTGATTAGAGCATTTAATCCATTTATGTTTAAGGTTATTATTAATAGGTACTTATGTATTATCATTTTAATTCTTTATGCCTATGTTTCTCTCTCTATTTCTACTTCTTATTGCAGCAGTCCCTTTAACATTTCTTGCAATGCTGGCTTGGTGGTGATAAACTCCTTTAGCCTTTTTTAAAAAAATATAGGAAGCTCTTTATTTCACCATCTATTATGAATGATATCCTTGTTGAATAGAGTAGTCTTTGTTTCACATCTTTGCTTTTCATTATCTTCAATACTTCATGCCATTCCCTTCTGGCCTGTAGAGTTTTTGGTGAGAAATCAGCTGACAGCCTTATGGGAGCTCCTTTGTAGGAAACAGATTCTTTTCTCTTGCTTTTAAGATTCTCTCTTAACCTTGAATTTTTGGCATTTTAATTATGATGTGTCTGGGTATGGACCTCTTTAGGTTCTTCTTGCTTGGGATTCTCTGTGCCTGCGGAACTTGTGTGACTTTTTCCTTCACCAGGTTAGGGAAGTTTTCTGCCATTATTTCTTCAAACATGTTTTCTATCCCTTGCTTACTTTCTTCACCTTCTGGCATTCCTATGATGCAAATATTGTTACACTTCATGTTGCCCCACAGCTTTCTTAAACTGTCCTCCTGTTTTATTGTTGGTTTTTTTTGGTACTCTGATTGAGTTATTCTTCTACCCTGTCTTCTAATTCACTGATCTGATCTTAAACTTCTACTAATATGCTGTTTATTCCTTCCAGTGTATTTTTTATTTCTGCTATGTCATTCTTAATTTCCTTCATAGTTTCCATATCTTTTCTCATGCTGTTGAGCATTCTTCCAATCATTATTCTGAACTGTATATCTGATAGGTTGCTTATCTCTAGTTCATTAATCTCTTCTTCTGGAGAATTCTCTTGTTCTTTCATTTGGGGTTTGCTTTTTAAATTTTCCTATTTTGTCTACCTGTTTGGGTTTGTTTTTAGAGAAAAAAGAATAAAATCACCCAAAGTCAGCAGTAAAAAAGAAACAATAAAAATTAAAGCAGATTGAGTGGAATAGGAACAAAATGAGTATACATAAAATTAATTTAACAAAGAGCTAGTCCTTTGAAAAGATTAATAAAATTGACAAACCCCTGTCTAGACTCTGATGAAAAAAGACTCATATACTCAAAGTCAGAAGTGAAAAAGGAGAAATCACCACAGACATCACAGATATACACATGAAGTACTATATGCCACAAAATTTAATAATCTAGAAGAAATGGATACATATCTAGAAATGTATAATCTTTATATACTAAATAACGGAGAATTGGAAAACCTAAATAGTCTGATCAGCAGTGAGGAAATTGAAACAACCAACAAAAACCTCCCCCAAAATAAAAGTCCAGGACCAGATAACTTCATCTGTGAATTCTACCAAAAGTTCAAGAAGGACTTAAAATCCAGCTTTCTCAAACTTTTCCAAAAAATTGAAGAAGAGGTGATACTTCCTAGCACATTTTATGAGGCAACATAACCCTGATACTGAAACCTGGCCAGGATAACAAAAAATAAAATTACAGACCCATATCTTTATTGAATACAGGTGCAAAATTCCTAAGCCAAATACTAGCAAATCAAATACAACAATATATCAAGAAAATAATACATTGCAATCAAGTGGGGTTCATTCCAGGGGCACAAGGATGCAAATCAATCAATATAATTCACCACATTGTCAAAAGAAAGGATAAAAAAATCATATCTTATCAATAGATACACAAAAAGCATTTGATAAAATTAAATATTCATTTATGACTAAAACACTAAATAAAATAGGAATAGACTGAAAGTACCTCAACATAATAAAGGCCATATATGACAAACCCTCAGACAATATTATATTCAATGGTGAAAAACTGAAAGCTTTTCCTCTAAAATCAGGTACAAGACAAAGATGCCCACTCTCACCACTCTTACTCAGCATAGTTCTGGAAATACTAGCCAGAGAAATAAGGCAAGAGAAATAAATAAAAGGCATCCAAATTGAAAGGGAGAAAAGTGTTATCTTTTGCAGATGACATGATTTTGTACATAGAGAACCCTAAAGATTGCACCAAAATATTATTTGAAACAATAAACAAATACAGTAAAGTTGCAGGATACAAAGTAAATGGGCAAAAATCTACTGCCTTCCTGTATACTAACAAAAAAACTTCAAAAAAGGAAATGAAACAACAACAATTCTGCCCTGACCAGTTTGGTTCAATGGTTTGAGCGTCAGCCCAAGGACTGAGGTGTGTCCAGGGTTTGATTCTGGCCAAGGGCATGTACCTCAGTTGCAGGCTTGATCCTCAACCCCTGTCAGGGTGCCATGTGGGAAACAGCCCACAGATGTGTCTCTCTCACATCCATGCTTCTCTCTCCCTCTCTCTCTCCACTCCCTCTTCCACTCCCTCCGAAAAGCAATGGAAAAAATATCCTAGGGGGAAGATTAAAAAACACACACAATTCCTTTTGCAATAGCAACAAATAGAATAAAATACTTAGGAATCAACTTAACAAAGAACATGAAAAACCTATATACTGAAAACTACAAAGCACTATTAAAAGAGATTGAAAAAGATGCAACAAATGGAAAAATATCCTCTGTTCATGGATTGGAAACATGAAAATAGTTTAAAAAGCTATATTAACCAAAGCAATATACAGATTTAATGCAATCCCCATCAGAATCCCAATGTCATTCTTTAAAGAAATAGGACAAAAACCATAAGATTTGTATGGCATCACAAAATATCCTAAATAGCCAAAGCAATCTTGAGAAAAAAGAACAAAGCCAGGGGCATCACACTATCTGCCTTCAAACTATACTACAGAACTATGCTAATCAAAACAGCAAGATATTGGCAGAAAATGGACACACAGATCAATGGAACATAATTGAGAGCGCAGATGTAAAACAATATGTATATAGGGAGATAATTTTTGACAAAGGAGCCAGAACCACACAATGGAGTAAAGGACATGTTCAATAAATGGTGCTGGGAAAATTGGAAAGCCACATGCAAGAAAATGAAACTAGATTAGCATTTTTCCTAATTTACAAAAGGTAACTCAAAATGGATCAAAGACCTAAATATAAGATCTGAATCAATAAATTACATAGAAGAAAGCACAGGTACTAAGTTTATGGACCTTGGTTGTAGAGAACATTTTATGAACTTGACTCCAAAGGCAAGAGAAATAAAGGCAAAAATAAATGAATGGGACAATATCAAAATAAAAAGCTTCTGCACAGCAAAAGAAACCCACAACAAAACAAAGAGGCTGATGACAGAATGGGAGGTGATATTTGCAAACAACAGCTTCAACAAAGATTTAACATACCAATATATAAATAACTCATAAAACTCAACACTAAACAAACAAACCAATAAAAAAAAGGAAATAAAACTGAACAGACACCTTTCCCCAAAAGACATACAAACAGCCAACAGCTATACAAAAAGGTGTTCAACCTCACTAGCAATTAGGGAAATGCAAATCAAAACTACAATGAGATACCACCTCAACAAGACTAGTAATAAGTGTTTGAGAGGTTGTGGAGAAAAGGGAACTCTCATTCACTGCTGATTGGAATGTAGATTGTTACAGCCACTATGGAAAACAGTCTGGTGATTCCTTAAAATTAAAAATAGAGCTACCATATGACCCAGCAATCCCTGTCTTGGGTATATACCCAAAAAACTAAAAAACATGTATTTGCAAAGATATATGCACTCTTATGTTCATTACAGCATTATTAATGGTGGCCAAGACATAGAGACAACCAAGGTGTCCTTCAATAGAGGATTGGTTAAAGAAGATGTGGGACATGTACACAGTGGAATAATACTTAGCCTTAAAAAAAGATGAAATACTGCCATTTGCAACAACATTCATGGACCTTGAGAATACTATGCTAAGTGAAATAAGTCTGTCAGAAAAAGCTAAGAACCACATGAATTCACTCATATGTGGAATACAAAACTGAAACTTGTGGACACAAATAGCAGTGAGGTGGTTGCCAGAGGGAAAGGGGTGGGGGGCAAACAGGGTCTAATGTATGGTGACAGAAGATGATTTGACTTTGGGTGGTGGGCACACAATGCAATATACAGAGCTTGTAACATTGAAATCTACACCTGAAACCTATATGATCCTGTTAACCAATGTCAACCCAATAAATTTAATTTAAAAATATATGAAATAAATAATTATGGACAAATAAAATTCATTGTGAAAAAAAAAAAAAAAAGAATGCATGTATTTGAGTGCTCTCTACTTTGTGAAAAATAATAAACAAAGACACTCTGAAATGGAGTTGCAGCCACCACCCCAGAGGAACTGCATGTCTTATGTCTCACACCTTTGGAATGTAAAAACAGGACTAACCAATCTTTGGACTGGGCCTAAATCAGCATTGTATCCAAAACAACTGTTTGCAAAAATAATACGAAAGCACATATTATGACTATAGGACTGATCATACTGGACTAAACATTAAAAGCATTCTTTAGAATTTGCATCACTATTTGTGTTATCTGCACTTGTAAAAATACTTCACTGCTGCTGATGCAATTTTTCCCCTTCTTTGATGTAATGGTTACCTTTCCCTTTCTCATACATACCCTTTGCCTTCGCTTCCTAAATGGAGACATTATTGGGGTTTCTGCCTGAATCAGTGCACCCAAATAACTTTTCTTTTGATCTTAAATGAATGCTTGTTGCCTCTCACTTTGGTCTTTTATTTTTTGGTTAACAACCCATACCATTTCTCTGGGTTCGGTTTGCAGCAGTGAGATAATGTCTTTTTTTGGGGACATTAAGCTGGTCTGTTTAGGGTTTAAAAAAAGTAGTTGCCCAAGTTCAGTGATCTTCAACTGCTACTACACAAACCCATTTTGTGCCCACATTGACTTGGACCCCTCTGCTTTTCTTTGTGAACTTGAAAGACACAGGGAATTGACACAAACATGAGCTCATGCTTGCTTTGCCTGAGTCATAAAGCCCTTTGTCTCTGGCACAGGACTAGTGTGTCTTCTGCCAGCACCCACAATACGGGAACAGGCTAACTTATTACTTTACAAGTAGGGTAAAATCCCAAATCCTGATTCTACTTTTTCTTCTTAATATAAGTGAATATTTTGGGAACCTACTGACTGTTCAGACCGTTGTTTTCTCTCTTTATGACTGGATTAATGTTCTCCTGAATAACATGATGTGATATTGAAACAATTAAGATATACATTTTACAGTATGGGAGATAACTTCTGGGTAACTGTTATAGAAGCTGCACCTTTACCAATGCCTAATTTTCCTCAAATGCTTAACTCATACATCTAGTATAAGCATGTAATCCTGCTTAAGTTTAGATTAATCTACTTTTGATAGATAAACATTAACATTTTAAAATAACTTTGACATGCTGTTAATATATAGGAGTTTTCTAATTTTTTTGGGTACTTTTTTAGGGAAAACTTCAAAATAATTAATGACTTTGAAGGCAACACAGCATCTGGACAAGAAAAACATTTTTTGAGATGTTTTAAATTAAATTATAGCAGGCTGAAAAGTGGAAGAAAGAGACAAGGGAGATTAATTAGTTAACAATTGTAGGGCAGAACAAACAAAAGATAGCTTACATTTCTGCATGTATGTTGAAGCTTTGAATTAACTCCAGATGGCGATTTCTTGGTTATCTAAAGAGAGTAGGCAGCAATAGCTTCTGCTTCTTGCTTGCACAGGAACACTCCCAATTGTTGTCCACCACCCGTCCAAACAGCAAATGCTTCTTCCTTAGAGACTCTGCACCTGTGGGGGGCAGAGATGTTGATGATGCTGTTGACCATGACTGTGAAACAGGGGAGGGCACCTAATAGGAATAGGACCATAGTTGTTTAATGATTATTCACCGTACTAACTATAGATAAGAAGTTTTCCTACAGACCCTGGGAAACTGGAGGATGTGCTGCAGGAAGAAAAAAGGAGCTGTAAAAAGATGAGACACCTTGGGGCCTGGATGGGTCCGTTGCTCAGAAAAGAAAATGCATTTTAAGAACAAAGGACAGAATGCACTTTGTTTTGGTTACTGTTCCTGGAGCCTGACCCCACTCTGGGAGTTTGCCTCAGGAATGTTGACCATTCTCAGGTCCCATGAACTAGGAGAACTGGGTTTTAACATAATTGAAAATTAACTACTTTGTTATCAGACTTCAAGATCCTGGAAGGAGACACAGGGACCACAGAGCTTGCAACCATCCTGCCCACACTCCTCCATTGTATGCAGCCTTTCCTCCCCATCTCTAGATAACCAGACAGGTAATAAGGGAAGGACAAAGCAGGTTTTATGTGGATGAATCCCTCTGCTTTCCCATTTTGCTGGCAATAATAGAATAAAACGCTCATATCTGACTCAACCTTTATGCTTAGTCGGCTGAAGTAGCAACAGGCAGCTTAGACTCATTGTCTCTGGTTTCACACCTGTCCCAGAACAAGCTCAGCTTCACCTTCTTCTGCTCCCTTTATCCATAGTCAAAACAAGTTCTTTCAAAACAACTTACATCTTGATGTATAAAACAGTCCATCAACTCAAGGTCCACAGACGTGTTGCCTTCTTCCATTAGGGCTGTTGATGAAGATTAGACATTATACCCTAGGACCTGTTTTTAAAATTTTTAGGAGATCCTTTTTCTTTATAGCTGCATAGTACTCCATGATGTAAATGTCCCACAACTTTTTTATCCACTTATTTACTGATGGGCACTCTGGCTGTTTACAGATCTTAGCTATCGTAAATTGTGCTGTTATGAACATAAGGTTGCATATATTCTTTCTGATTAGTGTTTCAGGATTCTTAGGATATAGTCCTAGAAGTGGGATCACTGGGTCAAAAGGCAGTTTATTTTTAATTTTTTGAGAAACCTCCATAATGTTTTCCATAGTGGTTGCACCAGTCTGCTTTCCCACCAGCAGTGTACCAGAGTTCTCCTTTCTTCACACCCTCTCCAGCACATGCCATTTGTTGATTTGTTGATGGAGCCATTCTGACAAGTGTGAAGTGATACCTCATTGTGGTTTTAATTTTCGTCTCTCTGATGATTATTGATGTTGAGCATTTTTTCATGTCTCTTGGCCGTCTGTATGTCCTCTTTGGAGAAGTGTCTATTTAGGTTCTTTGCCCAGTTTTAATTGGATTGTTTATCTTCTTATGATTGAGTTGCATGAATTCTTTGTAGACTTTGGAAATTAGCCCCTTATCAGATGCATCCTTGGCAAATGTGTTCTACCATACTGTGGGATGTCTTTATTACTTTGAGGCTGATTTATTTTGCTGTGCAGAAGCTTTTTGATGTAGTCCCGTTTGTTTATTTTTTCCTTTCTCTTGCCCTAGGAGATGTATCAGTGAAAATTCTACTATGTGAGATGTCTGTGACTTTACTGCCTATGTTTTCTTCCAGGATTTTTATGGTTTCACAACTTACATTTAAGTCTTTAATGCATTTTGAATTTATTTTTGTGTGTGGTGAAAGTTGGTGATCTAGTTTAATTTTTTTTTGCATGTAGCTGTCCAATTTTCCCAACACCATTTATTGGAGAAACTGGCTTTACTCCATTGTATGCTCTTGCCTCCTTTGTCAAATATTAACTGACCATAATGGCGTGGGTCGATTTCTGGGGTCTCTGTTCTGTTCCATTGATCTATATGCCTGTTATTGTACCAATACTAGGCTATTTTGATTACAGTGGCTTTGTAGTATACTTTGATATCCAGTAAAGTGATCCCTCCAACTTTGATCTTCTTTCTCAAGATTGATGGGGTTATTCGGGGTCTTTTTGGTTCCATATAAATTTTTGCAATATTTGTTCTAGCTTTGTGAAATATGTTGCTGGTATTTTAATAGGAATTGCATCGAACCTATAGATTGCTTTAGGTTATATGGACATTTTAATGATATTAATTCTTCTAATCCATGAACATGGTATATTCTCGCAGTTGTTTACATCTTCCTCTTTTTCTTTTTTTAGTGTCCTGTAGTTTTCCGAGTACAGGTCTTTTACATCCTTGTTTAAGTTTATTTCTAGGCATCTTATTTTTTTAGTTGCAATGGTAAATGGTATTGGTTTTTTAGTTTCTCTTTCTGGGAGTTCATTGTTGGTGTATAAAAATGCCATCGATTTTTGGATGTTAATTTTATATCCAGCAACCTTGCTGAATTCATTTTTCAAATCTAGTAGTACTTTGGTTGAGTCTTTAGGGTTTTTTATGTACAATATTATGTTATCTAATGACATAATATTGACAGTTTATAAATAGTTTTTACTTCCTCCTTTCCAATTTGGATGCCTTTTATGTTTTTTTCTTGTCTGATCGCTGTGGCAATGACTTTTAGTACTATGTTGAATAAGAGTGGTGAAAGTGGATAACCCTGTCTGGCTCTTGTTTTTAGGGGAAATGGTTTTAATTTTTGCCCACTGAGTATGATGTTGGCTGTAGGTTTGTTATATATGGCCTTTATTATTTTGAGGTATGATCCCTCTATTCCCATTTTGCTGAGAGTTTTTATCAAAAATGGGTGCTGGAGTTTGTCGAATGCTTTTTCTGCATCTATTGATATGATCATATGGGTTTTTGTCCTTTATTTTGTTTATGTGATGTATCACATTGATTTATGAATATTATACCAGCCTTGTATCCACAGAATAAATCCCACTTGGTCATGGTGTATGAGATTTTTATTGTGCTGCTGAATCTGGTTTGCTAATATTTTGTTGAGGATTTTAGTATCTATGTTCATCAGGGATATTGGCCTGTAATTTTCTCTGTAGCGTCTTTATCTGGTTTTGGGATTAGGATGATGCTGGCCTCATAAAAAGAGCTTTGGAGTCTTCCTTCCTCTTGAATTTTCTGGAATAGTTTGAAAATAGGTGTTAATTCTCATTTGAATGTTTGGTAAAACTTTCCTGTAAATTCATCTGGTCCTGGAATTTCATTTGCTGGCCGTTTTTGATTACTGCTTCAATTTCATTAGTTGTTGTCAGCCTATTCAGGTTTTCTGATTCTTCCTGATTCAGCTTTGGAAGGTTGTATGTTTTTAGGAATTTTCCCATTTCACCCAGGTTGTCCACTTTGTTTGCATATGCTTGCTCACAGTATTTTCTTACAATCCCTTGTGTTTCTCTTGGGTCAGTTTTTGTATCACCTCTTTCCTTTATGATTTTATTTATTTGGGTCCTTTCTCTTTGTTTCTTGGTGAGTCTGGCTAAAGTTTCATCAATCTGGTTTACCTTTTCAAAGAAACAGCTCTTGGTTTCATTGATCTTTTGTATTTTTTTTAGTCTCTAGGTCATTGATTTCTGCTCTGGTCTTCATTATTTCCTCCCTTCTACTTCCCCAGGGCTTTTCTTGCTGTTCTCTTTCTAATTCTTTTAGTTGTTGTGTTAGGTGGTTTATTAGAGCTGTTTCTTCTTTCTTGAAGTATGCCTGTAATGCTATGAACTTTATTCTCAAAACTACTTTTGCCAGGTCCTATAGGTTTTGGGTTGTTTTCTGTTCATTTTTGATTTTTTCCAGGAAGTGTTTGATTTCTTCCTTGATCTCATTGGTAGCTCATTCATTGTTTAATAACATGCTATTTAACCTCCATGTGTTTAAATATTTTTGAGTTTTTTTATAATGGTTGATTTCTAGTTTTGTGCAGTTGTGATCCAAGAAGATGCTTGATATGATTTCAGTCTTCTTGAACTTGTAGACTTGTTTTGTGTTCTAACATGTGGTCTATTTTTGAGAATTTTCCATGTACATTTGAGAAGAATGTATATTCTGCTGCTTGGTGATCAAATGTTCTGTATATGTCAAATAAATCCATTAGGTCTAGTGTGTCATTTAAGGTCTCTGTTTCCTTGTTGATTTTTTTGTCTGGATGATCTACTCAGTGATGACAGTGGGGTGTTAAAGTTCCCTAGTATGATTGTGTTGCTGTCGATCTCTCCCTTAAAGTCCACCAATTTTTTTTACATATTTATGTGCTCTTATATTGGGTGTATATATGTTTATAAAAGTTATATCCTCCTGTTGGATCTGTTTTTTTAGTATTTATGTAGTGACCTTCTTTGTCTCTTGTTATGGTCTTTATTTTGAAGTCTATTTTGTCAGAAATAAGTATTGGTACTCTAGCTTTTTTGTTTTGTTTCCATTTGCATGGAATGTTTTTTCCCCATCGCTTCACTCTCATCCTGTGTGAGTCTTTTGTTCTGAGGTGAGTCTCTTGTAGACAGCATACACACAGGTCTTGTTTTTTTATCCATTAAGCTACCCCATGCCTTTTGATTGGAACATTTAATCTATTTACATTTAAAGTTATTATTCATATGTACTTGTTTAATGCCATTTTCCACCATTATGTCAATGTGACTTTCTCTTTTTATTTCTTCTTTTTCTTAGAGCAGTCCTTTTAGCATTTCTTGTAATGCTGATTTGGTGGTACCGTTAGCCTTCTTTTGTGTGGGAAGCTCTTTATTTCACCATCAATTCTGAATGATAGCCTTGCTGGACAGAACAGTCTTGGCTGCAGGTTCTTTCTTTCATTACTTTGAGAACTTCATGCCACTCCCTTCTGGCCTGAAGTGTTTCTGTTGAGAAACCCACTGACAGCCTTATAGGGACTCCCTTGTAGGTCACTGATTGTCTCTCCCTTGTGGCCCTTAGGATTCTCTCTTTGTCCTTAACATTTGCCATTTTAATTATGATGTGTCTTGCTGTGGATCTCTTTGGGTTCATCTTGATTGGCACTCTCTGTGCTTCCTGAACTTGTGTAGCTTTTTCTTTTACCAAGCTAGCGAAGTTTTCTGTGATTTTTTCTTCAAACAGTTTTCCTATCCCTTGCTTACTTTCTTCTCCTTCTAGTACCACTATGATGCAGATGTTGTTACATTTCATGCTGTCCCAGGGTCCCTTTAAACTATCCTCATTCATTTTAATTCTTTTTCCTTTTTGTTGCTCTGTTTGTCTGTTTTTCTACTTGTCCTCCAAATACTGAGTTTATCCTCCGCTTTTCCAGCCTACTTTTAATTCCTTCCAGTGTGTTCTTGATATCAAATATGGTATTCTTTATTTCCAACTGGTTTTTATTTAGAATTTGTGTCTCCTTCTTTACGTTGATGTAGTTGTCATTGAATTCTTTGTGGTACTCACTAAGTTGTTTGGGTATCCTTATAAACATTATTTTTAACTCTATATCTGATAAATTGAATAGTCCCATTTCATTTAGTTCTGTTTCAGGAGATTTTTCCTTTTCTTTCATTTGGGGGTTGTTTCTTTGTCGCCTCTTTTTAGTTTTCTCTTTGCTTTTGTTGCTATGTGTAAGATAGAGCTACTATGATACTCAGTCTCTGTGGCGTGACCTTATGTAGTAAATGTCCTGTGTTACATGGTGGTAAAGTCTCCTTGAACTCCTGAATGCTCTAGTAATGTCCCTTGTGTGGGTTATGTGGATCCTCCTGTTGTAATTGGGAGCTGATTGTTGTTGGCCCGTTTTTGGGTGAGATAGACTTTCAGCCCACAGAACTGAACTTAGCAGGATGCAGCTAGCTGACAATTGGAATGCAAATCCAATCCTCCCTTCGAATGGGGTGACACAGGTCCTCACACCTCGAGAGGGGAGCTAGCTGCTTGCCTTCTAGCTCAGTGTTGCCCTGTCAGAAACTCTGAGTAGAGGCTCTGAGGGGGCCACTCCAGATGCTCCAGCTCTGGGATATGTCCCCTTTCCCTTCTGTGGCTTCCCCAGCAGGAATGTGCAGACAGAGCTTGGAGGAAGAAGACAAGGCTTTTCCTCTCCACTTGGGGTGTCACCTTCCCTTGGGAGGAGAGAGAGAGAACTGCTCACTTCCTCTGTCTCTGCAGTGCTCTTCCAGAGGCCCTGTTGGAGTGCTCCTATTGAGTCATGTCCATTGTCCAAACTCTGCTTTACACCCCCCTTCCCCCAGTGGATATGAGGTTAGCAGGGCATTGCCAGCAGAATCTTGTGATGCTAGTCTAATCCACCTTTTGAGGTTCAAGGGTCCTTAGTCCTCAAGAGAAGAGGTAGGTGCTCTCCTTTAAGCTCCATGCCAGAGCTCTAGAAGGGAAGATCCTAGGGGGGCATACCAGATTTCACAGTTCCGATTTGTGACTCCTTTACGCTGTGAGGCTGCACCTGCAGGACAATGCAGGCGGGGCTTGGAGCAATAGTTCAAGACTGCCCCCTCCACTTGGGGTAACACCTATTCTTGTGGGGGGTGAGAGAGATTTTGTCATCCCTCTCTTTCCTTGCAGCTCACTGCCAGAGGCCCTGATATAGACCTCCAAGGGGGTGGTTCCAGATACCCCAGTTTTGACCTGTAATTCCTCCTCCCTTTCTGTCTGCACTTGGCTGGTGTTGTGGCAAGATTTTGGGAATGCAAATCCAGGAGGCCCCTTGATGGAAGTGGTGCAGGTAAAAATATGTAACACTTAACGAATTTGTGTGTCATCCTTGTGCAGGGGCCATGCTAATATTCCATGTATTGTTCCAATTTTAGTATATGTTCTGCCAAAGGGAGCACTCAAATTATCTTGTGAAGAAAGCATTGTGTCTGTTTGAGGCAAGATAGCAGAAGCTAGGAAAGTTTCTTGGCAAGTAAAATGGGAAAACAGACAGATTGCTAAATGGCCAAGCATTTTACAGCTAGATAATAAATCACAAAATCTTATCTTCCTCAGCCAAGGACACTTAGGAGCAAATGGTTTACACATTCCAGACACTGACAGGGCAGACTTGCCTTGGTCTGGTCTCTCTTCAGTGACTTTCTTTGAAGGTGAAACTGATCAGAGAGTGAACCTATATGCACATTTTAAAGAATCAGCATATTCAAGGACACACCTGGAAAGCTTATAAATATTCTATTGATATCCTGCAACCTCTTCTAAAATTTTCACTTTTAGAAACAGATAAAAATTTAAAAATAAAAACTTTATTATTGAGAGTATTACAGGTGTCCCCCTTTCTCCTCCCACTGGCCCCCCTCCACCTGGATCCCTCCCCACCCCAGGCCTTCATCATCCTATTGTCTGTTCCCATGTGTCATGCATATATGCATATTAGTTCTTTGGTTATTCTCTTCCCACCCCCTTCACCCTTCCCTCTGAGATTCTCTGGTATGTTCCATGTTTCCATGCCTCTGGTTCCATTTTATTCATGTTTATTTTGTTCATTAGATTCCTTGTTCATTTATTTTGAAAACTTTTAAGACAAAGGACCCAGTGCGTGCTTTTCCTGGAGCATGTACATGCCTTTTTGGCTCTTCCTCAGTCATACATCTTTGTTCTCTTTCCTCTAATCTCTAAGGGTCCTGAAGAGACTTGCAACCAGGGGAGCAGCAGACAGAGGCAGCTTCTCTTGCGTTAACCCCCAACATGTCTCCAAGGGCCCTTCTTTTGCCTAACTTTTGAGTGAGACAAAAAGCAGCTCTGCCTATGCTCACTCCTGTTGCTGTGATCTTGCTCCCCCCAATCTTAAGACTGTCCTTTGTTTCTTTGTCTCCAGATTTAAAAAAATACTCTCAAAATCACCTGGAATCATGTTGTGAAATCTTTCCTGCAGAATTTCAAGAACCCACACATTACAGACTGTGCTGGGGCAGCCTCTCCTCAGTCCTGATCCCTTTCTGGTGACATGTTGATCACAGACAGAGTTTTAATCCAACTAAAGATAACATTTAGGCCTCAGTTGTGTTTCAGCTCCAAACTCAGAAAGGATCTCAATTAACCACACCTTTGCACAACCAGACAGAACAATGCTATGGCTGACATCAGAAACAGATACAATGATAAACTACCCGATATCCTGGCTCTGACCAATCAGTAGAGACAATGGCCCTAACTCCTTCAGTTGCTATGATTAATTGGGGAGCCTGGTACTGAGATGGGCCAGTAAGCCAGGATAAGTGGAATAGGGAAACTGAGGCAGATAGCTGAACAAATTGATAGCAATTTACAGTAGATACAGGTCACCTCCTTAGAAATAACATCTAGGTTTCAGTTATATTTCAGCTCCAGACCCAGAAAAGCAGCAAAACCTGGTGGGCAATGTGAAGACCCACCAAGACAGAGGCAGGCCCCTAGGACCCGGGGCAGGACAAAAGGCATACATGAGTGACTCAGTAAACTGCAGAGGGTGGAGGCAGTTCCAGAAATTAACTTAAATCAGTGGGTTTGACAAATACCAGGTGCACTCAAGCTTCAGGCGCCTGTGGTTGAGAAACATCCTGAGCCCACCCTTCCTAAAGAATTTATAACCCTTGTAAGGACAATGATTGCTTGCTCACTGTAGCCCTATATAAGCTTGTTGTAAATTTAGATCAGGGTTCGAGTCAGAATTCCACTGCATTGGATACGACTGAACCCCAGCTAGCTGGAATAAAAGTCCCTTTTGCTGTTACATTATCAGTTCTGGAGTGATTGTCTTTCCGCTGCATAGGGGATCTGATTCTTGGACATAACAGGCAACACCAGGACCAGCTGTAGTGACTGAGGACCCCCTGCCCTGACACTGACCAATCAGTGAAGACCACAACCCTGAAGGAGCACACCTAGTAAACCGATGAATATTCTGTTGAAACCCTCCCCTGAGACCTCCCTTAAGATCCCTGCCTGCAAAAGAGAAGTAAAGTCCCAAGACAAAGGACCCGGCACGTGATCTCCCTTTGGGGAGCATCCCCCCACCATTACTTATCCCTTTTCTTCTCACACAAGCATGCATATACTAAACTCTAAGGGACCCCATGAGACTCACAACTAGGGAAGAAATGGGGGCAGTGGCAGCTTGTTGAAGGTTAGTCCCCTGAACCTGACCCCAAGGCCTCCTTTTCACTGACTTCCCAGAGAGCCAGGGTGGCCCAGCCAAGGCTCTCCTGTTGATTCTTCTATACTAAGCCCTTTCTTTATTGTCACCAGCTTTAATAAATGTTCCCTGATAGTCATCTGGACTTGTGAAATTTTTCCTGCACAAAGTCAAGAATCCACACACTACTGGCTGGCCTTAGGCAAATCTTCCAAGGACCAGGTTCCCTTTCTGGTAACTTTTAGACCAATTATTTACCTATGACTTCTGGTTTGGCACCATTTTCTTATGAATAAAATTTTACTTTCTTTGCTGCAAACTTCTGTTCACAATTTATTGAGCTTTGATGACCACCAGTGAACAGACCTTTTTAGTTCAGTGTCAAATGCTTAATGGATAACGAAAAATGTACCTTAATTATACTTAACATAACACAGGAAAAATTTTAAAAATAGGTAAAGTTTGAAATTGTTGCCTTAAGAGTCATTTAAATATTTACAATAACATTTTACTCAGTTACCAAATTAAAGATATTAAAATAATTTTGCAGAGAAAAAGAAATTATTTTATTGAAGCTTATATATGATCTAAAGTTCTACTCATAGATAAATATGACAAAAAGATACATGAAGCTTGGCTTAATTCATCTGGCAGATTCCATATCATTGAGTTCACAGCTTGTGTACAATACAAAGTGCATTTTCAAAGGAATGTGATTGGATGCATCCCTCCAGGATGCTACATTTACTGGAATAAACACCATCAAACCCAGAACTATGCTGTAAAAGACCATTTATTTTAGTCACAAAGAATCTTTTTAAGCTCCATGTAGTAAGCAGTTAGACAGACATAAGCAGTGTAGGAATGATAGGCCAGGTATGGAAGGTCACCAGGGTGAAAATCTCCAGATACCTAACAGCAGGCAAAACTATAGAGGGACCTCACCACAGGGTGACCTTTCCTCCCCTTCCATATCACCGGCCATGCGATTTAATCCCCCTGACCTTTTGTCTCCCTGGTCACGTCGTTCTGATCCTCCCTTTACCTGTCCTCTCCTGGCATATCAGCAGCCATGTGGTAGATGCCCTTAAAAGAGGAACAAGGAGGGGCTGGAGAATAGTCTAATATGACTTCCACACAAGCCCTTACATGACCACTCCTTTAAGCATTAAGCCCTAGAAAGAACATCTAGACCTCAGTTGTGTTTTATCTTCAGGCCCAGAAAAGCAGCAAGGCCAGGTGAGGCAACACCATGGCTGATATCAGGAGCAGCTGGGAAGGCTAACGACCCCTACTTTGGTGCTAACCAATCAGTAGAGACCATGACCCTGAGGACACACATATGGAAAGCTGATTAATAGTCTATTGAGACCCTCTCCTGAGACACCCAGATAAAGGCATCAAGATGAAAGACCCAGCGAGAGCTCTTTTTCTCTCTTGAGCATGCCGGTGCCCTTCCCCACCCACTTATTTCCCCCGGGAAAGCTCTAGCTCTATGGAGCATGCCTGTGCCTTTCCACCTCTCCTCCCTCCAGGTATGTTTTCTCCACCTTTCTTTTTCCTAAGCTCCAAGGCCCCTTCTTTTGCCTCCATAACTCATTTCTTGCATCCACGTAGCCCAGCTGGCTCACATTTTATATCTCTGTGACTTTTTAAATAAACTTTCTCTTGTAATTTGAGTTCCTTGGCTCTGAGATCTTTGCCAAATTCAAGTACTGAGGTTGCTGAACTGAAGTCTAACCTCAGGTGCCATTCCCAGTTAACAATGACAAATACTAGTGAGGACATGATTCCAAGGGTAGAAATGATTAGGATCTTGTTACCTGGACATTGAAGGGAAGAGGAGTTTGCCACTCAAAATATGCTTCTCTGGGGATATTGATTATTTTAGCCTGGTAAATTTTAAGCAGACATGGGAGAAGTTCTGAAAACCAAGCAGAAATTACCCTTTATAAAAGACATTTGCATTTGTAAGGGAAATCTCCATCTGTAAGGCTATTTTTCTCACTCTACCAGGCCTGTCTCCACTATCAGTGGAGAAGGCATGAACTTAAATGCGTAACAACCTTAGCCTTGTTCACTGTGCTTTTCCTGGTAACCTCCCATAACTGACTCTACAGCCCCAACATCTCCTTTAGTTTTTAAATGAATGTGGTATTTAGGCTGATGGCTTCTTACATTTTGATGAGTTATTCAGTGTTCCTGGGTCTCTCCCATCTCTACAGGAGGTAAACATATTATTAAACTTAAATTTACTTTTCTCCTGCTGATCTGTCTTATGTCAATTTAATTAACAGAAGCCCAGACAAGAGAACCTTGAAGGGTAGAGAATAATTTTTTCTCCCTGACAATATCCAGACTCATGTAAAATCTAATGATGGGGCAAATAGTTTCCAGGGGTAGAACAACTCCTTCCCAACATCTTACAGATCAATAAAATAACATAAAGTATATTCAGTATGTGTGTGTGTGTGTGTAGAGGCACATGTAGTTTTCACTCAAGTCATTTCAAGTATAGATCCATGATTAGGATAACATGATTACACTTTGCTTTTGATATTATTTGTATACTCCTCTTTTTCTCATTATTTTCCTTCTGTATTTATTCAAGATGTTAGATTGTGAAAATAAAATCCTAATACTTTTTCTCCTTTTCTCAACAACTTTTTTCTGCCAAACCTTAGAACTCATTCTATTGTGGGTGGAAATTAGGCTCTTCTGATCATGAGAAAAGCATTTCAAGAATCAGTGCATGGGAGATAGTCTCAGGGTGATTTATTTGTGATGCAAAATCAAGGGAGTTCCAGGCCTGGGTTTTCAATGTCCCATCTCCCTCCATTCTGCCATGAAAAAGTCCAATCTTATCTTCAGCAAGGCCAAGACAAAGGCCAGTGTCCAGAGTTTCTGTTTCATATTAAATCTTAGTCTTTTGGAGCCCACACAGTCTGTGGGCCCCAGCTGCGGCTAGACCTACTTGGTCGTGTGTTCCCAAGTGGGAGAGAATGTGAAAAAATGAAGTGAGTGCAGGTCACCAAATGTGAGAGAGAGAGAGAGCTCTTTGTTCACCTAGGGCTTTAACCAGAAGCCTTTTCAAAATAACCAATCAGCTTCCCAAGATTTCAGGGGCTTGCATTGGGTCCAATACCTAGTGAATGATCTTTATCTCAGGTTAGACTGACAGGCCTCTATGGTCAAGCACCTCTCAACCCCTGCCATTTTTACTTTTACTGCACATGTGCTTACCTTCCCCTTTTGTTCTA
The DNA here is from genome assembly GCF_054644295.1 of Miniopterus natalensis. Classification (NCBI taxonomy): domain Eukaryota; kingdom Metazoa; phylum Chordata; class Mammalia; order Chiroptera; family Miniopteridae; genus Miniopterus; species Miniopterus natalensis. The sequence goes on along the minus strand of NC_142092.1, from coordinate 7,104,285 downwards.
TCCTTTCCCCCAGAGTTCTGCGAGAATGGACTTGTGGTTCCCTGGGGGGGAATGTGAAGCTGTAGCTTCCTGGTGAAGAAAACAGGCTCAGTTACTTTCTTCCTAATATCTAGCTCCAAAATGATGACAGTTGCTGGAAAGTAAAATCTCAGTATTGAGAAAAGTCTCTAAAGAATGGTAGCTTTACAGTATATTAGAATAAAAGAAGACAAAAAGAGGGTTACATAAAATCTGTTGGTGGTAGATTTAGGGGGTAGGAGAAAGCAAAGTGAGGAAATCTCTGGGACTGGATAAAAATTAAAACAGAGAGACACATACTTCTTTCATATTGGTAGGTAAAATGTAGTTAATAATGAATATTTCCAGCACATAGAGATGGTGTTTGAGAAAAAAAGATAACAATGAGGGGTTCTATAGTCTGTGCTCTGGTGTGGTGGTTGTGCCCTGAGGGGTTTAGAAAAGATCACTCTCACATTTCAAAGGTGTGTTAACTTTGGTGCAAAAAGAAAATAGACAGGCTTGCTTAAGGTACAGATTGACCTTTGTCAGGGATGTCACAGGCCTAGGATTTGACTACCTGCCATGACTCACTTTTAGTTAGGAATTTTTATGTTCAGACCATCCTATGTAGTTACTTTCAGTCTTTGAGTTTGTAAAGCCCACCATGCAAACCTCCCCTAACCCTGTCAAATTGTAGCTCTTTTTTTGTCTACACCAATATGCTTATTCTCTAAAATACATACCCTTGCAATTATTCTTCTTATGTGGAAATCATGACTTTAATATTATCATATCAAAATGTGACCTCTGTTCTGGGTATGTGTTATATTGTGATTTATAAGAATTATATTTCTCATATCTATTTGGTCTTTGTCCCCATTTTCTAGCTGGTAGTTTCCAACACACTTGGAATTCCCTTAGTGATAAAGCAATCAGAGCATTTTTTGTTATAATACTTGGTTTCTTGTCCTCAGTTTCTGAAATCACTTCAAAGCCATAGAGTAAAATGGGTGTTTTGTTAATCATAACAAGCCCCTTTCCACTACAACTAGATAATGTTAATGAAGTGACTTTTGGAATACACCTAGGGCTGGGGGTTGGTTGCCAAAGGTACCAACCAAAAATAGGGAGTTGGAACTTTTAGTCTTAAACCCTGTTTTCCAAGAGCAGAGGGAAGAGGAACTGGAGGTTGAATCCATCACCAATGGTCAATGATTTAATCAGCAGTGCCAATGGAATGAAGCCTCTGTAAAAACCCAAAGAATGCAGTACGGGGAACTTTCAGAGTAGGGAGCCAAAACGCTCCTACTGCCACAATTCTGGGCCCCAAACTCCACAAAGACACAAGCTTCTTTATTAGGGACTTTGCCCTATGTTCTCCATCTGTTTGTTGATTTTATATCTTTTTATTAATTGGTAATCTAGAGGGTAGAAATCTCACTGAATAGAAAAAAGGCCAAAAAAAAAAAAAAATGAAATAGAATATTAAATAGAGGATTGCTTCAGTTCTTTCTGCTTAAGATGAATATTTAGGACTGTATGGTAGCTAAAGATAGAGAAAAAAGGGGTGACTATACATATAATGAAGAAAAAGATATAGGATTTAACAACAGATTTAAGTTGAACAAAATAACTCACATTAAAGTTAATATTTATAGTCATAAAACTTGATTCAAGGTTTTATATATTCCACACAATTAGATTATGATGGCAAGGTTAAAAAATGTTAAGTCAGATTTAAATTTGACAACAAATGACTATGTATCACCTGCATGCAAAAGGTGTGATTTATTTCTTAAGTTTCCCCTTTTTTTCAGAGACAGAAGATCAATATTCATTGATGCAAAAACTTGGTGCTTTTCTTTAAGCCTTGCAGGGTATTCCTATCTGGCCTTATTAAAATAATATAACATTTGGGAGCAAAGATACAGCCTAGTATCCCAGCACTGGAAGTCAGGATGGAGAATATCTCCACAGCCACCATGACCTTCCCCTTGGAGCTATGGTACACAGGTAGGAAGGTAATCCAAACACTACAGAACATCAGCATGCTGAAGGTCAAAAACTTGGCTTCATTGAAGGTGTCAGGCAGGTTCCTGGCCAGGAAAGCCAAGATGAAGCTCACTAGGGCCAAAGAGCCCATGAATCCCAGGGCACAGTAGAAGGCAATGACAGAGCCTTTATTGCACTCGATGATGAGGTGTCCATACTCAGAGTGCGCATCAATATCAATGAATGGAGGGGCGATTCCAAGCCAAATTCCAGAGAGAGTTGCTTGGATAAAGAAGCAGATGAAAATGACTGAGCTAGATATTCCTGATCCCAAAAACCACCTAGTCTTTCTCCCTGGTGTTGTGGCTTTGAAGGCCAAAAGTACAATGATAGTTTTTGCTAATATGGTTGAAACAACCACAGTGAACATGATTCCAAATATTATCTGTCGGAGGATACAGGTGGCTGTGTTGGGTCGGCCAATGAAGAGTAAGGAGCAGAGGAAACACAGGAAGAGGGAGATGAGGAGAATGTAGCTGAGAGTCCTGTTATTGGCCTTAACTATGGGGGTGTGTCTGTGCTTCACAAAAACCCCAAGAACCACAGCTGTGAGGACAGAAAAACAAAGAGCTACGCTGGCCAGTGCTGTCCCCAGTGGATCTTCATAAGCCAGGAAGGTTACAGCCTTTGGGAGGCAGTGATTCCTCCCACTGTTTGGATACTGGTCATCTGGGCATTTTGTACAATCATCAGAATCTGGGGGGAAAAAGAGCAGAGACTCATTGCCTAAGGATCTGCAGTGCTTCCTTTTTGCACAGAACTGAAAAATGATCACTTTTGTCAGTTAAAGCCACTAATTCCAGTATATCAGTGTCCATACCTTTCTCATTTTTATAGTGAAATATCATTTCTTCTCATCTTCCACATAGAAGTATGTACTTACCTTATTTTTTTTAAAGTGAAGCCAGTACAATCTTTAAGACATTTCAATATCTATTTTCAGGCTATACCTTAAGTGTATTTATTTTGCAAGAAGTTTTTATCTGTTTTTAGTTGAAATCTGGAAATATTGTGATGAGCAAGATATAATTGCCTTTTTTTAAATTAAAATTAAATTTTTTATTAATCCTCACCCGAGGATATTTTTTCTAATAATTTTTAGAGAGTGTGGGAGGGAGGGAGGGGAAAAAAGAGAAAAACATCTATGTGAGAGACATCAAATTGGTTGCCTCCTGCACACACCCCGACAGGGGCCACCAAAGGAACCTGCCACCCAGGTACGTGCCCTTGCCTGGGAATCAAACCTGTGGCCCTTTCATCTGCAGGTTGATGTTCTAACCACTGATCCACCCTGGCCAGGGCATAATTGCATTTTTATATAAACATCTCAAACTCTCCTTTGATTGGCCATGAGTTATTAAGTAGCACTCACTCAATACTTGGGTGTTACCCATGACATTTTCTCAAAAAAAACAAATCTACCAGTAAATTATCTTGACTCTACCATCAAAATATTTCCTGATACCAATTATTTAGCCTCACTTCACTTAGCCACTTTGATCCTTTGTATCTTTAACTGGATTATTGTAACACACTCAACTGACTTCCCTGCTTGTAAATCTCTTCTCCTTCAGCCTGTTTTGCAGAAAGCAAGAAGTCATTGTTTAACAGTCAAGTCTGATCACTTAACTGCCACATACGAAGCCTTCCAATTGCTTCTAACTACACTTAAAATCAAATCAAACCCTGCACCATCTTTCTAAACCTCAGACTCCACCTCCTACCACAATAGCTCTGAACTGCTTCTTTCAACCACCCACACTAACTGACTTGACTTACTTTCAACTACACAAACTCCCGCCCAGGCCCTTTGTACTTCTGCTTCCATCTTGAATTCTCTCCTCAAAATATAACATGACTCATTTGCCTGCCCACTTTAGTGAAGGATTAGCAAAAGTTCATACCCTCAGCCCCATGTCGCCTATTAGGCAGCTTTCTCTGTCACACAATTCCATCACATCCTGGCTCTGAGAGGAAAGGTTTATACTAATTATAATATTAAAGTGTGTTATGTGAGTGACCAAATAAATAATATATGAAGGAAGGAATGCTGCTTTGTGAGTCAAATCCAAACTCTAACCAACTTTCACATTAGTGAGGAGAATGAAGAGCAGATTGAGAGGAATCTGTTGTTGACTCTTACCTGTCTTATTGGAAATCTCACCCTCTGGGCACATGGTACAGTTAAAACAACATATAGCTTTTCCTTCCTGTGTGGTTTTCCAAAATCCTGGACCACAGCTTGGGCTACACACAGAGAGGGGAGCCTGAAGAAAATAAATTAAGGATAGGTGATGCTAATAAATTTAAAATAGGTGAATTATATAATTTCTGTATTAATAATATTGTTTTAGCTGAAATATTTTAATAAGGCATAATATATTTTAGAACTACCTAAAGCATGCATAGTGGAAATTAAAATTAAGTATACACAAAAAATGTTTTGTATAAAAATAATACAAAATCTCATTTCTGTATAAAAGGCATACACCTAAGTAATTTAAATTATGTCTTCACAAAATTAATGAGCCAGGTGATTAAAAGCAACATGTTAATTAATTTCACAATAAATTTATGATGATGTTATCTCTACTACAACAGCATTATCACTGGGTTCATAACATCTTAGTGTGTGGTTTAATTTTTTTACCTCATAGGTATCATGCTTTTGGTGATGAGAATATTTAAGATCTATATATACTCTTAGTGAACTTTACAACATAATATTAACTATAGACATTAGACTACATACATTAGATCCCAAGAACTTGTCTCATAACTGAATTTTAACACTTTGGCCAACATTCCTCCATATCTCCTACTCTGTGGCTTTTGGCAATCACCAATTTACACTTTGTTTCTATGAGTTTCACAGTTTAAATTCCATATATAAGTGAGATCATACAATATTTGTCTTTCTTTGACTAATTTCACGTAGTGTAATACCCTCAAGTTTAATCCATGTTGTCATAAATAGCATGACTTTCTTCCTCTTCATGACTAAATAATATTCACATATATTTATTTATATATTTATTTATAAAACATTTACTCTATCCATTCATTCATCAACAATATTTAGGGCGTTTCTGTGTCTTGGCTGTTGTAAATATTTTTGCAATGAACATGGGGTGAACATATCTCTTCAAAATATTGGTTTTATATCTTTCAAATATATATCTCAGAAGTGGGAATGCTGGATGATATGGTAGTTGCATTTTTATTTTCTGGAGAAACCTTCATACTGCTTGTAATAGGGTCTGATCTGGTTTACATTCCCACAAACAGTGCACAAGAATTCTCTTTTCTCCATGTACTCACCAACACTGTTATCTCTGGTCTTCTTTGTGATAGCCATAGTAACAGGTGTGAGGTGATATCTCTTTCTGATTTTGATTAGCATTTCCCTGGTGATTAGTAATGTTGGGCACCTTTTCATGTACCTCATGGCTGTTTGTTTGTCTCCTTTGAAAAAATATCTATTTAGGTCCTTTTCCCATTATTAATATTATGAAATCAGATTTTGTTTTGTTTTGTTAATAAGTTGTATGAGTTCTTTATATATTTTAAATATTAATTCTTTATTAGATATGCAGTTTGTAAATATTTTCTCTCATTCCATAGGTTCCCCTTTCAATTCATTGATTGTTTCTTTTGCTTTATGGAAGCTTTTCACTTTTGTTTAGTTACAATTTTGTTGTTGTTGTGTTGTTGCTTGTGCTTTATGTGTCAAATCCAAAATATCATTGCCAAAGGGGACCACTGTAATACTTCCAACAATAAATATAAAAAAAATCATTGCTGTCAAAAAGTTTTTCTTTATGTTTTCTTCCAGGAGAACTGCCAGCAGGAATGTGGTCTGTTAGATTCGCACATGGGTTGCTAAAAGCCCCATCCTTCTGTACGTCTAGCCAGTCTCTCCAAGGATCTCCATGAGAAAAAAGGCAGCCTCCTGAAGACAGCTGGAATTCAGAGAAAGCTGCACTCCTACCTTGTTCTCCCTTTTTCACTGGCGGGACTGTAGACCCAGGGGGCCCTCTTGGTGCAGTACTGTGCTATCTTGGGGAAGGCAGGATACAGCCAAACCAAATCAGCTTAGCTTACTCTTCTAATGTGATTTTTCTCAGATTTTGGTGTCCAAAAGGGTGCTCCAGCCTTACTCCTGGGCTCTAAGGTTTCCACAAAGGCATCTTGTCTATGGATATTTGCTAGTCCATCTTTTTCTGAAGTCAGAAGTCACCTTGCTCATCTCAAGACATTTTGTTTTAAAAACTAACCTAGACTTCTACTGGCAATAAGTAGATTATGTATGCAGAATATGAAACACTGAGAAGTGATAGATAAATACAAAAAGAGCTTAAAAGATCATAGCTTCTCTCCAATAATATAAGAGGAGCCCCAGGACTAAAATATGAAGAAACAGAATCTGAGCACAGGAAAGCTGATCCATAAGCTATCCATAAACAACATTTGTCAGTTAAGGTAATCAGGAGACTTCAGATTTTAATGAAAAAAACTGATGGGACAGAAAACAAGGGTTTGCACTTGATTAAAATGGAGGTAAAACTCATAATTTATAGATCTAAAACTATAAGACACTACTCTTCTGGGAAAATAATGTTTTAGGAATGAAATTATCCTGCCAATAAAGGGAGATGGCAAGTTATTTTTACAGCCTAATGTTGAAATCTGGGTAGCAAAAGAAAAAATGTCTCTTCTGAGAAATTTTATTCACAAAGTTGCTTTTTAACTGGTGGTAAATTCAATTTTAAATCCATTTGCATAGGCAAGAAACACCTTAAATGCATAAATTGAATGTTTTTATTATTAGCATCCCAGTTGCCTGGTTGAAACATAGGCAAATCCATGGAAGGCATTAGCCATAAAAATATGATGTAATCACCAATGAAGTAACACTGAACTGAGGTCAAACATATATATCCCACACAATCAAATAGCAGACTATAATCAAGAAACAGAAGAAATAAATAACAAAATAAGACCAATAGGCAGTTTAGGCCTTGTAATGTTCAGATATGGAATATAAATATGTAAGATAAAAATCTTTAAAGTAAACAAAACAAGACATCAAAATTATGAGCAGAAATTATTTATATGGAACATAAAAGACCCTGAATAGCTTCAGAAATCTTGAGAAGAAAGATCAAATGGGATCACAATACTGGATGTCAAGCTATACTACAAAGCCACTGTAATCAAAACAGCCTGATACTGGCATAAGAATAAGCATATAAATAATGGAACAGAATAGAGAACCCAGAAATCAACCCAAGCCATTGTGCTCAATTAATATTTGACAAAGGAGGCAAGAGCATACAATGGAGTAGAGATAATCTCTTCTATAAATGGTGCTGGGAACATTGAACAGGTATGTGCAAAAAATGAAAAAGACCACCAACTTACACCATACACAAGAATAAATTCAAAATGTATAAAAGACTTAAATGAAAGTTGTGAAACCATAAAAATCCTGGAAGAAAACGCAGGCAGTGAAATCTTAAACATCTCATATAGCACTGTTTTCACTGATACATCTCTTTAGCTAAGAGAAACAAAGAGAAAATAAATGGGACTACATCAAGCTTAAAAACTTCTGCTAAAGAAACCAGCATCAAACTGGAAAGGGAACCCATTGTATGGGAAAACATATTTGCCAATGATATATCTGATAAGGGGTTAATTTCCAAAATATATAAAGTACTCATACAACTCAATAAAAGGAAGATAAACAATCCAATTAAAAAATGGGCAGAGGAATTAAATAAATACTTCTCCAAAGAGGACATAGAAATGGCTAAGAGACATATGAAGAAATGCTAAGTGTCACTAATCATCAGAGAAATGCAAGTTAAAACTACAATGAGGTATCACCTTACACCTGCCAGAATGGCTCCATCAACAAATCAACAAACAACAAGTGCTGGTGAGGGTGTGGAGAAAGGGGAACCCTAATACACTGCTGGTGGGAATGCAGACTGGTGTAGCCACTATGGAAAACAGTGTGCATTTCCTCAAAAAATTAAAAATAGAACTGCCATTTGACCCAGTGATCTTAAGTATAGGAATATATCCTTAGAATACCCAACCACCAATCAGAAAGAATATACTCATCCCTATGTTCATAGCAATATTATTTACAATAGCTAAGATCTAGAAACAGCCCAAGTGCTCATCAGTGGATGAGTGGATAAAAAGCTGTGGGACATATATACCATGGAATACTATGCAGCTGTAAAGAAGAAGGATCCCTTACTCTTTGGGACAGTATGGATGGACCTGGAGAGTATTATGCTAACTGAAATAAGCTAGGCAGAGAAAGACGAATATCACCTGATATCACTTAAATGTGGAATATAATGAACAAAATAAACTGACAAACAAAATAGATCCAGAGACATGCAAGCATGAAACAGACTGATAGAACTAGAGGGAAGTTGTGAAGGAAGGCAGGAAGAGATTAATTAAAATTCTTATAAGTTTTTATGCATAACCCATGGACACAGACAATAGACAGGTGAAGGCATAGGGTGGGGTGGGAGATGGGTGGAAAGGGGTAAGGGGGGATAATCAAGGACATCTGTAATACTCTCAATAATAAAATAAATAAATAAATAAATAAATAAATAAATAATAAATAGTGACATGATTTTTTTGGGGGGTATAATTTAGATAGACAGATTATATAGAAATACAGAGAAATGGTAAATGTATGATAAACGTTAATGGCATATCAGGTCAAAATGGCTGCATAGCTGTAGCAATACTTTCACACCACATCACATCAACATTACAACTAAACCACAGGATAACCATTATTCAGAACTACTTGAAACCTAGCTGAACAGAAGTCCTACAGCTAAAAAATATAAAGAAGAAGCAACACTGAGAGTAATAAAAGGGGCAGAGGCACTGACCTGGTCAGTCCCACACCCACGTGTGGCAGAAAAAAATCGAGAAGGGTATCTGGGATGCAGAGGTGCCCCCTGAAAAGCCAAGTGTCCCAGGCTCACACCAAGCCCCCAGCCCAGGTTTCTGGTGCAAGGAAGAGAAGACCCCATAACTTCTGGGTGTAAAAACCAGCTGGGGTTGGGGCCAAGTGAGCTGAAGGACTGCTGAAGTCGCAGGCATTTCAATAAATGGCCTGTACACAGACTTACTCAGACTCACACACTCTGAGCTTCAGTGCTGGGGCAGCAGCTCAAAAGGAAGCAGGGATGTATGTGGAAGAATTGCATTTTCTGGCACCTGAGCAAGAGCTGGGGGGCAGCTTTCTCCCAGAGTGCTGGCAGGCAAGCACCACATCTGAGATTCCATCAACTTGGCTCACACTGTGTGCCCCACCCTGGTGAGTACCTGAGACCCTGATTCACCCAACTAGTGGGCACACCCTAGTTGTTTCCAGTGGCCTTTCCATACTAAAGGTCTGTCTTGGCTTATGCTTCACGCTTTCCTTAAATCTCTCAAACAAGCATCATCTGGCCTTGGTGTACCTCATACATCTCAATAAGTGGTCCCAGGCCTGGCATTAGAGACAACAAGCCTCAGTTTACAGCTTGGCCTCTCCTGAGCCCCTCCAAGCCCAAGCACAGGTAATAGCCATATACAAGACGCTTTGTAGCTCATTCTGGGTGGCCCCAGGCACAACACAGGTAGCAGCTGACCTTGGCCTGCACCCCCCAGGAGGCCCCAGAGCCAGTGTACCCAGTGGACAGCTTCAGACCACAATGAAGCACAACCCTACCATCTTCACAAGTGATACACTAAAGGGGGGGGGGGGACTCAAATGACAGGCACCAGAGCACTGCTAAAGCAAGTCCTGCTTTGAGGTGTGGGCCCCTGCACAACTGATCCTCCATGGTGGTCTCAGCCAGTCTTGCAACCAATTGAACTGGAGGTAAATCCCACCCATTGACATGCCAATAGCAGTCAAGTCTCAACTAAAACAGGAGGGTGTACACAGCTTATATGGTGGTTGGGGTAGACACATGGAATGCCCAGGTTGGGTGAATGGGAAGCTCTGCTACTGTATTCTACAGGACATCTACTACATAAGGTCATTCTACCAAGCCTTGGAGATGTAGCATAGTATTACCTAATACATAGAAACAAACACAAGGAGGCTGCCAAATGAGGAGGCAAAGAAATATATCCCAAGTGAAAGAACAGAACAAACTTTAGAAAAAGGCTAAATAAAACACCCAATCAGAACACTAAAAAGAAAGAAGTATACAAAAAAAGAAGATAATATAAGGAGCCTCTGGGACAACTTCAAGTGTACCAACATTAGCATCTTAGGGGTGCCAGAAGGAAAAGCGAGAGAACATGGAAACAAAAAAAAACCTATGTGAAAAAATATTAATAGAAAACTTCTCTAACCTGGTGAAGGAAATAGACATATAAGTTCAGGAAGCACAGAGAGTACCAAGCAAGATGAACCCAAAGAGAATTGCACTAAAACACATCATAATTAAAATGACAAAGGTTAAGGACAAAGAGAGACTCTTAGAAGCAGCAAGAAAAAAGCAGTTAGTTACCTACAAGGGGGCTCCCATAAGGCTGTCAGCTGCTTTCTCAACAGAAACTTTGCAGGCCAGAAGGGAGTGGCAAGGAATATTCAAAGTGGTGAAAAACAAAGGCTTAACACCAAGATTACACAACAAAGCTATCATTTAGAATCGAAAGACAGCTAAAGAGCTTCCCAGACAAGAAAAAGCTGAAGGAGTTCATCGCCACCAAACTAGTATTATAAGAAATATTAAAGGGTCTTCTTTAAGAAGAAAAAGAAGAAAAAAGATAAAAATGATGAATAATAAAATGGCAATAAACACATATCTATCAACAATTGAATCTAAAAAGCAAAATAAGTGGACAAACAGAACAAAAACAGACTCATAGATACAAAGAACATTTTGAAGGTTGCCCGATAGGAAGAAGGTTGGGGGGATGGGTGAAAGAGGTGAAGGGATTAAGTACAAACTGGTACTTACAGAATAGTCATGGGAATGTGAAGCTCAGCATAGGGGATATAGTCAGTAATATTCTAATAACTATAAGGTGTCAGATGGGTATGAGATTTATCTGGATGATCACTTAGTAAGTTATATAATGTGTAATCCCTGGGTGGCACACCTGAAACTAATATAATATTGAATATCAACTGTAATAAAAAAAATTAATGTCAAAACAAAAATATATTAGTAATTTAAGCAACATAATAAATGAGATTGATGTTCTGATTCCCCAATTTAGGGCTTACTTTTTCCTCTGAAGAACACATGGATTATTTATGGAAACTGACCATTTACTGGCCAAAAAGCAAGACTCTTTTATTTACGATGTAATTAAATTAGTCACCAATAACAAAAATCAAAACCCATAAATTTAAATACATGTCTAAATAATTCATGTGTTAAAAAATAAAAATTTAAAACAAAATATTTAAACCTATATAAAAACTGGGAACACATATAAATAAATCTGAGAAGAAATGCAAAATTTAAAAGTAAACAATTTAAAATAAAGTTAGTTGTTAACAATCGAACCCCCAAATACCCAGGAGAACCATGTGGATTATGCCTTAATAATAAAAATGTTTAAGAAATAGCTTTAGGGATATGTCCCACTAAATTTAAGAAGCTAGTAGATCTTTGATAAGAAAACAAATAATAGAAAAGAAAAATTTGAATTCATTTCCACGTAAGTATATGGATGTAAATACCCTAAATAAATGTTGACTGTATATTAGAAAGTTTTAAAAATACATCATGGTATGGAAGGAAGAATAAACAGATGGAACATAGGGTATTTTTAGGGCAGTGAAACTATTCTGTATGATACTGTAATGGTGAATACATACCATTATAAATTTGTCAACATTCATAAAACTGTACAACATAAAGAAGGAGCCCTATGTAAATTATGAGCTTCAGTTAATAATATATATATATATATATATTAATGAAATGATAGGATAGGGGAGAAGACAGGAGGTATACTTGAGCTCTGTACTTTCTGCTCAATATATTTTAAACTAAAACTGTTCTAAAAATAAATTCTATTAATAAAAAACACATCTTATCAATTTTAGTTCATTCCAGGAAAGCACAGAGAGGTATATATGTATGTATATATTTAATAAGCCATATTAACAAGTCTTTGAAGAAAATCACATAAAATGTTTTCATAGATACAAAACTTGTAGTTTTAAGAGAATTTCTAAGTAACCTAAGATGGAATAGAATTCCCAGCAATATACAGAACATGCAATATAAGAACTATTACATTTAAACAGGGGATGATTACAGAAAGATGACATTATCAGCACTTATATTCAACATTAAGTAGAATTTCTAGTTAATTCATAAATATTAAAGAAACATAAGGCCTTTAAATAAAAATTAAAACTTTTATAATCAGAGATAGCATTGACTATAAAAAAGCAAACCGATCTTAATGATTAGAATGAAATGATAAGCATGAAAATAAGCCGGAAACAGCCCAAGTGCCCATCAGTAGACGGGTGGATAAAAAATCTGTGGGACATTTACACCATGAAATACTACACAGCTGTAAAGAAGAAGGATCTCGTACCCTTTGGGACAGTATGGATGGACCTGGAGAAAATTATGCTAAGTGAAATAAGCCAGGCAGAGAAATACAAACATCACATGATCTCGCTTATATGTGGAATCTAAAGAACTTAATAAACTAATGAACAGAATAGATTCAATGACATGGAAGCATAGATGAGACTGACGAATGTCAGAAGGATGGAGGCGGGCGGGTGGGTGGAGGGGCAGAGAATAACCAAGAATTTATATGCAGATATACACAACCCAAGGACACGGACAATGGTGGGGAGAGGGACTGGGGAGGGGATGGGACGGGGTGGAATGGGTCATTGGGGAGAAAAAGGGACAGCTGTAATATTTTAAACAAAAATAAAATTTAAAAAAAAGAATAGACCTGAGATGAAATATAAAAAGAAAATAAGCTAACAAAGACTCTGAGAACCTTCAAGTTATTAGGATAATGACCAGGGATGATGACAGGAGAGAAGTTTGGTTCAAATTGTGACTCTATCACTTTCTGTGTAATCATGAGTAAGTTACTTAACCTTTCTGTGCAACACATCTCTCATCTAAAAAACACAAAATTATAGGGCTTCATTCATATAATTGTTTTGAATAGCATAATTAATATGCATAAATCCATTAAAACACTGCATGGTACTTTGTAAATGCTATATAATGGTTTGTTATTATTGTTATTACTATATAGTTTAATATGTGTTCTTTCTCTGTATAATAAACAATCAATAAGAAATAGTAAATAAGAAGAGACATGAGATGTGTGATATGCATAAAACTGTAGAGAATCCAGTGGGATGAAATTATTTTCATGAAACAAGTCTAGTCTGGTATCCATATTCAGTAAAAATGCCATCTTTAAAACTATGACTAACCTCTTCAAATCCGATGGCCCAGTCTATTATTTCCTTGTGTATAGTTAACTCTTGACCATGTGGAGCCTGGGGGACGAATTTTCCTACCTTCACCAGATGTTGGAGACCAGAAGGCAAATTACAATAGTTCAGAATGTCATATTGAGCAACCGAGTTTCTATTTTCATCCAGGGTCACTTGGTCTCCAATACTGTTGGTAAATTGAATGACTCTCAGTGGTTGGTGGAGCTAAAAGAAATGCATCAGAGAGTAACAACAAGAAGAAAGAATAAAAAACAGCTACAGAAAAAATCATTTGGTAACCAAAAAATTTAAAAAATTATTTTTAAACCTTGGGGTTTATCTTATCACCTATAACAACAAATGCAAAATAGGCACACTTATTCCCCTCCTGATCAAATTAAAGGTTAATATTAACAAAAAGCATGTACACCTGCATTTGCTCTTATAATGAAATGTTAACAGAAATTTCATTACTATCTGATTGTTGAGGACAAAATGTTCAAATTTCATGTTACTCTTTGGTGTAGATAAAAACAAATGTGGTTTCAAATTCTTGGTGACACACTTAGAGGCAGTGGGTCTTAAGACGCTTACTTCACTTTTCTGAATGAGATTTTCTCATATGTGAAATAGGAATAGAAATTCATATCTTGTAAGGTTATTTTGAATTAAAAGAGAAAATGCAGTCAACATATAGAAGGCCGAAAAAAAAGTAAAAACTGAAAAGTAATTTCTTTTCCATGGTCATTTTAGAGAATTGATATATAGGTCTACAGGAATAAGACTGAAAATTAGAGGGCTGGGAATGAAAGCACATATTTCACCTTCAAAAAGCAATATAACAAGATGTCCTCTATCCTTAGACACCTTCTATTTAATGACGGTTTCTACGTATACTCACCACAACTGAAATCTCTCAGGAAAGTACACATATTTATATAATTCAGGATATAAAATCAATGTGCTTTTCTGAGTTATTATTAAAGTTTTAACAAAGTCACATCTATGACTGTGTGTTTCAAGAATCTAAAGGCTTCAAGGTCTACAGGGCACTAGTGAACATAATTACCTGCCACTGATAAAATACCAGTGGGTTTGCATTTTCCTCAGATTCCACTTGTGTTTTTAAAAGAAGCACTTCGTGGAGGGCATGGGCCACAGAATACACAGAATCATAGGTAGTCTTAATAAAATCAGATGTACTCATGTCAAAATAATGCAAAGGCACAGAAGCCACTGAAGCATTTAGTGGACAGTCTTCTAGTGTTTCACAGTCAGGACCAGACAAAGAGCAATCAAAGGAAAAGCGCCACAGTTTTTTAAGAAAAATGTCTTCTGGATATTTAGAAGGGTTAACTGTCTCAAGAAACTGTCTGAAGCCAGGAATATCTCTGCTCTGCTTCGATAAAATGAGAGTCCCATGGAAATGATTAAGCAGGAAAATTTCCCCATTTGTGGTGAAATCCCACTGGTAGGTGGTGATCCACACTTTCCAAGTATCCAAACTGTTCATTATCAGAATGGTCAGGGCTATTAGTGCGTCAGTATCACCATAGACAACAGTCACATTTATTGATGGGTTATCAATATTGGGCATGGCCACCCAATTTGAAAAGGGAATAAATCTTTCAGCAGTAGACACCTTCTCTGTAAATGCTGCACAGACACCTTCTCTGGCCATGTCTTCTTTCAGCTCCCAGAGGAATTGCTCACCTTTCATGTCATCTGAGACAATCAGTCCTACCCAAGTCCAGCTGAAATGCAGCAATAATTTCACCATACCAAGAGCCAAAGATGAGTCCTTGGGGGACATCTGATACAGAGATGGAAGTAGTTCTTTGTCACTCAGTAAAGGATCAAACAGACCATAACTAATCTGAGAGGGAAAGAAAAAAACATCATCCATTTATCTTTGGAAGTGATTTAAGGGAGAAGAGTACAATAAAACAATGAATTGGGCATGCCAATTTCCACTCCTAAAAAAAAAAAACAAAAAAAAAACAAAGCTTTTAAGTAAATTACTAGAGGGTGAGAGAGATGTGTAAGGAGAAGATTCTCAGTTTTTCTTGATGAAGGTTTTACTCAAGTCATTAATGAGGAAAGTTTATGAAGAGAAAGTTCTTGCTTTGAAGAGCAGTTATAGAACAAAGATTCATATACTCAGTGGGAGAAAGACAAGATAAAATAAAATGTCTATGCAAAATACAAAACTAGTTAATATTATATAGACTAATACAATTATAAACTTTGAGTTTTCCTCTCTACCAAACTTCCCTGAAAAAATAAAATAAAATCCCAGCTTACAAGATCTTTGTATAAACTATTATCTAATTCTACAAGGCTAGTAAAAACCCAGTTCTTTCTTTTTTCCCCCCTAAAGTTTAAAGAAAGTTTACGGTGAAGAGATTTTGGGGTAAGAGAGGGTTGTGGGAAATAAGGGGTATTATTATTTTGATTTGGAAAGTCCTTTTTTTCCTCTTTAGCTCTAATCAGCCTTAGGTTACAATGACTAAAATATACAAATGCACTTATCTTTTTATCAAAAATGCCCAGTTAAAAAACCCAAATTTATGACTTGTGAAGCAAAGCATTGTAAGATACTTTACATATTTTATATACATTACAAATTCATTACAGAATTAGTGAGTCAGCAAGTATGAAGTCCTCTCTCAATGGTTGACACAATTGAAATGAATAATTTAAGTATGGAAATAGTTATTAGACTTCTGGGTTAAGAAGGCTGATAAGCAGTGAGGCACCTGATTTATCACTGTCTTTCTGTAAAAGTTCAGTTCTGATTATCAGTCAAGGGCACAACTTTTGAAAGAGTTAAATGATGTGCTGGAAGCCTTCAAAGATATAGTACTTAGATAGTAACAGCATGATATTAAACAATAAAGCAATTATTATTTTGCCTTATTTAAGTTGAATAGAATGCTTTTTTTTTGGAAATGGTGAGGAGAATTTTCTTATTAAATACTTTATAATTTATCATCTTAATTTTGGGTGAAATCAATCTCAAAAGTAAATATTCTGACAGAGACTCCCCTGAGCTGGCATGGCTAAGTCTTCTGGCAATGCTTCGTTGGCCTTCCCATTCTGCCTCTTCCTTACTCCAAATGAACCCTAATGGCACAAAGGTTTTCTCTGTGTGCGTGAGGTTGATTGGTCTCATTTGGGGTTATCAAAAACAGCTCTGAGCTGCATTCTGTTGACATGCCTTATAATAATAGCCATAAAAAACTCTACATGCAATGTCTCTGACACCCCACCCTCGCCATCCTATCTCACCTGTGGGAATTTGTAGAGTTCCAGTAATGTCCCCAGCTGAAGAACAAATGCTGATGTAATTCCTTCAACAACTGCCACAGATTTGCTCTGACTCTCACAGTTATAATTAGGAATTTCCTCTCTCCCTCCTGACAGCCAAAGCACTGGGCCTTCCAAGGTCCTCTGATGACTGTGGTAGGAGTTGTAGATGTGATATCCCAGAGACACGTTGGGTAAGAGAAGTGGGTTCCTGTTGATCTCCTCGATGGCAAAAATGAAAGCCAAAACATGAATGTAGTGCTTGTACAGAAACCTGCATGGGGAGGAGACCATTAGAAATGCAGATCAAAGCATGTGCCTCTGGGGAAGCTCCTAAGGCAGAAAAATGGGCATTTAGAGGATAGACCCTCACGCCTCCATCCAGTGTCCTGTGGTTCCATCTCCTGTCTGACCTGAGTGTGTGGAAATGAGGGATGGGGGCTCAGCAGGCTCTGAATTAGCTGAGTATCAGGCTGATGAATCAGCATCCAAGGAGGATACAATTTTAAAAGCTGAAAATTAAGCATGGGTTGAGTTGAACATAGAATCACTTGGTGGTAAGACTTTAAAGGTATTTGTTCATTTTGTTTATGAAGAAATAACTTTCAAAGGGTAGCTGAGACAGAAACTGAAGTAGGAAGTGAGCGCGAGGTAAGAGAGGATGTTGCGGTAAAAGGTCAGAGTCCATATATGAGATCCTGCAGAGCAAGGGATCAGGCAGGGCAAGCAAGGAGGGAGAACATATTTTGGGGAAAATGACTTCAGAAAACGGGATGTCTAAACATCATTTGGTTTAACCTCATAGATCAGGAAGATAAACCCAGATTTTAGGGTTCTTAGGAAAGTGGTGGGAGGAGGCCTGCATTGTAAGTGATTCTGAGAAAAATATGAGGGGTGGACGATGACTTTATCTTTGTCTGCAGGTGTCTATCAGATAACAAAAATTCTTAAAGTATAATGGCCTTAAAAATATTTTCTATTATACAAACACCTAAATCAGGGATGCTGAAGATCTAAGTTTAATTTTTATTTTTGAATCCTTTTCTGACTTATAGGGAGCCACATTTCATGTTTAAATGTCTCCCTCCCCCAAACTGCAATATATGCATAATTCCAATAAATATTACATAGGATAATAAATGTATTAAATCATTTTATTTCTAATTTTTAGTTAAGCAACATGAATTAGTCAGAAAAAGATAAGAACCATATGATTTCATTCATATGTGGGATATAAAACTGAAACTCAGGCCCTAGCCAGTTTGGCTCAGTGGCTAGAGCATTGGCTTGCAGACTAAAGGGTCCCGGGTTCGATTTCGGCCTAAGGGCGCATACCTCGGTTGCAGGCTGGATCCCTGGCCTTGGTTGGGAGAGAACCAATGGTGTGTCTCTCTCACATCAGTGTTTTTCTCTCTCTCTCCCTTCCACTCTCTCTGAAAAGCAATGGAAAAAATATCATCAGGTGAGGAATAAAGAAAAAAAACAAAAACCAAGAAACCCCCCTGAAACTCAGACACAGAAAGACAACAGTATGGTAGTTACCAGAAGGAAGGGGGTGGTAGAGGGTAAAGAAGGTCAAATATACGGTGATGGAAGGTGATTTGACTTTGGGTGGTGGGTACACAATGCATTATACAAATCATGTATCATAGTAATGTACACTTTAAAAATATATATATATCTTTATTGATTTCAGAGAGAGGAAAGGAGAGGGAGAGAGAGAGACAGAAACATCAATGATGAGAGAGTCATTGATCGAACCCGCAACCCGGGCATGTGCCCTGACCGGGAATCGAACCCTGATCACCTGGATCCCAGGTCAATGCTCAACTGCAGAGCCACGCCCGGGCAGTAATGTACACTCCTGTATGACCCTAATAACCAATATCACTTCAATAGATTTAATAAAAAAATAAAATAAAAGCTGCTTGCTTTGCTCACTTTTTAAAGCCTCATTCTACGTTTTTTTTAGTGCTTCCAGGTTGTAATAAATTATCACTAATTATTACTTTCATGATTCATTGGTTTTACTTTGGCCATTTATGAACTTTTCACGTGAAGTTCAAAGCAAAAACAAAATTAACTCATAAAATGCATGCATACACCTATGCACATACAAATACTCACATGTACATATGCAAACTCACACAAATCAAGATGGATACATATACAGAAATAATTGTTACTCAGACCTATGAAATCATCTCCTTGATCATTCCTAAATCCTAGGAGCTTAAAATCTTACCTATGTAAATATTTCTTTTTTGTTGATTTAGATTTTCTAAAAAGAGAATGATAATTTAAATGAATAACTGTAATTTGTAGACATTAAGATGACTAATTAAATATTCTGCAAAATAGCTGCTTAGCATCCTTATTGCTTATGGTAATTTTATTTCCAAGCTTTTAGAAACTGTTAAGGTTTTTCCATTGTTTCTCCAAAGTTCTTTATAAACCAGGATCTTTAAAGGTTTTTGAGACATTCTAGGCATTCAGTTTTGTTTTTTGTGTGTGCATTTTAGCAATTATGATTATTAAATGCCTTAAACTCTTGTGGTAAAAATATAGGATGGTTTAGGATCTGAAAATTTAAGGCATTATATTTGAAGACACACTCTATACCAATTTGTGCTCATATTTGTGCTGGTCAGAAAAAAAAATTTCATACCAAAAAAAAAAAAGAGTTGGGAGGAATATAAATTTATAGCCTTAAATAGATAGAAAAACTCTGCTGTAAGTTGATATTTAATAAAATTTACATAGATGTTTTTACCTTCTCTATGCCATATTTTATATGTGTTAAAAATTAAGGGATTTTAAATGAAAAAAGATGTTGAAATCTAAGCAATATTTAGATGCAATCTTGTAAATGAACATTAATTACTGAGATGCAAAAATGTTCAGGGAGTCAAATGGCTCTCTGTATATTTACAATTTTCCTTTGAATAATATAGCATTATTTACAATAAACCTTCAGGAATCATACACTAAGTAATCCCAGTTAATCTAAACTAAATTGTGACCAGATTGATGACAGTACCGGACAGCTTTCTAGATAATGGCAGCCATACATTGAAAAGAGGAACTACCCACTTCAGCTGGAAAGAGTAAATGAGATCTTTATAATGAAGATCCAAGGAATTCCAGTGATGTTTGTGAGAATATTTGGGTCATTTATTCATCTATTCAATGAATATTCATCAAGTGTCTTTTATGTGCCCAAGCACAGAATATTCTAGACACAAATTTTATAGGAAAGAGCAATACACACTAAAATACCTGGTATCATGTTATTTGTATTGGGGAAACAAATTTTAAAAAGATAAGACATAGGTGGAGGATTCTGGGAAGATGGTAGAGCAGGAAAGATCAGCAATCTGTCTCAACTCAAACAATTGCACTGTCAGGATCTGTGTCATGTAACTGGAGACAACATTACAACTTCAAGAAGGCTTAGAAAGCAAATTTCGGTGAATTTTGTATCCTAGCACAGTATCAGCTCCTCATATTCGACCCCCAGCCCTATGGCAGGCAGCAGTGCACATGTTCCAGGAAGATCTTGCATGAATTTTGCATGAGCCAAGGTAGGCAAAAAGGACCCCGGCCTCCAAATATGAGGGATCTGCCCTGATTGCTGGTTGCTGCTTCTGATCTCAGAGGTACAGACAAAGGTAAGTGGAGTCATTATTTTGGCACCTCCTTTCTTTGTTACAAGCCCTTCTTTAAATGAAGTGTCTTTTAGGAGGTTTAAAAGACTGATACTTTACTTCTCACCACTTTTTTTCTCATTTTCCCTTTTGGGAGCCAGATATTAAACACTAGGACATTCAAAAAAAAATGCGTATACAGGAGAAATTAAAAAGTAACAGTTGACATCCAGGGAAAAACACAAGCTCAGAAAATACTTAAGAAGATCATAAGTTTAAACCTCAGAGTGATTCTTGGCATAGAGAGAGCCTATAAATAAATGAATTAATTAAATACATATGGCAAACCTGAAATAGGAGAAGCATATTTTTTCTAGGGTTTCAAATGCTCATTTTTCAAAGAAAAAAATCATGAGGCAGCTGGAAACAGAAATATTGCCCATTCACCATAAAAAATTAACAAACTTATAATTTCCCAGAAAAGTAGATGATAGATATACTAGAAAAAGACTTAAAAATATTTCTCTTAAGATGCTCAAAGAGAAGAGACAGTGAATGGTAAACACAGTACTCACCTCCTCCTGCAACTACATCAAAATTACAACTAAACTATGGAATAACCTTCATTCAGAACCACCCGTAATCTGGCTGAATGGATGTCTTACAATGAAGTAATTAAAGAAGAAGCTGCATTGAGATTTGCAGAAGTGGAGACTCAGGAGTGACTGGTCCCTCACTCAAGCGTGGTGGATAAGAATTGGGAGGGATGTCTCAGTTGCAAATGTCCACCCTGTGGAGTGAGGGGACTCAGCCCTACACAAGCCCCCAGACCAGGGTTCCAGTGCCAGGAAGAAAATTCCCTATAAGTTCTCACTGTAAATACCAGCAGTGATTGAGGCTGAGGTAGATAAAAGATTGTTGAAATCCCAGGCAGTTCTTCTTAAAGGGCCCACACACACTTATTGGGACTCACTTTCTCTGAGTTTCAGTGCTGGGACAGCAGCTTGAAAGACACCAGAGAGGCATACAGGGAAAAACGGAATTGTCTGGCATCAGGGCAAAATGTAGGGGGCAGCTTTCTCCCAGACAGAAGTGCTGGCAGAGGCCATTGTTCCTCTGATGAGCCCTCCCTTCACAGAGCTGGCAGGTGGGTACCATATCTGAGACTCCATTACCCTGGTTTACACTATGTGCCCCCTGCTCCCCCACCCAATGATTCCCTGAGGCCCCAAACCTGCAACTTTCAGGCCCACATAAGCTGTTTCCAGTGGTTTTCCATATGAATGGCATGTCATGGCTCATGCATCATATTTTCCTAAAATCTCTCAAACAAGCAGCATTTGCCCTTAATGTGTCCCGTAAATTTTGCTAAGTGGCCTGAGGCTTGACTTAGCAGCACCTGAGCTTGGTTTGCAGGTTAGACTTGCCTAGGTACCTTCAAGTCCAGCACAAGAGCAGCCATCTGCAGATTGCTTTGTAGCTCATGCCAGGTGACCCTGGACAGAACACAGGTGGTGGCTGACCTTAGCCTGTACCTCCCAGGAGACCCCAGAGACGGTGCAACCAGTGGACAGCTTCAGATCATGTCAAAACATCACCACCCAATCATTTCCACAAGCAAAACACTTAAGGGGTGGAATCAGTGGGCACCAGACCCCCCACCAATAGAAGTCCTGATCTGTGGAGTGGGAACCTATATAGCTGATCCTTCACAGTTTTCAGAGGTTGGTGTTTGGTAGTTGCAGCCATTTCTTGCAGCTGATCAGCCAGAGAATTAATCCCTCCCACTGATGTGCCAACTGCAATCAAGGCTCAACTACAAGAAGAGGGTGTACACAGCCCACACGGGGGTATACTTTGAGTGCCCAGCTTCTGTGATCGAGGAGTTGTGCCAGTGGATTTTAAAGAACACCACTAAATTATGCCACTCTGCCAAGCCTGGGAGCTGTAGCAGCTCTACCTAATACACAGAAATACAGGTAGAGGGGAAGATGGCGGCCCTGTGAGAAGCAGCAGAGCTCCCCCGCTCCCAGCCACAGACTTGATTTTCTCCTAAAATCCTAAGTAGCCAGCTTGGAAAAACCAGAGAAACATACCTGAGTGGATGGAGTGTGAGTGAGGAGCACTGAAGAGATATCACAGAGTCCGGTAACGGCGGGGTGTAGAAAGGGGGATCCCCCCTGAAGCCTGTGCTGGGCTCTGAGCCCAGAAGCTTGGAGGCTGCAAAGCTCCCTCCCCTTGGGGTGTGGACCTGCATCCAAAACCGGGGATCCCACACCTGGAGCGACTAGAGGGGAAGGAGTGCCCCACGGACAGCGCAGAGGGACTCAGGGGAGTGGTGAGTCCCGGAGGAGGGAACGGTGCCTTATAGGAAACAAAGCCTCTAGTGGCGGCTGCGACCAGCGTCTAGTGCTCAGGGTGCTGACCATAAGAAAGGCTGTCCCAAAGTGTGTGGCACCCGAGTGGTAAAGGACCAGAGGACTGTGCTGAGCAGCTGCACACAGGGGCCCTCTGCCTCCCTGTGGGGCATCATGTTGAGCCCCAGAAATCACTGAACTTGTGGGGCACAGGGGAGGGGAGGAGCCCTCCTGCCCTGAGCTCCTGGTGCCGAGAGGCTGGGATCTGTGACCAGCCCTGAGGGGCCCCGTGGTGGCACATGGAGCGGCCCCAGCTTTGCTGAGACCAGCAGTATGGGGAGCTGTGTGGAGCGCTGTGTGGAGCTGACTTTGGGTCCCCTCCCACTGGGGGCCTTGGTGCCTTGGTGCACAGAACCTTGCAGGGCGGACTCTCGGCCTATGTGTTGCTTTGTGCGTTTGCGAGTTTGATTGTGGAACTGGTTCCCACCTTCCCGGGATGCACTGCGCGGACAGACCAGCGGAGGCTGCCATTGGGGTCTGCCCAGTGGACGGTCTGAGGGGCGGGCCTGGTGAGACCAGCCAACCAGAGCTGAGCAGGGAGGGGCAGAGCCTGCTGGCCTCTCTTGCAGCTGGGAGCACCGCCCCCAACAGGAAAGGGGCGGGTCCCACTCACTGAAACACCAGACACCCCCGAAGGGCACAGTCCCAAGGGGGAAGGGAGAGCAGCTCACAGGAGGACATCACAAGAACAAGACCCTCAGGGACTGTGGTTCGGGAACTGGAGGAAAAGCTGAAAACCCCTGCTGGGGGCTGGGCAGGCAAAGGGCTCACCAGAATGTGTTTTTAATCGAACGCACTGAGCCCAGGCTGCTGAAATGGCCCATACAGAACAGGCGGCAGGCTGAAATCAATCTGAAGCTGCAGCAGGACAGAGCCTGGGGAACTAGAATCAGGGGAGAGGGTAGGGACTGAGGAGCTGGCGGTGGAGCAGAGACTAACTCCCACAGAGTGAACGCCTGACAGCGACACCTCTAAGGGGAGTGATACCCTGGGCTACACTAGCCACCCTGCACCCTAAAGACTCTACAGAAGACTCTGGAGTAAGACCAGGCAACTACAAGGTTGCAAAATAGCTGACAAGAGGAGGTGGTCCACAGAGAGCCTCAGATCAACCATCTACCTAAGGACACCAGAGCCAAACGGAGACGGTTCCTAACATTGGGTGATACACAAGTACCTCCCAGGAGAACTGAAACCAGCCCACAAAACAGCCTCAGACAACATAAGCTGCCCAGAAAAAAACCACCTGATTGACTGTCTTTTTCTCTTCTGTTTTTGCTTTTGTTTGTGTGTTTGTTTGTTTTTTCTCTTTTTTCCTTAGGAAGAAGAGAAAGGGGGGCAAATTTATTTGTTTTTTCTTTTCTAAATTTTATAATAATTTTTAAATTTTTTAAAAAAACATTTTTAACTAAATTTTTTTCTCCTTTTTATAAAAGAATTTTGTCTTGCTTAGCTTGTTTTTAGTTTAGTTTCATTTATTTGCTTTGTTTGGTTTTATCCTTGCTTCTACTATCAATACTTTCTTGATATCCCTGTTTAACGACTGGGACTTTATTATTATAACCAAGTTTACTGCTTTCCTCTATAGTTTCCACCAAATCTCTTACCGGACTCCCTCCCTGCCTGGGCTATATCTCTTTCTCTCCTCTCAATCTATTGGCATAACTTTTTCTTCTTTTCTTTCGTTCTTTGTTATCCTATCCTCTGTCTTCCTGTCTTTTTGTTCAATTGTTAGTTTCTCTTATTCTCTTTATTGTATTTTTATTTTCTCATTTTCAACTATTATCCTATTCCTATTCTCTCCCTTAATTTTTTGCTTGTCCTTCTTTCAGAATCTTTTCTCTGCTTCTGTTATCTCCCAGTAGCTTCTCTATTTTTTACATTTTAGTTTATGATTATTTTCTAAATTTTCACCTCTATTAACAACAATATACATCTCTCTCTCTAAGCGTTACTTTTCTTTCTCTCTTTCTTTTTTTAAGCTTTTTTTTTGGTGTGTGTGTGTGTGTTCTCCCTTCACTCTCCCAGTTTTATTTTCACGTGGGTTGTTTTCATTGTGACTGTCAAGATATTTTGTAAGATACCTCTTATTTCCTGGAAGTTTAGTTGTGTATTGTCCTGCCTTGCCAGCACCCGTACAACAGCTTACAAGACGAGGTTGGGGCTGAGACACAGGTAGGCAACCTGAGAGGAGGGTCCTCTGAAGGACTAATCAGTGACAATCTAGACCCAACCACAACAGGAGAACATGAAGAAACCACAAAAGGGACAACCACAAGAGGGACATGCCTAGAGCAAAGAGCTCAGAAGTATAAGGAAAACACACCTCTGGGCTCCACTGGACCCACAAGACAAAATCCCATCCCACAAGACTGGGGGACAGCAAATATATCTAATATATAGATACAAACACTAAGACCTACCAAAATGGGGAGACAAAGAAACAACTCCCAAATTAAAGAAAAAGAAACATTGCCAGAAGAAGTCTTTGATGAGATGGAGTTAAGCAAGTTATCTGAAACACGGTTCAGAGTATTGATGATGAAGATGTTCAAGGAACTTAAAGAGGAAAAACAAGGCAATAGAGTATAAGATGGAGGACTTTAGGGAAAACACGAAAAAAGAGATACATAACATAAACAAAAATCAGACAGAAATAAAGAATGCTGTATCTGATATCAAGACTACACTGGAAGGAATTAAAAGTAGGCTCAGTGAAGCAGAGGATAGAATAAGTGACTTAGAAGGCAAGGTAGAAAAAAATCACACAATCAGAGCAACAAAAAGGAAAAACACTTAAAAAGCATGAGGACAGTCTAAGGGAGCTTTGGGACAACATGAAGAGAAATGACATTTGCATTATAGGAGTGCCAGAGGGGGAGGAAAGAGAGCAAGGGAGAGAGAACTTGGTGGAGGAAATAATGATAGAAAAATTCCCTAGGCTGGTGAGGGAGAAAGCCACACAAGTTCAAAAAGCACAGAGGATTCCAAACAAGAGGGACCCAAAGAGACCCACTCCAAGACACATCATAATTAAAATGGCAAATGTCAAGGACAAAGAGAAAATATTAAGGGCTGCAAGAGAGAGACCAGCAGTGACCTACAAGGAAACCCTCATAAGGCTGACAGCTGATTTCTCAACAGAAACTCTTATGCCAGAAGGGAGTGGCATGAAGTTCTCAGAGTAATGAAAAGCAAGAACATGCAACCAAGATTGCTTTATCCAGAAAGGCTATCATTTAAAATTGAAGGTGAAATAGCCTCCCAGGCAAAAAAAAAAAAAAAAAGATTAAAGGAGTTCAGTACCACTAAACCAGCATTGCAAGAAATGCTAAAAGGACTGCTTTAAGAAAAAGAAGGAATACTGAGAGGAAGGTACATCAGCATAAATGGAAAAATGTCATTAAATAAGTTTATATCAATAGTAACCTTAAATGTAAACGGAATAAATGATCCAATCAAAAGGCATAGGGTAGCTGAACGGATAAGAAAACAGGGCCCAAATACATGCCGTCTACAAGAGACCCACCTGAGAGCAAAAGACTCACACAGGCTAAAAGTGAGGGATAAAGTAAAATATTCCATGCAAATGGAAAGGAAAAGAAAGTTGGAGTAGCGATTCTTATTTCTGACAAAATAGACTTCAAAATAAAGACCATAACAAGAGACAAAGATGGTCACTACATAATACTAAAGGGATCAATCCAAGAGGAGGGAATAACCCTTATAAACATTTATGCACCTGATATAGTAGCATCTAAATATATAAAAAATTTCTTGGGGGACTTTAAGGGGGCGATTGACAGCAGCACAATCATAGTGGGCGACTTTAACACCCCACTGTCAGCATTGGACAGATCATCAAGACAAAAAATCAACAGGGAAACACAGACCTTAAATGACTCACTAGACCTAATGGATTTAATTGACATTTACAAAACATTTCATCCCAAAGCAGCAGAATACACATTCTTCTCAAGTGCACATGGAACATTTTCAAAAATAGACCACATGGTAGGGCACAAGGCAAGTCTCTACAAATTCAAGAAGATTGAAATTATATCAAGCATATTCTCGGATCACAATGCTATGAAACTAGAAATCAACCACTATAAAAAAACTCAAAAATATTTAAACACATGGAGGCTAAATAGCATGTTATTAAACAATGAATGGGTTACCAATAAGATGAAGAAAGAAATCAAACACCTCTTGGAATGTAACAAAAATGAACAGACAACAACCCCAAATCTATGGCACATGGCGAAAGCAGTCCTGAGAGGAAAATTCATAGCATTACAGGCCTATCTCAAGAAACAAGAAAAAGATCTAATAAACCATCTAACACAACAACTAAAAGAACTAGAATGAGAACAGCAAAAAAAGCCCCAAGGAAGTAGAAAGAAGGAAATAATAAAAATCAGAGTAGAAATTAATGACATAGAGACTAAAAAACAATGCAGAAAATCAATGAAACCAAGAGCTGGTTCTCTGCAAAGATAAATAAGATTGATGCACCTTTAGCCAGACTCACTAAGAAAAAGAGAGGACCCAAATAAATAAAATCAGAAATGAAAGAGGAGATATAACAACGGACCCAACAGAAGTAGAAAGGATTGTAAGAAAATACTATGAGCAACTATATGCCAACAAACTGGACAATGTGGGGGAAATGGACAAATTCATAGAAGCATACAACCTTTCAAAGCTGAATCAAGAAGAAGCAGAAAACCTGAATAGGCTGATAACAACTAATTAAATTGAAGCAGTAATCAAAAAACTCCCAGCAAACAAAAGTCCTGGGCCAGATGGATTTACAGGTGAGTTTTACCAAACATTCAAAGAAGAATTAACACCTATTCTATTCAAACTATTCCAGAAAAATCAAGAGGAGGGAAAACTCCCAAACTCTTTTAATGAGGCCAGCATCATCCTAATCCCAAAATCAGATAAGGACACTACAAAGAAAGACAATTACAGGCCAATATCTCTGATGAACATAGATGGTAAAATCCTCACTAAAATACTAGCAAACCGGATCCAGCAATACATTAAAAAGATCATACATCATGACCAAGTGGGATTTATTCCAGGGATGCAAGACTGGTACAGCATCCACAAATCAATAAATGTGATACATCACATAAACAAAATGAAGGACAAAAATCAGATGATCATATCAATAGATGCAGAAAAGGCATTTGACAAAACCCAGCACCCATTTCTGACAAAAACTCTCAGCAAAGTGGCAATAGAGGGATCATACCTCAACATAATAAAGACCATATGTAACAAACCTACAGCCAACATCATACTCAATGGGCAAAAATTAAAACCATTTCTATTAAAAACATGAACAAGGCATGGATGTCCACTTTCACTACTCTTATTCAAAATAGTACTGGAAGTCCTCACCATAGTTATCAGACAGGAAGAAAACATAAAAGGTATCCAAATTGGAAAGGAGGAAGTAAAACTGTCATTATTTGCAGATGACATGATATTGTACATAGAAAACCCTAAAGACTCAACCAAAGTACTACTAGATTTGATAAACAAATTTGACAAGGTGGCTGGATACAAAATCAACATCTGGAAATCAATGGCATTCTTATACACCAACAATGAACTTTCAGAGAGAGAAACTAAAAAAACAATACCATTTACCATTGCAACTAAAAAAATAAGATACCTAGGAATAAACTTAACCAAGGATGTAAAAGACTTGTACTTGGAAGACTATGGGGCACTGAAAAAAGAAATAGAGGAAGATATAAACAAGTGGAAGAATACACCAGGCTCATGGATTAGAAGAATTAATATCATTAAAAAGTCCATACCACCCAAAGAAATTTATAAATTCAATGCAATTCCTATTAAAATACTAGCAGCATATTTCACAGACCTAGAACAAACATTTTGAAAATTTATATGAAACCAAAAAAAGATGCTGAATAGCTGCAGCCATCTTGAGAAAAAAGAACAGAGTGGGACGGATCACATTACCAGATTTCAAACTGTATTTCAAAGCCATTGTAATCAAAATGGCCTGGTATTGGTACAACAGTCATATAGATCAATGGAACAGAACAGAGACACCAGAAATAGACCACCATTATGGTCAGTTAATATTTGACAAAGGAGGCAAGAGCATACAATGGAGTAAAGACAGTCTCTTCAATAAGTGGTGTTGAGAAAATTGGACAGATACATGCAAAAAAAAAAAAAAAGAAACTAGACCGCAAACTTTCACCATACACAAAAATAAACTCAAAATGGATAAAAGACTCAAATGTAAGTTGTGAAACATTAAAGATCCTGGAAGAAAACATAGGCAGTAAAGTCACAGACATCCCATGTAGTGGAATTTTCACTGATTCATCTCCTAGAGCAAGAGAAACAAAAGAAAAAATAAACGTATGGAACTACATCAAACTGAGAAGCTTCTGCACAGCAAAAGAAAACAGCCTCAAAATACAAAGGTACCCCATGGCTGGGAAAACATATTTGCCAAAGATGTACCTGATAAGGGGCTAATTTCCAAAGTGTACAAAGAACTCATTCTACTCAGCAAGAGGAAGACAAACAACCCAATTAAGAAATGAGCACAGAACCCGAATAAACACCTCTCCAAAGAGGACATACAGATGGCCAAGAGACACATGAGAAAATGCTCAACATCACTAATCATCAGAGAGATGCATATTAAAACCACAATGAGGTATCACGTCACACCTGTTAGAATGGCTCCATCAACAAATCAACAAAAGACTTGTGCTGGCGAGGGTGTGGAGAAAGGGGAACCTAGTACACTGTTGGTGGGAATGCAGACTGGAGCAACCACTATGGAAAACAATATGGAGGTTCCTCAAAAATTAAAAATGGAGCTGCCTTTAACCCAGTGATTCCACTCCTAGGAATGTATTCTAAGAATCCTGAAACATTAATCAGAAAGAATATATGTACCCCTATGTTCCTAGCAGCACAGTTTACAATAGCTAAGATCTGGAAACAGCCCAAGTGCCCATCAGTAGATGAGTGGATAAAAAACTGTGGGATATATACACCATGGAATACTACACAGCTGTAAAGAAGAAGAATCTCATACCTTTTGGGACAGTATGGATAGACATGGAGAAAATTATGCTAAGTGAAATAAGCCAGGCAGAGAAAGACAAACATCACATGATCTCACTTATACGTGGAATCTGAAGAACTTAATAAGCTGATGAACAGAATAGATTTAATGACATGGAAGCATGGATCAGACTGATGAATGTCAGAGGGATGGAGGAGGGGGGTGGGTGGAGGGGGAGAAAGTAACCAAAGAATTTATATGCATATATGCAAAACCCAAGGACACGGACAAGGCTAGGGAGAGGGACTGGGGATGGGAATGGGATGGGGAGAAAAAGGGACATCTGTAATATTTTAAACAAAAATAAAATTTAAAAATTAAAAAAAGAAATGAAATACAGAGGCTGCCAAATTGAGAAGGCAAAGAAACATGTCCCACATGAAAGAATAGAACAAAACTCCAAAAAAGGAAATAAATAAAATGAAGACAAGCAATCTACCAGATGCAGAGGTCAAAACACTGTTATAAGTATGCTCAATAAACTTAGTGAGAACATCAACAGCATAAATAAAGGACCACACAAAAATGAACGATAAATTAAATTAAATGAGGAATAATTTATAGGGAATCAACAGAGCAGATGAAGCCAGGAATCAAATCAGGTATTTGGAATATAAGAAAGCAAATAACACCCAGTTAGAACAGCACAAAGAGAAAAGAATCCAAAAATGAGGATAGTGTAAGAAGCCTCTGGGACAGCTTCAAGTACACCAACATTCGCATCATGGGAGTCATGAAAGGAGAAGAAGAGAGAGCAAGAAATTGAAAACCTATTTGAAAAAAAAATGACAGAAACATTTCCTAACCTGGTGAAGGAAATAGACATTCAAGTCCGGGAAGCATAGTGAGTCCCAAGTAAGATGAACTTAAAGAGGCCCACACCAAGAAACATTATTATTAAAATGCAAAAGGTTGAAGACAAAGAAAGAATCTTAAAAGCAGCAAGAGAAAAGCAGTCAGTTACCTACAAGGGAGCTCCTATAAGACTGTCAGCTGGTTTCTCACAGAATCTTTGTAAATGAGAAGCAACTAGCAAGAAATATTGAAAATGATGAAAAACAAGGACCTACAGCTAAGATTATTCTTCCCAGTAAAGCTATCATTTAGATTTGAAGGACATATAAAGAACTTCTCAGACAGGAAAAAGCTAAAGGAGTTTATTCAATATTATATGAAATATTAAAGGGTCTTCTTTATGAAGAAAAACAATAGATAAAAAATATGAACAAAAATAGCAATAAATACATATCTATCAATGATTGAATCTAAAAAACAAAATAAATGGACAAGCAGAACAGAAACAGACTCAGATACAAAGAACATTTTGACAGTTGCCAAATGGGAGGGGTGTTGGAGGGAATGGGTGAAAAATATAAAGGGATTAAGAATTACAAATTAGTTGTTACAGAATAGTCATGGGGATGTAAAGTACAGCGTAGGAAATATATTTAGTAATGTGCTAAAAACTATGTATGGTGTCAGATGAATGCAGGATTCAATCAGTATGATCACTTAGTAAGTTATGTAATGTGAAATCATTGGGGTGTAGACCTAAAATTTATATAATAATGTCTGTCAACTGTAATTGAAATCTAAAAGTGATTTTAAAAAATAAATAAAAATCACTAAAACACAAAAAAATGCTCAAAGAACTAAAAGAAGATATGGTAAAAGTCAAGAAAATGATATGTGAAATAAGCAGAAATTAAATAGCACATTCTTAAACTTCCAATGGATCAAAAAGTTACAAAGGAAATTTTAAAATAGAGGTAAATGAAAAGAAAAATATGACATACTAAAATTTCCAGGATTCATCAAAAGCACTGGCAAGGGAAAAATTTGTAGCCATAAATGCTTATGTAAAAAATCTCAAATGAGCAACATAACTTTACAACTTAAAGAAGTACAAAAAGGAACAAAAAAAAAACCCCAAACGAACTAAACTCAAAGCTAGCAGAAGGAAGAAAATAAGAAATAATAATGATTAAATCAGCCTTTTCATTCATCATGTGCCCTGAATAGCACCCACAGAGTCACAAGTAAATGTAAGTTTCTGAGATTACTTCCTAACCCCCTTGTGATCAATGGTCTCTGTGCCTCCACGGGTATTTTCTTTGTGCGCCACTTAGATAATATGCCCTTGAAGTTTACCAAAGCCATGCTCTTTTAATTTGAATTAGCAAGTCTGGCCTTAGCCTAGGATCCCAAAAGTATTTTGCCCTTTAATTCTATAAAGGCTTGTGTCTCAGGTCTTGCTGCTCTCTTTGCCTGCACCCTGCCTTGACCTTCCAGTAAGGGCCCTGGAGGCATACAGTGGACCTCCTTCAGGATTTGTGAGTAATAAACTTTTCTATTTCAATTTCCTGTGGTCTTTTGTTGAACCTTGGTTTATCATCCAACACCATGGAACTATACTTAATAGCCATTCATTTAACAAAGTCACAACAAAGGCCAATGCCTCTTATGTTTTGGATTTTAATTTCTGGGCTTTCTCAATGTCAATTCCAAATTTTTACCCTTGTACAATCAACCTCTGTCTCCAATGGGCCCATAAGGGGAGGCCTGGGAAGTCAGAAGAAACTGTTTATCACAAGCGTTATTTGGGGAATGATATCAGGAACTTATATTTAGTTGTGACTCTTGGGACTTTTATGTAGGGCATGTACTGGAGGGAGGGGCCAGTGTCAGTTCAAGACCCCTGCAGGCCTGTTAGACATACTAATTGGATAGCAAAGCTGCAATATCATGGAGTAGTTTAGCTAAACTTTCAAAATCCTCACAAAGACTTTTAAGTACATTTTAATAAAAGCATTATTCATAATAGCCTCAAACTGAAAAAACTTAAATGACCATCAACAAGTGAATGGATGAACAATGTTATAAAATACTATTCAGAAATGAAAAGACAAAATATTAATACAAACAATATAAATAAATTTTAAAACATTATACTAATTTAAAAAGTCAAGCACAAAAGACTAAACACTTTATGATTCCATTTATATGAAATTCTAGAAAAGGCAAACACATAGTGACAGAGAACATATCAATGGATAGTGAATGTTAGAGACCAGAGAAGGGAGGAAATCAATTAAAAGAGGAAGAGGAAACTTTTGGGGGAAGTGGAATATCATATACTTTGATTGTGGTGGTGATTACAAGCTTTCATACAGCTACTAAAATCCCTTTCACTATCTTTAAAAAAGACAAATTTTATTTTTATAAGAAAATAGTTGAGGTACAGTCTGCAAAGTATATGACTTATTCACTTTAAAAATATCAAAGTAATGAAAGAGACTAAAGAACTGTTTGTTAGTAAAGGAGACTAAAGAGACACGACAAGACATGACATGTGATTATGGACTTGTGGACCTTGAGAAGAAGGACTCATTTTATGTGAACTCTAAGAAAGAATTTATCTGCTGAAATAGACTCCCAGTAGTCAACTGAGGGCCCACATTTTAGAAATAATAGAGATTCCAAGATGGCAGTGGGTTAAGTGGAAGCTACACGGACACTCTCCCAGGACCAAACTGGTATTACAACTAAAATATAGAAAAACCATCGTGACAAATCAACTGAAAACTAGCTGGAGAGCACCCTCATAACCAGGGAGTAAAAGTGGAGATCACATAGAC
Organism: Miniopterus natalensis; assembly: GCF_054644295.1. NCBI lineage: Eukaryota > Metazoa > Chordata > Mammalia > Chiroptera > Miniopteridae > Miniopterus > Miniopterus natalensis. Next base: position 7,070,596 of record NC_142092.1, on the reverse strand, counting down.
AGTGGTAGGAAGTGTGGATGCATGAGAGGGCTGGTTGGGCTCCCACAGGGAGCAGCTGAAGGGATATCTCAGCTGTGGGAGGTTCCAACTGAGAACTCTGGGGTCTAAACCCCAAGCTGGGCTCCCCAGCCCAGAGCACTAGAACTGAGAAAGGTGCCCACATAACATCTGGCTGTGAAAAGCAGTGAGATTTCTGTCTGCCAGGGAGAGATGGCTGGAAATGCAGGCACTCTCTTAAAGGCCAAAACACAAAATTTCCTGTGTAGCCATTCACCCTGGGCTCTGGCAGAGGGAGGGCAGAGTACTACAGCTGTGAGAGGAGAATCCAAGGTTGGGAGCTCTGGAGATAGAGCTCAGGTTTCTGTGCTGAGTCATTCCCCCAGACTGCAGAGGACATCTTCCTCAGGCAGACCTTTATCATCTAGGCAGCTTTTGTCTCACGTGGAGGAATCAATTGCCCTACACTGTTGGAAAACCTCTTGCACCACCCTGTGGAGTTTATACCTTGCTGTGGTCTACAGCTTGAGGATCATTAAAAGACTGAGAATAACAATCAGCTTGCAGGCAAAGGTGGATCTCTGCATGCTTTGAGTCTTTGCCTGATCTGCTTCTGGACCTGAGGCTTGAAAAAGTAGATTTTAGTCCACAGCTGGGTCCTTTCCAAGCAAGCCTAACCCCAGAAGAGGTAGCCACAAGATATGGATTGCTGAACTCTCCAAACCTGGTACTCAGGGCCAGTCATGAACAACATCTGACATTGTCCTCACCAAAGACCCTTCAAAAAGACTGGGAGTCATAGCAGATCTACGTAATACATAGAAACAAACCCAAACAGGCAGGCAAACTGGAGACACAAAAAACAAACCCTAAATGAAAGAACAAGAGATCCAGAAGAAGAGCTAAATGAAATGGAGATAAACAATTTATCAGATATAGAGTCCAGAAAAATGATTGGAAGGTTGCTCAACAGCATGAGAAAAGATATGGAAACTATAAAGGAAATTAAGAATGACATAGTAGAAATAAAGAATACATTGTAAGGAATAAATAGCAGATTAGAGGAACCTAAGGATCAGATCAGCAAATTAGAAGACAGGGTAAAAAAAAAATCATCACTCAATCAGAGATCCAAAAAGAAAAAAAACTATTAAAAAACACAAGGACAGTTTAAGAGAGCTGTGAGATAACATGAAATGTAACAATATTTGAATTATAGGAGGAGACCCAGAAGGTAGAGAAAGTGAACAAGGGATAGAGAACCTGTTTGAAGAAAGAATGACAGAAAACTTCCCTAACCTGGTGAAGGAAAAGTCACACAAGTTCAGGAGGCACAGAGAGTCTCAAGCAAGAAGAACCCAAAGAGGCCCACCCCCAGATACATCATAATTAAAATGTCAAAAATTTAAGACAAAGTGAATCTTAAAGGCAGCAAGAGAAAAGCAAGCTGTTCCCTTATGGGAGGTCCCATAAGGCTGTCAGCTGACTTCTCATCAGAAACTCTAAAGGCCAGAAGGGAATGGCATGAATAATTCAAGGTAATGCAAAGCAAGGATCTGAAACCAAGGCTACTCTATCCAGCAAGACTATCATTCAAGATAGATGGTGAAATAAAGAGCTTCCCAGACAAAAAGAGGCTAAAGGAGTTTATCACCACCAAATCAGCATTGCAAGAAATGTTAAAGGGACTCCTGTAATAAGAACTAGAATGCTTGGTGGGGCTCCCCTGTGAAGCTGTCCGAACAAGGACTTTTATTGCTGGGAGGTCTATATTTATTTATTTATAATTATTTTTATTGTTCAAAATATTACAGATGTCTCTTTTTCTCCCCATTGACCTATTCAACCCCACCCCATCCCCCTCCCCAGTCCCTCACCACACCATTGTCTGTATCCTTGGGTTGTGCACATATGCATGTAAATTCTTTGGTAAATCTCTTCCCCTCCACCCACCCAACCCCCCTCTGCTGGGAGTTTTTTTGATTACTGCTTCAATTTCATCAGTTGTTGTTGGTCTATTCAGGTTTTCTGATTCTTCTATGATCTCACTCATATGTGAAATCTAATGAACAAAGTAAACTGATGAACAAAATAGATCCAGTGACATAAAAGCATGGAATAGACTGACAAATCTCAGAGGGAAGGTGGAGGTGGGTGGATGGACGCAGACAGTAGTGTGGTGAAAGCCTGAGGGAGTGCAGGTATGAGCTAGAAGGGGTAAAGAGAGAATAAAGAGGACATCTGTAATACTTTCAACAATAAAAACAAATTTAAAAAAGAGAAATAATAAAAGTCTATCTGCCGTTTGCTGACAGGGGCTCCTCATGTTCTCTGTATAGTAGAAAGAATCTCAGACTGAACTCCTAGCATCCTACATGATGCTCATGTTTTTATGCTGAGTCAATGTCTGCAGGGAAAACCAGATTTGGTCTTCCTACCAATGGACTGAGACCTGCCTTGTTCATTCACAACTGCACAGTTTAGATACCTCGTTTACATAATTGGGAATTTGGGCAGGAGCTTTTGCTTTGAAAGTCAGTCTCTTCTTTGTCTTGGTGGGGAACAATTTGGGCTGCTACCTAAATCAGTGTTTGCGGGGGTAAAGCTCATTTTGCTCAAATAAATGTTTGTTTCTTTTTTATTGTTTATTAAATTCTAAAATTATTTTTGGTAAGCAGACTAGATCCTAGACAAAGAATTATTGTTATTTAAATTTAATTTATGAACACTAGTGGGAAACTGGAAAATTTGAATATAATGATTATATTAGATAGATATTAGTCATTAGTATGTACTGTATTATTAGTAATTTTATGATTTGAACAATGGCATTATGATTATGTAAAAGGTTCTTATTTTAAGAAAATAAACCCCAAATTATTTAGGAGTAAAGGTACATTAAATCACACATAGATATATATGTATTAGAGAGAAGAACAAGTTGTTAATTGCATTGTAAAAACTACAGTACTCTTGTGTTTCTCCTCTACTCTCTCACTACTACCATACTCATAAAACATCTGACACCAGGTGTGTAGGGATTTTCCCCATACCAAGCAATTTGTGACACAAACCCTGTATTTTAGAATTTAACTCAATTCTGAATATCTACCAAGAGGTAGTATCAAATCCCACAGTCTCAGTCCCACAAGATTCCCCCCACCTCCCCCTTCAGGTGCCAATCACAAGTCCAGGTTGTTACCTTTACTTCAGACCCATTTGCTATAAACCTGAGATTCCCACAAAACCCTCCTTGGTTTTTATTCATTTGCTACAGTGGCTCACAGGACATAGGAGAACAGTTTACTTATTGTTCACCAGTTTATCCTAAACAGACATGGTAAAGAATACAAATGAACACCCGGATGGAAGAGATTCATAAGGCAAGGCCCGTTGGAAAGGCCATGGAGCTTCCATGCTCTCTCTCGGTGAACCACTCTCCCAGCACACCTAAGTTCCCCAACCCTGAAGCTATCTGAACCCCATACCTTTGTGATTTTCATGGAGGCTTTACCACATGAGTATGTTCCATCATTAACTCAGCTTCTAGCCCTCTCCCTTCCTGGAAAATAGGAAATAAGGTTGAAAGTTCCAAAGTTTTAATTATGGCTTGGGCTTTCTGGTGACCAGCCCCAACCCTGGTGCCCACCATGCATGGCCTCATAAAAACAAAATATCCTATTACCTAGGAAATCCCAAAGGATTTAGGGACTCTGCATCAGAAACCAGCATCAAAGTCCAGATGTTAGAACAAAAAAGTTCTTAGTGCTCTTATTACATAAAAAAATACAAGGGTTTTGTTTTAATGCATAACTTCTTTAAGTCTGAAATTATTTAAAAATAATGTTAAAGAAAATAAAAATTTCAATGCTCAAGTCATTTACATAGCTACCCACCTCAACCTCATTTCTTTCTATTTCACTCTTTTTTAGCCACACTTTACCCACACACTTTCTACTTTCACTTTTTTTATCTCTTCACCTCTAATCAGTTTTTTACTCAGTTTAATCTACCATCAGTGCAATAAAGTAACTTTTGCTCTGGCTATGAATAAATATTTGTTGCTCTAAAATGAACATTAATCAATATCTGTTTGCAAACAATTCACATATATTTACTCTAGAATAAGCCTTTCTCATGAAAGCCTGACTGATACACCCAACTGCTTACTTGGCATTAGATTCAAAATAGCAATTTTATGATTTTTACTCATTTTTCACAAATCTGTACTTTCCCCATGTTCCCAAAATGCATCTACACAGTTAAATAAGCCAGATATGGAGATGAGATTCTCAATCGTACTTTCTCCCTCATCTCCCTCCCATACCTAATCCATCCAAACTGTGTCTCCTTGAAATATTTCAAATTCTCCACTTTCCCCACCTCCACTGTCACCACTTAGTCACCATCAACTCCCATTAGGCTTCACGAAATGAATGCCTTACTTGTTTCTGTCACTCATCATTAACCTCTCAAATTTCCTTTCATAAACAGAACAATCTTTTGAAATCAGACACGTGACTGTAAATCCCTCTTACTTTCTAGATGAACATATCTCGTGGCATACCATTGCTCTTAAGTAGATGTGAACATATTTAAACCTTTTTACAGTTCCCCTCATGGGTAACCACTAGTCATCTTTCTTGATTAACTTCTCTTTGGTCTCTGATTTCTACAAACATAGACTTTTCTTCAGTGTATTCAAAAAGTGTGTGCTCTTACATGAAACATGATGTTTACATCATCAAATTATGAGGTCTTATTACCATCTCCTTAGGGAAGTCTCTCTGATAATTATAAAGTATGAAAGAACATATGTGGAATCTAATGAACAAAATAAAGCAATGAGCAAAATAGAATCAGAGGCATAGAAGCATGGAACAGACTGAAATCTCAGAGGGAAGGCAGGGGGTGGGGGTAGGGGTGGGGGTGGGGAGAGATTAACCTAAGAATTTATATGCATATATGCATAACCCAGACAATAGTGTGGTGAAGGCCTGGGGGGAGGGGTGTAGAGTGAAGGGGGTCAATGGGGGGTGGAGGAAAGGAGACATTTGTAATACTTTCCACAATAAATATAAATTTTAAAAAAAGTAAGAAAAGTATTTGGCAATCCAGCTGTAGTGATATTAAAAATACAAAGCTGCAATCATTAAAATACAGTGGTACTGCCCTGGCTGGTGTGGCTCAGTTTTTGGGCGTTATCCCATGCACCAAAAGGTTGCTAGTTCAATTTCCAGTCAGGGCACATGCCAGGGTTTTGTGCTAGATCCCCTGTCGGGGGTGTGCAGGAGGTAGGCAGCTGATTGATGTGCTCTCACATCGATGTTTCTCTGTCTCTCTGTCTCCTTTCCTCTCTCTCTAAAAATCAATGAAAATATTTTTTAAAAAATACTATAAATGAATAGACATAATATCAATGGAACTAATGAGAAACTCCAGAAATTAACCCAAATATTATTTTTCAATAAATGGTGGGGAATACTTGGGTAATATTTAAAAAAAAATTATATTCCTATATCTGTGTTTATACCAGAGAAGTTCCAGATAATTAAACATTTTAATGTGGAAAATAAACTCATAAAAGTGCTAGAAGAATGTGTGAGAAATTCTAAAAAATAATCTCAGGATATGAAGTGTATTTTAAAGTATGATACAAAATCTGGAAGCAAGAGAGAAAATATATGGACATTTTGGCAAAGTAGTCTCTAAATAAAGTCAAAGGACAATTGAAAAAATGGGGAAAATATTTGTAACTCCTATTAAAGGGCTTTACAATTCAACAAAGGTAATGACCAACAATCCATCCAAAAATTAAGAAAGAATTAGACCAGAGAGTTCACAGAGAGGAAATACAAATGAGTATGACACATGCGAAATGAGAGTCAACTTCCCTCCTAACAAGAAAATTAGTATTTAATGTCACAGTTATACATCCATTTTTGGAGAGAAAAAAAAAGTATAAAAGGACACCTATATTTTCAATCTTGTCATGTATCTGTGCTCTAATCTCACCTTTCTTTGAGAAGTTGTTTTATTGATGACTTTCAATAATTATGTGAAGGTAGGTATAAATGGTTTTCCTCATTGCTCTAGGCCTGGCACCAGGCCTATGATCTGGATCATAAACACATATGTTTGATAAATTAGGAAAAAACAAAGTTAATAGTGTGAATGACAAAGGGGTTATGTAATAAACATGACCAACTCAAGGGCTACTTTGGAGGCCTGACAAGCTCAGTGACCATAAGTAGCCACAGGATGGTCTGATTATAAATTCCTGGATGAATGGATCATGACAGGTAGTCATTTCCCAGGCTAAGAGCTTCCCTAGCAAAGATCAGTCTTACCTTATCTGAGCTCTGTTCATTGTCCTTATGCATCTAAGGTAATATACCTTAGAAATTTCAGAGTAATCTTCATTTTCAGGCCCTTAAAGGCACAACCACTGGCACCAGAAGACAAGACCACAAAGTTCCTCAGTATTGTTTGGTTGCCCGCATATCATCTCCATATACTCTTGAAGTTAAACATTAACTACAGTGTACCCACCAGTGTAAAAAAAGTATGTATCTTTCTATTTTGCTTTTTATCTAATCCTAGAGATTTCCCCACTTTGCTTTCTTTCACCTTCTTAATCTACTACCAATGGATTTCATGTAATCTTTTTTATGATTTCTCCTTTTATTCTAATGTATAAAACAAACTGCAAAATTACCATTCTCTGAAACAATTTCTCAATCCATTGAGATCTTGCTTCTGTGGGCATGTTCTCATAACTTTGGCTCAAATGAACTCCTATAACATTTTTCTATAGATTTGGCTGATCTTTCATCAATAATAACAATAAAAACTAAGAACCTCTTTAAAGACTTCTTGAAGTAGGATTACCTGGAGAAAATAAAGTATGCCACTCTCCCTTTTCAGCTACAGTGAATCCTCACAGCAGTCACCTTCATACACACATTTCCTGTCTGCTGGAATAACTTTTTTGAGCAGTGCTGACCATTTCACAAGAGAGAAAATAAAAAAGAAACAAGTTAGAGAGAAAAAATCTATGAAGACAAAAGGTGTAAAATAATAAAATTCAAAAGAGAAAAGTAAATATATAAATGTACCACAACCCAAAATGTAAGAATGAGGGTAAAAGTATAATATAATGCTGAGAGTTAAAAGCAGAAAACAGCCCAGAACACTAATCAAGAAGATTGTTATAGCAAATATTATGCGTCAACTTGATCGTGCCAATGGATAACCAGATAGTTAGTAAAATGTGATTTCTGTGAGGGTGTTTCCAGAAGAGATTAGCATTTGAATCAGTGGACTGAGTAAAGAAGACCGCTCTCACCAATGCTGGTGGGCATCATCCAGTCCACTGAGGGCCTGTGTAGAACAATAAAGTAAAGATAAGAATAATGTGTTCTCTTGCTTGAGCTGGAACACCAATTTCCTGACTTTGAACATCTGTGCTCCGGGTTCCAGGGCCCTCAGACTAAGACTAGGACTTAATTCATTGACTTCCTCCCAACTTTTGATTTGAACTGGAACTACACCAACTTACCTGGGCATCCGGCTTGCACACCAATGCTCTTGGGACTTCTCAACCTCCATAATTGCTAGAGCCAATCCCTCATAATAAGTCTCTTTCTGCATATCTCTATGTATATTATTGGTTCTGTTTCTCTGGAGAACCACAACTAATACAAAGGTTAACAAAGTAAGACAAAAACATTTAGAGCACAAAATAAGAGATTCCAAGATGGCAGCAGATTGAGTGGAAACTCCACTGACACTCTCCCAGGACCACAGTGGAATTACAACTAAAATATAGAAAAACCATCCTGAAAAATCAACTGCAACTGAAGATGAGCTGGAGAGCACCCTCATAACCAAGGACGTAAAGTGGAGACTGCACAGAGACTGGTAGGAAGTGAGGGGGTGCGAGAGGGCTGGCTGGGCTCCCACAAGCAGCAGCTGAAGGTCCATAAGGATATCTCAGCTCTAGGGGGTTCCCACTGAGAACTCTGGGGTCTAAATCCCAGGCTGGGCTTCCCAGCCCAGAGCACCAGAACTGAGAAAGATGCTCACATAACATCTGGCTGTAGAAAAGAACCAGGTTTCTGTCTGCCAGGGAGAGATGGCTAAAAATGCAGGCACACTCTTAAAGGGCCGATGTACAAAGTTTTGTGTGCAGACACTCACATTGAGCTGCAGCAGAGGGAGGGCAGAGTGGACCAGAGAGGTGTGAGAAGAATCTGGGCTTTGGGGCTCTGGAGACAGAGCTCAGAGGTAACTTCTGTGCTGAGTCATTCCCTCAGACTGCAGAGGACATCTATATCAGGCAGACTTTTGCCAGTCAGGCAGTTTTCGGATGGAGGGAAGCAATTGCCCTACCCACTGGAAAACCTCTTGTCTCACCCTGTGGAGTTTACCCATTTCTTGAGGCTCATTAAGAGACTAAGATCAATCAGCCTGCAGGCAAAGGCAGACCTCTGGGAGCTTTGAGTCTTTGCCTGATCTGCTTCTGGACCAGGGCCTTGGAAAAGCAGACTTTGGAATGCATCTTGGTCCTGTCCAAATGCACCCAGCCCCAACAGAAGGAATAACATGCCATCCCAGCAGAGGGAACCACAAGCTGCGGGATGTTGATAGCTCCAAACAGGGTACTCAAGGCCAGTCACAAAGAATGTCTAATATTGGCCTGCACCAGAGACTCTCCAAAAAGACTGAGTGTCCTAGCAGATCCACCTAATACATAGAAACAACCCAAATAGGCAGCCAAAATGGGGAGACAAAAAAATAAGCTCTAAATGAAAGAACAAGAGAAGTCTCCAGAAAAACAGCTAGATGAAGAGGAGATAGGTGATCTATCAGATATGAAGTTTAGAATACTGATGGTAAGGATGTTCAACAGCATGAGAAAAGATATGCAAACTATGAAAAACGACCAGTCAGAAATGAGGAATGACATAGCAGAAATAAAGATTACTTTTGAAGGAATAAATAGCAGATTAGAGGAAGCTGAGGACTGGATTAGTGAATTAGAAGACAAGGTAAAAAAAATCACTCAATCAGAGATCCAAAAAGAAAAAATAATTAAAAAACAGGAGAACAGTTTAAGGGAGCTGTGAGACAACATGAAATGCAACATTATTTGCATTATAAGAGTGCCAGAAGGGGAAGAGAACAAACAAAGGATGCAGAATTTGTTTGAAGAACTAATGGCAGAAAACTTCCTTAACCTGGTGAAGGAATAAATCACATAAGTTCAGGAGGCACCAAGAGTCCCAAACAAGAAGAACCTAAACAGGCCCACACCCAGACACATCATAATTAAAATGTCAAAAATTCAAGACAAAGAGAATCTTAAAGGCAGCAAGAGAAAAGCAATCTGTTACCTACATCGGAGCTCCCATAAGAGTGTCAGCTGACTTCTTATCAGAAACTCTAAAGGCCAGAAGGGAATGGCATGAAGTATTCAAGGTAATGCAAAACAAGGATCTGAAACCAAGGCTACTCTATCCAGCAAAGGTATTCAAAATAGATGGTGAAATAAAGAGCTTCCTAGACAAAAAAAAAAAAAAAAAAAAATACTAAAGGAGTTTATCACCACCAAACCAGCACTGCAAAAAATGTTAAAGGGACTGCTGTAATAATAAGAAATAGAGAGAATGAGAAACATAGGCATAAAGAATTAAAGTGACAATAAATAACAACCTATTAATAATAACCTTAAGGACTTTAAGGGAGAGATCAACAGCAATACAGTCATAGTCAGGGACTTTAACAACCCCCTGACTCCACTGGATAGACCTAAAAAAGTCAACACAGAAACAGTGACTCTAACCGTCACACTAGATCAGATGGATTTAACTGACATTTACAGAACATTCCACCCCAAAGCTGCAGAATATACATTCTTCTCAAGTGCACATGGGTTATTCTCAAAGTCAGACTACATGTTAGGACACAAAACAAGTCTCTAAATTCAAGAAGTTGGAAATCATATCAAGCATCTCATATCATAACAGCATGAAATTAGAAATCAACTACAGTGAAAACACTCAAAAACATTCAAACACATGGAGGCTAAATAGCATGTTTTTAAACAATGAATGGGTTACCAATAAGATCAAGAAGGAAAATAAGCCCGGCCAGGCATGGCTCAGCAGTTGAGCGTGGACCTAGGATCCAGGCAATCGGGGTTCGATTCCCTGTCAGGGCACATGCCCAGGTTGCAGGCTTGATCCCCAGTCAGGGGCATGCAGGAGGCAGCTGATCAATGACCCTCTCATCATTGATGTTTCTATCTTTCTCTCTCCCTCTCTTTTCCTCTTTCTGAAATCAATAAAGATATATTAAAAAAAACACACAACTTCTTGGAAACAAATGAAAATGAACAGACACCTTAAAATCTATGGGACCCAGTGAAAGCAGTCCTAAGAAGGAAGTTGATAGCGCTACAAGTGTACCTCAAAAAGCAAGAAAAATTTTTAGTAAACTATCTAACCCTACAACTTAAAGAATTAGGAAGCTCCCTTGTGAAGCCATCTGGACCAAGGCTTTTGTTTGCTGGGAGTTTTTTCATTACTGCTTCGATTCCATCAGTTGTTATTAGTCTATTCAGGTTTTCCAATTCTTCCTGATTCAGTTTTACATGGCCTCACTCATATGTGGAATCTAATAAACAAAATAGACTGAGGAGCAAAATAGATCCAGAGACATTGAAGCCTGGAATGGACTGATGAATCTCAGTGGGAAAGTGGAGGTGGGGGAGTGGGTGGGGAGAGATTAATCAAAGAGCTTACATGCATATATGCATCACTCATGGACACAGACAGTAGTGTGGTGAAGGCCTGGTGGGGAGTGCAGATAAGGTGTGGAGGGGATCAATGGGGGAAAAAAGGGGACATCTGTAGTACTTTCAACAATAAAGATAAATTTTTTTAAAAACCACAAAATGATTTAGATAAATTTTTTTGTTTATTTAAATGTGTCTGTTCTCCCACTCAAATAACCACTAAAATAATCAAAGCTTTACAGTCTTCTCAAAGCTTCTTTCTGTCATTTACATCTGCATTCTATGTAGTTTCCACCACTTGTACATTTCACCTTTACAGCAAACTAAAACCTAGGCCATCTCTTCTAGTACTGGGCATCTCTGAGCAATAAGACCCCAGCTCTGGGCAGTGATATGTCTCAAACACATCACTAACCAGGTTATAAACCAGTTTCATGTTTGAATATAGATTTTTAAATCCTAAATAAAAAATTAACAAATTAAAACTTGAAACCAAGTGGCTCAAAAACGAAGATTTGTATTGGAAGATATCTATTAAATAACTGATCAATTTATTAAGTCCAAAAAAATCTGTATCATCATTTTAAATGTTGAACATCATGTATAAAATCCAATGTGTATTTGTGATCAGAAATCATTCATGTAAGAAGATGCACTTCATTAATGTGTAAAAATTGGTATGTACTTCAAACTCAGAGCCTTATTTATGTCATCGTATTTATGAATGTCTAGAATTTGCCCTTATTATAAGGAGAATAGTAGCGACCGCTCCTCTTTGCAAGCATAATACAGTCAACCGCTCCTCTTTGCAAGCATAATACAGTCTCCTTCTCCTCAGACTCAGTAAGGCTCTGGGCCTCAGGGAACCACTGCTACCAACAGGGTTGCAGTCAACCCCTAAAGTGTTTGGGGGCAGAGAAAGGGATAGAATTTGTGTAGAAGCGATCCTTTTAGATTCAGGAAAAAACCTGCTAAATATATTTTTACCATAGTCATTTAACATCACTAACATAGTAGAAACTGATAAAATCTTAAAGTACATTGTTGAGCATAAAAACTAAAGATGAAGAAGCACACATTGCTTTCTGCAGATGATAAAAATTTATGCCTGGAACACTCAAATCAAACCAACTAAACAACTATTAAAACTAATATAAGTGTTCTGGTCAATGTAGAAATAGCAATAGCTTTCAGAAATATGTCAAAAATAAAAATAAAAATATAGAAAAACTTGATTTATATGAACAGCATTTGTATGTGTATGTGTGCATGTAAATAAAACATGTTACTACAAGTCTAACAGACTAAGGCCATCTTCCCTCAAACTTAGTTTTATCCACCTATAAAATAAAGATAATACAAGAATTGTAGTGAGGATGAAAGAAAACACACCTGACTAGGTAGTCAATAAATGGCAACTATTATTAATATGCACTTAAGATTTCCAGAAATGAGGCTACATTAAAGTTGAAAACTTTTTATACTTTGCTTAGCATTTTTCATTTTATTAAACTACAAAAAATTATCATTAACATTTCTTTCTTTTTTTTTTTTTTGGCTTAAACAGAAGACATTTATTTCTCAGTTTTAGAAGCTAGAGTCCAAGGTTAGGGGGTCAGCAAATTCAGTTCTTGGTGAGGGCTCTTTGACCAGATTGTAGACAACTTTTTTTCCCCCCCTGTGTGCTTACATGACCTTTCCTTGTTGTAAGCTCATGGAAAGAGAGAGCTCGAATGTCTCTTCTGTTTTTTTTTAATCCTCACTTTTTTTTTTTAATCCCTACCCGAGGATATATTTTCCATTGCTTTTCAGAGAGAGTGTAAGGGAGAGAGAGAGAGAGAGAGAGAGAGAAGCTTCAATGTGAAAGAGACACATGGATTGGTTGCCTCCTGCATGCACCCAAACTGGTGCCAGGGATGGAGGCTGCAACTGAGATATGTGCCTTTGGCCGGAATCAAACTCGAGACCCTTCAGTCCCTGGGCTGACACTCTAACCACTGAGCCTCATTAACATTTCTTGAACCAGCACCTGTGCTAGGGGGGCACATGTTTTATTTCACTTAATTCTCCAAATAACCTCACATTTCATCCGTTTTCTATCCCTGGTATTATTCTTTGCTCTGAAATCTCTCTTGTCTGGTATTAACACTATTGATTAGTGTTAGCATATAATTCCCCCAATCATCTACTTTTAAATTATATTTCTATTTATAGCATATGTTTTATAGGGAGTATATAGTTGGTTTTCAATTTTATCAAATCTGACAAATCTTTTTTAAATGGGGAATTTGGACTATTTTATACTTAGGTTTAAAGTAATAATTTTGCTATTGGTTTTCAGTTTTCCCCATCTGTTCTTTTTCCATTTTTCTGCCTTCTATTGGATTACTTTTTTAATGCATTAGTACACAGTGCGAATTTATTATCTAGAATATAAGAAACAAGTTTTAAAGATAATAATATCCTAGGCCAGTTAATTAATTAAGTTAAATAACTTCAGGTCTACTTATTGTACCAGAGTAAAAATCTATTATTATTCCCATTGCCTAAATCAGTATGTCTCCAAATGTGTTTGATTTGTATGTAGAGAATGTTCACCTCACAAGTAGTAGCTCCTGGTCTCACTAGTACTAACACTACTTCTATAGATGAAAATGGCAACTAAGTTTCCCTTGAGTGGGCTGGGAGACTGAGGTGGTGCCCTTACCAGAACTAGACCACCACTGCCATTCGTGAAGGCTTGATTGCCCATAGTCATCCACCCACCAGTCCCCTCCCCCCATTTCTGAGGCTTGCCTTAGTGCATGGACAGGCAGATGGTAAGAATATGAGTGTGAATAATGGATCTTAGAACCCTTAAGGAGAAAGAGCAACAGAAGATCAAGTTCACCAGCTGATAACTAGACCATTCTGGTTTTGTCCCTTCCTTTCCATCATTTCATCTCCTTTCATTTAGTCTCCTTTCAAATCTGGATTAATGCAGTAGTCACTGAGCTCTCTTTAATTGTCTGTCCAGGGCTCCACATAGCAGCCAAGTGATTCTGCGGGCTACACCAGCTTATAGTGTTAGACACACACACACACACACACACACACACACACACACACACACACGAGGCTTGTTAGTCACAGACCCTCTAAAGAAACTGCTGAAGCTAGACTGTCCAACATAATAGTCACATGTGGTTACTGAGCATTTGAGAGGTGACTGGTCTAAATTAGGATGCTCTCCAAGTGTAAAATATGCCCCAGATGTCAAAGATTTAGTAATGAAGATGTAAATATCTCAATGTTTTATATTTGTTACTTGTTGAAATAATAGTATTTAGAAATATTGAAGTAAATAAAAAACATTATTAAAAAAAGTTAGCATAACCTAATTTAAAATATTAAGTACACATAATAAACCAAGAAAAAGCTTAGATCAGGTCTATAGTCATAAAAATTTAGAAAATGTATCCACATTTCACTTTAAGTTTTTTAAATTATCAGTAAAGAATGATGAATTCTTCTGGAACAATAAAATTATGAAAAAAGAATAAAAGTGAGGAAGATCATTCTTACTAAATACAGAAATTCTAATAAATAATTGGGTTTAATAAATAAAAGTGTGGTAACCAAATCAAAATAGACATATTGATACACATGAACAAAATTTGTAGAAATAGACTATAACGTACTTTAAAAACTTTCTGCATGATAAATATTGCATTTCAAATAAATGAGAACAAACCTGGCCTTTCAAGAAGTGGCATACAGATAAGTATATTAAGTTTTATCCCTATCATATGTGAAGGCCAATACAAATTAGAGATAAAATAGGTATTTGCATAGATATTCTAAACCTATAAGCAATAGAATAAAGCATGTGTTTCTGTTTATTTAATCTTTAAATGTACAAGACGATATTGAAGGCAGAAAAAAGTAAAATGATGAAGAGATACAGTAACAAAAATGTAAAGTTCTACATGTTAGAACATCATAATTAAATTTAGAAGATGATAGCAAAGTAAGGAAATATCTGGTGTTTATATATATATTTACATACTCATATATTAGACAAACAATTATTACATTTGTTATATAAAAACTGAAAGCAGAAGACACACACCCCAGTAGAAAAAGGGTCAGAGTATAAATAAGATATTCACAAAATAATTTTTCAAAAAGGTGTACAAAGGATAATCACCCTCATGTCAAACTAAGAAATACAACTTTTAAAAATGCAACATGAAAAAGTACAGTATGATTATTTACCTAGCATATTTAAAATGTTTAAAAAATAATTCTAATTTTTCTGCATTGGAAATGTAAGAAATGAAACACTATCATAATCTAATTTTGGAAGTTATGATTGAGGCATTTTTCTCTGGAGTAAACTTTGTGATACAGAACAAAACCTTAAAACACCAATAATGTAACCCAGATATTTTATTTCTAAGAATTTATTATAAAATGAATAAAAACATAGATACCAGGATAGTAATTACTGAGTTGTATATTAAAAATAGTAATGATTTAAGATCCATCTATAGGTTATTCTAAGAATGATGCAGCTGTCACTACGCTGGTGCAGGTATTGAATGATTGTCTGATATACTGTGATATGAAAGAAACATTAATATACAGTCTAGACAATCCAATTCCATCTACAAGGTCTGCAATGGTGAGCCTATAATACGTTAGGGCATGCAACCTTATCTATTAAGAACTATTCAGTGTCCATGAACTGACATTGACATGGTTTAGAGAGCTACACATTGTCTCTTGGGCTCCCAAGCCTACCTTCTATTATCCTGTCTCCTTTAAAAAGAGTAGCAGACTAAGATGAAAGAAAAATAGAACTGACCCTATATCCCAATTGTGCCAAAAAGCAAGTATTCTCGTACAGTTCTCCTTTGATTACTGCTTTGCTCTCAACAGCAGGGTATCATTCTTTAACTAAAAAACATATGCTGCATAAACCTGCAAAGTGCTTTTCATATTATGCCATTAGATGAGACAAAATATAGGGAAAGGAAACTAAAAGATCATGAAATGATGAAATCAATTAAAACAAACAAAAAATACATAAAGGGGAGAAACGGAGCCTGCTGACATCTCTGTTCCCACATGAATGCATTTCATACAACACAGTGTAAAATAATGCCTCTGCTCAGAGCTGCCAAGGTGTAGGAAACGGACTCTCTAAATCACCTCATGCCACTCGTGCTAGTCTCTGAAGATTTCCCTGTAACCTGCAGTGAGAAGCAAGCAGGAGGACGTCTGGATAGGCACAGAGGTTTCTGGCAGAGATTTCCTGCATCGCTCAGCCCCAAGTCCACTCAGGAGCCAGTGGCAGCCAAAGGTGTAACTCTGGTGCTAAATAGAGAGAATTCAAGGGTAGGAAAGATAGTCACTTCTCTCTTCTGCTAGGATAGAAAGAAGCCTCTTAGGGGACATGAAAGAGAAAAAGAAACATGCAACATAAGTCTGCCTTTACTTTTTATCAGCTTCAGGACACATATGAAAACATGTTTTTGAAATCAGGTACTTACTGGTCATAAAACACCTCTGGACTTGGACCATAACGAAAATAATTCCATTGCTCATCTTGATCGTGAGCATATGTAAACACTGGGAAAAACCCACTAATGACAAGGTCCCCGTCCTTGTGGAAACCTGGTTTTATTCTCAAAAAGCATAAGAGTTGTTCCCACTGGCACACAGAGACAGGAAGGTACAGGAGCAAGAGGAGGAAAAGCAGAGAGGGCATCACAGGCATTTTCACCTCGCAGGGAAAAAAAGAAAAATATAAAACTTGAAAGAAGACTGTGGTTGCCTGAGGAGCTAGCAGACCTTAGCCAGAGAAGAAAGCATCACCCCAGTGCAAATGCCTAAGAGCCTGCCCTCCACACAAACACTGCGCTGTGCATGCTGTGGTGTCAGACTTAGGTGGTGAGAGGTGCACAGAAAGGTATATAGAGAGTTCATGGAGAAAGTCTGCACCCTAATTGTGGGTTAGAGACACTTCTTGGCTTGGATTCCCTTTGCTCCATCCAGTGGAATCCCTTCCTCTTGTTCCAGCTCTGGGGCACCTTCTTGCCTCAGGCATAGCACCTGAGCCAAGACACTTGTTTTCCAGCCAAGTGAAGAACACAGTGGAAAACATGTTGATTGCTTTCTCTATTTTGGGCCCTAACAATGTGTCAGGACTCTAGGGTCCCCCTGTCCTGGAATAACAGATCTGTACAAATGAGGCTATTACCAGGTGCAATGCGTGGGCAGCTTTTGCATGAGATGAAAATTGTGTGAGGTGCAAAAGTCAGAAAGGTTAATGTCAGGGGCAGCCAATGACTTACACTGAGTTCCTTGCCTATATAAACACTTTGAGATGACTGGAAAGTTTGTATTTAAGTAAAAAGTTTATGTCATTTGTCGCTAAGGATTGATTTTTTTCTTGTCAACACACATTCAAACTGTTCTCTGAGATTTACTCACTGTTATCATCATGGCAATTGTTAAAGTGATCAGGCCATGAAGTCATAGCCGTGCTTTGAGCAGACCTGAAATGTATTAAAAATAGTGTACATGAGAGAAAGAAATCTAACTTGAGAGTAGGTGATTATGTGACAAGGAGAATTTCGTAGTTAAGTCAGTAAGCGCTTTGAGTCCTCGTGTTAAGTTGTGAAAGAGACAAGGCTAAGTAACTGTAGAGGAATGTGGTTGGGTTGGTGTGCGTGGAGGGTAATGACAGGGCGATGGGCGAGTGGGGAGAAGGCAGACAGAGAGACCTATGAAGACAAGACGACCCCTCTCACCTGTGCTGCCCGTCACCCTGCCTGTGAGCACACGCGTTACTGTCTGTCTTGCTTCGGTTACATGCATGTTTACAATCCTCATTTTACCATAATCTCATGGAGGCACAGACTGGGTCAAATGAGCATTCACATTTCTTAAATGTCGTATGCTCTTTCCCCTAGAGCCCTTGTTAAATATTTTATGGACAGTATTGAAATATGTATTGTTATTGAACAGATAATATAATATTTAATCCTCCAGACTAACTAGTCAGTGTTTATTTTCAATAAACTGAGAGGTTTGGGCTTGGTCAGTTAGTCAATGATAACATCAGGCCAGTGGTTCTCAGTCAGGGGTGATCTTACCTCCTGAGGACACTTGGCAGTGTCTAGAGATATTTTAGTTTTTATAAGTTTGGCTGGTGGGGTGGAACCAGGGATGCTCTGAATATCCTACAATGCACAAAACAGTCCCTGACAACGAAGCATTATGCAGCCCACAATGTCAATAGAGCTGAGGTTGTGAAACTCTGACATGTTCACTCAGTGATGAGCTGACAATAAAATAAATTTCAGCTTAAAAAGTCTAAAATTAAAAATTGTTTTGTACGTTTATTTAGGAATCTTTAGAATTTGGTTATGAATGCTGCTAATAAAGATAAACTAGTTAAGCAGAATTTATTTTAAAACTAAACTAAACTAAAATCTCTCATTTATCTCACCAAGCAAGAATATGCATTTCTTATTGGAAGATTTGAAACAAGAGGTGTTTGTTTGTTTTGCCATTTGGAATAGCAAAGTAGTTAGTTTAAGAGTAGGCCTTGAATATAGAGACTAGGTCAGAAAAGCTACTCACTCAATTATCTAAATAAAGTTGGGTAAAGAAATTGGTCAAGTCATTCTGATAAATATGCATTTTAATAAAGTCTGTATTTTCACAGGATTTAGTCAAGATCTTTTTCTTCTGAAAGCATCCACTTCTCTTCCAGATTATATGTATTTTAAAGTAAATGAAACCTTTGACAGGTCTCTCATTAACCTTTGGTGCCATGCCAAGTGCTCTGCATTCAGCAGTAATCTACACTATAATGTTTCTTTGTATAAAATTGAGAAGATATTTATTTGAAAAACATGTTCCTTTTTAAAATTTAATTTGATTTCTGCTTTTCTATCAAATTTGTTCTTTTTCTGTATTGTTTTGTCTTCCTCATAATTTCCTCAGCAGAGAACAACTTTGAGTCATAAATGTATCCATTTATCAGATGTTTAGAGATTTGAGGGGGACTTGATTTCAAACTTTAGAAAAATGTTACAAAACCCTTAACTACTCCAAACTTAAATATTCTAATCTGATTATTGTAGTTTGCATACTAATCAAGAAATAAATAAACTTTAAGTGTTTAGCCTCTTGGTTAGGTGTTTGCTTGTTGCACTATTGATTAGCTTAACCGATCATGGCTTAATGTAATGAATATGATGAGTTTCCAGTGGGTCAAAAGGATGAAGGAGCTTAGGACCCAGGAAAGGGGGCCCCACACTCCCTGCCTGGAGTGGCAGGGCATCTGAAGTGAGGACCGCTCACTTTCACGGAGCATCAAGAAGGCAGCAACTCCAAGGCCCTGTGAAGACCTTTGCAGCATATCTTGCATTTCATTTACCATAGCTCTGTAAAACACCACCCAAACTTAATGGCTTAAAACAACAACCCTTATGAGCAACAGGTAGCTGGCACAAAATAAATATCAGACACAAGTTGCCAATGTCACAGTCTGCAACACTGCAGAAGCCAGTCCCCTGCCTCTGAATGGCTATGCAAATTTGAGCATGAATGTGCTACTTAGGGGTTGACAAGATGGACCTGTCAGAGGGCTTTTACCTCATTCACTATGTGTCCTCGGGATCCAGGAGAGGACACCTCCCACCCACCTACACCACCCACAGGAAGAAAAAGGCTGATATTGAGAACCTGTTAGAAGAAATAATGACAGAAAACTTTCCTAACCTGGTCAAAGAAAAAGTCACACAAGTTCAGGAGGCACAGAGAGTCTCAAGCAAGAAGAACCCAAAGAGGCCAACACCCAGGAACAGCATAATTAAAATGCCAAAAATCCAAGACAATGAGAGAATCTTAAAGGCAACAAGACGTAAGCAAGCTGTTACCTACAAAGGAGCTCCTTTGTAGGTAACAGCTGATTTCTCATCAGAAATTCTATGGGGTCAGGAGGGAATGGCATGAAGTATTCAAGGTAATGCAAAACAAGGATCTGAAACCAAGACTACTCTATCCAGCAAGGTTATCATTCAAAACAGATGGTAAAATAAAGAGCTTTCCAGACAAAAAAAGGCTAAAGGACTTTATCACGACCAAACCAGCATTGAAAGAAATGTTAAAGGGACTGCTGTAATAAGAAGTTGAAATAGAGGGAATGAGAAACATAGACATAAAGAAATAAAATGGTAATAGATAAGTACCTATCAATAATAACCTTAAATATAAGTGAATTAAATGTTCCAATAAAAAACCATAGGGTAGCTGAATAGGCAAGAAAACAAGACCCAAATATATGCTGAGTCTTGAGACCCTCCTTAGAATAAAAGACTCACAGGGCCTGGGGAAAAACAGAAACCAAAAAAAAAAAAAGCACACTTCTGGAGGACTTTAAAGGAGAGACCGACAGCAATACAGTCACAATAGGGGTCTTTAACACTCTACGACTTTACTGGGTAGATCTTCCAGACAAAAAATCAACAAGGAAATAGAGACTTTAAATGACACACTAGATCAGATGGATTTAATTGACATTTACAGTATATTTCACCCCAAAACTGCAGAATATACATTCTCCTAAAGTGCACATGGGACATTCTCAAAGACAGACCACATGTTAGGACACAAAACAAGTCTCTACAAGTTCAAGAAGATTGAAATCATATCAAGTATCTTCTCAGACATTTATTTACACAATGGCATACTAAGTACTTGTAAAAACAAAGGATCCCTAACTCTTTGAGACAGCATGGTGGGACCTGGAGAGTATTACGCTAAGTGAAATCAGACAGTCAGAGAAAGACAAGTGTCCCATGATCTTACTCATATGTGGAATCTAATGAGCAAAATAAACCAATGAACAAAATAGATCCAGAGACATAGAAGCATGGAACAGACTGATGAATCTCAGAGGGAAGGCTGGAGTGGGGTGGGTGGAGAGAGATTAACATAAGAATTTATATACATATATGCCTAACTCACAGACACAGACAATAGTGGAGTGAAGGCCTGGGGGGAGGGGTACAGGGTGGAAGGGATCAATGGGGAAAAAAGGGAACATATGTAATACTTTCAACAATAATGATAAATTTAAAAATATATTAAATCCTTATATCCCTCAATTAAGATATATAAGTTCAGATGAATTTTATGATTTTATATTTGTTTGTCAGAAGAAAGCACATAAACATATGATAATAAGTCCTAATAAAAATTATAAATCTGTGTGCTGTGTCAATGATTAGAAAAAAGATAGAAAATGAAATTTGATAAGTGAAGGATTGCTTCAATACTTTTTGTTTAAGACTAGTGTCTAGGTCAAAATAGTAGATAAAGGTAAAGAAAAAAAGGGTTACTATGCATATAATGAAGGACTAAACTTAACAATAGATTTAATCTAAATTGAACACATCAAAGTTAATATTTATATTCACAAAACTTGATGATGCGTTATTGACATTTCACTCGATTACTATATGGTTGCAAGATGAAGGACTAATAAGCCAGGATTAAATATGACAATATAGCATTGTATGATCTGCATGCAAAAGATGTGGTTTATTTTTATGTTTATCTTTTTTTTTCAGAGACAGAGATAAATATTCATAAATGCGAAAATTTGGTCTTTTCTCTTAAGCCTTGCAGGGTATTCCTATCTGGCCTTATTAAAATAATATAACATTTGGGAGCAAAGATACAGCCTAGTATCCCAGCACTGGAAGTCAGGATGGAGAATATCTCCACAGCCACCATGACCTTCCCCTTGGAGCTATGGTACACAGGTAGGAAGGTAATCCAAACACTACAGAACATCAGCATGCTGAAGGTCAAAAACTTGGCTTCATTGAAGGTGTCAGGCAGGTTCCTGGCCAGGAAAGCCAAGATGAAGCTCACTAGGGCCAAAGAGCCCATGAATCCCAGGGCACAGTAGAAGGCAATGACAGAGCCTTTATTGCACTCGATGATGAGGTGTCCATACTCAGAGTGCGCATCAGTATCAATGAATGGAGGGGCAATTCCAAGCCAAATTCCAGAGAGAGTTGCTTGGATAAAGAAGCAGATGAAAATGACTGAGCTAGATATTCTTGATCCCCCAAACCACCTAGTCTTTCTCCCTGGTGTTGTGGCCTTGAAGGCCAAAAGTACAATGATAGTTTTTGCTAATATGGTTGAAACAACCACAGTGAACATGATTCCAAATATTATCTGTCGGAGGATACAGGTGGCTGTGTTGGGTCGGCCAATGAAGAGTAAGGAGCAGAGGAAACACAGGAAGAGGGAGATGAGGAGAATGTAGCTGAGAGTCCTGTTATTGGCCTTAACTATGGGGGTGTGTCTGTGCTTCACAAAGACCCCAAGAACCACAACTGTGAGGACAGAAAAGCAAAGAGCTACGCTGGCCAGTGCTGTCCCCAGTGGATCTTCATAAGCCAGGAAGGTTACAGCCTTTGGGAGGCAGTGATTCCTCCCACTGTTTGGATACTGGTCATCTGGGCATTTTGTACAATCATCAGAATCTGGGGGGAAAAAGAGCAGAGACTCATTGCCTAAGGATCTGCAGTGCTTCCTTTTTGCACAGAACTGAAAAATGATCATTTTTGCCAATTTAGGTCACACTTTTGCTCCATACTCAAAAAACTTTCAGGATGCTGTGAATGCACTAATTCCAGTTTAGCCATGTCCATACCTTTCTTATTTTTTGTATGGAAATATGATTTCTTCTCATCTTTGGCATAGAAGTTTGTACTATAATTATTTTTTGGCAGTGAAACTATTATACTCTTCAAGAAATTTCAAATATCTATTTTCCAGGCTATACCCTAAAAGCATTAATTTTACACAGGAGCTTTAACTGTTTCTGGTATAAATGTTGTAATGACCATGACATAAATGCATTTTTACATAAGCATCTCAAACTCTCATTAGATTGCCCATGAGATATTAAGTTGCACTGCTAAAAACCACGATCTTTCACTTCTCACAAAAAACAAATCTATTAGTGAATTCTATTGCCTCTCCCATCAAAATATTTTCTGATATCAATCATTTCTTATCATTTCCACTTTTCATATCTGATCCAAAATACTTTGTATCTTTAACTGAATTATGGTAATATTGTGAACTGACTTCCTGCCTTCAAATCCCCTCCCCTTCAATTACTTTGCAGGGAACAGGCAGCCGTTCTTTAAATATCAAGTCAGATCACTTACCTGCCATACTCCAAGCCTTCCAATCGCTTCTAATTACACTTAAAGTCAAAACCCACATATCTTCCTAAACCCCAGATTTCACCTCCTACCACAGTAGCTCTGAACTGCATCTTCCAACCACCCACACCAACCGGCCTGCTTTACTTTCAACTACACAAACTCCTGTCCCCGGCCCTTTGTACTTCTGCTGCTTCCATCTTGGAGTCTCTTCCTCCAGAATACAGCAAGACTCATGACTGCTTGCTCGCTTTAGTGAGGAGTTAGCAAAAATGGCACGTCCCCTGTGGTTTCAGCCCAGGTGCCCCATGCAAGCAGCTTTTTGTCTGTCACACAATCCCATCACACCCTGGATACAAGGGTAATGGGTTATACTAATTATAATGTTAAAAAGGGGATCAAATGGATGATTAAGTGAAGGAAGGAGTGACATTTTCTGAGCCAAACCCAAACTCTAACCAACTTTTACGTTAGTGAGGAAAATGAAGAGCAGATTGAGAGGAATCTGTTGTTGACTCTTACCTGTCATATTGGAAATTTCAGCCCCTGGGCACGTGATACAGTTAAAACAACATACAGCTTTTTCTTCCTGTGGGGTTTTCCTAAATCCTGGACCACAGCTTGTGCTACACACAGAGAGGGGAGCCTGAAGAAAATAAAGTGATGATAGATGTTGCTAATACATTTAGCATAGATGACTTATATAGTTTCTGTAGATTAATAATGTTATCTTAGTTGGAATATTTTAATAAGGTATAATACCTTTTAGAAATATCTAAAATATGCATACTGAAAATTAAAATTAAGTAGACACATAAATACTGTTTTTGATACAAATAAAATCATATTTCTGTATAAAAGGCAAGTATCTAAGTAATCAAATTATGTCTCCATAAAATTAATGAGCCAGGTGATTAAAAGCCATATATTAATTGCACAAGAAATCTATAATGATGTTATCTTTAGTACCACAGGAACAACACTGGGCATTCAGAAAATCTTGGTATGTTGTGTTTTCTTTTTCACCTCATGGTTACCTCATTTTTGTGATGCGAGTATTTAAGATCTAATATATTGTGGTGAAAATACTTAAGATCTAAGCAAATATTTAACATCTAACCTCTTAGTAAACTTTACAACATAGTATTGTTAACTACAGCCACCTTGCTGTACATTGGATCCCCAGAAATTCTTTGTCTCATAACTGAGATTTTACACTTTGGCCAAAATCTTCCCATTTCCCCAACTACCTAGCTTTTGATAACCACCAATTTACACACTTTTTCTATGAGTTTTAAATTCCACATATAAGTGAGATCATACAATATTTGTCTTTCTTTGACTTATTTCACTTAGTATGATACTCTAAAGTTGCATCTATGTTGTCATAAATAACAGGATTTTCTTCCTCTTTATGATGAAATAATGTTCCAATATATATAAAATATTATATATACACATATATATATTCACATGGGGGTTAACATATCTCTTTGAAATGGTGGACTTATTTTCTTCAGATATATACCCTAGAAGCGGACAGCTGGATGATAATGTAGTTGTATTTTTAATTTCTTAAGAAACCTCAGTAGTGCTTTCCATGGTGTCTGTACTAGCTTGCAGTCCTACCAACAGCATACAAGGGCTTCCTTTCCTCGCCAGCACGGTTATCTCTTGTCGTCTTTGTGACAGCCATAGTAACAGGTGTGAGGTGATATCTCTTTCTGGTTTGACTTGTATTTCCCTGGTGATTAGTGATGTTGGGTACCTTTCTACGTACCTCACAGTCATTTGTTTGTCTTCTTTGGTAAAATATCTATTTAGTTCTTTTGCCTTTTTTTTTTTTATTCTCACCCAAGGACAAGCTCTCACCAGTTTTAGACAGAGGAGGGGAGGAAGGAAGAGGGAGGGAAAGAGAAAAACATCGACATGAGAGTGAAACACTGATCGGTTGCCTCCCGCACAAGCTCTGACCAAGGATCGAACTCCCAACCTGGGTATGTGCCTTGACCCAGAATCATACCCACGACCCTTTGGTGCACCAGACCACACTCCAACCAACTGAGTCACAATGGCCAGCGTGGTCCCTTTGCCCACTTTTAATTAAAATTTTTTTTTGTCATTAGGTTGTATCAGTTCCTTCTATAATTTAAATATTAATCCTTTATTGGATTCTTGTTTTTTTAAGTAGTTTCTCCCGTTCCATAAGTTGCCTTTTAATTTCATTAGTTGTTTCTTTTGCTTTGCATAAATTTTCTAGTTTGGTGTAATTATACTTATTTATTTTGGGCTTTGTTGTTGGTGCTTTTGGGGTTAAATCTAAAAAATCATTGCCAAGACCGATGTCAAAGAGCTTTTCCCCTAAATTTTCTTCTAGGAAAACTGCCAACAGAAATATTGTCTGCCAACACCTACATACTCATTGCTCCTATCTGCCTTCTTTTCCATTCCTGGCTGATCTACCCCAGTGAGCTCTGTGAGGCTACATGGCCGTGGACTTTCCTGGAGGTCCTCCAGAATGCAGAGAAAGCTGGATGTCCACCTCGAGTTCCCCTTTCCCACAGGAGAAACGGTAGTTTTGCGGGAGGTGTTCCTCTAATTGCAGTACTGTACTGGCCTGAGGAAGGGAAGATGTAGTCAAAGTTAATCCTTGCTAATAAATTAATGGTTATTCTTCTAATGTGATTTTATGTGTGTATGTGTGTGTGTGTGTGTGTGTGTGTGTGTGTGTGGTTCAAGAGGTGCTTCAGCCTCACTCCCAGGTCCTGGGGTTTTTATTACAGCCTCTTGTCTGTGGATAGTTGTAGCTAATTTTTCTGTGAGAGAGACTGAAGCCAGTGACCACCTACCTATTTCATCACCTTGCTGACCTCAGGACATCTTGTTTTAAAAACTAGCTTAGACTTTTTTTACTGGCAATAATTAAATCATATATTCAAAACATGAGACACCTAGAAATGATAGAAAAATACAACAAGAGCTTACATAACATAGCCTAGGTCCAATAATGTAAGAGAAGCCCCACAGCAAAAGGATGGAAAGAGGAAGGAAGGAAGGAAGGAAGGAAGGAAGGAAGGAAGGAAGGAAGGAAGGAAGGAAGGAAGGAAGGAAGGAAGGAAGGAAGGAAGGAAGGAAGGAAGGAAAGAAGGGAGGGAGGGAGGAGGAAGGGAGGGAGGGAGGAGGAAGGGAAGGAGGGAGGGAGCAGAAAGAAGGAGGAAGGGAGGGAGGGAGGGAACAGAAGGAAGGAGGAAGGGAGGGAGGGAAGGAGCAGAAGCCTAGGACATAAGCTGATCCAGAGTTATAACCATCTTGACATGTACCAACTAAGTTAATCAGGAAACTTAGATTTTAGTGTCCAAATTGAGGAGACAGAGGACAGGCCTTGGGCTTGATCAATGTGGAGGTGAAAGTGAGATATGTAATTCATAGATCTAAAACTATCAAAGGGCTGCATTCCTTGGTAAGTAATGTTCTAGAAGAACATTATCCTTCCAGCAGAGATAAATGGCAAGATACATTTTCAGTCTTAATTTAGAGTCTGGATGGCAAAGGAGAAGAATTTCTTTTCTCAGGAGTATTTATTCACAGGCTTGCCTTTGCACTGGTGTTCAATTAAATTTTAATGCATTTTTATAGTCAAGAAAAACCACACGTGTGCAAATTGAATGTTCTTTGATTATTAGCATCTTAAATGCTTGGTTGATACACAGGCAAATGCATTGAAGGGATTATCCCTAAAGGTATTTCTGAACCATCAATGAAACAGCACTGAAACTGATGCAAAACAGATCTCCCTCCCTCATGATGAAACAGCACTATAACCAAGGAGCAGAAGAGACAACAAATGAAAGAGTAAGGTCCACACTCACTGTAGCCCTCGCAGTTTTCAGAAACAGAATATAACATGTGCAGGCTAAAGGTCTTTCAGGAAGTGGGCCTGGCCGGGGAGCTCATACGGTTGCTTGGAACATCACCCCACACACCAAAAGGCTGCAGGTTCGATCCCCAGGGGAGCATATGCGGGGAGCAACCAATCGATGTTTCTCTCTCACGTGGATGTTTTGTTTTTTCTCTCTCTCCCTTCCTCTCTAAAAATCAGTGAAACTGTGAGGATTAAAAGAAAAAAAGTGAAAAGAATGTCTTAAAGAAATCTTTAAGGAAATAAAATAAGATATTGAAATCATAAGCAGGAATTGGGAGATTATCAAAATCAACCAGGAAGATTTTAAAAGAAATGAAAAATATAACTATTCATATTATAATTATGACACGAGTTACCGAACATATAAAGAGTCATAGAAATATCTTTAGAAATAGTAACATGGGCAATTTTTGTATAATTTAGATACAGAGATCACATAACGTACTAATAAATGGTGACTATGGGCTAAATGTTGAGACATATAGGTACAATTGAAATATTTAAATTAAATTGGTGACTATTTCACTAGTTGAACTCCACAGAATAATAAGATTAAGCATCTGTCCTGACTTGCACACATGCCAATTCAAACATTAATTGTAGAGTTGAACCATAAGAACATATAGCCAAATCTACTTCCATGATGATAAATATTACTATAACTCCCTCATGACTAAAAAAATTATTTAGACATAATTTAAGAAATAATGAAGCAATTGCAGCAACGCAATAAACACAACTGATCTAATAACCATACAGACAACTCTGATTCCCCGTTAGTAACTATTGTTTCTCCTGTAGAACTCATGGGCCATTTAACAAAACTGAGCATTTACTGGCTAAAAAGAAAAATTCTTTTATTTACAATGTAAATTAGTAATCAATAATAAAAATTCAAACCCATATGAATTCATAAAGTTAAATACATTTTCAAATAAATCATGCATCAGGTAAAACTAAAATATTTAAATACAAAATAATAAACCTATATAAAATTTTAGAGTACATATAAATGAACCCAAGAAGACATATAAAATTTAAAAATAAACAGCGATTTAAACTAGAGTTAGTTTCTAACAATAGAGTCATAAAATACACAGGAGAACCACATGGTTTTATACCTAAATAATAAAAAATATTTAAGAAATAGTTTAAGTCATTTAATAAATAAGAAAAAGAATAAATATATGTCAACTAAATATAAGAAACTAGTAGAATTTTGATAACAAAACAAATTATAGAATGGGAAAGAAATATTGGAGGCCATTTCCACTTAAGAATATGGATGTTAATACCCTAAATAAATATTGACTGTATACTATAATGTTTTAAAAATACACCATGGCTGAGAGGCAGGAATTAACAGATGGAGCATAGGGTAATTTTAGGGGAGTGAAACTATTCTGTCTGATATTGTAATGGTGGATACATGTCATCATAAATTTGTCAGAACCCATTAAACTGTACAACACAAAGAAAGAGCTCTAATTTAAACTGTAGATTTCAGTTAATAATAATATATGAATATTAGTTAATGATTTGTCACTAATGTACCTCACTAATGAGAGATGTTGATAATAGGGGAAATGACTGAGGGGAGAACAGTGGAGACATACACAAACTCTGTACTTCCTGCTCAATACTTTTAAAACTAAAACTGCTCTAAAAGTAGATTTTATTAATAAAGCAGTGGTGCATTTACACAAAAAGAAGGAATTCTTACCTTTTGTAACAGCAGGATGGACCTAGAGGATATTATGCTAAGTGAAATAAGCCAGTCAGAGAAAGGCAAATACCATATGATTTCACTTATATGTGGAATCTAATGAACAAAATAAAGAAACAAGTAAAATAGAAACAGAGTCATAGATACAGAGAACAGACAGACAGCTTTCAGGAGGTAGGGGGTTAGGGAGGCTGGGTGAAAAAGGTGAAAACATTAAGCAGTACAAATGGGTAACTGCAGAAAAGCCACAGAGATGTGGATTGCAGCATAATGTGGAGATAACAGGGTAGGGGGCCAGATGGGTGCTTGGGGTAGCAGGGGCACCACTCTGTAGATTGCATGGTTTTCCAGCCATTTTACTGTACATCTGAAACTGGTGTGGAATGGTATTGAATGTAAACTGTGATTGAAAAATAAAAAAAATAAAATAAAAAATATATCTTCATCAATTTTAGTTAATTCCAGGAAAGCAAGGATAAGCTAATAATAAATAAATAAATTTATAGGCCATATTAACAAGTCATTGAAGACAATCACATGGGTTTCTTTCATAGATACAAAAATTGTAATTTATAAAAGAATTTAAAAGTAACCTAATAATGGAAGGGAGTTATCAGAAATATACAGAAAATAATGATAAAATACAAAATTATTTCATTTAAAGGAGTATGATTAAGCAAAGATAATAATTATCAGCACTTACATTCAACTTTAAGTAAAGTCCCTAGACAATTCATAAATGTTAAAAAAACAAAAATTTGAAATGAAATATACAAACATTTATATTCATAGATAGCATTGACTACAGAAAACCAAGTCATTCTGAGTTGCTAGAGTAAAATGATAAAACTGTAAAAATAAAATAAAAAATTTGAGAATCTATACAGTATTGTGATTAAAATCATGGATTATGAGAGGAGACTTCTTTGGTTCAAATTGTGACTGTATCACTAATTGTGTAATTGTGAGTAACTTACTTCACCTTTCTTTGCAATCCATCTCTCATGTAAACAATACAAATAATAGTGTCATTTGCCTCATAGGATTGTTCTGAATAACTATTTAATTTTCATAAAGTCATTAAAACAAGGTATGACACACAATAGATGCTTTATAATGGTTTGCTATTATTGTTATTATTCTCATGTAGTTTAATAAGTCTTCTTTTCTTTATAATGGACAATCATTGAGAAATAGTAAATAAGAAGAGACATGAGATGTGTGATATGCATAAAACTGTAGAGAATCCAGTGGGATGAAATTATTTTCATGAAACAAGTCTAGTCTGGTATCTATATTCAGTAAAAATGCCATCTTTAAAACTATGACTAACCTCTTCAAATCCGATGGCCCAGTCTATTATTTCCTTGTGTATAGTTAACTCTTGACCATGTGGAGCCTGGGGGACGAATTTTCCTACCTTCATCAGATGTTGGAGACCAGAAGGCAAATTACAATAGTTCAGAATGTCATATTGAGCAACACAGTTTCTATTTTCATCCAGGGTCACTTGGTCTCCAATACTGTTGGTAAATTGAATGACTCTCAGTGGTTGGTGAAGCTAAAATGGATGTAGTAAAGAGTAATTTTAAAAAAATTATTTGGTAACCAAAAAATTTAAAGAAAGAAAAGGAAAAAAAATTTAAACCTTTTGATTCTGAGATTTTTTTGAATGCATGACCTTGGGGAAATCTCTTATCCTCCATAGCCACAAGTGCAAAATATGCACAATTACTCCCTCTTGATCAAACTAAATGTGAATATTAACAAAAAGCATGCATATATTTATGTGATTATATAATTAAATATTAACTGGAATTTCATCATTCCCTCATTGTTGAGAACAAAAAACCTAAATTTAATGTCACATTTGATGTAGAGAAAGAAAATGTGATTTTAAATTCTTGGTGACCAATTTACTGGCAGTGGGTCTTAAGAATCTTACTCAAGAGCGAGAAACAAGATGGTGGCGTAGGGAACAGCTGCACCTGCCACCTCCCGCAACCACATCAAAGTCACAAATAAATACAGAACCACCCTCACTCAGAGCCTCCTGAAATCCGGCTGCACAGAAGCCCCACAACCAGGGACTGAAGAAGAACCGAGACTCGTGGGAAGGGCGGAGACACGTGCTGCAGGCCCATGCCTGGTGCCGCGGTTGAAACTCGGGAGGGAATCTCGGCGGAGAGGGTTTCCTGGAGGAGGGAGGGGTCCCAGCCCCACATCGGGCCCCTAGGCCAGGGCTCCAGGGCCAGGAAGAGATGTCCCCACAACTCAGGGTTGTGAAACCAGCGGGGACTGTCCCTGAGGGTCTCGGAGGCTGCGGGAGCCCCAGCAGCTCCCCTTAAAGGGCCCGGCATGGACTCACTCGGATGCTCCCTCTGAGCCCAGCGCCGGGCAGCAGCTTGAAAGGACCTGGGACACTCGGGGAGGAACTGACCTGCCTGAGATCCGGACGAGAACTGGAGGGACCACTTCCTCCCAGGCAGAAGAGCCAGCAGAGGCCATGGCTCCTTTGGAGAGTCCTCCCAGCACACAGCGGCAGGCAGGTGCCATGTTTGAATCGCCAGCACTTGACTCACGCCTTTGGCCCCGCCCCGTGATTCCCGGAGGCCCCGCCCCTCCCCACCTGCAGGCTCATCCAGGCCATTTCCAGGGGCTTTTTATACAAGTGGCCTCTCAAGTCTCATGCTTAGGACTTTCCTAAAATCTCTCAAATAAGCAGCAGCTGGCCCCACACGGCTTGATAAGTGGCCCCAGGCCTGGCACTAGCAGCAGCCTGCATTGACTCATAGCTGGGCCTCTCCTGGACAACGCAAAGCCCAGCACAAGTAGCTGCCAACTATGGTTTGCTGTGTAGCTCATGCTGGGTGGCCCTGGGCAAGGCACTGGCATAGGCTGACTTTGCACCTCCCGGGAGGCCCCAGAGACAGTGCACCTGGTCAGACTCGACCACGCTGGATTATAACCCTACCACATCCACGAGCGACACTCAAGGGGCGCACTTGGTGAACACCAAAGCTCCACTGAAGTAAATCCTGATCCATAAGGTTGTCTTCAGCACAGCAGATCTTTGGCTGTATTTGCAGCTGGTCCTCACAGCTGATTGGCCTGGGGGTCAGTTCCTCCCAGGGACGCCAACAGCAACCAAGGCTTAACTACAACAGGACAGTGCACACAGCCCACACAGGGGAGCACCTAGAAGGCCCAGCTCAGGGTGAGTGGGGAGGCTGAGTCACTGGACCCTATAGAAAACCTACTAAACAAAGCCATTCTAAAAATTCCAGAAGACATAGCAGCTCTACCTAATACACAGAAACAAACACCTGGAAGCAGCCAAAATGTGGAGGCAAAGATACATGTCACAAAGGAAAGAATAGAAGAAATCTCTAGAAGAGGAATGAAATGAAATAGATCCAAGCAAGCTAACAGATACAGAGTTCAGAATTTTGTTTATAAGAATGTTTAAGCAGATGGTTAGGGAAATAATTGAGAAAATTGATAGTATAATAAAGTACCAATTTGAAATAAACGCTACAGGAACTGAAATGAAGAATAATTTACATGGAAAAAACAGTAGAGTACAGGACACTGAGAATCAAATCAGCAATTTGGAACACGAGGAAACAAAAAACACCCAACCAGAAGAGCAACAAGAAAAAAGAATCCAGAAATATGAAGATACTATAAGGAGCCTCTGGGACAACTTGAAGAGGCCCAACATTCGTATTATTGGGATGCCAGAAGGGGAAGAAAGAGGCCAAGGAATTGAAAACCTATTTGAAAAAATAATGACAGAAAACTTCCCCTACCTGGGGAAAGAAATCGACTTACAAGTCCAGGAAGCACAGAGGGTCCCAAACAAGAGGAACCCAAAGAGGCCCACAACAAGACACATCATAATTAAAATGCCAAAGGTTAAAGACAAAGAGAGAATCTTAAATGCAGCAAGAGAAAAGTAGTTAGTTATCTACAAGGGAGCACCCATATGACTGTCAGCTGATTTCTCAAAAGAAACTTTGCAGGCCAGAAGGGAGTGGCAAGAAATATTCAAAGTGATGAAAAACATGGAACTACAACCAAGATTGCTCTACCCAGCAAAGCTATCATTTAGAATTGAAGGTCAAATAAAGAGCTTCACAGATAAGAGAAAGCTAAAGGCGTTCATCACCACCAGACCAGCACTACAGGAAAAGTTGAAGGGTCTTCTTTAAGAAGAAGCTATTGAACAAAGAAATCTGACAAACTAAATAGATCCAGAGATACTGACGCATGCAACAGACGATCATATTTCAGAGGAAAGAGGGAAGGGGGGTGGAGAGTGGAAAGAGATTAACCAAAGAAGTTATATGCATAACCCATGGACACAGTTAATAATGGAATGAAGCCTGGGAAGGTGGAGGGAGCGAAGTGGAGGGGATCAATTGAGGGGGGAAAAGGGACACCTGTAATTCTCTCAACAATAAAGATAAATTAAAAAAAAAAAAAAAGAATCTTACTCAACTTTCCTGAACATGAGATTTTCTCATATGTAAAATAGAAATAGCAATTGATATCTCTAAGTTTATTTTGAATTAAAAGAGACATTATAGTCAGTATAGAGATGGCTGGGGAAAAAGTAAAAGCTCAAAACTAATTTTTTTCCTTCAAAACAATGAAACTAGACGACCAACTTACACCATACACAAGAATAAACTCAAAATGGATAAAATATTTAAATGTAATTCATGAAATCATAAAAATCCTGGAAGAAAATATAGGCAGTGAAATCTCAGACATCTCTGGAAGCAACATTTTGGCCAATATATCTCCTAGGACGAGAGAAATAAAGAAAAAAAAATAAACAAATATGATAACATTAAACTAAAAGCTTCTGCACAGCAAAAGAAACCAACAACAAAATGAAAATGGAACACAATATATGGGAGAACATATTTGCCAATGATACATCTGATAAGGGGCTAATTTCCAAAATATATATAAAGAATCACACAATTCAACAAAAGGAAGACAATTCAATTAAAAAATGGGCAAAGGACTTGAATAAACATTTCTCCAAAAAGGACATATAGATGGCCAATAAGCATATGAAAAAATGCTCAATGTCATTAAAAATCAGAGAGATACAAATTAAAAATCACAGTGAGATATTTCCTCATACCTGCCAGAATGGCTAATATCAATAAATCAACAAACAACAAGCGTTGGCAAGGATGTGGAGAAAAGGGAGCCCTAGTGTACCATGGTGAAAATGCAGACTGGTACAACCACTGTGGAAAACAGTATGGAGGTTCCTCAAAAAATAAAAAATAGAACTGCCTTTTGACCCAGTGGTCCCACTTCTGGGAATATATCCTAAGAAACCTGAAACACCAATCAGAAAGAATATATGCACCCCTATGTTCATAGCAGCATTATTTACAGTAGCTAAGATCTGGAAATAGCCCAAGTGCTCATCAGCAGATGAGTGGATAAAAAGCTGTGGTATATTTACAACATGGAATACTACACAGCCTTAAAAAAGGAACCTTACCCTTGCAACAACATGGCTGGACCTTGAGAATATTAGGCTAAGTGAAATAAGCCTGGCAGAGAAAGACAAATACCATATGATTTTACTTATATGTGGACGCTAATGAACAAAATAAACTGATGAACAAAATAGAACCAGAGGCATGGATACAAGGGACAGACTGACAGAGGTCAGAAGGGAAGGGGTTGGGGGACTGGATGAAAGGAAGTGAAGGAGCCGGGCCGGGCGTGGCTCACTGGTTAAGGGTCGACCTAGGATCCAGGCGATCAGGGTTCGATTCCCGGTCAGGGCACATGCCCGGGTTGCGGGCTGCAGCCGATCAATGACTCTCTCATCATTGATGTTTCTATCTCTCTCTCTCCCTCTCCTTTCCTCTCTCTGAAATCAATAAAGATACATTTTAAAAAAAAAAAAAGAAAGTGAAGGAATTAACCAAAGAACATATATACATAGCCCATGGACACAGACAAGTGTGATAATGACCAGAGGGACGGGTAGAGGAGATAAAATGAGGTCATCTGCAATTGTGTTAACATTAAAAATAAAGAAAAAAAGAAAAGAGAAAAACTGAATTCTTTCTCATGGTCATTTTAGAGAATCAATATGTAGGTTTACAGAAATCAGACTGAAAACAAGTGCTGGAAATGTGGAGTAAACATTTCACTCTTAAATAGAATATAACAAGATGTCCTCTAGCCTTAGACACCTTCCATTTGATGACGGTTTCTACGTATACTCACCACAACTGAAATCTCTCAGGAAAGTACACATATTTATATAATTCAGGATATAAAATCAATGTGCTTTTCTGAGTTATTATTAAAGTTTTAACAAAGTCACATCTATGATTGTGTGTTTCAAGAATCTAAAGGCTTCAAGGTCTACAGGGCACTAGTGAACATAATTACCTGCCACTGATAAAATACCAGTGGGTTTGCATTTTCCTCAGATTCCACTTGTGTTTTTAAAAGAAGCACTTCGTGGAGGGCATGGGCCACAGAATACACAGAATCATAGGTAGTCTTAATAAAATCAGATGTACTCATGTCAAAATAATGCAAAGGCACAGAAGCCACTGAAGCATTTAGTGGACAGTCTTCTAGTGTTTCACAGTCAGGACCAGACAAAGAGCAATCAAAGGAAAAGCGCCACAGTTTTTTAAGAAAAATGTCTTCTGGATATTTAGAAGGGTTAACTGTCTCAAGAAACTGTCTGAAGCCAGGAATCTCTCTGCTCTGCTTCGATAAAATGAGAGTCCCATGGAAATGATTAAGCAGGAAAACTTCCCCATTTGTGGTGAAATCCCACTGGTAGGTGGTGATCCACACTTTCCAGGTATCCAAACTGTGCATTATCAGAATGGTCAGGGCTGTTAGTGTGTCAGTATCACCATAGACAACAGTCACATTTATTGATGGGTTATCAATATTGGGCATGGCCACCCAATTTGAAAAGGGAATAAATCTTTCAGCAGTAGACACCTTCTCTGTAAATGCTGCACAGACACCTTCTCTGGCCATGTCTTCTTTCAGCTCCCAGAGGAATTGCTCACCTTTCATGTCATCTGAGACAATCAGTCCTACCCAAGTCCAGCTGAAATGCAGCAATAATTTCACCATACCAAGAGCCAAAGATGAGTCCTTGGGGGACATCTGATACAGAGATGGAAGTAGTTCTTTGTCACTCAGTAAAGGGTCAAACAGACCATAACTAATCTGAGAAGGAAAAAAAAAATCATCCATTTTATGTTCAGAAGAAGGTATTTAAGAGAGAAGAGTACAATAAAATACTCCTAGGAAAAATTCAAAGCTTTAAGTGAATTGCTAGAGGAGTGACCGAGATGGGTAATGGAACAACTCCCAGAGTTTTTCTTGATGAGGGTTTTATTCAGTTCATTAATGAGGAAAGTCTCTGGAAGACAAATTCCTGGTCTATAAAATGGTCATAAATAAAGATACATATATTCAGTTGGGGAAAAACAAGTTAAAATAAAATTTTTATATAAAATAAAATACTAGTTAATATTATATAGGGTAATACAGTTGCAAACGTTGAGATTTCTTCTGCCAAAAAAAGAAAAATCCCAGTTCACAAGATCTTTCTACAAGCTATTATTTAATTCTATAAGGCTGGTAAAAGTCCATTTCTGGTTATCAGTCAAGGGTACAACTTTTAAAAGAATTACATGATAGGAAGTCTTAAAAAGGTATACTAGTTAGATAGTAACAGCATAATATTAAATAATAAAGCAATAATTATTTTGCTTTTTTAAAGTTAAATAGAAGGGTTTTTTTCTGGAAAGGGAGGAGATAATTTGCTTACTTAATTCTTTATAATTTATCACCTTAACTTTGTGTGAAATCAATCAGAAAAGTAATTGTTCAGATGCGTAGTTCCCAGAACTGGCATGGCTAAGTCATCAGGCAATGTCTCATTGTGGCCTAAGCTTCCCATGCTGTCTCCTCCTTACTCCAAATAAGCCCTAAGAGCAGAAGGGATCTTCTATCATGTTTGGGGTTATCAAAGACAGTTCTGAGCTGCATTTTGTTGGTGTGCCTTATAACAACAGAAAAAACAACTATGCAATATCTCTGACCCTCCCCATCCTATCTCACCTGTGGGAATTTGTAGAGTTCCAGTAATGTCCCCAGCTGAAGAACAAATGCTGATGTAATTCCTTCAACAACTGCCACAGATTTGCTCTGACTCTCACAGTTATAATTAGGAATTTCCTCTCTCCCTCCTGACAGCCAAAGCACTGGGCCTTCCAAGGTCCTCTGATGACTGTGGTAGGAGTTGTAGATGTGATATCCCAGAGACACGTTGGGTAAGAGAAGTGGGTTCCTGTTGATCTCCTCGATGGCAAAAATGAAAGCCAAAACATGAATGTAGTGCTTGTACAGAAACCTGCATGGGGAGGAGACCATTAGAAATGCAGATCAAAGCATGTGCCTCTGGGGA
The DNA here is from genome assembly GCF_054644295.1 of Miniopterus natalensis. Lineage (NCBI taxonomy): Eukaryota > Metazoa > Chordata > Mammalia > Chiroptera > Miniopteridae > Miniopterus > Miniopterus natalensis. Next base: position 7,033,402 of record NC_142092.1, on the reverse strand, counting down.
AGCTCCTAAGGCAGAAAAATGGGCATTTAGAGGATAGACCCTCGCGCCTCCCATCCAGTATCCGGTGGTTCCATCTCCTGTCTGACCTGAGTGTGTGGAAATGAGGGATGGGGGCTCAGCAGGCTCTGAATTAGCTGAGTATCAGGCTGATGAATCAGCATCCAAGGAGGATACAATTTTAAAAGCTGAAAATTAAGCATGGGTTGAGTTGAACATAGAATCACTTGGTGGTAAGACTTTAAAGGTATTTGTTCATTTTGTTTATGAAGAAATAACTTTCAAAGGGTAGCTGAGACAGAAACTGAAGTAGGAAGTGAGCGCGAGGTAAGAGAGGATGTTGCGGTAAAAGGTCAGAGTCCATATATGAGATCCTGCAGAGCAAGGGATCAGGCAGGGCAAGCAAGGAGGGAGAACATATTTTGGGGAAAATGACTTCAGAAAATGGGATGTCTAAACATCATTTGGTTTAACCTCATAGATCAGGAAGATAAACCCAGATTTTAGGGTTCTTAGGAAAGTGGTGGGAGGAGGCCTGCATTGTAAGTGATTCTGAGAAAAATATGAGGGGTGGACAATGACTTTATCTTTGTCTGCAGGTGTCTATCATATAATGAAAATTCTCAAAATATAATGGTCTTAAAAATATTTTGTATTATAAAAACACCTAAAGCAAGGTTGCTGGAGAGCTAAGTTTAATTTTTCTTTCCTTTTTTTTTTACTTTAGGGAGCCTCATTTCAGGTTTTAAATATCTCCCTTTCCAGTAATTGAAGTATATGCATAATTCCAATAAATATTACATAGAATAATAAAATTATTAAATGATTTTATTGTTTCTAATTTTTAGTGGAAAAATTAAATTCTGACTATCTTAAAGTGATGGAAATGCTTTAGTGTAATAACTCCCAGGTTCTACGGTAGGCTTAATATTACATAAAATATTACATGTGATATTCTCAAGTTTACTTCTTGGTAAGTATAAATGTTCACACTTTATACACGGTAATAATTCCTGAGAAAGATTATACACAAGACAGAGACTAAGCCTGAATTTAAAAGCAATTCCACTGACATCAAAGTTAGTTATATCTTAAAGGTTCTTTGACATCCTTAGAAGTAACATTGTTAACTCCCCCCAAAGACCACTAGATTGTGTTTATTAGAAAAGCTAATTTTAAATAGACTTACCACATAAGAGAGAACACAACCTTCCCAAATAGTTAGTAGTTTGTTTCAAAAAGGGAAACATAGGCAGGGTATTTATAGGCTTTTAGAGACTGAGCTATGTGATTTTAAGGAGGGTCTTGCAAGAAACAGAACTAGCCAGTACTAACCAGAGTTTATGATGTAACAGCTTTGGATTACTGGACACTGCAAGGCAAGGGTGTGAAGGCATAGCTGTTAAGTAAACTCTTGGTCTTAAGAAGTAAATTTTTCTTTTAGTTCATTATCTTTTTTTTCAGGAGCAGTTATTTCCTGCAACAAGCAGTTGTTACTTTGGCTTGTTCTCAGTATTGTTCAGTAAATGTAGGAAAGTATGATTCCTTTCACTATTCTTTAGCACAAAGATGGGAAAATGTGTTTGTCCATAAAGTTTAATAAAGTATAGATGCTCATAGTATTTTTAACACAAGAATAAGAAATTATTTTGTTTCGTCCTCAGAAAGATAGAAGGGTATATTGAGTGTTAAAGTCAAGGACAGAGACCAGCCTTGAAAATTCCCTGGGCAGACAAAGTCAGGTTAGTTATACAAACAAATGTTAATTTAGCTTATTTTGCAAGACTGAGGATGGGATACATGGCAGATCACCCCAAAATATTCCACTTTGGCATATTGATTAATTTGAAATAAAGATACTTAAGAAACAGCCTGTTCAAAAAGGACAGTAAGGCCTCCTTTGTATACCCTGAAATTAGGAAAGAAATTAGGCATGTGGAAAGAACTCTCCCTTCCTCTCAACAAGAGAAAGTGAGGTATCCTGACTTGCAGAAATAGAGAATTCAGGGCCAATAAAGATGTTTAAACAAATTTTGTTAACAATTCAGCATTTTGCTACCCTAAGCCCAAACTCTTTTGTCATTTTTTTACAAATAATTGTTTCTTTGTCTGAAAGGTATAAAAGCTGCCTACTTTGCTCATGTCTCTGAGCCTCATCCCAAGTTTAAGTGCTCTTAATTTACAATAAATTACAGTATTTATTATTACTTTAGTGATTCATTGGTTTTACTTTGGCTATTTATGAATGCCTCCTGGGATTCTATTAATTTCTTAGAGTGGTTCATAGAACATAGGAAAATAGTTTACTTAATTACCAGTTTATTATAAATAGAAATGATAAAGGGTACAGATGAACATTCAGATAGAAGAGATTCATAGGGCGAGGCCGGTAGGAAGGGCGGTGGAGCTTCAAAGCTCTCTCTGGGTAAACCACTCTTCCAGCACATCTAATTCCCCAGCCCCGAAGCTCCCTGAACCCCATACCTTTGGAATTTTTGTGGAGGCTTCATCATGTGAGGATGATCTATCATTAACACATTTCCCAACCCTTCTTCTCTTCCTGGAGGTTAGGGAATGGGGATGAAAGTCCCAAGCTTTTAAGTATGGCTTGGTCTTTTCGGTGACCAGCCCCCACCTAGGTGCCCACCATGTATGGCCTCATAAAAACAAAATGTGATCCTATCACCCAGGAAATGCCAAAGGATTTAGAAACCCTGTTTCAGAAACCAGTGCCAAAGCCCAAATATTAGAACAAAACATGCTTTATAGGCCCTGAATGCTCCATATACTCTTACCATGTAGGAAAATACGACGGTTTTAGTATCTCTGTGCCCAAAAACTGGGTGCTGAAAGCAGTACATATTATTTAACAGTAAATATTAACATTTGGAGACTATAAGGTAAAAGTACAAACATGGTTATTTGTTTTAATACATCATTTCCTTAAGTCTAAAATTATTTTTAACAAATGTTGAAAGTAAAAGTTTAAATGCTCAAGTTATTTATATAGCTACCACCTCAAACTCATTTCTATTACACTCTTTTCTAGCCACACTTTGCACACATTAAAAGCCCTCTGTTCTCACTTGTGCCATGTCTTAACCTCTAGTCAGTTCTTGCTCACTCTAACCTATCCACTAAAATAGCTTTGGGTATGATCATGAATGAATATTTGTTGCTCTACAATGGACATTAATTAACATCTGTTCACAAACAACTCATATATATTCACTCTAGACTAAGCCATTCTCATGAAAGTCTGACTCATACATCCAACTGCTTATTTGGCATTAGATGCAACAAGGCAATTTTGTGATTTTTATTTCCCTTCCCCAAATCTATTCTTCTCTGGTGTTCCCAATCAGTATAAATTCAGTTAAATAAACCACATATGAAGACAAAATTCTCAACCGTACTTTCTCCCTCATTTTCCCTCCCATACCTAATCCATCCAAACTGTGTCTCCTTGAAATATTTCAAATTCTCCACTTTCCCCACCTCCACTGTCACCACTTAGTCACCATCAACTCCCAATAGGCTTCACGAAATGACTGCCTTACTTGTTTCTGTCACTCTTCATTAACCTCTCAAATTTCCTTTCATAATCAGAACAATCTTTTGAAATCATACAGGTGACTGTAAATCCCTCTTACTTTCTAGATGAACATATCTCGTGGTGTACCATTGCTCTTAAGTAGATATGAGCATATTTAAACCTTTTTACAGTTCCCCTCATGGCTAAGCTCTATTTACCTCTCTAGATTAATTTCTCTTTGGCCTTTGATTTTCACAAACACAGAATTTAATTTATTCAAAATGGCGTTTGCCTTTACACTAAGCAATGTTTGCCTCATTAAATTACGAGGTCTTATTACCATTTCCTCAGGGAAATCTCACTGGCAGTTGTAAATGATGGAAAACCTGTACCTTTAATTCTGGCATGCATCTGTGGCATGATCTTACCTCCCTTAGAGCAGGTGTTCAACTCATGACTTGCAGTAGTTATGTGAGGGCAGGTCTAAGTGGTTTTCCTCATTGCTCTAAGCCTAGCACTTGGCCTATGGCTTGGCTCATAGAAAATAGATATATGTTTGATAAATTAGAAAAAGAACCAAGTGAATAGTGTGAATAAAAAAGGAGTATATAGTGAACCTATATAATAAAGTTCAGTGACTGAAAGTAACCACAGGACGGTCTGACCATAAATCCCCTACTGAACAGGTCAGGGCAGGTATTCACATCCCAGGCCTACAGCTTCCTTAGCAAAGATGAACCTTTCCCCTAAGTGAGCCCTGTCCATAGTTCTTATGCATCTGTTTAAAATGTGGGAGTAATTTTGCTTTCCAGAACCCTCCAAGGCAAATCTCTGGCCCCAGAACACCAGATTCATGAGACCACAAAGTGCCTCACATTACCCTGTTGTCTATGTGCCATCTCTGTGTACTGTAAATGTTACATGTTAACTACCTTGTGCCCTCCCATGTAAAATACGTGTTTTTGCATTTTGCTTTTTATCCGGTTCTACAGATTTGCCCACTTTGCTTTCTCCCACATCCTTAATTCCCACGGATGGATTTCCTTTAAACTTCCTTCCATTTTCTCCTTTGATTCCCACTGTACAATGTGAGCTGCGAAACTGCCATTCTTTGGAACATTTTCTAATCATTGAGATCTGACTTCTGGGCATGTCTTCAACATTTTAACTCAGAGAAAGTCATAAAAATTTTCTATACATTTGGATATTATTTTGTCAAAAATAGCAAGAAAATAAACAGGGATCTTTTTAAAGAATCCTTGAAGTAGGGTTACCTGGGGCAAGTAAAGCATGTTACTGCCCCCCTTCAACTGCTACGAATCCTCACAGCAGTCACCTTCATACACACACCTCCTGCCTGCTGAAATAGCTTTTCTGAGCAGAGCTGACTATTTTATGAGAGAAAATAAAAACAGGATGGATCAGAGGGAAAAAAATTCATGAAGGCAAGGAATAAAATTCAAATTATAAAAGTACATCAGTAAATTTATCCCAACCCACAATGTAAGAATGAGGGTAAAAAGCATAAAATAGTAAGAGATGAAAGCAGAATACATAGGCCATAACACTAATCAGAAAGATCATTATGGTAAATTTTATGTGTCTACTTGACTGTGTCAATGGATGCCCAGATAACTGGTAAAACATTATTTCTGGGTATCTCTGTGAGGGAGTATCCAGAAAAGATTAACATTTAAGTCAGTAGGCTAAGTAAAGAAGATTGTCCTCACCAATGCAGGGGGGCATCCTCCAATTCATGGGGGAGGGTACAGAACAAACAAACAAACAAAAATAAACACAGGAAAGAGAACATCCTTTCTTGCTTGAGCTGGGACATCCATTTCCTGACTTTGGACATCTGTGCTCCTGGTTCTGGCGCTTTCAGACCCAGGCTTAACCCATTGGCTCCCTCATGCCTTTTGAATCGAACTAGAACTACACCATTGGCTTCCCTCGGCATTCAGCTTACAAACTTAATATCATGAGACTTTTCAGCCTCCTAAATTGTTTGAGCCAGTCCCTCACAGAAAATCTCTTTCTGTGTATCTGTATAAATACTATTGGTTCTGTTTCCCTGAAGAACCCTGACTAATACAAAGACTAAATTAACAAAATAAGACAAAAACATTTAAAGCATAAAATAATTTAGATTATTTTATTTGTCTATTTAAATAAGCCTATCACCCACTCAATAACCATTGAAATAATCAAAGAATTACTGTCTGCTCAAAGCTTCTTTCTATCATTTTGTATCTGCATCCTATGTAGCACATAGATGGTTCTGAATTGGACATCTCTGGTTCCACCACTGATACAGGTCATCCTCATCGCAAGTCACTGCTTTGGAACTAAAGCCCAGGCCACCTGATATGGTGCTGGGTATCCTTGAGCTCTGATACGCCACCTTTGGGCAGTGATAATTACTAAGGCATGTCTCAAACATCACTATCCAAGTTATTAGCCAAGTTTTGAATATAAATTTTTAAATATCTAAATAACAATTTAGAAAATTGAAACCTGAAACCAAAACGGCTCAATCTGGAAAAGCAAAGATTTGTAATGGTAGATTTCTATTAAATAACTAATCAACTCATTAGGTCCAAAAGGAAAAATCTGTGTTCATTTCAAATGCTGAAAATTATGCATAAAATGCAACGTATCTTTTTTATCAGAAATCAGTCATGTCAGAAGATGCATTTAATTAATATGTAAAAATCGATAGGTACCTCAGACTCAGAACCTTATTCATGTCAACTTGTGCTTGAACGTCTAGAGCTTGCTCTCCTGGTGGGGGGAGTAGTTAGAGAACTCTGGCCTTGGAGAAGCAGAACACTGTCAACTTTAATTACACTCCTCTGCACAGGCCCCTCTGCCTCAGACTCAGTAAGACTCTGGGCCTTAGTGAGCCACTGCCATCGTCAGGGTTGAAGCCAACCCCTAAGGTGTTTGGGATCAGAAAAAAGGGTAGGACTATTTCTGTAGAAACACCTCTCTAGGTTTAGGGAAAAGATTGATAAATATATCCTCACCATAGTCATTTAACATCACTAACATGATGAGATCTTATTATAAAATACATGATTGAGCATAAAAACCAAATATGAAAATGCAAAAATGATTACTCTCTGCAGATGATAAAAGTTTATCATCTTTTATCTGGACCACTCACACCAAACAAACTAAAAGACTACTGAAACTAGTTTCAGTGTTTCATTCAGTGTAGAAATAGTATAGTTTTTAGAAGCATGCTAATAGTAAAAATAAAGTTACAGAAAAGCTTTATACAGCAGTATTTATATGTAAGTAAGACGTTAGAATAGCCTAATTTAAAATATTAAGGAAAACCTAATAAACCAGAAAAAACATTTGGATCAGTTTTATTTATGTGTAAAAACTTAAGAAATTTGTAATCAATATTTCAATTTGAATATTTGTTTGATTATCAATAAAGAATGATAAATTTATATGAAAAAATAAAACTGTGATAAAGAATAAAAATGAGAAGGATCTGCCTTCCTAAATACAGAAATTCTAAGGAATAACTAGCTTCAATAAATAAAAGCGTGGCAACAATACCAAAATAGACATATTCATAAAACTGAAGTAAATGCATAGAAGTGGACTAAATGTTTTCTTTTTGATGAATATTGCATTCAAATAAGTTAGGACAGAAGTGGCTTTTATAGAAATGGTATATAGATAAATATATCAAGTTATAACTCTGTCATGTATGTAAGCCAATACAAATTACAGATGAAATAGATATTTGCATAGATATTCTAAAACAAAAAGTAATAGAATAAAACATATGTATCTATTTAGTTAACCTTCAAATGTAAAAGGCTTGATACTGAAGGTAGAAAAAAAGTAAAATGATGAAGAGATGCAGTAACAAAAATGTAATGTTTTACATGTTAGAACATCATAATCAAATTCAAAAGACAATGGCAAAGTGAAGAAATATTCGGTGTGTATGTATTAGACAAATAATTGATATACTTATTATATAAAAAGTAAATAGCAGAAAACATATACCCAGTAGAAAAAAGTTCAAAGAGCAAGAAAAAAATCACAAAATAATGAGAGTAAAAAGGTAAGCTTGCAAAAATATGATCAGCCTCATGTTAAACTAAAAAGTACAACTTTAAAAATGCTGCTTTATATGCATATAATGCACAACCCAAGGACACGGACAATGGTGGGGAGAGGGACTGGGGAGGGAGATGGGAAGGGGTGGAACAGGTCATTGGAGAGAAAAAGGGACATCTGTAATATTTTAAACAAAAATAAAATTTAAAAAAATTGGGGATTTCTGTTGCTGACAAAATCTACATGAGATAAAAGTTCTCAGGCTAATTTTTTTTAAGTATTGTATGTTAAATACATTTTGTTCCACTCAAAAAAATAAATAAATAAATAAATGCAGCATTAAAAGGTACAATATGATTTTTACTTACCATATTTAAAATTTTGAAAATAATTTTAATTTTCCTACAATTGAAATGTGTAAGAAATAAACAATTCATAATTTAATTTAGGAAAATATGATTGAGACATTTTTTCTGGAGTAAATTTTGTGATACAAGGCAAAAGCCTTAAAAATATACCAATAATTTAACTCAGTATTTTATCTCTAGGAATTTATTATAGAATTCATTAAAAGCACAGATACAGGGATAGTAATCACTGAGCTTTATGTTAAAATAGTCATATTTAAGGTCCATGTATAGATTATTCTAAGAATGATGCAGCTGTTACCATGCTGGTGCAGATATTAAATGATGGCCTGATACATTGTGACATGAGAGAAACATTAATATATAGGATAGACAACCCAATTCCATCTATTAGATATGTAAGGTGAGCCTATAATATGTTAAGGCATCCAGCCTTATCTATTAAGAACTATTCTGTGTCCCTGCATTAACAGTCACATACTTTAAAGAGAGAGCCACACATTGTCTTGGGCTCTCACGTCTACCCTTCACTCTTTTAAAAGGAGTAACGTAGTAAGATAAAAGAAAAAAGAACTGATCTTATATCCCAATTATACCAAAAAAACAATTCTTCTAGTATAGTTCTTTTGATTACTGCTTTGCTCTCAACAGCAGGGTATCATTCTTTAACTAAAAAACATATGCTGCATAAACCTGCAAAGTGCTTTTCATATTATGCCATTAGATGAGAAAAAATATAAGGAAAGGAAACTAAAAGATCATGAAATGATGAAATCAATTAAAACAAACAAAAAATACATAAAGGGGAGAAACAGAGCCTGCTGCCATCTCTGTTCCCACATGAATGCATTTCATACAACACAGTGTAAAATAATGCCTCTGCTCAGAGCTGCCAAGGTGTAGGAAACGGACTCTCTAAATCACCTCATGCCACTCGTGCTAGTCTCTGAAGATTTCCCTGTAACCTGCAGTGAGAAGCAAGCAGGAGGACGTCTGGATAGGCACAGAGGTTTCTGGCAGAGATTTCCTGCATCGCTCAGCCCCAAGTCCACTCAGGAGCCAGTGGCAGCCAAAGGTGTAACTCTGGTGCTAAATAGAGAGAATTCAAGGTAGGAAGGATAGTCACTTCCCTCTTCTGCTAGGATAGAAAGAAGCCTCTTAGGGGACATGAAAGAGAAAAAGAAACATGCAACATAAGTCTGCCTTTACTTTTTATCAGCTTCAGGACACATATGAAAACATGTTTTTGAAATCAGGTACTTACTGGTCATAAAACACCTCTGGACTTGGACCATAACGAAAATAATTCCATTGCTCATCTTGATCGTGAGCATATGTAAACACTGGGAAAAACCCACTAATGACAAGGTCCCCGTCCTTGTGGAAACCTGGTTTTATTCCCAAAAAGCATAAGGATTGTTCCCACTGGCACACAGAGACAGGAAGGTACAGGAACATGAGGAGGAAAAGCAGAGAGGGCATCACAGGCATTTTCACCTCGCAGGGAAAAAAAGAAAAATATAAAACTTGAAAGAAGACTGTGGTTGCCTGAGGAGCTAGCAGACCTTAGCCAGAGAAGAAAGCATCACCCCAGTGCAAATGCCTAAGAGCCTGCCCTCCACACAAACACTGCGCTGTGCATGCTGTGGTGTCAGACTTAGGTGGTGAGAGGTGCACAGGAAGGTATATAGAGAGTTCACGGAGAAAGTCTGCACCCTAATTGTGGGTTAGAGACACTTCTTGGCTTGGATTCCCTTTGCTCCCATCCTTCCTCTCACTCCAGCTCTGGGGCACCTTCCTGCCTCAGGCATAGCACCTGAGCCAAGACACTTGTTTTCCAGCCAAGTGAAGAACACAGTGGAAAACATGTTGATTGCTTTCTCTATTTTGGGCCCTAACAATGTGTCAGGACTCTAGGGTCCCCCTGTCCTGGAATAACAGATCTGTACAAATGAGGCTATTACCAGGTGCAATGCGTGGGCAGCTTTTGCATGAGATGAAAATTGTGTGAGGTGCAAAAGTCAGAAAGGTTAATGTCAGGGGCAGCCAATGACTTACACTGAGTTCCTTGCCTATATAAACACTTTGAGATGACTGGAAAGTTTGTATTTAAGTAAAAAGTTTATGTCATTTGTCGCTAAGGATTGATTTTTTTCTTGTCAACACACATTCAAACTGTTCTCTGAGATTTACTCACTGTTATCATCATGGCAATTGTTAAAGTGATCAGGCCATGAAGTCATAGCCGTGCTTTGAGCAGACCTGAAATGTATTAAAAATAGTGTACATGAGAGAAAGAAATCTAACTTGAGAGTAGGTGATTATGTGACAAGGAGAATTTCGTAGTTAAGTCAGTAAGCGCTTTGAGTCCTCGTGTTAAGTTGTGAAAGAGACAAGGCTAAGTAACTGTAGAGGAATGTGGTTGGGTTGGTGTGCGTGGAGGGTAATGACAGGGCGATGGGCGAGTGGGGAGAAGGCAGACAGAGAGACCTATGAAGACAAGACGACCCCTCTCACCTGTGTTGCCCGTCACCCTGCCTGTGAGCACACGCGTTACTGTCTGTCTTGCTTCGGTTACATGCATGTTTACAATCCTCATTTTACCATAATCTCATGGAGGCACAGACTGGGTCAAATGAGCATTCAAACTTTTTTCAGTCTTCATGTGAGGATTTTTTTTTATTAATTTTTGAGAGAGAGAGAAAGAAACATTGATGTGAGAGAGAAACATCGATCAGTTGCCTCCCGTGCTCGCCCCAACCAGGGACCAACTGAACCCACAACATACGGATGTGCCCTGACTGGGAACTGAACCTGCCACATTTTGGTTCAGGGGCTGATGCTTCACCAACTGAGCCACCCAGTAGGAGGAGCACTCCAGTTTTTAAAAAATTCTTATGCTCTTTTACATGGAGTCCTTAGTAAATATTTCAGGGAGAGCAGTGAAATATTTATTTTATTGAACAGGCAACATGATGTATAACATGGAACCTCTTTTTCTCAGTGCTAGGTAATAAGTATCTATTTTTTATATACTGAGAGGTTCACTTTTGGTCAGTTTCCCAATAATAACAACAGGGCAGAGGTCATCAACCACGGGTGACTTTTCCTTCATATTTGGTTGTCATGAGCGGGGCTGGGTGGGTGCTGCTGGCATCTAGAGAGCTGGAGCCAGGGCTGATGCTCAACAGCCTGCAATGCACAAGACAGTCCCTGACAACAAAGAATTATGCAGTCCACAATGTCAATAGACCTGAGCCTCTGACATGTCCACTCAGTGCTGGTCTGGCAATAAAATAATAAACTTCAGCTTCTAAAGTCTGAAGTTAAAAGTTACATTGCATTTTTATTTCTAAATCTTTATCATTATTGGCTTATTAAAGCTGTTCGTGCAGATAAGCAAATCAAGCAAGCTTCATTTAAAAATTAAAATAAAACAGAAAATCCCAGTTGCCCAAAGAAGGCAGAGTTTTATAATTGAATATTGGAAATGAAATTTTGTCATTTTGCCATTTAGAAATAGCATATAGTTTAACAGTTGATTCTTTTTTAAAATACATTTTTTAGAGAAAGAGGAAAGGAGAGAGATAGAAAGGTAGAAACATCGATGAGAAACATCATCGATTGGCTGCTTTCTGCACCCCCCCTACTAGGGATCGAGCCCTCAACCTGGGCATGTGCCCTGACAGGTAATCAGACCAGTGACCTCCTGGTTCATGGGTCCATGCTCAACCACTGAGCCACACTGACTGGCTAACAGTTGCGTCTTGAATTTAGAAACTTGATGAGAAGAGCTACCCATTCAACTACCACCATATAAAATCTTTTAGAAAAAAGTTGTTCAAGATATTCAGGTAAATATGCATTTTAATAAAGTTTATTATTTTCACTGGAACAAATCAAGCCCTTTTTATTCTTGAAGCATTCACCCCTCTTTCAGATTATGTATATTTTGCAGTAAATGAAACCTTCAGCAGATCTCTCAGTAAACTTTGCTGCCATGCCTGGCACTCTGCATTTAGCAGTAACCAGCACTATGTTGTTTTCTTGTATAAGGTTGTAAACTAAGTTATTTGAAAAAAAATTCTTTTAAAATTTAATTCAAGATCTGCTTTTTCTATCTAATTTGTTTATTTCTGTACTATTTTGTCTTTCTCATAATTTTTTTCAGCAGAGAAAAGCTTTGAATAATGAATTTATTAGATTGTTAGTTATTTGAAGAAAACTTGACTGTCACAATTTAGAAAAATGGTCACAAATTCCTTAACTATTACAAACTTAAAAAATCTAATCTGATGATTGTTGTTTGCATAATAATCAAGGTGGTAAATAACTTTGTGTATTATTATTACGTAACCAGAAGAGGGCCTGCCCACCCCATGCAGCAAAGTCAAACACTGAACACCAAGATTTGCAATGGAGACGTTAAAGCTGTTTATTTTTCAGGGTGCCAAGCAAGGAGATGGGGAGCTATCACTTAAAACTGATCCTCCCCGGTGGCTTTTAATTAACAGTTTTTAATGGAAAAGATAAGAAGTTGAGGTTAGGGGTAACAAGCTAGTGTGCGGCAGTGCTGGTGGTGCATTTGGATTGGAGACATTTGGGACCTTACCATTTTTGGGAAGATATGGTACAGAGCATCCGCGAAGAATCTTCCTACACATCGGACCCTTCGCTCCTAAAAGGGTTCCAGTGTGGAAGTTCCAGTCATGTCTCAATCCTTTGGTTTTGTGAGGGAGGTGAAACTTTGGTTCTGGGTGCAGCTGGAAGTCAAAGTTCTCTCCTCTGAGCATGCTTTAGCTGCTTGACTTGTGGTTTTGGCTTAGTGACTCTTTTTCCCCCCAATTTATCTTTATTGTTTAAAGTATTCCCTCACTTTTTCCCCCTTTTCCCCCATTGACACCCCTTCACCTGAGCCCCCTCTACCGCAGGCTCAGTGTCTTGTTAGGAAACACCACCATTGGAGCTGGTTCTCAGTTACAGTGTTTCTGCCAGGTCTGTTTGTTTGTTTATTGCATTAGCTTAGCCCATACTGACTAACTATGATAAATGCATGTTCCAGTGTAAATCAAAAGGGTAAAGGAATCTAGGCCCCAAGAGAAGTGGGCCCCACACCCCACTCCTGGAGTAGCAGGACATCTGAAGTGAACAAGCACTCACTTTCATGGAGCGCCAAGAAGGCAGTGGCTCCAAAGCCCCTCGAAGACCTTTGCAGCATCTCTTGTGTTTCATTTACTATTGCTCTGTAAAACACCACCCTAAACTTAATGGTTTAAAGCATCAACCCTTATGAGCAACAGATAGCTGACACAAAATAAATATCAGACACATGTCAGTGATGCCATGGTCTGTCATACTTTGGAAAATAAGTCTTCTGATTCCAAATGACTATGCAGATTTGGACAAGGACTTGTCAACTCAAGGGCAACAGGATGGACAGGATGACCTTCTTTCCCAGGCAACATATACACTTACTGAATCTTGTGTTGCACTAGGAGGAGAGATCTCCTATCCCCTTTCCCCACAATAAAACTTAGGTTGTATTTCTTGTTAACTAAATAGAATAGGAACTCAGAATCATCATTAATTTAATTAGAAGTAAATAAAATAATGCAGTTAACCTAAACTGTCTGGAGGTAATAATCAAGCAAGGAAAAGTATTTATTTGGGGTCAAAAAGGGTTGCAGTTTGGGACACACAGATGAGGGTAGCCACCCATGCAGTGTTACTGGGGAATAAAAACAGGGATTTTAAAAAGGCAAAACAAAAAGAAGGTGGCATAGGTACACACTGAGCTTGTCGCTCCCAAGAACACATGAATGTGCACTTATATTTAGAGCAATTCCTCCTGAGTGACAGCTGAAAGCCAATTGAACAACTTCTGCACAACAAGCAAGAGAGAGTAAGAGAGAAAGAGAGGGGGAAGAGAGAAATCATCTGGACAAGGTTGGGAAACCAAGAGAGCTCTCCAGAGCTGAGGAAATGATCCAGATCAGAGGAACCAGTGAGTGCCATAGCTTACATTTCCCCTGCACGTGGAGAGGTTCTCTGGCCAGCCTGTAGGCCACTGTATAATGTCCAAGCCACCCCTCCTATGAAGCAGGAATAGGAGTGCACCATAGCGTGCCTAAGAGGGGCTTCTCTACCTGGAGATTGATTCATTGGGCACTGCAGTGTATTGCTTTGTGTACCCACTGGGCTGTGTACACATGTGGGGCTCCCCCCACATAATGCTGTGGGGCTGCCCACAAGGCTACCCTGTCCAGAGAAAGTGCAGAGAGAGTGAGGCCCTACTATATGCTCCTTCAGCCTGATGAGGAAAAGATTCAGAGCATTGACAATCACATTTCATTTTTTTCTTTTTTTAAAAAATATATCTTTATTGATTTCAGAGAGAGGAAGGGAGAGGGAGAGAGAGATAGAGATGGAAACATCAATGATGAGAGAGTCGCCACTGATTGGCTGCCTCCTGCATGCCTCCCACTGGGGATCGAGCCCACAACCGGGCCATGTGCCCTGACCGGGAATTGAACTGCCACCTGGATCCTAGGTCTATGCTCAACCTCTGAGCCACACCCTACTGGCTCATTTTTTTCTTTTCTTTTTTTTTTTAATATATCTTTATTGATTTCACAGAGAGGAAAGGAGAGGAAGAGAGACAGAAATATCAATGATGAGAGAGTCATTGATTGAGCCCACAACCCTGGCATGTGCCCTGACCAGGAATCGAACCCCAATCTCCTGGATCCTAGGTCAACGCTTAACCACTGAGCCACTCCCAGCAGGGCTCATTTTTTTCTTAACGTCACCTAGCACTGATTTATAATCAGTTTCAGTTTTCTCAGGTAATTCTGAGCCTTGGACACTAGGTCAAGGGGCACCCTTAGGTTAAATTCTTTTTTTTTTTTTTTAAGTTTATCTTTACTCTTGAAAGTATTACAAATGTCCCCTTTTCCCTCCCTACTGACCCCTTCCACTCCATACCCCTCCCTCCTGGCCTTTACCCCACTATTGTCTGTGTCTATGAGTTATGCATATATGCATATAAATTCTTGTTAATCTCTCCCCACCTACCCATCCATCTCTGACTTCCCTCTGAGATTCGCCAGTCTGTTCCATGCTTCTACGTCTTTGGATCTATTTTGTTCATTGGTTTATTTTGTTCATTAGATTCCACATATGAGTAAGATCATGGGACACTTGTCTTTCTCTGACTAACTTATTTCACTTAGCATAATACTCTCCAGGTCCCACCATGCTGTTTCAAAAGGTAAGGGATCCTTTGTTTTTATAGCTGCATAGTATGCCATTGTGTAAATGTCTGAGAAGATACTTGATATGATTTCAGTCTTCTTGAACTCATAGAGACTTGTTTTGTGACTTAATGTGTGGTCTATCTTTGAGAATGTCCCATGTGCACTTGAGGAGAATACCTATTCTGCAGCTTTGGAGTGGAATGTTCTGTAAATGTCAATTAAATCCATCTGATCTAGTGTGTCATTTAGAGTCACTGTTTCCTTGTTGATTTTTTTTGTCTGGAAGATCTATCCAGTAAAGTCACTGGGGAGTTAAATTCCCTTATTATGACTGTATTGCTGTCGATCTCTCCTTTAAAGTCCTCTAGAAGTTTGTTGTTGTTTTTTCCAGCCTGTATGAGTCTTTTGTTCTGAGGTGGGTCTCTTATAGACAGCATATATTTGGGTCATGTTTCCTTATCCATTCAGCTACTGTATGTGTTTTAATTGGAGTATTTAACCCATTTATATTTAAGTTTATTATTGATAGGTACTTATCTATTGCCGTTTGATTTCTTTATGCCTATGTTTCTCATTCTTTCTATTTCAACTTCTTATTACAGCAGTCCCTTTAACATTTCTTGCAATGCTGGTTTGGGGGTGATAAATTCCTTTAGGCTTTTTTTTTGTCTGGAAAGCTCTTTATTTTACCATCTATCTTGAATGATAGCCTTGCTGGATAGAGTAGTCTTGGTTTCAGATCCTTGTTTTGCATTGTTTTGAATACTTCATACTATTTCCTTGTGGCCTGTAGAGTTTCTGATAAGTCAGCTGACAGCCTTATGGGAGCTCCTTCGTAGGTAACAGCTTGCTTTTCTCTTGCTGCCTTTAAGATTCTCTCTGTCTTGGATTTTTTGCATTTTAATTATGATGTGTTTGGGCTTGGGCCTCTTTGGGTTCTTCTTGCTTGGGACTCTCTGTGCCTCCAGGATCTGTGTGACTTTTTCCTTTACCAAGTTAGGGAAGTTTTCTGCCATTATTTTTTCAAACAGGTTCTCTAACCCTTGCTTACTTTAGACCTTTCCTGGCACTCCTACAATAAGAATATTGTTACATTTCATGCTGTCCCACATCTCCCTTAAACTGTCCTCCTGATTTTGTTTTTTCTTTTTGTTCTCTGATTGATTTTTTTCTATCCTGTCTTCTAATTCACTGATCCAATCTCCAGCTTCCCCTAATCTGCTGTTTGTCCCTTTAAATTTTTAAATTTTTATTTCTACTATGTCATTCTTAATTTCCTTCATAGTTTCTATATCTTTTATCATGCTGTTGAGCATCTTTATGATCAGTATTTTGACCTCTATATCTGATACATTGCTTATCTCTATTTCATTTAGTTCATCTTCTGGAGAATTATTTTGTTTTTTCATTTGGGCTTTGTTTTTTTGTCTCCCAATTTTTGCTGCCTGTTTGGATTTGTTTCTATGTATTAGGTAGATCTGCTAGGACTCACATTCTTTTGGATGGTCTCTGGTGCAGACCAATGTCAGACACTATTTGTGACTGGCCTTGAGTACCCTGTTTGAAGTTTTCTACACTCCACAGCTTGTGGTTTCTTCTGCTGGGGCTGGGTGTGTTGGACAGGACCAAGATGTGCACCAAGGTCTGCTTTTTCAAGCCCTGGGTCCAGAAGAAAACCAGGCAAAGACTCAAAGTAACCAGTGGCTGTTATTCAGTCTCTTAATGAGCTTCAGGCCATAGAAACTCCAAGGGGGTGGGGCCAGAGGTTTTTCAGCAGGGTGGGGCAATTGCTTCCCCGCCTGGAAAAATCTACTTGGAAGGTAAATGTCTGCCTGAGAAAGACGTCCTCTGCCAGTATGGGGGGAGGGGGTGACTCAGTATTGGTGTTCAGATGGGTGCCCTCTGAGATCTATTTCTACAGCTAGCCCCCCTGGATTCTCCTCACACTGCTCTAGTCCACTCTGCCTTCCCTTTGCCAGAGCCCAAGGTGCGAGGATGCACATGAAACTGTGCATTGGCCCTTTAAGAGGATGCCTGCATTTCCAGCTCTCTCTCCCTGGGAAACAGAATCCTTGCTGCTTTTCATAGCCAGATGTTATGTGGGCATCTTTCTCAGTTCTGGTGCTCTGGGCTGGGGAGCCCAGCTTGGGGTTTAGACCCCAGAGTTTTCAGTGGGAACCTCCCACAGCTGAGATATCCCTCTGGACCTTCAGCTGCTGCCTGTGGGAGTCCAGACAGCCCTCTTGCACCTCCACACTTCCTACCAGTCTCTATGTAGTCTCCACTTTTCCTCCTGGGTTATGAGGGTGCTCTCCAACTAGTCTTCAGTTGCAGTTGATTATTCAGGGTGGTTTTTCTGTATTTTAGTTGTAATTCCAGTTTTGTCCTGGGAGAGTGTCAGTGTAGCTTCTACTCAATCTGCTACCATCTTCAAAAACTCTTACAGAATTCCTTTATCATTCCACAAAATTTTGCCAAAGGCCCACTGTGTGCTAGGTGTAATGCTTGGCACTTTGATAGGGCAGTGAAGGTACAGAAAAGGACCTATGAATATAAATTATCACCTAGTAAGGGAAAGACAATAACAGGAAAACAAGGTGATAAAGAAGTGTGAAAGGTGCTGGATGCTGTGGAGGAAGCCATGCAGTGAGAGAAGATGGGCAGAGGGATGGCAACCCCTTGGAGGGGGTGATCAGGGGAGGGAGGCATGTAAGCAGAGCCTGGCCTTACTTTATGAGAACCAATAATTTATTAAAGTACCATTTCAATACTAAATAGACATGCAAATTCTATCTTGTAATGCTAGTTTATAAACACCTATCTAGAAGCCAGTCCCATGAAGAGAGAAGGTAAATAAATATCTTGTAAGCATAGGGAACAGCAAATGATGGAAGAACTCTGTAGGTTCAAAGAATTAAAATGATGGGCACAGGTTTTCAATGTGCATAGAGAGTAGAGAGACAAGGAAGTCAGAGTAGACCATGTGGAGATGGAGTGGGAGGGTGCTTTTCCCTATACGACCTGGAATATCATGATTTGTAGCTGAAAACAAATACAATGTCTCCTGTTGTTGTTTTTAACACCCAAACTTACAAAATTATATCAAAATTACTAGGTGTCTGAAGCAATTCTGACAAAAGTTTTAGACCTTCTAAAATAGGTTATTAAAGTGACGGGGTGAGCAAGTTCCAGATTGTAACTGATTTCCCTGGGTTTGGTTTGAAAAACTTAAAGCAGCACTGTTCAACCCTTTTCATCTCATGGCACATAAACCAATTACTGAAATTCTGTGCCAAGCTTGACAAAAAAATGGTATAATTTTCATTCATTCACACTGGACAGCTATTGTTGTGCTGGCTGTTGTCATTTTCTTTTTGACAATGTAAGGGAAAAGAGGTCAGTGCTCCTGACTAAATAGTCATGTATTGCATGTTTTAAAAATTCTTGCAGTACACTCATTGAAAATCATGGTTTTAGATAGCTTATAAATTACTTTTAATCACTTTTTATAAAGTATCTGTACACATATTATGAAACAAACTGAAATCAACTAACCAATTTTTAAAATACTAATTCCTTCACAATGTATTTTAGTTCCATAAACCAAAATAATTTAGAATAGGAAAAGTTTTGTCTTTTAATTCTTGGTTTACTTATTTCTTTACTATGTTGATTCTGTGTTTTCTACCTTCATCTTTTCCAGATTTTTATAAATATTTTATGCAAATCACACATGTAATATACACAGTAATATTAGAACTTGAAATCAGTAAAAGTTAGTACTCTAAACATTTTAAAATTATTTTTCAGGCCTGGCCAGGGGTGGCCCAGCAGTTGAGCATCGACCTAAGATCCTGGAGATAGCGGTTTGATTCCTGATCAGAGCACATGCTCAGGTTATGGGCTCTATCCCCAGTTGGGGGCGTGCAGGAGGCAGCCGATCAATGACTCTCTCATCATTGATGTTTCAATTCTCTCTCTCCCTCTCCCTTCCTTTCTCTCTGAAATCAATAAAGATATGATTTTTAAAAATTGTTTTCAGAACCATTTGTCCTTTGTATATTTAAATATACTGTAGAATGTGTTTGTAAAATTCTACAAAATGACCTGCTTGGATTTTTACAGGGCTTGCCTTGCATCTATATATCTACGTTGGGAGATTTGAGATTTTAATTATATTGAGTTCTCCGACTTATTAGCAAGGCATATCTCTCTGTGAATTACATCTTCTTTAATTTCCCCCCAGAATGTTTACAGTCTTCAATGTATAGGTCTTGCACACATTGACTGGAATGTCCTGTTTAAGAAAGATACGCATAGTCCCAGGTATAACCAGGCAGCTTTAAGAAACAAAGATTTACATATGAAAACCTTTTTGGGAAAATCAATCTGATGCCTTCTTACAGGGTTCTCAACAAGCTTACCAGGATAACCTAGGCATTAGATTTCTTTTCTTTTGATATCCAATTAACTAAAAGGGACAGAGATTTAAAAGATCACAGACTACAACATGGAGATTTTGTTTATTGTAAGAGACATCAAATAAAAAATTCTCTACAACCTTGTGAAAGGGACCATGGATTAAATAATGAATCTATGCTCAGCTAAATTAAAGGATGTAAACTCATGGAGTCATGTTTTTCATTTAAAATAGGCACCAAATCCAGGATGGTCAACAGTTTCTGTTTCTGAGAGGTATCTTTAATTAAAGAGGGCCAAGGAAACTGCCAAGGACAATAAAACACAACATCTGAATAATGAGCTGTCTCATGTTTCCAGACCTGACCCACTAAAAGTTTGAACTTCAAGACTTTATAGAAACCTAATGCTATATTTCATAAGTCTTTGTCAATTGTATTTTAATAATATTTATAACTATCTTTATAATATTGGTTCACATATCTATAATACCCACACATGAATAAGCTAGTATAAAATAAAATAATAACAGGAAATGAAATCTATTTAAATTCTTATACCTCTTTCCCTGTTATATCTTTAGGGAAACTGTATACAGTTTCTTACTAAGCTAGAAAAGTTAGCCTGGGAGCCTGCTAATCTTTCCCATTTGTTAGAAGACACTGTCTTATTCATTGTGATGATGACACTGACTCTTTATTAGTTAGCAGCTGACTCTCTCCTACTATTAATATAACTTTTAGAATTTACTTTTCTAGGTATATCTATTATGAAAAGACCATCCTAGGCAAATATCTCCAGGAATATCTTTCTGATCATTCTCCTGGTAAAATTATAGGATCTAATTTAGATGACTACTGCATAGCTTTAGGAATAGACAATGAAAAGCTAAGAAAAGTACCTGGGCATGATTAAAAAAAAAAAAGCTTGTGGAAGCTTGCCCAATCCGACACAACATATCTTGCTCTTATACCTACCAATCATGCTCATATGGCTGAGTACCCACAAAACAATCAACGAGTTCCTATCTCTGTGGAAATTTCCAGAATTACTTGGTGAATGATGTTCCCATTAATGCCCAACCTATCTTATGACAAAGGCTTCTATGGGAGGCCTTTTGCAATACTCAACCTGATGCCTCTTTTGGAGTTGCCTCTGCCCACCTCACATTAATATGGGGAGCTCAACACTTTTTGCATTCAAAAACTATATCTTAATTGCTCTGAAGCTGTAACCACTCAATGGCAACAGCATGTTTGTGGATTAAACATCATTGGCCTCCAAAAGGAAATAAAAGGGACATATTAGAAAAAATTGGAGCAGAGCTTGGAATTCTGAGATAAGTTGAGTCAGCAATTGGTGAAGAAAGACATGCAGAAGACAAGAGTTATTTACCTTGCATAGTGAATTTAAAGGACACTATTTCAGGAGGAAGGGAAAAAATGGGAGCATCCTGAAAGGACAATGAGGCCTTAATTTGGTGGGGAAATCAGACACAACAGCTTGTAATGAATAATGCCTACACCCAGTTATGGGAATATGTTGCACTCTAACACAACAAAGGCTATTGACTATGTTAATTTGAATGGAAACTATGAAACAATACCCACCATAATGGCTACTGAAGCACAAGAAACTAGTTTATGGAATCTTTATGCACCCCTCTCCTGACCTTTGGAATTTACTAAAGGGGAAATATAACCTACACTATTATGCCTTCACAGCTTTGGCCTCCCAATTAAATCCTCAATTATGATCCCCAATTTTAGCTAAAAGGAATTGGAACAATATTAAAAGACACTATAGTAATTCTGATAAAAATCAGATGGGCCATATTAAAATAAAAGTAGGTAATGAGAACTTATCTCACTTTCAGATTATGAAAATTAAAAGAGTGAATGTATGTGTCCACAAACCATTTGGGACACCAAACTAATTCCGACTTGGCTTATCATGTCTACCAAGCCCAATAATAACATATGACATATGGGAAAAGTTACAAAAATTCCTTCATCATTTTAACTGAACTGTTTTGTAATGATGCTAATTTACTACTAAATGTCACAAGAATTTGACATAATACTGAATTAATAGACAATGTCATTCTATTTGATGTGAATAAACCTATGATAACACAGATATTGAAGATCAAATGTGCTGAGAAATAGAATTAAAACCCCCTAATGATGTGCCCCAATGAGAACTGATTGGCCTGAAGAGAAATTAGAACTTCTTGATCAGAAATTTACTAAGATTATCAATTTCTCTGCTTAAAGTTATCACAAATTGCAGATCACTGTTGATGAAAGAAGAAAACACATATTGCTTAGTTAAGAATTATGAACATACTTGTAATGTATTTTTTAATTGGCTTGTCCCTTTTGATCTTTGCCTTCATCACATACTAAAATTCAGTTGTTTACTATTAGATTATTGTTACTGCCTCTCTTTTTATTATGTAAATGTTATAATAGATGCAGAATGAAGAGACTCAACAGAAACAATAAAACTCCAGTCATAATAAATTAGAAATAATGCACAGGGTTTGTCCCCATCAATTGATTTCTGCATAACTGAACCTGTGGCAAAGCCAATTTATAAACAATGTGGCCCATGCACATATTCCACTTTGCCAAAAAATTCCCCTTTCCTTCCAGTTACTTGGAAGAAAGATACTGAATGCTACCCAACACAATTGACTACCTAAGAATGAGTAGTTCTGAGGACAGCATTTACAATGAAAGCTGAAAGCATTGAAACCATAGAAACAAAAGTAGGTTACAAATTGGTCTTTCTTCTTTTTGTTTTTGAGAGGTCGTTTAGCTGGACAACACTAGTCTTTCTGATTTCAGAATGGAAAGAACTTTTGGGTTGTCAAAATCATGGACTTTAGCTGGCTTTGGATTGGTTCCTTAGGAACCAAAATATGAAGCCTGGGTGTTGCTCCTGGGCTCTGAACCTCCACTAAGCATAGACACTCACAACAGGCGCATGCGCAGTGCACTTACCAGACTTGGCCTCATGCGGACCTGCCGCTACACTGCCCTTTTAACAGAATACTGTACCCACAACATGTGTTGTCCCTGGGGGAGGTGCTGCCTCACTGTGACTCTTACTAGGTAGGGAGGCTTCAGCATGGATTTGAGTTTGCTCCCAAGTTTTCATGAGATACTTTCTTACTGACATGCTTGAGATAAGAGGTCTCAGGCAAACAGCACCCAAGTGTTGCTCATCACAAGACTCTCTGACCCACCCACTTTTATGAAATCCCGAGAATCTTGCTTTATCTGGGATGCCTTTTGGTGACAGGATTTAGAACCGTTTCTACCAGCTTCTTAGCCAACCCAGATGCTCAGCACATCCCAGCACATCCTCCCCCAGCCATACTATCTGGACCCAGACTTGCTCCTTCCACACACAACCTTAGCCACAAAGACTACTCTGAAGATTTGGTGTCCTTCCCTTACTGGGAAACTCCACACTCCATCCCCCAGGGACACAAAGACCTCTGGCCAGCAGCATCCACCTAGATGTTCAAGAGAAGAGACTATTTTGTGATTGAGAGGCTTGGGTGAATGGAACATTCCTGGACAGATGGCTTGCAAGGAGAGGGCATCCCCTGTTCACAGCCCTGGAGGACCTGAAGCCACAGGACAGGTGTGTGGGTAGGAACTGCACATGCCCCTGATAGGCCACTCAACACCCAGGCTTCCTGGGGTTATTCCCCAGTTTTGAACCACATAGGGATAGGCTGGGCCACAGGGCAAGGACTTTAGGGAAACACACCATGATGCCATGGTCTAGACTGCTCCAAAACAGAGATATCTGTGTCCCTGAAGGCAGATCCGAAGGGAACTCCTTAGCCTTGGCTTCTAGGGCAGTGCTACAGAATCCCCTTAAGACAGACTTCCTCGAGAACTGGCTGACACAGAGGACCTGTGTATCTTTCCAGCAAAGGGCCACAGGAGTCTGGGTAAAACACCTCATGTTCTGCCTTGGGAGTGCAGTACAAAGAACTGCTGGTCTCAGAAGGATAGATCGCAAGAAGGGGATGTCCCCTGTCCACACAGCCCTAAAGTACCTGGACGTCTGGGGGACAGGTGGGTTGGGTGAGAATTGGGCAGGCATGTGCCAAGGTTAATGGCATTCAGGCTCGCTCTAATTGTTTCTTGCATCTGGACCAGGTAAGGATAAACCAGGTGACAGGAGGAACTTCTGGGGGACACATCAGGCTGTCAGGGTCCTTTTCTCTCAAGGAAAGAGTTGCTAAAATCCTAAATCAAGATCACATGACTATCAAACCTAGTTCTCTTAAGATTTTGAAGGCATTCCAGATCCAAATTAAAGACTTTTGGTGGACACAGTGTCTGTCAAGGTCCTTCCTTCTCCAGAACAATGTTTCTAATTTCCTTAAACCCAGAACTTGTGGGATCTTGGCCCCAGATTTCTTAAGATATCTATGGCCATTTCATATATGATCAGGGTTTCATAGAATTAGAGATACCTGGGAATTATGATTGCCAGACAGGCCCCATGTCCCATGATGAGAAAAACCCATATGTGATCTCAGGGTAAGCACCATTTAAACCTCTGCATCCATGAAGCAGTGCGGGGAACTTTGGGCCTAGGAAGAGGGATTGTTGAGAGAGGGAAGCCCCATCTAACAGGTCAAGATGGCCTGATGTCTGAGGGCAGGTGATAGGGTTTGAACTGCTCTTGGGAATTCCCTTTGATTCAGAATTTTGACTCTCTGGGATCAGGCCTCAGTTCTGGGCCATGAAGTGATAACTGACCCACAATGGGGTCCTTTGGGGGACATTCCTCATTGCCATTTCAGCCAGCTCCAAAAGGGAGAAGTTTGTTCCCCTGAAGCCAGACTTCACAATAACCCTTCAGCCTCTCCATCCCAGGCATTTCCAGGGAGTCTGCAGATGAGAGACACCTGGGAGCACTCACTTCCACCCTGTGTGTCTTCCAGACACAGAGCCATGCAGGGTCTGGCTCAGGGTACTGGCGCTGGGCAGGGTCAAAAAGAAAGAATAATGCCTTAAGGCTGGTTTTCAGGGGAAAGGCTTCAGGAACTACAGCAAAGGACTCCTGGGGTAAATCCCAGTCCCTTTTCATTGCCAGGCCCACCTGAGACACAGCTGACCCCTATGATTGGGTTAGTGCCTCTGCATTTTGAATATGTGTGCTTGGTGTGCTTACTGTGCATGTTCACTTTGTTTACTTACTGCATAAAGTGCACTAACTTGACTAAGCTCCTGCTGTTTCCCAAGAGCAAAGTTCAGAATGGAGCCCAGTTATCTTAACCTTTTGTAGACTGTGTACTCATTACCCTGCCTTGGGTTCTGGAGGTAAGGGTCATTTCTTCCCCTTGACCCCACCTTGTGCTGAGAAGACCATTTTATTTGATGGGAGAACT
Organism: Miniopterus natalensis; assembly: GCF_054644295.1. NCBI lineage: Eukaryota > Metazoa > Chordata > Mammalia > Chiroptera > Miniopteridae > Miniopterus > Miniopterus natalensis. The sequence goes on along the minus strand of NC_142092.1, from coordinate 7,008,313 downwards.
GTCCAGGCCTAGTTGTGAGAAGTTCTACTCTGCCATTGGTCCATGTGTCTGTGAAATGCCAGCACAGTGTGCTCTATTTCTCTTGGGGTCTGTGAGTATAACAGAATACCTTGTTAATGACAATCATCTCCTTACCTGTTGGTCTTGCTATGCCTAAATAATAATAAAACCTATATTTTAGAATAACATAAGCTTTTTCTCTCTTGGGTAAACCTTTATAAGTAAAATGAATGGATCATGACAGGCTATTGTTAATTCTTTAAGAATTTACTACACAAGAAAATAATAGCTATATATATCTCAAAAAATATCACCTCCCAAATCCTCAAGAAAATATTAGCAAAATGAACCAACATTTAGAAACCATCATACACTGTGACTAAGTGGAAATTACTGTTAATGCAAGGTTGGTTTAATATCTAAAATTCAATCAATGTAATACATCATATTAATAGAATAAAAGACAACCCTATGATCACCTCAATAAATGTAGATAAAGCATTTGATAAAATAACATTTAGTCATCATAAAACTCTTACCAAACATGGAATAATACTCAACCTGATAAAGAGCATCTATTAATATTTCACAGCATATATCACACTTAATGCTTAAAGACTAAATGCTTTTTGGCCCAGATTGGAGACAAGCTAAGGATGTCACATAAATGTTTCTCTCTCTCTTTGTCTCTCTCTTCCCCCCTCCCTCTTTCTAAAAATCAATAAAAACATATCCTTGGGTGAGGATTTTAAGAAAAAACTATAAAACTTTCCTGATGGAATTAGGGGAGATATAAATAAATGGAGGGACATTCTGTCTTCATGTATTTGTTCACTCAATATTATTAAGATGACACTGCTCACCAAATTGACCTATATATTCAAGGCAATCTTTAACAAAATTCCAACATGCTCTTTTGTAGGAACTGACAAGCCTATCCTAAAATTTACATGGGAATTCAAACACCAGAAAGCCAAAACAATTTTTTAAAAACAATAAAATTGGAGGATGTTTACTTCCCAATTTCAAAATTCATTATAAAGCTACAGTTATTATAAACAGGATGGTACTGGAAGAAGTATAAACACATAGATCAATGGAAAAGAACTGAGAGTCTAGAAATAAATTTTTATATTTATAGTTAATTGATATTTGACAAAGGTACCAAGGCAACTCAGTGAAAAAAAGGATAGTCTGATACATGATGCTGTGAAAATTGGGTAACAGCATGCAGAGCCTACATAAAAATTCACTTCACATCATAAATAAAAATTAATTCAAAATGGATCACAAATTTATATGTAGGAGTTAAATGTGGAAGCTATTTACTCTTTATAAGAAAATATAGAAGGAAATCTTTGAGACCTTAGGTTAGGCAAAAGAGTCTTAGATAGAATATCAAAAGCCTGATCCATTAAAGAAGAAAATTAATAAGTTGAAGCCGAAACAAATTCTAAACATTTACACTTCAAAAGACACAATTAAGTAAAAGAAAAAGGCAGTGGAGTGAGAGAAAATATTTATAAGACACTGAAAACTCAATAATAAGGAAAGTAACTCAACAAAAATAGACAAAAGGTAGGAGTAGACATTTCACCAAGATATACAAATGGCTAATAATCACATAAACTAAGTTTAATATAATTATTAGGAAAATGCAGATCAAAACACAGTGATGTAACCTTTCACACCCAATAGAATGGTGGTAATAAATAAAACAAACAATAGCAAATGTTGACAAGGAAAGGGAGAGAGGAGAACTCTTATGCATTACTAGTGGGAAGGTGAAATTGCACAGCCACTTTAGAAACCGATTTGCAGTTTCTCAAAAAGTTATACATACAAATACTATAAAACCCTACAATTCCACTCCTAGATATCTATCTATCCAAGAGATATGAAAACTTATGCCCACACAAAGACTTACAGAGAAATATTTATAGCAGCATTATTTATAATTTTCCATAACTGGACACAGCTCAAGTGTCCTTCAATAGATGAATGGACAGACTATGATATATCCACACAATGCAACAGTATTAAGCAACAGAAGGAACAAACTACTGACACAGGCTACATCATGAATGAACCTCAAAAACATTAAGTGAAAGATGCCAGCCACAAGAAATCACATATTTTATGATTCCATGTTTGTGAAATGTATTTAAAAAGCAAGTTTATAGAGAAAGAAAGTACATCAGTAGTTGCCCGGGGCTGGGGTTATGAATGGCAATTAATTCCAAATGGTTATAAGGGGACTTCTGAGGAAAGAGTAAAAATGTTCTAAAATTGATTTATGCTGATGGCTGACAACTAGATAAAACTACTAAAAATCATTACATTTGGCATTTAAAACGAGTGATATTTTTTGTTTTACTTTTATGTAATTAACACTCCAGAACACCACACAAGGGAACACCTTTTGGGATCTTAAAACTCCATCAAAATTAAATCATAACAATATAGAAGATAAAGAATAGCAATAAATGTACAGTTACCAAAGTAAATAGCTATATTCACCACTGGGCATTTTCTGGCATAAATCAGAATTTTTGTATCTAAAGAAAAAACAAAACAAAAATATTTGAAACTTTAAACTGTCACAAGTGTTCACTGTCACTGGCAGCTCTATCACCAGGCTCTTCTGTGTTGAAAGTCTTTTGGAAGTTTGTAACTTACAGTAGAAGATGCTTACAGATACTATTCATACATTTCCTATATTAAAGCTAAGATATTCTCAGATCGATTAGACTGGCGTAGTGATGTGGAATGAGCATGGAAAACAAAACTGAATTTAACACCACTTCCTCTCTGTCATTTTTGGCGAGTTTGAATTTTGGTTTCTTCATATTTTGACTTTAGACAGATAATCCAAAGCTTACCTGTAAAGTAGATAATATATAAGGTACATTATAGGTACAAATAAGTTATGAATATCACTACTATCATTATCATTAAATCGTGCAGTCTGCATAATAAAACTAAAACTATTTAAAAGCATATTCACAGGGAAACGAGGAGGCAATCTATATCAGTGTCACCAGCCATCCTGTTTACATACCAGAGAAGCCATTTCTTGGTAGTTCCCCATATTTCTCAGAAATTTCTTTAATAAGCGTAATTTCATTGTTAAGTCAGTTTTTATATTGAAAATTTCTCTTATGCTTATCAATAATATATTCTACTAGGAAAAGACAACCAAATTATATGTTGGTTTATATAAAATATAAAAATACTTTTTATATACTTTATATTTGAAATGTCCAGCTGGCTCACTTCTACTACCTCTGTAACTTTCTAAATAAACTTTCTCCTGTAATTTGAAAAAAAGAAAAAGAATGAAACCAGCAAGACTTATGTTTTCTTCCTGTCCAATGACTGAGGCAAGGACTTCCAGTATTATGTTGAATAACAGTGGTGAAAGTGGACACCCCTGTCTTGTTCCTGTTTTTAAGGGAAATAGTTTTAGTTTTTGACCATTGAGTTTGATGTTGGATGTAGATTTGTCATATATGGCCTTTATTATGTTGAGGTATGTTTGCTCGTTTCCCACTTTGCTGAGAGTTTTTATCAAAAATAGGTGCTGGATTTTGTTTTACAGCATCTGTTGCTATGATCATATGATTTTTGTCCTTCATTTTATTTATGTGATGTATCACATTTATTGATTTGCAAATATTATACCAGCCTTGCATCCCTGGAATAAATTCCACTTGGTCATAGTGTATGATCTTTTTAATGTATTGCTAGATCTGGTTTGCTAGTATTTTGTTGAGGATTTTAGCATCTATGTTCATCAGGGTTATTGGCCTGTAATTTTCTTTCTTTGTCATGTCTTTATCTGGTTTTGGGATTAGGATGATGCTGGCCTCATAAAGAGAGCTTGGGAGTCTTCTCTCCTCTTGAATTTTCTGGAATAGTTTGAGGAGAATAGGTGTTAGTTCTCATTTGAATGTTTGGTAAAACTCTCCTGTAAATCCATCTAGTCCTGAACTTTTATTTGCTGGGAGTTTTTTGATTACTGCTTCAATTTCATTAGTTGTTATCGGCCTATTCAGGTTGTCTGATTCTTCCTGATTCAGCTTTGGAAGATTGCATGTTTCTAGGGATTTGTCCATTTCACTCAGGTTGTCCAGTTTGTAGGCATATAGTTGCTCATAGTATTTTCTTACAATACTTTGTATTTCTGTTGGGTCAGTTGTTATATCTCCTCTTTCATTTCTGACTTTATTTATTTGGGCCCTCTCTCTTTGTTTCTTGGTGAGTCTGGCTAAAGGTGCATCAATCTTACTTACCTTTTCAAAGAACCAGCTCTTGGTTTCATTGATTTTTTGGTATATATTTTTTTAGTCTCTAGGTCACTGATTTCTGCTCTGATCTTTATTATTTCCTTTCTTCTACTTCCTTGGTGCTTTTCTTGCTGCTCTCATTCTAGTTCTTTTAGTTGTTGTGTTAGATGGCTTATTAGATCTTTTCCTTGTTCCTTGAGGTAGGCCTGTAATGCTATGAAATTTCCCCTCAGGACTACTTTCGCTGTGTCCCACAGATTTTGGGTTGTTGTCTGTTCATTTTTCATTTTTTGCCATGAAGTGTTTGATTTCTTCCTTGATCTTATTGGTAATCCATTCATTGTTTAATAACATTCTATTTAGCCTCCATATGTTTGAATATTTTTGAGTTTTTTTATAGTGGTTGATTTCTAGTTTCATGCCATTGTGATCCAAGAAGATGCTTGATATTATTTCAATCTTCTTGAACTTGTAGACTTGTTTTATGTTCTAACATGTGGTCTATTTTTGAGAATTTTCCATGTGCACTTGTGAAGAATGTATATTCTGCTGCTTGGTGATGAAATGTTCTGTATATGTCAAATAAATCCATTAGGTCTAGTGTGTCATTTGAGGTCTCTGTTTCCTTGTTGATTTTTTGGTCTGGATGGTCTACTCAATGATGACAGTGGGGTGTTAAAGTTCCCTAGTATGATTGTGTTGCTGTCGATCTCTCCCTTAAAGTCCACCAATTTTTTTACATATTTATGTGCTCTTATATTGGGTGTATATATGTTTATAAAAGTTATATCTTCCTGTTGGATCCTTTGTTTTAGTATTATGTAGTGACCTTCTTTGTCTCTTGTTATGGTCTTTATTTTGAAGTCTATTTTGTCAGAAATAAGTATTGCTACTCTCGCTTTTTTTTTGTTTCTATTTGCATGGATTAATTTTTTCCATTACTTCACTTTCATTCTGTGTGATTCTTTTGCACTCAGGTGGGTCTTTTGTAGACAGCATATATACAGGTCATGTTTTCTTATTCATTCATCTACCCTATGTCTTTTTATTAGAGCATTTAATCCATTTACATTTAAGGTTATTATTGGTATGTACTTGTTTAATGTCATTTTCCCCCTTTATGCCTATGTCCCTTAATCTCTATATTTCTTCTTCTTCTTACAGCAGGCCTTTTAGCATTTCTTGCAGTGCTGGGTTGGTGGTACTGAACTCCTTTAGCCTTCTTTTGTCTGGGAAGCTCTTTATTTCACCATCAATTTTGAATGATAACCTTGCTGGATAGAGCAGTCTTGGCTGCATGTTCTTGCTTTTCATTACTTTGAGAACTTCATGCCACTCCCTTCTGGCCTGAAGTGTTTCTGTTGAGAAATCTTCTGACAGCCTTATGGGAGCTCCCTTGTAGGTCACTGATTGTCTGTCTCTTGTGGCCCTGAGGATTCTCTCTTTGTTAACATTTGCCATTTTAATTATGATGTGTCTTGGTGTGAGTCTCTTTTTGTTCATCTTGATTGGCACTCTCTGTGCTTCCTGAACTTGTGTAGCTTTTTCTTTTATCAAGCTAGGGAAGTTTTCTGTGATTATTTCTTCAAACACATTCTCTATCCCTTGCTTACTTTCTTCTCCTTCTAGTACCCTTATGATGTGGATACTTTTATGTTCCACATTGTCCCAGAGTTCCCTTAAACTATCCTTATTATTCTTAATTCTTTTTATTGCTCTGTTTGGATGTTTTTTTTCTATCTTTCCTTTCAAATCACTGATTCTATCCTCTGCTTTGTCAAGCCTACTTTTAAGTCCTTCCAGTGTGTTCTTGATATCAGATATGGTATTCTTTATTTCCAACTGGCTTTTATTTAGAGTTTCTATTTCATTCTTCATGTTGATATAGTTGTCATTGAATTCTTTGTGGTACTCACTAAGTTGTTTGGGCATCCTTATAACCATTATTTTTAACTCTATATCTGGTAAATTGAATGGTTCCATTTCATTTGGTTCTTTTTCTGGAGATTTTTCTTTTTCTTTCATTTGGGAGTTGTTTCTTTGTCCCTCCATTTTAGCTGCCTTTCTGTTTTTGTTCCTATGTGTAAGATACAACTACTATGAGGCACAGTTTCTGTGGGGTGGCCTTATGTAGCAAGTGTCCTGTGGGACATGGTGGTAAAGTCGCCTTGCACTGCTGAGCTGAATGCTCTAGTAATGTCCCTTGTGTGGGTTATGTGGACCCTCCTGTTGTAATTGGGAGCTGATTGTTGTTGGCCCATTCATGGGTAGGGGCAATTTTTACCCCACAGAACTGAGCTTAGGAGGATGGAGCCAGCTGGAGATGGGAGTGCAAATTCAATCCTTCCTTTGAATGGTGTGACACAGGATTTCATACCTCGAGAGGGGAGCTAGCTGTTTGCCTTCTAACTCAGCAGTACCCTGTCAGATACCCTGAGTGGAGGCTCCAAGGGGGGTCACACCAGATCTCCAGGTCTAAGATATGTCCCCTTTCCCCTGTGTCGCTTCCCCAGCAGGGATGTGCAGGCAGAGCTAGGAGGAAGAAGGCAAGGCTTTTCCCCTCCATTTGGGGTGTCACTTTCCCTTGGGAGGAGAGATAGGGTTGCTCTCTTCCTTCTGTCTCTGCTTCACTCTGCCAGAGGCTTTGCTCCTTTTGAGTCACTTCCAATGTCCAAGCTCTGCTTTACACCTCCTTCCCCCAGTGGATATGAGATTAGCTGGGTGTTGCCAGTAGAATCTGGGGATGCTAGTCTAATCCACCCTTTGACTGAGGTGGTGAGGGTCCTTAACCCTCAAGAGTGGAGGTAGGTGTTCTCCTTTAAGCTCCACTCCAGAGCTCTTGAAGGGAGGCTCCTAGCAGGTCGCACCAGATTTCCCAATTCTTATTTGTGACCCATTTTCTCTGTGAGTCTCCGGGCAAGACGGTGCAGGTGGGGTTTGGAGTGACAGCACAAGGCTGACCCCTCTGCTTGGGGTTGATTTGGTATTATGATCCCTCCAACTCTGTTCTTCTTTCTCAAGATTGCAGTGGCTATTTAGGATCTCTTTTGGCTCAATATAAATTTTTGAAGTGTTTGTTCTAGATCTGTGAAATATGCTGTTTGTAGTTTAATAGGAATTGTATTGAATTTATAGATTATTTTGAGTAGTATGGACTTTTTATAATATTAATTCTTCCAATCCATGAACACAGTATATTCTTCCACTTGTTTATATTTTCCTCTATCTCTTTTCCTAACATGTGATCTATCTTTGAGAATGTCCCAATGTGCACTTGAGAAGAATGTATATTCTGCAGCTTTGGAATGGAAAGTTCTGTAAATGTCAAATCCATCTGATCTAGAGTGTCCTTTAGGGTCACTGTTTCCTTGTTGATTTTTTGTCTGGAAGATCTATCCGGTGAACTCAGTGGGGTGTTAAAATCCCCTAGTATGACTGTATTGTTGTTGATCTCTCCCTTAAAGTCCTCCAGAGCATTTTTTTACATTTAGGTGCTCCTATATTGGGTGCATATATGTTTATCAGGGTTATATCTCCCTGTTGGATCAATCCCTTTAGTATTATGTAGTGACCTTTCTTGTCTCTCATGTTCTTCATTTGAAGTCTATTTTGTCAGATATGAGTATTGCTACCCCAGCTTTTTAAAATTTCCATTTCCATGAAAATTTTTTCCCATTTGTTCACTCTCATACTGTGTGAGTCTTTTGTTCAGAGCTGGGTCTCTTGTAGACAGCATATAGTTGAGTCATGTTTCCTTATCCAATCATATACCCTATGCCTTTTGATTGGAGCATTTAATACATTTCCATTTAAGGTTATTATTGATAGGTACTTATCTATTGCCATTTTAATTCTTTATACTTATATTTCTCTCTCTATTTCTACTTCTAATTACAGCAGTCCCTTTAACATTTCTTGCAATGCTGGTTTAGTGGTGATAAACTCTTTTAGCCTTTTTTTTTTTGGTCTGGGGAGCTCGCTATTTCACCATCTATTTTGAATGATAGTCTTGCTGGATAGAGTAGTCTTGGTCTCAGATCCTTGTTTAGCATTACCTTGAATACTTCATGCCATTCCCTTCTGGCCTGTAGAGTTTCTGATGAGAAGTCAGCTGATAACCTTATGGAAGCTTCTTTGTAGGCAACAGATTGCCCTTCTCTTGCTGCCTTTAAGATTCTCTCTTTGCCTTAGATTTTTGGCATTTTAATTATGATGTGTATGGGTGTAGGCCTCTTTGGGTTCTTCTTGCTTGGGACTCTCTGTGCCTCCTGAGCTTGTGTGTCTTTTCCTTGACAAGGTGTGGGAAATTTTCTGCCATTATTTCTTCAAAAAATTCTCTATCCCTTGCTTATTCTTTTCCCCTTCTGGCACTCCTATGATGTGATTATAAATATTGTTACAGTTCATGTTGTGCCACAGCTCCCTTAAACTGTCCTCCTGGGGTTTAATTGTTTTTTTTCTTTTTGGATTTCTGAATAAGTAATTTTTTTCTCTCTGTCTTCTAATTCACTAATCCAATCCTCAGTTTCCTCTAATCTTCTGTTTATTCCTTCCAGTGTCTTCTTTATTTCTGCAATGTCATCCTTCATAGTTTCTATGTCTTTTTTCATGCTTTCAAGCATCCTCACAATCAGTGTTCTGAACTCTATATCTGATAGATTGCTTATCTCCATTTCACTAAGCTGTTTTTCTGGAGACTTCTCTTGTTCTTTTAATTGGGGCTTGTTTTTTTTCTCCCCATTTTAGCTGCCTGCTTGGGTTTGTTTCTATGTATTAGGTGGATCTGCTAGGACTCTCAGTCTTTTTAGAGGGTCTGTGGTACAGGCCAATGTCACACGCTGTTTGTGACTGGCCTTGAGTACCCTGTTTGGAGCTATCAACAGCCAATGGCTTTTATTTTCCCCTGCTGGGGTGGCTTATTGTGCCCTCTGCTAGGGCTGTGTGGGTTTAGACAGGACCAAGATGCACACCAAACTCTGCTTTTCCAAGGCCCAGATCCAGAAGCAGATCAGGCAAAGACTCAAAACTCCCAGAGGTCTGCCTCTGCCTACAGGCAGATTGATCTTAGTCTCTTAATGAGCCTCAGGATGCAGACTGCAGCAAAGGGTAAACTTCATAGGGTGGGGGGAGAGGTTTTCCAATAGGCGTGGCAATTGATTCCCTGCCCCTGCCCATGCAAAAGCTGGCTGGCAGGCAAAATCTTCCCAAGCAAGATGTCCTCTGCAGCATTGGAGAATGACTCAGCACAGGAATCCAGATAGCCCCCCCTCTGAGTTCCATCTCCAGAGTCCGAAATCCTGGGTTTTTCTCACACCGCTCTAGTCCACTCTGCCAGAGTCCAAGGTGAGTGGCTGCACACAAAACTTTGTGCATTGGCCCTTTAAGAGGGTGCCTGCATTTCCAGCCATCTCTCTCTGGCAGACAGAAACCCTGCTGCTTTTCACAGCTAGACATTATGTGGGCACCTTTCTTAGTTCTGGTGCTCTGGGCTGGGAAGCCTGGTTTGGTGTTTAGACCCCAGAGTTCTCACTGGGAACACCTCACAGCTGAGATATCCTTCCAAACTTCAGCTGCTGCCGTTGGGAACCCAGCCAGCCCTCTCTCACCTCCGCACTTCCTACTAGTGCCTATGTGGTCTCCGCTTTAGGTTTTTGGTTATGAAGGTGCTCTACAGCTAGTCTTCAGTTGATTATTCAGGATGTTTTTTCTATATTTTAGTTGTAATTCCTGTTTGGTCCTGGAAGATTGTCAGTGTAGCTTCTGAGGCTTCGGTTTTCTACAGTGTCTTTGTTTTTTGTGCTTATTGTCTTTGGCTTGCCAAAAAATTTGTAAAATGAGTTTGATCGCTGCAGTTCTTACAGCTGCAATCTTGTGTTTTTATTCATGCCAACTCTTTCCTCATGGTGATGTGTGGGGGAAGAAAATGTGATACCCTATGATTAAGGCTCAGTCCTTAATGGGGCTGTGCCACATAATGTCTCCTTCACAAAAGCTTCTCTGCTTTCCTCCCCACTAAGTGAGAAAGAAAGGTTAAAGAGAGTTGAAATTATATATTTTCATGTAAATAAAAAGGAAAAGAAAGCTGAGGCAACAGTATCAGGAAACATAGTATTTATTTATTTACTTTTAAATATGTTAATATGTACATAATATAATAACATATTTTTATTTTTTAGGATAGAAATTAATTTATTCCAAAATGAATAAATGTTTAATTAAATGCCTACAAAGTGGAACATTATATCAAGTTCATTAATTGATAGATTTAGTATTTATAAGAATTTTTGGCCAACTATCAGCTATGAGCTTGTTCTCTATATCTATGGGTCTGTTTCTAATATTTCCCTTTTTTTTTTTTAGATTCCACACTTAAGTGAAATGATATAGTTTTTATCATTCTCTGTCGGATGTGTTTCACTTAGTATAATACCCTCTAGGTCCACCCATGTTTTTGCAAATAACAGGATTTCATTATTTTTCATTGCTTGATAATATTCCATTTTGTATATATGTATGATTACTTTATCCATCCATCTATAGTTAGACATCTAGGTTGCTTCCATATCTTGGCTATTACTAGTAATGCTGCAATGAACATAAGGGTGCAAATATCTTTTTGAATTAGTGTTTTAATTTTTTTCTGATAGATGCACAGAGGTGGAATGATAGATGTATTTTTTAATTTTTGAGGCATTTCCTTACTGTTTTCCAGATTGGCTGTACTGATTTATAATCCAAACAACAGTGTATGAGGCTTCTCTTTTATCCACATTCTTGCCTGCACTTGTTATTTGTTGACAGGTGTGAGGTGATATCTTATTGTGGTTTTAATATGCATTTCTTTGATGAGTAGTGATAGAGAGCATCTTTTGATATGTCTGATGGCCATCTGTATGTCCTAATTGGAGAAATGTCTACTCAGGTCCTCTGTCTGTTTTCTAACTGGATTGTTTGCTTTTTTCGTGGTAAGTTGTATAATTATTATATATCTTAGATGTTAACCTCTTATTGAATACCATTTGTTAATACATTCTCCCATTCAGCAGTACTGGTTTAGTGGTGATGAATTCTTTCAGCTTTTTCTTGAAGCTCCTTATTTTTCTTTTGATTCTAAATGGCAGCCTTGCTGGGCACAGCAGCCTTGGTTGCAGCTCCTTGCTTTTCGTCACTTTGAATATTTGGTGCCAGTCCCTTCTGGCCTGCAAAGTTTTTATTGAGTAGTCGGCTGACAGTCTTATGAGATCTCCATTGTAGGTAACTAGCTTTTCTCTTGCTGCTTTTAAGATTCTTTGTTATTTCATGCAAATGTGGTACAGAAAAGAAAGAGTCTGAGAAATTGAAAGAAAAATTTTGGACATTAGAGTCTGCTGGCACCTTGATCTTGAAATTCCAGCCTTGAGAACTGTGAGAAATAAGTGTTTGTTTAATAAATAATGTTGCTCTTCAGGTCAAGATGGAGAAGCAGGAAAACACTGTGCTTGCCTCCTTCCATGACCACATTAAAATTACAACTAAATTATAGAACAACCATCCTTGAGAACCACCTGAAGACTAGTCAAACAGGTCTATAACTAAGGATATAAAGAAAAACCCACGTTGAAACTAATAGGAGTGGCAGAGACACAAAATGGTTAGCCCTACACCCACATGTGGCCATTAAGAATTGAGAGGAATATTTCTGCTGTGGAGACGCCCTGAAGAGTCAGGAGTCCCAGCCCCATATCAGGCTCCCCAGCCTAGAGTGCCAGTGTTAGATAGAGGAGTCCCCACAACAGCTAGCTGTGAAAGTCATCAGGGACTCAGTCCTTGTGAGGCGCAGGGCTGCGCTAGACCCAAGCATCCTCTTAAAGGACCCGAGCACAGACTCACGTGCTCACAAACACAAGCCCTAAACTCTGGTGAAGGGACAGGAATTAAAAAAGCACCAGGGACATATGGGGATGAACCAAATTATCTGGCTTTGAGGCAAGGGTTGGAGGGGCAGCTCTCTCAGGGACTAAAGTGCTGGCAGGTGCCATTGTTCTTTTGTGAAGTCCTTGGTCCCTACACATACAGCCTGTAGGTGAAAGCCAGCATCAAATCCCAGTCTCCATTAACGTGGATAACACAGCTCTCCCTCTACACTGATGATTCTCTGAGCCATGCCTCACCCGATTCATGGACCAATCAGAACTCCTTTCAGAAGTGAATCCACACAAGCCATTGGCCTGGGACCACAATGCTGATTTTCCTAAAATCTACCAAAGGTCACAAACTCCAAATAAGTAGTGGTGGGTCTTAATGAGCCCTATACCTCTTGCTAAAAGGTCCTCAGCCTGGCACTAGTTGCAGCTGGCCTTGGTCCACAGCAAAGCCTCTCCCAGGTGCCTCTAAGCCCAGCAGAGGCAGTTACCAACCACAGGTCACCTTGTAGCACCCACCAGGTGGCCCAGGGATAAACTCAGGGAGCAACTGACAAGAGCCTGCACCATAGCCTCCTTCAAGAGACCCCAAAATCAACACACCTGGTGGCTCGCTTTAGACCACACCAGAGTACCACCCAATCAGCACCACAAAAGACACACTGAGAAGATGGACTTGGACAGCACCACAGCCCTACTAAAGCAAATCTTATTCTGTGTAGTCAGCCCCGGTACAACAGCTTGTTCACTGTTCTCATGGCCAATCCTCAGCCAGTACGCCTGAGGATCAGTCCCACCCACTGATGTATCAACAGCAATCTTTCAACATTTTGACTTAAGGGTAATAAAATTGATATATTTTAGATGTTATTTAAATTTTTGAGTTATATAGAACTTCACATTATGTGTATATGTTAAAAATAATTTATATCTTGTTGCTGAATTTTTATGAATTATAATATTACAGGATAATAAGTTCTAAAGCAAAGCTTTTCCATTCAAGTGTTTTGAAAAAGTATTACGTCTAATATGCTTTTTGTGACTGCTATTAAAAATTATGCCATCATTTTAATAACCCTTTCTTTGTAGGTGAACATCTTCCTTACTAACTGATTTTAAGATTGTCCTCTGTCTTTTGAGTTCTACAGTTTCAAGAGGTGTGGCTAGTTTCATGAGATCTCTTCTGCTTCATTAACTGATAATACACATTCTTCATCAATTGAGAACACAGGACTATCTTTCGGATGTTGAGTCTCCTCCTCCTCTCTAGTCTTTATTTCTACAACCCAGAGACATGTATATTATACCATCTTATGAGTTCTCTGTCTTCATAAACTCAGGCTATTGTAACACAATACCACAGACTAAGTGGTTTAAACATCATTATTTATTTACTTTGTTCATTTTAAATAAAATTAAATATTTTTCAATTACAGTTGATATTCAATATTATATTAGTTTCAGTTGTAGAGCATAGTAGTTACAGCCAGGGTCAGAGCTGGGCTGAAACGGGAGTAAGGGCAGGGTCAGGGCAGGGTCATGGCGGGGGGGGGGGGGGGGGGGGGGGTCATGTAGAGGTCAGTGGCCCTGGCGTTGGGCATGGAGGTGTGGATCCGCCGAGGCAGAGGTCGGCCAACGGCCCTGCTCTGGCTGTTATTGCTAGTGCCCTTGGCAGCCCCAGGGCTGCGAGGGCTCCTGTTCATGGCCACCCCTGCCTCAGCTCCAGGCGAGACAGTGGAAGGCGGTGCCCCCGCCCCCACCGTGCAGCGGTTGGCCCCGGGAGCCCCAGGTACATGGGCAGGGTTGTGTGGGGTGGCTGCGAGACACTGCAGGGCTGGACGGCCAGACTATAGACTGGGATCCAGTACCAAGGGATCACCTGAGTCTCCCCTCCCTCCCCTGCCCCCGCCACTACACTAGGCAGCCCAGAGACCACACAACACAAATGGATTTCAGGCTCCCCCTCCACTCCTGTGCCCCTGATGGGAAGTGCCCCAGGACCTGAGGGTGGGGCCTGGAACAGGCGCTGGTTGGAGGGGAGCACCAGGGCTGCTGAATGACGGCCCCTGAGTCTGGCCCAGTGATCCCTGTTTCCTCCCTGAGGCCCAAGCATAAGCCTGAGACAAGGACTCGCCTCTCAGAGGGCCTGGGCTCACCCCTGAGCCCCAATTATCTTCAGGTGCATACTAGAACCTGAGTTACAGTCATAGCCCACCCCTCTAATTTTTTATTTCTCAACTACAGTTGACATTCAATATATTATGTTATATTAGCTTCAAGTGTACAGCATAGTGGTTAGACATTCATTTAATTTACAAAGTAATTCCCCAAATAAGTCTAGTACCCACCTGGCATCATACATAGTTATTACAACATTATTGACTATATTCTCTACGCTGCACTTTACATCCTCATGACAATTTTGTTAACTACCAATGTGTACTGCTTAATCCCTTCACTCTTTCATCCAGTCCCCCTAAACCCCCTCTCATCTAGCAACCATCAGTTTCTTCTCTGTATCTGTGAGTCTGTTTCTGTTTGATTTGTTCACTTATTTTGTTTTTAGATTCCACATATAAGTGAGATCATATGGTATTTACCTTTCTCTGTCTGACTTATTTCACTTGGCATAATACCCTCTAGGTCCATCCTTGTCACAAATGATAAGATTTAATTTTTTTCTCAAGCCCAAGTAATATTCTACAGTATATTTGTACCACCTCTTATTTATCCAATCATCTATTTAATTTTTACTTTTTATCTTTATTCTCATTCGAGGATATTTCTTCCATTGCTTTTCAGAGAGGGTGGGAGGGAGAGAGAAAGAGGGAGAAACATTGATGTGAGAGAGACACATTGATTGGTTGCCTCCTGCACACCGCCCCAGGACTGGAGCCTGTAACTGAGGCATGTGCCCCTGGCTGGAATTGAACCTGGGGCCTTTCAGTGGGGGGCCCTACACTCTCACCATTGAGCCATACCTGCTGGGCTATCCAATCATTTATTGATGGGCACTCAGGTTGTTTCCATATCTTGGCTATTATAAATAATGCTGCAGTGAACATAGGGATCCATATATCTTTTCAAATTAGTGTTTTGGATTTTTTGGATAAACACCCAGAAGTGGAATTGCTGGGTCATAAGGTAGAACTATTTGTAATATTTTGAGGAAGCTCCATATTGTTTTCCACAGTGGCTGCACCAATATGCATTCCCAACAGTGAAGGAGGGTTCCCTTTTCTTTACATCCTGGTCAACACTTGTTTGTTGATTTATTGATGGGAACCATTCTGATAGGAGTGACATGATACTTTATTGTGGTGTTAGTTTGCATTTGTCTGATAATTAGTAATATTAAGCATCTTTTCGTATGTCTATTAGCCATCTGCATGTCGTCTTTGGAGAAATGCTTGTTCAGGTCTTCCACCCATTTTTAAATTGAAACGTTGTTTTTTTCTGATGTTAAGTTGTATGAGTTCTTTTCAAATTTTGAATATCAATGCCTTCTTGATATATCATTGGTGACTATCTCCTCTGATTCAATAGGTTCTTTTTGTTGTGCTGATTGTTTTCTTTGCTGTATGATAGCTTTATTGCGGTGATCATTTTTGTTGTTGTTATTGTTAATCCTCACCTGAGGATATTTTTTCCATTGATTTTTAGAGAGAGTGAAAGGGAGGGAAAGAGAAAGAGAGAAACATCCATGTGAGAGAGATACATCAATTGGTTGTCTCCCGCAAGCATCCTGAACAGGGCTGGGGATCCAACTTACAACCCAGGAATGTGCCCTTGACAGGGAATTGAACTCTCAGCCTTTTGGTGTGTGGGCCTATGCTCTAATCACTGAGTCACATGGGCCTGTACAATAACTTTTTGGTTTGATGTAGTCTCATTTGTTTATTTTTACTTTTGTTTCCCTTGCCCAAGGAGATATATAAAATTATTACTAAGAGAAATGCCAGGGAGTTTACTGCCTATTTTCTTACAGAAGTTTTGTGGTTTTGGGTCTTATATTTCAGTCTTCAAACCATGCTGAGTTTATTCTTGTATATGGTGTAAGAAGGTGGTCTATCCTGCCATTTAAGGCTGCTGTTTCCTTGTTGATTTTCTGTCTGAATGATCTACCTATTGATGTAAATGAGGTGTTAAAGTCCCCTAGAATTAAAGTATTACTGTCTATCTCTCCCTTTATGTCCCTCAATATTTGCTTTATAAATTTAGGAGCTCCAACAGTGCCACCTCCTCTTCTCTCAGATATGGAGAATCTTGAGTCATAGAGGGGGAGTGAATTTTCCCAAGCCTCACAGCACCAGACTCCTGCTTGTGAACCTCTCTGCCTGAGATATTGGGGTCAGGTGGAAGGGCACAGACACTGAGAAGCCACAACCTTGAGCAAGGCATAGTTATCCTATGAGATCTATAGTACTTGATCTTCAGGTGTAGCATGTGCTATTGAGGGAAATAAGGTCTGTGATGTGCCCAGCCCTTGGCAGGCCCACTCAGGGAGGTCTGTTGCCCAGCCGACGCTGCTGTGGCCACTCCTGTTTCCCTTTGTCTCACCCTACAGGGCTTACTCAGCTATACTCTGCTGCCCAGTCCTTGGCAGCAGCCAGTGAAGGCAGAGTCCAGGCAGTCCTGTGATTTTGGCCAGGCCACTGACCCTTGGCCTTGTTTTTCCCATCTGTGAGGTGGAGAATGGCCTCCCTAGTAGTGGCATTTGGGGTACTACCAGTGTTTCTATAATAGGCCGGGGGTTTTCTCCACAGTGTGTGGGAAGCCCAAGGTGATGGGGAAGATCTATGGTGGCCAGGACGTGGTGGATGGCCGGTGGCCATGGCAGGCCAGTTTACTGCACCAAAACTTGCACCTCTGTGGAGCTGTCCTCATCGACTCCTCCTGGCTGGTTTCCACGGCCCACTGCTTTCTCAAGTGAGTCTTCCTTCCAGTGCCCAGCAGATGGGCTGGTGGGGGAGGGGATGCAGGGGAAGAGGAATGAAGGGTGACGGGAGTCCCATGTCAGCCCTCTGGGCTTTGCTCTGGGCAGCCTGTGGCCTTCAAGCACGTGCCCTTCCCGCCTTGGACCTGCATCCCCTCCTCCTGGACTGTCTTCCCCACTCACCTACCCAGACACTCATCCTTCACCTCAGCCCAGTGCCCGCCCCCAGGGGACTGGCAGTGTCCATCCAAGCTGCCCACACTGCAGACTGGCTCTTTGCTGCCTCAGACCATGGCTTCCCCTCAATGCCCTCGTATTCCTGAGTGTCAGGCTCCAGGTAGGGACCTGGGGCTGCAAGGACAGGCAGCAGCTAGGCAATTCTCATCACTTCAGCAAAACTGCATGCCTGGGAGAAGCTGTGGTGCCAGGCTCTGTGGGGGGAGGTGGGGCTCTCTGACCTTAGAGAGTGACTCAGAAGTCTTAGCTCCTCTGGCCCTTCTGGGCCTGGCTCGGTGCCCCACTTCTGAACAGACAGGGAAGGGGCCCAAGGAAGCAGAGGCATCACAGCTTAGATCAGGGAGTTGGAGTTCATGTACCAACTGGCTTTAAGAACCCAGTGTCCTATTGGCACCTCTGTGCCACATTCCATGTGAACCCTTCTGTGGCATAGGGGGTGGGAAGACCCAACCTCACCATGCCTCCATTCTGCCAGGAAAGAAAACCCAATATGGGGTGAGAAGGCCGGCCCCACGGGAGAGGGAGGGAGGTCAGCTGAGGGCTGTGCTCCACTGGGTGTGGAGCAGGAGGGGTTTGGGCCCAATAAGAAAGATTTGGGCATGGAGAGCATGGGGAAAGGCTTTCCTGGTGCATGAACCATGTGAACAAAGTCAGAAAGATGGGAAGTTTTAGCATAAGTTCAGGGAACAAGGTGAGGTTTTGTCTCCTGCAATCATTTGTTCATTTAATACAACTTCTGAGAGTGCCTATAACCAAGTGAAAAAGCAGCCCTTGGGCAGTTAGGTGTGTAAAGAAAGGAGGGGCAGGAAAAGTGTTTGGCCAAGAGGTAGGTTGCAGGAGCCGTGGGAAGGGTCTGGTTAGAGCTAAGATTAAGCCAGAGCTCCTCTTGTGTACAGTAAATGGCCCTGATGTGATGGCCCGACCAAGGACACTTCCAGTACTAGGAATCTCTGTTCCTTCAATTCCAGGGTATGATGGGGAAGCCATGTGTCCTGAGATTGTGAGTAGAATATCAATTAGCCTCAAGAAAGAAGGGATCCTGACAGAAAGGGGAGACAAAGCTGCCTGCATCATGTGGCATGGAGGGGTCCACAGGAATGTGGGCAAGGATGCAGGGAGAGAGAGCTGGCCCACACACTCAGGATGATGGTGACAGTGGGCCCTTCTCCCTGCAGTAAATCCCATGAACCGGAGGACTACCAGATTCTTTTAGGAAGCACCCAGCTGTACCAGCACACCCAGCATACCCAGAAGATGTCCGTGAGAAGGATTATCGTGCACCCAGACTTTGAGAAGTTCCACCCCTTTGGGAATGACATAGCCATGTTGCAACTGCACCTGCCTGTGAACTTCACCTCCTACATCAGCCCTGCGTGCCTCCCAACCCCTGGAGTGCACCTGTCCAAGCGCTCGTCCTGCTGGATAACCGGCTGGGGAAAGCTCACCGAGGACAGTGAGGGGGTGTGGAAGACGCTGGCGGATGAGAGTGCGGAGGGGGAGGAGGAAGAGAAGGCGGGAGAGGCAGGAAGAAGGGAGAAATAGCTCAGACTGAAGGGTCCCCACACAAAGAGGCCTCTGGTCCTCGGCCCTCTGTGCCTCATTTCCAGAGGCCTGGACCATCCTAGTTCTAGTTCTGAAAAGTGTGTGATTCTAAAGCATCAGAGTTCCCTAAGTCCAAGGCTCTAAAAGTCTGGGAATCATTGACATTTGAAATCAAGAATCTGGGTTCTTAGTCTTCATGGTCCTTGATTCCAAGGTTTTAATCAGCCATGGATCTGAGACAACTTGGTTCAACTTGAAGGTCATGCTGAGGGCCTGGCCCATTCCAGGCCACTGCCCAACACCCTGATTTCCCATTGCCGGAGAAGGTGCTTGGGAAAAGTGGAAAGAAAACACATTTATGGCTTCTGATCACTGAGCCTGCATGATCACAACCCTCTGAACCTCACTTTGGTAAATAGTCTACTTCATAGGCTTATTAGGTGAATTGAATAACACAGAAGAAAGTTTGTGTTATTTTTTAGATTGAACTGAGAAAAATAGGCAAAAGCTCATGGACAAGACTATTTATTAAAGACAGGGGTGTTAATAGTTTGGGGAAATGCTCATGGGGAAAAATAATATATATTTGTAATCATTTGTAGGGCCATCCTTTGGTATGGTCTTTCTCAACAAAGGTGCTACAGGCATTTTGGACAGACCATGTCTTCATTGATAGGAGATGCCAGCATCTCTGGCCCTTGCCTACTAAGTTTCAGAGTTTCAGGAACTCCCTCTAATCATAGGAGAACCATGGCCCCAACATATTCGTTCTCCCTCCCTCTCTCTCTCTTTCTCTCTCTCCATCTCTCTCTCTCTCTCTCTCTCTCTCTCTCCCTCACACACACACACACACACACACACAGACACACACACAGAGGCTGGTTCTTCCTTGAGTGAAGGGACCACATCTCACTTGTTTTAATGTCACAATCTGTGCCACAGGGCCTGCCACCTGGTAGGTAATTCACTGCTGCCACTCTGGTTCAATAGATAATCATTTCTTGCCTGAACCTTGAGACTGGTCTCGTGGCTCCCACCCTGTGTTCTCTGCTTTAGTCCCCACACAGCTGACCTTTTCCTTTAAAACATGAGTGATGCCACTTCCCCACTCAGCACCCTAAGTGCTTTGTCATTTGTGCTTAGAAACCAGTGCAAACTCTATACCTTAGCTATCAGCCCCTGCATGATGCTGGCTCCCCTCCCTCTCTGCCTCATCTCCTACTGCATCCCTCAGGCACGCCGTCCCAGCCACCAGGCCTCCTCCCTACCTTGAACATGCCAAGGTCACCCTTGCCACAGGGCCTTCACCTTGGCTATCTTCTCTGCCTCACTGGCTCACCCCAAAATCTTTGCCTGACTCACTTCTTTACATTTACAACCATTCCACCTCTGACAGTTTTACTTAATCCTGTCAGCTAAAATAGATAATTCTTACTATCCACATCTTCCTGTTTCATTTCCTTCACACCACTTATTAGATGTAAAAGAATTGTATTTACATTACTTACCCTGTCTCCCCCAGCAAAAATGTTGCCCTGTTTCATTAGTGTCTAGAAGATACAGAGCAGAACGGTAGATGAATCAATGAGGGACTAGATGAGAGTATGGAGGGGGAGGCAGGTGGGAGGATGGGTGGGTAGAAGGGGATGGGTGGGTGGTGGATGGATGGCAGGCAGACAGATGGAGTGGACAGATACATTGACAGATGGAGAGGAGGAAGGGAGGGAGAATGAAAGAGGGATGGACGAAATGGGTGACGGGCAAGTAGGTGGAAGGGTGAGTGGATGGACAGGGGCGTGAGGGAAGGTGGGTAGATGGAAGAATTAGTAGACGGAAGTATGGGAAAGGTTCACGACAGTCAAGTGGAGAATGATGGGATGGGCCTGAAAGGGTAGGTGGTTCAGCAAGTGGTTGCTAAGCCCCAGTGAATGGCATGTGTCAGTGGGATCTGCCTTTTTTCTTTGTTGAATAGGAGAGGTATGTTTATTGCTCTGAGAGAGGTGGCGGGAACAGGATGAGTTTGAAAATGTTTGAGAAACAGGAGAGGAGCTGATTGGGGATGGGTAGAGGACTGAAGCCATGTCAAAAGCTCAGCTATGCTGAGAAAACAGCACGTGTAGGGGGCAGTGGTGAGCAGTAGGACAGAGTGGGGTTCAGAGCAGCCTGGCCTCTGCTGGCTGCAGTGCACTTCACTGGTCTCCTTGTCCTCACAGGACAACTGCTCCCACCCTTCCATCTCCAGGAGGGCAAGGTGAGCCTCATGGAGAACAAGTTCTGTAACATGCTATATGGACAGAGACTCAGCAAAGACAAGAACTACTCTGTGTACGAGGAGATGCTGTGCACCGGGGACTTCTTGACAGGAAAGTCCATCTGCAGTGTGAGTGAGGCCATTTCTCTTCTTCTCTTGCCTGAGCTCAGTGTCTTTCTTGAGTTCCATCCCTCAGCAGTGTCCCCAGGCTTGTCCCTCCCTACGTCCACCCCCATGATGGCATCTGCTGGAAGAACCCTCAAACAGCATCTATTTTTGAGGCATATTTTAAACTTTTTATTGAAGTATAATGTATATTCAGAAGAGTATATAATTACTAAGTATGTAGTTTAATGAACTTAGTGTCTTAACATTATATCAGTGAGACCATCCAAACATCATCCACGGTTACAGCTGGTTCATTCTCACGGCTCTATAGGACTCTATCATATGAATTGAATTCTATGATCAGTTCTGCTCTTGATGGGTATTTTAGTAGTTTCCAAGCTCTTCATTTTATTTCATTTCCAAGTGTTTTGTATATTTCATGTTCTATTCACAGAAGCCCATGAGTAGAATTGTTGGATTCCAAGGTGCGTGGATGTTCAGCTTTGGCAGGTGTCACCAAACATCTCCAAAGTGGTTGCCCCAGTTCTGCTCCCTCTAGCAGTGGATGAGCTTATATCTTTGCCAACACTTGGCACCTTCTATGCTTTCTTATTTTGGTGCTTTTTTATTTTCTTATTTATTGTGGCTTTAACTTGCATTTTGCCAATGGCTAATTATGTATGTTTTCATGTTTATTGTCATCAGATATCTTCTGTAAAGTCTCCCTTCAAGTTTTTTCCCTCCCATTTTCTGTTGGATAGTCCTGTTCTTTTTGGAGCTCTTGGTATATTTGCATATTCTGGATACAAGTCCGCTGTTGGACATATGGATTGTGAATATCTGCTTTTGCTCTCTTAATATCCAATTTTATAGGTGGGAAAAGAGGCCCAGAGAGGGAAAGTGGCTAACCTAAAGAAGGCAGCACAGCCTGATGCAGTGTTCTGACCCAAGCCCAAACCTGCCTCCACAGCACCCCCAGGGCCCAGCCTCCTGAGCTGGCATCGGTGCTCTGAGCTCCTGCATGGATGGTGCCATGGATGGAAGGGGGGGATGAGGGCTCTGGAGTCAGAGACACTGCTCTACCACATGTCTCTACCCTGGGACCTTCAGTAGCCTCTGTACCTTCTGATCCAGTGTCCTTCATAGTGTAGGATCCTGAGGCTTCCTTCACGGGACTGTTGAAAGGATGGTGCAGAGGGTTGAATAGTGCTTCCCAAATTCATGTCGTTTGGAACCTCAGGATGCAACTTCATTTGGGAATACGGCCTCTGCCGTTTTGATTAGAGAAGAATCTTGAGATGAGACCATTCTGAATTTAGAGCAGGTCCTGAATCCAGTAACTGGTGTTTGTAAAGAAGAGGGAAAGACACAGAGACACCCAACTTCAGACTTCTGGCATCCAGAGCTGGAGAGATAAATTCCTGTTGTTCTTGTAAGCCACCAGTTTGTGACAAGCTGTTGTTGCTGCCCCAGGAAAGGTGGACAGGAGGGATGAGATGCATCTGACCCATGGGAAGGCCTTGTGGACAGCTGTTTCTTTACTGCCCAGTGAGCTGTGGAGGCAGAGGGTGGGAGCTTGGCTACCTGCCTTCCTGGTCAAAGGCAGACCCAGATGTCTTGGCTCTCAGTCCTAGCTAATGGTATGGACCTGCTGGCTCTCTACCATGGCCCATCTTTGTCACAATTAGTTGTGCTCACATGTGGAGCCTTTTTTGGCCCCTGAGTCCCCATATGGCTGTCACCTTAGACCTTTCTAGCCTTGTCCTACATCTGCCTTCTCCTGCAAAGGCCATTCCTATGGAGCTCAGGGCCAGCATACTTTGTCTGCCCCTTGGCCCCACTCCTCCTCTAGTTTCTCTCCCTGCTGAGGACACAAATGAGCTGCACACCTGAAAGTCCCTCCCCCCTCTCTTAGCCTTTTGGTCTCCACAACCTGTCCTTGAGATTTCATCTGGATTCATGTTCTGGATTCATGTTCTGGATTCATCTTCACCTGCTCTGGACTCCATCCTCCATCCTTGGCTCCCTTCTCTTCCCTGAAGTGTCCCTTCCCCTACATAGGGCATCCAGAGACAGCTTTGAGGAGCTCAAAGGAGACTTAGAGCTCAGACTGTGGGGCAGTAGAGACCTGGTTCCAGTCTTCCGTCTGTCATTTACTGGTGCTGTGACTGTAGCTGTTTCCTCACCTGTGAAATGGGGTTGCTAATGGCCTTGATTTAGTAAGGTTAGCTGCCTGGCATTGAGTAGGTGGTTAACACGGGCTGGCTTTCATTTTCCTGTCTCTTCCACCTCCCTCTATCTGGGTTGTATTTGTTCTTCTGGGCTTGTCCTACACCTGTGTTCTCAACAAGGGTGGAATTCACTGCCCTGCCCCACTGGACACACACACACACACACACACACATAGTTTGCTGTAGCTCGCTTTCCATAGCATATGTGAGTACTGATGTTCCCTCTGCCTTCTGAGAGCTCCCCTGGAGCAGGGGACTGTTGGAGCCTTTGCCATGTCTCCCAGGCTGGTCCAGAATCCATTGTCATTTGGCAACGACATAGCTCATCTGTGTGAATTGCTGAGGCCTAGAGAAGACAGTGACCACTTCCCCAGACAGGGACCAGGCCTTCCCCTGGCCTCAGAGAGCTAGGGGTGCACTGTGGGGAAGGCCAAGGGCACTCCAACTGGGATCACTGAGGGGAAGAGCTGCGGCAATGATGGTGCAGTCCTGCTGTCCAAGGGGAACCCAAGTGTCAGTTTCCTGGAGTTGCTTTGACAAATCACCTCAAACAGGGTGATTAAAACAGAAATTTATCATCTTACATTTCTGGAGGTCCAAAGTCTAAAATCCAGGTGTGGGCATGGCTGGTTCTTTCTGGAGGCTCTGGGGAAGAATGTTTCCTTGGTTTTCCTGGCTTCTAGAGGCTGCACACATTCCTTGGCTCCTGGCTTCTTCCTCCTCAGAAAGCATCACTCCAGCCTCTGCTTCTGTTGTCACATCACCTTCTGTGACTCTGACCTCCTGCCTCCCTCTTTCCTCATGGGGACCTTGGGGTTACATTGGCCCCGCCCAGATGATCCAGGATAATCTTCCTCTTTCCAGATCCCCAGTTCAGCCACCTGCACAGTGTCTTTTGCCCTGTAAGGCATCACAATCACAGGTTCCAGGCATGAGGATGCGCATCATTGGGGGTCATTCTTTGCCAGCCGCAAGAACCCTTCTCTCTCCTGCTAGCCGTCCTAGCCCAGCCCTGCCTGTCAGCTGGAGATCTTGTTTCTCATTTCACTGAGAGCACTGGAGCAGTCAGACTAGTGCCGGCTCATCTCCCCAGCCCTGCATCCCACACTCTCCATCCTTCATCTGTGCCGAGCCTCAAGTCCAGCTGACCTCACAGGCTCTCCTGCTCTGTCCTCTGTCTCTCTTCACGACTGCTGAGTGAACTCGTAGCAGCAATCTGTTCCTGCTACTGCCCAGTTTCTCTGCCTCTCTTCTCAAAAGACTCCTCCAACACCATCAAGTCTCTTTGATCCACTCCACCCAAGTGTGTCTCCACCATGCCACCAAAGCCATGTGGCCAGTGTCCCCACCAGCCTTGGTCTTGTCAGATAAGGTTGTCCTGAGTCTTCGTCTCATTTGGCACATCGGGAGGTCTCACTCCCATTTCCTGGGCCCCAAGCTGGACAGCTGCTCTGCTCTGCTTCTAGTCACCTCCCCACTTACCATGAAATGCTGGCGATCCCAGCGTCCCATGCTCAGCCTGCTCCCTTCTCTCTCTGCACCTTCTGGTTAGTGGGGAAGGCTCTGATTCAACAGGTCCCGTTGGCTCCTCCTTCAAAATACATCCCAAATCTGACTGTTCCTCAGCACCCTGGCCACGCCCCATCAATAATCTCTCACCTCTCTCCTGTGGCTGCCTCTTGACTGGGCTTTCCTCTCTAACTCATGCTCAGAACTGTCTGTCCTCCACAGGGCACCAGAATGATCCACCTAGACAGGTCAGGTCATCCCCCCGATTACAGTTCTCCACTGGGGATAGGCCCTGTGACTCACCTCCTCTCTACACCCCTGCTCCTTGCAAGACCAGCCTCATTCCTCTTTCTCCCACCCACCTGGCAGGTCCCCTCTTCCCTCGTTTGTGCTTACTCTTCCCTTTGCTCCTGCATCAGAAAGGTAGATTGTTTCCTGTTTGGAGTATCAGGTTAGAAAAGCCTCATGTTGTCACTAGATAACTTCCCTGACCCTGTCCCTTTTATGTTTTGTTGTCACATCTGACCATCATGGGTTAATTGGCTTGTTTAGAAAGTGCAGTGAAAAGGGCCTTGTTTTTTCACCCTTGTGCTCTCAAGTGAGGAGGCTGCCATGGATGCCCCCCTTGCAGATTGGATGGGTGCGTAGAAGAGTCACTAAGCTTGGTTGTGGCCCCTGCTCCCACACCTCCTGAGGATGAGAGCCTCCTTTGGCCAATGAAATGAGAGGACTACTAGTTGGTCTTTCCCTGATAGCATCTCAGGACTCTGGTAACCCCTATAAGCTTTCTGGGAACCCTTGCCTGTTCCCCCAGCAATGCAGGTCACCTCCACCAGGCTTCAACCTGTACATTTTCTAAAAAAGTTGAGAGCAACCTAAAGGCCTAAATGAATGAAAAAGGAAGATGGCAGCAGAGTAGGTAGATATTTCTCACACCTCATCCCTGAGCCAAACTAGAAATAAAAATAAATTGGAGGAAAGTCACCCTGAATTACCAACTGAAGGGTATCTGAGGAGGAGACTTTTAACCAAGGATGGGCAGAAGAGGCCACCTTGAGACTTATAGGAAAGGCAGAGACAGGCTGGCCCTACTCACATGGAAGGCAGGCCAAGTATACAGAGGGATATATCAGCTGGTGGGGGAGGTTCCCCTGAGAAGCGTGAAGCTTATATCCCAGACTGGGCTCCCCAGCCCAGAGCATAAAAGCCAGGAACAGGCACCCACATAGCATCCAGCTCTGGAAATGTGGAATGATTTTTGTCTGCCAAAGAGAGGTGGAGCCTGCTGGAGACAAAGCATTTTTTTCAAAGGGCTATTGTGGGAGATTTTCTATTGCAGCCACTCTCCCTGGACTTTGGTGGAGGGAACGCAGTGCAGACTAGAGGCACCTGAAGAAAGTCTGGGGTGGGTGACTTTGGGTAGTCATGGGGGAGCAGCTGCCAGGGTCCTTGTGCTGGGTCATCCTTCAAAACCACAACAGACATTTTTCTTGAGAGGAGCAAGCTCCTTTAAGTAGCATCAGCCTGGAGAAATGCAACTACCCCAGCCTTTGTAATCCTGCTTGCCCCACCCTGGGTCTTAAGCCCTGCTGAGGAGATAGCGGCATAGGCCAGATCATACAAGGCTAGGAAGACTCAGAGCGTGTCAGTGTCTGGCTTTTGGCCAGGAACCTGACTGGCACTTCCTTCTCATGGGAGAGCTGAGAGAAACACCCTCTCGGCTTCTGGCTGACCTAACCTTTGGGCTCCAGAGGCCCCACTCTCCTGTTACTAGAGGTTCTGGCCTGCTTAAGTCAGGGAAAAACTCTGGGACAGACTCAGACTTGTGGCTCTGAGGCCAGGGAACACACCCACCACCTTCCCTGAAGTCCAAACAACACCTCCTCTTCACAGGAGATCCAGGGATCTCATCCTGATTCCACCAGAGGCTCTTTCAGAAACTGAGCTTTTCCAGGGGCTAAGAGTAGCAGCCAGCCAAGAGGTGGAGACAGGCAGAGGCATATCACAGCGTGCCTTGGGATGTTAGCTGACCCACCCCAGGCTTTGTGCTGGTAAAGGATGGCCATGGAGTGCAGCTTGGTCCTTCCTGTGTACAGCCAATCCTAGTGAAGGCATCCATAAACTGCAGATCTCTTGTAGTTTCAGCAGGTTGCTGAAGCCAGGTGTGGAAAGTGTTTGACATTGGCTTGCACTACAGAACCATCCGGAAGGCTTGGAACTGTCACACAAGTGATCACCTTCAGCCAACATCAGAGCAAGATTCAATAGGCTTCACAAACAGTATATCCAAAGGGAGATTGTAGCAGGTGTATCCTCTGCTAAGGCGAACACCACTTTTTTTCTTTTCGATTTATTTATTTATTTATTTATTTATTTATTTTCTTCTTTTTTTCTTTCCTATCTCTTTTTTCCCCCTTTTTACTTTATTTTTTCTTTTTTCCTTTTCTTATTCTCCCCTACTTTTGTCTTCCCTCCATTTTTCTTTTCCTACATTTTAATTTTTTGCTCTTCCTTCTTTCTTCCCATATTCTTTTCTTTTCCTTCTCATATTTTTCTTTATTATTTTTTTTTATCTTATTAATTTTTGTTGTTGTTGTTTTTAATGTTGGTGGTGGTTTGTTTTGTTTCGTAATGTCAGCACCTGTACAACAGTTTGCATGATGTGTTCAGGGTTGAGCCCTGCAGTCAGCCATTCTGAGGGTAGATCCCACCCATGAATAGGGCAACAACAATCAAGACC
This sequence comes from Miniopterus natalensis, assembly GCF_054644295.1. Taxonomy (NCBI): domain Eukaryota; kingdom Metazoa; phylum Chordata; class Mammalia; order Chiroptera; family Miniopteridae; genus Miniopterus; species Miniopterus natalensis. The sequence goes on along the minus strand of NC_142092.1, from coordinate 6,980,569 downwards.
CAATTATAATAGGAGAGACCACATAACCGACACAAGGAACATTCCTAGAGCATCCAGCTCAGGAGATAAAGAGCTGCACCACTGGGTCCCACAGTACACTTACTACATAAGGCCACCTTGCAAAGACTGGAAGTCATAGCAGTTCTATCTCATACATAGAAACAAACACAAAGAGACAGCTAAAGTAAGGAGACAAAAGAAACAAGCCCTGACTGAAAGAACAGGAAGAATCTCCAGAAAAAACATTAAATGAAAAGGAGGCAAGCAATCTATCTGATATAGAGATCAAAGTAATGGTTATAAGGATGCACAAGAAACTTAGTGAAAACTACAACAGCATGAAAAAGGACATAGAAACCTTGAAAAAGAACCAATTGGAAATGAAGAATACAATGGAAAGAATAAAAAGTAGGTTGGGTGAAGTGGATGATTGAATCAGTGATTTGGAATACAGGGTGAAAAAAACACCCAATCAGAGCAGCAAAAATAAAAAGGATTAAAAAGTATTATGATATTTTACCCTGGTTGGTGTTGCTCAGTTGTTAGAATGTTGGCCCATGCACTGAGAGGTTGCAGGTGCGATTCCTGGTCAAGGGTATGTGCCTGTTTTTCAGGTTTAAGCAATCCTGGTCAGGGCATGTGTGGGAGGGAAGCAATCAATGTGTCTCTCTCACATCGATGTTCTCGGTCTCCCTGTCTTGCTGTCTCTCTGTCCCCCTCTCTCTCTCTCCATTCCTCCGTCCCTTTCACTTTCTTTAAAAGTCAATGGAAAAACATATCTTTGAGGATTACCAAAAGAAAAAAAAAAAAAAAAGAATTGGGACAACATGAAACACAAAAAGGATACCAGAAAGAGAAAAAAGCAAGGGATAGAAAACCTGTTTGAAGAAATAATAACAAAAAACTTCTTACCTGGTGAAGTAAAAAGTCACACAAGTTCAGGAAGCACAGAGAGTTCCAATCATGATGAACACCAAGACACATAATAATCAAAATGGCAAAGGTTAAAGACAAATAGGGAATCTTAAAGGCAGCAAAAAGAGAAACACTTAGTTACATACAAGGGAGTTCCCACAAGGCTGTCAACTGATTTCTCAACAGAAACATTTCAGGCCAGAAAGGATTATCATGAAGTATTCAAAGGAATGAAAAACAAGGACCTGAATCCAAGATTACTCTATCCAGCAAAGCTATCATTTAAAATTGAAGGCAAAAAAGGCTAAATGAACTCAACACAAAACCAGCATTGAAAAAAATTTTAAAGGATCTGCTTTAAGAAGAAGAAAAAATATATAGAGATAGGAAGCTAGGTATAAAGAAAATATGGCAGTAAATAGGTACTTAGCAATAATTACCTTAAATGTAAATGGATTAATTGCTCCAATCAAAAGACATAGGGTAGCTGAATGTATAAGAGAACATGACCCATATATATGCTGTCTACCAGAACAAAAGATTCACACTGGCTGAAAGTGAAGGGATAGAAAAAAATATTCCATGCAAACAGAAAGAAAAATATGCTGGTGTAGTAATACTTGTATCTGACAAAATAGACTTCAAAACAAAGGCCATAAAGAGACAAAGAGAGTCACTACATAATAATAAAGGTATCAAACCAACAAGAGGCTATAACCTTGGTAAACTTATATGCACCCAACATAGGACCACCTAAATATATTAAAAAATACTATTGGTAGATCTTAAGGGAGATGTTGACAGCAATACAGTAATAGTAGGGGATTCTACCACCCCACTGACATCGCTGGATAGATCTTCCACACAAAAAAATAACAAGGAAACAAAGACTTTTAACAACACACTAGAAGAGATGGATTTAATTGATATTTACAGATCATTTCATCCCAGAGCAGCAAAATATACATTATTCTCAAGTGCACATGGAACACCACATATTAGGACATAAAATAAGTCTTAACAAATTCAAGAAGATTAAAATCATATCAATCATCATCTCTGATCACAAAGGCATGAAGCTAGAAATCAACTACAATAAAAAGATTCAAAAACAGTAAACACATGGAGGCTAAATAGCATGTTATTAAACAATGAATGGATATGAATGAGAGCAAGGAAGAAATCAAAACTTCCTGAAACAAATGAAAATGAACACACAACAACCCAAATCTATGAGACACACCAAAAGCAGTCCCAAAAGGGAAGTTCATTTCATTACAGGCCCACTTCAATAAGAAGAAAAAAAAAATCAATTAAACAATATACCCTACACCTAAAACAACCAGAAAAAGAACAAGAAAAGTCCAGAGTAAGCAGAAGGAAGGAAATAATAAAGATCAGAGCAGAAATAAGTGACATAGAAACTAAAAACACACACAATACAAATGATAAATGAAACCAAGAGCTGGTTCTTTGAAAAGATAAAGATAAAAGTCCAGTTGATGAACCTTCAACAGAAAGAGAGGATCCAAATAAATGAATTCAGAAATGGAAAAGAAGAAGTAACTACTGACATCAAAGAAATACAAAAAAATTGTAAGAAAAGGTGATGCTAACAAATTGGACAACCTGGGCAAAATGGACAAATTCCTAGAAACATACAATCTTTCAAAATTCAATCAAGAAGAATCAGAAAACCTGAACAGACCTACTACAACTAATGAATTTGAAGCAGTAAGAAAAAAATAACAATCCAGCAACCTGGACAGTGTGGTTCAGTGGTTGAGCATCAATCTATGAACCAGGAGATCAAAGTTGGCTTTCTGGTCAGGGTATGTGCCTGGGTTTTGGGCTCAGTCCCCAGTAGGGGGAGTGCATGAAGCAGCTGATCAATGACTGTCTCATCATTGATGATGTTTCTCTCTCTCTCTCCATCTCCTCTCACTGAAATTAATAAAAACACTTAAAAAAAAGGGGGGGGGGGGAGTAACTCTTTCATGGCCCTTCCTTTGAAAAAGCTCCCAGGAAACAAAAGTCCTGGACTGGATGACTTCACAGATGAGTTTTACCAAACATTCAATGAAGAACTAACACCTATCTCCCTCAAACTATTCCAAAAACCCCAGAAAAAGGGACCCTTCCAAGTTTTATTTTTGAGACTACTATTATCCTAATTCCAAAACCAGATAAATACAGTGCAAAAAAAGAAAATTATAGATAAATATTTCTGATGAACATAGGTGCTAAAATCCTCAACAAAACATTAACAAATCGGATCCAGCAATATATTAAAAAGACCAGCCCAGCCGGGTGTGGCTCAGCAGTTGAGCATTGACCTAGGATCCAGGTGATCGGGGTTCGATTCCCGGTCAGGGCACATGCTCAGGTTGTGGGCTCAATCCCCAGTCGGGAGGGGGGCATGCAGGAGGCGGTCGATCAATGACTCTCTCATCACTGATGTTTCTATCTCTCTCTCTCCCTCTCCTTTCCTCTCTCTGAAATCAATAAAGATATATTTTTAAAAAAAGAAGAAGAAAAAAAAAGACCATACACCATTAGCAACTGGGATGCAAGGTTGGCACCATATTCACAAATCAATAAATATGATACATCACATGAACAAAATGAAAGGTAAAAATCACATGATTATATCAATAGATATAGAAAAAACATTAGACAAAATCCAGCACCCATTTATGATGGAAACTCTCAGCAATATGTGAATAAAAGGATCATACCTCAATATAATAAAGGCCATATATGACAAACCACAACCAACATCATACTCAATGCAAAAACTAAAAGCTATTCTCTTAAAATCAGGAACAAGACAGGGATGTCCGCTTCTACCACTCTTACTCAACATAATACTGGAAGTCTTAACCAGAGTGATCAGACAGAAAGAAGAAATAGAAAGCATCCAAACTGGAAAGGAGCAAGTAAAACTGTCATTATTTGGAGATGAAATGATATTGCACATAAAAAGCCCTAAAGGTTCCACCAAAAAACTACTAGAATTAATAAATTTGGCAAAGTAGCAGGATACAAAATCAATATCCAGAAATTGGAGGCATTTTTATACACCAATGATGAACTCTCAGAAAGAGAAACTAAAAAAGCAGTCCCATTTTCCATTCTACAAAAAGAAAGATATCTTGGAATAAACTTAATCAGGGAGATAAAAGACCTGTTCTCGGAAAACTACAGGACATTGAAAAAAGAAATACAGGAGGATGCAAACAAATGGAAGAATATACCATATTCATGGATTGGAATAATTAACATCATTGAAATGTCCATTCAACCCAAAGCAATCTGTAGATTGAACATAATTCCTATTAAAATACTAAAGTCATATTACACAGATCTAGATCAAATATTCCAAAAATTTATATGGAACCAAAAAAGATCCCAAGTAGCCTCAGCAAGCTTGAGAAAGAATAAATTTGGAAGGATCACAATATCAAATATCAAAGTATACTACAAAGCAACTATATTCAAAACAGTCTGGTATTGGTACAAAAACAGGCATTTAGATCAATAGAACAAAATAAAGAGCTCAGAAATCAACCCATGCTTTTATGCTCAATTAGTATTTGACAAAGGAGGCAAGAGCATACAAGTAAACCCAGTCTCTCCAATAAGTGGGTTGGGGAAATTGGACAGGTACATGCAAAAAACTGAAACTAGACCACCAACTTATCTCATACACAAGAATAAACTCAAAATGGATAAAAGACTTAAATGTAAATGATGAAACCATAAAAATCCTAGAAGAAACCATAGACAGTAAAGTCTCAGACATCTCTCGAAGCAATATTTTTGCCCATATATCTCCTAGGGCAAAGGAAACAAAGGAAAAAATAAACAAATGGGACTCATCAAACTAAGCTTCTGCACAGCAAAAGAAACCACCAACAAAATGAAAAGGGACCTGTATGGGAGAACATATTTACCAATGACACATTTGATAAGGGGTTAATTTCCAAAATATATAAAGAACTTAACACCAGAAAGACAAACAATCTAATTAAAAAATGGCCAAAGGACCTGAATAGACACTGCTCCAAAGAGGACATGCAGATGGCCAAGAGACATGAAAAATTGCTCAAAGACACTAATTATCAGAGTGATGTAAATTAAAATTACAGTGAGGTATCACCTCACACCTGCCAGAATGGCTACTATCAATAAATCAACAAACAAGTGCTGCTGAGGATGTGGTGGAAAGGAAACCCCACTGCACTGTTGGTGGGAATGCAGAATGGTGTAGCTACTATGGAAAACAGTATAGAAGTTCCTCAAATTAAAAATAAAACTACCGTTTGACCCAGTGATTCCACTTCTTGGAATATATCCTAAGAATCCTGAAACACTAATCAGAAAGAATATATGCACCCCTATGTTCATAGCAGCACAATTTACAATAGCTAAGATCTGGAAACAGCCCAAGTGTTCATCAGTAGATGAGCAGTTAAAAAAGCTGTGGTACATTTACACAATGGAATACTATATGGCTGTAAGGAAGGACTTTTACCCTTTTTGAAAGCATGGATGGACCTGGAGATAATTATGCTAAGTGAAATAAGCCATTCAGAGAAAGACAAAAACCATATGATCTCACTAATATGTGTAATATAATGAACAAAATAAGTTGATGAGCAAAATTGAAACAGAAGCATGGATGCCTGGAACAGAGTGACAAGTGTCAGAGGGGAGGGGGTGGAGGGACTGGATAAAAGTAGCTGAAGAGATTGTGAAAGACATATATGTATAGCCCATGGACACAGGCAACAGTGTGGTGAAGGCCAAGGAAGGGGGGCAAGGGCTGAGTGGAGGTGGGCAAAGGGTGTTTCAATGGGTGACATCTGTAATGGCGCCAACAATAAAAACACACACACAAAAATAAAAACAAAACAAAGCAAAAAACAAAAAGAAAGAGGACCCAGGTGGGGATATGCTACTGCAGCTCAGGGTGTGGCAGGAGCAGGGATCTGTGGAGGCTTCAGCTGCCAGGCTCTGCTCACCGCCCAGCCCTCCTAGGCCCTGTACATGCAGCTGTCTCCTCTTGGCCTGGGGCAGTGCCTTGTCCTGGGACTCTGGGACCTCTCAGGGAGCAGGGGCAGAGGGTGGGGTCCTCCCATGTGTTGTTAGATTTAGATCCAGAATCTTCCTCGGGGTCAATCTGAAGCTCTTTGAACTGTGACTCCAGTGCCCACCAGCGTGACTTTGATGGATCCAGTGGGACACTGGTGTCTGGACGTTCACAGAGGACCAACCAAGTATGGTCTGGACAAGCCCCACCTGGCCACTTGGTGTCCCAGTCTCTGACGTCCCACTAACCCTCCTCTCTTTCTTAGGGTGATTCCGGGAGTCCCCTTGTCTGTGACCTCCTCAACACCTGGATTCTGGTAGGGCTGGCCAGCTGGGGCTTGACCTGCCGGCACCCCATCTACCCCAGTGTGTTCACCAATGTCACCTACTTCGCAGACTGGATCAGGGAGACCCAGAGGCTCGCATCTCCTCCTGACCCCACAGCTGCTCTTCCTCAGACCCAATTTCCACACCAGCCTCTGCAGACTGCAGGCTCTCCTGGGCCTGGCACTGCCCTTGTGCCTCCGCAGACCTGGCTCCCGCTGCTGTCTGTGCTCAGGGTCCAGTGGCAGGCCCTGCAGTGACCCCCCGCCCCCACTCCTGCTGTCTGCCTCAGACCCCAGTCTCCATGCCTCCCCTCCCCCAGCCCCACCAGCTCTCTGTGCTTCCTTCTCCTTGGCTTTCCTGTCCCTCAGCAGCCACCCCCCAAACCAAGCCTGAAAAAAGAAAAAGAAATAAAAGTTTCATTTGTTTCCAGTATCTGGTCCTCACTTCCCCTCTCCTGCTCCTTAGTACTCACCGTTCCCTTGGGGCCATTCATCTGGTTCCATGGGCAAGGAGATGGGCCTGGCAAGGAGGCCGTCCCAGGAGGAAGGCAGGGGTGAAACGCTGAGGGAGCCAGGTCCAGAGCTGGGAGAGAGCAGGGTGTCTGCACTCAGACTCTGCTCCTGTTGGGGGAGCACCCAGGCCTTCAGAGGCAGCGAGTCAGTCAGCGCGGGGGTGATGCTGGTACAAATACCTCGAATAACAGATAAAGGAAACATGGGCAGCTAAACAACAGGAATTTATCGTCTCTCAGTCCTGGAGGCTAGAAGTTCGAGGTCACGGTGTGGGCAGTGTTGGTTTCTCCTGAGACCTCTCTCCTTGACTTGCAAACGGCCCTCTTCTCCCTGTGTCCTCAGGTAATCCTCCCTCTTGTGTGTCTGTGTCCTAATGTCCTCCTCTTATAAGGACACCAGTCAGATTGGATTAGAGCCCACCCTAGTGACCTCATTTGAACTTAATCACCCCATTAAAGACCTTATCATCCAACACAGTCACATTCTGAGGCACTGGGGCTAGGGCTCCAACAGATGGGTTTTAGGGAACACAGTTCAGCCCATAACCGGAAGTAAGACATTTAGCCAGGTGTGTGCAATGCAGGGGAGCAAGGGTCTTTCCAAAAGTAGAGAAACATCCCTTCTAGGCCTTGGAGGAAGACTGATTCCTAGTGCAGGTGGAGGGAAGTTCCCAGAGGGCAACTGAGCTAGACTAAGGTCCATGACCCCAACCATGAGGAAGGGAGTCCAGCCTGTGGTGTAGTGGGCTCCCAGATGTGGGGAGGGCCTGGCAGAGTGAGTCAGAAGCAGATAGAGGAGACCAAATGCCAGACTGAGAGCTGAGGTTCAGGCCAGCAGGCCTCAGACCTCTGCTTCTGCATTGACTCCAGTGCCCTCCTCACCTATCCCCGTGGCCCCACTCTCCTGATCTGAAGGGACCCAACCAACTTCCCACCTCCATGGTCCCAGACCCTGTGTGAAGCTCTCCCTCTGTTCAAGGCCCCAGGCTATCCTGCCTTGAGGTGCCCACACATGTTCCCCAATTGGACCCTGGTGTCACCGTTTTTGCTTAGCTTCTCCAGGACTTAGTGGCCAGGCAATAAGCCTTGACACAATGTCCGAGGTCATTCGTCCTGGCAATCTGCCTGACACAGGGGCTTTGTGCAGCCATCAGGCCCCCAGCAGGCCTCACAGTGCACCTAGCCCAGCCTTCAGAATCCCTGAGAAAGTGGGAAAGCTCCTGTTCAGTGCGTGTCTAGGGTGGATCAGATGCCATTGGAAAGATCCAGTGCAAATTCTTTCCAATTCTGCCATTTCCCAAATATCCTAACCCTCACCGGAAGGTGGTCGTAGTTACCAGCCTATTAACACGGAGATCTCACTGGCTTGAGCCAGGAACTTGCTCTGGAACTCCCTTCCCAAGGTAATCTTGGGAGGCCTTGAGAAAGTGTCCACCCAGTGTCCACCCTGCATGGGCATTTCCGGCTGTCTTGGTCTCTGGCCATCCCTCTGGCTGGAGCTCCACCAGGGTGAGACCACTCTGGGTAGCTGTGTGCCCACCACCAGTGTCAGGCTTTAAGAGCTCCCCTGTTTCTAAAGGAGGTAGGTGAACCTTCTCTCCCTTGGTGGTAAACCCAGTTATGGGGTCTCTGGCAGGGTTCCTCAGGCCCCTGGATGACAGTGTGGCTCATACACATTCTCCAATTCACATGGAGAAACTTACGGAGGAGCTGGCAATGTTACATATTTTGACCTAATCTCGGTGGTGGTTGCACAGGGATATAGTCATGTAAAAAGTCACTGAGCTGTACACTTAGGATTTGTGAATTTTACTTTTTTAAAAAAAATTTAAAAAAATATATCTTTATTGATTTCAGAGAGAGGAAGGGAGAGGGAGAGATAGAAACATCAATGATGAGAGAGTCATTGATTGGCTGCCTCCTGCAAGCCCCTGACTGGGGATAGATACCGCAACCCGGGCATGTGCCCTGACCGGGAATAGAAGCCCGATCACCTGGATCCTAGGTCGACGCTCAACCTCTGAGCCACGCCCGGCCATGTGTGAATTTTACTTTATTCAATTCAAATAAGCTACAAACATTTAAGATAATTTGCATGTACCTATAACCACTGATGTTTTTAAAACATGTTTGCAAATCATTTGATGCTCCACCCTTCAAAATGTGCAGCTTAATTCCCCCCCTTGAAGGAAGAGAAGTGATGCTATGTGACTTCTGAGGCTGGGTCCTACAAAGCATGTAGTTTCCCCCTGGCTCCTGGCTCTCAAAATGTTTGCTCTTTGGTAAGCCAGCACCATGTCATGGAGACATTCAAGCAGCCTTGCGGAGAAGCACTCAGAGTAAGGAGCTGAGGCCTCACACAAGCAAACTGTAGCAACTTGCAGTCATGTTGATAGTGGGGAAGGACACGTAATAAAAATAGAGCTACAGTTGTTTAATAATTATTTACAGTACTAACTATAGATAAGAGGTTTTCCTAGGAAACTGGAGGATGCGTTGCAAGAAGAAAAACAGGGCTGTAAAAAGAAATGCATTTTAAAAGCAGACCAAGGACAGGACATGCTTTAGCTTGGTTGCTGTGCCTGGACTCTGACCGCCTCCAGAGTTGGCCTCAGGAACACTGACCATTCTGCAGTCCCAGGAATGGGCTGAGCTGTTTGTAACATCATAGATTAGTCACCTTGCTATTGGACTTTGAGCTCCTGAAGCTGGACTGCAGACCTTCCCCTCCCCTTTCCCTATTGCACTTGAAGCTCACAGCTGCATGCACTTATCTTTTCCCTCACTGGTATATAATCAGCTGACTGGTGAAGGGGATCAGAGCAGAATTTCCAGGGTAACTGACTGCTCTCCCCATACTGCCGGCATTAAAAGAATAAACAAATCCCTTGTGTCCACTATCAAAGTGGGTCAGCCAGTGTGCACATAGGTCCTCTGCCCATGATGACCTCAGATCCCTGAAGCCATCACTAACAGTGACTACAACTCATAAGAGACCTGGAGCCAGAGCTACAAGGTTAAGGTGCTCCCAGGTCTTTGTGCCACAAAAACTGCCAGAGATACTAAATGTTTCTTCTTGTTTTAAGTCAGTAAGTTTGGGGGTAATTTGATACACAGCAATACGCAAGACCTGTCTTCAGGGTTGGGGTTCTCTTTGAGTAGGATATTTCACAACTGTAAATGATTGAAATGTTTGAGGTTCTTTATATTTTAGATTCTAATTTGGAAAAACAGTTTTGAGTGCTGTGTAGAAGGTAATATTTAGATTAAAACATATCTGGGTCTAAAAATTTAAAAATGCAAGTAACATTGTTGGGGGCAGAGATGTTGATCATACTCTGTTAACCATGATTGTGAATGGGGAGAGGGCACCTAATAGGAATAGGACCATAGTTTTCTAATGATTATTTACCTTACTAACTATAGATAAGAAGTTTTCATACAGACCCTGGGAAACTGGAGGATGTGCTGCAAGAAGAAAAACAGAGCTGTAAAAAGATGAGACACCTTGGGGCCTGGATGAGTCCACTGATCAGAAAAGAAAATGCATTTTCAGAACAGACAAAGACAGGATGCACTTTGATTTGGTTGCTGTGCCTGGAGCCTGACTCCCATCTGGGAGTTTACCTCAGGAATGCTGACAATTCTCAGGTCTCAGGAACTGGTGAAACTGGTGTTTAATACCAATGAAAATTAACTATCTTGTTTATCTGACTTCAAGATCCTGGAAGGAGACACATGGACCACAGACCCTGCAGCCATCCTCCCCCAGGCCCTTACCCCTTGCATGTGCCCCTATATAACCAGCCAGGTAATAAGGGAAGGGCAGAGCAGATTTTATGTGGATGAATCCCTCTGCTCTCCCATTTTGCTGGCAATAATGGAATAAACCTTCAACTATGATTCAACCTTGTCTCTGCTTAATTGGTTGAAGTAGCGATAGGCAGCCGGGACCCATTGTGTCCAGTTTCAGTATTATGTTATTAATTTTCTTATTGTTTCTTTCCATTTTTGGACCCCAAGTGAATACAGCCTGTACGTATTCAGAGTCGGGTTGGACCAAACTGCTGAGGGAGATGAGAGAATCAGTGAGGCCCACTCTGAGGCATTTTCCCACAGCAGCAAGCCAAGGCGCCAAGACTGAGGACAGTGTGAGAAAGAACAGAAGGAAACCGCCGCTTCTCTGTGGACAGTTCTCAGCCCCTAACCATTTGTGCCTTAGAGTTCACGTTTCTGTCAGTCATCTTCTTGTTCGTGCATTCGTAGCATCAAGAAGTCAGGCTGCCACTCGCCCAGTGACGAGTGTCTGGTTGGGCGCGTGTCCCGCCCTCGCAGGTGCCTGCCCTGCCGGCTGCCTGTGCTCAGGGGGCACCTTCAGCTTTGGAAAGGGATGCAGCTTGTTGCTGTTACAAGACGCAAGTCCCCTACACACACTGAATGGTCATACATAGGAAATATGCAGCAACCCTCCTTTTTGCTTGATACTCAGTGACTAAGAGAAATTTATTCCCAGCACAATGCCAGACTTGCAGCCTCAGGGCGAGCGGAAGGAAAGCAGCTTCCACCACTGCTTCCACTCAGGTGCTGCTCCTCTCCCTGGGCCCCAGCCTCCCATCCCTCCATGACCTCACCAGCACGTCTGTTTACGAGCCCTTTAAATACGTGCTTATGAGCAATTTTCAAAGGAAAATGATTTAAACTGTCAGTGCTAGGAAAGAGCAAGCACCTGATAAAGGATGTGTAGGAATTCTCCCCCAAACAACCATTAGTGTTACTCTCCAACCACTGGGGGTACTTGAGCATCAATTTTCTCTGAAAAGAAAGGAAAGTTGACAGGACAAGAATAACTACCTGGACCACCAGGCTGTCCTGTGCCTCTGGAGACTGTTATCTCTGCCCATAGGTGTGTCCTTGATGCCTTTCCCATCCCCGTGCGTCCCTGCATGAAGCCCCAAAACACAGACAACTGAGGGGAAAATAAGCAGCTTTAGGTGGTGAAATGCAGGTGTCAGTGGAAACTATTCTTAAGCTGGCAGAGTTAAGATTCAACAAAAACTATTAATTTATAAGGACACAGAAGAAGACAGTTTTTACTGTCAGGAGAGAGAATAAATACTAAATAATGATGATGATGATGATTTTAAAAATCTTGAAAATAACATAAATCCTTTTTCCCAGCTAAACAGCTTGAGTCCTTTTAGAATTAGGTGAAAGGTTGAGAGCACTTAAATAAGATGAAGAAACCTCGAGAAGATTTCTCTTTTAAACAAAGGAACTTTGGAAAACCCAAGAAGGAGGTAGATAGTAAAAGTTGGGAGATGTGTGCATGCACATCTGTGTGAGTAAAGCTGAGCTGCCTACATTCTGCTCCAGTTGGAGTTCTGACAGTTGGCATGAAAAGAAATGAGCTGGGGCCCAGGGAAGAGATGGTGAGGGTCACAGGGAACACACCACTGAGGGGAGCACGTGGTACCTTGATGACACACTGGAGATACAAAAAAGGAAAATCTAATGGGGAGGTGGGAAATGCCAGCCTGAGGGACCTTTGGTTCAGTGGGTTCAAGGCTGGACACAAGCGGTAGTGGCAAGGGGACAGGTGTCAGGGTTTCGTCCATGACCTCATGCAGGCGCCTCCTCAGCCAAGAGCCCACAGGTCTCTGAGCAGGCTCTGACCCTGCAGCCAGAGCATTACGCATTTCATTGTCATTTGAATCCAAGAGATCAGTGTCTTTTGCCCCATATTCTCTGAGAAGAGGGTGGGGGCAGGCAAGATTAGGGAAATCCCGAGGGGCCTAGCCTACCAGAGCCTATGCTCGGAGGCAGAGGGCATCCTAGCTTTCCCCCCAAGATCATGACTTTTCCAAAACCAGGGCTGGAACCAGCTCCCAGACAGTGTCTGTATGAGGACACTACCTTCAGTGGAGACAGAGCCTGGGGACAGCTCATGGGCCCAGGGCTTTTAGGTTTCTGTGCTGCCAGGCAGTCTAGGTCATCACACAATACCTCCTCTCAGATGTGATGAGCCAGTGAGTCAATACACTCACTGAGTAACCACAGAGCGTGCAAGCAGGTGCCAAGTGTTCTGTCACATTAAAGGGCAAAGAATCACAGGCCACATTTCTTTCTACTTCCCATTGCTTCACCCATGGGGCAAAGTGGCCAGAAGCTCTTGATTTATACCACTTCAGGGATGCTGCTAGAATAGAAGTTGCCCCTAAAAATACTGTGATTAATGACATATGGAGCAAAGTGGAGTAAAGAGAGCAGGGTTTTGGCATATTAGGCAGATGCCAGATCTGGCTCAGCTCCAGGCTGAGGGATCTTGGACCAGCTGCTGACCTCTCTGGGTCTTCCCTTCATCTGTAAATTTTGAATGCTACTGTTGATGATGATGCTAATCTTTAGCTCCTAGTGTTATGAATAGCACATCAAGTGTGAAGAGCCATGTGAATGTCAGGTGTTCCTGCTGTAACTCAGGGGTAGAGTCCTTGGTCCCATGAAAGCCCAGAGGCACCCAGTCGGGCCCATTGAAGGGCTTCCTGGAGTCCACATAACACGTTCTCCATGAACTGGGGGGGGTGGGGGGTGGGGGTGCAGACACACCTCCAATTCAGGGGAAAGCCATCTCTAGGCCTCACTGCCAGCCTGGACAGGTGGTTGGGGCTTTTCTGCACACATGGTGGGCAGAATGGAGCTAAGTGCCTTGCAGGCTTATGTGAAATGAGCTCAACTTTACACTAGTTTTTAGAAATTACAAACTGTTGCAGTTGTCTGAGTCTGGAGTCAATAATTTTGAAAACTTGATGACTAGAATAAAAGGAAAACATACTATTTAAAGATTACCTTTCATGCTCCTACTATGTGCCAAGCAGCCCTCTAGGCCCTGAGTGCTGCCCTCATGGAGATCACAGCCTAGCGAGGGAGACAGATACCAGTCATGTCACTCATGCTGGGTGCTGTGCAGCCAAGGGGATGTGTGAAGGGTGATGGGCCTGGTCTTGGAAGGCTTCCCTAAATGAGTGAATTTTAAGCTGATATCCGCAGGATGAGTCACACTTTATAGTGAAAAGGTGGTGGGTGCCTGCTTTAAACAGCACAGACTAAAACTGGAACAAAACAGGGGAAATGAGCATGGCCCTTGTGCAAAGATGACATACAAATTTGTGAAATGTTCCACATTTTTGCACAATGATATGCATGTATTTAATGCCACAGGACTGTATATTTAAATGATTATAATGCTAAGTTTTATGTTAGGTAAATTTTGTCACAATAAAATAGAAGAGGGGTGATGTTGGGAAGGGCCTGTTGTAGGCAGAGGGAACAGCAGGTACAAATGTCTTGTGGGGAGAGGGAGCATGGATGAGAGGAAAGCCAGCAGGGCTGCTTTGTCCAGATGTGGGGGTGTTGTATGGCCCAAGATGAGGCAGAGGCCAGACCACACAGAACCTGAATGTTGACCTGTGTCTGCGACTAGTGGGAGATTGTGGAGAGCTTTCATCAGGACAGTGACATAATTTGTGTTTTAAAAAATCACCCTGGATTAGCATGGAGAGTGGGTGTGTTACCAGCAAGACAAGGAGACCTTGGTTTTTGTCTTCCACAAGGAAAGATTTCAGTCAAGAGACAAAGTGCAGCAAAGCCATCAAGAATTTATGGGCAGCAGCAAAAACACAGTTAGGACAGTGAAACAAGGAAGGGCAAAGAAGTCAGAGTAAAGGGGCTCTTGGAGACAGGTTTAGGGAGTTAGTCCGGGATGAGCTGCCACTGCCCATTGCTCCCATGGCTGCAAGTCTCGTGGGGTCCCTTAGAGTTTAGGAGATTCATGCCTGTGGGGCAAGAAGAGGGAGAAGGGAATGGCATGGGCATCCTCCGTAGAGGGAGCCTGTTCTGGTTCCTTTGTGTTGAGGGTATTTCTTTCTTTCTTGCAGGTGGGGAATCTTAGGGGAGGTCTCAGGGGAGGGTCTCAGTAGAATATCCATCAGCTTTTCAGATGAGCTCTTTCAGGGTTGTGGTCTCTGCTTATTGGTCAGCACCAGGGCAGGGGGTAATTAGTCAATGGAGCTGGTCTTGAGGCAACCAAGGCATCATTTGCCCTGTTTTGCTGCTTTTCTGGGCCTGGAACTGAAATACAACTGAGGCCTAGGCGTTATCTTTAGGGAGGGAAGGTCAGGGTGCCTAAACTTCATGACCAGGGATATGCCAGGAAGGAATGGACACCCTGGGGGTGAGGTCCTTGTTTTCCCAGTTTTTGCCCCTTGCTAGGCATTTGGGGCTTTCATTTCTGGTGACCTTCTGGACCAGGCCCATTGTCCTTGCTCTGCTTGTGTCTCTCTAACTCCCTATTATAGGTGGAGAAACAGTGAATGTGGCTAACCAGTTGGGAAGGTGTAGAGTTCTCCAGGAGAGGGGTGAGTGCTACTTTGAGAGTGTTGAGAAAAGTCAGAGGGTAAATGGATGAACTGGTTGAGGGCTTGCTCTGGGGGTGAGGGAAAGGACCAGTCAAGAAAGATAGCCATGAGTCTAGATTGATGGTGGCACCAGTGACTGGAACAGGAAACCCAGAGAGGAGGTTTGGAGGGTGGATCATGTTTTGGACACACTGAGTTTGTGAGCCTCGGGGAGGAGATCCCTGTACAGGGTGTTGGCTCAAGGCTCACTGAGGCCCACACTAATGTCTGGCAGAGTGTCGGTGATGCTACCTGCATCGCAACACAGTGCTGCTCTCCGAGGCCTGTCTGTCACTTGACATGTGAGGACTCAGAACCACCCCCAGGGGAAAACAGATGGAACACCCAGTCACCCTTATGCAGCAGCCAGGCCTGCTCCCCCGGGCAGCTGGCAAAAACAGCTCCCTTTTCTGAATGGTTGCTCCCAAAGAAGCTTATTGGCTCTGCAACAGACTCTTGACTAAACTGCATGATGTGGTGGTTAAATGGGGTTGGGTGTACCGTCCGGTGTCCATCTCTGATCTCTTAGAGCCAATGCGGGCAGTCTTCAGAGTGCTTCTGAGACGTTGAGGTTAGAGGCAGATCCTGGACACTGGGTGACTGGAGCTAAATTTTATGTCCAGTTACAGGCCTCGTGTCTCTGGAATGGCTGCTTTTTCATTTGATGATTTTGGAAAGTCAAAAACATACACATTTGGGATCCACCTGAGGCAGAAGTAGCTCTGTATTTTTAGACTTCTCACCTCTTTCCCTCTAGCTTCTCTGTCGTCTCTAGGACCACACCAGACTCATTCCGAAGTAACCTCATTCTTTATGCCTCACTGATGAAAGATACATAAAGGATTGGGCTGAACAATCCACTATCAATAAAACAATATTTTAAAAGGCTCTAGCTTTAGGACATATGTCTAGGGAAGTGAGAATGTAATAAATGTAATAAATGATTAGTCACACGTGCCAGAAGAAGTCACACTGGCTGGACTGAGGGGCTATTTTTAATCATGCTCACTGACTGAGTTCCCTCACAGTGTACAAAGGTCGATGGGCCAAATTCTGGGCCAAGTTCAGAACTTTAATGCCCTGGAAGAAGCTGGTCATCACCAATTTAAAAGTGGGTAACAGTATGAATTAACCCTTGAGTTTGATGGTAAATGGACTGAGGGAATTTGTTCATCTAAAAAAATCAACCAAGATGACCTTGATGTGTCCTCAAGAAAATACAATATGATGTAAGGCTACATATAAGTAAATAAATGTTATAAGCATATCTCAGAGAAGCATTATATTATGAAAGCAGAAGGATGGTAGTACAGCTGTAGGAAAAATGGTCAAAAAGTGAGACGGGGGTGTTTCGTCGCTGCTCTGATTCCACAGTCGCCAAGCACCAACATCTTAATAGTTTGGCTCTGATTTTTGACTTTGCCGCTGGTGGAGGAAGAAGTTGGTACAATGATTTTGAATCACCTAATCAAAATATTCTTTAGTGTAGATTGCTACATTGTTTCTTAGATTTGTACAAATTCTTTGATGAGTTTGGTGGGTGCTGGTCGGTTCCATAGCCTCTTATCTGGGTTGATCTTCCTCAGGAGCCCACCATCTGAAGGGTGGTGGTCACTTTAGACTTGCAGTTGACAGCATTTTTCTTTAAACAGAACATTTTGAATTTGAGCATTTGGCCTAAAGTCCCATTTCACATCAGGGCTGGTTTAAATATTCTCTTGGACAATGGTTCAGTCCTAGAGATATCTGCTTTTCTCTTCTACAATATGGTGTCCCAGGGCTTGAAGCTCATATAATAAAAAAACCTGATTGGCTTTTGTCCCTTGTTTCTGGGAGGGAGACTAAATCCTAAGAATTTCCTGAGTATCAGGAGTATATTTGTTATTCATGGGCCCCTTGGATCAGACAAGATGACTCCAAATGGAGGCTGGTCACCAGAAAGACCAGCCCTGTGGTTAGAGGGTTGAGGTTTTGAGGCAGCCTAACATCCAGGGAGGGAAGGGGAGCTGGAGATTGAGTTTGGTCTTGTGGCCAATGATTCCATCAATCATAGAAACATAAAGAAACCCCAGTAAAAAGTCTGGACTGAAGTTGGTGGAGCTTCCTGGTAGTGACGGCATGAATGCGCTGAGAGGGTGATGCATCTTGATTTCATGTGGAGAGGGTATGGAAGCTGTGTGTTCACAACTCTTCCAGACCTTGTCCTATGTACATCTTCATTTGTCTGGTCCTGATTTAAACCCTTTATAATGAAACTGTTCTTATAAATATAGTTCTTTCCTGAATTCTGTGAGTCATTCTAGTGAATTATCAAAACTAAGAAGGGTCATGGGGACCTCCTGGGCTTGTAGCTATTTGATCAGAAATACAAGTGTCCTGGAAATGCCCAGAATTGTAGCTGTCATCTCAAATGGGGACAATTTTGTTGGGAACCATGCAGTTTAACCTGCGGAGCCTGATGCTACCTTCAGGTGTTTGCATTACCTTTGGGTAACTGTGTTACCACAAACAAAGACTGTACTCAGGGCAGGGGAGGAGGTGTGCCTGCCCTCCCCTGGTGTCCCTAGTATCTTTGTTGGGTCACATCTCCCAGGTAAGATTACCTTCCCTTAACCTCGTATCATTTCATGTACTTTGTCTTTAGTGGCATATGTTTTGTTTCTTAGGAAAGACTCATAAATGGATAAGTTGCATTTTTAGTTACTGTTGAAACAGCTTGCAACTTTTCTGTTTTAAGTAGTCAAAATTTATCAGGAGATCTAAAAAAATCATATTTTAACAACTGGTTTCTGTGCATCCACCATCTGGGCTGTTATCCAGGATGATATTGGGCCAAATGATACTGGTGCCCTCTATGAAAAACTAATTCCAGGATTAAACATTTGAAGGGGATAACAGGGGCTCCTCATGAACACAGAAGCTCCGATGCCTTAACATACAAAGGTAGGGAGACAATGTCAGCCTGTGACACAAGATTCCTTGAGCATGGGGTCTGCGGAGGGCATTCCGCTCCACCTCCGGGGCATCTGTCTCCTTGAGAGCAGCAGCTGCTCCTTCGGAAGCAGTTCCGTTCTCCCCGTCCGCACCAGTGCGGGTTCCTCAGCCCTGCCTGCAGGTTAGAATCACCAGGGAGGTTAGATAAAGTGGCCGCAGCTGTCCTTACCTTCGGAAATTCCTGCTGACGTAGGCTAGGGTGTTCTCCTGGGCTCTGCTGGGCATGGCCTCTCAAGGCACTGTGCCCTGTGCTTGCGGCAGCCTGCTGGCTTGGTCAACACCAAGAAAAGGTGTCTCCTTGGCTGCGTGTCCTAATTCACTCTTGGGTCAGGCACATTCTGTCTCACTCTCCGCTTACACAACTAGAAAGAGAGTTGACAGTCTGAAATGCTTCATCTAGTTCTGCAGCTCCCATGAAGCATCTCCAAAACTAATGCTAACAGAGCCAACAACTACCTTATTTAATGAGAACTCACACTGTGCTAAAGGTTTTCCATGCATTTTCTTTTTATTGGCATTTTTAGTGTGAAATAAGACACACACATTCAGAAAGAGCTTACAAACCAACAATATACACCTGAGAGAGTTACCACAAAGCAAACACTCATGTAACCAGTGTTTAGCTAAACAGAAATAAAACATAGTTAACACCCCAGGAACCACCCTGTCCTCCTTCTCACTAACCCTCATTCTCCATCAAAGACGGCCTTCGCCCTGACACTGAAGGTAATGACATCCCTGTTCTTCTGACTGTCTACCACCAAATATGCATTTCCAAAGCTGGGTTTTATCTTGCAGCTGGTCAGCTTCACACACATGGAATCTCACAGGATGGGTTCTTTTGTGCTCAGCTTCTTTTGCTCAATATCACAGCTGTGATTCATCCACATTTTTTTATGTAGCTGTGATTCGTTCATGTTCATTGTAACGTAACATTTCATATCCACTTATCCACTCTTGTTAACATCTGAGCCAATTCCAGATTATGGTCATTGTAACAATGCTGCTACGAACACTTGCATGCATCTCCTGATCCCACAGGGACTGCTGGGCCGTGGCCTCACTCACCCTTCCCTCCAGCAGGCCATGCTGAGCCCTTTTCCAAAGTGGCTGCACCAATTCATGCTCCATTCTCTCACCAACAGTAGTATTGCCAGTTGTCCTCATGCTTGCTGTTTACAAGCCTTCTCTGTTATATGTGACCAAAAAATCCACTCACTCCAAGGCCTGAGTCCTCATTTTCCCAAATGATGTATCCAGATGAACCAACATTCCAATTTTAAAAGAGACCATGTACTTTTTCTCTTGTGGCTCTTCCAAAATTCCTGTGGAGCAGAATTATTGCCACGATCCTGAGGGTGAGCAAACTGATGCATGTAGAGTGTAGCTAACTTGCCTAGTAAGTGTCAGGCGTGAGTTTAGCTCCCAGGTCTGCCTGACTCCAAAGCCCATGGGCTCATGCCCTTAATCCCTAGGCTCACAGTCCCAGCAAGGAACAAATTTATAGATTTCTGTTTCTTTGTTAGTCACTCTCTCGACCACTGTTCCCCACAGGATAGTTGCACATTAACTGGTTCCTGATAATTATTAAATATTTACTTAAAATGCTGTGACTTCAATCGTGGGAAAAGTCTTGGAAGAGAAATGTTATCCGGCCCCACTTAGTAGAAAGTTATCTCTAGTTAGTTTCTTTTAGTTTTCAACCAAGTTTTAACACCTGCACTCAATCACTTGGCATGGTCCTCCCAATCAGAAGACTGCACAGGGGAAAATCAAACATGAGAATTCAAGTTTCATCTGGGTTCCCATGGCCATTGCACCACAGGGTCCTGCCTGAGCTGCACTTGGGAGCATTTAGTTGACTGCACATGGCTGACCCGACAGGAAGAAAGGACAAGCATAGTGTCAACTCACAGTGTGTCATACTACTTCAATGTGTCAGACACAGGGCAATGGAAAATAGAGGGACAGAAGGGGAAGACCAACAAGTGCCGACGAAAGAAAGCTGGAGAAGAAATATTAATATGAGAGTAACTCTAATCTCTGTGATTTCTTTGTTGCACATAAGGAACATTTCCACCCCACCTACAGCTACATTGCTCAGTCTTTGGTACTCACTCTGAGGGGCAGTCCTTGCGTTCTGCTTACATTCAAACAGTCTTATTGGAAAGCTTAAGGTTCTTCTCTTCTGCTTCTGGGTAAAGGAAAGCAGTATTCATCTAGTGTGAGGTTCACCAGAGAAGGTTCACCTTGAGCTCACCTTGAGGTATCACCATTGATTCTGAGGTTTTGCACCAAGTTTAGTTTCTCTTGAGTCCTGGCTCTGTCCTCACCTGCCAGGCCTTGTGTGTTAAATTAACTGCAAGAGGAAGTAGCAGCACATGTTGGTTGACCTGGATCAGCTTGAAGTCTCCACCATGGACAAATAGAAGTTTTCCAGGAGGTGGCGCTGCAGGTCCTCTCTTAGTGGAATCTCCAAGGGACAGGATTCCAGCAAAAAAAGTGAACTTTAGAGAAAAAAAGTTGACTACTTGGTCTTAAAATGTTCAGCCTGCTTCTTTTCTTCCTCTTATTTAAACTAGAGAAAGAGGTGAAAAAGAGAAGTAGAGAAAAAAAATAGAGTCAAGGGAGAGAGAGAGGGAGGGGAGAATCAAGGTTTAAAATGCTCCAGGACTCAGCCTCCCCTAGCAGCTCACTCAACTTCCTGAGCTGTGGGGCCCTCCGAGGAGGGGCTCTGTGAGGAGGCCTTCCTTTGCATTGCATTTTTGGTATATAGTACTTTGAATTTTTATCTTACCATGGGTATATGCTATTTGAAGTTTTTATATACTGAAATAACCATGCAACTTCCCAACACCTCTTTAGTGCTCTGGGGTGACGATAACACTTTCACACACATCTATCAGCTCAGAGCAAAGGGAATCTCCCCTCCTGTCTTTGCTGTGGGTGAGGGATCCCAAACCTCCACTGTAATACTATTGGCACAAGTTTCAACTTATTTGTGCAGCATCTGTCTTATTTGCTTAATATAAAAAAAAATTCTCAGTTTCTCTTACTTAAGTAAATGTGTTATTTATTTTTACTTTAAAAAATTGATTTTTAGACAGAGCAAAAGGGAAAGGGAGAGAGAAACATCAATCTGTTCTTATAGACGGCTAGCTATTAATCAAGGAAGAGCACAGGGGAATCAGGTATTAATAAATGTAATCCCCTGGGGGGCACAAGCCTGCTCCACTAGGAAGCTACAGCTTCGCATGCTCTGCAGGCATCCTCTGCCCTTGGACCTGATACCTCAAAGACAGCGGGAGAAAGGCCCCTGCTGGGAGCCTGCACAGAAGAAGCCAAGATGAGGACCACAGAGGCCTGTCAGCCTCGCCTGGAAAGGACGGGATTGGATGAGGGACACAGAACCCGTGATGATCTGGGAAATGGAGGGTGGGCCCAGCACAAGCTCACGACAGCTTAGGGAAGTTCATCGGTGAGTTTGAAGAAACACCTGGTGTGTCCAAGCCTGAGATAATATAATCAGCCCAACAAACAAGCCCTCCCCCCCTTCCTTCCCCTCCCCTCCTCTGCCCTTCTGCTCCCTTCTCTCCCCCCCTCCCCTCCCCCTCCCCCTCCTGCACTTGCCCCTTTAGGTGCCATTTTCTAGTAGCCATGGGGCCCTAGCAGCTGCCTGCCGCCCACAGCAACCACAAGGCCTCCAAAGGACTGAGCTTTAGTGTCGCACAGGATCTCTGGACACTGGCCTTTGCTCCGAGCTTGATGAGCACCAGGCTGGGCTTTTTCCATGGCCGACTGGACGGAGATGAGACGTTGGGTACCTAGTGGCAGCCTTCCATTTCCACCCAAAATCAATCTCACCACGCCACAGTCTCCCATGCATGGGCCCCTGGAATGCTTTCCCTGCGACTCCGTGAAAGAACACGCTTTGCACTGCCAAGAAATCCAGGGGATAAAGCCTGTTCCAGGACCTCTGTGCCCACCCCCTTCTCTCAGCTTTGCCTTCCCCTGAGTTGGCTTCCTCCTTGGGCAGCACTGTCCCCATGGTGACCGAAGCAGTTCCAGGCTCCATCATGACTGCTGGCAGACCCAGAAACTCCTGCTTTCCCCTTCCCTGCAGTTCCAGTTCAGGCCCAGGGCCATCCCTGAGCCAATTTCTGATGGGTCAGGCTGGTCCACAGGCCTGGGGGTGGCTTAGCCCCCTTTACCACAGGAAGGTGAGTTACAGATGGGCATCTTCCCTGCACCCATTTCAGTCTGTTATAAGGGAAGGGGGGTGGGGATTGACACGGGCCAGGCAAAACCAATAGCTCCAATATGAGGGAGGTGCTGTGAGCCACCCTTTAAGAGCAGCTCTAGTTCTTAGAATTTATCCTAAGCAGATAATTGGACAGCCATGCAAAATATATATGTATATGTAGGATGTTCGTTGAAATGTTGCTTATAATAATAACTAAAAAGTCTTTAAAAAGAGAATTGTTTAAATAAATTATTGACATCCAAACACTCTGCAACCATCAAAAAGATGATGTGAGTGTATAATCATTAATTTTGAGATGTCCAGACACACTGATGAATGAAAACACAGGTTACGAAAATTATTTGTGGTAACATTACAATTTTGAAAAATTATTTATCTTTTTTATTTTACTTGAATAAAGAGATGCTCCATAGTTTTCTAAATACTCTATTAGCAGTGTTTATTGCTGCACAGTGGACTTTGGCTAATTTTTACAAGCTTTTCACTTTCTTGAATTTTTACCACGAACACGTATAATAAATTGGAAAAAGTACAATTATTTATTCTTTTCAAAGAGAACTCTAATGTAATGTAAGATTGTCAGCATGGGGATCCTACTTCTGCCTTTAGAAGCTGTATGTTCTCAAGGAGCAAGTTGGCCAGTGGAGGCTGAGGGATGGCCTGGAGCTCCTGGATCCTAATGTACTGTCCCCTGTCCTTGTCCTGGTCATCTGGGGAGACTGGCTTTGTGCCTTGCTTGCCCTTCACCAGCGGTCCCGTGCTCATGGTGTTGGTGAGGTGGCCCAGTGTTGGAAGTCATCCTCCGGTTTTCCCTGCAATCTGTGGGTGCTGCCCATCTCCTGGGAATGCCTAGGACAGGAAATCTTCTTTGACCAGTGTCCCCCCCACCCCCTCCCTTCTCTGTGTCTCTTGTAGCAAAGCATCTGTCTCCTGCTCTCCTGACTGGGCACATACCTTCAGCTTATCTGCACCAGAAGCAGCTGGGCGCTTGGGCATTGGTCTGAATTCTTCTCGATTTTACCATTCAATTGGTGTGTGAAAAAAGACATGTTCTGCTTTCATTCCTTCCATCGCTGCTACTGAATCATTGTCCAAAAGTCAAAAGGCCCTTGGTTGCTACGCGTGGGTCAAACATGAGTAAGCTGTGGTTCAAGTTCAGTAAAGCCTTTCTGAGCAGCTGAGCTCACTTCTCAGTTGGTACATTCCAAGGTTTTGCCATTTTCCAGCCTCCATTTCCCACAGGGTTACTAAAGGAAAAGTGCTAATTAAGTTTGAAATAAAAGCTGAAAGTATCGAGGTGTTTACCTTGCATCACAGCATAAGGCACATTTTCCCGTTTCCCCTCGACTCCATCCCCTAGGCCGCCCTCTTGTTTGTCCTGTCGCTCCCCTTGAACAGAGGGGAGGGTCACAGACGGGGCCTGTTTTCCAGTAGGGCTGTCTGGCTAATCGCAGTTTTAGCAAAGACAATCCCTAACATCTGTAGAGTGCATTCTCCACACTGCTGCCAGGGTGGTTTCACTCAGCTACTAAGACCAGATCTTAGCAAGTTACTGCCCTGCTTAGAAACCTTTGATGAGTCTCCATTGCTCCTGTGATAAAGGCCAAAGTCCTTAGCCAGCATTTCAAGGGCTTCCCCATTTAACCCCAACCTGCTCCCCTTTCCTCCCTCCCCCCCCCTTGCGGACAGCAGGGCTGATTCCTCAGGGATGCTACTGCCCTGCCTCCCGGACCTCACTGTCCCCGTGAGGCCTCCACACCTCCCCCAGCTGGACCCCACAGCAGCACTGTGCTCTTCTTACCACACTGACTCAGTCTCCCCCCTTTATTGAGGTATAACTGACAAATAAAAATTGTATGTATTTAAGGGGTAGAATGTGATGTTTTGATACACATAGACTTTGTGAAATGGGTAACAAAGTCAAGCCAATTAACATTGGCATCACCTCACTTAGTTCCTTTTTTTTGTTTGTCCAGTAAGAACTCCAAAGATCTATTGTCCTACAAATTTCCAGTACACACTACAGTATCATTAATTCCAGTGCTTGCTAGGGGCTGGGGTGAGGGAAGTGGGGGGATGGACAACATTTCATTTGTTCAGAAAGACTAAACTCTAGTGACCAACTCAGTTTTAACTGTTTGTCTTCTCCACTGGAGCCCACACCCTCTGGGGGAGCCCTTCCCAAGTCTGGCTAAGCTTCAAGATCCTCTGGGCAGCTTGATGAAAATACAGAGATTCCTGATCCCCACACCAGGCCGGCAGAATGAGAATCCCTGGGAGTGGAGCCCAGGGCTTCATCCATTGAAAAAAGTTTTCCAGGTGATAGTGGTCAGCAGGCGGGTTTGGTAACCGTGGCCCCAGGATGGGCCATCATTTCCAGTGGGCCCAGCCCAGTACAGGAGGGATGGAAGGAGGCAGAGAGCTGAGGGACCCAGGCCTGGCTTGGGGCCAGGGCCTGCTCTGGGGGCTTTTACCTCTGCTCCTTTCACCTCAGCCACCAGGAGAGACAGAGGATGGTGTGCCCATCGCAGAGGAGGAATCCTCAGCCCAGGTCCCCAGTAACACAACCAGCTTTGCTGCCTCTCTAGGCTCATATTCTTTTTACTTAACCCATGTTAAGTAAATGTTAGTTAAGACAAATTCTCATCTTCTTTTAGGGCCTCCATGCCTTGCTCCCCTACATGCAGTCCCACTGCAAGACCTAGCCACTCTGCTCACACCTCAGAAACGGCCTCCTCAGTCTTTTCTCGCCTCCTCGGGCCTTCCCCCCTCTAACCCATTTCCCAGCTTCAGCCACGTGATCATTTAAACTTGAAATTCTGCCAAAGCCACTCTGCTTATGGTACCTGTTACCACATGCAAGCTTTTCATGGTCACACAGACAGATATGTCTATTTTTCCTTTATAGCCTCTAGGTTTTCAGGCTTAAAATGGATGCCTAGGCAGGCCTTCCTGCCCTCTGCACTCCAACGCAAATGACAATCCAGGGGTTAAGCTTTACAATGTATAAAGAGTTTGTACACACTGACATAGAAAGACCACCTCAGAAAAACGGGCAATAGGTCTCCATAAGCAAATCACAGATGAGGAAATTAAACTAATAAACAAACACATGGAAAGAACCCTCAATCACTCGAGGTCAAAGAACAAAGTGATGTCACTCTCCATCCCTCATCCTGGAAGACATTAAGAATAGCTCATACTTATTGCTGGCAGTGAGGCAGGGAGAGGGGTCCTCTCCTAACTGCTGGTTAAGTGGGGATTCCACCGGCCTTTCTGGAAGGCAGTCCAGTAAGGTGGTGCAAGCAGGCACTGCAACACTTTCTTCTGACTTCCCATTCCTGGGATCTACTTTCCAGAGCAAAACCACTAGTATAAGTTCCTGCGACAAGAGTGTTTACTGCTGAATTCTTCAAGTAGCAAAACCCGGGAAATTGGGTGACTGTCTCTGAAAGAATTGTTGACTTTGTTATGAAGCGTCTGCATCATAGTAAAATATGATCCCGTGAAGTATGTAGTGGAGCTAATTGACCTGAAACATTGACATAAGGTGCAGTTGAGGGAGGAAACCAAGATGCAGCCGCGTGTGACAGGATCCTGTTTTGTAAACGCTTCCACACAAACACACTCACACAGAGCCTTTTAGATGCAGTTAGTATGTGTGAGTGTCAGTGTGAGTGTGTGTGTCTGTAATGGCTACGTGAGCACAGAGAATACTGCCTGAGGGCCCACACTACCTGTTAACGTGGGTTAGGGGGATGCCAGGGTTGCTGGCGGGTAGAGAAGAGACAAAGAAGGGAGGGGTCAAGCCAGGACAGAGCAGGTAAGCTTAATAGTAAACTGTAATAAGTCACACTGGCATGCATGATACGATCACACTTACGCACTTTTATAAATTATATACATGTGTGCACGTGTAGTACAAAATCTAAAAATGTAGAAATTCAAATCCAATCAGCTCGCTCTTCCTAAAACCTCTCAAGGGCCCCCTGTGACCCTGTGGGTCGATCCAGAGTCTCCAGCCTGGGCTCCGCAAGCCCCTGCTCAGCTATCCACCCTCCTTTGAGCAGCTCCCCTCCTCACTGTCATGGGGGCACCTTCCCTGGGACCCTGGTCCCTGCCCTGCAGCCTTCGCTCCTCTTCAGCTCTTCACAGAGGCTGTTCTTCTCTGCCAGGGGCATTCCTCCATTTGTTTTCCCAGATGACTCTTGCTCCCTTTTATAGGTCTCAGCTTAAGCACCAGTTTCTCAGGGGACTTTTCCTGACCCCCAACCCTGTTATGACGTAGGGGGCGGGAAGGGCACTGGGTGCTAGACCTGTGGGGTCACACTGGACTTGGGTTCAGCAGCTTTGGTACTCGGATTGTGGCTAGGAAAGAATTCAGAGCCATGACTACAACTATAAGAAAACATTTATTTAGAAAATCACAGAGGTAAAGGAAGGGCCCTTGGAGCTTGGGAGTGAGGAAGTTAATGGTAAGGCGTGGGGGGGGTGGGGGGGAGGGGGGAGGGGAGTGGGACGGGAAAAGCGAGGCCCTGCTCTGGGGAGGGAGAGAGAGCTGGGTCCTCAGTCCTAAGGGTGGAGATTTTTTTTTTAAATCCTAACCCAAGGAGTGAGGATGTGTTTTTCCATTGATTTTAGAGAAAGTGAAAGGGATAGGAAGGGAGGCAGGGAAAGAGACAGAGAAACAGGAGGTGAGAGAGACACACTGACTGGTTGCCTCCCCAGGGGCCTACAACCCAGGTACATGCCCTTGACGGGGAATCGAACCTGAGACCTTCTGGTGCATAGGACTACACTCTAACCACTGAGCCACTCCAGCTGGGGCTTAAGGGTGGAGATTTTAGGGGAGGTCCCAGGGGATGATCGCAATAGAATATTCAGCAGTTTTCCAGGTGTGTCCTTTCAGGTTTTGGTCTCCACTGATTGACTGGCTGGCACCAAGGCGGGGGTCATTATTCAATGCAGCTGGTCCTGAGGTCGGCTGTGGCTGGTTTTTTTGCTCTTCTGGGCCTGGAGCTGAAATACAACTGAGACCTAGATGTTACCTCTAGGGAGGAAAGGTCAGAGGGTCAAAACCTGGTGACCAGCAATATGCTAGGGGAGGAAAGACCACCCTGGGGGCAAGGTCCCACCCTTCAGTGGTCCTTTGCTAAGCACCTGGGGCTTTCTGCCCTGGGGACCTACTGTGCCTGGCCCACCATCCTTGCTCTGCTCACGTCTAACTGCCGACCACACTTAGGTGCCTTGATATATGTTCCCAATGGTTCTTTGTCCTTACTAAAATTCTATTGTATTAATAGCCTCTTTTCCTCAAACTTTGCACAAATTTCCCCAGCTGTACTTTACTATTTTACTGTTTGTTGTTTCTGGATTGGATAAGAGTCCATAGCAGGGTCTTGAGTGTTGCCTGGACCTTGTAACTGTGGTGACGTGGAATCACCCCTCCAACCCTCTTGCCTCTCAGCCATGACGGGCCCCTTTGGTTTTCCAGGGGCAGCAGTTTGTGCCACCAGAGGGCGTCCCTAACCCTGTATCAGGTTATCTGCCACCTCATCCCGGGAGCCATCTGTGTCCTTTGGCTGCCCAGGGTCCCCGCCCTGCTCCTGTCCCCTAGAGAGGGATCCCCGGGCAGAGGAGCCCCGGTTGCTGATGGGGCCCCTCCCGCCCTGTGATCGTGACCTGGGCCTGTGGGGAGCTGCAGTGAGGGTGGCTTGAAGTCCCTGAACCTGTCTGGGGGCAGCTGGGGCTGAAGTTGCTGTTGCACCTGAGAATTAACCAGGACAGGGAGTTTACACGAGGCACACACAGCGAGGGCACGGCAACCCCGTTGTTAGGCATTATCCTGTTTTCACCGCCTGTTTCTAATTAAGCAGGTTTATGAGAAAAGCAACCCAATGCACATAAAGAGAAACAAATATTAGTTCTGCTTATTTTCAAACTCTATTGTTAATAAAGTCTTCTCTTTATAATATTGCTTCATTTCTGTAAGTGGTTGAATTTTGTCTTCACACAAAGGTGGGGGGGCAGGAAGAGAAGGTTGTGACTGTTTTCCCCAAAGACAGAGGGGAGCCCGATTCCCATCAAGATCATCGCCCTGGGTCAGCTTGGGCGAGGCCTTCAGCTTCCAAACCAAGAAGAAAATGCGAAAGTCACTTTACTGCACAGACCTTTGAAACTGGGGCAGTCTAATTCCAAGAGCTTCTCAGTAAGCCACCCGAGCGTCCTGTGGCGTTGGCAGCCACCCTTGCTCTGCGGGGAGGAACTGGGTGAGAACTCCCTTCAGTGGGGTGGGGGTGCGGGCGGCTCACAGGTAAAGCTCACAAGTGGGTGAACAAACAGTGTCCTGCTCAGGAGTCAGCATAACGGGGTGTCGGCTTTGCTCCTAGGGAGTGCCCTCGGCGGCTCGGTGGCTCTGAGGCGCCGGGCGCAGGCGGGCCCTCAGCCCACGCTGCCCGCCTGCTCCTGCTTCCCCTCGGGGTTGTCCAGCCTCCGCAGCCTCTCCTCCAGCCGCCGCCTCCACTCTTCCCTGAGCCTGCGGAGGGACACGGGACACAGGGTCAGGGCCTGTCCTCCGCCTGCTGCTCCAGTGGTGCTGTGCCTTTAGCGAGCATTGTGAGGGGAAACATGACTTTTACAAATCAGTGAAAAGCTGAATAGGCAAGTGAGCCAAGTCTATGAGCACAGAATCCCCCACAGCGATTCCTTCCCAAGCTGACACGGGGACTCAGAGTCACGTCCATCCGAGTCCCAGCAGGACGTTTGTAGGTAAGAGAAAGCCGATTCCAGACTCTAAATGCAAAGGCGAGGAAAGCGGAGCAGCAAAAGCCATTTTAAAGAGGAAGAAAGTGGGAGAACTCACAGGACATGACTTAGAGACTTACTGTAGGGCCACCACCATCGAGACAGTGTGGCGTCGGTGCAGGTCCATTCCCGACAGATCGTGGATAAAACAGTCCAGAAACACATGGACACCAGCAAGGCCAAGTGATTTGACAGGGGGCAAAGGCCGCTCAGTGGCGGAAGGCACAGATATACATGTATATATACACACACACATATATATGTATATATATACACACACACACATATATATGTATATATATATACACACACACATATATATGTATATATACACACACACACATATATATGTATATATACACACACACACACACACATGTGCATATGTCTATATATATAAACAAACGGGGCTAGGACATCACACACCCATATTCAAAAGAAAAGATGGACTTGGATCCATACCCCACATCTTATACAAAATTAATCATAGATCTAATGCAAAATGTAAGACTGAGACTGTTAGGAAAACCCCACAAAATGATGTCATTATTTCCCTTGGGGTACGGGAAGAATTCTTTGAGAACACAAAAGGGGCGATTCATGAAAAAGAACATTTGGGACTTAAATTTGTTCTGTGAAAGACGCTGTAAAGAGAATAAAAGACGAGCCACAAACAGAGATGATATTTGAAAGTCACACATTTTGGGACTTGTTTCCAGAATATACAAAATTTCAAACTCAATGATAAGAAAATAAACAACATAAATACATAACAGGTAAAAAATTGAGGTGCCACCCATCTCACAGAGTGACCAAAAGGGACAAACAAACGAAAACAATCAAACACCAAAAACCCACAGCACAGAAAAACATAGGAACAAAATTTTAAAAACTCTCACAGCGAAAGCCCAAAGGAGCACTGGCAAGGACACTGGGCCCCTGGAACCGCCCTGCAGGGCTGTGGGGGTGCAGGCGGCAGGGTCAGGCTGGGAAGCAGTTTGCAGTTTCTTATCCAGTTAACCCTACGTTTACCACTGACCAGTCACCTCAATCCTGGGTATTTACTCAGGACACATGGCACCTCATGTTCACACAGAAACCTGCATGTGAACGTTCATAGCAGCTTTATGTATAGGCGCCCAAACTGGAAATCATCAAAGTGTCCTTCAGCTGAGGAGCGACTGAGCAAATCACGACACGTGCATGTCACAGAATAGTCCTCAGCGATGAGGAGGGCGGGCGATTGAAACACTCCACAAGAATTACCCCAAGTTCGCTTTGCTAAGTGATAAAAGGCAGACTCAAAAGACCACAGACTGGACAGGTCATTGATGACATTCTGGAAAAGCAAAACTGGAGGGACCGAGGACAGAGCAGTGGTGGCAGGGACTGGGAGTTCGCAGAGGAGTTCCTCATAAAAGAGCAGAATGGGGAACTTTCTCAGAGAGATGGAACTGTGCTATGTCCTGACTACTGTGACTGGTCATCCCGAGCACTTAGCAAAACTCACAGAACTGCACAGAAGGAGAAAACGAGTGCACGGTGCTCACGTGTCAATTAAGAAGAAGACAATCTATAGTCAAATGAGCAGAGCAGGCAAACTGGCTCTTCCAGGAGCAGCAACCCAGCTGTCTCCCATGCAGAGGAAAACCCCAACCAAACCTGTAGCTAATTAAGTTCAGTTCAAAGCAGCCAGATTCCAGTTTCACTTGTTAGATGAAGAATGATTAAGTTTGACAACACCCAGTATTAGCGACCCTGGAAATGGGCACTTCCTGCTCAGGGTGACGGTTTAAATCAGTACAGCCTCTTTGCAAGACAAGGAGGCAGTGTCTATCAAGTTTTAAAAACTAATTCTTTGACCTAACATTTTCATGTCTATGAGGTTATCCCATAATATTTGTCCATATTTGCAAAAATGTATATACAGATATCCCTGTTGCAGCACTGCTTGTGAAGCCGGAAAATGAGAGACAACCTACCTGTCCTTCGATGTGACTGGCTAAATAAGCTGTTACATCATGACACTGGAAAACATTAAAGAAGACCCGAATGCGCTATCTTCTTAGATAGACTAAGTTTAAAAAGCAAGGGGCAGAATAGTGAACATATAGTCCTATTTTACATAAAAATATTGGATACATGTTTATCTTCTATTCAAACTGGAGCTTTAGGGAGAGATGTATAAGAAAGTGTGGACTGTGGTGATCTTCGGAGGACAGGTCTGGGAGGCTCCCTGGGAAGGAAACTCACTTCTAAATATACATCCTTTCTTGATGCTTGAATTGAAAACATATACGCGTGTGTTAATTTCTTAAGATTAAGGATAACCAAAATGAAAAGACTGGATAAGTGCTTTGACTAGTTTTCTAGGGCTTCCATAACAAAATCCCAGATTGGGTGGCTTGAGCAACAGAAGTTTATTTCCTCACAGTCCTGGAGGCTGGAAGTCCAAGATCAAAATGCCAGGAGGCTTGGTTTCTCCCAAGCCCTTTCTTTGGCTTGTAGATGGCCTTCAGGCTCCACCCTCACGTGGCCTTTCCTCTGTAAGTGTGCATGCCTGGCGTGTCTTTATGGGCCCAACCCCTTCTTTTAAGGAGGACAGTAGTTCTTGGATTCGGGCCCATCCTAAAAGTCTCATTTTAACTAAAACAGCACTTTTAAAGGTCCTGTCCCCAAATATTGTCACATTCTGAAGTATGGGAGTTAGGGCTTCACATATGAACTGAGGGGGGCATGATTCAGTTCAGAACTGCTAAAGCCCAATAATACAGTCTATTACGGAAAAATTAATATTCAGTAAAAAACTTAAAAATGGATGCAACCTTATATTCCACTCTTGTAAATCACCCTAAAATGAGTGTAATAATACCGCCTACTCTTTCCATGTTCGTCTGTTTTCTTCAGAGAGATTCCCGGGGTGAGTTACCTGGGGCATAAATACTTCGAGGGCTCCGGGAACCTGTTAGCGAACTGGCTCCAGGAAGCTTCTTACTTAAAACTGCTCAGTTTTGGGCGCAGGAAAGAGTGCAGAGGACCTGTGTGCCAGCCTGCTGTTTGGTGGTGGGGCAGCGTAAGCAGATTAGCAACCGAGGACTGGGAGTTAGAATATTGAGAGGAGTAGGGACACGGGAAATGTTGAGACACTGGTTGTAATCCTCCTTCTGCCTCAACCTAAAATGAAAGTAAATGACATGAACATAGTCTGCCTGTTTGAAAGGGGGGGAAACATGGAACTGGGGCTCTCCTGTTAGAGGGCAGCTGGTTCACACGTAGATCTTTCCACGTTTTACTTAAGCAGTGATGACTTATTGAGCTTATATGGCCTTCTATTGATATCCCCCTATGAGTAATTCCCATAATTATATTTCTTCATTATGATCATTAAATATTCATTCCATAGTTTAATTTTTAACTGACCTCTCCAATGTGGAGGCTGTCTTGGCTTACAAATGCTTGTTAAACACAGCTAAGAGGTCCTTCTACTAAATCTGCCTCCAAAAATCCACAAATTTCATCAGTGGCATCTTTTGAGGCTCACTAATAAGGGTGCTGTCTGTGTGTTCCATTGAGCTGGAGGGACTTCTTAATATAACATGGATTCATTCATTAATTAAAGGGGCATTAACTCTTCCTTGGTGTGGTGGGCATGAAAATGTGTCCTCAGAGATCCTGCTGGCCGGTGGCCTTCTTTTGTAAATAAAGTTAGATTGGATACAGCCCTGCCCATTTGTTGACACACTGTCTACAGCTGCTTTCACGCAGCAATGGCAGAGTTGAGTAGGTGCGACACAGACCACGTGACCCACAAAGTCAAAAATATTTACTGCCTTGTTGTTTACAGAAAATGTTTGCTGACCCCACATCTGCATTTAGGTAGGTGATGGAGAACATCTTAATAATGTAGGTTGAACTTAGAAGTCCGCACTGTCTGTAGCTACTGTGTTGAGACTAGCAAAACAAAGGGGAAAACTGGTGGAAATGTTCTTCCAGAAGCAGAAAACTATTACCTTCAATGATGTGGCCTCTTTGCTAAATTGGATCGTAATTAAGCATTTGTCTGATTTTGTCAAATCCTGGTTGAATTGCAACTGTAGGTTGGCTATAGATAGAAGAGGTTGGCAAAAACCAACAAGAGCATGCCATGGGAAGACGCTGGCTGTATGGAATTCATGATAAAGAATACTGTGTAGTTTCTTATTCTTTGAAAATTGCTACACATCCTTTACGCCAGTAAAATCTGTAATAAACTCATGCACCTATATACGCTGCATGGATACATCTCTTCCACAGAGCCAGTTGCTCACATTTGCCAGCAGTCCACAACGCCCGGCCCATCTTTCTCACAGGTGCTTCCCCAGTGAGTCCCACACCCGTCTAATCTCGCCACGCCCTCCGCTCTTGGAGGACCCAAATCAACACATTTAGAATGATGAATTTATTCCAGGAACAAAACTTAGAATCTGGGATTTAGATTCACTTATTCACTTTTTATAGACACCATCAACTACTATTTATTGCCAGATGCTGAAGGACTCAGGATCTCCTCTATCCAGTTTGCCTTTACATAGTGTTTTTTAAATATTTAGACTGTTTGCTGCCCCTTTCTGGTCAGCATCTTTCACTGCTGTGTCCCTTCCATTTATCTTTGGGTGGTGAATATATGTGAATATATGTACCTTTTACCTTGTAGTAAGAAAGGTCAATATGAGAAAGACCATACTTAAAATTTGGTCTACGGACTCCTCTTGCTCCCCCGGGCTCTTGGGGACTGCAGCCTCTAACGGGGGTTCCACTAGCACATAGAAAAGCCTGGGTTTGCTCGCGGGATAAACAGGAATGGAGCTGACTGGTGGCAGAGCTCGTCTCTGGGGGTGGAGAGAGGCTGTTAGCCCCCGGGGCCGAAGAAGGTCTTTGTAAGTCAATGTTGATGCAGCACATGAGTGACATGTTTTCAGAGCAGCATCTCAGACACACGCAGGCAGGGGACTTGCGGCCTTGCTGAACACGCGGCGGCCACTCCACTTGCCAGCGGACATCTGGGCAGACAGACATTGTGGCGGGGCTGTTCCCAGTTTAGGATCAGGAAGCCCAGACACCCTGACACCCTGAGGCAATCATGTGCTGCAAGGCTCTGCCCATTGAGAGCAGGTGCCGGCCCTTCGATTCAGAGCAATGTTGACACACGTGAGCCACGTCTTAACACTGAGGTAAATGTTCCCCTCTGAGCTAGAACAAGTTCATTTGCCAATGAGGAAAAGACCACATTCGCCTTCCCCCAAAATCTTAATGTGTATAATCCTGGATGTGGGATCTCTCGTGCTTATACATACCTGTTGACCTAATCCTGAAATTTACGATAATCTCACGGGCTGGGGACTGCAACAGAGGAGAGTGGGGCAGATATTTTTTAGTTCATCAAGATATAAACAACAGAACCTCCTTTTTATTAACATAAAAATGCTTATCTTTATCTTCAGGTCATTGGTTCTCACTTGGGGTGACTTTACCTTCCAGGGCACATTTGTTAATGTCAGGAGATATTTTGGTGCCAGGAAGGGGCAAGGGCATCCTACTGGCATCCAATGTTTTGAGGGATGCTGCTCAACACTTTACAAAGAACAGGATGGCTCCACACCAAAGAATAACCTGGCTCTAAATGTTAAGTGTGCTGAGGCTGAGAAACCCTGGTACAGATTGTAGGGAGACTATGAGCAGATGAATGAATCGTGTCTTCAATTTTCTATATTCTTGATATTCTGACATCTTAAAAAGCTTGCTGGCCACAGAAAGGCTGCCTGTCCAGGGCTTGCTGTCTCTCAGAGACACAAAAAGGCTTGGCTGCCAGCATCTAAATCAGTCCTGCGCCTGAGGCCCCCACTCCTTCCTTATCTAACTGTCATGCGTGAAGCCATACTTGTCCTGTCCTAAGTCATTCCCGGGCCAGGGACCAGGCAACTGGGGACCACCAGGATAGACTGTCTAAAGCCCTCTGGGGGTATTCAAACCAGCCAGTCCTGAACTGTCTACCCTCCCCTTCCTGGCCTTTCCCATGGAGACCCCAATAAAGGCCCTGGCTTAGACTTTCCCTTTGGTTCTGCTTCTGCCACCTGATCAAAGCCTGGTGACTCCACTGTGGCTCTGCACGGCCTGGGGTGACCCTCCTGGGGCTTCATTCTTCATTGACCTTGGCTGCACCCACTTTGCCATGCCACAGCCAACATTCGCATTCTTAGGACAATGAACTCAATTCCGACTCCCCAGCTTCACATCTGGTCTGTTTCTGGGGAATCCTACTTGTCAAAGGCAGGAGAGGAACAATCCACATACTTTCTCAGGGCGCTCCTTCCCTGCCGATCTTCCTCCAGCTCCCGGTAGCAAGTCTGTTTGCTAATTTCTTTTTCCCAGAAGCTTTTGAGCTCCTGACAAGTTTCACAGCAAAAGACTTCTCGACGGATGTATTGATTGTTCATCCCCTAAAAAACAACAAACAAACAGAAACAAAGACTAATCCCAGCTCTTCGAATAAAGCCCCTCTAGTCCCAGAGTGGAGAAAGATGAGCTTGAACCCAGGCACTGCCCCTTCCCCGTTTTCTGACTGTGGACAAGTCACACAGTCACTGTGAGTCTGTTTCCTCAGCCGTAAATGGGGATAATAATCGGAAAATTTTGCAAAAATTTGAAATGAAAAAAATTTAAAAGGTGTCCAGTAACCCTTCCAGATTATCTGACTCTATCTGGGCCAGCCACTTTCACTGACTTGGAGCTAGTTTACAACTCAGTAAGTCATAGAAAAAATATGAAAGCACAAATCATTCTGAACATAGGAACTCAAGTGAAGTTTTTCCGGTGGGATGCAATCGACATTCCTATGTTCATCAGCCAATTTTCCATGTGCTTATAACCTCACTCAGTGTTCTTGATCGCCTGTATATCTGTGCCTGTTTCTTACTCTCCTGTGAATCGAATGCAATGTCTCCCTAGTTGCCTCATTAACTAATCAGTTTAATAAAATACTTGAGATGCTTACTTTACATTTGTATGAAAGTCATGATTTTAACTTTCTTATAAAACTATCCTGTAACAGTTGCTCTACAGTTGCACGTGAGTGGAAAATGGGTAATGCATTCAAATCGTAAACAGGCACTCAATAGTGTTACCCTCTTTCCACGCTTCCTCAGAAGAGCAATAACCTCGTGGTTTACTGAGCACGTAGTGAGATGGGCACTTCACACACTGCTGAGTGTCATCCTCACTACGACTTGGAGATGGCCATTTTCAGACGCACTGGTCTGATGAGAAACTGAGAATTTGCCTGTCACCTCATAACTGAACTTGAAGAGTAGGAATTTGAACCGAGGTCTGCCCATCTTCAGAGTAGGCGCTCTCTCCTCATAGATTCTCATCATACGAGATGGTGACCATATTTGAAAATGGTTACACCCAAAACAAGCTCGTTTGGCACGTGTGTGTGTATCCCAGGAAAGGACAAGTGTTTAATACTCAAAAATGTTTGCTTTTTACCTGAACACTGACCATCTCCCAGATCTAGTTGCTCTGGCAGGCAGGTAGATGCCAAGGACTGCGAAGCACATCCCTGCCTGCCTGGTGGTGACTGCCTGCTCGGAGAGGAGCTTTGCCCTGCTGAGGATTGGCAAGGCCTGGATGTTCACCCTCCCACCACAAATCATGGCAATTCCATGAAATCCAATTTCCCGACGTGGCCATAGGATTGGGGATGGGAAAGGACTTTAGAAAGTGACAGAAATAACACTTCTTAATTACTTTATATTTGTCCCATGGAATAGTAATTCTATATTATAGACCTATAAAGTTTTATAATATATAATACAGAACGTATAGTTTATAACATAGACTAACAGAGCATTTTCTATTTTACTCATGTTATGTTTCTGATAACAGACTGGCACCTGTATTGGAGAGGAGGCAAGGCCTTCCCCCGGGAGGATATGTCAGTGCTCTGAGTTGGAAGAAGCTTGGTTTCCTGGACCTGAATGCAGCTTGAAGTATTCGATAAAGATTTTAATAAACGACTTCTTTTGTTTTTCCTCCTGGACCATCTCCTAATCATCTGCTCATTTCTGTAGTGGGGAGCACGTGGGAGGACGTTTGGTTGTTCAAGGCAGGGTGGGGATGACAGCAGATGGGTGTGTGGAGCGAAGGGAGAGAGAATGTTCCCGAGAGGCTGCGTCTGCCAGGGGCTCCTGGGCGATTCTCACTTATTGTCACAGAGACACGTGAGGGCCACTGTTCTCTCATTTTGCCCATAAATAAGCTGATTTTGAAAACTGAAATATATTTGAAATATGTATTGTGTAAATTTAAGGTGTACAACATATTGATTTGACAGATTTATACATTATAAAATGATTGCCATGTGATGATAGCACCTCTGTCACATCGCATAGTTATCCTTTCTTCCTTGTGGAAACAATTAAGATCTAGTCTCACAGCAAGTCTGGTTATGATACAGCATTGTCTACAGTCCCTGTGCTGTGCGTTATCTCTCCAGGGCTTATTTGTCTAGTAGTTGCAAGTTTTCACCCTAAGCAATATCTCTCCCATTTCCCCACCTTTAGCCCCTGAAAACCACCATTTTACTCTCTCCTTTTGTGCATTCAGCTTTTAAAATTATTTATTTATTATTTTTTTAAATCCTCATCTGAGGATATGTTTTTATTGGTCTAAGAGAGAGAGGAAGAGAGAGAGAGAGAGAGAGAGAGATACATCGATGTGAGAGAGAAAGGGATCCATTGCCTCCCGTAGTCTCCCAAGGATGGAACCGGCAACCTGGGCATGCGCCCTGACCTGGAGTCGAGCCTGCAACCTTTGGTGTGCGGGATGATGCCCCGCCAACTGAGCCACCCAGCGGGCAGGTCAGCCCTTTTTAGATCCTACCTGTAAGCGATTCACACAGTATCTGTCTTTCACTGTCTGACTTTTCTCATTTAGCATAACGTCCTCCAAGTGCATCCATGTTGTTGCAAATGGTAGGATTTTCTTCTTTCTCAGGATTAATAATATTACTTCCATTATACACACACACACACACACACACACATATATACACACACACAATCTTTACCCTACATCACCCTTCGTCAGGGAGATGTCAACCAGAACCACAGTGAGTGCCGCCGCACTCCTTGAGAGTAACTAGTATTCAAAAGACAAGGAAAGAGCAGGGACGATATGGAGAAAACAGAGCCTCTTGCACTGCTGGTGGGAATGTAAATTGGTGCAGCCACTGTGGAAAACAGTCTGGAGGCTCCTCAGAAATTAAAAATAGGGTGATTATATGATCCTGAAATTCTCCTCTGGGTGTTTAGCCAAAGGGAGTGAACGGAGAGGGAGGCAACACTTGCACTCCCGCGGCCCTTTCAGTGGCATCAGTCACAGAGCCGAGTATGGAAACACCCCGAGTGACCATCGGTGGGGAAATGGGTGAGGAAATCGGTTTCTGGGAGGTGAGTCCACCTTGGGGTCATACAGCTTGAGAGCGGTGCGGCCGTCGGAACCCAGAGCCAGTACCCTCCCCGCCTGCCCGCCCCGGCCCTGGAAAGGACCGAGTGTGAGTTTGGAGCCCTCTCCATCCTGGAGGTGCCCAGGGTCCTTCTCTTTCCTGTGGCTGAGAGACACTGAGCTCTTGTGACTTAGCAGGGTAGAGTCTCTTGAAGAAAATGACCAGGTCTCACTTTGACTTTAATGTCCTGAAGCTTGGTTACTCTTCATTAAATTACTTAAGCGATCCCTTCCAAGCTACTTTTCTCACAAAGAGAGCCAGCCTGCAGATGGCCATGACCCCTCTGCAGTGCCTCAGACGCTGGGGGAGGCCTCACTTCAGGTGGGGGTTGTGGGGTGGTGATGCGTTTGTACTCCCTGGGTAGGGGAGGGGTCAGCCAGCTGCCCCCGCAGCCTCGCCCTCCGGGCACCCTCACCAGGGGCCCCGCAAGGTCCTCTCCGAGCGCCTGCTGGGGTCTGAGGGGGAGCGGGCGGGCCTCCAGCCCGACAGGAGCACAGGCCATGTCCTCTAAGGGCGTATTTCCCTCCCTTCCTTTCCTAGGCTAATGGCGTCAGTATACTGAATTCTAATACATTCCAAAACCCTCAACACTGAAAGAGTTGTTAACAAATGAACATATCAGATATTATATTTTATTCATAGAGCTAGAGTGCGGGATGCGTGCCCCTCTAAGGCAGTTCGGCTTCCCATGGATTTGGTTCAGGCTGCAGGGCTATGTCTGGCCTCTCGTGTGGCCTGATGTGGCCTCTGCCTGTGTAAACGCCAGGTGAGAAAACAGCACTTGCTTTCATCTGGGAGGAAGGTGTTAAAACAGACCTTGCAACTTAACTAGGCAGAAAGTAATGCAAGATTTATTCACATACTGCTTTATTACAAAATGCTCCTAACCGTTGCAAGTTCACATTAGGTACCTGGTATTCAGAGAAGTGGTTTGATTAAATAGGTACACACTGGAACTCTCACCTCTTTTTGAAATTTAGATTTAATGTTTTCTTCTAAAGAACTTACCATTTAAGAAAAGAAAAAGGGGCTCATGCAGGAGCACAGGCAGCTCCCATCTTCACATGGTCACTTCAGGGCACACTGCACAGTCAGTGCATTTGGTAAAAAGGGGTGTTTGGATATGGAAGGGGGACTTACTCTAGCAGACCCTGTGATTGCATGGTTCTGAGCAAGGTTAAGGGAAGTAGCTGAAAGCAGGGTGGTGTTCACATTAAATCAAGTGAGCCAAAGGACACTGGCAGCAGGCTCTGAAGAACCTGGGGCTCTGCTTTCTGTGCCCTATTGGACAGAAGGCTCTTCTGGGGCCTCTGTTTCCATCAGGGAGCTTGAGTGTGGTGGCTGTGACCTTCGGGAGGACTTCAGGAAGGACCATGAACTCAGATGCCCTCAGAGGCCAACCAGGTGTCACAAAGCAGTGGAGCTACTAGACTGAGCAACGGGGGGCAGTGGGCACCACAGTCACCTGCAGATCACAGTTTCTGCTTCCAGATATCTCGCTCAAGAGGGTAAACACTGTGCTGGCCAAAGCAAAGATGGCTTTCGTCTGCATGAAAGAGGTTGCCCCTCTTCGGAGATGCACTCTCTATCTACAGCTCTGGCCTTATGTCTTTCTTCCTTAGCTTTTCTCAAAACCTCTCCTCCCGCTCTTCCTGCAGGGCATCCTGAACTATCTCCCTTTCTTTCTGCCTCCCTCTTTCTTGTCTAGTCTCTCTGAGCAGCTGCTTTCCTGCCTCTGCACCCGAGTATGTGAATATTGCCCCCAACTGGCCAGACTCATTTGTGCTGTCATCCCAGCAGCAACCAGGTTGGATTCTACACCGAGACTCACCTCACCCGCTGGGGGACCTGTCGACACAGCTAGGACATGTCCTGCCTGCCACACACTACTGCAGTCCCCACATCACTCCCCAGACTTGGTGGCTGTGCCTAATGATGGGATGGCCAGGGAGCTGAGAAGAAGGACAGATGACTGTTGTCACTATTGTGACATTGGTCAATAAACTCTTCCTGTGCTCTGAGTCCAAGTTCTGTTACCCATGGAGTAGAGATTAAATGTGGTCATCTAGAGGAAACTGCCCAACACACTGCCATTCATTCCCCAAACGTTCATCTACCAACACAGCAAGTTCTTGCTGTTCAGAGCTAGCAGTCTGTTGTCCTGTCCGTTACCAGGGAGTCACCACCTACACTCTCATTGCCTTTAGTTGATACATGATATAAATGCTTTCCTCCCTAT
Source organism: Miniopterus natalensis (assembly GCF_054644295.1). NCBI lineage: Eukaryota > Metazoa > Chordata > Mammalia > Chiroptera > Miniopteridae > Miniopterus > Miniopterus natalensis. The sequence continues at coordinate 6,939,427 of NC_142092.1, read as the reverse complement.
TAACTATATTTAAGGTTTATTTATCTCTGTTCCTGGACTGACAAGACTAGACAGCCTTCGATCTCAGGGGCAAGATGCTTCCCTTCCTGTCCAAGGTCCAGTGTTGCACTGTGTACAGAGAAGCCTTTAGCAAAAGGCCTTGGGGATGGGTTTCACCCTTACATCATTTAGGATTCATATTTGGGGATCACTGTGGTCAGACCCTATGAACATATTCACTGGGTGATGCTCAGCATGTTTAAGAGTGACTGTCTCACTCAGGTTGACAGTTGCCACTCTGCTAAACATTGGACTCAATCCCCCCATGTTAGTTCACAGCCTAGCTGTTTGTTTTGCTGGGATCTGCTGGGAGACCTGAACTTCAGCACCTAAGGCCATGACAACTTGTTAGAACTTCTACGAGGGGAAATGCACCCTGTGTTAGACGAGTTACGCCATCCCCTTCCCTTTGTGTTTTACTTGTTTTACATTTGTTGTTCCATTTACTGTGCTCCCTGTGAGAATCACAGTAGCAGCTGGGATCATCTGCTTCATACCCTTAACAAACAAACCTGATAGCTATTTTAGAAAAACATCATAATCAAGCAGGGACCAGGTATCTAGTCTTCCCTGGGGCACTGACTGCTACTCTCTCTGCACCTGCAGGTGCTCCAGGCAGGGAAATCGCCACCTGCCTACTGCCTGCATCCAGCACGGTCCCCAGGGGCTCCGAGGAGAGTGACAAAGCATTGCTTTCCCAAGTTGTTCTCTCAGCGGGATTGGGAGGAAGGGAAAGCCTGTGATCTTGAGACAGATCTGTGGTGCTTTCCTAATCACAGAAATAAGAACATTCTGAGGAATGTGCAGACATGTGAACCCCTCAGGTCCCCGAAATCTCCTGAACCACTCAAAGATCTTCAAGAACTCTTATTTTTTACTGAGAAATTTTTCAAAATGAGGTGTCTTCATTGTTCTCATGCACCTTTTTTTTGTATAAACCCAAGTTTACATCTTTACATTTATTTGTCCTAAAGTCCAGTTGACTATGTTCATCCCACGGTGTGAGCAGATTAGAGGGAATTAGACTTCAGGTGACCTCCTGTGCTTTTGTTGTCTTTTCACTGTCCTCTCATCCTGAGATTCTCTAAGAACATAGAATAACTTATTTTATTTACACCCGAAAGCTGAGTTTTCCTTCACCCTCAATGGCTCAAAACTCAGAATTAGCAAGTTGAAAGAGCGATAGTGGCTAGAAGTTCACATGAGTGAGTGCTTCTGGTCACCTTATAATCAACACTTAGGAATTGCAGCTGCCTCCTCTCTTTAAAAAGACCTATCAAGTTCACTGCATTTGCCTTTTTGTTTCCCCAATTTTGATAAAAACTTGGATACAGCAAAATATTTCTCTTCTTTGGGATAGACAATAGGCTTAATTGCATTCGTATTGACAACTGATACCTGGTCCTGGGGTGACAACAGGGAGTGACAGAGAGATCAGCATGTAGCAGGACTGTTTTCACTAAGGGGCCAGGCAAACCTGCTGGCTGGTGGGCCTTCACCTGCTCTCTGGGGGGCTGCTGGGCCGTGGTCTTGGCTTGTTTCTGTGCTCTTTATTGAGCACATACTGAATGCCTTCATTCTTTAAAGTGCTCTACAGTTCACAGTCCTTTCTCACCACCCTACTCAGCTCCACATTTGCAGAGGAGGTGCAGAAAAGAAGGTCATTGCCCAAGGCCACTTCATTGAAGGGGAGGAGATGGGTTTCAAGCCCTGCCCAACTCCAAAACCTGTGCTCATCACTGTCACACTACCTGGCCAACCAGCCAAAAAGATGGCATCCACAGAAAGAGCTGGTGGCTCAAGAAAGCACACCTTCTGGTTAAATCTCCTCTGAGCAAAGTGAAAATCAATTCTTTATCAAGGTGAACTAGATTAACTTCTACCCAAGATTATTCTAGGCTATTACAGTAAGACAGTTTTCTTTTTCCCTCTTTAATGCCGTTTGTCAGAGGAGTACAGCATGATCCGTTTTATGTGTGTCATGATAGGACACACACACAGACGCACAAACAGATGCTCATGGGCACTGACTCCTCCTAACCAGCACCTTGTAAAATGTGCCCCCCTCACCATCCTGCCCAGAGGCCCCTTCCATCACCTGGCAATTCCGCTTCTGCAGGTGCCAGGGATGTGGCTGTCACTTGAGTTTTTCTCAGGTGGCCTTTGTCACCTGCAGTGAAAACACCTTAAGGAATGATGTGTAGGTCCACCTGCTAAGATGACTACAAGCTCTGGTGGGTTTTGCTGGTTTCTCCTCCCATCCCAGCCTTGGGCCAGCGGACAGGGATTACGATGAGTTTTCCTTCCTCCCCTTTTCTCCCTCGCGGTGGAAGGAGGAGCATTAGGGAAACACTTCTCCTCAGTTTAGCAGCTTTGTAGAAACCATTTCCTTTTTAACCTCTCCTCCAAAATTCAGGCGGGCTATTTGAATGTAAGTCTTGAGTCTCTGTGCACAGATTCCCCTCCAATTAATAGCCTTCAAAGCCATTTCAGATTTTGCCAACAATTTGATGTTTGGGTGTTAAGAAAAGGTGCAGGTGAATTAACAGGTGGGGGCGTCGAAAAAAGACAGAGGAACTATGGTGAGAGAGCAACCCAAAGAATGAGTCCAAACTAATATAAACTATTGAAATCAATAACTGAGGGAGAAAGAGCAACTCTCCTTTTCAGAACAATTTTGATGAAGAAATGTAGAGGAAATGAAGGGAATAGAGAATCACCATGGGAATATCACAGTAGTAATTGCTGCAGGCAGAATCCATTCATGAATAATAAAATTAGAGGGTGAAACTTTAAGGAAAAGCAGGATATTTGCATAGCCCCAAAAATATCCCTCCAAAAAATCACTAATTATTGTGGGTTTAAACATGACCGCAAATTCCTTGATGGCTCCCCCTCTGCCCCCAGATGGAGCTGAATTTCCTGTCCTTGCATCTGGGATGACTGGGGGACTGACGGGAAGTGGCGACTGCAGAGGAGAAACAAACACCACAGCGACCCTGTGGCCAAGGTTCACATCACTGCGAACAGGCAATGTTGATGCCACACGTCCCGGACACAATGTGATAGAAGGACATCGCCTGTGTGGCACACTTCCCCTAACTCCACAAACTTCAGTCTATTCATGAGGATGCTGTAAACAAACTCAAATTCAGGAACATTCTACAAAATACCCAACTACTCCTTTAATATGCCTCGCTCGCGTGTCATGATGGACACGGAAGATGAGGAAAGACGGGACAAACTGCCACAGACACCAAAGAAGGACACCAAAGAGACATGATGCATATACACACACGCATCCTGGACTGAACCCTAGAACACGAAACAGGACGTTAGTGGAAAACTGGAGGGGCCTGAGTAAAGCCTACAGTGAGTTTTCTTGTATCAATGTGAATTTCATACTTTTGGTAAATGTACTTGGTTATATGGGATATTAACAGTAGGAAAATCTGGGCGACAGTTTTGCAAGTTTGTCTAAAGCTAAAATGATCTCAAAATAAAAAGGAAAACAAGCCTTTGTGCAAGAGCATATACATCTTCCTGACACTCCTGAGGGCTATGGATTCAGGCTGAGTGTCTCGCTGAAGAATGTTTCCCGCGAACACGGAGATGTCCCGTCCTGAAGCCAGTAGCATCCTGGAGCTCAGGCTGGGCATGGAAAGAGCCCTGGGCGAGGACTTGGGAGACCTCTACCTTCCACATGGGCAAGTTACTTGAACTAAGCCTCTGTTTTCTCATCTATAAAATGGAACAATATATTCTTTCACAAGCATAATGAGTTTTTGTTGAAGAAGGTGCTGTGGTAAATGTTTAGGACCCAACACAGTAAATGCTTGATAAAATTATGGGCTGTCTAATATACAGCCATAGTGTCAATTACCTACAAACCGAAGGCCATGGACTCAGGCGTCTACGGGGTCTGGGTGTGTTTAGAAGGCTCCATGGCAGATCCTAGAACACAAGGGCTTTGAAGGGAGGCACTGACACTCAGCTCCAACTGACTGTGGCCAGTGGAGCAGCTATTTGAGTTTTCCAAGAGAAGCTGGAAACCCTGATTTTATAAAATGTGTAATCTTATCTTTAAATTGTTGATAATGAGCTTTAGACTTTTAAAGCACTCTATGGACCATGAAAACATGCCTGTTGGCCGAATTTGCCCTTTTCAGTCACCAGTTTTTGAGTCCGATATGGACTAATGGGGAAAATCTCTGAGATCCCCATGCCTTAGGTTCCAGGAGAAACATACACTGGGCACATGTGCAGTTAAAATAAAACACCACAGAGCAAAAGCAACTGGAGTTTAGCTTCTTCTCTCTCCCAGGTCCCTGCTAGGCACTGTGGGTTTATATTGGCAAGATCCAGGCTGTTTCATCTGATGTCTAGTCACTAGTTGGGGTGGGAGGGGACTGGGAGGCCATCCTGCCCCGCACAGAGACCCCCTGGGTCTGTGTCTCCCAGTCACACAGAGAGCATCCATGCCTGGCTGAGTTGGCACAGGGGCCAGGTCTCCATTCTCCTAGACTTGGACCACATGCTGTTGCCCCATCAGCTAGATTCTAAACTACCTTGGGGCAAGGATCTTGCTTAATAGGGTGCTCTTCACACAGCGGGTCACAGGCTTGCTTGTCCCACACACAAAACACCTGTGATTCCCTCAGGCTGACACCGTTCATACAGTCGGTCAAAAGTGTCCAATGAATTTTGAGTTAAAAGTGTAACTTCTCTAGCAAATTTTATATTCTATTCCTATTAAAAAAGCTATAAAGGGTGAGTTGGTTGGCGAACATAAAATATTTGGCTAAAGCATTGTTTCACCTCAGCCCCCTATACCCCAAACATCTAGCCCAGTGGCGATTGGACAGTGACTAATCAATGTTATTTTTTCTAAACAGAAAATGGACTGTGCATCTCTTTTAAAGGAGTGAGCACGAGCCAGAGTCTGATTGCCTGAAAATAGTTGTGTTTCCAGAAATATTTTTTTTCCTTTTAGATAACAGAATATCTGGAAGGAAGGCTCCTTAATCATCTCTCTTTCCCTGTTGAGGGAGAGTAAAATCCCGTGGTGATTGTCCCACAATCCCGTCCCACAGGTGTGCTTTCTAAACAAGCCGGTGATTCTGATCAATAGAGAGTGATTCCTTAGAAACCCAAGTGTGTGAGGGCAGCTGAGTCTAAAGGCCCAAATTCAGGGGGACTGTCGGGGTGGGCGGGAGAGCGGGGAGCAGGCTGTGAGGGGAGCAAACAGCTGCGCACTTGAAGGTGCTGAAGGAAATAAGATACTTGAGAGCAAAAGTAATGACAGAACAGCATTCACTTTCCTTTTCCTCCCCGAGCCCTGCAGGGCGGTTTGTCTCTTTGTTTCCCTTTGCTGGGCTGGCTCTTATATTTGGAGATACATATGAAACTTATTGCATGCCATAATTTTCTCAATTGCTCTCTTCAGAAAAATCCCCCAAGTGATCTGGTCCACGGGTTTCAAAGTTTTACACTGTTAGCAAAGATGCTCCTTTAAGACTGCATTTGGCAGCATGTAAATGTAGCACAGGCAGGCCGCAGAGCCCCTCAGGAGGATCTGAGGCTAACAGCAAAGTCCTTTCCCTCCTCTCCTGTGGCAGCCAGCTACACTCCCCAAGGTGTCCTGTGAATGGTGCCCCGTCCATCCCCCTGAACGAAGCCTGGTGTGTAAGCGCAGGGCGGGGCGGCAGTGGGTTTACCGTAGTTCCTACTCAGAGGAACGCAGTCATTAACAGGGAACAGCACAAGAATTCACTCTGTTTTGTGTGTTCACAACTGTGAACCCGCTCTTGCCCCACCCTATGCACGTATAACGTTTTCTTTTTTGCAGCAGGACCACACTACATACACTGTTCTGCATTCTGATTTTTCACTTAAAATCTCTCCCTGCCAGCCACGTGGCTTTTCCCAGCCTCCACTGTGCACGGATTCGCCATCATTTACGTAACCATTCTTACACTGAGGGACCGTTTGGGTTCATTACACAAACACCCCAGAGCGAATCATTCATTTTCTTCACATATATAAGAATATGTGTAGCACAAACTCCTAGCAGTATAATTGCAGGTCAAAGCCCTGCGTCTTTGAAAGTTGAATGTATAATTGTTTATCGCCCTCTGATTGAGGGGCTGTTGGAACATCTGTGAACAGAAAACCCCCTTCCACAGAGCATCCTCCCACCTCCGCTAGGGCAGCAAAGACCAGGCTGGCAAAGTGTTTGGCTCTCAGTGAAAAGACACAAGCGCAGCGACTGGTCTTGTACTCAGACACCACACCTGCATGCGCCCCCCCAAGACGTGACCTGGGAGAAGCTGGCACCCAGAAACACGTGTTGAATTAGTGACTAAACACACCATGGCAGTGCTGACACAGAGACAGGGTGTGTTTCATTCAATTATGCTTCAAACATAAAAACTCAGCACTTGAACAAACATTGACTTCAGCTCTATTGCATTCTGGTGCTGATAGGAAAGACGCAAACTCTGAGGCAAGTAAAAAAACTGTTCAAGTTCTAACAATCGATTGATATTCTAAATGGCCAAATGTACTTTTTGTTTTCCTGTTTTCTTTGAATAATTTTTGACATAGTTATTCCAACCATATTATTAACATACAGTTCTTAAATACATGTTTAAGGGCCTTTTATTTTGTGAGTTTCTTTACTGTTTAGAAACCTTATCTTTCAGAATTTGGCAGATTCTTCCCTTCAGTTTCCTCACCTGTGAATTGAGGTGTTTGGTTTAGAGGTTCAGCGAGGTTCTCTGGCTCTAACAGTCAGGGAAATCCATCAGCATCAAGGTCAAGGAAAGAGTCTGTACCTTCAACATGAGAGGGGCTTTGTATTTCAGTTATTTCACTGCCAAATGAGGATATATGCTTGCCATACCCACAGGCGAAGGGCAAATGTGAATAACTGGACAGGCTTGTAGTGAAAGGACACTGTTCTTCGATAAAAAACAGTTCTATTTCTCTGCATTCCCCACAGCAGAGGCATTTTTACCAGTGTTTATATCTATTGGGAGAATTCCTTTTATTTGCAGCAACTCATTACTAATTTGGAAAAGTCACAAATCCTATGACAAGTCTTAAATTTACTTTACTAACATTTAAATTTAATTAAGTAACATTTAATGAGTAGTAGAACTCCCTTTTACAAATATTAATATAACCAAATGACATTTATTGAACCTTGACTTTCCATGAGGCTCAAGTGTTTATATCTAGTAAGGGGTTAGGTAATGGTCAATTGTATAAACTAAAACAAAAGAAAATTCCACAGTTTAAGTTCCCATGATCCAGGTTACTCAGTCAAGGAAAACCCCAAATGGACGCTTAATATCCTGACCATCAGCTTTCTGAAAGCTTCCATAATTCTGGCACCTCCAGTGAAGGTTTTCCTGGGAACTAAGTTACTCACCATTCAATATGAGATATTGTCTGTGTTTTGTTTAATCTTAAGAGAACTTTGTTCAGTGAGATCAACACTAATTTCTGTTGTTGTTTTTGTCACTCTAACCTTAGACCCATGCAATATCGACACAGAAATTAGAGGGGAAACTCTCCTGGCCTGTGGAGATCTGCTCCCAACCTGGCACAGGGCAAGCTGTTCACAGTGGGGAGAGCCTGAGTCCAGTGGACAACACAGGCACAGGAATAAGAAGTGTGGCTCTGTTTCCAGCCCCAGAGGTGAGCTGTTCCTACTCCTGACAACACAAACTCAGGACACCATACCTTGAAGATGAATTTGCAGGTGAACTAATCTTCTGCTGGGGTGCAGAGTAGGGCAAGTCCCACAGCCCCACTCCTGACTCCTCGGCTCTGACTTGTGAAGGCCACAGGCGCCGTCCTTTAATCGCACTGTGGCTGCCTCTATATATGGAGTGGAGCACTTACAGAAATCCCTCGACCTTTCAAGGTCATTTGAACCAAATTAGTAGCAGAATCAGACAACATCTTTCCAGGGACATTGAAGCCTTCCCTCGTGGTGAGAGATGCTCTAAACATCTCCTGCTACCCTACCCGCCAGGGCAGGAGAGCTTCTGTCTGTCAGGTCCCATGAGTGCTATGACTTGGCCTGAAACGAGAGATGCTTTAGAATATGCGCTGGATTGTACATGTGCTCTGTTGGTCTGAGACCTGTGAAAAGCCACTGTCTGCCCCTCGGTGTGCACAGGGGACTGGAATGGTGGGACAAGTCACTGTTGGGTGTACCATTACAGGAAGACTTAGGAAGGCATCTTGTTCTTTGGAGCCGTTAATCCTTGAACGGGTCTGGTGATGACATATCACGGCCCGTCTAGTTCTCTCCCAGGAATTGACCTTTGATGAGTGTTTTCCAATAAAATGCATCCAAGTAAGATTAACTTCTCATGTTAGAGTGGCTCTTATGCCATTACAGAGGAGAACATTTTGTTCTTAGGAAAACCATTTAGAATACTCTCTCCTCTGATAACAAAAATAGCTCTGGTTTTCCTCAAATACTTCTCCTGCCTACTAGGTGCAGGCCCATTACTTGGTTAGTGGGTCATAAATTTATAACCAACGTTGCACATGGCATCTCAGCTAATAGGAAAGCTCAGCTTTTACCTTGCTGAAGTGTTAAAATTTAATGTTGAATCTATAAAAGTAGTTGAATAAGTGCGTTTACTTTAAAATGTATTCCTAACAGCAAATCCAAGTTTTGGGGATGAGATCTTTTTTATCCTTACACAAGGATATATCTTTTATCGATTTCAGAGAGAGGGAGAGGAAGAGAGAGAGAGAGACATTCATGTGGGAGGCCGACACCAATCAGTTGCTTCCTCCTACAGGCTGGAACCTGCAACCTGGGTATGTGCCTGACCTGACCAGGATGATTCTCCCACCAACTGAGCCACACTGGCCAGTGCGAGATTTGTTTTTTTAAAAGGAAAGAGAAGAGTTAATTCTGAAACCACTTTGCAGGGTACATCTTATAAGAAAAACAACAATTTGAATAGAGAAAACTCAATTAAAAATGTTTCCAAGGAGTACATTGAAATCACAGAAGTGACATTTCATATTTAGTATATATGTATCTTGCTTAAGGAAATGCAGTGAAACTGAGTAACTAGCACATGACAGATTATTAGATGAGTTTCTTTTCTTTCCCCTTCCCTCCTCTCCCCTTCCTCTCCCTCCTCACCCCTTCCCTCCCTTCCTTCTTCCCTCTCCCCTCTCCCTACCCCTCCCTCTCCCTCTCCCTCTCCCTCTCCCTCTCCCTCTCCCTCTCCCTCTCCCTCTCCCTCTCCCTCTCCGTCTTCCTCTCCCTCTCCCTCTCCCTCTCCCTCTCCCTCTCCCTCTCCCTCTCCCTCTCCCTCTCCCTCTCCCTCTCCCTCTCCCTCTCCCTCTCCCTCTCCCTCTCAGTCTTCCTCTCCCTCTCCTCACTCTTTCCCTCTCTAACCCATTTTTCATGGATATTCCAAAGGCCTTGATGGTTATTTTGGTTACATGGGGTTCCTCAGTCTTTGTTTAAACCATTAGCAGGATTACAAGAGAAAGGTTATCCAAATATTTTTTATGTGGTGTTACTCCTCTTGGTTTATAGCAATTCTATAAATACTTAATCTACTAACATGGAATTTTGCCTAATTAATAATTTCCTGAAGTGAAGCAAATCATTAATTGAGCAAATTTAGTTCAACTGAAGTTTTAATCTATAAGTATTTGGATGTCTAAATTTTGACCTTACTTTCATATTTAACCTGATTGGGAGAACAGGTGCACCGAGAGATTAGGCCGCATGGCTCAGAAGAGGAAGCACTGGGATTTGAACCCAGGCTGTTCAACCCCTGAGGTCTTACTCAAAGGAGGTGTTCAGTTTCAAGGAAGTGTGTGACTCTGCCCCAAGCCCCAAGTGCTCCCACCATCCATTCCCCTACTGATAAAAGAAGGGGGAAAGAAGGGGGGAAACGATAGTCTATGCTCTCAGGTCAGAGGCCCTGCAGGATCCTCCTCCTGGAAGGTGGGCCAAGGGCAGGAAGAGCTGTCTGCAGTAGAGGCAGCCCCCACAAAGGGTCCAGCATGCAGGTGCACAGCTTGCTCTCCTCAGCCACTTTCAAGCATCACCTGCCTCTTTCCTCTCCTTCTCCAGAGATCTGGAGCCCTCACTGCACTGTTCCTTACAACTCCCTCCTTCTTTCCACCAAGACAAGACCTGAGAATGCTTCCTCCTCCCCAGCCACAAACATTCTTCTTTCAAATCCAGGTTACTTGTGATTTTCATATTTTGTTTCTATTACATTTTCTCTCAGGGCATATATCACTTTGATGAACAATCTTTATTTGTCATCATTATTACTTGTTTTACAAGATCCATTGCTCATCCTTTTCCATTCTCTTCATCCTACCCTCCTTGAAATTATTTTTCTGATATAAATGTCATTTGCTTACAAGACTTCTTCAACTGCATCCCAAATTGGGGATTCCTGTTGGCATTCAGTTGGTGACTATGGTCTTTGAATTGACACTCTATATGCCACATATGTGACAGATGAAGGGTTAATGTCAATCAGCAAAAGATAAATAAAGTAAGAACAATGGGCAATAAAAAATGGACAAAGGACTGAATGGGCTCTTAGAAGAAATTCAGATAGTGAATAAACATCTGAAATTCCAACTAACCTGATTATTAAAGAAATACAACGAAAAATAACAATACATTATTTGTCAGGTATTTGATAATAGAGTGAAGACCTCCAGTGTTGGTGAAAATTTGGGAAACAGGAACCCTTTATACTCTGTTGGTGGGAGCCTAAATTAAAGAGTATGTACCATAATTTTTATTCATTTGGTGAAATAAATTGCTTTAATTTTCTAATGAGCGAAAGATTTTTGTAAAGTCTTTACTGGTGTAAAAGGTTGAAATAGCACAGATGTCTTTAGAGATGAGTTTAGACATGAAAGTTTTCTGTCCAGGAGATTCCAAGTTGGAGGAAGATAGGGTGGAAGCTACACTGACACTCTCCCAGAACCAAACTGGAATTACAACTAAAATACAGAAAAATCACCCTGAATAATCAATTGCAACTGAAGACAAGCTGGAGAGCACCCTCATAACCCAGGAGGAAAACGGGAGACCACATAGAGACTGGAAGGAAGTACAGAGGCACGAGAGGGTGGCTGGGCTCCCATAGGAAGCAGCTGAAGGTCTGGAGGGATATCAGCTGTGGGAGGTTCCCACTGAGAACTCTGGGGCCTAAAGCCCAAGCTGGGCACCCCAGCTCAGAGCACCAGAACTGAGAAAAATACTCACATAACATTTGGCTGTGAGAAGCACCCAGGTTTGTGTCTGCCAGGGTGAGACGGCTGGAAATGCAGGCACCCTCTTAAAGGGACCAACACATAAAATTCTGTGTGTAGCCACTCACCTTGGGTTCTGGTGGAGGCAGAGTGAACTAGAGCAGTGCAAGAAGAATCCAGGGTAGGCTAGCTGAGGGAATAGGTCTCAGAGGGCACCCATCCGGACCCCAGTGCTGAGACATTCTCCCATACTGCAGAGGATATCTTTCTCAGGCATTTACCTTCCAAGCAGCATTTGCCTGGGGGTGAAGCAATTGACCCACCCTGCTGGAAATCTTTGACCACACCTCATGTAGTTCCTATAGTTGAGGCTCATTAAGAGACTGAATGACAACCTCTGGGTACTTTGAGTATTTCCCTGATTTGCTTGTGGACCCAGGGCTAGAAAAGCAGACCTGGTGCACATCTTAGTCCTGTCCAAACACACCCTGGCCCAGCAGAGAAAACCACAAGCTGTGGAGTGTGGAAAACTTCAAACAGGGTACTCAAGGCCAGTTACAAACAGTGTTTGATACTGGCCTGCACCAGAGACTATCCAAAAGACTGGGAGCCCTAGCAGATCTACCTAATACATAGAAACAAACTCAAAGAGCAGCCACAATGGGGACACAAAACAACAAGCCCCAAATGAAAGAACAAAAGAAGTCTCCCGAAAAAGAGCTAGATGCAAAGGAGATAAACAATCTATCAGATATAGAGTTCAGAATACTGATTGTAAGGATGCTCAACAACATTAAAAAAGATATAGAAACTATGAAGGAAATGAAGAATGACATAGTAGAAATAAAAGAACAACTACAACATTGGAAGGAATGAACAGCTGAGTAGGGGAAGCTGAAGGTCAGATGAGCAAATTAGAAGACAGGGTAGAAAAAAAATCCCTTGATCAGAGAACCAAAAAGAAAAAACAATTAAAACACAGGAGGAATATTTAAGGGAACTGTGGGACAACATGAAACATCACAATATTTGCATCATAGGAGTGCTGGAGGAGGCTGAAACTAAGCAAGGGTAGAGAACCTATTTGAAGAAATAATGGCAGAAAATGTTCTTAACCTGGTGAAGGAAAAAGTCACACAACTTAAGGAGGCACAGAGGGTTCCAAACAAGAAGAATCCAAAGAAGCCAAAGACCGGACACATCATAATTAAAATGCCAAAAATCCAAGACAAAGAGAAAATCCTAAAGGCAGCAAAAGAAAACCAAGCTGTTGTCCACAGAGGAGCTCTCATAAGACTGTCAGCTGATTTCTCACCAGAAACTCTACAGACCAGAAGGGAATGACTTGAAGTATTCAAGGGAATGCAAAACAAGGATATGAAACCAAGACTACTCCATCCAGCACGGCTATCATTCAAGATAGACGGTGAAATAAAGAGCTTTCCAGACAAAAAAAAAAAGGCTAAAGGACTTTATCACCACCACACCAGCATTGCAGGAAATGTTAAAGGGACTGCTGTAATAAGAAGTTGTAATAGAAAGAAAATGAAACATAGGCATAAAGAAATAAAATGGCAATAGATAAGTACCTATCAATAAGAACCTTAAATATAAATGGATTAAGTGTCTCAATCAAAGGACACAGGGTAGCTGAATGAATAAGAAAACAGGGTCCAAAAATATGCTGTCTACAAGTCACCCATCTCAAAACAAAAGTCTCCCACAGGCTGGGAAAACCCTCAAACACGTCTGGAGGACTTTAAAGGAGAGATCGACAGCAATACAGTCATATTAGGGGAGTTTAACACCCCGCTGAGTTCACTGGATAGATCTTCCAGACAAAAAGTCAACAAGGAAACAGTGACTCTAAATGACACACTAGATCAGATGGATTTAATTGACATTTACAGAACATTCCACCTCAAAGCTGCAGAACAGGCATTCTTCTCGAGTGCACACAGGATATTCTCAAAGAGAGACCACATCTGAGGGCACAAAACAAGTGTCTACAAGCTTAAGATGATTGAAATCATCTCAAGCATCTTCTCAGACATTTACACAATGGAATACTATGCAGATGTAAAAACAAAGGACCCCTTACCCTTTGAGACAGCATGGTTGGACCTGGAGAGTATTACGCTAAGTGAAATAAGCCAGTCAGAGAAAGATAAGTGTCACATGATCTTATTCATATGTGGAATCTAGTGAACAAAATAAACGGATGAACAAAATAGATTCAGAGACATAGAAGCACAGAACAGACTCATGAATCTCAGATGCAAGGTGAGGATGGGTGGGAGGGGAGAGATTAACATAAGTATTTATATGCATATATGCATAATCCATGGGCACATACAATAGTGGGGTGAAAGTCTGGAGGGAGGGGTACAGAATGGAGGGGTTCAATGGGGGGGGAAAGGGGACATTTGTAATACTTTGAACAATAAACATAAATTTAAAAAAAGTTTTGTCTCCACCACCATTTCCTCCTCCCCTGCCCCCATGTCACTCCTCTCTCTAAATGAAACCACTGTTAACCTTTTGTTGTGCATCTTTCTCATGGTTTTCAATCATAGGCATGCAGATGTGTGTGGGTACACACACATATATTCTTATTGAGTGGACTCACACTACTTATATAAATCTTCAACTTGCTTTAGTCACTTAATCTGTATGTTTATGTTTTTTCCACATCAAGACTTACATAATGATGGCATTCCTTTTCATGGATGCACGGTCCACCTGGCAACACTCTAGTCTCATTGGGAGGAGGCAGTTTGCCCCCTGGGGTATATATGGACAATGTCTAGAAACCTCTATGTTTGTCACAACTGGAGAGATGTGTGTGCTGCTGACATTTAATGGGTAGATTCCAGAGATGCCACTAACTAAGCATCTCATGATGCACAGAACAGGCCCCGCTTCAAAAAATTATTGAGCTTAAAAGTTAATATTGCTGAGGTCAGGAAACCTTGGGTTATAACAGAAAATTTCCCTTATTTCTAAGTATTGAGATTTTGTTAATCAGTTATCATAGATAGCATCTTTACCTACATTGTGCAAGTCAGTGGTAGAGGCAGTGTCTGTGGGTACCCAGCTTGTGTAATATTGGAGTCCTACTTAGGAATGTGATTATAAAACTGAAAACATAAAGCTGCAGTGATCCTTGCAAGTGAGTAGCTTTGAAGCTTCAGTAGCTTCCCAGTAAATGGTTTGTTTCAATTATTTTTGTAGGACAGATTACTAGAGGTAAAAAATTGCTGAGTCTGTGAGCATGATCTTGTCACAGACTGTCCCCTGCAAAATCCATCTGTTGAATTCTAAACTCCAACATTATGATAGTTGAAGGTGAGGCCTTTGGGGTTTGACTAGGTCATAAAAGTCATTCAGTCTGTGGATCATTCACTAATCTTACTAATTGGATTAATGCCCTTGTGAAAGAGGCTCCTCTTACCCCTTCTACCATGTGAGGGCCCATATGAAGGAGAGAGGTGTCTATGAACCCAGAAGTGGGCCTTTAGCAGGCACCAGAGCCTGGCTGTGCTGGCTCCCTGACCTTGGACGTTTGGCCTCTAGATCAGTTATAAACAAATTGCTCTTGTTTATAAGCAACCAGTCTATGGTATTTTTGTTATAGCAGCCCAGCAGATGAATTTTAACTTAAATCATTATTGTAAATTTTGAGTCAGTCGTCCTGAGTGAAGATGGCAAAAGTTGATGAAAACAGTAACAAATTAAAGTCATATTTAAATAAGGCTAAAGTAAAGACCTACTTCTGCATGGATAAAAGTAAAAAACTTATTACATGGGAAACAGGTTGAGATTTGCAACAGCGTGGATGAAACTGAAGGGCATTCTGCTAAGTGAAAGAAGCCAGAGAGAGAAAGACAAATATTGCATATTGTCACTTATATGGGGACTCTACAAACAAAACAAAGGTGAACTCATAGAAAGAGTAAAAGTGACTGCCCGGGGCTGGGGTTGGTGGAAATAGTGGAGAGAGGCTAGTAACCAGGTACAAACTTTCAGTTATAGGTGATAACACTGTGTTGTACCTGCAATTTGCTGAGAGTAGAACTTAAATGTTCCTACACAAAAATAAATAAAAGTAAATATGTGCTGTGAAAAAATGGAGTTGAGGACAGAGGAGATTCTGAGAGTATCAATCCCTGTGAAATGGCGAAAATCCTGAGAGAACTTTGGACTTTCAAAAGCTATGAAATTGGAGATTGGTGGGTTCAAACTAGAAGGTCCAAGAGAGTGGAGGGATGGGCCCTGCTAGGCTGGTAAGGGGGGCTGTGGTCCACCCTACTCCCTCTGCCCCCTTCCCCACACTCAGGAGCCCTTTGTGACCAGACCACAGCTCTGTGATGCAGGCCTCAGCCTCTATGCCATAAGCCACACCCAATGCTCAGTTACCTGAGGGCAGCCATGAGCTTCAGATGATGGAGAGCCATCTCGATTCTCTGAAATGCACCATTGCTGTCTGGCTGCACTCCACTCCTTCCTGGGTGATTGAGACCCTTCTGGGCATCGTGTGTGGAGCACTGCTCTTCTTTGTGCTAGTCCACTTCTTGGAGAGTGCACCACCCTCACCACCACTGAGGAAACAGAACCACCGGGATGGTAAGGAGCTCTTGGCCCAGACCCAACAAAGGTTATCATTGTTATTTTTATTTTTTAATTTATTTATTATTTATCTTTATTCTTGAAAGTATTGCAGATATCTCCCTTTTCTTCCCCCATTGATCCCCTGCACCCAACATCCACTCCCCCCAGGCCTTTACTACACTATTGTCTGTGTCTGTGGGTTATGCCTATATGCATATAAGCTCTTTGATTAATCTCTCTCCACCCACTCCCCCACTGAATCTATTTTGTTCCTCAGTCTGTTTTGTTCATCAGATTCCATATATGAGTAAGATCATGAAAAACTGAATCTCAAAGAATTGGAAAACCTGAATAGGCTAATAACAACGGATGAAATCAAAGCAGTAATAAAAAAAAAACTCCCAGCAAACAAAAACCCTGGTCCAGACAGATTCACAGGGGAGCTTCCTAATTTTTTAAATTGTAGGGTTAGATAGTTTACTAAAAAGCTTTCTTGCTTTTTGAGGTAGGCCTGCAGCGCTGTGAACTTCCCCCTCTTAGGACTGCTTTTGCTGTGTCCGTAGATTTTGGGTTGTTGTGTGTTCATTTTCATTTGTTTCCAGGAAGTTTTTGATTTCTTTCTTGATCTTATTGGTAACACAATCATTGTTTAATAACATGTTATTTAGCCTCCATGTGTTTCAGTGTTTTTGAGTGTTTTCACTGTAGTTGATTTCTAATTGCATGCCCTAGTTGTCTGAAATGCTTGATATGATTTCAATCTTCTTGAACTTGTAGAAACTTGTTTTGTGTCCTAACATGTGGTTCATCTTTGAGAATGACCCATGTGCACTTGAGAGGAATGTATATTCTTCAGCTTTGGGATGAAATCTCCTGTAAATATCAATTAAATCCACCTGATCTAGAGTGCCATTTAGTCACTGTTTCTCTGTTGACTTTTTGCCTGGAAGATCTATCCAATGAAGTCAGCGGGGTGTTAAAGTCCA
The DNA here is from genome assembly GCF_054644295.1 of Miniopterus natalensis. Taxonomy (NCBI): domain Eukaryota; kingdom Metazoa; phylum Chordata; class Mammalia; order Chiroptera; family Miniopteridae; genus Miniopterus; species Miniopterus natalensis. The sequence goes on along the minus strand of NC_142092.1, from coordinate 6,922,514 downwards.
CAATCATGACTGTATTGCTGCTGATTTCTCCCTTAAAGTCCTTAAGGTTATTATTGATAGGTCCTCATTTATTGCCATTTTCATTCTTTATGACTATGTTTCTATTTCTTCTTATTATTACAGTGGTCCCTTTACATTTCTTGCAATGCTTCTATTTCTACTTCTAATTACCTCAGTCCCTTTCACATTTCCTAAAACGCTGGTTTGGTGGTGATAAACTCTTCTAGCCTTTTTTTGTCCCAAAAGCTCTTTATTTCACTATCTATTTAGAATGATATCCTTGCAGGGTAGAGTAGTTTTGGTTTCAGATCCTTGTTTTGCATTCCCTTGAATTGTTCATGCCATTCCCTTCTGGTATGCAGAGTTTCTGATGAGAAGTCTCCCAAAGCCTTATGGGAACTCCTTTGCAGGTAATAGTTTGCTTTTAAGATTCTCTCTTTGTCTGAACTTTTTGGCGTTTTAATTATGATGTGTCTGGGTTTTGGCCTCTTTGGGTTCTTCTTGCTTGGGACTGTCTGTGCCTCCTGAACTTGTGTGACTTTTTCCTTCACCAGGTTGAGGACATTTTCTGCCATTATTCTTCAAACAGGTTCTCTACCTTGCTTACTTTCGACCTCCTCCGGCACTCCTATGATGCAAACATTGTTATGTTTCATGTTGTCCCACAGCTCCCTTAAACTTTCCTCCTGTGTTTTAATTGTTTTTTCTTTTTGGTTCTCTGATCAGGGATTTTTTTTCTACCATTTCTTATTTGCTGATCTGATCTTCAGCTTCCCCTACTCTGCTGTTCATTGTTTCCAATGTTGTCCTTGTCTTTTAATTTCTACTACATCTTTCTTTATTTCCTTCATAGTTTTTTTTTTTTTTCCATGCTGTTGAGCATCCTTACAGTCAGTATTCTGAACTCTATATCTGATAGATTGTTTATCTCCTTTTCAGTTAGCTCTTTTTCTGGAGACTTCTCATGTTCTTTCATTTGGGGCTTATTTTTTTGTATTCCCATTTTGGCTGCTGTTTGGGTTTCTTTCTATGTATTAGGTAGGCCTGCTAGGACTTAGTCTTTTTGGACGGTCACTGGCTGGCCAATACCTGATGCCCTTTGTGAGAGGCCTTGAGTACTTTGTTTGGAGCTATCAACAACCCAAGGCTTGAGGTCCTGTCTGTTGTGGTTGGGTGTGTTTGGCCAAGACCAAGATGCACACCAAAGTCTGCTTTTCCAAGGCCCAGGTCCATATCTGGTGAAGTCTCAAAGCACTCTGAGGTGTGCCTCTGCCTGCAGGCTGATTGTTCTGATTCTCTTAATGAACCTAAGGCTGTAGAAACTCCACAGGGTGGGGCAGCTGATTGTTATCACTCTCTTAATGACCCTCAGGCTGTCAAAACTCCACAGGGTAGAGCCGGAGGCTTTCCAGCAGGGAGGGACAATTGATTTCACTCAGGCAAGAGCTGCTTGGAAGGTAAATGTCTGCCTCTGCAATATGGAGGAATGACTCAGCACAGGAATCCAGAGGGGTGCCCTCTGAGCTCTATCTGCAGACTCTACAACCCTAGATTCTCCTCACACAGCTCCAGTCCACACTGCTCTCCATCTGCTGAAGCCCAAGGTGAGTGGCTACACAAGAAACTTTGTGCATTGGAGCTTTAAGAGGGTGCCTGCATTTCCAGCAATCTCTCCCTGGCAGACAGAATCCCGGCTGCTTTTCCCAGCCAGATGTTATGTGGGCACCTTTCTCAGTCCTGGTGCTCTGGTCTGGGGAGCCCAGCTTGGGCTTTAGTCCACAGACTCCTCAGTTGGAACCCCCACAGCTGAGATTTCCCTCCAGCCTTTAGCTGCTAAATGTGGGAGGCCAGCCAGCCCTCTCATGTATCTATGCTTTCTACCTGTCTTTATGAGATCTCCACTTCTCCTCCTTGGTTATGAGGGTGCTCTCCAGCTCATCTTCAGTTGCAGCTGATTGATTATTCAGGATGAATTCCAGTTTGGTCCTGTGAGAGTGTCAGTGTAGCTTCCACTCAATCTGCTGCCATCTTTAATCTCCCAGATTATCTTTTCTCTATTCTTATTTCCACTTTTCTGAATTACCAAGAGAGACTCCAGAGTTGGGAAAGAATAGAACTTCATCCTTCTGGGAACAAGCCAGGTGGGGCAGGGATTAGAGGAGGTGTGAGGATTTCTATGCAAAGATCTCCGACTAGGAGCCCAGATACGGTGGAGGGCTCTAGACACAGCCCCAAATGCAATGACCAGTGGCCAAGGGCTGGATTCTAAGAGCTGGATCTCTGTGGGGCACAGAGCCTGAGCCTTGCTTCACCAGCTGCCTTCCCATGGCTATTATTTCAGGTGAGCCTCCTCTGTGTTGGGGATAATCCAAAGGCAATGTGGGGACCCTGAGAGTCGAGGATGGCAGAGATCTCAGACCACCTACATGGCTCCTGACCTGCTTCTTCAAAGTTGTCTCCCCTCTCATGGACACGGACAACAGTGTGGGGACAGGGGTGGGATTTGGGGGTAGAATGGGGGGGTGGGTGGAAGTAAGACTACATAGTGGGGATAAACAGTGATGAAAAATTTAATGAAAAATAAAAATAAAAAATAAAAAAAAAAAGGGTGTCTCCTCGGGTCAATTGCAATGGTAGAAAAAACTTTTCCAAAAATACAATTCATAGAGAGAAAACCTGTTTTTTCTCATTAGTACATCCTCTATGCACTAATGCCTTCTTCCTAGCACTAATTTACTTGTTTCCAAAATATATGAATATTTTCATGAGAGCTATTGGCCTCTGCCGGTGCCCTGCAGGAGGAAGAGAGGGATTGGGGTTTGCTCTTCCCGAGTGCCTGCTTTGGCTTCCAGAAGGAAGAGGGCCATGGAAGGAGGTTGGCTGCACTGAGGCATACTGACTCTCACCCCATTCCCTTGATACATCTTGTTTCTGTAATTCAGCACCACAAAGAGAAATGAAAGCACTCAGGGGTTGTCAGGATAAGCAAAACGCTGAGCTCTGGCTCAGCTGTCCTTCTCTGCTTTCTCTCTACTTGAGCTTGGAAATTGCAGGGGAAGTAGCTACAAAGGCTGAAATACCCTCAGTCTCAGGAAGTGGCAGAGAGTGGGGATGGGTTCTGGGGCAGTGCTGGCCCTGAGTCCAGAGGTGGGTGAGACCTTGTCCTGGTCTTGATGGGAATAGAGGACACCTGCCACCAGAGCCCTTCTCTTCCTCACAAAGCTGAGATGCAGATAGGCCGGCCAACCCGGTAGCTCGATGCCCAATATCTCCTCCCTCTGTCTCTCTCATGCTCTGGAGCAGCAGCGAGTACTTGGCCAACACTCAGCTCTGAGAGTGTGCATGTGGGGAGCACAGAGGCCACTAATGACCCCACACCTGCCCATGGGGAGAGAACCAGCTGCTCAAGGTTGCCCGCAGCCCCCTTCTGAAGAAAGGAGCAGGACATCACTGTGTTTGCTGCCACCATGTGATACTGGGGCACTCTGTACCATGGTGAGATGTAGGGGAAGGAGGAAAGTGACACAGTGTGCCCATATAAGGTGCAGTGACCAAGGAGCCTCTGGTGTCCCACCACCATCTACAGGCCCAGAGGGGAGAAGAAGTTAGGGGTCCAGCGGCTCATGGTGACCCTACCCCAGGGTGTCTACCCCCTTCTAAGTCCCAGACAAGACAAAAGAAGCCCCCTGTAGGTGCTACTCAGAAGGCCAGGCTCACAGAGGCAGCAGAGCCTTCAAGCAGGGAAGGTTGAATCTCCACAGTATATTTCATCAGCTTCCACAAGACAGGGACCTCTAGACACAATTTGTGACTTTCAGTTACACACGTGTCCCCAGGGGGACCAGAACTGGAGTGGAAGCGTGGGGAAGCACAGGCCTCCTCTTGTCACCAGTTCTTCCTGGGGCCAAGTCCTGCCTTTGGGCCCAGATCCAGAGTTGCCTCCAGGAGGGCACAGCAGTGACTGTGCAGCCAGGACCAGTGGGAGGGGTGGGACCCAGGGCAGAGGGTGCCCTGGGCCCTCATGAGCTCAGGAGGGTGTGGTACAGGCCAGGGACCCTGAGCCTGGCTGCTGCTGGGTCCTCACAGGGAACCAAGAGGTGAGTTCTGGGAGTGGGGGGAACCCACGCTCTTGTCAAGGGAGGTGCCACAGAACGGTGAAGATACCGAAGGAACAGTAAGAACAGGAGAGAGCAAGTCCCTCTGCCCCTCTCCTGCCTTAAGAGTGCAGAGGGCCAGCCCTGGAGAGCCCCACACTGTGAGCTCTGCACAGACAAAACACAAAGAGACCCTGACAGAGACCTCACACAGAGACCTGTGACAGAGACCTCACACACACCCTATACAGAGAGACCTCCACAGAGACCTGTCACAGAGACCCCTCCAGGAACCTCATGTAGAAACCTCTCTCAGAGATCAGAGATCTCAGCACAGGGACACCCACACAGATCCACACAGTTCACAGGGAGGCCTCCTAGCACCCCTCAGAGACCACAGAGACACCTCACTCAGAGGCCTCGCATCCCTTCTGAAGAGCCCAAGCAGCCACTGAAGGACAGGCTCTCTGAGTGGGTCTGAAGTCACTTAGCAAATGGACAATGCGGGAGGGTAGCAACAGCTGTTCCCCAGAGAAAACATCCATACATTTTTGAGTCACTTCTAAAAAAAGGAATGAGAGATTCCACGTGGAAATTGCAAGTCCTTTCCCTCTCAGGTTTTCATTCACTTGCGCTCTGACCCCCAGTGTACAGAAGCAAAGTTTTGAATACCAGCAAAACTCTGCTGGCACCTAGTAAAGGAAAATATCTTTCCAGTTTCACTCATCGTTCAGTCAAATGGCAGCAGGACTCAGTTGTTACTGTGGTGGGGACACACCCTTGCCCGGTGCAGGACTCCTGTAGCAGGGGCAGGTGCAGGAAACCTGTGGCGGGCAGGAGGCCTGTGGCAGGGGAAGGGGCAGGGGCAGGGGCAGTGGCCCTGTGGCAGGGCATCCGAGGTGAGGAGGACCAGCAGAGAGGACTGGCCATGCTCCCCAGCTGGGCAGCCAGCACATTATTCAGCACAAAGCAGCTGTGTTGGGCCATGAGGTAAACTTTATTCTTAAATGCAAACGGGCACATTGTCAACCACATGAACTCTTCCACAAATGAGACAGATTTGGGGGAGCAATCCTATCACATCCACTGGTACATTTATACTTACTGCTTGAGAATATGAAATAATTAAATGACATTGTTTACTTTGCTTTTTTTAGAATGTGGTAATGGCCTCCGAGGGTGGAATGCCAGTCTCCAGAATGTGAAAAAACCCTGATGTTCAGCTAAGATGCCTAAACTTCTGGACTATTTCGAAGAATTCATGTTCCATATAATTCTACGCAATGCACTTTTCCCAAGACTCAGGAGGCCAGGCTCTGTTTCATAATCATTATCTTATTATTATAAAATACTTTTAAAATAATTTCAAAATCTTAGAAAATATGTCACTAACCAGTGCTTGAAAAATAGATTACCTCAATGAAATTACATCAGAACTGGCATTTTAACATATTAAAAATTATGCATTTAACCACCGTGTCCGTATTAGCAATAAAGGTCTCATTGTCTACCTAATACTTTCCAAACCTTGCCCCTAGTGAAGACCACATCTCTCTCACTGGTCATAAGGATCCTGTGGCTGCGACTTGGTAAAATCTACACAATAAACAGATGTCAAGTATACGTGTGGTTGCGTCTCTTCGGTTACCCAGAGACAGCATCATGGCACTCTCAGAAGAGAGGAATGAGCTGATGGCAGGGCTTTGTGGGTGTACATATTTTAATTAAGCAAAAATAAGCTGTAGAATATTTTACAACTTTATGGTTATTAATTTCGTGAAACTGGCTCCCTTTGTGATGTTTCCTTATGCTATGAGTCATAGAACTATGGAAAGCGACCACCATGCCCTCTACTGTTCAATCAGTATAGAAAGTGGGTTCTTACCTACTACACTTTGAAGTTCTCAATGCATTTTTCATTTCACTGCCAAATTTTTCTTCTTGAAATGTTGCTTCCCTCTTATTTTTCAGGAAGGTTTTGTAGAGCATCAGTAGTGGGCCCAGGAGATACCGTGGTGAGTTAAGAGGTGAGCTCTTTGCTCTCTTGGAGTTCACATTTTAGTGGGACACACAGACTGAAGTAAATTCAGTGCATCGCATGCAATGATGAGGTCCTTTGGCAATGGGGAAACTAGGGTGTGTGTACGTTGTCAGTCATGGGAGTCTTTCTGGAGGAGTTGAGGCCGAGCTGGGATCTGCAGGGCGGTTTGGGGCAGGAGGGAGTATCCCTGACTGGCTGTGAGTACCCTGTAAAGGGAGGTGAGAATGCTCAACCCTCTAAGCTTTAAGGGGAGGTGCAGGTGGCGAGCAACTCGAGTTGGGTCCTGTGGAGAAATTATCAGGGGCCTGTGATGTCCCTGGAATCAGCTCAGGGCCTTGCTCTCAGGGTGGGGGCAGGTGGAGAGGGTAGCTGCTCCCTGTCTGTGGCCAGCCTTCTCCCTGCGTCGGCTCTGTCAGTGGTGACAGTGATGGTGCTGACAGTGGTGTTGGTGAAGGTGATGAAGACCATGATGACAAGAGAGTGAAGGTGAGGGAAGCAGAATTTATGAGCCTCTCCTGAGGAAGTAACAACAGAAAGTTGGGAGAAAACTTCTTTAACTTTGGGGCTCTCAAAGTGTGCTCCATAGACCACCAGCGTCAGCATTGCTTGACAACCTACTAGAAATGCCATTTTTTAGTTCCCACCCCAAATGTGTTTAACAAGGGATTCTGGGGATGTGCCCAGCAATCTGTGTTTTAACAAGCCTTCCAGGTAACTTTGGTGCATGCTAAATTTGAGAGATGCTGCTCTCATGGACAGTTCTGTGAACCCCAGATGCAGAGCCCTCCTGCCTCCCTTCTTTTAAATAGTTGATACTATTCCACTCAATAGATTATACAATATTTACCTTACAGTTCCCTTTAACAGACACTTGGGTCGTTTGCACTTTTTGGCTATTATAAGTAATGTCGCAGTGAACGCCCAAGTGCTTTTAGCTTGGTGACTCATCTATTTATGATTTATTTACTTTTTAGTATTGAAATATACTTCATAAACAGTGAAATGCAAAAGTCCTATGTATACAGTTTGCTGAGTTTGACAAACCCATATTCCCATGTAACTCATGCCTGTAGATTTATTACCTCAGAAAGATGCCTGGTACTTAGGGTGCCCAAGTAGCCTCGGTTTGCCTGGGACTTCTCTGCTTCTAGAACTGAAAGCCTTGGCTCCTGGGAGCCCTCTTGGTGCTGAGAGAACTGGGACAGTTGGTCAGCCTACTGCACTTCTTCCCCCTCAGTCTCTGCAGGCACTGTGCTACTTGCTCTGGGGAACATTTGAAGGTCTTTTCAGAGCGTAACTTCCTGGCGATGGAGCAGCTGGGTAAAGGAGCACTGCCGGTGCACATGGATGCTTTAAAGGATCAGGCAGCATTCAAAATATCAATGGTGACTTTGAATATGTTAGCGGGACTTGTCTTTCTTTCTTCTGTGATTGTTCCAGCTGGGAAAGATGGAGGCCTTATTTCTAGCTTTGGTGATCTTCTCAATGATCATGCAGTTTAGAAAGCAAAGCTAAGCCATGATACATAATACTTATTTTTAACACTTAATGAAACACTAAAAGTGACTTTAGACTTAGGCAAAGGGAAGACAATAAGTGTCAGAAGCAGAAAATTGCCACATGGTTCTTGAAAACAGGGCCAGATGATACACTCTTACTGCCAACATATGAGAAGGTCCAGTCCTCACATCCACACAAGGCCTGGTTATCATTAAAGAGCTTGGATTTTATTAATCTTATAGATGAAAAAATAATATCTCTTTGATACTTTGATTGCATTAATTTTTAGGGTAATTAGGCTTTTTCCCATTTATTGATATTTTGGATGCTGACTGATTTTTTAAAGCCCCCACCACATACACAAGCAGCACTGCTACATTTTCTCACTGTGGCGTCGCTGGTCCTCCTCTCTGGCTGGGCTCTGGCTGCGGAGAAGGAGCCCCTGTGAGGATGGGCAGAGTCTGAGTTTTGGCTCCAGGTATGGTCACAGTCTATAGCTTCCCCCACCTAGATGCATTTTCCCCTTTTAAGTTCAGCAAATATTTACTGGTCAATTAATTACCAGGTGTAAGCGAGACAACCACAAAGGTCTCCAAGACCTGGCCCTCCCCTCCAAGGTTCTCTCCTCCTGGGTTTGTCTCTTCATTTTTTCTCTCTTTTCTTCTTTTTTTCTCACTTTTAATCTTTTCCCCCATTTTCTTTGTTCTCCCTTTTCACATCTTGTTCTTCCTTTTCTCCTTTCTTCTTTTCTGCATGTTCTCTCTTCTCCCCCTTTTCTCTCCATTCTCTGTTATCTTTTTGTTCTTTCCATTTATTCATCTTTATATTCTCTCCATCTTCTCCTGGGTCCTGCTCTCGCTCTGTGCCCGTCTTCTCTGCTGTCATCTCCTTCCTCTCTCCGGTTTTGCTGTTCTCTTTGCCCTCACAGTTTGTGTGTTTGTGTTCTGTTTTCCGTTTTGTCATCTCCCTGTTCTCTTCATTTTATTTATTCTGTTATTGTTGTCTCTGTTTTTCCTTTTCTTTGTTTTCTCCGTTTTCCCTTTGTTTCTCTCACTTTCTCTGTGTGCTCTCAACTTTCTCCGTTATCTCTGTTTCCTTTTTGTTCTGTTTGTTTTCCTGTCCCATATCATCTCATTGTTCTCTGTTTCCTTTTTTCTCTCCATTTTCACTTTTCTTCATTTTTCTTTCTTCTCTCCGATTTTATTGTTCTCTCTTTGAGTTTCCTCTTTTCTTCTTTTTCTTCCTATTTCCCTTTTTTCATTTTTTTGTTCTCTTTGTTCACCTTTTCTCTCTGTTCTCTTTTTCTCTCTCTGTGCTTTTTGCTGTCTCTGTTCACTTTTTTCCTTTGTTCTGTCTGTGTCCTCTGTTCCATGGTTCTGATATCTTGGTTCTCTTTATCTTTTTGCTTTTTTCCACTGTTTATATATTTTTCTTGGTTTTCTCTGTATATTCTTTTTATGCTCACTTTTCCTCTGTTCTTGATTTTTCTCTCCTTTTTTTTTTCCTGTTCTTTCATGACCATAATATAATGTCATTTACTAGGGGAAGAATGTTGCAACACTCGTTACATAGTTAGTAGGAGTCTCATTTAGTAATTATATATGTGGAAAACAGTCTGCTGTAATCCCACTAGGCACGAATTGATTCTAAGAGTGACCAAACACTTCATTACTGGTTTTACAAAATGCACAGCTCATTGAAACTGGACTGTTCTAGAGAGAGATTGCTAATAGCATTTGTAAATGTCTGGATTATATGTTGTCACAGACTAATGCATGCATTATTTTCTTGAAATACGTTTCACACTTTGAAGGAATACAAAGGTGAACCTAGTGCATGGAATGCTGGTATCTTTTGTGAAATATTATAATATAATGCGTTTACTGGGGGTGGGTGTTGGAACATTCATTACATTGTAAGAATTTCATTTAGCAATAAAGCCTCTGCAAAAAAAATTTGCCATAATCCCACTGGGTACAAATTAATTCTAAGTGTTCAAACACTTCGCTGCAGGTTTTACACAATGTGCAGCTCATTAAAACACTAAAAATGGACTGTTCTGAATACAGTCCATGTAGTTTGCTAACAACATCTGGAAATGTATTAATTATATGTTATGTCACAAGCTAATACATGCATTACCTTTTTGAAATACGTTTCACTCTTTGAAGGAATACCCAGGTGAACCTTGTATGTGGAATGCTGATATGTTCTATTGGGCATTATATTATAATGTTTAACCAATGATTTTGGCAGTTTTCAGCACACACTGCAATTACTAAATGAAGTTCCTACTGTGTAATGAATGTTTGAACATGATCCCTACGTAAATAACATGATATTATAATATTTCACAGAAAATAACAGCATTTTCCATACCAGGTTGGCCTGTGTATTGTTTCAAATGGTGTAACATATATCCAATAGTTAATGCATGTATAGTCCATGCCATCACATATAATCAAGAAATTTGTAAAAGGTACTAGCAAACTGTCTTTAGAACAACTGAATTTTAGTTTTTCAATGACTGTGGATTATGTAAAACCTGTAGTAAAGTGTATCACCACTGTTAGAATGACTATGTACCAATAGGGATCTTGACAAACTATATTTAGCACAGAATATAATTACTAAAAGAGATTTCTACTAACAGTGTAATGAATGTTCCAACATGCTCCCCCAGTAAATGTCATTATATTATACTTCACATAAGATACCAGCATTCCACACCCTAGGTTTACATGTGTTTTCCACTAAAAAGTGAAACATGCTCCAAATAGGTAAAGTATGTATTAGTCCATGACATAACATATAATCAATACCTTTGTAAACACTATTGGCAAACCCTGATTGGAACAGTCCACTTTTAGTGTTTCAATGAGCAGTGTGCTGTGTAAAACTTGTAGTGAAGTGTTTGACCACTCTTAAAATTAAGGCATACAAAATGGGATTTTGGCAAATTCTTTTTCGCAAAGACTATAATTACTAAATAAAAAATTTAACTATATAATGAGTGTTCCAACATGGTCCCCCAATGAATGGAATGATATTATAATACTTCACAGAAGATACCAGCAGTGCCCACACTAGATTTACCTATGTATTTCTTAGAATGCTGAAACATATTCTCAATAGGTAATACATGTATTAGTCTATGGCATAATGTATAATCGATATATTTGCAAGTGCGACTAGCAAACTTTTTCTAGCACAGTCTAGTTTTAGTATATCAATGAAATGAGCATTGTGTAAAACCTGTAGTGAAGTGTTTGAACACTCCTAGAATTAATTTGTACCACGAAAGATTTTGGCAAACTGTTTTTAGCAAAGACCATAAGTACTAAATGAAACTTCATCTATGTAATGAGTGTTCTAATATGCTCTCCCAGTAAATGGCATTATAGTAAATACTTAACAGAAGATACCAGCATTCTACATAGTAAGTTCACCTGTGCATTCCTTTGAGGAGTGAAACATATTCTAAATAGTATTGCATGTATTAGTCTATGATATAAGGTCTATGATATATTAGTCTATAATATATAAACAATATATTCGTAGACACTACTTAGCAAAGTCTGTTGAGAAAGATCTAGTTTCAGTGTTTCAGTTAGCCCTGCACTGTGTAAAACCTATAGTGAAGTTTTTGAATACTCTTAGAAAAATTTATACAAAGCAAAATTAGAAACACTGTTTTTAGCACAGACTATCAATACTAAATGAAATTACTACAAGTGAGTAATGAATGTATCAACATTACACAGTCTGGGTTCACCTATGTGTTCCTTCATTGTGTGAATTATATTCCCCATAAGTCATACATGTATTAGTCTATGAGATAATGTATAATCAATACTTTTATAAATGCTACTACAAACTCTGTCTAGAAGAGTCTAGATTTACTGTTTCAATGAGCTGTGCATTCTGTAAAACCTGCAGTCAAGTGTTTAATCATCCTTAGAATTAAATTGGACCAAGAAGCATTTTGGAAAACTGTTTTTAGTAGAGACTAAATAAGCTCCTATTACCTAAGTAATAAATTTTCCAACATCTTCTGCAAGTAAATGGAATTATATATTCCACAAATGATACCAGCCCTCCACACATTAGATTCACTTGTGCATTACTTCAAAGAGTGAAACATATTTCCAATAGGGAATGCATGTATTAGTCTAGGTCATGACCTCTTAGAAAGAGAAACTAAAAAAAACAGTATCATTTACCATTGCAACATCAAAAAAATGAGATACCTAAGAATAAACTTAACCAAGGAGGTAAAAGACTTGTGCTCAGAAAACCACAGGACACTGAAAAAAGAAATAGAAGAAAATGCAAACAAGTGGAAGAATATATCATGTTCATGAATTGGAAGATTAACATCAGTAAAATGTCCATACTGCCCAAAGCAATCTATAGATTCAATGTAATTCCTATTAAAATACCAACAGCACATTTCGAAAAACAAGAATAAATATTTCAAAAATTTATATGGAACCAAAAATGACCCTTTTATTTATTTTCTTATATCCTCACTAAAAGATATTTTTTTCCATTGCTTTTCAGAGAGAGTGGAAGGGAGAGAAAGAGAAACATCAATGTGAGACACATCTATTGGTTGCCTCCTGCTCTAGCTTGCAACAGAAGTACATGCCCTTGTCTGGAATTGAATCCAAGACCTTTCATTCCATGAGTGACACTCTAACCACTAAGCTAAACCATCTAGGGCACTGCAGCAATCTTGAGAAAGAAGAAAAGTTGGAAAGATCACTATATAGGATATCAATCTATACTACAAAGCCACTGTAATCAAAACAGCCTGGTGCTGGCCCAAGAACAAGCATATAGATCAATGAAATAGAACAAAGACCCCAGAAATCCACCCATACCATTATGGTCAATTAATATTTAACAAAGGAGGCAAGAGCATGCAATGGAGTAAAGACAGTCTCTCCAATAAATGGTGCTGGGAAAATTGGACAGATACATGCTAAAAAATGAAACTAGACCACGAACTTACACCATACACAAGAATAAACTAAAAATGGATGAAAGGCTTAAAGGTAAGTCATGAAACCATGAAAATCATAGAAGAAAACATAGGCAGTTAAACCATAAACCTCTCATGTAGCAGAAAATTCACTGATCCATCTCCTAGGACAAGAGAAACAAAGGAAAAAATAAATAAATAGGACCACATCAAACTAAAAAAAGCTCTGCACAGCAAAAGAAACCAACAAAATTCAAAGGGAACCCACTGTATGGGAGAACATATCTGCCAATGACACATCTGATAAGGGACTAATTTCCAAAATATACAAAGAATTCATACGACTCAACAAGAAGAAGACAAACAATCCAATTAAAAAATGGGCAAAAGACCTAAACAGACACTTTTCCAAAGAGGACCTATAGGTGGCCAAGAAACATATGAAAAAATGCTCAAAGTCACTAATCATCAAAGAGATGAAAATTAAAACCACAGTGAGGTATCATTTCACACCTATCAGAAAGTCTACCATCAACAAATCAACAAATGACAAGTGCTGGCAAGGATGTGGAGGAAAAGGAACCTTAGTACACTGCTGATGGAATGCAGACTGGTGCAGCCACTGTGGAAAACAGTGTGAAGTTTCCCCCCAAAATTAAAAATGGAACTGCCATTTGACCCAGTGATTCCACTTCTAGGAATATATCCTAAGAATCCTGAAACACTAATCAGAAAGAATATATGCACCCCTATGTTCATAGTAGCACAATTTACAATAGCTAAGATCTGGAAACAGCTCAAGTGCCCATCAGATGAGTGGATAAAAAAGCTGTGGGACATTTATCCATGGAATACTATGCAGCTGTAAAGAAGAAGGATGTCTTATCCTTTGGAACAGCATGGAAGGACCTGGAGAGTATTATGCTAAGAGAAATAAGTCAGGCAGAGAAAGACAAATATCACATGACCTCACTTAGATGTGCAATCTAAAGATCAAAATAAATTGATGAACAAGATAGGACCACAGACATGAAGTATGAAACAGACTGACAGATCTCAGAGGAAAGGCAGGAAGAGATTAACCAAAGAACTTATAATAAACATTTTGCATAGCCCATGGACAAAGACAATAGACAGATGATAGCCTGGGGTGGGGTGGGAGATGGATGGAGAAGGGGAAGGGGAGAAATGGAGCCATCTGTAATACTCTCAAAAATAAAATAAATAAAAATTGGGCAACAAAGAAAAAAGATAACAGAGAATTCAGAGATAACAAAGAAAAATAGAGAACAGAGAAAACAAAGAAAATAAGTAGAATTTTAAAAAGCAGTAAAAATATAGAGGACAAATAAAAGAGATAAAACAGAGAAAAGGAAGAGAGAGTATAACAAAACAGAAAAAATAGTGAACAGAGAAAACAGAGAGCTGAAAAGTAACAGAGAGAGAGGAGTGAACATAGAGAACAGAGAAAACAAAGACAATAAAGAAAAAAGGAAGAAAACAGAGAAAATAAGGAAGAGAAATGGAAAAGAAAAAGAAAACAAAGGAAAAGAGAACAGAGAAAAAAGAAAAATAGGAGAATACAAAATGGAGAGAACAAAGAGAAAAAAGATAGACCAGAGAAAACAGAAAAACAAAAGTAGAGAAGAGAGAAGAAACAGAGAACAAAAAATTGAGAAGAAAAGGAGAGAACAAAGAAAGAACAGAAAGAAGAGGAAAATGGAGAGAACAAAGAGAAAAAAGAACAGAGACAAAAGTGGGAACAAATAGGAAAAAAGTAAACAAAAAAAAGAGAACAAGAGGAAAGCCATAGAACAGAGAACACAGACGAAACAAAGGAAAAGTGAACGGAGAAAACAAAAAGATTAACAGAGAAAAGATGGCCTCTTCTGTTGTGTGCCTGCCTGTTTGTGCAAGCATATTTGTATGGGTATGTGTTAAATCTCAAGCCTGAGGTTGTTTTAATTTTTAATAGACTTTATTTTATAGAGTAGTTTTAGGTTCATTCAGCAAAATTGAGTGGAAGGCATAGAGATTTACCATCTACACTCCACCACCACACTTGTATGTATAGAACATATTTTAATAAAATGATCCTGAATTCTAATTTCAGTTACCTTAGATAGCTGGTCAAGGAAACCGGAGGACATTTGTGGGATATGGTGTATGGTACTGGGGCATTGGACTCCAGGTTTCAAGGCCATAATGTATCTCTGAGGAACCTATCACTCAGGCTTAATAGAACCCAGGCTTTATTTTGACCAAAGACCATGCCTAGACTTAACATTTCTAAATTCCAGATAGATGTTAATCTTCAGGATTTGAGAATGAGAAATCAGAATTTTTAGGCACCTCAAGTATACCTGAAACCATGTGATTTAAATATATCTATATTCCTCATACTATGGACTTGTTATTAAGGATATCTAACAGTTTAAAAATAAATATTTTAGTAGCATTTACCAAAAAATGTAGTCTATAATGAATATTTAAACACTGGAAACCACTAGTAACATAATTAACATGCAGTGTCACTGCATGTAGTGTTCACATAGCTTAGTACTTGTGTTTTCTAGCAAAGTAAACAGTGACTTGCCAAATAAGGACATTTTTTCTTCCAAAACTTGTTATTTCTCTGAACACCACTCATAGGATTTGCATAAACCATACTTTCCATATAAAATTATTAATATTTTTATGCAAGCATAGTTCTCTTTTAGAAGCTAGACAGGGACACATACAAGTGCTGACAACATGGGCAACACCTACAAGTGATACCAACAGGCTAGATCTTGGTCATTTCTTTCCTATGTGTTCCTCCTCTAGTTCCTAGAAATACCAATCTTGACTTTTTAACCCATGTGTTAGTAAATTTCTTGGAGCCAGTAATGTGTCTAAGCTAGTTGTTAAGTTTTAATCTCACAGAAGAATTATAGTACTTTCCTTCCATTTTCCCAATATTTCAACTGAAGTTTTGGGGATTTGAGATTCAGAAAAGTATAAATTTCCTAAGGAATGCTGGGATGGAGTTTCCCCATGGACACACTACCTGGGTTATACCTGCTTTCTCCACTGTGCCTAGAGCAAAGCCTTGTGAGTCAGTTCTATAATGGGACATACGCATTCCTTAAATATCACTGTTCTGTGCAAAGTCACACAAAAAACCACAGGGCTTTTGTGGGGAAGTGGGGCTAGTTATATAACACTTAAAAACTTCATCAGTGACACATAAAAGAATGATAAAAGGCAAATAAAAATGGTAATCTTTTCATAAACAGTTAAAGAATAAAGAGATACAAATACTACAAAAAAAATCTGACATTTTATCTAGAAAAGACTTGAAATTTGCTTCTAGAATTGGGTGCTGGAAGAGTTGCAGCTTGTGAGTGAGTTACTGTGGCATGGCACAAGGAGTGAGCTCTGAAATAGGATGGAAAGTTCTAACACCAGGTGTGCATGGGTGTGGCACATAACATATGGCGAACTGAGGCAAAGCAGATGTTTAAGGTACATGTGTGTCATGTATTCTTCTGCTTGGTTCAGCTAGGTGCCATTTTCTGCATTCACCCAGTGTTACTCACGTGCCAATGCACACATAAGCAAACAAGACATTCATGTTTGCTCAAATTGTTCCTGATTATATCAATCACATTGAACAAATTTGAGTGCTCAGAACAAAGGTTATAGCAGAATAAGCTAACTGAAGTTGCTGAACAAAATGAAGCTCAGGACCTTTTCCATTTATTCTCAAGCTGCCCTTTGTGTTGGTTAGGAAGAGACACATTCCCTCAGTGGAGATACTCATTCCCTGGGTGCCTGGTTGGGTTGTGCAAGTTCTGATACTATGGCCTTGATTTCTCTTCTTCCCCCTTTCTCCTCAGTCTTAAGCATCAGAGATATTCCAGGAGCCCAAGAGAGAAGGAGTATATGTAGCCAATGAGATTCCTGCCCTTGGAATATAATTTATTTTTTAACACTTTATTAAACTTATTGGGGTGACAGTGATTAATATGAACATATAGGTTTCAGGTGTGGGTTTCTATGTTACAACAGCTGTATATTCCTCTGTGTGCCCACCACCCAAAGTCACGTCTTCCCCCGTCACCATATATTAAGACCCCCTTCATCCCCCCCACCCCCTTCCCTCTGGTAACCACCACACTGCTGTTTGTGTCCATAAGTTTCAATTTTATATCCCACATATGAATGAAATCATATGGTTCGTAGCTTTTTCTGACTGGCTTATTTCACTTAGCATAATATTCTCAAGGTCCATCCATGTTGTTGCAAAAGGCAGTATTCCATCCTTTCTTATGGCTGGGTAGTATTCCATTGCGTGCATGTCCCACATCTTCTTTATTGAGTCCTCCATCTCAGGACACTTGGGTTGTCTCCATGTCTTGGCCACCGTGAATAATGCTGCAATGAACATAGGGGTGCACATATCTTTGCAAACACATGTTTTTGAGTTTTTCAGGTATATGCCCAGGAGAGGGATTGCTGGGTCGTATGGTAGCTCTATTCTTAATTTCTTGAGGAATCACCAGACTGCTCTCCATAGTGGCTTTACCAGTCTACATTCCCACCAGCAGGAAATGAGGGTTCCCTTCTCTCCACAACCTCTCCAACACATTACCTGTCTTGTTGACAGTAGCCACTCTAACTGGTGTGAGGTGGTGTCTCATGTAGTTTTGATTTATATTTCCCTAATTGCTAGTGAGGTTGGACATCGTCTCATATATCTATTGGCTGTTCATATGTCTTCTTGGGAGAGGTGTCTGTTCAGGTCCTCTGCCCACTTTTTGATTAGGTTGGTTGGTTGGTGTTGAGTTTTATGAGTTCTTTATGTATTTTGGAAATTAAACCTTTGTGGGAGCTAATGTTTGCAAATATCACCTCCCCTCTGTTGGCTGCCTCTTTGTTTTGTTGTTAGTTTCTTTTGCTGTGTAGAAGCTTTTTAGTTTGATATGGTCCCATTATTTATTTTTGCCTTTAATTCTCTTGCCTTTGGAGTCAAGTTCAGAAAATATTCTCTATGACCAAGGTCCATAAGTTTGGTACCTATGTTTTCTTCTATGTAACTTATTGTTTCGGGTCTCATATTTAGGTCTTTGATTATTTTGAGTTAATTTTTGTCCATGGGGACAAACTGTAATCCAGTCTCATTCTTTTGCATGTGGCTTTCCAGTTTTCCCAGCGCCATTTATTGAAGAGACTATCTTTACTCCATTGTGTGTTTCTGGCTCCTTTGTCGAAAATTATCTTCTCACATACATGTGGTTTTATATCTGTGTATCTGGGCTCTCTATTCTGTTCTACTGATCTGTGTGTGTTTCTGTGCCAATTCCATGCTGTTTTGATCATCGTAGCTCTGTAGTATAACTTGAAGTCAGGTAGCATGATACCTCCAGCTTCCTTCGTTTTTCTCGGGATTGCTTTGGCTATTCTGGGTCTTTTGTGGTTCCATACAAATCTGGTGATTTCTTGTTCTATTTCTTTTAAAAAATGGCATTGGTATTTTGATGGAGATGCATTAAATCTTATATTGCTTTGGGTAATCTGGCCATTTTAACTATGTTGATTCTTCCAATCTATGAACAAAAGATATTTTTCTATTTTGTTTTTTTTAAATCTCTTTTAATAATGCTTTGTGATTTTCAGCATATAGATCTTTCACATTCTTTGTTAAGTTTATTCCTAGTTATTTTATTCTTTTGGTCGCAATTACAAAGGGAATTTTTTTTCTCTCATTTCTTTTTCTGAAGTTTTGTTGTTACTATACAGGAAGGTAATGAATTTTTGTACACTGATTTTGTATCCTTCAACTTTACTGTATTTGTTTATTGTTTCTAATAGTTTTCTGGTGGAGTCTTTAGGGCTTTCTATATACAGAATCATGTCCACAAAAAATGACAGTTTTACTTCTTCCTTCCCTATTTGGATGCCTTTTTATTTCTTTCTCTTGCCTTATTGCTCTGGCCAGGACTTCCAGAACTATGTTGAATAAGAGTGGTGAGAGTGGATGTCCTTGTCCTGTTCCTGGTCTTAGAGGAAAAGCTTTCAGTTTTTCACCATTGAGCATGATATTAGCTGAGGGTTTATTGTATATGACCTTTATTATGGTAAGATACTTTCCTTCTATTCATATTTTATTGAGTGTTTTAATTATAAATGGAGGTTGTGTCTTATCAAATGCTATTTCTGCATCTATTGACAAGATTGTATGATTTCTATCCTTCCTTTTATTAACGTGGTGTATTACATTGATTGATTTACATATGTTGAACCATCCTTGTGCCCCTGAATTAACCCCGCTTGATCATGATGTATTATTTTTTGATGTACTGCTGTATTTGATTTGCTAATATTTTGTTTAGGATTTTTGCATCTGTATTCATCAGAGATATTGAGCTGTAGTTTTTCTTTTTTGGTGTTTTCCTTGTCAGGTTTTGATATCAGGGTTATATTGGCCTCATAAACTATGTTAGGAAGTATTTCCTCTTCTTCAATTTTTTGGAAGTGTTTGAGAAGGATAGGTTTTAAATCTTCTTTGAACATTTAGTAGAATTCACTGGTGAAGCCATCTGGTCTTGGACTTCAATTTTTTGGTAGATTTTTGATGGTTGTTTCAATTTCCTTGCTTCTGATTGGCCTATTTAGATTTTCCAATTCTTAGTGATTTAGTCTAGGAAGGTTACATATTTCTAGGAATGTACCCATCTCTTCTAGGTTATTAATTTTGTGGCATATAGTCTTTCATAGTATGATCCTTTGTATATCTATTATGTCTATGGTGACTTCTCTCTCATTTCTGATTTTGTTTATATGGGTCTTTTCCATTTTTTTCCTTAGTGAATCTAGCCAGGGGCTTGTCAATTTTATTCATCTTTTCAAAGGACCAGCTCTTTGTTTTATTAATTTTTTGTATAGTCATTTTGTTCTCTATTTCATTCAATTCTGCTCTAATTTTTATGATTTCCTGTCTTCTGCTGACTTTGGGTTGCTTTTGTTCTTCATTTTCTAGTTCTTTACTATGTGATGTTAGGTTGTTTACTTGAGGTTTCTCTTGTTTTTTGAGATAGGCCTGTAATGACATTAGCTTCCCTCTTCTTACTGCTTTTGCTGCATCCCAGAAGTTTTGATATGTTGTACTGTCAGTCTCATTTGTCTCTATGTGTCTTTTGATCACTTCTTTTATTTCTTCTTTGACCCAGTCATTTTTTAGTAGTATGTTGTTTGGTCTCCATGTATTTATGGGTTTCTTTACTTCCTTTTAACAGTTGATTTCTAATTTTAAGGCATCGTGGTCAGAGAATATGCTTGGTATAATTTCAATCTTCTTGAATTTATTGGTGCTAGTTCTGTGACCCAACATATGGTCTATCCTTGAGAAGGTTCCATGTGGAAAAGAATCCATAATCTGATGTTCTGGAATGGAAAGTTCTGTAAGTGTCAATTATGTTCATTTGGTCTAAGGTTTCATCTAAGGTCGAAAATTCTTTATTGATTTTCTGTTTGGTTGATCTGTCTAGAACTGTAAATGGAGTAGTAAGGTCCCCAACTATGATTGTGTTTTGATCTGTTTCTCCTTTTCGTTCTGTGAGTAGTTGCTTTATATATTTTGGTGCTCCCTGGCTGGGTGCATATATATTAAGAAGTATTATGTTTTCTTTTTATTTCTCCTTAATTTATCATTATTGCTGAAAGAATTACAAATGTCCCCTTTTTCTCCCTAATGATCTCCTTCACCCTGTCCCCCTCCTCCCAGCATTCACCCTACTATTGCCTTTGTCCATGGATTATGCATATATACATATAAGGTTTTATGTTAATCTCTCCCCATTGACCCACCCACCCCTGTCAGCCCTCTAAGATTCGCCAGTCTGATCCATGCTTCTATGTCTCTGGATTAGTTTTGTTCATTGGTTTATTTTGTTCATTAGATTCAACATATGAGTAAGATCATGACACTTATCTTTCTCTGATTGGCTTATTTCACTTAGTATAATAATCTCCAGGTCCCACCTTGCTGTCTCAAAGGGTAAAGGGATCCTTTGTTTTTACAGCTGCATAATATTCTGTTGTGCAAATATCCAAGAGATGCTTGATTTCAATCTTCTTGAACTTGTAGAGACTTGTTTTATGTCCTAACATGTGGTCTATCTTTGAGAATGTCCCATGTGCACTCCTTGAGGAGAATGCATTTTCTGCAGCATTGAAGTGGAATGTTCTATAATGTCAATTAAATCCATCTGATCCAGTGTGTCATTTAGAGTCACTGTTTCATTGTTAATTTTGGTCTGGGAGATTTATCCAGTAATGTCAGGGGGTGTTAAAGTCCACTACTGTGACTGTATTGCTGTTGATCTCTCCTTTAAAGTCCTCCAGAAGTTTTTTTGTGTGTTTTTTTGTTTTTTTTTTTTCAGTCTGTGTGAGCCTTTTGTTCTGAGGTGGGTCTCTGGTAGACAGCATATATTTGGACATTGTTTTCTTATTCATTCAGCTACCCTCTTCCTTTGATTGGAGCATTTAGTCTATTTGCATTTAAGGTTATTATTGATAGGTGCTTATATATTGCCATTTTAATTTATTTTTTCTAATATCTTTATTGATTTCAGACAGAGGAAAGGAGAGGGAGAGAGAGATAGAAACATCAATGATGAGAGAGTCATTGATTGGCTGCCTCCTGCAAGCCTCCGACTGGGGATTAAGCCCGAAATCCAGGAATGTGCCCTGACTTGGAATCGAACCCGATCGCCTGGATCCTAGGTCGACGCTCAACCACTGAGCCACTCCTGGCCGGGCCATTTTAATTCTTTATGCCTGTTTCTCATTCTCTCTATTTCAACTTATTATTACAGTAGTCCCTTTAGCATTTCTTGCAAAGCTTGTTTGGTGGTAATAAACTTCTTTAGCCTTTTTTTTTTGTCTAGGAAGCTCTTTATTTCACCATCTGTTTTGAATAATAGCCTTGCTGGAGAGAGTAGCCTTGGTTTCAGATCCTTGTTTTGCATTACCTTGAATACTTCATGCTATTCCCTTCTGGCCTGTAGAGTTTCTGATGAGAAATCAGCTCACATCCTTATGTTGTCTCCTTTGTAGACAACAGCTTGCTTTTCTCTTGCTGCCTTTAGGATTCTCTCTTTGTCTTGAATTTTTGCCATTTTAATTATGGTGTGTCTGGGTGTGGGCCTCTTTGAGTTATTCTTGTTTGGGACTCTCTGTGCCTCCTGAATTGTGTGACTTTTTCCTTCACCAGGTTAGGAAAGTTTTCTCCCATTGTTTCTTCAAACAGGTTCTCCAACCCTTGCTTACTTTCTAGATCTTTTGGCACTCCTATGATGCGAATATGATTATGTTTCATGTTGTCCCAAGCTCCATTAACTGTCCTGTTTTTTTAGTTGTTTTCTCATTTTGGTTCTCTGATTGAGTGATTTTTTTCAACCCTGACTTTTAATTCATTGATCTGATCCTCAGCTTCCTCTAATCTGCAGTTTATTCCTTCCAATGTATTCTTTATTTCTGCTATGTCATTCTTAATTTCCTTCATAATTTTCATTTCTTTTCTCATGCTGTTGAGCATTCTTATGATCAATATTCTGAACTCTATATCTGATAGATCGCTTATCTCCATTTCATTTAGCTCTTCTTCTGGAGAATTCTTTTGTTCTTTCATGTGGGCTTTGTTTTCTGTCTCCCCATTTTTGCTGTATTTTTGGATTTGCTTCTATGTATTAGCTAGATATCCTAGGACTCCCAATCTTTTAGAAGATCTGATGCAGGCCAATGTCAGATGCTGTTTGTGACTCGCCTTGAGTACACTGTTTGACATTTTCCTCACTCCACAGATTGTGGTTTCCTCAGCTGGGACTGGGTGCATTTTGCCAGGACCACGATGCTCACCAGGGTCTGCTTTTCCAAGCCCTGGGTCCAGAAGCAAATCTGTCAAAGTGTTAGAGACCCCAGAGGCTGTTATTCAGCCTCTTAATGACCCTCAGGCTGTAGACACTCCACAGAATGGGGAGAGAGGTTTCTAGCAGGGTGAGGTAGTTTCTCCTCCCCCCCCCCCAGGCAAAAGCTGCTTGGAAGGTAAATGTCCGCCTGAAAAAGGTGTCCTCTGAAGCATAGGGGAATGACTCAGCAAAGGAATCCAGATGGCTGACCTCTGGCCTTAGCAGTCCAGGACTCTCCTCACACAGCTCTAGCCCACACTGCCTTCCTTTCCTTGGAGGCCAAGGTGAGTGGCTGCACAGAAAACTTTGTGTGTTGGCCCTTATGAGGGTGCCTGCACTTCCAGACACCTCTCTGGCAGACAGAAACACCGCTACTTTCCACAGCCAGATCTTATGTGGGCACCTTTCTCAGTTCTGATGCTCTTGGCTGGGGAGCCCAGCTTGGGGTTTAGGCCCCAGAGTTCTCAGTGGGAACCCCCACAGCTGAGATCTTCCTGAGGACCTTTGGCTGCTGCCTGTGGGAGCCCGGCCAGCCCTCGCGCCTCCGCACTTCCTGCCAGTCTCTGTGTCGTCTCCACACTTTGTCCTTGGTTATGAGGGTGCTCTCCAGCTCGTCTTCAGTTGATTATTCAGCATGTTCTTTCTCTGTTTTAGTTGTAATTCCAGCTTGGTCCTGGGAGAGTGTCGTGTAGCTTCCCGTCAGTCTGCCGCCATCTTGGAATCCATGTTTTCTGGACGCAGAGTCCCTTTTATGATTATAAAGTGTCCATCTTTGTCTCTTGTTATCTTTGTTGTCTTGAAATCTATTTTTTTTTTCAAATTTAAGTATGGCTACACCTGCTTTTCGGTGGATGTTGTTTGCTTAGAGAATCATTTTCCACCCTTTTACTTTGAATCTACCTCTGTCTTGTAGGCAGCGTATGGTTGGGTTTTGTGTTTTGATCTACTCTGCTGCTCTGTCCCTCTTTATTAGTGAATTCAGACCATTTACATTTAGGGTAATTATTGATGTATGAGGATTTCCTATAGCCATTTTACCTTTTGTTTTATGGTAGCTCTGTGCCTCCACTGGTTCTTTTTCTTTATACCTCTGTCCGTTTTGTTTGTTTGTTTGTTTGGTGGTATTTCATCTTTTTTCTTCTGTGTTCTCTTTTTTAAGCTGCATGTCCTGGTTTGGGGATTTTTGTGTGTGGTTACCATTTGGTTTATAAAAAATAAAGTTGCGTATATACAATAGTTATTTTTTTCTTTCAGGTGCATCTTATATGTTCATCCTCCTTTACCCTGTCCCTTTTATGTTTGAGTTATCACAAATTATCCATTTATTCTGTAAGTTTTTGGTGATCTTACTCATAGTGTTGTGACTTTGTGTTCTTTTTTTCAGGCAGAATAACTTCCTTGAGTATTTCCTGCAGTGGAGGTTTTCTGTTGATAAAATCTCTCAGCTTCTGTGTGTCTGGGAGCATCTTTATTTCTCCTTCATATTTAAAGGATAATTTTGCTGGATATATTATTCATGGCTGGTATTTTCTCTCTTTCAGATGTTTGAATATTTGGTTCCACTCTCTTCTGGCTTGTAGAGTTTCTGCTGAGAAGTCAGATGAAATTCTGATAAGTTCTCCTTTGTAGGTCACTTCTTTTTTTCCCCTGGCTGCTTTGAGAATTGTTTCTTTGCCATTAATTTTTGACAGGTTTTTTACAATGTATTTTGGAAGGGCCTCTTTGGGTTGAGGTAACTAGGTATTCTGTTTGCTTCTTGGATTCTTGACCTTGATCTTTCCATAGGTTTGGGAAGTTCTCATCCACTATTTGTTTGAATAGACTCTCTATTTCCTTCTCCCTCTCTTCTTCTTCCTGAATGCCTATTATTCTAATATTGCTTTTTCTGATGGAGTCAGATAGTTCTCGTAAAGCCCTTTCATTTTTCTTTATGCTCAGATCTCTCTCTTCTTCCTTCTGCATCATTTCTAGATTTCTATCTTTAATATCACTAATTCTTTCCTCCATCTGGTTGGCTCTGTTTTCTACGCTCAGTAGCTCATTCCTAACCTCCTTAATTACATGCTTCATGTCCAGGATTTCTGATTGGTTCTTTTTTAAAGTTTCAATTTCTTTGGTAAAGTACTCATTTTGTTCATCAATTTGTTTTCTGAGTGCATTGAATTGCCTGTCTGTATTTTCTCGCATCTCATTGAGTATTTTCAAAACTACAATCTTGAAATCTCTGTCATTTGTATCACATATTTCCACGTGTTTCAACTTGCTTTCTGGAGATTTTTCATTTTCTTTTTGATCATCCTTGTTACCCTGTTGTTCATGGTATTTGCTACCCTCCTTTGTCTAGACATAAATGTACCTTTTATAGCAGCAATCTCTGAAGGGGTCTTTCTGCTATTTTCCAGTAGATGCTGCTGAATTGCAATTTTTTTTTTTTTACCTCTGTGATCTCCCAGACTTGACCACCAAGATTTCCATAAAACAGTACAGCAGCACTGCTTGAGGTTGGGGTTTGTTTTGTCCTCACTATAATGGCAACCCTGAGCTCCATAAGGCCCAGCACCAACCACCAATCCCAGGGATAAGTCACAGAGGGAAACAGTGGTTCCACTGCAGTAGTTCCTTGACCTGACACTGAGGGCAAAGGAGGCCGAGTTTTGGAGTCAAGGGTGGAAGGCCTCTGTGGTTCTATTTCTTTGTCAGAAACAACCCGACCCTATTGTGAATAGCCCAGGGGCTGAACTCCATGCTCAGTCAGGCATTTGTTGTATCAGTCACTGTTCACTCCACTTGAGCAGCTAGGCTGCTCCCACACCTCTCTCTTCTTCCCTGCCGAAGGAAGAACCTGCTGCTGCAGGATTCCTCCACTTTCTCAGCTGAGCCACATACTCCTGGCTGCAGGGCTGCATCTGAGGGCCTTCCAAGCTTTCCTCCTTTCTTGTCTTCTCGGTGGCCACCTTTAGATCTTTCAGTGTGCTGGTCTCTCAGGCATGCCTCTGTATTGAGTAGGGGATTCTTTGTTGAATTATAGTTGGTTAACTTGTTGAAATTTCAGGGGGAGAGGCCGACGGGATCTCTCACACTTCTGTTCCTCTGACGTCACTCTGAAATTCTGTTATTTATAGCCCTATCATATTTTTCTACAACAAAATATATAAAGTATACACAAATTGAAATTTACTGGTTTTATTTTTTGTGACTATAAAGTTCTCAGTGTTAGAATTGTTCTTCTGAATAACATTACCATTTAAATATTATTAAACCATAATTAATTGATCTCAACAATATAAACACAATATGCATTGTAATAAGTAATCTCTAAACAGAAAGAGTTTAGGTGAGAGCCATGGGCATGCATCTCTTAATCAAGGGAATAGTGACTGAGCTGCAAAGAAGCTACTGAATTGTCTTTTCATTTGATGGCCAAGCAGATTTTATAGCTGGATCAATGCTCCATGGTGAGGTTCTGGTTGGATAAGAGGTGCACCTTTCATATGCAAGAGGAGGAAGGGTGATTATGAAAGTAAAGGTAGGAAAGCAGGCCCTCCACCAGAAGTATCTTCTCTCCTAGATAAATATCAAGAGGTATCAATTTTAGAACCTATGTAAGTTGAAGATGGGGAATTGATTTCCTTAGATCTATCTCATGAAAAGTCTGTGCATATCCCAGGGAGATGCATATCTCAGTTTTAGGACCATTGAGTGTAGACCAGTGAATCTCCAAAGAGCATGAGATTTCAATCCAATGTGTTATGGAAACAACATAACAGAACTTCTGCCTGAATTTATTCTTATAAAAAAATAAGGAAGTTCCAGTTATAAAATAAGTAAGTCCTTGGGTGCTATGTACCCACAGTGACTATAGTTAATAATACTGTGTTGTATATTTGAAGGTTTCTAAGAGAGAAGATCTTAAAAATTCTTATCACAAGAAAAGAAAAGTGTACCTATATGTGATGAAGGACATTAACTAGACTTATTTTAACCATTTCACAATATATATTTATATCAAATATTGTACACCTGAATTAACATAATTATATATGCCAATTGCATATCAGTAAAAAAAGTTTTCATATCCATATTTGTTGTTTTACAGGTGGGAGCCTGACTTTGTATATTTAACATAATTACAGTGGGTGATAATGGAAACTTACACCATTTCTGTGATGTTAAGTGTGTCTTTCACCACAGTTTGCTTGGTATAAATGGATTGGAAGATGCCCGGTACTGTTACTGGTGTTACTACATTAGAACCTAATACTAGGCAATCAACCTTCTCATAGTTTTTGTAATGCCAGTAGCTGAGGAATAGTGTGAGTGTTTTGTTGTTGTTAGTTTGATGAAAAATGTGTTTGGAAAAAATAATTTTTCTTTACTAATATTTAGTATTTGGGTTTACACTTGCTCATGTCAGAAGGACCCTGAGTATCTGGAGAGAAGGGTGGAATTCACAACACTTGTTTACTTTCAGCATTTTAACACAGTTCATTTGTGCCCAACTAAGTGGTTTAATACACCTTATTATTTAATTTTAACTAAATGAATTCACACAAATAATGAAGCTTAAAAATACTTGAAAAGAAACAAAGAATTAAAGATAATTTTAATCAGGCAGGGACAAGCAACTAACAAGATGTAGCATGAACATTTCACTACCCTTGCCGCCCTGAGTCTGTGACAAGCCCATCTGTTCCTTCTCATTTTCCATTCCCAGTACAGGAGCTCACCATCTTTTGTCAGGCTCATGAGAAAGCATCCTAACTGATTCCTGCTCTCACATCTTCCCCAGCTCAAATTCCCATTTCTAACACCCAGCTTTGAAGTCTGACATTGAGCAGTCCCTTCCCTGTTCAAACTAAACCATTCAGAAAATAAACAACACTTCACCTTCTAAACACATATCCAAGGACCTCTGCAATCTGCTAACAGGCCAGGTTTCCAGAAGGGGTGATCCTTTTGAGTTGCCCAGGAATCAAACTACTTGACCCAAGTTCACTCCCTGCCCACTCTGCTGGATGGCACTCTACCCTTCTCCCCTCTCTAGAAGCCTCCAGCTCCTCCCAGTCCATCTTCACTCTCAGCTCATGGCCTTACTTCCTGTTCACTCAGAAAACTGCACAACTTCTCAGCCCTCTGTCTGCACCCACAGATGCTGCCTTCCTGCTTTTTCTTGCAGGTGGACTCTCTCTCCATGCTCTCCAGAGCCAGCTCCTACACACACACACACACACACACACACACACACACACACATAATCATTCACATCAAAAAGAATCATTGATTCCTCCTATCTTTTTTTTAAATGTCTGTTTGCTTGGAGCCACTGCTGTCTGTCCCTCTCCCCGCTCCCATTACTTGTGTCATCACCACTTCAATACACACAGGCCCTACTCACCAGTCAGCACTTGCTCTTCAGCTAAGGGCTTGCTTTCTCCTGCCTCAATTTGGCCCCCCACTCACCTATAGCAAACATACATGCCAGTAAATTAACACTCCCTGGAAGAGCCTTCAGCTAATGATTGGCAGGAGTTGGTACATAAATACTACATCTCCATTACCCTCAGGTGGGGTAATTCTGCTGTGTGTGTGCCATTCCAGAAGCTTCCCCATAGGACTGAGTTCCATCCCACACTGAGAGCTGCCTTGAGAAACCATCCTTCTGCCTTCTTCCCTCCTCTAACCCCTCACTCCTCTGCTGATGGTCCTTGAGCCTCCCAAGTAAACTACTTCCACTTAAATGCTTATCTCAAGGTCAACTTCTAGGGGAACCAAAACACATATCCCCCTCCAAGTACTGCTCCAATTTTCTGTCCCCCTTTCCAACAAAGCTCTTCAGAAGAATTGTCTCTATCTGCTGTGTACAATTCCTGTCCTCCCACTCTCTCCTAAACCCACTCCACCAGGCTTTCACCCACATTCCACTGAAGCTGTCCATGTGGAGGCAGCAGTGACCTCCATGTTGATGAATCCAGTGGCTTGATCTCAGACTTCATTCTAGTTGATCAATCAAGAGCATGTGACTTAGCTGATTGTCTTCTCCTTTCCCATAGACTCTGTTTGTTTGTCCTCCCGGGTACCACAGCTCATGCTTCCCTGCCATGTGTGGCCCTGCCTCTTGGTCTCTCCCACTGCTGCTCCTGGTTCCCCTAAACTCTTCACTGGAAATCCTTAGGGCTCTGCACCTGGTCCTTTTTTCTCTACACATATTCCCTTGGGAATCACATTGTAAATGTTCAAATTCATATCTCCAGACACCAGGTTCTTACTCAATATCTCCTCTTGGCTGTCCTAAGACAGACATCTGAAACCTAACATTTTCATACCTGAATACCTAATCTTCCAACCCACCTGTAGCTTTCCCAGTTCAGTGAATGGTACCACCTTCCTTCCAACTGCTCAGATTCCTTTCAACTAGACCCAGCCTTGGTTAACTCCTTTTCCAACACTCAGTAAGTCCAATCAGTCCTTTAGAATGTGACTGGTTCCAACAAACCATTATTCACTGCCTGAAATATTACAGTAGCCTCCTAACTGGACTCTCTGCTTCCACCTTGACCTTCCCAATGTCTCTCTCAACACAGCAGCCAGAATAATACGTTGAAATTTAAGTCAAACCATGTCACTCTTCTGCTCAAAACCCTCCAATCACTCCCTTCTCATTCAGAATAGAAGGCAAAAATTCTTATAATGGTCTTCGAGCCCACACAGTGGGGCCTGATAACACCCCTCTGATTTAATTTGCAGCTCCT
The DNA here is from genome assembly GCF_054644295.1 of Miniopterus natalensis. Taxonomy (NCBI): domain Eukaryota; kingdom Metazoa; phylum Chordata; class Mammalia; order Chiroptera; family Miniopteridae; genus Miniopterus; species Miniopterus natalensis. The sequence continues at coordinate 6,893,190 of NC_142092.1, read as the reverse complement.
TTCTGGCACTGGAACTTCCCCACAGTGAGCTTCCATTTTCATGGTCTGACCACCACAGCTTGCTCGTGCCTCGAGGATTTGCACTGGCTATTCTCTCTGCCTGGGCTGCTCTTCTGTTGGATTCAGTTTTTATTATACTATGATATTTACTTATTGTGGGGAAAGCAAAAGTGCTTAGGCTTTCTCACTGCCTTCTCTGGGCGGAAGGCCCAGTTATGTAAACATGATATAGCATAGTCATAACAGACATCATGTTAGTTGACTAATGTCTGACCCTCCTTGGATGAGAGCCACTATTGTTCTGGTTCCTATAAAACTGGCCTGGGATTTTCCAGGGTGCAGTTTGTCCCCTGGGGAGTTGTTTGTTCCCCAGATACCCCCAGCTGGCCACCACTGGGAAGAGATGGTTTATTTCTCTTGTATGTTCAGCCCCACAGCTGGCTGGAAGAAAAGTTATGTACCATCTTCCTTGGGCTCCACAATTTTTCTTCGGGCTGTCTGGATCCAGTGTGAACCACCCTGGCCATGACTGTTTGCATTACATTTATTTATGATGTTTAAATATGTCTTCCCTGACTAGTTTTTGGGGTTATATTTTCACAGCTACAGGAGTGTACCTAGAAGAGTACCTGGTACATAGTTGATACTCAATAATAAGAACATCAAACAAATTCATTAATTTATCACACCTTTTATTCCTAATCATCTTAATTTTCAGTTAAAACACATTACTCTGCTGCCTCAAATATGCCCTTAACCCCCTCACACTCTTGCCTTTGCTCAGGCAAAGCTTTATTCTTGATGAAAATGACACCATCTGCTCATTAAGATGCAACTCAAATGTCATGTTTTTTGTGAAGCTCAGACAGCAGTGTCCTCTCCTCTTTTTGGGTCCCAAGGTCCTTTGACTTTGTTTCTCTATTTTGTGTAATAATTATTGTCATTTCTCCTAAATTGTAAAGTGCCTGAGAGCCTTGTTTGCTGTTGTCTGAGTGTGTGTGTGTGTAGTAATGGTAGTTTTTTGTTTGTTTCATTTTGTTTGGAGGCCTAGCACAGACTCTAGTGTCTAAGAAGCAGTAAATGCTGCTTGAAGGAGCAGCGGCTCAGAGGGGCTGGACAGCTTGCCCAGGATCACCCAGTGACTTCAGACTGCTCTGAGACCTCTGTTTGGATATCCTAACTCTAGTCAATGGTCTTTCCCTTCCTGTGCTCATATATATTATTACCTTCACAGACAGGATGCAGCACTAAACCATTCCCCATTACCCTGATGTTAGCCGCCACCATCTGACCCCTTTCAGCAGAAGAAAGGGACTTAAAAAGCACCTGTGAACACCAAAGTACTTCCAGAATTCTCAAACCTTACTGTGCATGCAAACTACCTGGGGAGTTGTTCAACTACAGACTCTCACTCAGCAGGTCGGCACTAAGGGCCAGGATTCCACATGTTCACGGCATATGGTGGTGCTAGTGGTGAGTAGTAAGATTCTACAACCAACTCATTATGCTCAGTGTCCAAGTTTTCCTGAGGAACAAAGGACTTACTTAAGGCAACGATTTCCAATCCTGGCTACATGGAAGAATCACACGGAAGCTTAACAATTCCAAGGGCAGCCAGGGTTTGGCATCCCTGCGTCCCTCCTTCACTTTGCATTTTATCAAATTTAAGATCAGTATGAGCTGAGAAAGGGGTCCAATATCTCTAATAAAAAGTGCTTTACTCTGGGGTTCCCTCATTTAAAAAAACACACACTACTCCCTTTCCCAAGAGACCTTCTGGAAGGGTCTCTCTGTTCACTCTCTCATTCCTTGGCCTTGACCAGATCAGCATGGGCTTTCTAGAAGCTTTAAAAACCAAGCTCTTCAACAAGGTGACCTCTCCCTCCTCGGAATTTTTCATGTGTCAAGTATCAATTTCACAGTATCTCCTTATCATGAGCTATTGTGTTTCTGACCTACCTTTGAGAATAGGACCAGGTCTTGGAGATCTTTGTGGTTGTCTCTGCTTAGCACTTGGTAATTAATTGACCAGTAAATATTTGCTGAACTTAAAAGGGGAAAATGCATCTAGGTGGGGGAAGCTATAGACTGTGACCATACCTGGAGCCAAAACTCAGACTCTGCCCATCCTCACAGGGGCTCCTTCTCCGCAGCCAGAGCCCAGCCAGAGAGGAGGACCAGCGACGCCACAGTGAGAAAATGTAGCAGTGCTGCTTGTGTATGTGGTGGGGGCTTTAAAAAATCAGTCAGCATCCAAAATATCAATAAATGGGAAAAAGCCTAATTACCCTAAAAATTAATGCAATCAAAGTATCAAAGAGATATTATTTTTTCATCTATAAGATTAATAAAATCCAAGCTCTTTAATGATAACCAGGCCTTGTGTGGATGTGAGGACTGGACCTTCTCATATGTTGGCAGTAAGAGTGTATCATCTGGCCCTGTTTTCAAGAACCATGTGGCAATTTTCTGCTTCTGACACTTATTGTCTTCCCTTTGCCTAAGTCTAAAGTCACTTTTAGTGTTTCATTAAGTGTTAAAAATAAGTATTATGTATCATGGCTTAGCTTTGCTTTCTAAACTGCATGATCATTGAGAAGATCACCAAAGCTAGAAATAAGGCCTCCATCTTTCCCAGCTGGAACAATCACAGAAGAAAGAAAGACAAGTCCCGCTAACATATTCAAAGTCACCATTGATATTTTGAATGCTGCCTGATCCTTTAAAGCATCCATGTGCACCGGCAGTGCTCCTTTACCCAGCTGCTCCATCGCCAGGAAGTTACGCTCTGAAAAGACCTTCAAATGTTCCCCAGAGCAAGTAGCACAGTGCCTGCAGAGACTGAGGGGGAAGAAGTGCAGTAGGCTGACCAACTGTCCCAGTTCTCTCAGCACCAAGAGGGCTCCCAGGAGCCAAGGCTTTCAGTTCTAGAAGCAGAGAAGTCCCAGGCAAGCCGAGGCTACTTGGGCACCCTAAGTACCAGGCATCTTTCTGAGGTAATAAATCTACAGGCATGAGTTACATGGGAATATGGGTTTGTCAAACTCAGCAAACTGTATACATAGGACTTTTGCATTTCACTGTTTATGAAGTATATTTCAATACTAAAAAGTAAATAAATCATAAATAGATGAGTTACCAAGCTAAAAGCACTTGGGCGTTCACTGCGACATTACTTATAATAGCCAAAAAGTGCAAACGACCCAAGTGTCTGTTAAAGGGAACTGTAAGGTAAATATTGTATAATCTATTGAGTGGAATAGTATCAACTATTTAAAAGAAGGGAGGCAGGAGGGCTCTGCATCTGGGGTTCACAGAACTGTCCATGAGAGCAGCATCTCTCAAATTTAGCATGCACCAAAGTTACCTGGAAGGCTTGTTAAAACACAGATTGCTGGGCACATCCCCAGAATCCCTTGTTAAACACATTTGGGGTGGGAACTAAAAAATGGCATTTCTAGTAGGTTGTCAAGCAATGCTGACGCTGGTGGTCTATGGAGCACACTTTGAGAGCCCCAAAGTTAAAGAAGTTTTCTCCCAACTTTCTGTTGTTACTTCCTCAGGAGAGGCTCATAAATTCTGCTTCCCTCACCTTCACTCTCTTGTCATCATGGTCTTCATCACCTTCACCAACACCACTGTCAGCACCATCACTGTCACCACTGACAGAGCCGACGCAGGGAGAAGGCTGGCCACAGACAGGGAGCAGCTACCCTCTCCACCTGCCCCCACCCTGAGAGCAAGGCCCTGAGCTGATTCCAGGGACATCACAGGCCCCTGATAATTTCTCCACAGGACCCAACTCGAGTTGCTCGCCACCTGCACCTCCCCTTAAAGCTTAGAGGGTTGAGCATTCTCACCTCCCTTTACAGTGTACTCACAGCCAGTCAGGGATACTCCCTCCTGCCCCAAACCGCCCTGCAGATCCCAGCTCGGCCTCAACTCCTCCAGAAAGACTCCCATGACTGACAACGTACACACACCCTAGTTTCCCCATTGCCAAAGGACCTCATCATTGCATGCGATGCACTGAATTTACTTCAGTCTGTGTGTCCCACTAAAATGTGAACTCCAAGAGAGCAAAGAGCTCACCTCTTAACTCACCACGGTATCTCCTGGGCCCACTACTGATGCTCTACAAAACCTTCCTGAAAAATAAGAGGGAAGCAACATTTCAAGAAGAAAAATTTGGCAGTGAAATGAAAAATGCATTGAGAACTTCAAAGTGTAGTAGGTAAGAACCCACTTTCTATACTGATTGAACAGTAGAGGGCATGGTGGTCGCTTTCCATAGTTCTATGACTCATAGCATAAGGAAACATCACAAAGGGAGCCAGTTTCAGGAAATTAATAACCATAAAGCTGTAAAATATTCTACAGCTTATTTTTGCTTAATTAAAATATGTACACCCACAAAGCCCTGCCATCAGCTCATTCCTCTCTTCTGAGAGTGCCATGATGCTGTCTCTGGGTAACCGAAGAGACGCAACCACACGTATACTTGACATCTGTTTATTGTGTAGATTTTACCAAGTCGCAGCCACAGGATCCTTATGACCAGTGAGAGAGATGTGGTCTTCACTAGGGGCAAGGTTTGGAAAGTATTAGGTAGACAATGAGACCTTTATTGCTAATACGGACACGGTGGTTAAATGCATAATTTTTAATATGTTAAAATGCCAGTTCTGATGTAATTTCATTGAGGTAATCTATTTTTCAAGCACTGGTTAGTGACATATTTTCTAAGATTTTGAAATTATTTTAAAAGTATTTTATAATAATAAGATAATGATTATGAAACAGAGCCTGGCCTCCTGAGTCTTGGGAAAAGTGCATTGCGTAGAATTATATGGAACATGAATTCTTCGAAATAGTCCAGAAGTTTAGGCATCTTAGCTGAACATCAGGGTTTTTTCACATTCTGGAGACTGGCATTCCACCCTCGGAGGCCATTACCACATTCTAAAAAAAGCAAAGTAAACAATGTCATTTAATTATTTCATATTCTCAAGCAGTAAGTATAAATGTACCAGTGGATGTGATAGGATTGCTCCCCCAAATCTGTCTCATTTGTGGAAGAGTTCATGTGGTTGACAATGTGCCCGTTTGCATTTAAGAATAAAGTTTACCTCATGGCCCAACACAGCTGCTTTGTGCTGAATAATGTGCTGGCTGCCCAGCTGGGGAGCATGGCCAGTCCTCTCTGCTGGTCCTCCTCACCTCGGATGCCCTGCCACAGGGCCACTGCCCCTGCCCCTGCCCCTCTCCTGCCCCTGCCACAGGCCTCCTGCCCGCCACAGGTTTCCTGCACCTGCCCCTGCTACAGGAGTCCTGCACTGGGCAAGGGTGTGTCCCCACCACAGTAACAACTGAGTCCTGCTGCCATTTGACTGAACGATGAGTGAAACTGGAAAGATATTTTCCTTTACTAGGTGCCAGCAGAGTTTTGCTGGTATTCAAAACTTTGCTTCTGTACACTGGGGGTCAGAGCGCAAGTGAATGAAAACCTGAGAGGGAAAGGACTTGCAATTTCCACGTGGAATCTCTCATTCCTTTTTTTAGAAGTGACTCAAAAATGTATGGATGTTTTCTCTGGGGAACAGCTGTTGCTACCCTCCCGCATTGTCCATTTGCTAAGTGACTTCAGACCCACTCAGAGAGCCTGTCCTTCAGTGGCTGCTTGGGCTCTTCAGAAGGGATGCGAGGCCTCTGAGTGAGGTGTCTCTGTGGTCTCTGAGGGGTGCTAGGAGGCCTCCCTGTGAACTGTGTGGATCTGTGTGGGTGTCCCTGTGCTGAGATCTCTGATCTCTGAGAGAGGTTTCTACATGAGGTTCCTGGAGGGGTCTCTGTGACAGGTCTCTGTGGAGGTCTCTCTGTATAGGGTGTGTGTGAGGTCTCTGTCACAGGTCTCTGTGTGAGGTCTCTGTCAGGGTCTCTTTGTGTTTTGTCTGTGCAGAGCTCACAGTGTGGGGCTCTCCAGGGCTGGCCCTCTGCACTCTTAAGGCAGGAGAGGGGCAGAGGGACTTGCTCTCTCCTGTTCTTACTGTTCCTTCGGTATCTTCACCGTTCTGTGGCACCTCCCTTGACAAGAGCGTGGGTTCCCCCCACTCCCAGAACTCACCTCTTGGTTCCCTGTGAGGACCCAGCAGCAGCCAGGCTCAGGGTCCCTGCCCTGTGCCACACCCTCCTGAGCTCATGAGGGCCCAGGGCACCCTCTGCCCTGGGTCCCACCCCTCCCACTGGTCCTGGCTGCACAGTCACTGCTGTGCCCTCCTGGAGGCAACTCTGGATCTGGGCCCAAAGGCAGGACTTGGCCCCAGGAAGAACAGGTGACAAGAGGAGGCCTGTGCTTCCCCACGCTTCCACTCCAGTTCTGGTCCCCCTGGGGACACGTGTGTAACTGAAAGTCACAAATTGTGTCTAGAGGTCCCTGTCTTGTGGAAGCTGATGAAATATACTGTGGAGATTCAACCTTCCCTGCTTGAAGGCTCTGCTGCCTCTGTGAGCCTGGCCTTCTGAGTAGCACCTACAGGGGGCTTCTTTTGTCTTGTCTGGGACTTAGAAGGGGGTAGACACCCTGGGGTAGGGTCACCATGAGCCGCTGGACCCCTAACTTCTTCTCCCCTCTGGGCCTGTAGATGGTGGTGGGACACCAGAGGCTCCTTGGTCCCTGCACCTTATATGGGCACACTGTGTCACTTTCCTCCTTCCCCTACATCTCACCATGGTACAGAGTGCCCCAGTATCACATGGTGGCAGCAAACACAGTGATGTCCTGCTCCTTTCTTCAGAAGGGGGCTGCGGGCAACCTTGAGCAGCTGGTTCTCTCCCCATGGGCAGGTGTGGGGTCATTAGTGGCCTCTGTGCTCCCCACATGCACACTCTCAGAGCTGAGTGTTGGCCAAGTACTCGCTGCTGCTCCAGAGCATGAGAGAGACAGAGGGAGGAGATATTGGGCATCGAGCTACCGGGTTGGCCGGCCTATCGGCATCTCAGCTTTGTGAGGAAGAGAAGGGCTCTGGTGGCAGGTGTCCTCTATTCCCATCAAGACCAGGACAAGGTCTCACCCACCTCTGGACTCAGGGCCAGCACTGCCCCAGAACCCATCCCCACTCTCTGCCACTTCCTGGAGACTGAGGGTATTTCAGCCTTTGTAGCTACTTCCCCTGCAACTTCCAAGCTCAAGTAGAGAGAAAGCAGAGAAGGACAGCTGAGCCAGAGCTCAGCGTTTTGCTTATCCTGACAACCACTGAGTGCTTTCGTTTCTCTTTGTGGTGCTGAATTACAGAAACAAGATGTATCAAGGGAATGGGGTGAGAGTCAGTATGCCTCAGTGCAGCCAACCTCCTTCCATGGCCCTCTTCCTTCTGGAAGCCAAAGCAGGCACTCGGGAAGAGCAAACCCCAATCCCTCTCTTCCTCCTGCAGGGCACCGGCAGAGGCCAATAGCTCTCATGAAAATATTCATATATTTTGGAAACAAGTAAATTAGTGGTAGGAAGAAGGCATTAGTGCATAGAGGATGTACTAACGAGAAAAAACAGGTTTTCTCTCTATGAATTGTATTTTTGGAAAAGTTTTTTCTACCATTGCAATTGACCCGAGGAGACACCCTTTTTTTTTTTATTTTTTTTTTTATTTTTCATTAAATTTTTCATCACTGTTTATCCCCACTATGTAGTCTTACCTCCACCCCCCACCCCATTCTACCCCCAAATCCCACCCCTGTCCCCACACTGTTGTCCGTGTCCATGAGAGGGGAGACAACTTTGAAGAAGCAGGTCAGGAGCCATGTAGGTGGTCTGAGATCTCTGCCATCCTCGACTCTCAGGGTCCCCACATTGCCTTTGGATTATCCCCAACACAGAGGAGGCTCACCTGAAATAACAGCCATGGGAAGGCAGCTGGTGAAGCAAGGCTCAGGCTCTGTGCCCCACAGAGATCCAGCTCTTAGAATCCAGCCCTTGGCCACTGGTCACTGCATTTGGGGCTGTGCCTAGAGCCCTCCACCGTATCTGGGCTCCTAGTCGGAGATCTTTGCATAGAAATCCTCACACCTCCTCTAATCCCTGCCCCACCTGGCTTGTTCCCAGAAGGATGAAGTTCTATTCTTTCCCAACTCTGGAGTCTCTCTTGGTAATTCAGAAAAGTGGAAATAAGAATAGAGAAAAGATAATCTGGGAGATTAAAGATGGCAGCAGATTGAGTGGAAGCTACACTGACACTCTCACAGGACCAAACTGGAATTCATCCTGAATAATCAATCAGCTGCAACTGAAGATGAGCTGGAGAGCACCCTCATAACCAAGGAGGAGAAGTGGAGATCTCATAAAGACAGGTAGAAAGCATAGATACATGAGAGGGCTGGCTGGCCTCCCACATTTAGCAGCTAAAGGCTGGAGGGAAATCTCAGCTGTGGGGGTTCCAACTGAGGAGTCTGTGGACTAAAGCCCAAGCTGGGCTCCCCAGACCAGAGCACCAGGACTGAGAAAGGTGCCCACATAACATCTGGCTGGGAAAAGCAGCCGGGATTCTGTCTGCCAGGGAGAGATTGCTGGAAATGCAGGCACCCTCTTAAAGCTCCAATGCACAAAGTTTCTTGTGTAGCCACTCACCTTGGGCTTCAGCAGATGGAGAGCAGTGTGGACTGGAGCTGTGTGAGGAGAATCTAGGGTTGTAGAGTCTGCAGATAGAGCTCAGAGGGCACCCCTCTGGATTCCTGTGCTGAGTCATTCCTCCATATTGCAGAGGCAGACATTTACCTTCCAAGCAGCTCTTGCCTGAGTGAAATCAATTGTCCCTCCCTGCTGGAAAGCCTCCGGCTCTACCCTGTGGAGTTTTGACAGCCTGAGGGTCATTAAGAGAGTGATAACAATCAGCTGCCCCACCCTGTGGAGTTCCTACAGCCTTAGGTTCATTAAGAGAATCAGAACAATCAGCCTGCAGGCAGAGGCACACCTCAGGGTGCTTTGAGACTTCACCAGATATGGACCTGGGCCTTGGAAAAGCAGACTTTGGTGTGCATCTTGGTCTTGGCCAAACACACCCAACCACAACAGACAGGACCTCAAGCCTTGGGTTGTTGATAGCTCCAAACAAAGTACTCAAGGCCTCTCACAAAGGGCATCAGGTATTGGCCAGCCAGTGACCGTCCAAAAAGACTAAGTCCTAGCAGGCCTACCTAATACATAGAAAGAAACCCAAACAGCAGCCAAAATGGGAATACAAAAAAATAAGCCCCAAATGAAAGAACATGAGAAGTCTCCAGAAAAAGAGCTAACTGAAAAGGAGATAAACAATCTATCAGATATAGAGTTCAGAATACTGATTGTAAGGATGCTCAACAGCATGGGAAAAAAAAAAAAAAAAAAAAACTATGAAGGAAATAAAGAAAGATGTAGTAGAAATTAAAAGACAAGGACAACAACATTGGAAACAATGAACAGCAGAGTAGGGGAAGCTGAAGATCAGATCAGCAAATAAGAAATGGTAGAAAAAAAATCCCTGATCAGAGAACCAAAAAGAAAAAACAATTAAAACACAGGAGGAAAGTTTAAGGGAGCTGTGGGACAACATGAAACATAACAATGTTTGCATCATAGGAGTGCCGGAGGAGGTCGAAAGTAAGCAAGGTAGAGAACCTGTTTGAAGAATAATGGCAGAAAATGTCCTTAACCTGGTGAAGGAAAAAGTCACACAAGTTCAGGAGGCACAGACAGTCCCAAGCAAGAAGAACCCAAAGAGGCCAAAACCCAGACACATCATAATTAAAACGCCAAAAAGTTCAGACAAAAAGAGAATCTTAAAAGCAAACTATTACCTGCAAAGGAGCTCCCATAAGGCTTTGGGAGACTTCTCATCAGAAACTCTGCATACCAGAAGGGAATGGCATGAACAATTCAAGGGAATGCAAAACAAGGATCTGAAACCAAAACTACTCTACCCTGCAAGGATATCATTCTAAATAGATAGTGAAATAAAGAGCTTTTGGGACAAAAAAAGGCTAGAAGAGTTTATCACCACCAAACCAGCGTTTTAGGAAATGTGAAAGGGACTGAGGTAATTAGAAGTAGAAATAGAAGCATTGCAAGAAATGTAAAGGGACCACTGTAATAATAAGAAGAAATAGAAACATAGTCATAAAGAATGAAAATGGCAATAAATGAGGACCTATCAATAATAACCTTAAGGACTTTAAGGGAGAAATCAGCAGCAATACAGTCATGATTGTGGACTTTAACACCCCGCTGACTTCATTGGATAGATCTTCCAGGCAAAAAGTCAACAGAGAAACAGTGACTAAATGGCACTCTAGATCAGGTGGATTTAATTGATATTTACAGGAGATTTCATCCCAAAGCTGAAGAATATACATTCCTCTCAAGTGCACATGGGTCATTCTCAAAGATGAACCACATGTTAGGACACAAAACAAGTTTCTACAAGTTCAAGAAGATTGAAATCATATCAAGCATTTCAGACAACTAGGGCATGCAATTAGAAATCAACTACAGTGAAAACACTCAAAAACACTGAAACACATGGAGGCTAAATAGCATGTTATTAAACAATGATTGTGTTACCAATAAGATCAAGAAAGAAATCAAAAACTTCCTGGAAACAAATGAAAATGAACACACAACAACCCAAAATCTACGGACACAGCAAAAGCAGTCCTAAGAGGGGGAAGTTCACAGCGCTGCAGGCCTACCTCAAAAAGCAAGAAAACTTTTTAGTAAACTATCTAACCCTACAATTTAAAGAATTAGGAAGCTCCCCTGTGAATCTGTCTGGACCAGGGTTTTTGTTTGCTGGGAGTTTTTTTTTATTACTGCTTTGATTTCATCAGTTGTTATTAGCCTATTCAGGTTTTCCAATTCTTTGAGATTCAGTTTTTCATGATCTTACTCATATATGGAATCTAATGAACAAAACAGACTGAGGAACAAAATAGATTCAGTGGGGGAGTGGGTGGAGAGAGATTAATCAAAGAGCTTATATGCATATAGGCATAACCCATAGACACAGACAATAGTGTAGTAAAGGCCTGGGGGGAGTGGATGTTGGGTGCAGGGGATCAATGGGGGAAGAAAAGGGGGATATCTGCAATACTTTCAAGAATAAAGATAAATAATAAATAAATTAAAAAATAAAAATAACAATGATAACCTTTGTTGGGTCTGGGCCAAGAGCTCCTTACCATCCCGGTGGTTCTGTTTCCTCAGTGGTGGTGAGGGTGGTGCACTCTCCAAGAAGTGGACTAGCACAAAGAAGAGCAGTGCTCCACACACGATGCCCAGAAGGGTCTCAATCACCCAGGAAGGAGTGGAGTGCAGCCAGACAGCAATGGTGCATTTCAGAGAATCGAGATGGCTCTCCATCATCTGAAGCTCATGGCTGCCCTCAGGTAACTGAGCATTGGGTGTGGCTTATGGCATAGAGGCTGAGGCCTGCATCACAGAGCTGTGGTCTGGTCACAAAGGGCTCCTGAGTGTGGGGAAGGGGGCAGAGGGAGTAGGGTGGACCACAGCCCCCCTTACCAGCCTAGCAGGGCCCATCCCTCCACTCTCTTGGACCTTCTAGTTTGAACCCACCAATCTCCAATTTCATAGCTTTTGAAAGTCCAAAGTTCTCTCAGGATTTTTGCCATTTCACAGGGATTGATACTCTCAGAATCTCCTCTGTCCTCAACTCCATTTTTTCACAGCACATATTTACTTTTATTTATTTTTGTGTAAGAACATTTAAGTTCTACTCTCAGCAAATTGTAGGTACAACACAGTGTTATCACCTATAACTGAAAGTTTGTAGCTGGTTACTAGCCTCTCTCCACTATTTCCACCAACCCCAGCCCCGGGCAGTCACTTTTACTCTTTCTATGAGTTCACCTTTGTTTTGTTTGTAGAGTCCCCATATAAGTGACAATATGCAATATTTGTCTTTCTCTCTCTGGCTTCTCTCACTTAGCAGAATGCCCTTCAGTTTCATCCACGCTGTTGCAAATCTCAACCCGTTTCCCATGTAATAAGTTTTTTACTTTTATCCATGCAGAAGTAGGTCTTTACTTTAGCCTTATTTAAATATGACTTTAATTTGTTACTGTTTTCATCAACTTTTGCCATCTTCACTCAGGACGACTGACTCAAAATTTACAATAATGATTTAAGTTAAAATTCATCTGCTGGGCTGCTATAACAAAAATACCATAGACTGGTTGCTTATAAACAAGAGCAATTTGTTTATAACTGATCTAGAGGCCAAACGTCCAAGGTCAGGGAGCCAGCACAGCCAGGCTCTGGTGTCTGCTAAAGGCCCACTTCTGGGTTCATAGACACCTCTCTCCTTGATATGGGCCCTCACATGGTAGAAGGGGTAAGAGGAGCCTCTTTCACAAGGGCATTAATCCAATTAGTAAGATTAGTGAATGATCCACAGACTGAATGACTTTTATGACCTAGTCAAACCCCAAAGGCCTCACCTTCAACTATCATAATGTTGGAGTTTAGAATTCAACAGATGGATTTTGCAGGGGACAGTCTGTGACAAGATCATGCTCACAGACTCAGCAATTTTTTACCTCTAGTAATCTGTCCTACAAAAATAATTGAAACAAACCATTTACTGGGAAGCTACTGAAGCTTCAAAGCTACTCACTTGCAAGGATCACTGCAGCTTTATGTTTTCAGTTTCATAATCACATTCCTAAGTAGGACTCCAATATTACACAAGCTGGGTACCCACAGACACTGCCTCTACCACTGACTTGCACAATGTAGGTAAAGATGCTATCTATGATAATTGATTAACAAAATCTCAATACTTAGAAATAAGGGAAATTTTCTGTTATAACCCAAGGTTTCCTGACCTCAGCAATATTAACTTTTAAGCTCAATAATTTTTTGAAGCAGGGCCTGTTCTGTGCATCATGAGATGCTTAGTTAGTGGCATCTCTGGAATCTACCCATTAAATGTCAGCAGCACACACATCTCTCCAGTTGTGACAAACATAGAGGTTTCTAGACATTGTCCATATATACCCCAGGGGGCAAACTGCCTCCTCCCAATGAGACTAGACTGTTGCCAGGTGGACCGTGCATCCATGAAAAGGAATGCCATCATTATGTAAGTCTTGATGTGGAAAAAACATAAACATACAGATTAAGTGACTAAAGCAAGTTGAAGATTTATATAAGTAGTGTGAGTCCACTCAATAAGAATATATGTGTGTGTACCCACACACATCTGCATGCCTATGATTTAAAACCATGAGAAAGATGCACAACAAAAGGTTAACAGTGGTTTCATTTAGAGAGAGGAGTGACATGGGGGCAAGGGGGGAGGAAATGGTGGTGGAGACAAAACTTTTTTTAAATTTATGTTTATTGTTCAAAGTATTACAAATGTCCCCTTTCCCCCCCATTGAACCCCTCCATTCTGTACCCCTCCCTCCAGACTTTCACCCCACTATTGTATGTGCCCATGGATTATGCATATATGCATATAAATACTTATGTTAATCTCTCCCCTCCCACCCATCCTCACCTTGCGTCTGAGATTCATGAGTCTGTTCTGTGCTTCTATGTCTCTGAATCTATTTTGTTCATCCGTTTATTTTGTTCACTAGATTCCACATATGAATAAGATCATGTGACACTTATCTTTCTCTGACTGGCTTATTTCACTTAGCGTAATACTCTCCAGGTCCAACCATGCTGTCTCAAAGGGTAAGGGGTCCTTTGTTTTTACATCTGCATAGTATTCCATTGTGTAAATGTCTGAGAAGATGCTTGAGATGATTTCAATCATCTTAAGCTTGTAGACACTTGTTTTGTGCCCTCAGATGTGGTCTCTCTTTGAGAATATCCTGTGTGCACTCGAGAAGAATGCCTGTTCTGCAGCTTTGAGGTGGAATGTTCTGTAAATGTCAATTAAATCCATCTGATCTAGTGTGTCATTTAGAGTCACTGTTTCCTTGTTGACTTTTTGTCTGGAAGATCTATCCAGTGAACTCAGCGGGGTGTTAAACTCCCCTAATATGACTGTATTGCTGTCGATCTCTCCTTTAAAGTCCTCCAGACGTGTTTGAGGGTTTTCCCAGCCTGTGGGAGACTTTTGTTTTGAGATGGGTGACTTGTAGACAGCATATTTTTGGACCCTGTTTTCTTATTCATTCAGCTACCCTGTGTCCTTTGATTGAGACACTTAATCCATTTATATTTAAGGTTCTTATTGATAGGTACTTATCTATTGCCATTTTATTTCTTTATGCCTATGTTTCATTTTCTTTCTATTACAACTTCTTATTACAGCAGTCCCTTTAACATTTCCTGCAATGCTGGTGTGGTGGTGATAAAGTCCTTTAGCCTTTTTTTTGTCTGGAAAGCTCTTTATTTCACCGTCTATCTTGAATGATAGCCGTGCTGGATGGAGTAGTCTTGGCTTCATATCCTTGTTTTGCATTCCCTTGAATACTTCAAGTCATTCCCTTCTGGTCTGTAGAGTTTCTGGTGAGAAATCAGCTGACAGTCTTATGAGAGCTCCTCTGTGGACAACAGCTTGGTTTTCTTTTGCTGCCTTTAGGATTTTCTCTTTGTCTTGGATTTTTGGCATTTTAATTATGATGTGTCCGGTCTTTGGCTTCTTTGGATTCTTCTTGTTTGGAACCCTCTGTGCCTCCTTAAGTTGTGTGACTTTTTCCTTCACCAGGTTAAGAACATTTTCTGCCATTATTTCTTCAAATAGGTTCTCTACCCTTGCTTAGTTTCAGCCTCCTCCAGCACTCCTATGATGCAAATATTGTGATGTTTCATGTTGTCCCACAGTTCCCTTAAATTTTCCTCCTGTGTTTTAATTGTTTTTTCTTTTTGGTTCTCTGATCAAGGGATTTTTTTTCTACCCTGTCTTCTAATTTGCTCATCTGACCTTCAGCTTCCCCTACTCAGCTGTTCATTCCTTCCAATGTTGTAGTTGTTCTTTTATTTCTACTATGTCATTCTTCATTTCCTTCATAGTTTCTATATCTTTTTTAATGTTGTTGAGCATCCTTACAATCAGTATTCTGAACTCTATATCTGATAGATTGTTTATCTCCTTTGCATTTAGCTCTTTTTCGGGAGACTTCTTTTGTTCTTTCATTTGGGGCTTGTTGTTTTGTGTCCCCATTGTGGCTGCTCTTTGAGTTTGTTTCTATGTATTAGGTAGATCTGCTAGGGCTCCCAGTCTTTTGGATAGTCTCTGGTGCAGGCCAGTATCAAACACTGTTTGTAACTGGCCTTGAGTACCCTGTTTGAAGTTTTCCACACTCCACAGCTTGTGGTTTTCTCTGCTGGGCCAGGGTGTGTTTGGACAGGACTAAGATGTGCACCAGGTCTGCTTTTCTAGCCCTGGGTCCACAAGCAAATCAGGGAAATACTCAAAGTACCCAGAGGTTGTCATTCAGTCTCTTAATGAGCCTCAACTATAGGAACTACATGAGGTGTGGTCAAAGATTTCCAGCAGGGTGGGTCAATTGCTTCACCCCCAGGCAAATGCTGCTTGGAAGGTAAATGCCTGAGAAAGATATCCTCTGCAGTATGGGAGAATGTCTCAGCACTGGGGTCCGGATGGGTGCCCTCTGAGACCTATTCCCTCAGCTAGCCTACCCTGGATTCTTCTTGCACTGCTCTAGTTCACTCTGCCTCCACCAGAACCCAAGGTGAGTGGCTGCACACAGAATTTTATGTGTTGGTCCCTTTAAGAGGGTGCCTGCATTTCCAGCCGTCTCACCCTGGCAGACACAAACCTGGGTGCTTCTCACAGCCAAATGTTATGTGAGTATTTTTCTCAGTTCTGGTGCTCTGAGCTGGGGTGCCCAGCTTGGGCTTTAGGCCCCAGAGTTCTCAGTGGGAACCTCCCACAGCTGATATCCCTCCAGACCTTCAGCTGCTTCCTATGGGAGCCCAGCCACCCTCTCGTGCCTCTGTACTTCCTTCCAGTCTCTATGTGGTCTCCCCTTTTCCTCCTGGGTTATGAGGGTGCTCTCCAGCTTGTCTTCAGTTGCAATTGATTATTCAGGGTGATTTTTCTGTATTTTAGTTGTAATTCCAGTTTGGTTCTGGGAGAGTGTCAGTGTAGCTTCCAACCTATCTTCCTCCAACTTGGAATCTCCTGGACAGAAAACTTTCATGTCTAAACTCATCTCTAAAGACATCTGTGCTATTTCAACCTTTTACACCAGTAAAGACTTTACAAAAATCTTTCGCTCATTAGAAAATTAAAGCAATTTATTTCACCAAATGAATAAAAATTATGGTACATACTCTTTAATTTAGGCTCCCACCAACAGAGTATAAAGGGTTCCTGTTTCCCAAATTTTCACCAACATTGGAGGTCTTCACTCTATTATCAAATACCTGACAAATAATGTATTGTTATTTTTCGTTGTATTTCTTTAATAATCAGGTTAGTTGGAATTTCAGATGTTTATTCACTATCTGAATTTCTTCTAAGAGCCCATTCAGTCCTTTGTCCATTTTTTATTGCCCATTGTTCTTACTTTATTTATCTTTTGCTGATTGACATTAACCCTTCATCTGTCACATATGTGGCATATAGAGTGTCAATTCAAAGACCATAGTCACCAACTGAATGCCAACAGGAATCCCCAATTTGGGATGCAGTTGAAGAAGTCTTGTAAGCAAATGACATTTATATCAGAAAAATAATTTCAAGGAGGGCAGGATGAAGAGAATGGAAAAGGATGAGCAATGGATCTTGTAAAACAAGTAATAATGATGACAAATAAAGATTGTTCATCAAAGTGATATATGCCCTGAGAGAAAATGTAATAGAAACAAAATATGAAAATCACAAGTAACCTGGATTTGAAAGAAGAATGTTTGTGGCTGGGGAGGAGGAAGCATTCTCAGGTCTTGTCTTGGTGGAAAGAAGGAGGGAGTTGTAAGGAACAGTGCAGTGAGGGCTCCAGATCTCTGGAGAAGGAGAGGAAAGAGGCAGGTGATGCTTGAAAGTGGCTGAGGAGAGCAAGCTGTGCACCTGCATGCTGGACCCTTTGTGGGGGCTGCCTCTACTGCAGACAGCTCTTCCTGCCCTTGGCCCACCTTCCAGGAGGAGGATCCTGCAGGGCCTCTGACCTGAGAGCATAGACTATCGTTTCCCCCCTTCTTTCCCCCTTCTTTTATCAGTAGGGGAATGGATGGTGGGAGCACTTGGGGCTTGGGGCAGAGTCACACACTTCCTTGAAACTGAACACCTCCTTTGAGTAAGACCTCAGGGGTTGAACAGCCTGGGTTCAAATCCCAGTGCTTCCTCTTCTGAGCCATGCGGCCTAATCTCTCGGTGCACCTGTTCTCCCAATCAGGTTAAATATGAAAGTAAGGTCAAAATTTAGCCATCCAAATACTTATAGATTAAAACTTCAGTTGAACTAAATTTGCTCAATTAATGATTTGCTTCACTTCAGGAAATTATTAAGTAGGCAAAATTCCATGTTAGTAGATTAAGTATTTATAGAATTGCTATAAACCAAGAGGAGTAACACCACATAAAAAATATTTGGATAACCTTTCTCTTGTAATCCTGCTAATGGTTTAAACAAAGACTGAGGAACCCCATGTAACCAAAATAACCATCAAGGCCTTTGGAATATCCATGAAAAATGGGTTAGAGAGGGAAAGAGTGAGGAGAGGGAGAAGGAGAGGGAGAAGGAGAGGGAGAGGGAGAGGGAGACGGAGAGGGAGAGGGAGAGGGAGAGGGAGGGGGAGAGGGAGGGGGAGTGGGAGGGGGAGGGGGAGGGGGAGGGGAGACGGAGGGGGAGAGAGAAAGGGAGAGGGAGAGGAATCGGAGAGGGAGAGGGAGAGGGAGGGGGAGGGGGAGGGGAGAGGGAAGAAGGAAGGGAGGGAAGGGGTGAAGAGGGAGAGGAGGGGGAGAGGAGGGAAGGGGAAAGAAAAGAAACTCATCTAATAATCTGTCATGTGCTAGTTACTCAGTTTCACTGCATTTCCTTAAGCAAGATACATATATACTAAATATGAAATGTCACTTCTGTGATTTCAATGTACTCCTTGGAAACATTTTTAATTGAGTTTTCTCTATTCAAATTGTTGTTTTTTCTTATAAGATGTACCCTGCAAAGTGGTTTCAGAATTAACTCTTCTCTTTCCTTTTAAAAAAACAAATCTCGCACTGGCCAGTGTGGCTCAGTTGGTGGGAGAATCATCCTGGTCAGGTCAGGCACATACCCAGGTTGCAGGTTCCAGCCTGTAGGAGGAAGCAACTGATTGGTGTCGGTCTCCCACATGAATGTCTCTCTCTCTCTCTTCCTCTCCCTCTCTCTGAAATCGATAAAAGATATATCCTTGTGTAAGGATAAAAAAGATCTCATCCCCAAAACTTGGATTTGCTGTTAGGAATACATTTTAAAGTAAACGCACTTATTCAACTACTTTTATAGATTCAACATTAAATTTTAACACTTCAGCAAGGTAAAAGCTGAGCTTTCCTATTAGCTGAGATGCCATGTGCAACGTAGGTTATAAATTTATGACCCACTAACCAAGTAATGGGCCTGCACCTAGTAGGCAGGAGAAGTATTTGAGGAAAACCAGAGCTATTTTTGTTATCAGAGGAGAGAGTATTCTAAATGGTTTTCCTAAGAACAAAATGTTCTCCTCTGTAATGGCATAAGAGCCACTCTAACATGAGAAGTTAATCTTACTTGGATGCATTTTATTGGAAAACACTCATCAAAGGTCAATTCCTGGGAGAGAACTAGACGGGCCGTGATATGTCATCACCAGACCCGTTCAAGGATTAACGGCTCCAAAGAACAAGATGCCTTCCTAAGTCTTCCTGTAATGGTACACCCAACAGTGACTTGTCCCACCATTCCAGTCCCCTGTGCACACCGAGGGGCAGACAGTGGCTTTTCACAGGTCTCAGACCAACAGAGCACATGTACAATCCAGCGCATATTCTAAAGCATCTCTCGTTTCAGGCCAAGTCATAGCACTCATGGGACCTGACAGACAGAAGCTCTCCTGCCCTGGCGGGTAGGGTAGCAAGAGATGTTTAGAGCATCTCTCACCACGAGGGAAGGCTTCAATGTCCCTGGAAAGATGTTGTCTGATTCTGCTACTAATTTGGTTCAAATGACCTTGAAAGGTCGAGGGATTTCTGTAAGTGCTCCACTCCATATATAGAGGCAGCCACAGTGCGATTAAAGGACGGCGCCTGTGGCCTTCACAAGTCAGAGCCGAGGAGCCAGGAGTGGGGCTGTGGGACTTGCCCTACTCTGCACCCCAGCAGAAGATTAGTTCACCTGCAAATTCATCTTCAAGGTATGGTGTCCTGAGTTTGTGTTGTCAGGAGTAGGAACAGCTCACCTCTGGGGCTGGAAACAGAGCCACACTTCTTATTCCTGTGCCTGTGTTGTCCACTGGACTCAGGTTCTCCCCACTGTGAACAGCTTGCCCTGTGCCAGGTTGGGAGCAGATCTCCACAGGCCAGGAGAGTTTCCCCTCTAATTTCTGTGTCGATATTGCATGGGTCTAAGGTTAGAGTGACAAAAAAACAACAGAAATTAGTGTTGATCTCACTGAACAAAGTTCTCTTAAGATTAAATAAAACACAGACAATATCTCATATTGAATGGTGAGTAACTTAGTTCCCAGGAAAACCTTCACTGGAGGTGCCAGAATTATGGAAGCTTCTCAGAAAGCTGATGGTCAGGATATTAAGCGTCCATTTGGGGTTTTCCTTGACTGAGTAACCTGGATCATGGGGACTTAAACTGTGGAATTTTCTTTTGTTTTAGTTTATACAATTGACCATTACCTAACCCCTTACTAGATATAAACACTTGAGCCTCATGGAAAGTCAAGGTTCAATAAATGTCATTTGGTTATATTAATATTTGTAAAAGGGAGTTCTACTACTCATTAAATGTTACTTAATTAAATTTAAATGTTAGTAAAGTAAATTTAAGACTTGCCATAGGATTTGTGACTTTTCCAAATTAGTAATGAGTTGCTGCAAATAAAAGGAATTCTCCCAATAGATATAAACACTGGTAAAAATGCCTCTGCTGTGGGGAATGCAGAGAAATAGAACTGTTTTTTATCGAAGAACAGTGTCCTTTCACTACAAGCCTGTCCAGTTATTCACATTTGCCCTTCGCCTGTGGGTATGGCAAGCATATATCCTCATTTGGCAGTGAAATAACTGAAATACAAAGCCCCTCTCATGTTGAAGGTACAGACTCTTTCCTTGACCTTGATGCTGATGGATTTCCCTGACTGTTAGAGCCAGAGAACCTCGCTGAACCTCTAAACCAAACACCTCAATTCACAGATGAGGAAACTGAAGGGAAGAATCTGCCAAATTCTGAAAGATAAGGTTTCTAAACAGTAAAGAAACTCACAAAATAAAAGGCCCTTAAACATGTATTTAAGAACTGTATGTTAATAATATGGTTGGAATAACTATGTCAAAAATTATTCAAAGAAAACAGGAAAACAAAAAGTACATTTGGCCATTTAGAATATCAATCGATTGTTAGAACTTGAACAGTTTTTTTACTTGCCTCAGAGTTTGCGTCTTTCCTATCAGCACCAGAATGCAATAGAGCTGAAGTCAATGTTTGTTTGTTCAAGTGCTGAGTTTTTATGTTTGAAGCATAATTGAATGAAACACACCCTGTCTCTGTGTCAGCACTGCCATGGTGTGTTTAGTCACTAATTCAACACGTGTTTCTGGGTGCCAGCTTCTCCCAGGTCACGTCTTGGGGGGGCGCATGCAGGTGTGGTGTCTGAGTACAAGACCAGTCGCTGCGCTTGTGTCTTTTCACTGAGAGCCAAACACTTTGCCAGCCTGGTCTTTGCTGCCCTAGCGGAGGTGGGAGGATGCTCTGTGGAAGGGGGTTTTCTGTTCACAGATGTTCCAACAGCCCCTCAATCAGAGGGCGATAAACAATTATACATTCAACTTTCAAAGACGCAGGGCTTTGACCTGCAATTATACTGCTAGGAGTTTGTGCTACACATATTCTTATATATGTGAAGAAAATGAATGATTCGCTCTGGGGTGTTTGTGTAATGAACCCAAACGGTCCCTCAGTGTAAGAATGGTTACGTAAATGATGGCGAATCCGTGCACAGTGGAGGCTGGGAAAAGCCACGTGGCTGGCAGGGAGAGATTTTAAGTGAAAAATCAGAATGCAGAACAGTGTATGTAGTGTGGTCCTGCTGCAAAAAAGAAAACGTTATACGTGCATAGGGTGGGGCAAGAGCGGGTTCACAGTTGTGAACACACAAAACAGAGTGAATTCTTGTGCTGTTCCCTGTTAATGACTGCGTTCCTCTGAGTAGGAACTACGGTAAACCCACTGCCGCCCCGCCCTGCGCTTACACACCAGGCTTCGTTCAGGGGGAAGGACGGGGCACCATTCACAGGACACCTTGGGGAGTGTAGCTGGCTGCCACAGGAGAGGAGGGAAAGGACTTTGCTGTTAGCCTCAGATCCTCCTGAGGGGCTCTGCGGCCTGCCTGTGCTACATTTACATGCTGCCAAATGCAGTCTTAAAGGAGCATCTTTGCTAACAGTGTAAAACTTTGAAACCCGTGGACCAGATCACTTGGGGGATTTTTCTGAAGAGAGCAATTGAGAAAATTATGGCATGCAATAAGTTTCATATGTATCTCCAAATATAAGAGCCAGCCCAGCAAAGGGAAACAAAGAGACAAACCGCCCTGCAGGGCTCGGGGAGGAAAAGGAAAGTGAATGCTGTTCTGTCATTACTTTTGCTCTCAAGTATCTTATTTCCTTCAGCACCTTCAAGTGCGCAGCTGTTTGCTCCCCTCACAGCCTGCTCCCCGCTCTCCCGCCCACCCCGACAGTCCTCCTGAATTTGGGCCTTTAGACTCAGCTGCCCTCACACACTTGGGTTTCTAAGGAATCACTCTCTATTGATCAGAATCACCGGCTTGTTTAGAAAGCACACCTGTGGGACGGGATTGTGGGACAATCACCACGGGATTTTACTCTCCCTCAACAGGGAAAGAGAGATGATTAAGGAGCCTTCCTTCCAGATATTCTGTTATCTAAAAGGAAAAAAAATATTTCTGGAAACACAACTATTTTCAGGCAATCAGACTCTGGCTCGTGCTCACTCCTTTAAAAGAGATGCACAGTCCATTTTCTGTTTAGAAAAAATAACATTGATTAGTCACTGTCCAATCGCCACTGGGCTAGATGTTTGGGGTATAGGGGGCTGAGGTGAAACAATGCTTTAGCCAAATATTTTATGTTCGCCAACCAACTCACCCTTTATAGGTTTTTTAATAGGAATAGAATATAAAATTTGCTAGAGAAGTTACACTTTTAACTCAAAATTCATTGGACACTTTTGACCGACTGTATGAACGGTGTCAGCCTGAGGGAATCACAGGTGTTTTGTGTGTGGGACAAGCAAGCCTGTGACCCGCTGTGTGAAGGGCACCCTATTAAGCAAGATCCTTGCCCCAAGGTAGTTTAGAATCTAGCTGATGGGGCAACAGCATGTGGTCCAAGTCTAGGAGAATGGAGACCTGGCCCCTGTGCCAACTCAGCCAGGCATGGATGCTCTCTGTGTGACTGGGAGACACAGACCCAGGGGGTCTCTGTGCGGGGCAGGATGGTCTCCCAGTCCCCTCCCACCCCAACTAGTGACTAGACATCAGATGAAACAGCCTGGATCTTGCCAATATAAACCCACAGTGCCTAGCAGGGACCTGGGAGAGAGAAGAAGCTAAACTCCAGTTGCTTTTGCTCTGTGGTGTTTTATTTTAACTGCACATGTGCCCAGTGTATGTTTCTCCTGGAACCTAAGGCATGGGGATCTCAGAGATTTTCCCCATTAGTCCATATCGGACTCAAAAACTGGTGACTGAAAAGGGCAAATTCGGCCAACAGGCATGTTTTCATGGTCCATAGAGTGCTTTAAAAGTCTAAAGCTCATTATCAACAATTTAAAGATAAGATTACACATTTTATAAAATCAGGGTTTCCAGCTTCTCTTGGAAAACTCAAATAGCTGCTCCACTGGCCACAGTCAGTTGGAGCTGAGTGTCACTGCCTCCCTTCAAAGCCCTTGTGTTCTAGGATTTGCCATGGAGCCTTCTAAACACACCCAGGCCCCGTAGACGCCTGAGTCCATGGCCCTCGGTTTGTAGGTAATTGACACTATGGCTGTATATTAGACAGCCCATAATTTTATCAAGCATTTACTGTGTCGGGTCCTAAACATTTACCACAGCACCTTCTTCAACAAAAACTCATTATGCTTGTGAAAGAATATATTGTTCCATTTTATAGATGAGAAAACAGAGGCTTAGTTCAAGTAACTTGCCCATGTGGAAGGTAGAGGTCTCCCAAGTCCTCGCCCAGGGCTCTTTCCATGCCCAGCCTGAGCTCCAGGATGCTACTGGCTTCAGGACGGGACATCTCCGTGTTCGCGGGAAACATTCTTCCGCGAGACACTCAGCCCGAATCCATAGTCCTCAGGAGTGTCAGGAAGATGTATACGCTCTTGCACAAAGGCTTGTTTTCCTTTTTATTTTGAGATCATTTTAGCTTTAGACAAACTTGCAAATCTGTCGCCCAGATTTTCCTACTGTTAATATCCCATATAACCAAGTACATTTACCAAAAGTATGAAATTCACATTGATACAAGAAAACTCACTGTAGGCTTTACTCAGGCTCCTCCAGTTTTCCACTAACGTCCTGTTTCGTGTTCTAGGGTTCAGTCCAGGATGCGTGTGTGTATATGCATCATGTCTCTTTGGTGTCCTTCAGTCTGTGGCAGTTTGTCCCGTCTTTCCTCATCTTCCGTGTCCATCATGACACGCGAGCGAGGCATATTAAAGGAGTAGTTGGGTATTTTGTAGAATGTTCCTGAATTTGAGTTTGTTTACAGCGTCCTCATGAATAGACTGAAGTTGGTGGAGTTAGGGAAAGTGTGCCACACAGGCGATGTCCTTCTATCACATTGTGTCCGGGACGTGTGGCATCAACATTGCCTGTTCGCAGTGATGTGAACCTTGGCCACAGGGTCGCTGTGGTGTTTGTTTCTCCTCTGCAGTCGCCACTTCCCGTCAGTCCCCCAGTCATCCCAGATGCAAGGACAGGAAATTCAGCTCCATCTGGGGGCAGAGGGGGAGCCATCAAGGAATTTGCGGTCATGTTTAAACCCACAATAATTAGTGATTTTTTGGAGGGATATTTTCGGGGCTATTCAAATATCCTGCTTTTCCTTAAAGTTTCACCCTCTAATTTTATTATTCATGAATGGATTCTGCCTGCAGCAATTACTACTGTGATATTCTCATGGTGATTCTCTATTCCCTTCATTTCCTCTACATTTCTTCATCAAAATTGTTCTGAAAAGGAGAGTTGCTCTTTCTCCCTCAGTTATTGATTTCAATAGTTTATATTAGCTTGGACTCATTCTTCGGGTTGCTCTCTCACCATAGTTCCTCTGTCTTTTTTCGATGCCCCCACCTGTTAATTCACCTGCACCTTTTCTTAACACCCAAACATCAAATTGTTGGCAAAATCTGAAATGGCTTTGAAGGCTATTAATTGGAGGCGAAACTATGCACAGGGACCCAAGACTTACATTCAAATAGCCCGCCTGAATTTTGGAGGAGAGGTTAAAAAGGAAATGGTTTCTACAAAGCTGCTAAACTGAGGAGAAGTGTTTCCCTAATGCTCCTCCTTCCACCGTAAGGGAGAAAAGGGGAGAAAGGAAAACTCATCGTAATCCCTGTCCGCTGGCCCAAGGCTGGGATGGGAGGAGAAACCAGCAAAACCCACCAGAACTTTCGGTCGTCTTAGCAGGTGGACCTACACATCATTCCTTAAGGTGTTTTCACTGCAGGTGACAAAGGCCACCTGAGAAAAACTCAAGTGACAGCCACATCCCTGGCACCTGCAGAAGCGGAATTGCCAGGTGATGGAAGGGGCCTCTGGGCAGGATGGTGAGGGGGGCACATTTTACAAGGTGCTGGTTAGGAGGAGTCAGTGCCCATGAGCATCTGTTTGTGCGTCTGTGTGTGTCCTATCATGACACACATAAAATGGATCATGCTGTACTCCTCTGACAAATGGCATTAAAGAGGGAAAAAGGAAACTGTCTTACTGTAATAGCCTAGAAGAATCTTGGGGAAAAGTTAATCTAGTTCACCTTGATAAAGAATTAATGATTTTCACTTTGCTCAGAGGAAATTTAACCAGAAGGTGTGCTTTCTTGAGCCACCAGCTCTTTCTGTGGATGCCATCTTTTTGGCTGGTTGGCCAGGTAGTGTGACAGTGATGAGCACAGGTTTTGGAGTTGGGCAGGGCTTGAAACCCATCTCCTCCCCTTCAATGAAGTGGCCTTGGGCAATGACCTTCTTTTCTGCACCTCCTCTGCAAATGTGGAGCTGAGTAGGGTGGTGAGAAAGGACTGTGAACTGTAGAGCACTTTAAAGAATGAAGGCATTCAGTATGTGCTCAATAAAGAGCACAGAAACAAGCCAAGACCACGGCCCAGCAGCCCCCCAGAGAGCAGGTGAAGGCCCACCAGCCAGCAGGTTTGCCTGGCCCCTTAGTGAAAACAGTCCTGCTACATGCTGATCTCTCTGTCACTCCCTGTTGTCACCCCAGGACCAGGTATCAGTTGTCAATACCAATGCAATTAAGCCTATTGTCTATCCCAAAGAAGAGAAATATTTTGCTGTATCCAAGTTTTTATCAAAATTGGGGAAACAAAAAGGCAAATGCAGTGAACTTGATAGGTCTTTTTAAAGAGAGGAGGCAGCTGCAATTCCTAAGTGTTGATTACAAGGTGACCAGAAGCACTCACTCATGTGAACTTCTAGCCACTATCGCTCTTTCAACTTGCTGATTCTGAGTTTTGAGCCATTGAGGGTGAAGGAAAACTCAGCTTTCGGGTGTAAATAAAATAAGTTATTCTATGTTCTTAGAGAATCTCAGGATGAGAGGACAGTGAAAGACAACAAAAGCACAGGAGGTCACCTGAAGTCTAATTCCCTCTAATCTGCTCACACCGTGGGGTGAACATAGTCAACTGGACTTTAGGACAAATAAATGTAAAGATGTAAACTTGGGTTTATACAAAAAAAGGTGCATGAGAACAATGAAGACACCTCATTTTGAAAAATTTCTCAGTAAAAAATAAGAGTTCTTGAAGATCTTTGAGTGGTTCAGGAGATTTCGGGGACCTGAGGGGTTCACATGTCTGCACATTCCTCAGAATGTTCTTATTTCTGTGACTAGGAAAGCACCACAGGTCTGTCTCAAGATCACAGGCTTTCCCTTCCTCCCAATCCCGCTGAGAGAACAACTTGGGAAAGCAATGCTTTGTCACTCTCCTCGGAGCCCCTGGGGACCGTGCTGGATGCAGGCAGCAGGCAGGTGGCGATTTCCCTGCCTGGAGCACCTGCAGGTGCAGAGAGAGTAGCAGTCAGTGCCCCAGGGAAGACTAGACACCTGGTCCCTGCTTGATTATGATGTTTTTCTAAAATAGCTATCAGGTTTGTTTGTTAAGGGTATGAAGCAGATGATCCCAGCTGCTACTGTGATTCTCACAGGGAGCACAGTAAATGGAACAACAAATGTAAAACAAGTAAAACACAAAGGGAAGGGGATGGCGTAACTCGTCTAACACAGGGTGCATTTCCCCTCGTAGAAGTTCTTACAAATTGTCATGGCCTTAGGTGCTGAAGTTCAGGTCTCCCAGCAGATCCCAGCAAAACAAACAGCTAGGCTGTGAACTAACATGGGGGAATTGAGTCCAATCTTCTTACAAGTTGTCATGGCCTTCGGTGCTGAAGTTCATGTTTCCCAGCATTTTCCAGCAAAACAAACAGCTAGGCTGTGAACTAACATGGGGGAATTGAGTCCAATCTTCTTACAAGTTGTCATGGCCTTAGGTGCTGAAGTTCATGTTTCCCAGCATTTTCCAGCAAAACAAACAGCTAGGCTGTGAACTAACATGGGGGGATTGAGTCCAATGTTTAGCAGAGTGGCAACTGTCAACCTGAGTGAGACAGTCACTCTTAAACATGCTGAGCATCACCCAGTGAATATGTTCATAGGGTCTGACCACAGTGATCCCCAAATATGAATCCTAAATGATGTAAGGGTGAAACCCATCTCCAAGGCCTTTTGCTAAAGGCTTCTCTGTACACAGTGCAACACTGGACCTTGGACAGGAAGGGAAGCATCTTGCCCCTGAGATCGAAGGCTGTCTAGTCTTGTCAGTCCAGGAACAGAGATAAATAAACCTTAAATATAGTTAATAGGGAGGAAAGCATTTATATCATGTATCAACTAAAGGCAATGAGAATGTAGGTGGTGACTCCCTGGTAACGGACAGGACAACAGACTGCTAGCTCTGAACAGCAAGAACTTGCTGTGTTGGTAGATGAACGTTTGGGGAATGAATGGCAGTGTGTTGGGCAGTTTCCTCTAGATGACCACATTTAATCTCTACTCCATGGGTAACAGAACTTGGACTCAGAGCACAGGAAGAGTTTATTGACCAATGTCACAACAGTGACAACAGTCATCTGTCCTTCTTCTCAGCTCCCTGGCCATCCCATCATTAGGCACAGCCACCAAGTCTGGGGAGTGATGTGGGGACTGCAGTAGTGTGTGGCAGGCAGGACATGTCCTAGCTGTGTCGACAGGTCCCCCAGCGGGTGAGGTGAGTCTCGGTGTAGAATCCAACCTGGTTGCTGCTGGGATGACAGCACAAATGAGTCTGGCCAGTTGGGGGCAATATTCACATACTCGGGTGCAGAGGCAGGAAAGCAGCTGCTCAGAGAGACTAGACAAGAAAGAGGGAGGCAGAAAGAAAGGGAGATAGTTCAGGATGCCCTGCAGGAAGAGCAGGAGGAGAGGTTTTGAGAAAAGCTAAGGAAGAAAGACATAAGGCCAGAGCTGTAGATAGAGAGTGCATCTCCGAAGAGGGGCAACCTCTTTCATGCAGACGAAAGCCATCTTTGCTTTGGCCAGCACAGTGTTTACCCTCTTGAGCGAGATATCTGGAAGCAGAAACTGTGATCTGCAGGTGACTGTGGTGCCCACTGACCCCGTTGCTCAGTCTAGTAGCTCCACTGCTTTGTGACACCTGGTTGGCCTCTGAGGGCATCTGAGTTCATGGTCCTTCCTGAAGTCCTCCCGAAGGTCACAGCCACCACACTCAAGCTCCCTGATGGAAACAGAGGCCCCAGAAGAGCCTTCTGTCCAATAGGGCACAGAAAGCAGAGCCCCAGATTCTTCAGAGCCTGCTGCCAGGTGTCCTTTGGGCTCACTTGATTTAATGTGAACACCACCCTGCTTTCAGCTACTTCCCTTAACCATGCTCAGAACCATGCAATCACAGGGTCTGCTAGAATAAGTCCCCCTTCCATATCCAAACACCCCTTTTTACCAAATGCACTGACTGTGCAGTGTGCCCTGAAGTGACCATGTGAGGGTGGGAGCTGCCTGAGCTCCTGCATGAGCCCCTTTTTCTTTTCTTAAATGGTAAGTTCTTTAGAAGAAAACATTAAATCTAAATTTCAAAAAGAGGTGAGAGTTCCAGTGTGTACCTATTTAATCAAACCACTTCTCTGAATACCAGGTACCTAATGTGAACTTGCAACGGTTAGGAGCATTTTGTAATAAAGCAGTATGTGAGTAAATCATGCATTACTTTCTGCCTAGTTAAGTTGCAAGGTCTGTTTTAACACCTTCCTCCCAGATGAAAGCAAGTGCTGTTTTCTCACCTGGCGTTTACACAGGCAGAGGCCACATCAGGCCACACGAGAGGCCAGACATAGCCCTGCAGCCTGAACCAAATCCATGGGAAGCCGAACTGCCTTAGAGGGGCACACACCCCGCACTCTAGCTCTATGAATAAAATATAATATCTGATATATTCATTTGTTAACAACTCTTTCAGTGTTGAGGGTTTTGGAATGTATTAGAATTCAGTATACTGACGCCATTAGCCTAGGAAAGGAAGGGAGGGAAATACGCCCTTAGAGGACATGGCCTGTGCTCCTGTCGGGCTGGAGGCCCGCCCGCTCCCCCTCAGACCCCAGCAGGCGCTCGGAGAGGACCTTGCGGGGCCCCTGGTGAGGGTGTCCGGAGGGCGAGGCTGCGGGGGCAGCTGGCTGACCCCTCCCCTACCCAGGGAGTACAAACGCATCACCACCCCACAACCCCCACCTGAAGGGAGGCCTCCCCCAGCGTCTGAGGCACTGCAGAGGGGTCATGGCCATCTGCAGGCTGGCTCTCTTTGTGAGAAAAGTAGCTTGGAAGGGATCGCTTAAGTAATTTAATGAAGAGTAACCAAGCTTCAGGACATTAAAGTCAAAGTGAGACCTGGTCATTTTCTTCAAGAGACTCTACCCTGCTAAGTCACAAGAGCTCAGTGTCTCTCAGACACAGGAAAGAGAAGGACCCTGGGCACCTCCAGGATGGAGAGGGCTCCAAACTCACACTCGGTCCTTTCCAGGGCCGGGGCGGGCAGGCGGGGAGGGTACTGGCTCTGGGTTCCGACGGCCGCACCGCTCTCAAGCTGTATGACCCCGAGGTGGACTCACCTCCCAGAAACCGATTTCCTCACCCATTTCCCCACCGATGGTCACTCGGGGTGTTTCCATACTCGGCTCTGTGACTGATGCCACTGAAAGGGCCGCGGGAGTGCAAGTGTTGCTTCCCTCTCCGTTCACTCCCTTTGGCTAAACACCCAGAGGGGAATTTCAGGATCATATAATCACCCTATTTTTAATTTCTGAGGAGCCTCCAGACTGTTTTCCACAGTGGCTGCACCCATTTACATTCCCACCAGCAGTGCAAGAGGCTCTGTTTTCTCCATATCGCCCCTGCCCTTTCCTTGTCTTTTGAATACTAGTTACTCTCAAGGAGTGCGGCGGCACTCACTGTGGTTCTGGGTGACATCTCCCTGACGAAGGGTGATGTAGGGTAAAGATTGTGTGTGTGTATATGTGTGTGTGTGTGTGTGTATAATGGAAGTAATATTATTAATCCTTAGAAAGAAGAAAATCCTACCATTTGCAACAACATGGATGCACTTGGAGGACATTATGCTAAATGAGAAAAGTCAGACAGTGAAAGACAGATACTGTGTGAATCGCTTACAGGTAGGATCTAAAAAGGGCTGACCTGCCCGCTGGGTGGCTCAGTTGGCGGAGCATCATCCCGCACACCAAAGGTTGCAGGCTCGACTCCAGGTCAGGGCGCATGCCCAGGTTGCCGGTTCCATCCCTGGGAGACTACGGGAGGCAATGGATCCCTTTCTCTCTCACATCGATGTATCTCTCTCTCTCTCTCTCTCTCTTCCTCTCTCTCTTAGACCAATAAAAACATATCCTCAGATGAGGATTTAAAAAAATAATAAATAAATAATTTTAAAAGCTGAACGCACAAAAGGAGAGAGTAAAATGGTGGTTTTCAGGGGCTAAAGGTGGGGAAGTAGGAGAGATATTGCTTAGGGTGAAAACTTGCAACTACTAGACAAATAAGCCCTGGAGAGCTAACGCACAGCACAGTTACTGTAGACAATGCTGTATCATAACCAGACTTGCTGTGAGACTAGATCTTAATTGTTTCCACAAGGAAGAAAGGATAACTATGCGATGTGACAGAGGTGCTATCATCACAGTGGCAATCATTTTATACTGTATAAATCTGTCAAATCAACATGTTGTACACCTTAAATTTACACAATACATATTTCAAATATATTTCAATTCTCAAAATCAGCTTATTTATGGGCAAAATGAGAGAACAGTGGCCCTCACGTGTCTCTGTGACAATAAGTGAGAATCGCCCAGGAGCCCCTGGCAGACGCAGCCTCTCGGGAACATTCTCTCTCCCTTCGCTCCACACACCCATCTGCTGTCATCCCCACCCTGCCTCGAACAACCAAACATCCTCTCACGTGCTCCCCACTACAGAAATGAGCAGATGATTAGGAGATGGTCCAGGAGGAAAAACAAAAGAAGTCGTTTATTAAAATCTTTATCGAATACTTCAAGCTGCATTCAGGTCCAGGAAACCAAGCTTCTTCCAACTCAGAGCACTGACATATCCTCCCGGGGGAAGGCCTTGCCTCCTCTCCAATACAGGTGCCAGTCTGTTATCAGAAACATAACATGAGTAAAATAGAAAATGCTCTGTTAGTCTATGTTATAAACTATACGTTCTGTATTATATATTATAAAACATTATAGGTCTATAATATAGAATTACTATTCCATGGGACAAATATAAAGTAATTAAGAAGTGTTATTTCTGTCACTTTCTAAAGTCCTTTCCCATCCCCAATCCTATGGCCACATCGGGAAATCGGATTTCATGGAGTCGCCATGATTTGTGGTGGGAGGGTGAACATCCAGGCCTTGCCAATCCTCAGCAGGGCAAAGCTCCTCTCCGAGCAGGCAGTCACCACCAGGCAGGCAGGGATGTGCTTCGCAGTCCTTGGCATCTACCTGCCTGCCAGAGCAACTAGATCTGGGAGATGGTCAGTGTTCGGGTAAAAAGCAAACATTTTTGAGTATTAAACACTTGTCCTTTCCTGGGATACACACACACGTGCCAAACGAGCTTGTTTTGGGTGTAACCATTTTCAAATATGGTCACCATCTCGTATGATGAGAATCTATGAGGAGAGAGCGCCTACTCTGAAGATGGGCAGACCTCGGTTCAAATTCCTACTCTTCAAGTTCAGTTATGAGGTGACAGGCAAATTCTCAGTTTCTCATCAGACCAGTGGGTCTGAAAATGGCCATCTCCAAGTCGTAGTGAGGATGAGACACAGCAGTGTGTGAAGTGCCCATCTCACTACGTGCTCAGTAAACCACGAGGTTATTGCTCTTCTGAGGAAGCGTGGAAGGAGGGTAACACTGTTGAGTGCCTGTTTACGATTCGAATGCATTACCCATTTTACACTCATGTGCAGCTGTAGAGCAACTGTTACAGGATAGTTTTATAAGATAGTTAAAATCATGACTTTCATACAAATGTAAAGTAAGCATCTCAAGTATTTTATTAAACTGATTAGTTAATGAGGCAACTAGGGAGACATTGCATTCGATTCACAGGAGAGTAAGAAACAGGCACAGATATACAGGCGATCAAGAACGCTGAGGGAGTTTATAAGCACATGGAAACTGGCTGATGAACACAGGGATGTCGGTTGCATCCCACCGGGCAAATTCCACTTGAGTTCCTATGTGCAGAATGATTTGTGCTCCCATATTTTTCCTGTGATTTACGGAGTTGTAAACTAGCTCCAAGTCAGTGAAAGTGGCTGGCCCAGATAGAGTCAGATAATCTGGAAGGGCTCCTAGACACCTTTTAAATTTTTTTCATTTCAAATTTTTGCAAAATTTTCCGATTATTATCCCCATTTACAGCTGAGGAAACAGACTCACAGTGACTGTGACTTGTCCACGGCCAGAAAACGGGGAAGTGGCAGTGCTTGGGTTCAGACTCATCTCTTGCCACTCTGGGACTAGAGGGGCTTTATTCAAAGAGCTGGGATTAGTTTTTGTTTCTGTTTGTTTGTTGTTTTTTAGGGGATGAACAATCAATACATCCGTCGAGAAGTCTTCTGCTGTGAAACTTGTCAGGAGCTCAAAAGCTTCTGGGAAAAAGAAATTAGCAAACAGACTTGCTACCGGGAGCTGGAGGAAGATCGGCAGGGAAGGAGCGCCCTGAGAAAGTATGTGGATTGTTCCTCTCCTGCCTTTGACAAGTAGGATTCCCCAGAAACAGACCAGATGTGAAGCTGGGGAGTCGGAATTGAGTTCATTGTCCTAAGAATGCGAATGTTGGCTGTGGCATGGCAAAGTGGGTGCAGCCAAGGTCAATGAAGAATGAAGCCCCAGGAGGGTCACCCCAGGCCGTGCAGAGCCACAGTGGAGTCACCAGGCTTTGATCAGGTGGCAGAAGCAGAACCAAAGGGAAAGTCTAAGCCAGGGTCTTTATTGGGGTCTCCATGGGAAAGGCCAGGAAGGGGAGGGTAGACAGTTCAGGACTGGCTGGTTTGAATACCCCCAGAGGGCTTTAGACAGTCTATCCTGGTGGTCCCCAGTTGCCTGGTCCCTGGCCCGGGAATGACTTAGGACAGGACAAGTATGGCTTCACGCATGACAGTTAGATAAGGAAGGAGTGGGGGCCTCAGGCGCAGGACTGATTTAGATGCTGGCAGCCAAGCCTTTTTGTGTCTCTGAGAGACAGCAAGCCCTGGACAGGCAGCCTTTCTGTGGCCAGCAAGCTTTTTAAGATGTCAGAATATCAAGAATATAGAAAATTGAAGACACGATTCATTCATCTGCTCATAGTCTCCCTACAATCTGTACCAGGGTTTCTCAGCCTCAGCACACTTAACATTTAGGGCCAGGTTATTCTTTGGTGTGGAGCCATCCTGTTCTTTGTAAAGTGTTGAGCAGCATCCCTCAAAACACTGGATGCCAGTAGGATGCCCTTGCCCCTTCCTGGCACCAAAATATCTCCTGACATTAACAAATGTGCCCTGGAAGGTAAAGTCACCCCAAGTGAGAACCAATGACCTGAAGATAAAGATAAGCATTTTTATGTTAATAAAAAGGAGGTTCTGTTGTTTATATCTTGATGAACTAAAAAATATCTGCCCCACCCTCCTCTGTTGCAGTCCCCAGCCCGTGAGATTATCGTAAATTTCAGGATTAGGTCAACAGGTATGTATAAGCGCGAAAGATCCCACGTCCAGGATTATACACATTAAGATTTTGGGGGAAGGCGAATGTGGTCTTTTCCTCATTGGCAAATGAACTTGTTCTAGCTCAGAGGGGAACATTTACCTCAGTGTTAAGACGTGGCTCACGTGTGTCAACATTGCTCTGAATCGAAGGGCCGGCACCTGCTCTCAATGGGCAGAGCCTTGCAGCACATGATTGCCTCAGGGTGTCAGGGTGTCTGGGCTTCCTGATCCTAAACTGGGAACAGCCCCGCCACAATGTCTGTCTGCCCAGATGTCCGCTGGCAAGTGGAGTGGCCGCCACGTGTTCAGCAAGGCCGCAAGTCCCCTGCCTGCGTGTGTCTGAGATGCTGCTCTGAAAACATGTCACTCATGTGCTGCATCAACATTGACTTACAAAGACCTTCTTCGGCCCCGGGGGCTAACAGCCTCTCTCCACCCCCAGAGACGAGCTCTGCCACCAGTCAGCTCCATTCCTGTTTATCCCGCGAGCAAACCCAGGCTTTTCTATGCACTAGTGGAACCCCCGTTAGAGGCTGCAGTCCCCAAGAGCCCGGGGGAGCAAGAGGAGTCCGTAGACCAAATTTTAAGCGTGGTCTTTCTCATACTGACCTTTCTTACTACAAGGTAAAAGGTACATATATTCACATATATTCACCACCCAAAGATAAATGGAGGGGACACAGCAGTGAAAGATGCTGACCAGAAAGGGGCAGCAAACAGTCTAAATATTTTAAAAACACTATGTAAAGGCAAACTGGATAGAGGAGATCCTGAGTCCTTCAGCATCTGGCAATAAATAGCAGTTGATGGTGTCTATAAAAAGTGAACAAATGAATCTAAATCCCAGATTCTAAGTTTTGTTCCTGGAATAAATTCATCATTCCAAATGTGTTGATTTGGGTCCTCCAAGAGCGGAGGGCGTGGCGAGATTAGACGGGTGTGGGACTCACTGGGGAAGCACCTGTGAGAAAGATGGGCCGGGCGTTGTGGAGTGCTGGCAAATGTGAGCAACTGGCTCTGTGGAAGAGATGTATCCATGCAGCGTATATAGGTGCATGAGTTTATTACAGATTTTACTGGCGTAAAGGATGTGTAGCAATTTTCAAAGAATAAGAAACTACACAGTATTCTTTATCATGAATTCCATACAGCCAGCGTCTTCCCATGGCATGCTCTTGTTGGTTTTTGCCAACCTCTTCTATCTATAGCCAACCTACAGTTGCAATTCAACCAGGATTTGACAAAATCAGACAAATGCTTAATTACCATCCAATTTAGCAAAGAGGCCACATCATTGAAGGTAATAGTTTTCTGCTTCTGGAAGAACATTTCCACCAGTTTTCCCCTTTGTTTTGCTAGTCTCAACACAGTAGCTACAGACAGTGCGGACTTCTAAGTTCAACCTACATTATTAAGATGTTCTCCATCACCTACCTAAATGCAGATGTGGGGTCAGCAAACATTTTCTGTAAACAACAAGGCAGTAAATATTTTTGACTTTGTGGGTCACGTGGTCTGTGTCGCACCTACTCAACTCTGCCATTGCTGCGTGAAAACAGCTGTAGACAGTGTGTCAACAAATGGGCAGGGCTGTATCCAATCTAACTTTATTTACAAAAGAAGGCCACCGGCCAGCAGGATCTCCGAGGGCACATTTTCATGCCCACCACACCAAGGAAGAGTTAATGCCCCTTTAATTAGTGAAAGAATCCAAATTATATTAAGAAGTCCCTCCAGTTCAATGGAACACACAGACAGCACCCTTATTAGTGAGCCTCAAAAGATGCCACTGACGAAATTTGTGGACTTTTGGAGGCAGATTTAGTAGAAGGACCTCTTAGAGATGCTTAACAAGCACTTGTAAGCCAAGACAGCCCCCACATTGGAGAG